>NC_051184.2:129133781-130416281 GCF_013339695.2 Rhipicephalus sanguineus | reverse complement strand
CGAACGGGTGCCGCCTTAAGGAGCTTCGCCCCTAAAATTGTTACTCTCAAAGTAAAGGAAAATATTTCATTTCAGGAAGCGCGAAGACGCATGTCATTTTTTCATACCGCAGTGTATGCTGATACGGCGCCTAAGGGGGCAACGCTGACGCAGTTTACGGTTACGGGCCGGCCCACCAGGAAGGTTGTCATGGCTATGTCAGCCCATCTGGCGAAGGCAGCAGCCGTTGCTTCGCCGTCACCGAAGGAGGACCCATAGGACTCCGGGTTGATGAAGTTTAAGGCCATGTCGTCTGAGACGAGGTCGAAACTCACACAGGTCTAGCAAGTGCAGATAAGCGTGATGGCGCAACCACCACCTAAAGCGGCAGAATCTCTCAACCGCTCAAAAGTGAAAATACAGAATGAAAGGGCCAGAAACAGCTCTGTGAGCGAAATGTGTTTCTACAATCACAGAGCTGTCTCTGGCACTGTAATCATACGAAACAAATTTCGCTACACAAAGTACTAATTTATTTATCTAACAAAGAAACAAATCAATACGGACACAGGCACAACTTTACCGTGGAACGTTCAAGGATTTAGATGAATCCTGGATGATGTCCATGAGCTCATACTCGAATACAATCTAATGGTGTTGTGTGCGCAAGAGACACACTTAAAATCAAAACACGTTGACTTCCTTTCCCTGTACACTGTTTTTTTTGTACGGGCTGCAGTTATGCTGTCGCGTCGTCTGGTGGTGTAGCAATTCTCTGATAAAAATGCCCCCTGCAATGCGTTACAATTCCAAACGGCCCTTGAAACGGTTGCTTGTCAAACTGGGCTGTTAAACACACTTATGACAGAATGCTCTGTTTACATCCCACCGAGTTCTGACTTAAAAGACAGGGATTTCATGCTCCAATAGAGGAGCTACCGGAGCCGTGTGTAGTACTTGGAGACTAAAACGCACACATCACACTGTAGGGTGACACTCATTGTGTTTCAAGAGAATGAATAATAGAAAACTTCTTTTTTTCTACTAGAGCATGTATGCAAAATAAGGAAGGAGCTACATTATATAGAGGATGCACCGATGGCGTAGTGGCAGAGCATCAGCCTCGCATGCAAGAGGTCCGTGGTTCGAATCCCGGTGCCGGACAATTCCCAACCGGATTAAAAAAAATCCGCGTGATGATGGAATTGTGTAAAAAGGCCTGGGGTGCAGCCTCACTGGCGACCACAGCCAGCAACGCACTCCCTCACCAGAGCAGGATTTGCCACCCTGGTGTAGTACTTGGCCACTACCTCCCACATGAATACACCAATTAACCCTCGGCCCTCAGTCTCCAGCGGCTGCGAAGCAACTGACCAAGGCGGCGGTCAGACCTGCAACGCAGCAGAAGGTGCTAATAACCTCTGGGTCCGGACAGCCCGCCATTGGAATCTGAACTTGGCTACGTATAACGCTAGAACTTTATCTAGCGAGGCGAGCCTAGCTGTACTATTCGAGGAATTGGAGGGTGTTAAATGGGATGTAATGGGGTTCAGTGGGGTTAGGAGGCCACAGGAGGCTTATACAGTGCTGAAGAACGGACACGTCCTATGCAATCGTGGCTTAGCTGACAGAAGAGAACTAGGGGTGGGGTTCCCTATTCATAAAAATATAGCTGGCAATATAGAGGAATACTATAGTAATAATGAGAGGGTGATATGTATTGTAATTAAGTTCAATAAGAGGTAAAAGATGAAGCGGGTACAGGCCTACGCGCCTACATCCAGGCATGATCAACTGGTTGAACGCTTCTACGAAGACGTAGAATCAGCAATGAGTAAGGTAAAGACACAGTATACTGTACTGATGGGCGACATTAATGCAAAGGTAGGCAAGAAGCAGGCAGGGGATCGTGCAGTTGGGGAATATGGCATCGGCTCTAGAAACGCCAGAGGGGAGTTACTAGTAGAGTTCGCAGAACGCAATATTTTCCGATCTTGAATACCTTCTACAGAAAACGGGCTACTAATGGAGTCCTAATGGCGAAACTAAAAATAAAATAGACTTCATAATGTGTGTCCACCCGGGCATTGTACAGGATGTCGAAGTAGTTAACAAAATCCGATGCAGTGACCATAGAATGGTAAGGTCTAGAATTCAACTACACTTGAGGAAGGAACGGCAGAAACTGAAACGCAAGAAGCCGGTTAACGAACTAGCTCTGAGAGGGAAAGTACAGGAATTTAGAGTTTCACTTCAGAATAGGTACTCGGCTTTAACCGAGAAAACCGACCTTAGCGTTGACGCAATGAATGATAATCTCACTAGTATCATTAAGGCGTGTGCAGTGGATGTCGGGGGCACAGTCGTTAGACAGGACACTGGTAAGCTATCCCAAGAGACGAAAAACCTCATTAGGAACGTCAAGCCATGAAAGCCTCATACGCAACAGAAAACGTAGAGCTGACGGAGCTTTCGAAGTTAATCAATAGCCGCAAAGTAGCCGACATAAGGAAGTATATTATGGAGAGAATTCAGCATGCTCTAAAGAACGGAAGAAGCCTCAAAGCTATGAAGACAAAACTGTGCATAGGCAAAAATCAGATGTATGCATTCATCAGATGTATGCAGCCTACGAGACGTGTTTGTCATACACTCCCTTCCCGCCATACCGATTTCGGTGTATATTAAATGAACTAAACGGCCGCTAGAGCACGAATACCGTAGCTCACGCAGGTCGAGCGTCAGCCCACTAGCGACACGTTACTCGAACGGCTTCCAGGCCTTGACGAAGTTTGTCTAGGTGGTGTTGGTAAGAGCTGATCCAGGAACCATCGCGCCAGCGAGAGCGTCGGCATGAATATCAAGGACTTGTCTCGCCTCTTCATAAGCAGCGATGCGAACATGGCGGAGGAGAAAATCTACGACACCTGATGACTTTAAAATCAGCGCAGTTCACACAGTGGCGTAGCCGTTATAAATAATATGGGAATTGGATGCACCCACTTACCGGTGGGTACACGTACGGTGGCAGGTACGCAACTTTGCCGCTTGCTCCGAAAAGTAATGACACCACTTTCTGCGATGTCCCTCCGTACCGCTAGCTCCCACAGTGTTCATCCTACAGCAGTACGCACTGATCGTGTCGTCATTCACAACGTTTTGTACGACGTCGAGTTCATCATAATTGCTGCATGCTTTCACGACGTCATCCTGGGATGGGATTTTCTCTCCCATCACACGCCGCAATTCTTTGCGCACCAGCCGAAATCGAACTCTCACCGTTCTCACATTTGACACCGCCAGACAGTCCACCGTCGTTGAGCAATATCCTCGTCAAAGACGATACGAAAGTGCCTCCAAACTCGTCAACGGCTGTGTCCGTCTACTTCGCCGGTCTCTCCGACACCATTGCGCTCCTTTCGCCATATGACGCGTATGCACTACGAAAGGCTTGTTGGCACCTTCCGCGACCGTGCAAGTCAGTCAGGGTAGCACTTCCATTATTGTTAAGAACCCATCCGCGTACATTGTTACTTTCGTTAAAGGGGAATGTATCGGCAGAGTGGAACCCGTTGAAGACGCACATCTTCTGGACGCACCCGGTCACTCGCACTGTGCCAGTTCCCGTACCATCAGTACTGTTTCCACGTCTGAATCGTCACCCGCTGATGTATTTGGTCCCTCCAATGCTGACAACCTTACATCGGTCCAGCGTCCCCAGCTTCTGTGCCTGTTGAAAGAGTTTCGCCATTCTTTCGATGTCGGGCAAACTTCCCTCGGCCGCACGTCCGGTATTGCACATCGCATCGACACTGGCGCCCAACCACCACTGCGGCAACGTCCATATCACGTGTATCACGCAGAACATCGGGTAATTATTGAGCAATCGGACGGTCATGGGCGTCTCCTGTTCTCGTTGCGAAGAAGGACGGTTGTCTTCGGTTCTCTGTGGACTACCGACGTCTCAACAAGATCACCCGCAAAGATGTTTATCCACTGCCGCGAATCGACGACGCGATTGAGAGCCTCGAAGCAGCAGAATTCTTTTCTTCTCTCGATTTGCACTCGCGGTACTGGCAACTACACATGGCTGATGACGCTCGACCGACGACAGCCTTTGTCACGCCCGACGGCTTGTACGAGTTCAACGTCATGCCGTTTGGTCTGTGTAATGCGCCGACGACCTTCGAGCGCATGATGGACACTGTTCCGCGCAACTTGAAATGGCACACGTATCTGTGTTACCTGGACGACGTCGTCGTTTTCGCTCCAGACTTCTCCACGCATCTCCAACGTCTGCGGCATGTTTTGACACGTTTTAGCAACGCCGGCCTCCAACTGAATCTGAAGAAGTGCCGATTTGCAGCACGGCAGCTGACAATCCTCGGAATCCTTCTCGATCCGGCCAAGCTTCAGGCCGTGGCCGAATTTCCCAATCCTACGCCCGTCAAAGCACTGTGCAATTTCGTAGGATTGTGTTCATATTTTCGAGGCTTCATACGAATCTTTGCCACAATCCTACCGCCGCTGACGAAGCTCCTTGAAAGTACCGGGCCCCTATATTCGTGGTCGTCCGAATGTGACGATGCGTTCGCAAAGATCCGTCGTTTGTTGACGTCTGCTGCCATACTACGCCACTACGACCCTACGCCCCCAATGCAGGTACACACGGACGTCAGCGGTGTAGGCCTCGGCGCTGTCCTTGCGCAGCGCGAACCAGGATTCCCAAAGATGTCGTGGCTTACGCAAGCCGTACGCTAACCAGAGCCGAGACCAATTACATCATCCAGTAAAAGAAGTGCCTCACAAAGTTCCGACCTTATTTGTATGGTCGCCCATTTGATGTCGTCAACGACCATCATGCACTGTGCTCGCTGTCGTCATTGAAGGGTCCCTCAGGCCTACTCGCCCGCTGGGCACTTCGCTTGGAAGACTACCGCATCCGCATGCTGTACCGCAACGGACGACAGCATGCTGACGCCGACGCCCTCTTGCACTCCCCCTTGCCTGTCGACAATGCCCCCTGCTCAGTATATTACATTGCTGTTCCCTCCATCGACGTTCACACCATCGCTACCGAACAGCGCAGCGATAAATGGATCGCCTCGCTGATCGACTTGCTCACTGATCCGACGGCAACACCATCCATTCGCGTGTAGGGTCGTCAAGCCCACCATTTTGCCATTCGTGACGACCTACTGCACCGAGGCAATAACAATGCCGACGGCCGCCAGTGACAACTAGTGATACCCCTAGTCTGCGTTCTGAAATATGCGAGTCCTTCCACTCTGATCCGCAATGCGCGCATTCTGGGGTATTCAAAACTTACCACCGTATTGCACAACGATACTTCTGGCGAGGAATGTACCGCTACGTGCAGAAGTTCGTTCGCTCCTGCCTTTATTGCCCACGCCGAAACCATTCAACGCACGTGTCGCCAGCCGGTATACAACCATTATCTTGTCCTAACCGCCCGCTTGGGTGCGTGGGCATCCATTTGTATGGACCATGGCTGGTAACCGTTGGGCCATCGTCGCTGTTGACCGTCTAACGCGATAGGCTGAAACCGCCACCCTCCCAGTGGCTACAGCGCGGATGTTCCCTCATTCCTGCTATACCGATTCATGTTGCGTGACGGTCCACCCCAGGAGCCTCTCAGCGATCAAGGCCGTGTCTTCTTGTCGGAAGTCATCGAAGCCATTCTCAAAGAGTGCCATGCTGGTAACCGCAAAACTACTGCTTACCCCCGCAGACGAATGACCTAACCGAACGCTTTAGCCCCACGCTCGGCGACGTAAATTGACGGATCTCCTTCTCGCTTCTCACCTTGAAAAACTGTGCGACGGCAACAGTCTTGTCCGCATCCGGGTCAACACCGCCAGCGCTGACCACACAACCCAGGAATCAAAGCTTTCTAAGTCCAGACTTGTACATTTTCGGTTAAATCGTCAAGGGAGTGGACTGCCTGGCCTGAAGTAAGAAATGTAGTCTCGGTGAGCGCAGTTCACTGTTGCAGAAAACATCACAATGTCGTCCTGTTAGACCAAGCATGATTGCCGTTTGAGGCCCGAGAGGATAGTGTCTGTGATGCGCTGGAATGTCACTGGCGCACATTTGGCCTTGTGCGCACGTGCCGCACGAGACTGAATGGGAGTATTTTCAATTCATAGAGCTCATCTCTCATCTCAAGCGATGTTTCCACGGTCTCTTTCGCACACTTCGATATGCCGATGTCTGCTTTTGTAAATCCATTGAAAAGAAATGCTTTGCATTCCGCAGCCGATCCAATATACCATCGATAAGTGGCAAGGGGTATGCCGCTTGGTGGCGCTGTTTAGTTTCGGGTAATGAACACAGAATCTCAACATAGTTTTGAGATTCTGTGTTGAGATTCTTGCGAGGGATGTACCGCTACGTGCAGACGTTCGTTTGCTCCTGCCTTTATTGCCAACGCCGAATACCTTCAACGCACGTGTCGCCAGCCGGTGTACAACCATTATCTTGTCCTAACCGCCCAAACGGGCGGTTAGGACAAGTCGTCCTAACCTTCTGAGAACACTTTGACTTCTGAGAACAAATTAATTTGTTCTCAGATGTCGTTCCAAATATGCACTCGAACTTTTGCATGGCTGAATGACATCTTCCTGATACATTTATTTTACTTCACTCTTTATGATATCTCATTCCCTCGGTGATTCTGTATACGGGGGTCCGTATACTGGCCTTGTTGGTTGGTCTGGTATTTGGTGTTTAAAAATATCGTGCAACAGTACTCATGAGGAGGGGTAGACACCTCCACCAAAATCTCTTATGAGGTCTCGTATAATTTTCTTCTCGGCTAGCAAACGGTATCGCTGATTGCATCTGTTCTTCAATATAATTTATAGTTTCCGAACCAGCTGGCCTTTACGCCAGGCTATATAAACATAGCACTGCTGCACACCTATGCAAAAAAGGTGGTAGGGTGTTTTTTGCAGCATGTTGAATTTCATTTCGGAAATTCCCGACCAATACATTGGCGCACGCACCACATAATTAATTTTTGTGGTTAGCGCTGACGGTGTTGGCCCGGATCCGGACATGACTGTGGCCGTCGCACAGTTTTTCAAGGTGAGAAGCGAGAAGGAGGTGCGTCAATTTTTGTCTTTATGCGCAAGTGCCTGCGATTTGCAGAAGGTTTCTCGGAAATTGCCGTACCTCATACAGGACTTGCGGCACACTACTGCTCGCCTTGATAAATCACCTCGAATGATATGACACCCAAATTACCCGCTTATTTACGAGAACTATTCTCATTCTCCTATCGAAATAATGCCCTCTACGAGAAAACATCGAACACAACAAGGACAAGTTCTTACTTGTTGTATCAGCAGCCGTGATGCCTGAAATGTTATAGGCCTGTTATGGAGAAACCATCACGGCTTTATTTGGGCGTCAGGCAAACATCTGCAAGAAATCATCTAAAATATTGCTGTTCCAAGTTGCTAGCGTCCGCGCAGCAATACATATTGACATGCCATTATTGTCAATACCAACAGAATGTCACCCCTCAAGACGGCCGGCTTTTTCCAGCCCACATACCCACCTAAGACTCGATTTCGAGACGTTGGAAGTTTCCAGAGATGTGTGAAGTCATCAGGAAAGAAGTTGATTGTAGTGGACAGAATATTTGACAACATATCCTGAAACGCGCCGTCTTGAGCGAAGAACGTCAAATTCACGTTGAATGTTTTTCGTTGCCTACATAGTTCTACATGCCGCCCCGATGGTCGTGAATACTAGTCGAGAAGCCTTCCTATATAAGGTAATTGAGTGTTTGATGACTACGAGGAACACCAGTCTTAGAAAAATCACTGCATACTATCCTCAAACGAATGGGTTGACTGTTCGCCAATACAGCCCTATTGATGACGTTGTGTCCATGTGCGGGAATATTGAGTATAAGACGTTGGACGAGATCCCGCCATACGCATCTTTCGCCTACAATACGCAGTACAGGATACCACACATCACACACAATTTGAGCTGGTCTACGACAATGATGTCACTGTCACACTCGACACGATGTTAGCAGTTGACGACAGTTAAGGGCCTTCCGAAGTTGACCACTTCCTCCAAAGAGCTGAAGAACAGCGGCAACTTTCACGACACCAAATACGTCGACAACGCCAGGAGTCCTGCTAGGAACTCGAGCGCCGAAAAAAAGTTCAGTACCAGCCAGGCGATAAAGCATGAAAATGGACACCAATACTACGCGACGCATTTATGTGATTGCTTGTGCTACCATGAGTTCATTTGTATGACTTTTTCTATGTCTTTAGCACTTCGCCTAATTTCTTCCCCTTGTTTTCATATGTTTCCACAATAACCTTGTTTATTTATTCCGACCGTGGATGTTTACTGTTTGTCTGTTTTAGTTAGTCCATTCAATATGTATATCGTGTGTTTGACCGCTGTGAAGCCGCCCAGTGTATGAGGTGGCCAGGTTCCCCTCAAGCTGCTCAATGCAGCTTTTTTGCCTGGTCATCCACGCAACCTTGTTGTGAATAAAAACAACATGGGCTATCAGAGAAGCTCCTTGGGTGGTTTATTGGCCCCTATAAGGTGCTCCTATGGATTGTTGACTTAAATGAATGAATGAATGAATGAATGTTCTTTATTGCACACATAACATTTACAAAACAAGCACAAACTGTATGGTCCCATAGCCAAAGGCTAGTGCGTGTCCCATTGAAGTATACATAACTCAAACTGTAATACTTATAAATAAAATAAATACAAGTAAACAACTCAAATGTGATATTTTCATACAAGAAGTAATGTTTTTCTGCTAACAATAGTCTCTTGAATTCGATTGAAGAAGGAGGAAAGAGAAGTACATAACTTGTTTTAAACACAGAAACTTGGTTATTAGCGGGGTACAGAACTGTAGAATGGATCTTGTAGATGCAAGTATCAAATATAGCTTAATTAGGAGAACAACGGTATTGCAACATCTTTCAATTAAAGCACAAAACACATAAAGGGCAATATATATACATGATGAAAAAATTACAGCCCAAAGTATATAAGTCAACTCAGGCAGAGAAAAACACTTCAAAGTAGTATTTATTCAGGGATCTGGAAAAGTTCTGGGTATTCTTTATATAATGCGGTATGCCATACCAAATTTTCACTCCGGTATATTGTAGCAGACGTTTGCTATATGCGTTTTTTGTGGGAAGTATATTAAAGTTGTTAAAAGTTTGGTTCCTAGTTAGGCGTCGGGGGATACACAGTAATGAAATAGGGAGTGGTTCATTGTTTCTAACTACACTGTTAATACATGTAGCTAATCTTAGTTCGCGCACATAATCAAACGGTAAGATCATCAACCTAGAAAACAGTGGTTTGCTATGTTCGTAGTAATGTGAGAAAGTTATCGTGCGTATAGCCCGTTTTTGCAGCCGTCGTACAGGCTCAAGATAAGAGTCATACGTCGAACCCCAGGACTCTACGCAGTACAGAAGGTGGCAGTTAACTAAGGCAAAATACAAAATGCGCAAAATTGCAGTATCAAAATATTCACGAGCTTGCAAAAGGGCGTAACAACTCGAAGCTAGTTTCGAGCTGACTGCATCTATCTGAGCCTGCCAATTTAAACAGCTGTCCAGAACAACACCAAGGTAAGTAAAAAATCAGTACATTCCAGGGAGCAATTATTAATGTAGAGTTGTATATCATGTGGAGTAGGATTTGTACGGGAGTGGAATAACATATATTTCGTTTTTTTGGCATTGATCGTAAGCCTGTTAGCTGCAAACCAATCGGCCAGCTTCGCTAGTTCGGTATTCATTTGTTCTTCTATGTTTGACAGATTTTCGCCAGTAATAATTAGGGCAGTATCATCAGCATACATAAGCATCTCGGCAGTTGTTAATACTAGAGGCAAATCATTTATGTATAGCAAGTAAAGTAACGGACCTAATACGGAACCTTGCGGCACACCTGTTTGTATGGACTGGAGAGAAGAAGTAATGTTATTGATAGTGACCATCTGTTGTCGACCTTGAAGGTAACTCTGGAAAAAATTCCACATGGTGTTGCGAAAACCATATTTGCGTAATTTGTAAGGTAAGATGTCATGGTCTACTGTATCGAACGCTTTTCTGAGGTCTAGAAAAACTACTGCGGCAAATTTGTTATCTTGGAGGGCTGTATTTAAAACTTGGCCTAATGTCAGCACTGCTGTACTTGTAGAGCGCATTGGCCGGAAGCCATGTTGGTGCGGACATAGCACATGATATTTGCTCAGAAAAGAGAGCATACGTTTCGAAATTATTTTTTCGAAGATATTATTAAGAACACTCAGTACAGAGATCGGCGGTAGCAAGAAGGATGAGACCTATCTCCCTCTTTGTATACAGGGGTGACTTTGGCTATCTTGAGTACTGATGGGTATTGACCGGCTTGTAGTGAGTGGTTAAACAGGTTACATAATACTTCTCCAATTAAATCAATGTTCTCTTTTATAACTCGCGCTGGAATCTCGTCATGACCCGGCGCTTTGCTAATTACTAGTTTACTCACAATAAGCAGAATTTCTTTAATCTCTATGTTGTTTATAACGAAGCTATTTGGTAAGGAATTTGGTTCATACAGCGCTTTGTTAGGAATAGGCAGCATTTTGGCTAATGAAGGACCAACATTTGTAAAATAAGTATTAAAGTGGCCAAGTATTAAAGTGGCCAAGTGGCCAAATAAGTATTAAATGGCCAAGTCTTGGTCGACGGACACGAGCGTTCACAACGGCAAAACAATGCGGATGTCATAGTACGCATGACGCCGTATAACAGGTAATAATGAAAAGGCTGCCTCCTTATTTATTTCCCTCCACCGCACAGTGTGGATATGCGTATTTCGGAGGAGACTGATGAGGCAGAGACAACCGCTGCGAGCTTCCTGCCATGAGAATCGGCGAACCGCTGTGTTAGCGTCTGCAATGTATCGCGCCTGCTCACGCGTCTTGTGAGAGCGCAGCAAATGCTTCTCGTGAGCAGCCACGAGAAAGCGGGTAGACCTGAGAGGCTTCCATGAAGATGGAGACGCTGATTGGTGGAAATAACCTTTTTTGTGTAGAATGCTCTAGCGGAATCCTTGATTTTGCATCTAGGTTCCCAGGCACCAGTTAGCCCACAATAAACAATTTGGTGTGTTTCTCTTCTTTCGGTGCGTAGCAATATCAGCTACTTCTGGAGCATCAGTTTACTTCTCGGTTATAAGTATAACAGAAGCTCAACGTTATATGTTTGACACATCCTCTAAGAGAATTTTAAAGATTCTCACTAACGACTAATTGATCATATTGTGATGAACGATATGCACGGCTAAAGTGAATCGTACGATTGTATTTAACCGAATGCACACACTGTTTCCCTAAACGTGAAAATCAAAAACACTTTTGGCAACCTTCTTCAGGACACGTAAGATTCATTGGTTTTTTTCAGGATAGTTTCTGAAGAGTTCCATATAAAAATAAGGCCGTTTTGACTTGCGCGTGCTTCACATGACCGCTATGGGTTCTGCTTCGTCAGTCACAACTTGGAAGTAGCAATTTACTTACAGCCATTTCACTTGAATAGTCTTAACCACACATTTGCATGAAACGTGACGTTTATTTTGCAGCCTATGTTGAATATTCGATACGTGATCCCGAAGGCTTGGTGTGCAAACACATACTGTCTACTTAACTTTAAACATATCTTCCTAAGTTTCTTCTTATCAGAAGTCTATTAGTTTCATGATGGTAACTAAGGACCGGAAAACTTTCTCTTCTAGCAAAGTCGTAGGGCAAGCAATGGCCTTGAATCCCCATTACCGGTAGGCTGATTGTCATAGTCTTGCCATCGCAAATACAAATTTTAACTTCAAGCGCTATGTTTATTTCAGCGATGTTTCTACTTTGCTAGTGTTCGTAAGAAGTGCACAACATCAAAGAATATGTAATCAAAAACATTGAAGAGCGACATTATAGCAAGAGAGATGTATAGGTTCACTGCTGATTTCACATAAGACACTTCATTGTAGGAAGTCTGACTGCTATGCAGGGTATACTTATTGAGATAACTACTTAGCACCCGTGCAAAGTTGTATATCATCATCATCATCATCATCATCAGCCTGTCTACGCCCACTGCAGGGCAAAGGCCTCTCCCATGTTCCGCCAATCAACCCGGTCCTGTGCTTTCTGTTGCCACGTTATACCTACAAACTTCTTAATCTCATCTACCCACCTAATTTTCTGTGTTCCCCTCACGCGTTTACCCTCTCTTGGAATCCAGTCAGTTACCCTTAATGACCACCGGTTATCCTGCCGACGTGCTACGTGCCCGGCCCATATCCATTTCTTCTTCGTAATTTCAACTATGATATCCTTAACCCCCGTTTGTTCCCTGACCCACTCTGCTCTCTTCCTGTCTCTTAAGGTTACACCTATCATTTTCCTTTCCATCGCTCGCTGCGTCGTCCTCAATTTAAGTTGAACCCTCTTTGTAAGTCTCCAGGTTTCTGCTCCGTAGGTAAGTACCGGTAAGATGCAGCTGTTATATACCTTCCTCTTGAGAGATAGTGGTAGACTACCATTCATGATTTGATAATGCTTGCCGAATGAGCACCATCCCATCCTTATTCTTCTAGTTATTTCACTCTCATGGTTCGGCTCCGCGGTTACTACCTGTCCTAAGTAGACGTACTCCTTTACAACTTCCAGCGTCTCGCCACCTATCGCAAAGCGCTGTTCTCTGCCAAGATTGTTCCACATTACTTTAGTTTTATGCATATTAATTTTCAGACCTACTCTTCTACTTTCCGTATCCAGTTCAGTAATCATGAGCTGTAATTCGTCTCCCGTGTTACTCATCAATGCAATGTCATCAGCGAATCGCAGGTTACTGAGATACTCTCCATTAACTCTTATGCCTAATTCTTCCCAATCTAGGGCCCTGAAAACCTCCTGTAAACACGCGGTGAGTAGCATTGGAGAGATCTTGTCTCCCTGTCGTACGCCCTTCTTTATTGGAATTCTGTCACTTTCTTTATGAAGGACTATAGTGGCTGTGGATGCGCTGTAGATTTCTTCCATTATGTTTATATAGGCTTCGTCGATGCCTTGATTCCGCAGTGCCTGCATGACTGCTGATGTCTCCACCGAATCAAATGCCTTCTCGTAATCTATGAAGGCTATGTATAGGGGTTGGTTGTATTCCGCGCATTTCTCTATCGCCTGATTGATAGTATGAATGTGGTCTATTGTTGAGAAGCCTGTACGAAATCCTGCCTGGTCCCTTGGTTGATTAAACTCTAATGTCGTATTAATTCTGTTAGCAATTACTTTTGTGAATAGCTTGTAGACAACGGACAGTAAGCTGATGGGCCTGTAATTTTTCAGGTCCTTGACGTCCCCTTTCTTATGGATCAAGATGATGTTGGCATTCTTCCAAGATTCTGGTATCCTCCCTGTCGAGAGACACTTCGTATACAGGGTGGCCAGTTTCTCTAACATAATCTCTCCACCGTCTTTCAACAGGTCTGATGTTACCTGATCCTCACCAGCGGCTTTGCCTCTTTGCATTCCCTTTAGGGCTTTCTTTACTTCTCCTGTTAATACTGGTGGGATGTCAGATTCCTCTGGGATATTACTGCTTCTTACGTTATCATCCTCACTGTCTCGGCTGCTGTACAGATCTCTGTAGAACTCTTCCGCTACCTCAACTATTCTATCCATATTGGTTGTGACCTTTCCATCCTAGTCCCTTAATGCATACATCTGATTTTTGCCTATGCACAGTTTTGTCTTCGTAGCTTTGAGGCTTCTTCCGTTCTTTAGAGCATGCTCAATTCTCTCCATATTATACTTTCTTATGTCGGCTACTTTACGCCTATTGATCAACTTCGAAAGCTCCGCCAGCTCTATTTTATCTGTTGCATTTGAGGCTTTCATAGCTTGACGTTTCTTAATGAGGTTTTTCGTCTCTTGCGATAGCTTACCAGTGTCCTGTCTAACGACTGTACCCCCGACTTCCACTGCACACTCCTTAATGATACTAGTCAGATTATCATTCATTGCGTCAACGCTAAGGTCGGTTTCCTCGGTTAAAGCCGCGTACCTATTCTGAAGTGAAACTCTGAATTCCTGTACTTTCCCTCGCAGAGCTAGTTCATTTATCGGCTTCTTGCGTATCAGTTTCTGCCGTTCCTTCCTCACGTCTAGTTGAATTCTAGATCTTACCATTCTATGGTCACTGCATCGGATCTTGTTAACTACTTCCACATCCTGTATAATGCCCGGGTGGTCGCACATTATGAAGTCTATTTCATTTTTAGTTTCGCCATTAGGACTCCTCCACGTCCACTTACGAGTAGTCCGTTTTCTGTAGAAGGTATTCAAGATCCGTAAATTATTGCGTTCTGCGAACTCTACTAGTAACTCCCCTTTGGCATTTCTAGAGCCGATGCCATATTCCCCAACTGCATGATCTCCAGCCTGCTTCTTGCCTACTTTTGCATTAAAGTCGCCCATCAGTACAGTATACTGTGTCTTTACCTTACTCATTGCTGATTCTACGTCTTCGTAGAAGCGTTCAACCAGTTGATCATCATGGCTGGATGTAGGCGCGTAGGCCTGTATCACCTTCATCCTGTACCTCTTATTAAACTTAATCACGATACATAACACCCTCTCATTAATGCTATAGTATTCCTCTATATTGCCAGCTCTATTTTTATGAATAAGGAACCCCACTCCTAGTTCTCTTCTGTCAGCTAAGCCACGATAGCATAGAACGTGTCCGTTCTTCAGCACTGTATAAGCCTCCTGTGGCCTCCTAACCTCACTGAGCCCTATTACATCCCATTTAACACTCTCTAATTCCTCGAATAGTACAGCTAGACTCGCCTCACTAGATAAAGTTCTAGCGTTATATGTAGCCAAGTTCAGATTCCAATGGCGGCCTGTCCGGACCCAGAGATTCTTAGCACCCTCTGCTGCGTCGCAGGTCTGACCGCCGCCTTGGTCAGTTGCTTCGCAGCCGCTGGGGACTGAGGGCCGAGGGTTAATTGGTGTATTCATGTGGGAGGTAGTGGCCAAGTACTACACCAGGGTGGCCAATCCTGCTCTGGTGAGGGAGTGCATTGCTGGCTGTGGTCGCCAGTGAGGCTGCACCCCAGGCCTTTTACACAATGCCATCATCACGCGGATTTTTTTTTTAAATCCGGTTGGGAATTGTCCGGCACCGGGATTCGAACCACGGACCTC
This sequence comes from Rhipicephalus sanguineus, assembly GCF_013339695.2. NCBI lineage: Eukaryota > Metazoa > Arthropoda > Arachnida > Ixodida > Ixodidae > Rhipicephalus > Rhipicephalus sanguineus. The sequence goes on along the minus strand of NC_051184.2, from coordinate 130,401,010 downwards.
TTGCATGCGAAGCTGATGCTCTACCCACTACGCCATCGCTGCATTGAAAAGTTTCTGCCACGCACTGCTGGGCCACCAGTTTCGAGCGCTAACCCGTGAGGGTGGTTATTGTGTCGGCCATGTTGCCTGTATGGTTGGCCTTATTGAAAAAGTTGTATATACAGTCATGCAATTACCAGTATGATAGTTAAAAAAAAGAAAGCCAAATCCATGCCCTAAACTGCCACCACTGATTGTTATAGGAATGTTGTTATACCGCTGTAGGTATTCGCATGATAATAAATAACAAGACTTCGCTTCGTCGACTTCCCCTTTTAAAAAGAGGTATTCCAATTTCCCCAGCTGCAATGCTTAACCTTGCGTGAACAGCAAACCTAGTTTACTCCGCATTAGCTTGTAAGAGATTTGTACAAGTAGCGTTGACAAGAGTTCGCTGCCACAGCTGCTCGGTCGGTTCGTTAGTCCGCTGGCCGAAACACTGCCGAAACACAACACCTAGGCTATGTGTAGTGGATATTTGAAGCACATAAATATATAAAAATATTGTGCAAACGGAAGTATCAAATAAATTTTGTGTCAAGACGTGTCACCTCTTTGCGAATTACCGCGCTATCCACAGCGGACAGTGACGAAGGAGCAGGTACAACCGCTAATCTCTGATGGAATCACCTAATGGAAGAGTACAACTAGGAGTCATTACGCCTGAAATGGACGATGGCTATATGTTGCTGAAACTGGGAGACGAAAATGGCTACAAAATTTCGATCATGTTACATTATTTCTCTCAGACACCCCACATAAGTCAAGGAATAGCGTTCGGTGTGGCATTTCTGATGATAACCATGTGAACTTTTCCGACAATGAGCTTCTCGATGACTTTAAATAATAGAACCTTGTAAGTGTACAAGGAATAGACATAACAATGGACTATGCAGAAAAGCTAACCAAGTCGATAATATGATTCGGTCAAATGAACTGCCGGAGACAACAGAAATTGGTAACTGAAACTAAAAGTGTGGCCATTTATTGGAAGCAACGAAGATGTTTTCAGAGTTATTGATATCATAACAGCTTGCGAATTTGAAGATGGTAGTTCATGTATGTCAGGAGTACTTGTAAAGCTGCTTCTGATAATTGTTAAATGGCAGCTTAACGTGTGAAGAACTACTGGGTGACGGCGCACACACGCGTTAATGCTGCATGGAAAAAAGAGAATGACGTAGTCTCAATGAAAGTACGAGAGCAACATCTCTTCAGGGAAGCGAGGCAGAGGTCTTCTGTAGTTGTGGCCTGCCAGGCTGATAATGCGCTTAAGGGGGCTGATTTGCCCTTGCTCATGCCTCCTAAAACGATCGAGTCATCTTGGAGATCAATCTGCGTGCGGAGATCGAGTAGCTGATGGTGGGGCGGCAGTTCAAAATCTACGCCGCCAATTAGTGAACAGAGGCCGGGTACTCAAGGTCCAACAGATCTCAAGACCTCCGCTGATGAAGCGAGGCTGCAAACGCGAGCTACCAGTGCACAGAAATGGCATGAAGTGCCTTCTATTAGTCAATGTATACAACACAGGCAGCTACTTTTCACTAATACTGGCAAAGCTCTGTCGACAGCACCTAGCAGATTAAAAGCATAACGCGGCTATACGCAGCTCTACTAACAGAAGGACGAAAGTATCTCCCTGAAATATGATGTATTATACAAAGCAATAATTTATTTGAATAAGTTCACGCAAATTCAATCATAGAACGCCAAAGGAATTTTAGAAGCGCAGTTAAATTACAGAAACCTCATTGCGAACCCACTGCAAAAGTGCTATGTGCATTTTCCGTAAGGACATGAAAATGGTGGTGTACCTATGACACTCGTCAAATAATTGGCGTTTTAACATTTAAGACTTCGATCGTCCATTCTTGCAGTGACCACTCGAGTGGCTATTATAGGCAAACGTATGACCATTTTTTTCTATGCGTATCGTTTATTGCTGAATGCAACAACTTCTAAGGCTGCTTCTAATGCGTTTCCGCCATAGGAAAGACAGGTTAATTAGTTTGACAGATAATTTGCGGGGGTCACGAAACCTGCCCCAGAGAGGCATAACGCGATGTTTTTCTTGAATTCCACCGCATGTGCTATTGCACAGAATTCTACATCGGTACATCGAGGACCTAAGCCATTGTGTTTTATTCAGCGCGTAGTCATATTGTACCTGGATAAAGCTAAGTGTTTCGCGCAACTCCTACCTGTACGGCTGAAGCCACGGCAACATAATATTATGTGATAATCATTTCAGAATTATGATAACACAAAAATCACCATAGGGAGAGCGCGACAGGGCATCGGCGGCAGCATGCTGGCGTCCGTTGCGGCACAGCACGCGGATGTCGTAGTCTTGCAGGCCAAGTGCCCTACGGGCGAGATGGCCTCAGGTATCCTTCAATGACGACAACCAGCACAGTTCATGATGGTCGGTGACGACATCGAATGGGCAACCATAAAATAAGGTTGGATTTGCGTAAGGGCTCAGATGATTGCCAGGCATTGTTTATTCCTAACGGTGCAATTGTTCTCGGCTTTAGCAAGCGTACGACTTGCAAAAACCACGACATATTACGGGAGGCCAGGTTAGCGCTGCGCAAGGACAGCGCCGAGGCCAACACCGCTGGCGTCCGTTTGTATCTCTGTAGGGGCCGTAGGTTCGTAGTGGCGTAGTATGGGAGGAGACGTCAACAAACGACACATCGTGCGAAAGCGTCGACGCACTCTGAGGACCACGAATTGAGGGGCCCGTTGTTGCCAAGGAGCTTCGTCAGCAGCGATATGATAGTCGCGAGGTTTCGTATGAATCGCCGAAAGTACAAGCATAGCCCAACCAAACTGCGCAGTTCTTTGACGGGCGTAGGTTTGGGGAACTCTGTCAGGGCCCGAAGCTTAGCTAGATCGGGGAGTACTCCGTCCTTGGACACGATGTAGCCTAGCATTGTCACCTGCCGCGCTGAAAATCGGCACTTTAGATTCAGTTGTATCCCGGCGTCGCTCAAACGCGTCAAAACATGCCGCAGGCGTTGAAGATGCGTGGAGAAGTCCGGGGCGAAAACGATGACGTCGTCGAGGTAGCACGGGTACGTGTGCTATTTGAAGTCACACACACCGCGGTATCCATCATGCGCTCCAAGGTCCCGGGCGCATTACATATCCCAAACGGCATGACGCTGAATTCGTAGAAGCCGTCGGGTGTCACAAGCGCTGTCTTCGGTCGAGCGCCATCAGTCATGGAAACTTGCCAGTACCCTGATCGCAAATCGAGCAATGAAAATAATTATGCTCCTTGAAGGCTGTCAATGGCGTCGTCTATTCGAGGTAGGGGATAAAAGTCCTTACGGGTGATTTTATTCAGTCGTCGGTAGTCCACAAGGAACCGCACAGAGCCGCCCTTCTTTGCAACGAGAACGACAGGAGACGCGCACGGGCTGTTTGAGGGTCGAATACCATCGCGGCGAAGCATGTCTTCCACTTCCTCGTTCATTACACGACGCTCCGCGGGAGATACACGATATGAACGTTCCCACAGTGGTGGTTGGGAACCAGTGTCGATGCGATGAGTGACAGCAGACGTGCGGCCGAGAGATGTTCGCGCGACATGAAACGAATGACTAAATTCTTCCAACAGGCACAGAAGCTGGGAACTTGAAAATTGGATCGCGGGAAATTGACCAGGACTACAAAGGAACACAGATACACATGACAGTACATGTGTGTTCCTTCGTATTCCTGGTCAATTTCGCGCAATACAATTTTGAAGATATTGAACCAACTAGCCCAGCAACGTATATATGTAGCTTGGAACGCTCGACAGACGTAGGGTTGTCTGCAATCGAGGAACAAAATACATCAAAGGGTGATGAATCAGATGTGGAAACAGCACTGAGCGTACGGGAGCTGGCACAGTACGTGTCACTCGGTGCGTCTATAATTTGTGCTTCTTATAGGGCTTCAGCTCTGCCGAGATATTCCGCTCGCACCAACGGAATACCATACGGGAATGGGTTCGTAACAAAAATATCGGTGTCGCCCTGCGTGACTTGCACGGTCGCAAATGGCACCAGCAAGCCTTTACTCGTGAAAACGCCCTGAGATCGAGAAAGGAGTGCAACGGGGTCGGAAAGGCCGGTGCAATAGAGTGACACAGCCGTTGACGAGTTTGCAGGAACTGGGGTGTCATTTTGACGAGTAGCTTTGTCGCAGCCGATGAACTGTCCGCCGGCGTCAAATCTGAGAATGGTGAGAGCTCTATTTTGGGCGCTGCGCAACGAATTACGGTGTCGTGGCGGGCGAGCAAATCCCATCCCAGGATGACGTCGTCACAGCATGAAGAGATTATCATGAATTCGACGGCGTACAGAGCGTCCTGAATGATGGCACGGGCTGTGCACACCGCTGTCGGGTGAATACTTTGGGCGCTGGCTGTAAGGAGGGATAAGCCCGGAAAGTGGCGTCGCCACTTTTCGTAGTAGCCGGCTAAATTTCGCGTCCATAACGGATGCGGCAGCTCCAGTGTCTACAAGGGCCGATGTATGCACACCATCTACAAACACGTCTACTACGTTCAATGGGCTTTGCTCAGGGCTTTGGAAATTCGATAGCATCGTAGCCTTTGCCTCTTGGGCTGCTACTTGTTTTCCTGGTCACGTGTGACCGAATAAGGCCGCATCAATGACAGTGAGCGGCGTCTTGGGGACGGTGAACGGCGGGTAGATGGAGCCTGTCCATACCTCGGTGACATAGGCGGCGGCGGGGCACAATACGGACGGCTGGAATGGCTGGTGATGGTTGATCCGACTCGAGGTGGCACCACGCGTTTGCAATAGCGGGCGACGTGACCTACGCAACCGCACGCAAAACAGATGAGGCGGTTGTCGGAAGTGCGCCATCGGCTTGCCGGGCTAGGTCCCATCCATGTCGCAGGAAGCTAGAGACGGGGCGGCTGCTGGTATGACTGCCTCGTGGGCTGCAGTCGGGGCGTATGCATGACGTCGGCGTACGCAGCCGGTACACTCGCTTCAACTGAGCTGCGGCCTGGCGACGGCTCCGCCGTAAGTGGGGGAGAGAACCACAGAGTTGTAGCCAGGGGCGGCCTACCTACAACTTGCGCGTAACTGAGTGGCGCATACGCCGGATGCGGGTGGTGGTATTCCGGTACGACCTCCGCGACTTCCTGCTCAATAGCCCGGCCTAGGAGAGGCAGCAGTGTGGTCGATGGCTGTTCAACATGATGCGGGCGAGCGAAGGCCAGTAAAGAGAACAGGCGGGCAATTTACTAACGCACTCATGACTTCACGGAACAAGACGGAGTGGTCTGAAATGGCCTACATGCCAGCGAGATTGGCATCGCGTGATGGAGGTCGACGCTTCATTAGCCGCTGCCGGCGCAGCTCCTCGTAGCTTTGGCACAGTGTCGTGGCCTCTGTCACAGTGCAACGGTTTTTCGCGAGCAGCATGGTGAAGGCATCGTCGTCGATGCCTTTCATAACGTTCCAGATCTTGTCAGGCTCAGACATGGTCGTGTTGGCTTTCTTGCACAAGTCGAGGACGTCTTCAAAGTAACTTGTGAAAGACTCGCCAAACTGCTGGGCTCGTTCACGTAAACGTTCTTCGGCTTGTAGCTTACGAACGGCATGGCGGCCAAACACGTCGATGATGGTGGTCTTGAAAGCGGACCACGTAACGAAATCAGGTGCGTGGGTGTTGTACCATTGGCTTGTCACTCCCGCGAGGAAGAAAACCAGGTTGCTCAGTTTCCCTGCCTCGTCCCTTTTATTGGGTACGCTGACACACTCGTAAATCGCGAGCCAGGCCTCGACATCGGTGCCATCTGCGCCGGTGAAAACAGGAGGGTCACGGATTCGGGGTACACCTGCACATGCCGCCGGTGCAGGAGGAGGCGTTTGCTGGGCGGTGTCTTGAGACACGGTAGATGAAATAGCACGAGATCGAAGCTCCAAGGGCATCGAATGTGGACCGTAGTCGTTTAAAGGGCACAGCAATCTCCACCAAATAGTAAAGACGTTTATTGGCTGGCACTCGGCGACGATACACGACTGCGACAGTCAAGGCGGGGATCGACTCTGCACGAGCCGCGTTCTCTCCGAAAGGAGCCGAAGAGGGCGACCCACTAGATGATGCTAGAGAGGACGATCCACTGCAGATTTCCAAGGTTTCGCTACAAGAGAAACAAACTCACATAGTCCCTTATGCATTTGCCTAAGACGACTAAAGACTTGTTCTTTTTTTTGAGTAGATGCATTGTTCCTCCTCTACGCCAGGACGGGAGATATAGCATTGCATCTGTGGTTGGTGGGTCGATCATGAAGGCAGTGCAAAGCAACGATGGCATGTGATGACGTCATCGGGTGACTTTACGTTATGTACAGTGATGATGAATAATCACGTGATATTTCTTGCGTCACTCGTGTTGACACCGCCGACGGTAAACTTTCGTGTTTTATGAGACATCTAACGCTTTCGCGAAATGAGATGCAGGGTCCTGAAAAGGCTTCCAAAAATTACTGTGTGAACGTCACGCATGCTAGTAACCTTCGTAGTGTTCTGACATAAATCGATAAAGAAAACAAAGTGAGTGTCGAATGAAAAGAGCACTTCGTTCTGCTAGCCTGTAATCGAGGACGTTCCTTTGGAAAAATGTTCACTTTCAAAAATCATTTTTCTGTGCAACGTCCGCAAGCTGCATTGTTTCTAACAACGAAGTTTCAGCGAGTACACGTGGGCCCGTCGCTATTTTAGCAGAGCTTCCTGCAGGCGCACAGACAAACCATGCGCTATATGTGCAGGACTAACAAACGCGACGCACATTCGCTTGGCACAGAGACGCGGATAATTTATATATGCGAATAAAGAGTGAAACTGGCAACATGTACATAAGCGGCAACGCAACAGCAAACAACACTATGTGCTGACAGTTACAGACACGCGGACCACATCACGTACGACACGTGCCAGATAACCGCCGCTGCTTACGCTCAGTTGAACTCACTTTCGATACCCAAATATATCTGCCCCGTACAAGATCAAGGTAACAACCAAAGCCGGTGCTCATTAACACACCCAAAGGAATTTACTAAATCTAAATATTTTTCGAACTTACCATACATTATGTTTACGAGAACACAAAGCGATGGTTGAAGAAAGCGGTCGGAAGAAACGTGTCGTAGGTATACCGTACATTCACTTCATATCTCACATGCTAATCAAAGTAGGAAGTAGAGACGATGGTAATGTTGTTTTGATGGGTGCCAATGAGCTAGGTAAGATTTGTGCCGTTGTGCAGAGAAAGAATTCGCGAGTAAAAGGCGACAGGTGGACCGATATCTTTTCATAAAACACACCATCAAATTCATTTATTGCCGTACAAGTGTGGTGTAGAAGGTGCCTTTCAGCTGTGGCCACTTCTACGGAGGACAGAGGGGTCGCTGCATTAACCATAGATTATTGGAGCATAAGAGAATGCTAGCCGGATGTTCACCTTCTAATTTGTCTTTACATTGTCGCAAGTGTAAGTGCACGCCAAAATTCGATGCGCAGTTTTTTACCTGCATAGGAATAAACACACGTGCCTCATGATTGAGACATGGCATCTCTATAATAGTGATAGACAATGCGTAAACCAACCGTCGATTAACTTGCAGAAAGATAAAATCAAATGCCTTAACAGTTATCTTCCACGTAGACCTCTACGCGTGCCGCATTGATAGGTGCGCTATTGCATTGGCATGCGCAGAGATGTTTTCATGCCTTCTTACTTTTCCGCCGTTGTGCGCACCTTCACTTCTTAGGCGGCATTTCTGGTGTCGCGACTTCTTTCTTGTGGGCTTGTTTGCACACCCTGTCTTTTTAGACTAGTTACTTACCAACTAGCTCAGATCTCTATTATTTTTGCTGTCGTGCACATCGCAGTTGTATATTGTCATGAGGCCGTGACTTTGGAGAACGTAGCAGTCAGCTAGTCCACGATAAAACTTTATTTGGCTGAACTTGTGGTCGGGAAAGAAGCTCAAATTACATCAAGCAATGCACGCTCTACACTGGTTGCCGCGAACAGAGCGTCGGCCATCAATAATCTGATCTGCGGCTCGGCGCGCCGGAATTTATACAAGTGGCGTCACACATTCGAGTGTTATCGCTAGTGGCTGCGCTAGTTCTAGAACAAAGTCAACGATTCCAGTTTGCGCGCTCCTGCCTATCAGAAAATTCTAATGTAATGTGGGAGCTTCGCAGACATTCGCGCGCGGTTTGCGAAAAGTAGTGGCTATACAGGTAAAGGATCGCTTGCATGGAAATACAAAATGTGGTGTCGTGGCATTGCCCCTTTCTCGACAAGCGTCGCTCCGATGCGTTTAAAAGAGAAGATGGAAGGGAAAAAATATCCGCACACAAAGAAAAAAAGCACTATAAGGGAACGCAAAAAGGAGAATCCTCAGGTTCACTAACGCTATAAAACGGTTTTAAGCGCACGACATGAACGACTACATTTCGTGCGCGTCGCCGCTGAGAGTTCGTAATGCCATCTGGGATGACCTCGTAGTCCAGAGCGCCGAGACGCCGAAGTATCGTTGAAGAAGTTTTGCGCTGAGTCCACGTTGGCGTATCGGTGTCGAGACCCGGACACGGTCGCTGTGCTGGTATTCCAGGAAGCTTCGCCGAAGACTGTAACGGCGGCTGTCGATCGTCTGCTCATTCTTGATGCGTACGCATGCGAGCTATCGGGCTTCTTCGGTGGCTCAAGGTAGAGCGCAATGTGCAGGTTGTCCTCGTCCCTAACAGTTGGCAGCATGGGGTCGAGCGTCGTCAAGCGTCGTCAAGCGCCGTCGAGGAGAGCCTTCTGTAAATGAGACGCCCCTGCAAGGTGGTCTAGTGGTTATGGCACTCGACTGCTGACCCGAAGGTCGCGTGATCGTTCTCCGGTCACGGCGGCTGCATTTTCGATGAGGCCAGGATGTGAGGCCAGTGCACGTAGATTTAGGGGCACGTTAAAGAACCCCAGGTGGTGAAAATTACCGGAGCCCTTCACCACATAATCATATTGTAGCGTAGTGTTCTTGCCGCTGCTTGGTCGCCGTCGAAGAGGACCCATACACACAGCAGATGCATAGACGCTCTCCTAAATCGGTTTATTTGGCTTAAGGTTTCCTATTTAGACGTTGCACACACTTCTACACTACATAACTTTGACAAGTCTGAGCAGCACTTGCTGCAATCTGCTCTCGTGGCGTATCCGGTGTGATTCTATGATGGCCCCTCTGGAAGCGTCCCGAGGCCACCCCGCATACCAAACAAAAAGGACCATTCAGAAGTCCCCGTTGACCACACCCAATCGGGTGTCATGAATTCAAACAGGTACGCCCAATCGCGGGAGCTCTCCACCGAGTTTGAACTCGACGACCACCGTCTGCCTAAAAAATAATGATATAAACTTAAGTAAAAACAGCCTCTCGTAGGAAGAAAGCCAACGCTGTCACACAACAGATACGTTGAGCAACTCAAGGACACCGCCCCAGACCGTGCTCTTGGGCAGACCCGCGACTTTGCAACAAGCCAAAAGTCAGAAGAAAATATCTACATCAATGTTTACGCGACACCTCGCCTATACGAACTAAGAGTGTCCCCACCCTTGATGAGCTGCAAGTAAACTAAAAAGCCACAAACATGGACACGATGTGCTTCGCGCCCTCCCAAAGAAAAAAGAAAGAACATGTCGCGTACATTTCAAAGAAAATGACACAACTATAACATGCGAAAATGGCGACCCGTGACCGAAGATGTTAAAAACATGTTACATCTGCGAGACACTCAAATACTTGTACATGATGGTGAAATATTTTCTCAAAAATAAAACTTGGTGTAAACAATGAAACAAGGAAAAGATAAACAGCTAACTGGAGTTATGACGACACATCTCAGTACTAAGGCACACAGGGAGTACACACATAGTTACAAAAGGGTTACAAAAGAAATTGGAAGGTGTGCCATTCTCGCAAAATCGTTCACTTCGTTGTCGCTCCTCAGAATGGGCATGACCGAACGGGGGGTTTCGGTACCGCGCCGCCTCTGCCACTTTGTAGCGTTTTGCTCTTTTCGCTACTTGGTCACCACCAAGCAGGACTCCGGACATCACTGGATAGCTGTAACAAATATGTCCTGATCGAGTCGGTTATGAAATAAAAAAACGCTTGCACGTCGAAACCAAGAAAACTCTTTTTTCTCTTTCAATGATATGGGGTCGACTGGGTTTATTCCGTCTGCTTGGAAAGAGGAAAACAAAATACCAATTTTAAAATGGGTAAGAGGTCCGGATATACCTCGTAGCTATAGGCCCATAGCATTACCCACTTGTCTTTGCAACTATACCAAGAAAATGGTAAACAGACGCCTGTTGCATTTCCTGATGAGCTTCATGAGGCTCAACATATATCATTTCGGTTTTAGGGATTGCAGATCAACAAATGAGGATCTTCACACTGAGGCGGATATTAGAGATGCCTTTACACGTAAACAATACTTCTTGTTTGTGCTTTGTATATTGCAAAATTATATAATAATGCATGGCGCTTCGCAATTTTACGAGCACTTTCTGCTATGGGTGTCCGTGGCAACGTGTTGAACGTCATTGAAAGCTGCCTCTCTGATCGCACATTTCGAGTAAACGTTGCAAACGCTATGTCTAAGGTATTTGTCCAAGAGACCGGATTGTCGCAAGGGGTGTGCTTACCTGTACAATATTTACTCTAAAAATTTATTTGCTCCCCATGGTTGTTCCACGCCAATTTCTTTTACTCAGTATACATTGATTATGTTCAACTAGGATTCAAATTATGCAGTATTGCTATCAGCGAGCGACAGGTGCGGCTCTGTCTAAACAGGCTATCTAAATGGGCAGCCAAAAACGGCTTCAAAATATCCACAGAGAAGAGTGTTTGTGTGCTGTTCATAAACAAGCGAGGTGCAATGCCAGTCCGTAGCATTTCGATCAAGGGCGATGCTCTTTCTGTGATTTACGAACGTAAGTTCCTTGTACTAATTCTGGGCTCGAGATTAAACTTCATCTCCAATTTAAAATATCTGAAAATGAAATACTTGAAAACACTGAATCTGCGCAAACTTTTATCGCGTACAACATCAGTCAGCGATCACAAGTGCCTTCTAAACTATACAAAAGTCTAGTCTGTTCACGATTTCACAATGGCGCCACTGTATAGCACTCTTCAACCCCAAGTGCATTAAAAACACTAGACCCAGTCCACCATCTCGGCCTACGTTTAGCTACTGGAGCTTTCAGAACAAGTCCGCCACAGAGCCTGAATATTGAGTCGATGAGTCGTCGCTTGACCTTCGACGTTCATACTCAAGCTTTAGATACTTTTGAATGCACGTGCCAATCGCGAACACCCCTTGAACAATTCTATGAATGATACCTCGTGTCACCGACTGTTGCATAACAGACCTCTAGTTAGATAGTCGTTATCACTTCGTTTGAGAATGCTTGGAAAAGAAATGGGCTTTTCACTCCTTGAACACCAGCGGATGGCTACGGCAATATCCCCACCCCTCGGCAATTGCTGTGGCAGCTGATATACTGTGACACATCCTTTGTATATGTCATTAAGCACGCTCCTGGAATCCACATGCGCATGCACTTTATGGAGTTGCAGTCAAAGTATGGTTGCCCTCAATTTTGCGCAGATGCGTCGACGTCGCGTGCTGGCGTTTCTTACGCAGCTGTAGGCCCGGCTTTCCTGGAATCTGACGTCCTGCATACAGAAACCAGTATATTTATTGCAGAGACCTATGCAATACTATTAGTTGTCCATTATATAAAAAACCTACCTAGACCTGTTTTCTTTGCAGTCTTTAAGTGTCATAAGGGCTATGAAGTCATTCACTAAACATAAGAATCCTGCACTGAACGAGCGTTACTATGTTTTGTGTACAACGTGTATTTCAAACCAGTCTGTCACATTATGCTGGGTGCCTGGGCACAGAGGCATTGAAGGGATTATGTTTGCAGACAAAATTGCAACAAGAAATGCAACTAAACCAACCAGCCCCATGGTAGCAGTCTCACCTAGACCTGAAGCCTTTTTTGCACAAGCCTTTTTTGCCCATTGGCATCGAATGTGGAATAATGAAACGACAAAGAAGCTTCACCTGATTAATACCCGTATTCTAAGATGGACAACATTACCAAAAATACGACATTTTGGCACAATACGGCACAGTATTCACAATACAGACGTAATGTTCTGTCGACTTAGAGTAACACACACCTATAAAACACACTCCCATCTACTGAGTGGTAATGCTCCCCGTGTTAGTAGTAAATGTGGTGAACTGCTGATTGTTTGCACATCTTCGGGGAGTACAATGAGGTAGAAGTTTAATAGAAAAAGCACATTCCACACGCATAGTGTCACGAGGTCGTGACGTCAACGAAGGCAGCTGTCGTGTGTCCTCGATGAAACTTTATTTCGCCGAACACGTGGCCGGGAAATGAAAAACTAAACTACAGCAATACACACTGTACCCTGATAGCCGTGAAGAGAGCGTCGGCCGTCGAAAAACTCTTCATCGCTAGGACGCGCCGTCTTTTGTACATCACGCATCGAACTTTCCAGCCTGATCACTGGTTGTCGCGCAAGCTCTGGAATAATCTCGACTATTCGCGTCGTGTGCGCAATCATAAGACAATGATCAACTACAACCTGCAATCTTCACAGACATTGGCGCGGCTTGCGCAAGGCAGTAGTAAACCGTATAAGGGGCGGTATCCTAACAGAAAGAAATGAGCGCGTGCGACACTCCCCCCTCTGACACCGCATCATCCTGATGCTTAAACTGAGGATGGAAATGGGTACAGAAACAAAGCGCAATATTAAAGCAAAAATCACCGTCTCCGGGGTCGCTAACCTGCAGAAAACGACTTAAGGCGCACGACATCGACGATTTTAGGTCATGCGCGGCGCCTATGAGAGTTCGTAATGCCGTCCGGCATAATGTAGTTTAGGGCGCCGAGACGTCGCAGCACCTTGTATGGCCGAAGTATCGTCGAAGAAGTTCCTCGCTAAGTCCCATCGGCATACCGTCGTCCAGACTCACACACGGTCACCGGTTCGGTATTCCATGTGGCATCGTCGAATATTATAGTGACGGCTGTCGACACTCTGCTGGTTCTATGTGCGCAGGCGGGTGAGCTGTAGAGCTTATTCGGCGTGTTGCGAATAAGTGGCGACGTCAAGATTGTATTCGTCGATGCAGTTGGCAGCATTGCGTCGAGAGTCGTTGCTGGGCTCCTTTCGTATACAAACTTGTATAGCGTGATCTCCGTCGTTTCTTGTACGGCCGTGTTGTGTGCGAAGGCCTTGTGCTCAACGTCGACGTACACGGCGAGCATATCGGTGATGGTCTTGTTTAGGCACGTGGTAATGCCTTTGTGGGTGCTGTCTGGCTCTATCTCAATATCGGTTATTATTTATTATTGTTAATATTATTTTATTTTACCCTCAGGGCTTTACAGCATTTTAGAGGGTTGGGGAAAAACAAAACACACATGTCAAAAACTAACCAAAGCACAGAAAGAACTAAAGATTCAATAATAAGAAAAACGAAGAAAAATCGCGTTATAAAATACAAGTCATGAAAACAATGAGGCACTATCACATGAGCGGCGTTCAATGCGTATTACATGGAAGATGTTAATGACTGACTGAATGCGTCAGGCTTAGTAAAACTGGCGATTGATGCCTATAGAAGATTCCAGTCACGACGTGTGTTCGGTAGAAAAGATTGGGAAAAAGGTGAATGTGTTACTTCGAGGGATAAGCACTTTGCTGGGGTGATCTATGCGGACTAACAGAAAGATTCCGGCTGTATTAAGCGCGATTTTAGATTGTGATTGTGATAGTAAATTTTTTGAAAGGCGCATAGGCCAGCTATTTTTCTGCGCGTCACAAGCGGAGGGACATTAGGTCTACGCTTCATGAGTTAGCTCCGCAGTAAAGGCCGTACCTCGGTCGATGATGAGAACCTCTCTGGCGCCATGACGCAGGATGGTGTCTTCGGCGAAGAACTTGGCCACCCGGCGGCACTGCCTGTAGGCCTGCAGGTTCTGGATGACTCCTGGTCGCAATGCTCTAGGTACCACGTGAAGTTAGTAGGCTCGAAGAGGCAACACGTTCTTCCTTAGGAGAATGCCGTATCGCAAGAAAAACGACGCCAGACCTCGCTTGAATACTTTTGGAAAAACATCGGTCCTGCCCTCGAGGTACTCCACAAGGCCCATGAATTCCGGGTCGGCTCGCTCTCGGTCAGCCAAGTCGTCGCCACTTATGGTGTCCAAATAGCAGTCATCGTCGGGATCGTCCTGCGGCGGCGGGTCGACGGCAGTTGGCGTCAGAGTTCTTCCGTCCGGACTTGTAAACGATGTTAATGTCGAATTCCTCAAGTCACAGACTACACTGTGGGAGGCTACCTGAACAGTCCTTCAAATGAGCTAGCCAACAGAAGGCGTGATGGTCGCTCACAACTTTAAAACGTCTGCCGTAATAATAGGGGCGAAACTTTGACATAGCCCAGATCATGGCAAGGCACTCCTTTTCTGTTGTGGAATAGTTGGCTTCCGCCTTAGATAGCGACCGGCTAGCATAACTGATAACAATTTCTAGGCCGTCAAGCATCTGCACTAGGTGGGCTCTGGGGGCTTCGCAGCTTTCGTAAGTGTGGCTTTCCGTATGGGCATATTCGTCGAAGTGCGGAAGTATCGGCGGCGTCTGCAGACGGCGTTTCAGTTCTCGAAATGCTTCGACTTGTGACCTTTCCCACATAAATTCCACGTCGGCTTTTGTAAGGTGAGTTAGGGCTCGGCGATTCGTGAAAATCGCTCGACGAAACGTCCTTGGCGTGCGGCCTTGTCGGTGCGTGGCGGGAAGGCAGCGACGGCAGCTGTATTATGTTGGTCGGGTTAACTCCAGACTTGCTAATCACGTGGCCCAAGAAAAAAAGCTTCAAGTGCGCTAAGCGGCACATTTCAGGCTTAAGAGTGAGTTCGGAAGTTGAGATTGCTTGATGTACAGAACTCACGGATTGAAACAAGACAATTTAGGGCTAAGTAACGAACATACTTTCGTCTCCACCGTCTTCAGTTGTGGTCATATTGGCATAATTTTGACTCGAACGCCTAGATCAGGGCCAACATTATCATTAGAGACCAGATTTGCCGTGACATGATGTGGTTACCTAGAGCAGTTGCAAACACCAGTCGTTATACTAAAAAAACTTTTGTACCACTATCTCTCAAGAAGAGTGTTGCCTCTACCACACTCCTCGCTATGCAGGGCCCAAGCTGTAACTCTCAGACTGCTAGAAACAAGCACTTACCCGAGCCCTGCGGCACTGCACACAATGTACCCTGAACGGTTCCCAAGCCCGGACTGCCCGCTGTGTGGTGGTTATGCGGACTTCGAGCATGTCCTGTGGGGCTGCGCCTCTGCCGGTCCCCCTTTCACCCAAGAGGAAATGAAGAGGCTCATTAAGGCCCAGGACCAGACCTCTCAAATCCTGGCCGTCCAGAGGGCCCGCGCGAGGGCCGTCAGGTTTAGCCTGATGGTCCCCGAGTGGGCCTAGCCAGGTGACGTTGAGTTTACTCGCGTCTATTGTGGACCGAATAAAGTTGTTTCACTCACTCACTCATTTGAATCCGTGAGTACTGTGCACATCGAAGGTGCCGCAGGTGCTCGCCGAAGTTTGAAGAAAACACAATGACGTCGTCCAAGTACACGAGGCATGTCTGCCGCTTGAAGCAAGACAGCATTGTGTCCATAACGCGTTCGAAAGTCGCAGGTGCCGAGCAAAGACCTAAGGGCATGACCTTGAACTCGAACAAGCCGTCTGATGTTATAAAGGCCGTCTTTTCTTGGTCTCTTTTGTCGACGTCGATTAGCCAGTAACCAGTCTTGAGGTCTGTCGACGAAAAACACCTCGTATTTTGAAGTCGATCGAAGGCGTCGTCTATCCGTGGGAGAGGGTACACGTCCATCTTCGTCATTTTGTCCAGGCGTCGATAATTGACGCAGGAACGTGGGTTCTGTCCATATTCTTCAGTACTGCCATGGGTGACGCCCATGGACACTTGGACGGCTTAATGATGTCGTCGTGCAGCATTTCGTCGAGTTGTTTTTTTACGGCATCGCGTTCTCGCGTCGTAGTGGTCTGACGTAGGGGTTTGGCACCTTCTTCAATTATGATGCGATGTTTTGACCCTAGGGTATGCGGAATGCTTGACGACGACGAAAAACAGTCCTTGTATTGCAAGAGCAGGGATTAAAGTTGTTCTTGTTTATGCGTCGGAAGGCTGGGATTGACGTCGAAAGCTGGTTGTGGAGGTTTATTCGTCGAGTCAGCTCGAGTGAATCGGCGGGGCCGAAAGCATTGGTGGCTTCTACAACTTCTTCGATGTAGGCGACCGTCGTGCTTTTGCTCACGTGCTTTTGCTCGTGCTTTTGCTCACTCGTTGCTGAAATTCGTGAGCACAGCTGTTGCTTTCCCTGCCTGAAGCTCGAATAGTCCTCTTGCAACGCAAATCTCGCGGTTAATCAACTAGTGCTGGTCGCCTTCAACGACGCCGTCCTGGTCTGCTGATTTCGCTGTGCTGACGGAAATGATGACGTTGGAGCGAGGGTGAATGGTGACCTGGTCTTCCTGCACATTCAAGGCGTGATTCCTGACTTCGTGTGCGGGGGTGGTGCTTTTTCCGTGGATACTGTTATCGACTTGGATCTCAGGTAGATGAGTGCACCATGAAGGCCTAAGAAGAGCAACGCTGTGGGACTGCGAAGCTCGCGGGATAAATCCGGTTGTTAATGGTGAGTCTCGCTGTGCAGATTCCATCTGGCGTACTAGGTGACCTCCAGCTGTCCTGACTTCTCGGCCTTCCCATGCTGTCCTAACTTTCTTCAGCTTCGTGGCGAACGGTCCACTGATGACAGAATAGTCGGCTCCGGTGTCGACGAGAGCTGTGCCGCTGTGGCCGTCCATAGGAACGTTGAGGTCACTAGTTCGTCATCTTGCATTGATGTAATGTCGTGGCGTCGGGTCACGGCTCTGTCTGGTTCGCGCCGTGAACTGAAGGTTTCGTCGTGGCGTCGTCGTCGGCGGCGGAGGATCTTCGGTATTTCATCGCACGGCAGCCACACCTCTTCGGTTGCTGCACGATGTCGCGTGGCCGTTCACCTTGTTGTGGACGTGGCGCATTGATGGAGAAACCACGCGGTCCCATCTGTCGGTACTGGCAGTAGCGGTAGGTGTGACCAGCTTGTCCACAATGGTAGCAGAGTGGGCGGTGGTCGGGCCCGTGCCAAACGTCGGTCTTCCTCGGGGTGCAGCGCTGGCCGTCAGAATGGCGGTCGGGCGTCGTTAGTGGCAGCCGTGGCGGCGGTGCCTGGCAACGAAACTGCGTCGATGCGGTATCTCTAGGTGGCCGCGGCGCGGGTAGGAAGTCTCGGCTGTAGCAGCGTAGCTCACGGCTTGCGGCTGAGGCTGTGGCGGTACGGAGGTGCCCAGCGACTGCTGGATTTCTGCTCGAACGACATTTGTGATCCAGTCCACTTGAGCCTGTGGTGAGGGTAACTGCTTGCACTGCTCCTCCCGCACGATCACTCGAATCCTTTCGCACAGGTCGTCGGAGCCGAGGTCACCAACAGCTGGGCTGTCTTTAATTGATCGGTGATTATACTGTCGAGTGCGCATTTCCAGCGTCTTCTCAATAGTTCTTGCTTCTGAGACAAAATCTTGCACTGTCGAGGTCGGGTTTCTCATCAGCCCTGCGAAGAACGCTTGCAATACTCCTTGCATGAGGAAGCGGACTTTCTTGTCCTCGGGAATGGCAGGGTCAGCGTGGCGAATCTATCCGGTCATTTTCTCTGTAAAGATCACCACGCTTTCATTTGGGAGTTAGAAACGTGTCCCCAACAAGGCAGCGGCCGTTTCCTTTCGGACTACGCTTGCGAACGTCTCCAAGAAGCGCTGCGAAAGACGTCCCAGGTTGAAAGAGTAGACTGCCGATTCTCAAACCAGGTCCTTGCTGCTTCTTCCAGGTAGTAGACGTTGCGAAGCTTGACCTAGGAGCCCCAGTTTTTGATTGTTGAGACCCTTTCGAACGTCTCGAGCTAAGTTTCGGAGTCTTCACTTTGTGATCCAAGGAAAGTCGGCGGATCTCTAGGAGGTAGCTAGCAGTCTGTAAGGGGGGGGGGGGTTGTCCTGCTGCTGGCTCAACTGTCGTTGACTGTTTCCGCGTCTTCGCCACAAATTGGGCTGGGTTCATGGCTTGACGGGGGCGTCCAGAACATCAATGTACAGCACTTTCATCAGACGAAGGCAGCAGTCAGCGTGTCCTCGATGGAACTCTTTATTTGGCCGAACTTGTGGCCAGGAAACGAAAATCAAACTACATCAATACACACTGTACACTGATAGCGGCGAACAGAGCGTCAGCCGTCGAAAAATTTCTCATCACTGGGACGCGCGGTCTTTTATACATCACGCATTGAACTTTCCAGCCTTATCCCTGGTGGTGGCGCAAGCTCTGGAATAATCTTGACTATTCGCGTCATGTGCACAATCTGAACTAAATAATCTTCTACAATATGGAATGCTCCCAGACACTCTGGCATGGTTTGCGCAAGGCAGTAGTAACCAGTGTAAAGGGGGCGGTATCATAAAACATAGAAAGAAATTACCCGCTTTTTGGAATGAGATCAGCTGTTGCGTTTTCAAACGATACACACTTTTTTCAGGAAGTACTTAAAAGAGACCCATTGCACCGCATCTTTTCATATGCTGCCACTGTGGCTGTGATAATTACTGCACGCGTCTCCCGAGCCTTGGTTTGAAGGCCTCGAATGAGGCATAGTGCTGCTTGTAAATAACCCACGTAGAGTTACGAATTAGACTTGGCTTGATAATCACCTCGTGCATTTTAATGTCATAGGTACCCCCGCTTACCATTGTCATACTTTTAATATATTTATAATTTAGAGATGTTCAGTCGACTAATTTTAGGCCTCAATACAGCCCTTAACACCAACGAGTCATAGCATTGTCAACTCAGTCTCAACTTGTGTCGAGCACTCTATGGCCATAAGTGGCCCTTGAACCAAAAAAACTTATTACTCATCATCATCATGCGTTTGCATTCATTTTCTAGAGCAGTGCTTTGCTTTTTTAGACCACCATTTTGTTTCTGCAGTTGTTCATTCCCTTTCTTTCTTTTCCCAAATAAGAAAATGCTTTTATTCATTTCTCCTTGGTCCCTTCTCGCGTCACTGTGTTCCTTTCTTAGGTCCCTCGAAATTGTTCTTTTCAATTCTCTTTTTATTCGAAAAGGAGCACAGATGAGGAACAACGTGCATGAAGACATGTGATAGCAAAGACAGCAGGGATGAAAGCACAGAAAGAAGTATGCTGTAATTCGGGAGGAAAGCCTGACATGCACGCAGCGGAAGATGGTTTTTATCGAGCGTGCTTCTCAGCTGCCCCGCCGCTGTTAAGTGGGCTGTCACAGTAATGCACCATGCTTAAGTAGCCTTCCGACGATGCTTGCGCCGACGTACCGTTGCGCCGACGTACCACGTACCGTTGCTGAGTTCCGAAACGAAGCCACGATCATAGAGAGGGCACAGCAGCAGCGCGCCCGTCACTCCAACCATAACGCATGTAGTCTACCAGCAGATATTCTTCCGACAAACAAACATCCGCAGCACCAGCGACGTTCTGAGTGCGTTTCATCGTAAATGATGTTTCCGGAGTTTCTACATCCACAATGCATAGCGACAGTTTCCCTTCGAGACCGTAATTCCGTATTAAGTTTGGCACGCCATTTTACAACCAGAACATGAGCGCAACCTATTAGACTGGAAAAGTCATGGAAAAACGTCGTGTGACAAATTACTCGGACGTTTTACGGCTATCCACCGTGCACAATGTTTATTTCACTGCCCCCAGTGAGAACCCACGCGATTCGCAAGGCTCTTCTTTCCTACGAGAACAATTGTCATGATAAATCCACGTATGGCGCCCACCCGACACGACGCCACTCCGTTTTCATTTCGGAGGAGCTGGATGCCATTAAAATACGTACCACCATAAGTATTTGGTCCCCACAGGTTCGCTCGAAAGGCGCCATTGCCCTGAAGTGGAGAAATGCCCTTCGAAATAGAGGACTACTTGTCGATGCATCAATTCCCATGTGTTTGTTTTCAGCAGCATTCAAGATCACCAGCGCCTGACCTTCATCATTTGTCAAGGCCTCGCCGTTCAAGTTTACCACAGTTAAGCTCATATAACATGACGCTGTTCAGTGAATCCCCGACAGGCAAACTAAAGCCAGCGACTTGGGGACGCAAGACAGCTGATGTTTTACAAAGCGCAGATCATCCGTCGAGGCCGAAGCGCCGCACCGGCCAGCAGGAAACGACGACCATGGTCAGTAAAGAAAATTTCTTCACATGCGCTTTGCCGTAAACGGGTGTGAATTGAACCTTGAAGTCGACACATGTGCTTATTATTCAGACATAATCAACACGATCACAAATGATCTAAAGAAAGTTTTCATGGCTTGGAGTGGACGACAGATACGTGCGGCTGGAGACCACGCAAATACAGCTGTGTGACGATGTACGAGATGAAAATCCGAGGTTTTATTTACGTAGCTGATTTCGTGGCACGTCCGAAATGCTCTAGGATAGTAATGCAGGGGACAAAGTTTCAAGATGGCCCCATAATGATCCTGAAAAATTTTAGCGTTTCTTTTTCGACGAAGCTGACCACAGACACGAAGGAGCCACAGTGCACTGCGTTACGTGTTCCACACAGGGGCGTCTCCACAAGCAGGCGTTTGGTGTGTACGACACCACGGATCCGACCTAACGGGAGGGGTGGGTGGTTGGAACCCCTTCCGACGCATAGCCGTTCCTGGCTTTGTCGTGTCTGGGGAAAATGGAATCCTGGGGGTTGAGCCGACGTCGGGTTATTGGACCTTTAAGGTCCCCCGAGAGAGAGAACACACTCCTTTGGTCCCGGCTTCACGTAGACTGCACCCCTGGGCTGACCCAACCGGGGAAAATCGGCAGTCGCCTTTTCCTGTCTCTCTATTTCTACATCTCTGTCTTTATCTCTCAATTTTAATCTTTCCTGTCCTCTCCTGTCTTCCATTTACTTTCACTTATCATGGCGGCAAGGGTTAACCTAATGTGTGCCCTCTCTTGGGCACATTATATTTGGTTATAGTGGCTCTGCACAGCTGACGTTGGCATGCGTTATACATATCTAAGTGCTCTCATGTCCCCATTTTGTGCTACACCGTGGGCAGATGGGATAGCTGCTGAATTGAAACATAATTTGTGGCTTTCGCTTCCTTCCCTCGACTGCATGATCGTCCACTCACATATAGAGGGCACAGTGAAGGCACCTTCAACGTTTTTCAAAAACTAACAGAAAATTTCCCGCGATTTGGCATTAACCACTGCGAAAATCTTGAAAAGAATGCACGAACGATTTCTGATTTCGTTGTCACAATATCGTGGCAATATGCCTCACCGATACACTCTGTCAATGTTATAAGGTGACAGGAATGGCTATTGGGGACCTTGTCCTTGAAATACAAAGCAAGACCCAGTACGAAAACATCTCAAAAACTCGTCTGTATTGGAACCACGCATCTGTATGTCAGACCGCACCGTTCCCTTAACAGCTCGCGAGGTGTAGTGTCTGAACAAGGTCTGCTCTACCTGATAGAAACTGTGCTCATCGAGGACTGGAGTGAACAGCACGTGATAAATGTCCAGCGGATTAAAACACGGCGCGATCATAAAGAAATCCTGAAAAAACACCTAATCCTCAAATTTGGCACAAGCACACTACCAGAATATGTCGAAACAGGATACTTGAAAATCAACGTCATACCGTACATACCGAATCCGCGGCGTTGCTCCAAGTGCCAGCGTTTCGGTCACGGCTCTCAGAGCTGCCATGGCCATCAAACCTGTGCCAAGTGCAGTTCACACGAACATTATGCTGACGACTGTACTAAAACTCCGCACTCTGCAAAGTGCGACGGCGGACACCCTGCCTACTCTCGGGCGTGTCCTTCATGGAAAAAATAAAAAAAGAAATAATCACACTCAAAGCTACAGAAAGCATCTACTTTATTGAGGCTCGCAAACGCCTTGCTTTTGCCCAGGGTCAATTGTACGCTGACGTAGCAAGCAAGGGGACAGTGCAACAAAGTTTCGCTGCAGCCGAGCGTACCACGCACAATGGCCGGGCGGTAGCGCCATCCGCACCCTCAGCGGAAGCAGCCCGTGCTACTCCGCCACCAGAGGTAACTCAATCCTCCGGATCTGCATGCCCATCGCCTTCTGTTTAGGCAGAGAGCCCCAAATTCTGACACCCGCGCGCGTAACCAGCGACCGGGCATCCAGCGTCTCTACCGAGGCGATAGACACAACGGTTAGCCCAACGGCGTCTCAGGTGCCGAAGCAACGGCGCACCAAAAAAGAAAACGCCCGCATCAGACGGCTTGAAAACCGCTCTGTGACTTAAGGCAATATTTCTTTCAATACACACAGCAGTAATTTACGTTCAAAATGGATGCAGAAATTATACAATCGAACGTCAGAGATCTACTAAGAGACCAAGACGATATTCAAGACCTGCTACATGAACACTCACCAAAAGTGCTGTGTGTACAAGACACACACTTAAAATAGATGAACACGAATTTTCTACGCCAATGTGTCATATTTCGAAACGACTGGGATGATGTTGTAGCGTCATCTGGTGGCGCAGCCGTTATGTTAATCAAGGAATTGCATCTACGCACTTACCATTTCAAACGTCTGTTGATGCATTGCCTGTTCGAGCAGTTCCTTTAAATAAACTCTTCGCCATTTGCTCTATCTACATACCACCGCACTACCACCTGTAAAAACATGAATTGCAGTTCTTAATAGATGAACTACCAGAACCTTATCTGGTCATTGGGGGCTTCAATGCTCGTAGCAGTCTGTGGGTTGATTCCCGTGGGGATGCGCGAGGCCGTGTAATTGAACAGTCCCTTTTCTCTTCCAGAGCGTGTCTCTCGCAAAGAGCCAACATATTATAGCATTGTTAACAATACCTACTCATCGATAGATCTCAGCATTACATCTCCATCACTTCTACCCAACAACGTTGTATGCTAGGCGAGTTGGAACAAATCAGTGATAATGGTATTTAGCGCAAACACTAGACAACAGACAAAGGAGGGGACGTGGACGCAGCGCATCATTGTCTGTTGTCTAGTGTTTGCTCTAAATATCATTATCACTTCTACCCTACCTAAATGGAAATATATCAGTAATCCTCACGGAAGTGGCCACATACCGATAGTTCGGAGCACACCAATAACAAATAAATGTCCCCCTCGGTCCCAAAATGGCGCATTGACAAAGCGGACTGGGAACAGTTTCAAAAAGTCACTTGCTTAAGTTGGACTGATACGTGTGGTTCGAACATTGATGCAGCCGTAGAGTACTTTACAGCTTTTGTCACTCATGGTGCAACGAAGCTCACCCCACAAACAACTGGACTGCCCGGCAAACGGCGTGTCCCATGGTGGAACAATGAGTCTCGAAATGCGCGTAAAAAACAAACCAAAGAATGGAGGTTGCTTCGGGATTCTGACAGCCGAGAACCTTGACACTTTTAAGAACATAAAGTCTCAAGGCCGGAGAACGCGCTGACAGGCAAGACGGGGAAGCTGGCAGCAGTTTTTATCGGGCATCAATTCGTATACAAAGGAGGCTAAATTCTGGGACATGGTTAGTAGCGTAGTAGGCTGACCAGCACATTCACTTCCTCTAGTAAACACACAAGCCGACAGCTTGGAAGAGAAGGCAAAGTTGCTCAGCGCACACTTGGAAAAAGTGTCCAAATCATCGCAGTATTCCGAGGCTTTCCAACGCTGCAAGACAAGAATAGAAAACAGATGTTAGAACGCAATTGTACAAAGTACGAGGCGCACAACGACGCTTTATCCATAGCTGAGCTGCAGGTATTGCTATACCCCGGCAATAAATCCGCCCCAGGCTCAGACTGTTATTGTATAAATAGTTAAAACACCTGCCCTGTGAAACTAATAAAGCCCTCCTTTCCCTGTATAATTCTGTTTGGTATTCCGGCGAGATCCCCTCTGCCTGAAAAGCAGCCATTATTATTCCACTTCTAAGACAGGGCAAGTACCCATCATCAGTTACCGAATACAGGCCTATACCCCTAACAAGCTTTCTATGGAAGGTTTTCAAAAAATGATAAACAGGTAACTCCTACACTTGCTACGCATCAGAACACACCCTACGTATCAAGGCATAAATCCGTGACGCTTTCGTCCGTAAGCAATTCTTTCTGTGTTCCTCGATATGGAAAATGCATATGATATTACATGGCTCTTTGGCATACTTCGAGTACTCTCACATTTATGTGTACGGGGTAGGATGTTGAAAATTATGAAAAGTACCTTGTCCAATCGCACATTTCGTGTCAGAGTAGGCATTGTTTTGTCCCGAACATATGTCCAAGAAACAGGAGTGGCGCAAGGCGGTGCAATAAGGTGCACACTTTTTATTACCAAAATGAACTCCTTGTAACTGTACATCCCGCGTAACGTGTTCTTTTCTACGTATGTGGATGATGTGCAGCTTGGTTATATGTCTTCTAATTTTGCAATGTGTTAGCGGCAGGTTTAGCTTGGTTTGAACAAGGTTTCTAACTTGGCAGAGGAAAGCGGGTTCCGACTAAATCTACAAAAGAGTACGTGCGTCTTAATCCAGAAAAGTTAGGCATCCATCCCGATCCAGACATTGACCTGCAGTGTAAACGGGTCTGTAAGTCAGAGCATAAATTCCTAGGGCTATCCTAGGACACGATGTTGACCATCATATCACGCGACATGGATATAAAAACAAGTGCATAAAAACAATGAATGTTCTGAAAGGGATATCGCGCACTACTTGGAGTAGTGACAGTGCCTCAATAATCTGTATAGAAACATCGTACGCACACTCCAAGCTTACGGGGCGATAACTTATAAGTGTGTGATACCAAGCGCCTTGAAGATTGTTGACCCTGTCCATCATTTAGGCATTCGCCTTTGTACGGGGGCTTTTCTTACTAGCCTCGTAGAAAGCCTTTACGATGAATCGAATGAATGGGCGTTACACCTCAAGAGGTCCTTCCTATCTTTTGTATATTTCCTCAAGGTGAATGCGAGTAGCGAACACCTCTTACACTATGCTATCGATCATTTGTCCAGTTCTGTCCTGTTTGACAACTGTCCTGCCATAAGAGAGCCCTACGCACTTCGTCGGAGAGGCCTAGCTGAAGAAATGGTTGTGCCACTTCTTGAACACCTGGTGGCTCCCGCTGCATAGCCCCCATCCCCGGCACTGGAACCAAATAGAGTGTTATGTATCATTCATTGAAGTCACTAATAACGCGCCTACTGCACATATCCGTACATGTTTCCTCAAACTACAGCAAAACACACTTTGCAAGAATTATTTACCGATGTCTCTAGGTCTCACACTTATGTGTTCTACGCCGTGGTCGGTCCATCTTTTTCGTATGCTGGCGTGGTGCATACTAATACAATCATTTTCACACCAGAAGCATATGCAATATTGGTGGCCGTTAAACGCAGTAAATAATTAGAAAAACAAAATACAGTTATATATAGAGCTTCTCTAAATGTTGGAAAAGCTCTGAAAAATTTGAAAAAAGAAAGAAATCCTGTCCGTATTTCTCCTTACTCACCCATACACACGATCTACACGCTCAAACAGCATGTTGTTGTATGTTGGGTGCCAGGGAATCGGGAGATCGAAGGGAACGTGTAGGCGGACCAGCTAGCAGCATCCGTGCACGGAAACGCTGTCGATACACCCATGGCTGTCCCTGAAATTGACTTGAAGGCCCTCCTAAAACAGGAGCTCAGGGCTCACTGGTAGCGCCTATAGGCAGCGCCTATCGGAAACCGCATCCCGCAACCACCGGTCACACCACTTGTCACTGCCATAATTTTATGCTCTATACGCATCTTTTACGCTGTCACACAGCACTTCCTTGTAGGCATCTATACAGCCATAATACATCATGTACAATACATTGGTCATCGATAACACCACATAGAAAGACATGGCTCTATGTGGCCGCCCATGGCCCTTGCGCCACAAAAAAACCATAAGTCATCATACTGCGTTGCGTGTTATCGGTGCCGACGTAATCGTCGCCACCGATAACACGCAACGCAAGAAATGACGTATTAAATGCAAAACATTTCTTAGCAAACCTCATGCACTTTGGCCGTTTCTATCAACGTATCTATCTATCTATCTATCTATCTATCTATCTATCTATCTATCTATCTATCTATCTATCTATCTATCTATCTGTCTATCTATCTAGACGCCTACGCCTGGGCGCTCTCTTAGTCGTCTCCATAACTTGTAGTATACCGAAATTGGCATAGCAGGGGATTAGTGTATTACGAACACGATTAACTGGTCATGACATGAATAACGCAAAATACCTGTCGCGTACGTCATCAAATCCTTTCTCTCAGTCACGTGTGGCACATACCCGCATACCAGAGTTCATCTTATGTGGGTATGTGCCACAGGTGACACAAGTTCCAACCAACACAGTAACCGCGAACACACGCACATTGACACGCAAGGAAAGTGATAATAGTAACAATTGTTGGGGTCTTATGCCCCAAAACCACCAGATGATTATGAGAGACGAAGGGCCCCGGAAATATTGACCATCTGGTATTCTTTAACGTGTACCGAGATCGCAGAGTACACGGGCATCTATAGCATTTTGCCTGTATCAAAATTCGGCCACCGCGGCCGAAATCGAACCTGCGACGTGGGTCAGCAGCCGAGCACCGTAACCGCTACACCACCGCGGCGGACGCAAGGAAAGTGAGGAAGCTCAAGACAGAACACCCCTGGAGGTCGCCCAACTGCCATCCACTCGTCCACGTGGTCTGTAACGTGAACCACGTGGATAAAGTAAAAGCCGGGGTCAATGCTTCCTACAATAAATCTGCCGAGAGAACCGGGCCTCTCATTATTACCGGTGACTTCAATGTTGATTTATTAGGACCCAACAACGCCTGGTCCTTATACTGCGTGAAGCACGGCATCAATGTGTACATGGCGATGTGTACCTCGCTGCCACGTCCAGGACAGGAGGCATCACATTTCATTGTAAGAGACATCGATTATTTCCACCAGTTGTACTATAACTTGCACCTTACTACGCTTAGACCCCTCGTAGCCGCGATCACGAACAGATCCGATTGACCAGTCCGGTCCAGCTACTGGTGCTCACTGATCACTGTGATCATATGACCTTGTTGAAGAAATGTCAAGAACCCCTTCCACACATGCACTCGCGTTTGTGAAACGTGTGTGCGTTCTCCGTCATAACAAACAAGTGCAAGCATAACAACTGTAACAACTGCAACTGTGACGGTAACGTACGTGCAGTGCGCCTGCGCGTGGCACTTGGCTGTGTATATATCTAGGGAAACTTTCCTGAATGAAGCTTAGTTGCGAGAAACGCCTGCCCTGTGCATGTGTGTTCCTTCTTTGTCCTGCTCGGATGCGCGCTATCCAGTATTGAAGAACGTAAGCCCTAAATAACAGCTTACCACATCTGGTGTTGGTAACACCCATATTGCTGTTGACATCGTTACGCAGCTGTCAACTGTTATATAATACATATGCGACTCTTCAGCATATGAGTGTGTGTACACCACTTCCACATTTCTCTAGCGCCATTCCGTAACGTTTCGCTGAATGTGAAAAATTACGCCACAGTCACCATCCCGCGCATGCTTCGCATAACATCGATTCCCACGGCGCGTGGTATCTGCCGAATTTTTTTATCTACTCTAAAGGTACAGCGGATGGCAACGTCGAGCTGCTCCTGAAGAAAGGCAGTTGCATAGCTCGGGACGAAAATTAGTTACGTGGTGGGTGCGCCAATGTATTGCTCGTGAATTTCAGAAATTAAATTCAGCATGCTTCAAAGAACACCCTATGACCTTGGTTGCATTGCTGTGCAGCAGTGACATATTCATATGGTCTTGCGTAAGGGTCAACTGGTTTGGAAACTATAAATTATATCGACGAACAGATGTAGCGTTTTCTTTTCGAAATGAGCTAAATCCAGAAACCGAAACTAGCTTAAATATTGCTCTATTGCCAAGTACATTCTCTCAACTTTCCTCTGAAAAAGTTATTTGAACGAAATGGGTCAAATGCCAACAGCTACGTGTGCTCACAGATCTCGTTTGAAAATGAAATTGAGCCAGGTCCATGCGCTGTATGGATTGAAATGAGTCAAATCCTATATCCCAATAGTAGAGCGCTTCAGCGATGACGTGATTCAGCAAACGTGGAAGCCTCCGTGTGATTTCCCGCCTGAGTGCTCTGCCAGTTTTCTGGGTGTTTTTGAAAGTTTTTTTTCCCTTTTCGGAGCTGGATTATCATGGCTTCTGATAGATGTACCAGGAAGATGTCTTCAGCCATGCAAAGGTTCGAGGGCATCTCCGGTATCATTTCTGCCGAAAACATGACACTATGTTGAATGACACTACACCCCGAGGAAGACCGACATTTGGCGGCGCGCCCCTGACAACCACCCGCTCTGCTAGCACTGCGGGGAGGCCAGCCACACGCACTGCGACTGCCAGTACCGGCAGATGGGGCTACGCGGATTCGCCGTGAACGCGCCGTGCCCGCAGCCAGCCAAACGGCCTCGTGATATCGACGACTACCTCACCGGAACACAGTGGCAAGAGCGACGACCGTCCCGCTTGCCGTTGCCCGGCCGCCACATGTCACTACACCGCCGGCAGTACGCCACATGTCACCACACCGTCACCTAGCCCGTATCCGGACAACTAAGGGCAGCAACCGATGGCGGTTTGGTTGTTGTACGACGAAATACCGAAGATCCGCCGCCGCCACGAAATCTAGAGAACACGCCCCAAGCCGAACGAAGCCCTGACGTCGAAACTTCACGACCCGAAGAAGACCTGACGACGCAACGTCGAAGCAGCGGGTCAAACCGACGTAGCCGTGATCCGACGCCGCCACCCAACCGAAACGGTAGGCGACGAACTAGTGACCTCGACGTTCTCATTGACGGCCACAACGTCACCGCTCTCGTCGATACTGGAGCCGACTATTCTGTCATCAGTGGATAGTTCGCGACGAAGTTGAAGAAAGTCAAGACGCCTGGGAAGGCCCCGAAATCCGGACAGCTGGAGGTCACCTAGTAATGCCGGCAGGAATCTACACAGCGAGGGTGTCCATTAAGAACCGGATTTATCCCACAAGCTTCGTAGTCCTACAGCATTGCTCCCGAGATGTCATCCTTGGTATGGACTTCTTAGGCCTTCATGGTGCAGTCATCGACCTCAGATCCAAGTGGATAACACTATCTACAGAAAATGCATGACCGCCGTACACGCTGCCAGGCAAGCACGCCTTGAATGTGCTGGAAGAGCAGGTCACCGTGGGCCTCACCTGTGGTGTTAGTGAAGAAGAAGGACGGAACCCTACGCTTCTGCGTCGATTATCACCGCCTGAACAAAATCACGAAGAAGGACGTCTACCCTCTCCCACGGATAGACGACACCCTGGATCGACTCTACAACGCGAGGTACTTTTCGTCGATGGAGCTCAAGACCGGCTACTGGCAAATCGCAATCGATGAGAGAGACCGAGAGAAGACTGCCTTTAAAACACTAGACGGTCTCTTCAAGTTCAAGGTCATGCCCTTTGGTCTTTGGTCGGCACCTGCGAAGTTCCAGTGCCTTATGGACACCCTGCTGGCTGGATTGAAGTGGCAGGCTTGCCTTGTGTACTTGGACGACGTCATTGTGTTTGCCTAAAGCTTCGACAAACACCTCCGGCGCCTTAACGCTGTACTACAAGCAATCAAGACCTCTGGCAATCAATACGAGGAGCTACTCTTTTTGGGTCACGTGATCAGCATCGGTGCCGTCCGCGAAGACCTGCGGATAACAGCTGCCATCGCTGTTTTCCCGGCACCCACCGACACGAAAGCCGTGCGCCGTTTTCGACGGACGAATACGCCGACACGGAAGTCAACACCGGCGCAAGCAGCGTAGGACTCGGCGCCGTCCTGACGGGTAGGAAGGGGTCATCAGTTATACTAACCGGTCGCTATCAAAGGCGGAAGCGAACTATTCCACAACAGAAAAGGAGTGCCTAGCGATCATCTGGGCTACATTCAAGTTTCGCCCCTACCTCTGCGACAGGCCCTTCAAAGTTGTGAGCGACCACCACGGAT
Organism: Rhipicephalus sanguineus; assembly: GCF_013339695.2. Taxonomy (NCBI): domain Eukaryota; kingdom Metazoa; phylum Arthropoda; class Arachnida; order Ixodida; family Ixodidae; genus Rhipicephalus; species Rhipicephalus sanguineus. The sequence continues at coordinate 130,370,521 of NC_051184.2, read as the reverse complement.
TATTTTGGTTAGCTAACTTTAATGACCCTTCAGGTCGTCTCGCACGGTGGAGCCTACGCCTTCAAGAATTCGACGTTACCGTCGCTTACCAGTCCGGAAGAAAACACTCCGACGCTGACGGCCCGCCTCGCGCCCCCGTCGACCCACCGCCGCAGGATGACAAGGAGGACGACTGCTTCTGGGAACCATAAGTGCCCACGACTTCGCCAAACGACAGCGAGCGGACCCAGAACTCAGGGGCCTAGTAGAATACCTCGAGGGAAGGACCACCATTGTTCCGAAGGTATTCGCGTGGGAACTGACGTCGTTTTTCTTGCGCAACGGTGTTCTCCTAAAGAAGAACTTCTTACCGCTTCAAGCCGATTGCCTTCTCGTGGTACCCTCGGCATTGCGCCCAGATGTCCTTCAGGCTCTGCGCGACCACCCGACGTCTGGACACCTGCGTCTTTCTCGCACGCTAGCAAGAATACAGGAGAAGTACTACTGACCGCGCCTTTCCGCCGACGTCACTCGTTAGGTAAAGACCTGCCGGGAGTGTCAGCGACGCCCACTAGGCCAGACACCGCCAACTAGGCCAGCCGGACTGCTGCAGCCTATTGAGCCACCTCGACGGCCGTTCCAGCAAATCGGGATGGACTTACTGGGGCCCTTCCCCACGTCCAATACCGGAAACAAGTTGATCGTCGTAGCTACCGACTACCTCACCCACTACGCCGAGACAAGGGCCCTGCCCAGAGTCAGTGCCGCCGAGGTAGCGAAGTTCTTCGTTGAGAACATCATCCTGCGTCATGGCGCCCCAGAGGTCCTCCTCACCGACAGAGGTACGGCGTTTACTGCTGACCTAACCCAGGCAATACTGAGATACAGCCAAGCAAGCCCCCGCAGGACCACAGCGTACCACCCACAGACCAATGGCCTCACCGAGCGGCTAAAGAAGACCATCGCCGACATGCTGGCCATGTATGTCGACGTCGAACACAAGACGTGGGATGCCATCCTTCCGTATGTGACCTTCGCATACAACACGGCCATGCAAGAAACGACGCAAATGACGCCGTACAAGCTGGTCTACGGAAGGGTCCCGGCAACGACGCTCGACGCCATGCTACCGAACGTCACTGACGAAGACAGGCTCCACGTCGCTGCTTATTTGCAACGCGCCGAAGAAGCTCGACAGCTCGCGCGCCTGCGCATCAAGAACCAGGAGTGGGTCGACAGCCGTCACTATAATCTTCGACGACGCCACATAGAATAGGAACCCGGTGACCGTGTGGGGGTCTGGATGCCAATATGCCGACGGGACTTATTGAGGAGCTTCTTCGACGATACTTCAGACCGTACATGGTACTTCGACGTCTCGGTGCACTCGACTACGAGGTTGTACCTAACGGCATTACGAACTCTCAGCGGCGCCGTGCGCGACCTGAAGTCGTCCATGTCGTGCGCCTCAAGGCATATTACGCGCGTTAGTGAATAAAGACTGTACTTTTGGTACATTATTTTACTTCCTTGCTTGTGCTTATTGTTTATTGTACTTTGTAGCTTTATTACTTGTTATTTATTGTTGCATGTATTGGCCACCCCCCCCCTCCCAGTGTTCTGTTTTAAGCATCGGGACGATGCTTTTTCAGAGGGGGGCATTGCCACGTGCGTTTCATTATCACTTTTGCTGTATTCGGTTTTCGGCCACAAAGACTGTCAGCAACGCTCAGCGCAAACCATGTCTCATTGTTCGAGAAGCTTCGCGAGTATTGTAAATCGTTTTGTTAAGATTGCGCGCAAGACGCACACACTCGAGCTTATTCTTGAACTTGCGCACCAGCCAGCGATAACGCTGAAGTATTCGACGGCACATGTATAAATGCCGACACGCTTCACCGCTTGTCAGTTTTTCGATGGTCGACGCTATCAGCGTACGCTGTGTATCAGTGTATTGCTGTAGTTTGATTTTCAGTTTCCCGGCCACAAGTTCGGCCAAATAAAAAAGTTTCATCTCGGATACGCTGTCTGCTGCCTTCGTGGACGTCACGAACACGCGAAAATATGGACACCAATACTTCAACATGGGCTGTTACAGAAGCCCCTTAGGTGTTTTATTGGCCGGTATAAGTGATCCGATGGCTTGTTGAATTAAATGGCCAAGTCTTGGACGACGGACACGAGCGTTCACAACGACAAAACAATGCGGATGTCATAGTACGTGTTGTAACTTCACACCGAGAGACGTACTCGTGGAACGTCTATCCCATCGGTTTCGTGGTAACACTATTACCCTCCTATTTATGAGTGGCTATAACCCCAACGGTCCGGAGGCCGTCGACTTCGGCCGCTGCTTCTAACGGTGATTGGTGGGGAACAGTCAGGGTTGGGTGATCCTTGTGCTTCTTCCGGTGCCAGCTGGGTGTCCGCTGGCTCTGATGAACTGGCCACAAGCACTTCCGCAGCATGCGGGAAATCAATTTCACTAGGCTCACAGTTCACGTCCGTTTCCAGAAACGACCTTCGCAAATGATCGGCATGCACGTCTCGCACACGGCCTCCGACACGGACCAAATACGTGCACGGCGATTTCACTCGTGTCATTTTTCCTGGCAACCATTTAATAACTTCACCTCGAACTGAGCGCACCAAAACAGCATCACCGACAGAAAAGGACCGCGGTACACCCCGTCGCTTGTATGCAGACAATTTCACTCTTTACGCTTTGTCTGACAGTTCACTCCTAACATTTGGTTGAAGCTATGTTAGCCGAGTCCTCAGTTTGCGTCGGAGAAAGAGCTCGGCGGGTGTTTTACCCGTGAAGTTATGGGGCGTGGTTAGGTGGGAGAACAAAACGTTTTCGATTATATGCTGCAGCGATCGGCTTTTTCGTTTCCTTTCATCGTCTAGTAGCTGCTTAAGAAGTGCTTTCTTCGTAGTTTGTACTGCTCGTTCGGCCGCACCACTTGACTGTGGGTGGTACGGTGGCGTGAGCGTGTGTTTTACACCGTTCGCTTTTAAGAAGGCCTCAAATTCAGCAGCAGCGAACTGAGGGCCGTTATCAGTAATCACCTCAGTTGGAAGCCCATGCGACACAAACAGAGAACGTACAGCTTCCACAGTTTTTGTAGCTGTTGTTGAATGCATGATTTTCACTTCAAGCCATTTCGAATATGCATCCACAGCAATCAAGAACATATGCCCTTCCTTAGCTGCAAAATCTAAATGTACTCTCTCCCATGGGGCATCGCTTACTCGCCACTGACAAAAAGGTGCTGGCTGTGTCGAAGGGAGTACAGATTGGCATGTTTTACATCGGCGTACCACTTGTTCTAGAGCATTATCTACGCCTGGCCACCACACCATTGAACGTGCCACTGCTTTCATTTTGGTGATCCCCAAGTGCTGCTCGTGCAAAAGAGCTAGAACCTGGGCTTGCAAACTTTTCGGGACTACGACCCTGAACTGCGAGATCCAAACGACGAACCCAAAATGGCTGTAGCTCATTTGGAACGCTTTTTGGCCAGCCGTGCCAGATCGTGTTTCGAACGCTCGTTAGGAGTCTGTGCGCGTTCAATATCTTTTGCTGTGAGCGGCCAGTCAGTGAGAGTGGAAAAGTAAAGAATTTCTTCAGCCAGCTCTTCAGTGTCAGATAGCGGCAGGCGGGACAACGCGTCGGCATTAGCAATCGCTGTCTCCGGTTTATGTACTATTATGTACCGATAGTTAGCCAAGAAGGTCAGCCATCTATGCACTCTCGCGGTAGCCACAGCGCTTCCCTGCCTATTTGGGTCAAACAGCACTCTCAGGGGCTGATGGTCTGTTACTACCTTAAACGTTCTTCCATACGAGTATTTAAGGAACTTTTTTACCCCAAAGACAATGCTCAGGGCGTTTCAATGTGCCCGAGATTGCGTTCTGCCGCAGTGAGAGACCTTGAAGCAAACGCTATCGGCTTCTCGACGGTCATTCTCCACCGCTTCAACGCCATAATCCCACGCATCACATGTGATTTGAATGCCTTTGCGAACATCATACAACTGAAGAACACTGTCATCAGTCAACAACGCTTTCCACTTATTCAATGCATCGTCACAGTGACGTGACGAGTGCCATTTGGTCTCTTTGCGTAGCAACTCATATAAAGTTCTAAAACCATTGCCAAATTTGGCAGGAATCTGGAATAAAAATTTACCGAACCAAGCAAGGCTTTCAGTTGTGTCACATTAACTGGCTTGGGTGCGTGTTTCATAGCCATCACCTCATCCCTAGTAGCATAGGCAATTTTTATCAATTTGGTGACCCAAATAAGTTACTTTCTCCTGAAAGAACTTGCACTTTCCGGCGTTGACCTTTATACCGTGCTTACTTAGGCGTCTGAACACCTGCTCGACTCTCTCGCGGCCCTGCTCGTATGTCTCGCCAGATATGACGACATCGTCCAAGTAGCAGGCGGTTCCCTATAAGCCGCCCAGGATCTGATCCATTACTGCTTGGAATACGACAGGCGCGCACGCGACACCATAAGGGAGACGCTGAAACCTAAAAAGGCCCAGGTGCGTGTTCACCGTCAGCAATTCTTGCGCTAGCTCATCTAACTCAAGCTGTAGATAAGCCTTAGATAGGTCAATGACCGAGAAGACGGTTCTGCCTTGCAATGTCGTGAAAATATCCTCTGGCAGCGGCAGAGGGTAGTGGTCAACTTTTATTGCCGGATTTATAGTGACACGATAGTCACCGCACAGACGCAGCCCTTTATCATTTTTCTGTACAATGACCAGGGGCGTCGCCCAAGCGCTATGCCTTAATCTGTACACAACTCCTGCTTTTTCCATGGTCAACAGTTCCTATTCCACCTGCTCACGAAGAGCAAATGCACTGGCCGCGCCTTACAAATGACCGGCGTAACACCTTCTTTGAGCTTAATACTGGCTTTGAAGCCTTTGATAGCGCCATAGCCTGGTTCAAACACTTCGCTGTACATTTCTGTTACAGCAACTGAATTTCTCACACTCATCATTCACATGACTTCATGCAATCTAATTTTATTTTTTGCAGCCAGTTTCGACCAAACAATGTTGGCATCCTAGCTTTTTCAGCATCCTTTGCTATGACATGTTGCAGTAATCAGCATAGAACGTAATATCGAACATCAACATCTATCACGCCTTTGATGTCGACAGGTGTGCCATTGTAGGCAACTAAGTTCACATTAGCTTCTCTGAAGCAAGCTGAAGGGAAAATTCGGCAGATCCCACGCACTGTGGGAATCGATGTAATGCGAAGCAGCCAGCAAAGAGCTGCATACATTGCCTTGTTTGTCTTTGAGACAAATGAAATCATTCATGCCATGGATTCTAGTCCACCCTATATCGCATGTTTCCATGCACGCATGCATGCACAATCTAAAGTACACCATGCCAATGCAACGCATATTTTGGTATATAAATGAATGACCTGTCGATTATGTTCATCACGCATTCGTGTCATGCCATACCAATTTTGGTATATATCACGTTAACAAAACGGCATAAAGCGCACCATGACAGTGGCATGTAAATCATACCGTACATGACGTGCATAACATGATTCGCATTAAGAACTCTCATTTATGTTCGTCATACAGTCACATCGCGCAATACCAATTTTGGTGTATATCAAAGGAGCGAAATGGCTGCGAGTGCACCATGAGTAGAGCATGTAAATCATGCCATACATGACATGAATATTATGGTTTTTCATGTTACCACCTGTCACTAATGTTCATAATACAGTAACATGGCGCAATACCAGTTTTGGTGTATATCAAGCTATCGAAGCGGCCGCGAATGCACCATGAGCGTGGCATGTAAGTCATGACATACATGGCATGCATGTCAGAGTTTTCATGTTACCACCTGTTATTCATATTCTTCATACAGTCACATCGCGCAATACCAATTTTAGTGCATATCAATCTAGCAAAACTTCCACAAGTGCGCCATGAGCATGGCATGTAAATCATGTCGTACATTTCATCCATGTCATGATTATCATGTTACCACCTTTCATTTACGTTCTTCATACAGTGACGTCGCGCAATACCAATTTTGGTTATACCAAGCTAGCGAAACGGCCGGTAATGCACAATGAGCGCGGCATGTAAATCATGACATACACAACCTGCATGTCATGATTTCCATGTTACCAACTCTCATTTACGTTCGTCATGCAGTCGCGTCGCGCAATACCAATTTTGGTGTATGTCAAGCAAGCTAAAGGGCACGAGTGCGTCATGAGCATGACATGTAAATCATGTCGTGCATGTCATGCATGTCATGATTTTCATGTTACCACATCTCATTTACCTTCGTCATACAGTCGCTTCGCGCAATACCAATTTTCGTGTACATCGAGCAAGCGAAGCGGCCGCGAATGCATCATGAGCGTGGCAATTAAATCATGAGATACATGACATGCATGTCATGGTTTTCAACTTACCAACTGTCATTCATGTTCTTCATACAGTCACATCGCGCAATATCAATTTTGGTGGATATCAATCTACTGAAACTGCCGCTAGCGCATCATGAGCGTGGCATGTAAATCAGGTTGTAGATGACTTGCATATCATGATTTTCATGCTACCACGTCTCACTTACGTTCGTCATACAGTCGTTTCGCGTAACACCAATTTTGGTGTATATCACGCAAGCGAAACGGACGGGAATACACCATTAGCGTGGCATGTAAATCATGACATACAGGTCATGGATGTCATGGTTTTCATGCTACCACCTGTTATTCATGTTCTTCATAAAGTCACATCGCACAGTACCGATTTTGGTGTATATCAATCTAGCGAAACGGCCGCGAGGGCGCAATGAGCGTTGCATGTAAATCATGTCATACATGACAAGTATATCATGATTTTCATGTTACCACGTGTCACTTATGTTCGTCATACAGAAATGTCTCGTCATACCAGTTTTCGTATGTATCCCTTCATTTAAACGGCCGCGAGTGCCTCGAGACCATGTCATGTAAATTATGCTGCACATGACATGCGCGTCATAATTTGCACGTAAGGACCTGTCATTATGATCGCCATGAACTCTTGCCACACCGTACCAGTTTTGGTATATATGAAATTAACGGAAAGGCCGCAAGAGCCCAAAGGCCGTGGTATGTAAATCATGCTGTTCATGACATGCGTGTCAGGATTTTCACGATATGACCTGTCATTTATGTTCGTCATAAAGCCATGTTATGACACACCAATTTTGGTATGCATCCGATTAACGGAACGGCCAGAGAGCCCAAAGGCCGTGGAATGTAAATCATGCTGTTCATGACATGCGTGTGATGATTGTCAGGATATGACCTGTCATTTATGTTCGTAATAAGGCCATGTTATGACACACCAATTTTGGGGTACATCCGATTAACGAAACGGCCATGAGAGCACAAAGTCGTAGGCGGCTAGATAGATAGATAGATAGATAGATAGATAGATAGATAGATAGATAGATAGATAGATAGATAGATAGATAGATAGATAGATAGATAGATAGATAGATAGATACGCTCCAAGTCACAGAAGTTCGCTAAGAAATGCTTCGCATTTAAAAAACTTAGCGCACTCAGATTCGGACATAACTGACACAGCAGCACTTGTATCCAACTCCATGCGAACTTCCTATCCATTTATCTCAAACATAACTGTAATAGGTGGTGTTCCAGAACATTTATCAGTGTGACACAGCGTAAGTAACTCATTTTCGGCGACATCAGAATCCAGCTGCTTAACCAGTTCGGTTTTACACATTTTAGCTTTGTGCCCTTTTTCCTGACATTTGTAACAAGTACTGTTAACAAATGGGCAACTTACTGGCGAATGGTGACCCGCACAGCGATGACAAGAAGCTTTAGTCCCATGCTGCGTAGCCTTTTCAGTCTTTGTGAACGCACTATTCTTCGCGTTCTTGCCAGCACTTGCATGTGGACGCCGACCTTTTGCTTGTCCTTGCCAGTGCAAGTCGGAGACGCTCGCTGCGTAGCCTTCGCTCTTCGTAGAGGCGATCTGCTGAGTGTATTTCGTAGGTGCTTCCATAGCCACAGCGATGCGGCAGGCGCGTTCCCAAGCCAGCTCAGCGTCTGGCGTGGCTAGTAGTCGGCAGCGCACATCGTCTGTTTGAAGGCCGGCGATTAGTCGGTCCCGCAGAGCTTCCTTTAGAAATGTGCCAAACGCACACGTTGCCGCCAATTTCTTCAGACCCACGATGAAATCCGCCACGCTTTCATGCTTCTCTTGTTTTCGTTGGTGGAAGCGATAAATTTCCGTCACCACGGAACTTTTGGGAGCATAGTGCTTTTTAAGTGCATCAACGGCAACCTCGAATGTTACTTTCGTGGGCGTCTTTGGAAGAAGCAAGCTCCTTAGCGTCCGGTAAACCTTTTCGCCGATCGTAGTCAAGGAGACCTGCAGTTTCTTTTCTTCTGCAATGTCGTTGGCGGCGATGAAGCGCTCGAGACGCTCGAGGTAGACGTCGAAGTCCCCGTTGTCCGGGTCGAACTCCGGCAGCTTGCCAAGTGTAGCGCCCGGCGAAGCCATCTTCAGGGTATCTTGCCGTATCCCATCCTCGTGGCTAGTTTGCTGTAACTTCACACCGAGAGACGTACTCGTGGAACGCCTTTATTCCATCGGTTCCGTGGTAACAGTACGCATCGCCGTATAACGAGTGATAATGAAAAGGCTGCCTCCTTATTTATTTCCCTCCACCGCGCAGTGCGGATATGCGTATTTCGCAGGGGACTGATGCGGCAGAGCAGCCGCTGCGAGCTTCCTGCCATGAGAATCGGTGAACCGCTGTGTTAGCGTCTGCAATGTAAAGCGCGTGCTCACGCGTCTTGTGAGAGCGCAGCGAATGCCTCTCGTGAGCAGAAACGAGAAAGCGGGTTGACCTGAGAGGCTTTCATGAAGATGGAGACGTTGGTTGGTGGAAGGGACCTTTTTTGTGTAGAATGCTCTAGCGGAATACTTCATTTTGCATCTACGTTCACAGGCACCAGTTAGCCCACAACAAACAAGCTGGTTTGTTTCCCTTCTTTTGGTGCGTAACAATATCAGCTACTTCTGGAGCATCAGTTTACTTCTCGGTTATTAGTATAGCAGAAGTTCACTATTATAGGTTTAAACGATCATCTGAGAGAATTATAAATATTCTTACTAATAAGGAATTGCTCATATTGTGATGACCAATATGTACGGCTAAAGTAAATAGCACGACTCTATTTATTCAAATGCATGGACAATTTCCTTAAATGAAAAATGAGAATAACCATTCGGAACCTTTTCCAGAACACTCAAGATTCATTGGTTGTCTTGGAACAGTTTTGGAAGAGTTCCATGAAATAATGAGGCCGTATAGACTTGAGCGGGCTTCACGTGAAGGCTATGACTTCTGCTTCGTCAGTCTGGAAAAGTACGTAGCGATTTATTTACCGCCATTTCACTTGAATAGTCATAACAATACATTTGCATGAAACGTGTTTATTTTGCACCGTGTTTCAAATATTGCATACGCGATGCCGAAGTCCTGGTGTGCAAACACATACCGCCTGCATAACTTTAAACATATCCTGAGTTTCTTCTCATAAGATGAGTATTAGTTCCATGACGGTCACTAAGGACCAAAAATCTCTTCTAGCAAAGTAGTAGAGCAAACACTGGCCTTAAATCCCTACTACCATTAGGCTGATTGTCGTAGTCTTTCCATCGCCTATACAAATTTTAACTTCAAGCGCTATGTTTAGATCAACAATATTTCTGTTTTGCTAGCGTTCATAAGAAGAAGTGCACAACATCCAACAATATATAAACGTAAACGTTGAAGAGCGACATTATAGCATATAGGTTCACTGCTGATTTCACATAAGACACTCCATTGTAGGAAGTCTGACTGCTATGCAGGGTATACTTATTGAGATAAATACTTATATGAGGCGCCAGCGAGATATATCATCTTTTTAACGCGCCCGTGCAAACTTGTATATGCAATCATGCAATTTAGAGTATGAATGTTAAAAAAAAGCCAAATCCATGCCTTAAACTGCAACCACAAATTGTAAGAGCAATGTTTCTAAGATCCATATTCATTTTGTTGTTGCTGTAGAGTTGTCACAAACTCTGCAGTAAGTATTCGCATGATAATACATCACAAGGCTTTGCTTCGTCGCATTCTCTTTTACACAGAGGCATTCCGATTTCCCCGGCTGTAATGCTTAACCTTGCGTGAACAGCAAACCTAGTTTACTCCGCATTAGCTTGTAAGAGAGTTGTACAAGTAGCGTTGACAATAGTTGGCTGCCATAGCTGCTCGATCGGTTCGTTAGACGCTGGTCGAAACACTGCCGAAACACTACACCCAAGCTAGGTGTAGTGCGTTTTTAACACATAATTATATAAAAATATTGTGCAAATGGAAGTATCAAATAAATCTGGTGGTCAGGACATGTCGGCAGTTATCGAATTACCGCGCTATCCACAGCGAACAGTGACGAAGCAGCAGATACAACCCCTAATCTCTGATGGAGTCACCTAACGGAAGAGTAGAACTAGGATTCATTACGCCTGAAATGGACGATGGTAGCTACGTGTTGCTGAAAGTGAGAGATGAAAAGAAGTGCAATATTTCTGTCAGACACCCCACATACATCATTTCTATCAGACACCCCACAAGGAATAGCGTTCGGTGAGGCATTTTGGATGATTACTATGTCAACTTTTCTTACAATGAGCTTCTTGATGGCTAGAAATATTACAACATTTTAATTGTACAAGAAATAGACATAAGAAGGGACAACGCAGAAAAGCTAACCAAGTCGATAATATGATTCGGTCAAATGAACTGCCGGAGACAACAGAAATTGGTAACTTAAACTAATAGTGTGGCCATATATTGGAACCAACGAAGATGTTTTCAGTGTTATTGATATCACCACAGCCTGTGGATTTGAATAGGGCTCTTCATGTATGTCAGGTGCACTAGTAAAGCTGCTTCTGATAATTGTTATACCGCAGCTTAACGTGTGAACAAGCACTGGTTGACGCCCCAGCACACACACGCTTTAATGCTGCATGGAATAAAGAAAATGACGTAGTCTCAATAAAAGTACGAGAGCAATATCTCTTCTGGGAAGCCAGGATGAAGTGTTCGGTATTTGTGATCTGCCAGGCTAATAACGCGCTTCAGCGGGCAGCCTTGACCTTGCCCATGCCTCATAGACCGATCGAGTCATCTTGGAGATCGGGTAGCTCACGTGGGGCGGCAGTTCAAAATCTACACCGCCAATTAGTGAACAGAGGTCGGGCACTCAAGGTCCGACAGTTCTCAAGAATTCCGCTGATCAAGCGAGGCTCCAAACGCGAGCTACCACTGCACACAAGCGTGCATGCAGTGCCTTCCATTAGTTAATGTACACGACACAGACAGTTACTGTTCCCAATACTGGCATTCCTCTGTCGACAGCACCCAGCAAACTAAAAACATAACGGGGCCAGACCGCAGTTTCACTAACCGAAGGGCAAAACTGTCTCCCTGAAATATGATGCATTGTCCAAACCAATGATTCATTTCAATACCCTATAGAAAAATGTCGTATGAAATTATACGTGTCGCGTATAAATACTTACGTGCTACCTATATCTTTATACGTGGTGCGCATACATTAGTACCTGTTGCGTATCCATCGGTACGTGTTTGCGTATCCACCGTGTTGCGTATCTGCCGTATTGCGCATCTGTCAGTACGTGTCGGTGCATGCCATCACCACGTATCCACTGGTACCTGTCACCACCACGTATCAAAGAATATGTGCCTTGAATTCACATACATGTGCTTCGCGCTGAACAGCATGTGCCACAAACCAAATGTGTCTCTGTGGCCATGTTTGGTTTGAAGTCTTTGACGTCCGAACTGGAACAAATCTTGCAAGTTCAATGATGCATACCTGGCAGAAATTTTTGCAAGTGCACGTGTTGTACAACTCTACATAACCACTTGAGTATCGATGGTAGCCGAACATTTACAAAGATGTCATGGTAAGAGGTCATACGAAATTGAATTGCCAATTTCTCAGTAGCGAAAAATGTCATAGGTGTGTCATTGGCATCCTTCTTACTCCGCGCTAGAATCAAAAGCATTACAGCGGACTCTGAGTAAAGGGAAGATCAAGAATTTTAATTGCATGACTTTTTAAACACACAACCACACCTGCCCAAAAGAATATCACAGTGTGGGCCGGTAACACTAAGCTTGTACGAACAATAATATAAATATCGTAAGATAACAAAATGTATTTTTATGACGCACTTATATCACACACTCAGAAATAAGTATTGCTGCCATGTGTGAATGTCTGAAATGAGACACAAAATTACTGTAAGATACCACTAATCGTAAGATAGATAGCTAGCTAAACTGGTCGTGTATGCACTTCATCGCTTTGACATTATGGCTATATCCAAATTTAACACAGTTAGGGGCTAGAGAACGGACGTCGGCGGGCTTGCCCCGAAGTTCCCCTTCTTTCGTTCATAAAACAAGAGAACTGCTACTGAATATAACAAAACTCAACTGCTCGCTGACATATAAATAACATGCGACATTTCATCCAAGAAGATCAAGAGCTCATCATTGCTGCAATAAAAACCACCTTCTCAATAATCGAAACAAATTTCCACAAATTTAAGGAGATCCGATTTACAACCTAAAACTTGAAAGCATAGGTTTCATTAAAATGAGGTATAGAATATCTGTAATATTTATGCTTTTTATGTTGGAATGAATATTAGGAAAATATTTGAAAGGTCGTCTGAAAGCCGGAATTCTGCTGAAAGTTAATAACGACATTATTCGGTAACGCACTAATGTGCAACCTCTGGAGTGATTGAAACAGATGCCCAGCGAAATATAGCGATTCAAGAGAATGAATTACCAAGGTTAGCCATGAAGTGTATCCAGAGAGACTGTACTTCCTGAGTATTACAAACTGCCTTGAGTATCAGGACGTGTTGCACACGCGAGGGCCACCTTCAACAGACAGCCAAGAGCCTGCATATTGCGGCCTATCATAGGCTGTGTGCTGGACGCGGATGATACAAGTGCAGGACTGAGGCGTGTACTATATGCATGCAAGTTGCAGAAAGGTGTCCCCTCAGAAAAAGCGACAAATTTGAAGGTGGCAGATGATGCCTTCTCTCAGCTCGAGGTATAGCTAATCTCCATATTTGTAAAAGCCCGATGAGAATTTAGGACCTATTTTATTTGGAAAGGCGGAATATCTAGCTGCGGCCGGGTGTGTTTGAGCCACAGAGTAGCAATGCCAGAAGCAGGTATGTCACGTGTAGACGTCTACCAAGAGACAGCAAACTTCAGCATAGCAGGATTAAAGAACCTAATCGGAAAAGAGCAAATCTTTGGGCAAGTTGGTTATTCATTATGTGACTAACAACGCAAAAAAGGACAAGGGCCTAGGAAGAAACACAGACGAGCGCTGACTTACAACTGAGTTTATTTCCGAAACGAGACAGAATATAAGGAAACGGCACTTGAACAAAAAAGATTGCCAATCACTATTTGCAAAAAAGCAAAACAGTGTTATCAGCCGACATCACTTGCGGTGGTAATTCGCACGGGGCAACTACCGAACTCCTTTTTCCATCAAGGCAATGGACGGGACGCTCACGCAAATATCACCAAGTTTCGCGATTTCTGCAGCCTCAGATATTTCACGCGTTAATTGAGAAGCACATGGCCCAACCACTCAGCACCTCTTCAACAGTGGTTTGCATTCGGCAGAGTCACACGTGCTGCAATGAAGGGCTGAGTGCCCGCTCTTCAATGGCCGAACATTGTTGCTATGGTAGCGCAACCGGTCGTTCACGCATCGGCCCGTTTGGCCAACGTACTGTTTTCCGCACGTAAGCGGAATGCCATCTACACATTCCGTGTGTGATGAAGAAGAAGTGCACCCTGAAGGGCTACACAGACGTATCGTCAGCGCTACACTGGAGCAGCTCGTGCTGAACATTTATCGGCATTTATCACACCGGATGGCTTATACGAATTTAATGTGATGCCATTCGGCCTTTGCAATGCGCCCGCGACATTTGAGCGCATGATGGACACTATTCTACGAGGCCTCAAATGGAACACATGCTTGTGCTACTTGGATGATGTGGTGGTATTTGCGCCTGACTTCCCCACGCACCTTCGTCGCTTGGAGCAGGTTTTACGATGTCTCACTGAAGCTGGCCTCCAACTAAACTTAAAGAAATGTCACTTTGGGGCGCGCAAGCTGACCATTCTCGGACATGTCGTATCGAAAGATGGCGTACTCCCTCATCCCACTAAGCTACGTGCCTAAAAGACTTGCGCAGTTTCATCGGCCTTTGCTCATACTTCCGCCGATTCATTCGCAATTTCACCTCGATTATGGCCCCTTTGACAGACCTGCTTCGAGGAGACCCCAATCTATCTGCGTGGTCCCCGGCTTGCGATCTTGCGTTTGCAACACTACGTCAGCTACTCACCACACCACTCATACTGCGTCATTTCGATCCAAGTGCTCCCACAGAAATCCACACTGACGCTAGCGGTGTCGGTCTTGGAGCAGCCCTCGCCCAACGAAAGCCCGGTTACCAAGACTATGTTGTTGCGTACGTGAGTCCCACACTAACAAGAGCTGAAGGAAAATATTCAGTAACTACAAAAGAATCCCTAGCGATCATCTGGGCCATTACAAAATTTCGGCCTTACTTGTACGGTCGACCATTCGATGTCGTTACCGATCATCACGCACTTTGCTGGTTGTCCTCCCTCAAAGATCACTCCGGCCGCTTGGCAAGATGGGTTTTGCGGCTCCAAGAGTACGACATCCGGGTTATCTACCGCTCAGGCCAGAAGCATGCCGATGCCGACGCTCTTTCGCGTTCGCCCGTTCCCGCTGACATTGCGAGTGTCTCCATTCTGGACAACTTATGTTCGCCATTAGGATCCCTCGACATGGCTTTGGAGCAACGCAAAGATTCGTGGATTGCGTCTTTGATGGATTACCTATCTGACGCGCTCGCACGCCCACCATCTCGAGTACTACGCCGACAAGCCTCTCACTTCGCCATCCGTGATGGCATCCTTTATCGCCGCAACTACCAATCTGACGGCCGCAAATGGCTACTTGCGATACCCAGGCAACTCCGCGCCAGTATATGTGCTGCTTTCCATGCCGATCCACAGTGCGCACACGCTGGTCTGTTTAAAACCTACGCCAGACTACGTCTTCGGTTTTATTGGCGCGGCATGTACACATTCGTACAAAAGTACATTCGATCTTGCACAGAGTGTCAACGCCGCAAGCCCGATCCTCGCCGCTCTTCTGGACCAATGCAGCCGTTGCCGTGCCCAATGCGACCTTCGACCGGGTTGGAATAGTCCTTTACGGTCCTCTACCATACACATCCGCCGGAAATCGCTGGGTTATTGTGGCGATAGACCACCTCACGAGATATGCAGAAACAGCCGCTCTGCCATCCGCGACGGCAAGTGACGTTGCGTCTTTCCTGCTTCAACGCTTTGTTCTACGTCATGGCGCTCCTCGTGAACTCCTGAGCGACCGAGGCCGCGTCTTTCTCGCCGATGTTATTCAAGAACTTCTCGCTGAATGTCACGTGATTCACCGCTGTACTACCGCATATCACCCGCAAACAAACGGCTTGACCGAGCACTTTAACCGAACTCTTGGCGACATGCTTTCTATGTATGTCGCCTCTAACCACACCAACTGGGACCTTATTCTTCCCTACGTAAGGTACGCCTACAATACGGCACCCCAGGCGACGACCGGCTTTTCTCTCTTCTTTTTATTCTACGGCCGAGAACCATCGTCTCCGATCGACACTATTCTTCCCTACCGACTCGACTCATCAGAGGGCACGCCAGTTTCCGAAGCTACTCGATATGCAGAAGAATGTCGGCAACTAGCCCGCTCCCTTACAACTCAAGAACATGGGCTACAGAAATTTCCTCACGACGACGGACGGCCCCACAATCAGTTTTCGCCCAACTCTCTTGTTTGGCTCTGGATGCCTCCCATTTCTGCGCCAGGTAACTTATCGAAGTTTGTCAGCCGGTACCATGGACCCTACCGCGTGCTACAGCAAACTTCTCCCGTTAACTACCTCATCGTACCCCTCACGCCCACTACCGACCTGCGTCGCCGAGGGCGCGCAACTGTTCACGTGGGTCGCCTCAAACCATACCACGAACCCCTTGTTCTTACGACACCTTAGAACTCCTAATGGGCTCCGTCTTCAGCGAGGGGGAAATGTGATGAAGAAGTGCACCCTGAAGGGCTACACAGTCGTATCGTCAGCGCTACACTGGAGCAACTCGTGCTGAACGTTGTTGCTGTTTGCGCTGGCTAGGGTTACGGTTCTATACGCTGTCATATTACAGTTTCTCTTGTTCACACCGTGTCTCAGCTCTTTATTATACGTGTAACGGTTTCGATGTTTCACCTGGCGACCAGGTTCCTTCTTTTTTAGAGAAGTGGTTTTTGCGGCCAACCTGGAAAGCTTCTGGGGGAACTGAATGCGACGCGAACGCGTTTGGCTCTCTTTTTTTAGACCGTGGGAAATACCGTGGATATAAGCACAACGCCTGTCATCATTTCGATACACTCAGAAGTTCCACATCCCTGCTCAACGAGGCTATGGCGAGACTTGTAACTATTCAGCATGTACCGAGAGTGCCTCTACACCCAAGCGTTCTCCGAAGGATTATGTCTGAGGACCAAAAGAAGACACTAGGAGCTCTCGCTCTTGGCTGACCAGTAGGGTTGAGAGCTGGGTTGTTGGTGAGATATCATTTTAACATATGGTGTTGTAGCGCAAATTCGACAGGGATAAAGAGGACAAGAAGAACAGGACCCTCGCTACACTCGCAACCAATTTTATTTCAGAAGCAGCACTTCATATATAACCCAAATCCCTAGCGACACAGAAATGTAACTACGAACACTGAATCATTGCCAAGAGAACCTTTTGCGCACACTCAAGCGATAGTATACGACAGTTATGCTTAGACACTTTAAGATGGCATAACAACTAACAGCGCTGGATAACATCAATACAAAATACATTGGGGGCAATTCACACGTGCTTGAAACAGAATTGAAACAACATGAGGGAAAGTATGACACATACAAACACTAACTTCAATAAAAGTCCTTCGAGGAAGCTGGCTTCTCGGTTACTTAACGAAACTGATGACTGACTAATGCAGCCATCTTTTATTTTGTTAATGTGAAAGGTTTGGACAATTTCTCTGGTTAGTTGGTTCCTATGTCGGAAAACTACGGTTGTGTCACCGAACAGTGGCGAGGAGCCACACTGAGAACAGTGTCCCTTTATGTGAGAATGAATGTTAGTCCCTAATGATCGCTTATGTTGTAAAAGTCGGGTGTTCAAGCAACGACCCGTCTGGCCAATGTATACCTTTCCACACGATAGCGGCAAGTAATCACGACCGTTAAGCTACACTTAACAAATTTTGTTGTGAGATTTATGGTACAACTACCGGCATTAGTTTTTGCTGCTATGGAAACTTTACAGCCTAGTTTGTAACATACTTTATTAAGCTTGTTTGGTGCCGAAAAAACAAATTCTAGGCCATATTGATTACCTACAATTTTTATGTGTTGGGCAATATTATGCGCATATGGAACTGACACTATATTCTTTCTGTTTTGGTTACTTGTCCTTTTTTTTCTGAAAGTTGTCGCGTACGTGACTAATCAGCTTGTTGGCCGATCTACACAACACCTGTTTTTCGTACCCAGCATTTTTCAGCCTGATGATTTGTTGGTTGAAGCTTTCGCTATTTTTTCTGCACATGATTTTGTTAGGGCTGCTCTCAAACATGAAAATGCTATGCCACTCTTTAAGACTTTAGAATGTGCCGAACGGTAGCTAAGTAAGGGTTTTTCCGTTGGCGGATCGTATGACAAGCATACATGTTCCGCTGCGGCATCTAACTCAACATCCAAAAACTGCAGTTTGCCATTGTCTGGTAATTCAAAAGTAAAGTAAAGGCCTTGACTATTGTTCCTAAAGACTTTCAAAACCTCTGCGACTATTTTATCTCAACCATCCGATTCAATAAAAACCAATAAGTAATCTACAAACCGAAACACTTTCAGTGCAAGCCCATTAAGGTTTAAATCTTTTGCCTTGTCCAGTTTTGCTAAATAAATTGTGCTTAAAACCGGGGCTACTTTTGAGCCTATTGTGATACCGGATTTCTGTCGGTACATAGCCTTGTTCCACATAACAAATGTCGACCTAAGGTAAAAGGTTAACAATTCAAGAAAAGCTTCCACCGATACACCACACTTATTCACAAACTCTAACTCACCGTTTTCTTCTGTTATACATTGCTTTACACTTGACAATAGCGGACCATGCGGAATGTTGTAATACATACCTTGTATGTCTATGCTGAAGAAACTGCATCTTCCTGGGTTATGCGTGCTTAAATACGAATTTAACGCCTCAGCGTTTGGCAGACTGAAAGGATTCGACACCTCCAATGTCTTAAGGTGATACTGAAGATACGAATACAAGCATAGCTGCCACGAGTCCCTTTCGGATACTATGGCACGGAATGGAACAACAATTTTATGAGTCTTTGCCGCAAAAAATTACTCAAGATGTAAGCTACCTGCACGTTTCACGGCTGATGCAAGCCGTTCAAAATTACTGTTCTCCAGTAAAGTAAGAGCCTTTTGCTTAACCTTATTTGCTTTTACGTCTACACGAACAAAATTTTTTTCTACGGCTGCCAACGCCTTTTCTTGAAAGAGACCTTCCGGTATGACAACCAAACAACCTTCCTTATCTGATGTAAGAAAACGCAAGCTGTTTTTTACACCAAAGTTCACTATATTTCTTACGTGATGTTGTTTTCTGTCGGTGGTTTTTGTCCTGGAAAGCACATCGACGCACTCGGTGATGATTCTTGGACGCCCCTCATGCGACACACGACGCGCCATGGACTTGACCAGTGTCACTTTTTCCGGTGGAGAGAACGACGGTTCGAAACAGAACTTCGGACCCAGTCCAAGAATTTTTCTGTAGCCTTCAGGAACTGCAACATCCCCCAGAACGATCACCTTTCCTTCTGTGCGCAAAAGGTTCTTTTGGCAGTAATTTCATTTCTGTGTCGCTAGAGATTTGGGTTATATATGAAGTGCTGCTTCTGAAATAAAATTAGTTGCGAGTGTAGAGAGTGTCGCGTCCTCCTTGTCCTCTTTGTCCCCGCCAAATTTGCGCTACTACACCATATGTTAAAATGGCTGACCAGACTATCAATTTCCTTTGGCGGAGCACACGCGTTCAGCTTCGGACCAGCCTTCCGTGCAAGCAAAAAAGCTTAAGGGCTGGTGTTCCCGTGTGTGACAGTATAACCATTCCAAGTAAAATACGGCAAATTCTGTACCTCGGGCCGACATTCGCAGTGCCGCCTCCGTACTCTGCGCCCGAGATGGTATCTTTTGTCAGGCAAGTGTCACGTTGTGATCCAGATGATAAACTTGCACGTTGTGTCTTTGAGGGTTTATATCTCTTCGAACGGCACAAGCCTCCTCGCACTGGGTTGCCCTTTGAAAGTGTCAGCAATCTTTTGTGGGTAAATTCGCTAAGTTTGTTATCAGCGGACAAATAAGGCAGTTTTCGTGTTCTTCCAACAGCCACCTTTACCGCGAAGCCTTCGGAGGCCTGTCGAATCCAATTTCTGTGAAAGGAATGATGTTGACCCCTTAAACATGAAAAACCAAGCCAAGAAACCATGTGAAAACCTGAATCTACCAAAACTGCGAAGTTTATAAGTACTTCAAAAAATGTAGCCTTTCCATGTTTTTCACCGTTAAGACGCACAAAGACGATTGGCCTTTTCGCTTTATTTTTACTGCAAGAGGAACATGGCAGAAGTGAATGGTTTGTTGTTACAGGGTCAACTTCAGTTAATTGGT
The DNA here is from genome assembly GCF_013339695.2 of Rhipicephalus sanguineus. Classification (NCBI taxonomy): domain Eukaryota; kingdom Metazoa; phylum Arthropoda; class Arachnida; order Ixodida; family Ixodidae; genus Rhipicephalus; species Rhipicephalus sanguineus. The sequence continues at coordinate 130,350,472 of NC_051184.2, read as the reverse complement.
TTTGATGACCCTTTTTAAAAACCTAAAGAATGCAGAGCAGGTTTTGGAATTTCTAAAAGGAAAGCACCACAGGTCCCTTCAATATTTTTCAGTTAATGTTAAATGTATGTACTATTCCCTTCCCCACGACCAGATTTTAGAATGTGTCGAGAGGCAAACTGGTCAGTTTGGAGCCGTTCTCTTTCAAAACAAGGCATGTGTTAGCGTGAGTGGCTTCCCGGAGATGCCTTTAATCTACTTACGTTCTACGTTTGTTACTTGGAATGAAAACGTTCTTCTTCAAAGCAGGGGCATCTGTACAGGGGCAAGTATTGCTCCAGCGCTTAGTAACATGGTCATGGCGCAGTGCGATAAGAATATTTTGGAGCATGTACCCTCTCTTGGTGTGCACATTTTCCGTTAGGTGGGCGATTTCTTTGTGCTCCTTGAATGCGATGAGAATGTGCTTGATCAAAGTGTCGGGATATTTTAGACATTTTCCAAAAGTGCTTGCATCCCTCGGACATTACGCATGAAGAGCCAGAAGACGAGACCATGCGGTTTCTCGACATCACTCTGCATCGCCGCCCTAATCATATCTGCTGGAGTTATGAGCCGCGTGCTCAGAAGGCAATTTTTGCTTATCAGTTGGCACATTCCAAATTAGTGAAACCAGGCATTGTTAAGATGTGCATCATGAAGCTCTAGAGAAGTCATGCGTGCATGCCATTAATAGTTCGTTCATGCAGTAAGGTGACCGCACGAAAAAAGCGGGTTATCCAAGGCATGTGGTCGTTTCGGTGGCTGAGGCTATACTGAAAAGTTACAAATCTCGCCATAGCCTTGTTGAGCGGGGATTTGGTATTTCTGAATGTAGCAAAATGAAGATGGCCGTTGTGCCTTATATCAACGGTGTTTCCCACGATCTAAAAAAGATAGCCAGACGCGTTCATGTTCGCGTGGCATTCAGTGCCCCGCTGAAGCTTTCTAGGTTGGCCCAAAAACCACTTTCCTAGAAAAGAAGGAACCTGGTCGCCAGGTGAAGCATTGAGACCGTTACACGGAATGTGTAGAGGGCGTGATCTATAGCATCCCGCTGACGTGCGGAAAACAGTACGTTGGTCAAACCGGCCGATGCGTGAAGGACCGGTTGCGCGAATAGAGCAACAATGTGCGGCCAATGGACAGCGGGCACTCAGCCCTTCAGTGCAGCACGTGTGACTCTTCTGAGTGCAAACCCCTATTCGAGAGGTGACAAGTGGTCGGGCGATGTGCTACTCAATTACCGCGTGAAATAATTGAAGCTGCAGAAATTGCGAATCGTGGTGATAAGTGCGTTAGCGTCCCGTCCATTGCCTTGATGGAAAAAGAAGTTGCGCTGTTAGCCACACAGCCTAACCTGAACATGCATGCCACCACACTGCCAGCTCTATAGACACAAAATCCATGGCGAGTAACCAAAGAAATAATGGACATGACTCTACAGACTATGTAGATTTGATTGAAAGAAGCATCTTGCTTATCATGAAAGATGCTGAAATGTAGTGGATCAACGCAGTACCCGTGCACACAACTGCTAAAGCCATGCGACAAGTATTTGCAGTTTGGTTTAGCTCGCAATGTATATTAAGAAAACTGGCCTCACCTCACTTCAGAGCACCACTTCCTCAAGATTTAACAAAAAACATCTCGCTAAGGTACATATCACCCTAAATGAATGGCCCGGCTAAGAGTTATGTGCATACAGTAAAAGATGGACAGAAGACAGATCCCAATATTAGCTTATCAATGTGCATGTCACGGTTTCGTCCGACCAAACTGCCACGCTCTAAAAAAAGGCACGACATCTTTATCAGTGATGTTACTGGACTTCCATATTAGAATAAAACTCTACTGTAAGTCGCATTAGAAACGAACAAAACAGAGAACTTAACATGCAAATAAATCTAACGTCAGATGGATAACCAGTGAAGAGGCGGACATTTCGCACCATCTGCACCAAACAGGTTCATTGCAGCTAACAGCGCGAAACACGTAGACGAGGAAGAAACAAGTGCACACGACACAGCGCTGACTTTCAAGTGAACTTTTATTGAAGAACACGAATACATATACATCGAAAAGAGAACAACACATGACTAACCCAGCCTTGGCAATCTATAGTCAAATGACTCAGAAAATCACACTGCGCATCTAAGCAAAGCTGCAATGAATCTACACCAACTCGCCCAGTTTTCCATCCTACCAAACAGGTGCCTGTGATTGTGGAGTCCAACCATGAAACACATACATCAACAGAAGCGAAGAAGTAAGTAGTCCAACAGCAACATACAGATCATCTGTGATTTCACAAGCTACATGAGATGCCGAAACCACTGCATGAACACGCGTACCAACAGACAAAGTGGAAAATGCAGAAGTCCAAAAGAGTGGTAAGCTGGTCTAGTGGTATGTCTTCGTAGTATTAAACAGCGCGAAAAAACTAAAGACAACAAGGGGGATGAACTACGCAGGAAAAACACTGACTGCGAACGGAAACATTTATTGCGTATAGCCCAGGCTTAAATAACACTGCTGCATGTACACGAGGGGCCGGTTAAAAAAACCAGTTACCAAAAACGGGAAAGGTGAGAACTATTTTCGTAATCTCAGATAGTCGAACTCTTTGTCAGTTAGGCAATCGATGCCTGCGCAACGCATACATAAGACAGTGCACTGATTTGGGCAGCCTCCACAATTTCCCGATGCGTTTGGCCCCTGTGACAATACAAAATGGTGGTGATGCCAAACTAAGGCAACACCACCAATTTGTATTGTCACAGGCGGCAGACGCAGCGAGAAACTGTATAGGTGCAAATGGAAAGGGCTAGCAAGCTCGTCAAACAACGGATATTTGCATGATATTGTATATTTTGCTTTGCTGTCACTATTTTTTTTTACTTGTGATATGCTGTGTGTGACAGCTTTGAAGGCGCCTGAAGGAATGCGACGACAACGACAATAGAACAAACAATGAACTCTCAGTGAGGCGTGACTATGGCTTGAAAAATGTAAATAACCTCAAAAAATCTCCAGGCCTGCGCTGAAACCGCAGCACAGTCACAGCGAAAGCTGGAAGAGCGGCGTTTCTAAAGCACCGTTGTAAGCTCTCTTGGGGCTACTAATACAAGTACACTAGCAAGGTACCCACTACGCCATAAATCACAATTTTTGTGAAGTTCGGAAGCACCTACTAAGCCATTGTCTGTCATTCTGCGGAGAAGCGAGGCACCAGCAACACGTTTGTAAGCATTATGTGCACTTTGTTGACGCGACGACTGATGACGATGAAGAATTATGGCTCAACCCTTTGTAATGGGTTGGAAGCTCTAAACGGCCCACCAGTTATGTAATTTGCATTAGGTGACGCCCGGTCGCTATGTCCCTCTCCCGCCATACTGTATAACATACGATGACGTGGGAGAGAGAGGGGGGGGGGCGAAGAACTTTACTGAGACCCCGAGGAAATGGATCATGCGCTTATGGGCTTCCTTGGCAACTAATACAAGTGCACTTGCGAGGAACCCAGTATGCTATAAATCATTGCAATTTTTGAGAAGTAGGACAGCAGGTATTATGCCATTTTTCGTCATTCTACGGAGAGCCGTGGTACCTGCTAAACGCATGTAAGGCATTATGCGCACTTTGTTGATGCTGTGCCTGATGACGATGAAGAATTTTGGCGGAGCCCTTCGTAATGGGTTGCAAGCATTCAACAACCTTCTCGTTGCGCAATTCGCATTGTGTGACGCCTGATTACACAATTCGCGTTGTGCGACGCTCGGTGTTTATTTTACTCTTCTACCACGCTGTATTGCATATATTAATGTGGTTCCTTTCCGACATGAAGCCTGTATAGGACCTTTTTGCAACGCAGTTTCAAGCACAGGCATGGCTCAGAGGTTGAATACTGGGCTCCCACGCAGAGGGCCCAGGTTCGAACCTCGTTCCATCCTGGGATTTTTTTCTTATTTCGAGCGATAGTGGTTACGGACACCGGCGGCGGCGGCGGCGGACAACTACGGCGCCAAAAACGGCCGGTGAAATGATCGCATAACAGCTTTCGCTTGTAAAAGGATATGATGGAAACAAGAATGAGGGGTACATGTAAGACTACACAACTTCATTAATAAAGAAAAAGAGAAGCAGGAAATTCGCAAAAACAGGGAGACCTTAAGCTGCCTTTCGAAATATGGAACATACCCATTGTCACCAGTGAGAATTCCAGTAATCTTTTAAAGAACAGGGCATCGCGCTAACACACACGGACGAGGAAGAGACAACAGGACAGGGATTGCGACGAATTCGCTGTCCTCATCCGCGTGTGTGAGCGCTGTGCCCCATTCTGAAGCATATAACCAACTAGCCCAAAAGCCACGTTGACGAACGTTTAGGGAAGTATGCAACTATTACATTAAAGAAGCTTGATCACCCAATTGTTAAAAACCCAATGCTTACCCAGAGTGGTTAAAAGTGCTCTGATGAAGCAACGCATTCCCGTTATTTACAAAGAAATCATCGAGCATGTTTGCACACGTCATTGTCTCTGCCATGCGCTTTTAAATGGATGAAACAACTTATTCCTGTCACTTCTTCGTAGATAATGTGCTTGTGGCTCCGCTCAAAAGATGCTTTTAGGGGCGAAGCTCCTTAAGGCGGCACCCGTTCGTCCCTCGTAGTCGTAGTAGTAGTCGTAGTGCGTAACCAGCCTTACGCTTTGACCTCCAAGGTGGTGCCGGTGGGAGATTTTTCCTGTGCGTTGTTGAACAATAAAAAATTCGCAGCGTGCGCGTTAACTAAAAGCCGAATTCTTCTGTCTCTCATTCCCCATTAGCAGCCATTGGCATGTTCCAGTAGGAAACGTTAGTAGAAGTAGAAGTGTAAGTGTTAGCTAAAAGCCGAATTCTTCTGTCTCTCATTCCCATTAGCAGCCATTGTTTACCTCCAAGGTAGTGCCTGGTGAGATTTATCCTGTGCGTGATTAAACAATAAAAATTTTGTTCAAAACGCCGTTGATTGGTGAAATAAACCAACGAAAGACGCCAGATGTTTTGTAAAAGCAAAACGAAAGAACGCCAGATGTTTCTAAAGCAAAACGAAAAGACGCCAGCTGCTTAACGAAAGACGCCAGATGTTTTCTAAAGCAATGGTTTTCTAAACAATGAAAATTCCCAGCGTACATGTAAAATTAAAGTGAGCTGCAAGTCGTCATAACTCATCGAACCTTTAGTATAAACGCGCCCGATCTCACGTCGGTGATGATGTACTGGGCAGAATTCACGGAAGATTCACGGTTTACCGATGAACCTCCGCAGCTTCGCCCACTCATCATCATTCACTCCGTGGATAGGCTGTGATTTTTTTCGTGACTGCCAGTCCTCTCTGCTAGCCTTTTGGAGGAAACCAGCAGCAGGACGATTAGGCGTGCGTTTATGAATGCTTGCCGAAGGTTGTGGCTTCATGGTATCCTGCATGAAAGATTGAAGATTTTTGTAACAAGAAATCAGGGTTCATATAAATGAAAGCTGCATTACATAACCTCAAATACGTGCTTTCGAGCCTCAAGCCTGTTATTTCCATACATCAGACTCTTCAATGCATTTCAGAAGATATTCGCGATATGCAGCATGCAATAAATGCATTTGTTTGAGAAGGCTGCTCTGAAAATATTAGCTCACATGAGGTTTATATGAGTCCTCTAAAGATAAGTGAAGCGATGTTCGCCGTTTGCCTCTACAACAAACATTTCGTTCCCTCCCGAGCTTGTGCAGACCTACTGGGGAATATTCTTCCGAGAAGCAATGCACCATACAGCATATCACCAGTGTGACACACTTCGTCCTAGAAATGAAGTTCGCAACTGCTGCCACAAAAGCAAACCAAGAAAACGTAACCAGTTATGCCCTTTCCAGAGAGAAGTTCAATGGTTCTGCTTAGAAAAGCTTTCCTATTCAGTCAAGATAATTCTGAAATTGAGTGGGCGTGTTTATAAAGAACAGTAAATGGTGATTATGGCGTGGGCGCAGAACAAGCACTACGGTTTCGGCCTTTCAAATGTGTGGTAGTGGAGCACTCATCTCAGTTATATAAAACAAACCAATAGTTTTTTTTACTTTGCACTTAACCAAACATCAATAAAATGGCGAGCCCAAACAGCTATGCCAGAAGTACCGTATTTATTCGAATCTAGGCTGATAGTTTTTTCAAATCATTTTGTACCAAATTGTATTATTGGCCTATATTTGAGGATCTATAAAAAATGTGCTAGTTTCTAAGTTAAGTTGAGAAAATGGTGCACAGCAAGTGCCGCCTAAAAGGAAAAGGGTATCACAGGCACTACTTGCCGAGCCTGTAGCCAACTGAAGAAGTAGAGCGTCGAGTTGGTGCTGCCATTATTGCATGTGTCGACCATAGTCTGGGTGCGGTGTGGCATCTTCGTGTTCTTATCGATAGTGTAATGACACCAAGAAGGCAGTGCCATTAGAGTGAAACCTCACTCCATCACTATGCTTCATGAACAAATGAGGAGGGGGAGTCGGAGAGGTGAGGTTTAACAATGGACGAAATGAATGCACTTACTGATTTTGTCACCAAGATTATCTATGTCTACGTTTATAGGTTTTTCTTTTATTCGTCGAGGATTCGCCTCCCTATTTAAAATTCATCCACCATGTGTAATGGTGGATTCCACCATCCATCATTGTGGTGGATTATGGTGCTGGAAGATGGTGACATATGGTGTATGCTGGCGTATAATGAACGCTGGAGAATCAGGGAGCGTAAAAGCGCTCTGAAGCGTCAGGACCATCTCCCTAGCTGTCACGCATAAATAATTGTATGGGCAATGTAGAAAGCATTAGTACAAAAAAGCGGTATGCGAAAAAACAGAAAGGTTCCCCCACGAGGAGTTGAACGTGCCCCTTTTGGATCCTGAGCCGAGTGCTTTACCCCTACGCCACACTGAGACATATTTTACCTTCTGTAGAATGACTAGTCAACATACTAGTGCACTGTTTGGCTTCAGCTATGTATGTCTCATGCTCGAGACAGACGCGACCTTCACCTCCTAATATAATTTGCATAATTATTAAACGCAAACAAACGGCTGCCTGCCGGTAAAGAATGGAAGGTCGATAAACTCATCAGCGCTGACTTTCTTTTACAATTCACAATGTAACTCCAAAAAAAAATTCACTATCTCTCACTAAAGGGAGCCATGTGGGGTTGCGAAAGAGCGCATGGGTCGACCTAAAGTTCCGTTCATCACGGGCCCCTTGCCCGATGTTAACGCGTCCTTGCATGTGGAGCACAGCATGAATTTTGAGCACGCCACGCGGGTTCATCGCGCGTCTGCAGAATCTCGTTCCCCGATGCCATCACGTGACTGCTGAGAGAGTGTAAGCGGTAGGGGCCACAGCGCCTTACCCAGCCCCTTACACAGGCCCAATCGCGCTAGCGCGTGCCAGTGCCTTCTGACTAGAACGCAACGCGTTCGTTTATCGCGCGTTTGCAGAATCTCGTTCGCCGACGCCAACGCATGATTGCTGAGAGATTGTAAGAGGGGAGGCCACAGCGTCTTATCCAGCCCCTTACACAGGCCCAAACGCGCTAGCGCGTGCCAGCACACGTCACTTCGTCTGCGTTACGCCAAGCAAGAACAGCGTACCGCAGCCTGGGCCCCTAAAGTGCTCTGCATGTGTCATCATCAAGGCGGTCGAACAACAATACGAAGAAGACTCCTTCGCGTGAGCGCGCGCTCAATATGCTACAGTAGTAGTTGTAGTACACATTTATTAAGCTGTTATATACAGAAAGGTTGTTCGGGAAAGCAGCCCCTAGTGGGTGTGCTCCTTTACAATACCAGGTGGAGTCCCTAGTCAGGGACCCCATTGGTCGTGGCCGCTGTCCTGACACGCCGGGCCATGGCTTTTTGGGCCGAAAGCTCCAGGCGGCCGAGCAGGGCCGGTTGCGTTGGGGTTCGGGAGTAATGAAGTATTGAGCTGTCATGCCCATACCACGGTGTAAGAAGTAGCTTAGGTGACTGAACGGCGCGCGCTGGGCGAGGGCCGCCGCAGCAACCTTAGTGTTCTCCTTTCTGCGCTCGTCAAGGGAGGGCGCTAAAAACTTGTGCTCGCTCACTCGCTTAGCGCTCTCAGACAGCACTAACCGATTGCAGCATTGTGCATGGCACGTTGTTGCTGCGCGCCGTGTTTTGTCAACGCATTGTTCGTTTTTCTGCCAGGTAGCTCCGAACCTTTGAACTTTTTCATGAGCCTACATAATGGGAAAGTGCATCGTACCGTTTTGCAGCACCTGTTACAAGTCTTGCAAAGAAAAGTACTCGCTTTTCAAGCCGCCGAACGATGAAGCAAGACTTGACGCATGGAGACGAGCTATACCTCGTAAAGACCACAATCTCCATTATCCAAAGAACGGATCGCGTTCGTGAGAAGCATTTCGCTTCCCGTTTTATCCTGAAGACGTGGTCTGCGGGAATTGACGGCCATGTGCTTATGCCTGGAACAAGAAGAGCGGGCCTTTTAAAAGGCGCTGTGCCGTCAATTTTAGAAGGTGCGCCACCAAGCTACCTGCTCAGAAAGATTAAAAGCTCTCGAAAGCAATTGAAACGGCTAGCGCTTCGTGTGGCTGTTTCGGTGAGTACCTGTAACAACGATAGCAGCAGCTTGCCAACGACAGCTAGCCACATAGAAGTCTCCCCAGTGGACAATATGGAAAGGTCGTGTGACGACAGCTGTTGTGTGGCAAAGACCGGTGACAGTTACTCCTGTGACTCATTGTTCGAACGGCTTTTCAGTGCAGTATCTTGCGTTAGCCGGCCACAGCCGTCATGGGCGGCGCATCTCATCAACTTAGCTGGAGTGAGGGTCGTCGTGTTTATTGACGCTGCGGTTGCGCATAGGACAAGCGACGGATCGTCAGTGCTGTTTAACAAGAATGCTCTACATGTTAAAAGCAACATGGAAGCCCAAGTCTACATCGTAGACAAGTTGGTCGACTCTGATGCAATAGGGGTAAGCCCCTTCGCCACATCTACCCTTGAAGTTGAATACATGCTCAAAGTTGTTGACGGCATACATGTGTGTAGGGGAGGGCCTAGTTTAAAGGACTTCCCTCATGTGTCCCCTGAATGTGCATTTGTGGACTGTCAAAAAAGCTGGAGACACAACAAATGTCTCTTGGTGACACCTGGAGGTGCTATCTGTCGCCTGTGTTCTGGCCTCGTTGACACCCTTTAAATACATGCTGATCGCCGTGCTGCGCGAGCCAAGCAGGGAATACCTCTCAAGCGTTTCAGGTTATCGGTGGTGCCTACCGAACAGAGGCTTTCTGCTTTGCGGCATGCAAGATCAGCACTTCAGCGGTAACGGGCACGACTGGCCAGGCGCAACAAGCTGCTATTGGAGCAGTTGCAAGCAGCGATGAAACCACTAACGAATTTGCAGGAGCAAGATATCAAGGATAAGCTAAATGCACTTGTTACCGCCAGCACAGCTTCTTTTGACAGTGGAATGTGTATCAGTGTTAAGGTGCGGATCAAAAGCAAGCAGGCAATACACAGACGATTGAATCTTGTTGTGCATCTTGCTGCACATACGGAGCCCGGCTACCTACTCTTTCTTGAGAAACAATGATATACTGCCTTTGCCGTGCGCTACCAGAGTGCGAAAGTACATAAGCATGGTTGTTCCGAAGTGCGGTTTCGACGACAACTTCTTCAAAGCCCTCAAGATAAAAGTTGCCGGAAAGACCAAATTCAAGCGGCGGGGAATCCTGATCTTGGACGAAATTGAAGTAAGAAAGGAAATGGCTGTCAACTCGCAGACATTGACGTACACTGGCCTTGTTGATCAAGGAGAAAAAGATAATCAGAGCAAGGAACTCGCAAATCATGGGCTCGTCTTTGCATTTGCTCCGTTTGGTGAGACCTACCTACAGCCAGTAGACGTGTTTGGGTCAAAATGACCAACTAAGGGGACGCTGCTTTTGCAACTCCTGATCCAGTGCATCGTACACCTAGAAGAAGCCGGCTTGTTCGTAGACGGAGTAGTGTGTGATAGTGCATCTACCAATCCCCCGATGTGGAAGCAACTAGGCATCGCTGGTGTTCTGGGTCACGTGCGCAATTCCTTTGAGCACCGAATGGACAGCTCTAGAAAACGTCTATGTGCTGTCTGATACGCCTCATATTTTCAAGTGCATCAGAAAGAGGCTACTGGACAAGAAGGTTCTTAGAAAAGACGGAAAACTGATAAAATGGTCGTGCTACGATGCCCTGTAAGTTGGAGAAAGCGAAAAAAAGCAGCGCTAACGGTGTGCCCTAAAATAACAATTAACCACATGAACCCATCCAAGATGCTGAGGATGAGGGTTAAGTTTGCCACGCAGATATTTAGCAACTCCGTAGCCAAAAGTATTCATTTCTATGCAAAGAGAGGCGCGTCTCTCTAACCAATGTTGAGCCGACGGTTGAGTTCACACTTCTTTTAATGGCCTGTTTGCCGCTATAAATCGACGTTTACCGGCAGAAGGTTTAAAACAAGAAGGCAAAGATTTTTGTATTTTAGAATCTGCATGCGAGTGGCTGGACTCGTGGGAGCATTAGGTCGTGAGCGGGGAAATTCATGAGGACCTTTTTGTGACGCAGTCGACTGCAGAAGGCCTACGCGTAACCCTGAAATTAGTGCGGGAGCTGTCAATGTACCTGCTGAAGGACTGTGACTTCAAGTATGTATTGACAGCGAAGATGAACCAAGACCCGCTGGAGCGGTTCCTTGGCATAATCAGACATGCTGGTGGGTAGAATGAGCACCCGGCGTTTCCCACGTTCCTACAGCTGTACCGAATGCTCAATTTGGTAAAACCACCAGAGTTTCGGAATTGCACGCTGCCTGATAAAAGACGAGCAGCCGTTGTGACTTTGGCTGATATCAATGAAATATGTAAGGGTTCAGTCGCGCAATGCGCAAGAAAGTTGGATGAACTAAAGCGAAAGATTGACGGGCTCATCGACGAAGGAAGCTGGGAGTGCGACGATGTCTTCGATTTCGACGACCCTGATACAGACGCAACAGTAGTTGACTGCATCGTCTACTAAGTTACAGGTTTTGTGTAAAGAAAATTTCGCAATGGCACAACCTGTTCTATTTGCAAGAACGCTCTTTAAGGAAAACAAGATGTGGCAAGCGTGGTCGAAGCTGACCTCGTGAACTGTAAAACCAGGGGCTGGCTCACGCATCCCAGCATGCACCTCTTTGACATTTTCAAATACGCCGAGGAACAGTTTGTGAAGTATGCAGGTGACAGAGATGCATAGGACAAAACTACTGAGGCCGTGTTGGAGAATTTCCACTTCACATTTCCTTGTGCTGCGCACAAAGAAGAAATGGTTACGAAGTTGCTACACTACTATATATGCCTACGTATGCGTCAGTATTGTAGGCAACTGAAGAAAAGACATGAAAAAAGAGCAACGACTTGCGAAAAATGGCAAAGCTTGCGTGAGCACGACCGCTTCACGAACTGAACGCGACTTTCTTTGCTTATATGCGTTTCATGGACTTCTTTTATTGGATATTTCGTATGATCTCTTGTGTGATCGCTTTCTTGTCTGAAAATTCGAAAATCAGTAAATAAATGGCAATAAAATATGTGTGCTGATGCGAAGTTATATCACGTAGTGATGACGGCAGTCCGACGGTCAGGAAGAGAACCAAAAACGCTTCTAAAAGAAAGTGTTCATTACGCGGACTTGCACCAACTAAGAACCGTACAACTCGGCGCCGGCGACAGCAAGAAACGTGTTCGGCGGTCGTCGAGCAACAGAGGGTTTGATGCTCTAGGCCGCGCTCAATTTAAAGGCCGTAAAAAACTTTAGAGAAAAGCGCCCGCAAGTAGCGACAAGAATGTGGAAGAATATCGAAGACAGTCTCCAGCAAATGTGAACCGCACATCGGCAATCGTTTTTCAACCTAATTTGTTTCTCACTGCACAAGGACGTTTATCAACGATCGACGCTGTCCTGAAAGCAGTGTTCGAGAAGCTTCGCGATTGTAGTAGATCGTTTTGTTAAGATTGCGCGCCGCCCGTGAATGTTCCAGCTTTGTCGAGAGATAATGCCGCCACCAGCGATATTCCTGGAAAGTTCGATAGCACCTCTATAAAAGCCGACGCGCTTGACCGCTTGTCAGTTGATCGACGCTCTGCTCGCCGCTATCAGTGTATTGCTGTAGTTGACTTTCAGATTCCCGGCCACAAGTTCGGCCAAATAAAAAGTTTCATCTCAGATACGCTGTCTGCTGCCTTCGTCGACGTCACGACCACGTGACAATATAAAAAATTACACCATCTCCCGCTAAAGGGGACCATGAGGCAATGCGAAGCCGGAGCACTTGCACGATCGCGTTCCGTTGGCATTTGTTGGGCATGCTACCGACCTCGCGTCGTGGAACGCGAAGAGGGACGCTACGCGCGTCGTATCTTCCATCTAGCCTGGCCGTTAATTCTCACAGGGCGAGCGGGGAACGCGGTCGACAGGCAGGCGAGAGGGGGGCAGCGTAGGAGAGGAGAGAGAAGGGGAGGGGACGCGCATGCGCTCGAGCTCATCGCGGTGTTGCGCAGGAGAGAATTTCGGCATGTCTAGCCCGCGTTTCAGAGGAAGGGTGGAAAGGGGGAGGGGAGAGGGAAAGTGGAGAGGGGAAGGGGAGAGGGAAAGTGGAGAGGGGAAGGGGAGGTGGAACGTGGAGAGGGGAAGGGGAGAGGGAAAGTGGAGAGGGGAAGGGGAGAGGGTGAGTGGAGAGGAGGTGTGCGGAGAGGGTATGCGCATGCGTAGTAAGGGTGGTCACGCCGCACACCACCACCACCACCACCGGATTGAGCTCCGCCTTAATATACTTCGCATCTAATAAGGCTGAAGATGACAAAGAATAAAGCGTTAGAGCACTCTGAAACGTGGTTCCGAAGACACAGCGCGGTTTATTAGTGCATCTCCGCCATTGTTCTGACTACCTCTCCTTTCTACTCAGCAGACTACCCACTAACAGTTCATGTCCCAAGTGTGTCGTGCCAGTAGAAGAAGAAAAGTATGCCACAGATGCCCCCCCCCCCTGCAGACAAGTGGTCGTGGGCACATGAAGAAAAAAATGATCAGACGGAGCTTGTCAGAATGGGTGCCGTCTTGATCCTTCGATGCTGACTGTGTCTTCATGCCCATTACGGAGGATTGTGAAATGATGTTGAGAACGCTTGGTGACTGGGAAAGGACCGTCATAGCGAGGCTGAAGAGCACGGCGAGACGCATCAACACGAACAAAAACGTGTGAAGATGTCTGTAGGTTTGCCGGCAGAAAAACATCGTTCTTAGTGTGAGCTGAAGTTGTTGATGGTCGCAAGTTTTGAATGAAGATCCGCAGACGCTGGACGAAAGAAGATGGATCCGAAACACTCTGCGTAGTAATGGGGCTGACGAGGTCACCAGGCAAACGGAGTGTGCAGCCATAAACCATCTCCGCTACAGAGCAGGCAAGTTCTAGCCGAAGTCTTGAACGAGGGCCAAAAGCATGATGGGGAGGTGTGATACCCAATCTTCGGCGTGAGGCTGCGAGGCGAGTGCTGCTTTTAGATGACGATGGAGTCTCTTTAGAATGCCATTTGATGCTGCATGATACGCAGTTGTGCGAATGCGCGCACAACCCGGTAAGATGCGACAGAGGTGAAAAGCGCTGACTCGAACTGTCTGCCTCTATAAGTAGTGACCGTTGATGGTACAACGAAACGGCTAATCAAGGTAGCAAGAAAGGTACGAGCAACTGTTTCTGGCGTGGTGTCAGGCATTGGAGCTGCTTCAGGCCACCTAGTGTACCTGTCAATACACGTAAGCAAATACGTATATCCCCGCCGTGAAGGTAAAGGTCCTACAATGTACAAATGAATCGCGTTGAAACATGCATCAGGGAGAGAAAATTTTCCCCATGGAGGCTTGGTGTGCCGCTGTACCTTGATACGCTGACACGCTGTGCAAGTGCGAACCCAGTCACGAGTGTCAGCGCGTATGCGCGGCCACACGTAGCGTTCAGTGGCCAGGTGTTGCGTACCTCTTACGCCTGGATGGCAGATGGAGTGGAGGGTGTCAAATACAGCACGACGCAGATGTGAAGGAGCATAGATATGAGTGCAGTTGTGTGAAACATCGCACCAGAGCGTCACGTCGTCGTCGGGAAAGTTCACTTGTGCCAGTCAGAGGGAAGTAGAAAATCGGAGTCGTGGGAGCTCATCGTCTAATGTCTGTGCCTCTGCAAGCGAAGACAATGAAAGGTCGGCGGTGTCTGTCGTGGCATTGATGGTAATACGACTGAGAGCGTCCGCTGCACTGTTAAATATGCCTTTTACATAACGTATGTCTGTGGTGAATTCGGCAATGAAAGCAAGGTATCGAAGTTCCCTAGGAGTGTGCGTGGCACTGCAGGAACGTAAAGCCGAAACAAGTGGCTTGTGATCGGTAAGAATGGTAAGTTGTCGCCCTTCAAGGAAGTACCTGAAATGCTTCACCGCAAGGTAGGCCGCAAGGAGCTCCCGTCGGAAAGCACTGTATCGGCGCTCAGTGTCGCGTAACTTGCGGGGAAAGAAAGAAATTGGAGCCCATGCACTATTGATCCATTGATGAAGAGCGGCTCCAACCATGAGGCTAGTGGGAGCAGTTGGTGAAGGGTGGTAAAAGCTTGATCCGCGACCGTGTGTCCCAGGGAAGTGCGGCTGACTCGGCTTGCGAAGTCGAGAGTAGTGCTTCCAGAGGCTGCAGCAGTGTAGAGCATGTAGGAATGAAGCGGCGATAAAAATTGACGAGTCCGAGAAAACGTCCCCGACTACATATGGACGTGGGAGGCGGGTACTTGAGGATAGCTTGAGCCTTGTCAGGTAGAGGAGTGACGCCATCTTTAATGATCTGATGTCCGAGGAATGCTATCTCTGAGACTCCAAACTGACATTTTTCTACATTGATGACAAGGTCGTAATCAGGCAGTCGAGTGAAAATCTCACGTAGATGTACCTTATGCGTTTCCGCGTCCTTGCTGGCAACGAGAAGATCGTCTATATAGGTGAAACAAAACGGCAAGCCTCTTGTACCTTCGTCTATAAAACGCTGAAATGTGTGAGCTGCGTTTCTGAAACCGAAAGGCATTCGTAAATACTCCTAGTGCCCAAATGGTGTAATTATTGCAGCTTTTGGAATGTAAGAAGGCTCAACGGGTATCTGGTGATAAACTTTCACGAGATCAATATTCGAGTATACTGTTGTGCCGGTTAAAAAAGCAGTACAGTCCTGAATATTGGGTAACGGGTATCGATCTGGAACGGTAACTGCATTGAGAGCCCGATAGTCACCACAGGGCGGCCAGTCACTGTTCTTCTTAGGAACCATGTGTAGCGCCGACGACCATGAGCTTGATGACGGACGAATGATCTGCAGCTGAAATATATGCTCAAACTCGTTGCGAGCAATTCGATGTTTATCAGGGCCAAATCGGCGAGGGCGGCAGTGAACAGGCGGGCCTATGGTAACGATGCAGTGGGTCACATTGTGCTTGGGGTCTTATCCATTGAGACGGCGTTGTAATTTCCGAAAACTCGTTGAGCAGAGCTGTATATGGTGACGTGGGCGGTTTCACGAAAGTGGGGTTTAGGTCCGTAGCACGTGGCAGAAAACAGTTGACCAATAAGCCGGTATAGCTATCCACCAGGCGACAGCGGTTCATATTCACGAGCAGGTGAATATGCCTTAAGAAATCGG
Organism: Rhipicephalus sanguineus; assembly: GCF_013339695.2. NCBI lineage: Eukaryota > Metazoa > Arthropoda > Arachnida > Ixodida > Ixodidae > Rhipicephalus > Rhipicephalus sanguineus. The sequence continues at coordinate 130,334,649 of NC_051184.2, read as the reverse complement.
CGCCTAAGATTGCGTAGCGTACCTCTGCTATCCAAAAAACCCCTACAGTTTACTCTTGAGACCGAGATCAAGGGTCAGAGACTTCTGTCCGTAAGTTGCGATGACCGAAGAATTGATCGCTTGTAAAGGAGTTGACACGCCGATCAGTTTGGACGCTGGAATTATGCTTTCTGCACCAGTGTTCACCCGCAAGCGAACACCTGTGGTCCTGTCGGTGATGTGGAAGAGAGGGCTTGATGCTTGGCCTTCTTCACCCGCCGCTGTTATTGGCGATTGGCCGGAGCGTTTCCCATGCGCCATGATCAGGGTGGCACACATCTGCGAGCAGCGGCAAGAAAAAGCCGGTGATAGTAGCCTGTGGTCTGCGATGAAAAGCGGTGCTTGGGCTGGTGGAGGGGCCGTTGTGGAGCAGGCGACGTGAGAAATGGTCGGTGTGGACGAGGCTGGTCATTTAATTTGCGAGTGCTCAGCAACTGCTGACGCAAGTTGGCGACTTCAGCTGCGAGATCTTTTACCGTTTCTCGAAGGGAATCTGCTTCGGAAATCGGAGAGGTGTGGGCAACGTTTATGACTGCCGGAGCAACGTCCATCATGTCACTGGCCATTTCTGGCAGCTCTGACAGAGTCCTATCCTGAGCTGGGACAAAAGCCATTCGCACGGTAGCTGGAAGACGCTGTAGAGACAACTCACGTAGTATGGATGTTTCCAAGCCGTCCGGCTGGTTCCCAAGCAGGTGTTGCAGGTGACGTAGAAACTGTGTGGGACGGCGGTCCCCGAGCTCTTCTTTCCGCAGAAGTTGCTGAATGCGCCGATGCTTAGGCGGAACGATTCGGTGAAGAGCCTGTTTGACTGTCGTATATGGAGTGTCACCAGGCGGGCCCACGAGGATGTCGCGTATTTCGGTCACTGCCTCTGGCGGCAGCGCTTCAACGAGGAGCTCATGCTTGCGAACTTCTGATGTGATGCGATGAATGCGGAACTTGTTCTCGACTTGAATGAACCATAAGGAGGGATCGGGAAGCCACAGCTGTTGTAGCGTTATGGTAGTAGTACCTCCAACAACACCCGAAAAGGGTGCATGGCCGGGTGCAGTGGCAGCGGTACCAGGGCCTAGACCGTCGAGATGCTCACGCTGCTCCATGGAAGGTCGTGTTTGTAGTCGGGGTCACCAATAAATATTGCACTCTGAAACGCGGTTCCAAAAACACAGCGCGGTTTATTAATGCATCTCCGCCATTGCTACGACTACCTCTCCTTTCTCCACAGCAGACTACCCACTACCAGTTCATGTCCCAAGTGTGTCGTGCTAGAAGAAGAAAAGTATGCCACAGCGTAAACGTTAAGGGCGAGCATTAAATGGAGAAGCAAGGCTTGCTGTCAATACTCTTGAATTCTATCAGAACACAACATGACTGTTGTATATCCTGTACATCTTAACACGACAGAAGTTGAGCTGAAGATGGCGGCTTGAATGAATGACAAAGCATTGAACAAAGCGTGTTGTTGGAGCCAATGGTTTCAACAAAATGTGTCCAAGTTGTGGCAGCAGCTTTGATGTGCTTCGCTACCCCTATAAAGACGAGTCCTCATGGCGAATCAGTAGCGCCAGCAACATTCGTTGTTCAACATTTTTTTTTCATGAGTTGCACTGCTCGTTACATTGATTACGAACCTCAACTCTACCAAATGTTATTATGGCAATTACAGTGGGTACACTGATTAAGCTAGAGTGTCATAAGCAGGTGACCGGCTATTCAACCCTTCGAAATACCAGATCCTTAAAGACTACAAACCTTGAGGCAAGCACAACACAAAGCACAAGCATAAGGAAATTGAATGAAGTGAAATTTAATAAAGTAGTTATTAATTAGTCATTCTCATTTTAAGTGCACAAGGTGGTTTTTCAACTAACGCCTTTGCTGTTGAAACAGATCACGCTGCTAAAAGATCGTACCTCTAGTCAACTGGTAATTTCCAGGACTAAATTTCGTGATGCTTAGAGCGTGCATCAAAATTTGTGCGCGATTAGCGTTAGGCGCCATGTCAGAGAGGTGGAGAAGACTTTATGGATCGCAAATATTAAAAAAAGAACAGCTCTGAGTGACTATCGAAAGAATAAGGACGAAGTAATGAGGTATGCATATTACGATAAGCTGGTGATACGTTAGAAGCGAGGTCACCTCGCCTTAGAATATGCCGTCATAAAGTGATATCCAGTAAGTAGGCGTTAAAAAACTATTGGCACGCGAAAGATACGCGACACGCCATTGTTGTTCCTCTTTCGAAAAACTGATGTTTATTGCGACGAGAATGCACTGGTAAGAGTACCGCATTACATGGTTGCCAGAGGACTATTGAAAAACAAGCTGGTGTTAGGAGATTTTACACACTCCCCCCAATGAGCCTTAGCTCATTCATGTAGAGATTCCAGAGGATACAAAAGTTGCACTGGTCTTCGGATCACAGTCCCACTTGGTAGGTGCACCATACAGGCGCTGATCCGCCCGTCACGTCCGATTTACACCTCGGCGACCACTCTCATCTTCCATAGTTGCCGTGGCAATAGATGCTCGTAGACTAGCACCACCGTGCCCTCTTTGAGGGCGTTCGACGAGGTCGGTACGTAGAAATGTGCGCTACGCATACTGCTCAGATACGCCTTCTGCCATCTTCGCCAGAAATGATCGGTATTTCCAACTCCTTTCACGATTGCTCGGCCGCGGCGTAGCATCTTCGGAAGTCGATGTGGACACTGACGTCAGAGGCTTGCCAACAAGAAAATGAGAAGGGGTCAGAGGTTCCACTTCGGTAGCCTCTGCAGAGACATATGTCAGAGGCCTAGAATTGATGACTGCTTCAATTTCGGTGAGGATCGTCGCAAGTTGCTCAAAAGTGCATTAACTGTTTCCCAAAACCTTCTTGTGAGAGGAAGCTGCCGCACGACGGGGCTCCTTCAGCGATGAAGTTGCACTGGATGCGATGCTCAGTACATTAATTTTGGAGTTTCCCACGCGTGGTTTTCCAACAACCTTCGTAGGTCACGTGATGCTCGTTGAAATTTTTTTGCGTTGTCTGAGAAAATAACTCGACAGACTCCTTGCCACACATCTTCTGAACGCCTTGAGAAAGCTGTCGATTAACATCATCATCATCATCAGCCTGTCTACGCCCACTGCAGGGCAAAGGCCTCTCCCATGTTCCGCCAATCAACCCGGTCCTGTGCTTTCTGTTGCCACGTTATATCTACAAACTTCTTAATCTCATCTACCCACCTAATTTTCTGTCTTCCCCTCACGCGTTTGCCCTCTCTTGGAATCCAGTCAGTTACCCTTAATGACCACCGGTTATCCTGCCGGATATCATAGTTACCATCATCACCGGATATCACCGGATATCATCACCGGATATCATAGTTGAAATTAAGAAGAAGAAATGGATATGGGCAGGCCACGTAGCACGTCGATTAACATGTCTGTTACCAATTCAAGGTGTATCGCTCTTGTGACAGCACATGTAAAGAGGAGAATGTAAGACTTCTTGTTTCTGCCCTGATCTGCCCCGGCTCTTTTGCCTCTCCGGAGGCAAAGGAGCCGCTATTTCAGTGGCGGCTCTGCAGTTGAAGCGGTCACAGGTTACGCATCTTTTCAGCGTCCCTTTTACTACCTGCCTCCCCTTCATTATCCAGAACTGTTGTCTTAGTTCTGTAAGCGTTTCAAGAGGCCCAGCATGTAAAAGGCACATGTGCATTCCATGAATTATTAGGTCAATATAAGGATGATTCGGCGGGAGCACAATCGAATGCCTACTTCGGCATTCTTGCTGAGTGAAAAATGCACTGAAGTTCTTCGGGAAAAGCCTCACGTTGCACCTCTCTGCTCAGGCACATCTGAGCTTTGTTTATTTGTTCGGCTGTCAGAAATCCCTGCTCTTTCTCGAGGGGATACCTGGAGTTGTGCACAAATCGCTGCATCCATGCGACAACTCTGATCAGTTTTGTCAAGGGACTAAATTGCTTGAAATGCAAGGCTTTTTTTCCACCGACTGCTCAACACTGTGAACGCGAACTGGTTTTCTTTGCTCTTCCACAGTTATGTCTTCACAGACGGTTTCGCTGTGGGGCCAATCAGAAGAGGGCTGGGAGAGCTATGAAGGTCCATACCACCAAACCGTAGTTGTTTTGAGCACTTGAGGCGAAACTACTTGCGTTAAGAGGTCAGCTGCATTTTCTGTACCTGGGCAGTGGTTCCATTGGTCTGGATCTGTGAGCCGCTGGATCTCCATCTCTCGGTTAGCCACGAAGGGTTCCCACTGCCTCACAGAGCCTCGGAGCCAGAGATGTGCGATGGTTGAATCCGTCCACAGAAAGCACTCTTGCACTAGTAGTGTTAATTATTGGGCCAGGTAGTCTTTCTGTCGCGCACCCATTAGCATGCCCATCAATTCAAGTCTTGGAAGGGAAAGCTTCTTTAGTGGGGCTACTCTCGATTTCGAGAAGATCAAATTTGCATTTGGAATGCCCAGTCGAGAAATCCGCATGTATGCAACCGCTCCGTATGCCTTGGTAGCTTGCATCAATAAATATACGAATCTGTATTTTGTGATATTCAGCACTGACACAGCATCTAGGAATGGATACCGCACTTAAATGATACAGTACAGTGTGCCATTGCGTCCACACTGCTTGTACCTCGTCGGGCAATGGTGCATCCCAGTAACACCTAGTTCCCAGAGTTCTTGAAACATCAATTTGGCAGTCACAGTGACTGCAGAAAGCACACCTAACGGATCGAAAATACGCGCTGATGCTTGAAGAATGAAACTTTTGGTGTGGCAGTTTCGGTCAAGGAAATCTAAGATATGTTCTATAGAAAATGCAAGGTGGTCCTTTTCTTTATCCGATACAAGTAAAACACACGCGTAGTACTGCTTGTGGGGCACTGCACTGTGTTCGTGGGACGTCCAGTTCCTTTATTCTGATATATCTCCTGCAACGTTTTGGAATTTGAGTTCCAGTTTCGAAGGGACATGCCTGTCCCTTTCATTATGTTCAGTGCTTTTTGATAGAATTCTTCAGCTGCTTCTTCCGTATCGGCACATGAAATGAGGTCGTCGACGAGAAGCTCTCGGCCAGTGTTCGTGCTGTGCCCGAACATTTATCCATCATGCCGAGATGGTGACGTATTTTGGCAGCAAGCAGAAATGGGCTACTGGTCACTCCGAAGGCACTCGTGTCATCCTCCCGACTTCAAGTGGAGGATTCACTTTTTTCTTAGTGGGTACTTCTTCATACCAGAGGAAGCGTACGGCATCTCTATCTTCATTTCTCAGTGATATTTGTGAAAATGCCTTTTCGATATCTGCACTGAGTCCGATGCGGTGCATTCTGCAATTGAGCATGCCATTTTAGATCATCGTCATCAGCCTGTCTACGCCAACTGCAGGGCAAAGGCCTCTCCTATGTTCCGCCAATCAACCCGGTCCGGTGCTTTCTGTTGCTACTTTATCCCCCACCTAATTTTCTGTCTCCCCCTCACACGTTTGCCATCTCTTGGAACCCAGTCAGTTACCCTTAATGACCACCGGTTATCCTGCCGACGTGCTACGTGCCCGGCCAATACCCATTTCTTCTTCTTGATTTCAACTATGATGTCCTTAACCCTCGTTTGTTCCCTGACCCACTCTGCTCTTTTCCTGTCTCTTAAGGTTACACCTAGCATTTTCCTTTCCTCCGCTCGCATCGTCGTCCTCAATATAAGTTGAACCCTCTTTGTAAGTCTCCAGGTTTCTGCTCCGTAGGTAAGTACCGGTAAGAAGCAGCTGTTATATACCTTCCTCTGGAGGGATAGTGGTAGACTACCATTCATGATTTGATAGTGCTTGCCGAATGAGCCCCATCCCACCCTTATTCGTCTAGTTATTTCACTCGCATGGTTCGGCTCCGCGGTTAATACCTGTCCTAAGTAGACATTCTCCTTTACAGCTTCCAGAGTCTCGCCCCCTATCGCAAAGCGCTGTTCTCTGCCGAGATTGGTCCACATTAGTTTTATGCATATTAATTTTCAGACCTACTCTTCTACTTTCCGTATCCATTTCAGTAATCATGGGCTGTAATTTGTCTCCCGCGTTCCTCATCAATGCAGTGTCATCAGCAAATCGCAGGTTACTGAGATACTCTCCAATCACTCTTATCCCTAATTCTTCCCAGTCTAGGGACCTGAAAACCTCCTATAAACACGCGGTGAATAGCATTGGAGAGATCGTGTCTCCCTGTCGTACGCCCTTTTGGGATTCTGTCGCTTTCTTTATGGAGGACTATAGTGGCTCTGGATCCGCTGTTGATTTCTTCCATTATGTTTATATACGCTTCGTCGATGCCCTGATTCCGCAGTGCCCGCTTGACTGCTGATGCCTCCACCGAATCGAATGCCTTCTCGTAATCTATGAAGGCTATGTGTAGGGGTTGATTGTATTCCGCACATTTCTCTATCACCTGATTGATAGTATGAATATGGTCTATTGCTGAGAAGCCTGTACGAAATCCTGTCTGGTCTTTTGGTTGATTGAACTCTAATGTCGTATTAATTCTGTTAGCAATTATTTTTGTAAATAGCTTGCAGACAACGCACAGTAAGCTGATGGGCCTGTAATTTTCCAAGTCCTTGACGTCCCCTTTTTATGGATCAAGATGATGTTGACATTCTTCCAAGATTCTGGTATCCTCCTCGTCCAGAGGCACTTCGTATACAGGGTGGCCAGTTTTCCTAACATAATCTCTCCACCATCTTTCAGCAGGTCTGATGTTACCTGATCCTCACCAGCGGCTTCGGCTCTTTGCATACCCTTTAGGGCTTTCTACATTTTAGGACATTTTAGATATCTGGGTTTAAGTTCGGTCCAGAATCCAGTGCTTCACTCAGTGACACGCACCCGGTATCGTTGACGACCCATCAACCCATCAAAAACCACTCTGACGCCAGTTGACAGGCTAGCAGGGCGCAACACAGCTCAGTGGGTCATGTAATACAATCTGTTCTCAATGCTTACTGAGTTTTTCGGTAGCCGCTCGGCGAATCCTTGTTCAAGGTACTGATGTATGGCCTCGTCGTACTTCGTCAGCATTGCCTAATCTTCCGACACTTTCTGTGTGAGGCTGGCCAAACGTTTCTTACTTGAAATACGTGGCGCAAGGTTGCAACTAGAACGAACAAGAAGAGACAGAAAGAATGCCAACTCACAACAAAATTTAATTTGATGAAGCATTCACAATATAAAGGTTCTTGGAGGACATGCGCAGAACATTTCCTTCACCGCACGTGCAGGCAAGAACAGGCGAGGTTTAAAAAGAAGATCACAATCATGATATCTGGAAACCAGCAACAAACAAATGTATCGTTATGTAAAGATGTCGAAAAAAACAAACAGAGACCTGCGCAAATGTCGAGGAAAAAACCACAAAAAGAGTGACAGACACTTCGTAGCAAACCATATAAAGTGCATCTAGACCCCACAGTTGGAATTCACTATTATGCCGTAAAACTGACGGTACGCTGGCACAAGAATCACCTTTCTCCCTTATGTGAAAGGCTTCCAGTAACTCCCACGCCAGTGCATCCCGGCTCTTTCCAAGTAGTCGCGTGCGATCGAACTGCGGTGTGCAGCCACACGAAGCACAGTGGAAGGGTAATGAGACCCTGTTCCATTCCTAATTGATAAAGAATGCTCCCTTAAAGGTAATTTGTACAGCACCCTGTCTAGCCTATATAGACCTTGCCACAGCTCAGGGGAATTTCACAGCTCAGGGGAATTTCACGCAGAAAGGGCTTTGCATGCTTCTTATCGCACGCCGCCTTGGCACCTCTCGAAGAAATGGGGGCACAGAGCCTTGAAATCTTATTCGGAGCAGGAAAGACCAGCGGCACATGGTGCCGATTCGCAACCTTTTTCAGATTGTGGGAGATTTCGTGTATCTATGGTACAACATGTGGTCTTTTTCTTTATCCTTGCAATGGCTCTGGCCTCCTGCGTTCCCCTTTCAGCGTCTGAAGCAACGTTTCGGACACACTGACTAAGACCGAATAAGGAAGCCCTGCAGTAAGCCGCGATAACTGAGAGGAAGAGCTATCACGCACTGTGTGCTCGCATGACTTGGACAGCGCAGAATGAAACCACATAGCAGCGATAGCCCTCTTTACCACTTTCGAATGTCCAGAATCACATGAAAGAAGGTCTTTTCTCGTTCTAGGGCTGAGCTTCCAACAGACATGACCATCGCCCAGAGTGAAGTTAATGTCTAAAAAGTGCAAGCTCTTGTCAATGGGGAGTTCATGGGTAAAGAACAAGCCTTTTCCATGTTGTCGGAACAGGTTCAAAGCCAAATCAACCTCGCTAGAATGCGTTACAGCGTTAGTAGAAGTTAACACCACGAGAAAATTGTCCACATATCTAAACATCTTAGGGACTTTGCCTGGGCCAACGGCATTTGCTAAAGCACGATCAATAGACGCCAAAATATGCTACACAGAACAGGCGCAACGCAGGAGCCAACACAAATGCCCCTTCTTTGAATAAAAAAATCATTATTAAAAGAGACAAAGGTGCTCCGAAGGAAATATTCTAAAAGTGACATAAAATTGGAAACGGATACGCCAGAAGTATTGATAAACGTTGTGCCACCGTGTTCCTCGATACAGTCCCTTACACAGGATAGGCCTTCGTTATGAGGCACTGAAATAAAAACAGCATCAACGTCAATCGGAAAATGATAACTGATGTCACTTCTGCTTTTCAAGAAGTCTATGACGTCACATGAGCTTTTTGTTGCGAAAGGATCTACAAACGCTAACGTATTTAAATTCTTCAACAGATAGCGACTCACTTGCAACTGCCAAGTATCATTTTCTGTCATAATTTACCTGAACGGCATGTCAGTTTTGTGTGTTTTTACATTGGAAAAGACTTCCAAGGAAGTATTTTTGAATCCGGAAACTGATTTATCACAATTGGCTAAATTAAAACTCTTGCACAATTCAACAGCACGACTTTTTACCTTTCACGCTTTCACAGTTGTAGGCAGAAAATTATTCATAATAGAAGAACTGACTTTGTCCTGGAAACTGGAAGTAGGCATAACCACAAATCCGCCTTCTTTGTCTGCCTGAATAAGGGAACGTTCATGCTTTTTGAAGTACGAGACAACTCTTCCCGTGGTCAACTTGGGACGGTCATTTCTACGGTTCCACAGAAGAGAGGCGCGCGAGTTACTGAACGCCTTGCACATAAGGAAGAAAGGAGATTCTTGCGTCAGCGTGCCGTCAGTTTTGCTGCACAATATTTAATTCCAACTGTTGGATCTAGATGTACTTCAGATGGCTTGCTACGAAGTGTCTGTCAGTCTTTTTTATGGTTTTTTCCTCGACTTTCGCGAAGGTCCGTGTTTGTTTTTTCTCAATGTCTTTACATTAGGATACATTTTTTGTTGCTAGTTTCCAGATATCATGATTGCGATCTTCTTTTTAAACCCCGTCTGTTCATGCCTGCACGTGCGGTTAGGGAAATGTTCTGCGTATATCCTCCAAGAGCCTTTATATTGTGAATGCTTCATGAAAATAAACTTAGTTGTGAGTTGGCGTTCTTCCTGTCTCTTCTTGTTTCTTCTCAGTTGCAACCTTGCGCCACGTATTTCAAGTAACGATGCACCAACTAGCCCAACATAACGTACTGCCAAACGTTTCTTCGCAACTCTCTCGTTGTCAGCAAGACAAAAATCGATGGGCTTCCATGGAAGAGCTGCTTCGTATCTTCAATTGGTGAGCTTAATGTAGGATTCAAAAACCTTATGAACTTCTTCGTGCTCCTGAATATGTGGAACTTGGTCCACAATATCCATGCTTTCGAGCTCCCAGAAAGATTTGAGCTGAGTCGTCAATGCACATTTGTTTTATGCTACAACTGCTCGAAGGGCAGCCAGCGTTGTACTGGTGTTGCTGTATGGCACTGTGCCCTGCAGTGTGCACCCGAAGAGTGTTTAAATTGCAACTAGGCCACCCTGAGGCTTCTGCACTTCGCCGGTCGCTAGACTTCAATAGTAGTCTGTGCAATCAGTATACCAATGCCATTTTGCTCTAATTGTGCAGGCGGCAAGGTAACGTCAGCTAGGTCCACCACTTTCATTTTGACCTCTTTTATCACCCTCTCGGGCACAAGAAGCTCGTCAGAACAGATCCCAGGTATCTCCAAGGCCTCGAGATAGGCCTTGGAGATAGATATGGCACTGCTATATGGCACTGCCTCCTTCCAAAGGAAAAAAATCATAATATCTTCCTCACCATGTACTTCCAAATTGAGATGACTTGACAGTTCTTCTGTCACAAATGTTCTCTGACTTCTTCCATCAATTAGTGCACGGGTTAGCAGTCTTCGCTGGGTACCCTTTGCCCATATTTGAGCTGTGTAGAAGCAGTACAGTTGTCGTTTTGTCATCTTTGCTACCTGTCGTACAGTGCAATTCGGTTGCTGTGTTAGCAGCAGGCTTCCACGCAGGATTGCACATTTGAGTAAGGTGTCTCTTACTGCATATTTTACACTTTACTGATTTGTTGCGACATTCTCGCGATGTGTGCCCTTTAATAGAACAGCGGAAGCATCTGCCAGCCTTTCGGAGTGCCCCTTTTCTTTCTTCGAGAAAAAAGGGCATCTGGTATTCCTTCGTCACATGATCCTTAGCGGATCAAAACGCACAAGGCTATTTCTGTTTGGAATCTCTAGCCGTTAAGAGTGAATGTGCTGACGCCCTCGGAGCTCTGCACCTTTTGTTATCAAAACGTGGGCTTCTACTACTGCCTTCGCCTTCTCTCTGCCCAAGCTGCAACGCCTTTTCCCGGCTCTGCACTTCGTTTTTGAGAAATCATTGCAAACACGCAATGCACAAACTATCCTAGATTTTCTCTGCAGAGCAATGTTTGTCATATTCTACTACTAGTTCACCTGGCAGCATTCGCAGAAGTGCGGAGGCGAGCATTGCTCCGTAGCTGCCTGTCTGAAGTGCCGTGAGAGCGGCTATACTTCGCTGCATGTTGTCGTAGATGCGACGTAGGTGACTTACCTCCTGCCCACTTCGTACAGTTGGCAGGTCTAGCAATTGCGTAAGATGCTCCTGGATGAGGACATCCGTGAGTCTGAAACGCTCCTTGAAAAGCTCGATGACCGCATTATAGTGTGCTGCGGTCGCTTGTTTACCGGCCACCGCCGCTGCTGCCCTCCCCGAAAGCGCCGACTGCAAATACAACAACTTCTCTCCGTCGGGAAGAGCGTCGTTGTCGTGTATGGCTTGCTGATACTGCTCCCAGAAGGGCTGCCACTCCTTGGCGGCGCCGCTAAACCGCTGCAGCTCTAGTTTCGGCAACTTCACCTTTGAACCGTTGGCTCTCAGGTTCCCGTTCCCAACGTTCCCAACGCCCCCGCTTCTGTGATGGCGTTCGCTCGTTGATCTCCGGCTTGTTATCTGAGCCTTGCGACATACGGTACTATTCTGTCGTATGCGATTGTACGTGCGTAGTTCTCCTTGGCTTCGTCTGGCACAAGCGGCTCGGCAGCAGCGCCAACCTCGTTCAGCTGTGTTAGGAGGGCGCCGAGTCTTGCTAATAGCACGTTCAGTGTCGCTTCGTCTTCGTGTGCGACTAGCGATGAATCAGCGTTCGTTTTTTTCTTAAGTCGTTCCATCGTACCTCCGTCGTTGCGTTGCTTTCAGCACCAAGATTGAGCTCGGAGGTAAGTAGAGTTTCTTCGCCGCTGGCTTTAGTTTTCAGTTTCACAAGGCGTGGCTTGTTGCATCGTTAGGCCTCGTTGTTAGAACCGTGAAGTCCAAGGTGGTTGCACCTCAATGATCGTTGAGTTAACGGTAAAGTCCGTCGGAATGCCCACGCATGATGGCCTATTTGTAATGCTGAACTGGAGGTCGCTTCAGCTCCCGGGTTTCGGCACCAAAATAATGAAACTATTGGGAGACAAAAGAGGCGCCACACGCCATCGTTGTTCGTTTTCGAAAGACTGATGTTTATTGCGATGAGAGTGCCAGTGGTAAGTGTTCCGGATTACATCGTTGCCAGAGGACTATTGAAAAAGAAGGTGGCGTTAGGAGATTTTACAAGCCTCACATGCACTGCTGGTGAGAGAGATATGGCAATAACGGACCACGTTTTAAATAAATGTAAAAATGTCCACACATGTGCGTGCTGGGAACTAGCTCTCATGAAGCCCTAGGTTTAGAGAACGCTTGATAATGATGAATATCGCCGCAATAGAAATCAGTAAAAGACAAATGGATCATTGGCGGTGGAAAAGCAGAGACAATAGCCAAAAACAAACTTGCAAAAAAAACAAGGGTCCTTATGTACAATGCCGAAAGATAAGCTATCAATTTATCAGTTTTTCCCGAAGGAAAGAATTTTCATGCAGTTAGAAATGCATTAAGCCGATTCAAAAATTGAGCTTCGTCGCTTGCATATTATTGCTTCCCTATAAAGGTGTGCTGAGCGTCGGACCTCGCAAGCCCAAGTTCTGTTTACATTCTCACGCCTCCACACCCGCACCTAACATAAACTCTGTGCCATGAACCTTATTAAATGCGAAGCATTTTTTAGGAACCTCAGACACTTTGGCCGTTTCTATCTACGTATCTATCTATCTATCTATCTATCTATCTATCTATCTATCTATCTATCTATCTATCTATCTATCTATCTATCTATCTATCTATCTATCTATCTATCTAGCCGCCTACGTCTGGGCGCTATCCTGGTCGTCTGTATAACTTCAAATATACCAAAATTGGACTAGCAGGGGATCAGTGTATGACGAACACGATTCACTGGTCCCGACATTACTAACGCAAAAAAATTCGGCAGATCCCACGCACCGTGGGAGTCGATGTTATGCGAAGCATGCGGCGGGTAGACACACAAGGAAAGTGATAATAATAATAATTGTTGGTGTTTTTTGTCCGAAAACCACGATATGATATGAGAGACGTCGTAGGGAATGGCTCCGGAAATTTTGACCATGGGGTATTCTTTAACGTGTACCGAGATCGCACAGAACACGGGAATCTAGCATTTTGCCTCTATCGCAATGCGACTGCCGTGGCCGGGATCGAACCCGCGACCATCGGGTCAGCAGCCGAGCACCTTAACCGCTACACCACCGCGGCGGACGCAAGGACAGTGAGGAAACTGAAGACAGAACACCCCTAGAAGACGCTCAACCACCATCTACTTGTACACGTGGTCAGCAATGTTCACCACGTGGATTACGCAAAAACCGGCATCAATGCTTCTTACGATATTTCTGCTGAGAGAACCAGGCCTCTCATCATTACCGGTGTCTTCAAGATTGATTTATCAAGACCCAAAAATGCTTGGTTTTATACTGTGTGAAAGACGGATTGGTTGTGGAGAGGGCATCAAAAAACTCGCTGCCACGTCCACGACAGGATGCATCATAGATCATTTCATCGTAAGAGGCATCCAGTAATTCCACCAGCTGTACTATACCTGGCACTCCAGTACACTTAAACCCCTCGTAACCGCCATCACGAACGGATCCGATTAAAAAGTCCGGTGCAGCTGCTCGGGCTCACTGATCACATTGATGATGACCTTGATCAAGAACTGTCAAGAACCCCTTCCACACATGTACACGGGTTCGTGCGTGCATGCGTTCGTTCTCCGCATGTGCGTGCGTTCTCCGTCATAACGGACAATTATAAGCATTACAACTCTAACTAACGTACGTGCAGTGCTCCTGTGCGTGCCATGCGGCTGTGTATATATCTAGGGAAACTTTCCTAAATGAAGCTTAGTTGCGAGTTATGCCTGCCCTGTGCACCTGTGTTCCTTCTTTGTCCTGTTCGGATTCGTGCTATCCAGTATTCAAGAATATGAGCACTACAAATGAGCTTACCACGTCTGGTGTTGGTAACACCCATGTGTCTGTTGCCATCGCTACGCAACTGTAAACAACTGGCTTCATAATAGATATGCGACTGTTCATATGAGTGTGCGTACACCATTTCCATATTTCTCTAGCGTGATTCCGTAACGTTTCGCTCAATGAGAAAAATTACGACACATTCACCATCCCGCGCATGCTTCGAATAACAGTGATTCACACGGTACGTGGGATCTGCCAAATTTTTTGTGTATCATTTCTTACACTGTGCTTATATGTAAGCGTAAGGAAATCTCTTGTGTACGCTTTTCCTCTCCTTCCTTTCCTTCCCCCTCTCGTGGTGGCGGCTCGTGCTTGCGTGCCCCCGCAGCTAAGCAGAAGGAGAACAACCATACCGCACGGACGTCTCGTATCGCAGTCAGCACTTCCGCTGCATGCTCTCTACAATTTGAACTTGCAGCCCCCCCCCCCCTTCCGAGAGGGGAAGCCGAAGCGACGAACGATTAGTTAGCTCCAGTGAACGCGGCGAGCCGGTGGTAGTTCGTGCCAGTCGTAAAGATCTGCAGGCGCTGTAAGTTGAGGCGTGGTGGATGCTGAAATGTAAGAAACTGGACCGTCTACGCACGCCTGCTTCAGCCGCTCAAGCGCGACTGCATCGCACGTTCCATTAAGGTCCACAGTGAAAGTAAGGTTCACGGCACAGAGTTTATAATGCGTGCGTGTGCGGAGGCGTGAGAATATAAACACAACTTGGGCTTGCGAGTTCCGACGCTCACGACAAAGGGAACACCCATAGCATCCATACACCCACATATGTGAAACTGTGTCATGCAATATAACTTATACAAAGTTACTGCTTTGAGAAATTAGTGCAAAATATATCAAGACAGCACCTAATTAGGCTGGTTACTACATGATTAAGACGGGAACAAAGAGCGCTGGACACGAGACGGAAAAAAACTAGAGAAGGGTGACTGCACCCTCGTCTGTACTGTCTTCGTCCCGTGTCCAGCGCTGTTTGTTCCCGTTTTAATGCAAAATATATCTTCTTCATTTTGAAGGTGGCAGTGCTTCATGGCTCAAATAGTTCATTCATTTGCATTTCAAGTTTCATTTTTTCAGTCATCAGGAAACATTGCAAAATGCTGAAGTTATAATGTTAACATTTATCAGGAGAAAGACCAATTCCTTCGTATAGAATACCCACAATCAATGCTTGCCATGTGCTTTTCTAAAGCTCGTTGCCTTTGAATTTTTCGGTGTTCCCTTATCATTTCCCTTAAAACGGTTGTATAGATGTTCTTGATTTATGTGTTGTTTTGTATATGTTATGCTCCTGTTTTGCTTAGCAAGATCATTTTTTGTGTTACTTATCATTGTAGCCCACTTGCAATACTGCTTACTGGTTTCGACAGTTATGTTAAATAATAAATAAATAGGTAAAGAAATGAAGTAATTATTAAAATAAATACATAGATTGAAAGCCACTTTGTGATAAAACTACTGTGAAAACAAAATAAACAGAAACCTAGCACCCAAACAGTAACTGAGTTGCAAAAAATAGTTTTTTACCCATATTGCGCCTTGACTTTTGCTATGTAGCATTCCAAGCAAAAATGTCACCAAGGCATTATTGTGCGGTATACCTTGCTGGCAATTTACATTTCAATAAAAAATATACTGCTTGGTTGTAAGCAAGAAAAAATTGCTGAAGTGAATAATCCCTAGGCTGCACAAAGAGCCTTGTTCCATGACCTTTGCTGCACAGCACAATGACACAGGATTCACGTGCGTGCCCCTGTGCTCATAATGTGCAAGTGCAAACGTTGCAGATTTAAGCGATACTTCTGTCTGAAATGCCATTCAAGAACAGTGGTGTGCTGTACAGTTAAAGCAAAGCTGCAAGAAACTTCACAAAGCCTTGTTATTATTCATTTGAAAAATTTATTTTTGGCTTGTAGATAATATTGCACATTAAAAACGCTCCGTCTAAACTATTGTAAGAGGAAACCACAATATGATGCGTAGGCGAAATTTTTAATTGGAATGTTACACTGTGAAAGAGAACCCACAATATGGGTTCAAACGCTGTTTTTCCAAGTCTCGATTTTGAAGACATTTCTCCTTCTTTTTGACAGCAGGATTTTCAACCCTTGGTAGTGCACTTAACTCATGTATTTCACATGAAACCATTAGTCTTTTTAATATATACTTAAAATGCTGCATTTTATAATGATTCCTCACGACTGCAAATAGCATAAATTGAAATGAAAATATATTCGACTACCATAGTCATGAAAAATTGGTGATTATGTTAATAAAACAAATGGTTTGTAGTAATTTCTCGAAGCAATAAGCATGTATCAAATAATTTGCCTGACACAGCTTCATTTCTGCGTGCAAAGTTTGAAAGGTCTTTGATGCGTCACGAAAGTCTTTCACCGAAAATAGCGCTTGAAGGACTACTTTGTACACTGAAACATAACAGCACCAATTTTTCAAAATATTGCAAAATGTCATGAAACGACGTGGCACACTGACCTGAAATGACCCAACTTGGTACTGAAATAAAACAGTGTGCACCGTGAGACACTGAAACGAAGCACAATGCTTGTATTGCTAAATTACTTCAAAACCCAGCTCTGAATAACTGCCGACACGAGATTGGTTGTGAAAAATTACTTTAACCTCTGACCTAATTTTATCTATCTCCAGTATAATGACTCGTAACCTTTCGCCCACAACAAATGCGCAATGCATTTCGCATGGTTCGATGCCTTCAGACAGTACGGAAGGTCATATGTTAAGAGATAGCGTAAAGGCCGGACTAATTTTAACGAGCATTGTTTTTATAACATGCAAACATAGAGAAATACACAATATTTATTATAAACTCGCCCCCTCTAAAAGTGTTGCTGTCAGAGCTCAAAGTTCCATTCACGAGTTATACTGGCTACAATATTAAAACGCAGGTGCACTTCCATCCCAATAGTGGACGCACACAAGTCGACACCAATAGGCATGCACATCAGATTGAATTCATAAGCCAGGATCCGGTAATGGTGCCTTTGGAGAACACTACCAAGTGTATGAGCTGGACTACTAGATAAGCTAAAGCGGATGCTTGGGTGTGTTGATGCGGCAGAGTGAAAACGAAGCAGTGCAGAAGACTGAGGACATGAGTACAGCACTGTTTGTGTTTTCCTTTTTGTTTTGCTCCGTCTATTGCGCTGTTTTTCACACTAATACATTGATTGCCGAAGCCATTGGCTGTCACGACTGGGTCATCTAGGTGGAACATTGTGGGCCTTGTACCAGATTAAGAGCTCTGCTGCGCAGTGCAGCTTTGAAAGCAACAGGGTGTAACTACAAATCAGGGAATACAAAGCATCGATAACAATGTTCAGCCAAAATGAAAGGCAACAGCGAAATCTTTAAGACACATACTCACAGGTTAATGCTCATTCACAGCTTCTATGACAGCCCCATGACTTTTATGTGTCATCTGTGCGTGATTTCTTCCGTGTTTGGGCACGTTTGTGTATAATGCCTGCCAGGAAAACAAAAACATCAGAAACAATGTCACTTTTTCTAGCATGCCTCAGGTAACCCAAATTAGCTTTTCCTGCCCCCTGAGGTAGCTGTTTAGAAAGCATCCAAACGGCCGCTACTTTGTCTATGTATAGCTCATAATCAATTAGTAACATCCAACATGACACCTGGTCATTGTCGAAGCATATGAGAAAAAAAACAGAAAAAATCTATGAAAGGGAAAGTAGACAATCACCCATTTGTAGCACGATGCCACGAAGAAATCCATCCTACAAATGGGTGGCTGACTATTTTCCCTTTCTTAACCCTTCCGCCACCTTGCGGGATTCCGCAGAACTGATTTTCAATTCAGAAAAAAAACTATATTTCGCCGTTATATCGCTTTCTAATTCATCCCGATGGATTCATCTCTTAAATTTATTTAGACTGCTATTTTGGTGTACGCCGTAAACTTACTTCCCAAAAAACTCACTACATAATCTATTTCTCTTACACACTATATGAATACATGGTAAAAAGATGGAGCATGCCAATATTGACACAACAGAGAGTCAACACACCTCAAACGCCGAGATCGCAACCGGAGGCTCATCACCTAATCTATCTTTACATTGTCGAGAGCGTAAATGCAGGACAAAATCCAATGAATGCACAGTTTTGTACAAGCACACGAATGGAGAAATGCGTCCAATGTTCGAGGCCTGTCATATCGATAACCTAATGCGCGAGGGAGCCAACCGTTGATTAACTAGCATAAAATAGAAATCAAACGCTTGAGCAGTTATCTCTTACGTGGAATATCGCATCTCGCACGTAGGCCATCGCGCGTGCCAAATTGACAGGTATCGCTTCTTGCCTGGGCATGCACAGGTAAGTTTTTGCGTCTACTTTATTTCGTGCCACTGTCCACCTTTTCAGTTGACATTAGTGGTGTCTTCTCTCTTGTATCCATGTTTGCATGCCCCGCCTTTATAACATGAATACGCAACAACTAGCTCAGCTCTCTGTTATAATAAATATGTACACAATCTCTAATAACCGCTCTGTTCACTTGCTGATGTAATAATACAATGGGGTTCTGTAAAGTGAACGTCAATTTAAAAGCACACGAGCCTCTAGGATTTTCACCTCCATCGAAAGTGCAACCACTGCACCATGGATCGAACCCGCAGAGTTCAGATCAGCAAGTGAACGTTATAACCACTGTATCACGGCGGGGGAATTTCACATGGTAATGTAGGTTAAAGTTAAGCAATATCGAAAGATCTGTAGGTTGAAGAAAGACATGCAATTAAACAAGGAGCTACAGACATTAGGCAGTATAGATACCTCTAGTAATCCAAAGGGCTGGTGCGCAGGGCATGCACCTATGGAACTCTTGTTCAGCGTCTCTTTTCAAACCAAAGCTTAGCAGAATCGATGTTCCTGTCTACATATTGCTCTGAAAACCACAGTTGAATAGCTGAAAAGAAAACACTAGAAGACAGAAACTTTTATGATAATAAACAACTCAACATTGAAATACAGCAAACACCCTGGACTGTGAAATACATTCATTAAAAAGATATCAACTAAACAAAGCAGCATAGCAATGGACTTATATTACACAGCGCAAAAGGACGGTGGCTCTGGTGCCATACGAAATCCATAACACTTATTGAACGTACCAGGAAGTTTTGTATGATAAATGTATAAATTACCGCTCACTAAAGCCGACATGCTATTTTATAATTAGCATTGCAGAAAATAAAGAATGCCACGCTACGTGTGATTTTACCATTCATATTTTAATGCTAAAAGGCCACCAAACAACCCAGGACTCTAAAATTTGTGGCAACTGCATGCTTGTACAATGTGGACTTAGAATATCTACGTTTTCATCGATTCATCGCAGAACAGGGTGGCGAAAGATTATTTCTTCGGAACTTGTGCAAAAGAAATGAATGTTGAAACTAAGGTGTTAAGGCGTCACCCCAAGTTGAAAAGATACATGCATAAAACGCATTACAGTGGCGTGCGCCTGACAAAAAAAATGCTGTCTCCTTTCAGCAAATATGAACTTAGAGCAGTGCGTGCAAGCGAGCTAATTACCAAAACTTCATAAACTACCGACCACGTCCTTGACAAACATCACGCGCGAGCACAATCCACACAACTACAACCGCGTACAGTCGCAACACGTTATGCGATTTTCTTCGGCGACAACGCGTACTGCAATAAGAACATCCCTCAACGTACGATGCGTAACGCTCACTATCACTTACCTCTGACAAGGAAGCACGCTGACAGCGTACACTGCAGGCTGACCGCCGGTTTCCAAGCGATGCGCCAAAGAAAAAAATGGCCAAGCTACCCGCATCCGGCCGTCCCCGAGCGTCAAGGCATTTTCCAGGGCCACAGATTGCAGCGCTGCTGCTCACTGACGTGCGGAAACATTTCAAGAAGGTGTCCTTCAAAACTGTGAACCGCGTCCGTCGATCACACTGAACTAAGGAGTCTCATATATTGGAGTTGTACGGCCGGCATCTGGTAAATATTTCCGGGTACCGCGTAAAATGCCGAGTGAAGAGCTTCCGGTTACGTCAGTAACCACAACATACAACACACAATGTGAGGCAGCGCGGTAAAAGTCGACCACATGAACAGAACTCGGCACGACAAAACACACACGAATGCAGAACTATGTGGCTAGAATGCTTTCCTTAGTGGATACAGCTTGAAGAGGGCGCGGCCGCTCACTGGCGCACTGCGTTCGCGCGTGTAAGCCTGCGCCCTGTGGAGTTTCTCGTTGAAACCAAGCTTTGTAGTTGCGGTATAAGCTCGTTATGTACGCCACACATGGTGCTGATAAACTAAAAAAAATGACAGCATATCCACGGAGTGAATGATGATGAGTGGGCGAAGCTGCGGAGGTTCATCGGTAAACCCTGAATCTTCCGTGAATTCTGCCCGGTACATCATCACCGACGTGAGATCGGGCGCGTTTATACTAAAGGTTCGATGAGAGTTATGACGACTTGCAGCTCACTTTAATTTTACATGTACGCTGTGAATTTTCATTGTTTAGAAAACCATTGCTATAGAAAACATCTGGCGTCTTTCATTAAGCAGCTGGCGTCTTTTCGTTTTGCTTTAGAAACATCTGGCGTTCTTTCGTTTTGCTTTTAGAAAACATCTGGCGTCTTTCTTTGGTTTATTTCATCAATCAACGGCGTTTTGAACAAAATTTTTATTGTTTAATCACGCACAGGAGAAATCTCACCAGGCACTACCTTGGAGGTAAACAATGGCTGCTAATTGGAATGAGAGACACAAGAAGTCGGCTTTTAGCTAACACTTACACTTCTACTAACGTTTCCTACTGGAACATGCCAATGGCTGCTAATGAGGAATGAGAGACAGAAGAATTCGGCGTTTAGTTAACGCACACGCTGCGAAGTTTTTATTGTTCAACAACGCACAGGAAAAATCTCCCACCGGCACCACCTTGTAGGTCAAGATCTGGTACTAGCGTTACGACTGGTTACGCACTACGACTACGAGGGACGAACGGGTGCCGCTTTAGGGAGCTTCGCCCCTAAAACGAAGAAAACAGCACGTAAACGGCACGCGCTGGCGCCATAAGTAGCCCGTGGAGATGTAGGAGATTCGGGGTTTTCGTTTGAGTTTATGAACATTCTTTTTCATGCAGTTATGTTTGAGTACAATGACTGAAATATTCAGAGACAGATATAGTGTTTACATAAAAAAATACAACAAACAGTGAAAGTGACGCAAATACATATATTTTGGCGTAGAATGTGAGTAAATGATAAAAGAAAAGACAGGTGCGTATAAAATAAAAAATAATTGAAAGTAAAAATCAGGGAACAGTCAAATGAAATTTATGTACACATGAAGAAGCTCCCTTCATGTTTCACGCCCACTCTTATCCGTAGAAGCTCGGAATAAGGATAGATGCGTTTTCTTCGCAAGCTTCATCTGCATAAGGTCATGAAACAACTTATCTTTTTCTTTGGGCCATGGTGCATTGGAGCGGCTAGAAAGATTTGTAATTGCACGCGAGCATGCACGAACCCCTCAAGACGCAGCTCGGAATGAAATTGCGCCAACCATCAAAATTCCAGGGTCGGATCCAAGCAGAGCAGGGCACCGGTGCCCTAACCCCCGTCCCCCCTTTAGTTTCGTTAGCAGAGGATACGCAGGCATGAGATCTTTGTTTATTTCGATTTTTTTCCGCTGATTTCCTAGCTCACTACCACCCGCCCCCCTCATGGTGAATGATTCAGCTTCTAATAAAATGCTGGAATGATCGATGGGTAACTGTTTAGAGATAAAGCAACAACGGAAAAAAGTGGATAACTAATGTGCCACACCCTTTTTTGTTATTTAAAGCTGCCTATACCATTGTTGTTTTTTTTTTGAACAGGGACTCGCTCATTTTATACCTGCTGCCTACACAGAAAGCATCAGCAATGAGGTTCTTTGAACGCGACCCTGCCAAGGGTATGTCATATTGACGCGAGGTAGGCTGGCAACCATAGTGGCCAGCCCCTTGAAAGAGAAGAACGAAGTCAATCGGTGTGCGCGCGGTTTTGGGTGTCGGCCTTGTTTTTCTAGAGTAAACATTCCAGCTTTGTATCTTCGCCATGTGTCCTCCACCTATCATTTAGTATGGTAATATTTTTTGGTGGAAGTGCTGGGTACGGTAGATGATACGGGCTCCAGAGCGTGCCCCAGACGCAAGCCCGCCTAGTAGTCCGACCGAGCTTACCCCTGTGCATGTACGTACCAGCCCAGGCAGCAGACAACGTCGCGCCGATATTGGTTTTACGGCGGTTGTGGCGGCCCCACCTCGGGCCAGCATTGCCAGCCTGGCGCCGATATCGGCGGAGCCGTTGACTTTTGCCGGCGAAATTGGGCCGATTTTGCCGCCTTTCAGCCGATGTTGGTCTCTCAACGGCAACATTGGGCCGAGTTTTCCGGCCTTCTGCCGTCTTCCCGCCGATATCGGCTTAGCCGATTGCTTTCACCGGCAACATTGGGCCGAGTTTGCCGGCGTTTTGCTGTTCATCCGCCGATATCGGCTTAGCCGATGGCTTTCACCGGCAACATTGGGCCGAGTTAGCCGCCGTTTTGCCGTACTTTCGCCGACATGGACCGAGCCGATGGTTTTCACCGGCAACATTGGGCCGAGCATGCCGTCATTCTGCTGTGCTTCAGGTGACATCGGCGGAGCTGATGGCGTATCGACGATGTTGGAACTTTCTTGTCTCCCTTCAGACAGTTATACATGCCCTGTTGAGAACGTCCTCCTGCGTCGCGGTGCTCCAAAAGTCCTCGTCACCGACAGAGGTAAGGATTTTACGGCAGAGCTAACGCAAACCATCTTGAAATAGAGCCACACAAGTCACCGACGGACATCACCAGCAGGCGAATGGCCTCAGCAAGCGGCTAAATGAAACCCTTGCCGACATGCTGGCAATGTACTGTGCGTCGAACACATGACATGAGACGCCATAATATCTGCCGCACATAACCTGAAGTTAACACGGTAGTGTAAGAAACGGCGCACATATGACGCCGTTCAAAGCCCCTCAACGACGCTGGACGCCGTGTTGCCGGCCGTCAGTGACGATAATAACCTCGACGTTGCGCTCTACCTTTAGCCCGCCGAAGAAGCCTGGCAGCTCGCCCGCCTAGGATACAATCGTAATGCAATAGAGCATTAGGCGCTTGAATATTTGTAGCTTAAGCTGCAGAATGCCGCTACATGGATTGCTGTACTAGCACAAATAACAAAGTTCAAATATTGTACCGTGCTAATGCCGCACGTACGACTCGGGGCGCGAAGTAGCGCCGACTGAATAGCTTGCATTCTCTTGTTAGTTTCTGCTATGACAATGACTAACAACTATCACTAGCACAGTCACTTTTCTACCAAAAAAGGTGGTCTTTAGAAGAATAACTGACTGAAATTAGATGGCCACTTCGTTGACCAGTTGTTCAACGCTATCAAAAATGTTGAAACGTTATAGCACATACTAATAACTTCATGCGCCAAATTCGAAGTACTTCTGTTTCGTAAATGTTTTTGCCACTGGTCGGCCGACTTCACTAATGTATCCAGCATCAAAATTCACCCAAACATTCCCGCACGAATGCTTTTAGCGGAAGAAGTTTTGTGTGAATACTAATTCTGTGCATAAATCGAGCCTGTCATCATATTTATAGCGCTATATCCTTTCAGCCGCTGAATGTGTGGCGCCAGCGCTCATATACTACACGGACAGTTTCCGATCTCTGTGTTTACACATATTTACTCACGCGCGTGTTTGGGTGAAGCGTAACAAGCGCATTTGCTTCAGGGATGTCACATAATTTATGAAAATAGTAAAAAGCTCAGCAAGGCGTGTTGCTGAGCTAGTTGGTTCATTACTTGAGAAAAATAGGTATGGTGCAAGAAATACCGGGCGAAGTGAAGACACGTTTTGTCGTTTGAATGTTTACAAATCAGCTAGCCCGCTGACCATCTTTAACGAACTGAGAAACACGCGTTTGCCACGTGTTTGTCAGTTCGCATTTGCACTTCGTTGCCTTCAATTTTGTGGCCCCCATACACATCTTTTTCAAGTAAAAATCTCGCTCAACGATTGCTTCCCACGTGCTTTCAGAAACAGTCGCATAAAATTATTATGGCACGTGAAATACGATGAAAAATGCGGCTTCAACGTGGTGTACGCAAAGTTTTCATGTAGCGACATGTGGCGACAAGTGATGCATTGAAAATTCGACGAACGCCTTTCTCAAACGGCATGCCCATAGACATGCTGGGAGGATCGCACACCATTGTGGTAGGCTGAGCCGTGCTTTCAAGAAGGGAGAATTCGCATTTTTTTTGTCTCTTCAACCTCAACCCCCCTCCCTCCCTTCCCCTCGTTCAGCGTCATTGTCGCGAAACTCGCTTGACCAGCCAGGGTAGGGTAGCCGTCCAGACGGAGGGACAATCGTAGCTGCGGGAGAAGGTTTTTTTCACTACGACCAGCAGAATTCTTCAAGAAGTGCGGTGTGTGGACATGTGTGGTGAAAAGTCAAAATCGTGCACGAGACGGATACGCGGCAGGATTCCAGCATTGTTTTCGGCAGAGATCACCGCAGCGAGAAACCAGTGGCCCCCTGGTTCCATGTTGAACTCGCTCACCTCATATAAGGCCGTGTGTTCACTACTGTTACGTGTCATCAGATTTTTGTTCTCTTCTTATCGCGTATTCTCTATTGACCATCGTGTTTTGTGTATTCTGATATGGTGCGCTTGCATTTTTTATTGGCTCGTGTTTTTAGCGATCCAACGAGCACACGTGAGTGGTTTTTATGCACGATTCCTTTCTGTTACAATCTTACCTTTAGATTAGGAATACGTGCGTGTCTATCTTGTTTAGATGTAGAGTTCATGGGATCTTGTGGTACCGCTGGCAATGTTTCTCGCGTCGCGTGCAGCAGTTTATCCATCTTTTTGGCCCTTAAGATATCACTGAAAAAATTGCAATTCCCGCTTAACGGATAACGCTAATTTAATTGCCAGTCATGTGTTGTGAATGCCTACCGTTCCTTGGTGCACTTAATAAATGTGGGGGGGGGGAGGTGCTCCTCTGCTCGTAATTAGCTCACGCGTATACACAATCTTCTAGTCTAGTTGCCACTCTTAATCTCGCTTTTTCGGCAAGCCGCTTGCAATTATCTTTCTTTTCTTCGGATCCGTCTTTTATCCTACTTTAATGCTGCCTTCGTTTACATCTCCAGAATTTTTTTCGTGATTCGGCACCGTCGTTACTGAAAAGCGCGATATCGTCCGCAAAACGCAAGTAGCTAAGATATTCTTCGTTAATTCTTATTCCTATTTTTGCACGTTCTAGTTCTTTCAATATTTATAGTGAATGTGCCGCGCATAACGTTGAAGAGATTGTAACTCTTCGCATAGGCGTGCGCACAATGGGGCAGGGGGGCGGCCGGCCCCCGTAGTCACCTAAGAAGACGTCGGCGCAAGGTCTGCCAAGCACATTGACTTAATAGGGAGGGGGGGGGGCGCCGCGATGAACCTTCGCCCCCCCACCCCCTCTGAAGGGGAACCCTGCTCACGCCTATGATTTTGCGCCTGATCCCATTCTTGATTAGGATTGTCCTGCTTTTTTTGAGGAATACGGTGGCTGTGGGGTTGTTTTAGATGTTGGCTATGGTATCTATAGATGTTTAGATATTCCTTTATGGCCTAAATATTCCGGAACTGCTGGCGTGTGTTCATATGTGTGAATAAATTTGTGTTTATCACCTTGCAAATGTGTTGGTCCCTAATTTCTCAGACGCATGCGTAGTTGGTGCAGCAGGCCTTTCATCAATTTAGTTGTGTTAGAGACAATATTGACTTTCGTTCTCGGCCTTGCACGGTGCTTAACAGTGGTGTAAGCCAATGCAAGTTTCGATCCTATCTGTACGATCGGCCATTTATAGCGGTCAGTGACCACCATTAGCTTTGTTAGCTTGCCAATCTCCGAGATCCATCAGGCCACCGCGCTCGTCGAGCCTTCGCCTTCAAGAGTACGACATAACTGTCCTCTATCGATCCGGACATAAGCATACCGATGCTGACTGCCTATCGCGTGTCCCTATTCCCGTGGCATCATCCGACATGGAAGAGGGTTTCCCGTATCTTGCCTTCGTCGATGTGGTGCGGATAGCAGAACACCAACGTGAGGACACTGAGCTGCTTGCTGCCATCCGTTATTTTCAGCGAGCTGACGTTGTCGTCCCACGCCTGCGCTCAGAAGTTTTGCAGGCGTGCCACGACGACCCTCCTGCCGGTCACCCAGGCTTTGCGAGGACATTAGCGCGCGTACGCCAAAATACTTCTGGCCAAAGCTATTTGCGTCAGTTCAGCGGTATGCCAGGACCTCCTGTGTCTGACAGAGGCGTAAAGTTCCACCCGTCAAGCCTGCCGGCTTCCTCCGGCCTTCGGATCCGCCTCCAGCGCCGTTCCAGCAAGTGAGAATGAATCTTCTCGTTCCATTTCCTACTCATCCTCGGAAAACAAATGGATAATCGTCGCAACCGGCTCTCTAACTCGCTATGCGGAGACAAAAGCTGTGCCCAGGGGAACGCTGCCGAAGTCGCCAGATTCTTCGTCCGCGACATCGTGTTGCGTCATGGTGCACCTACTGTTCCTATCACTGATTGCGGTGCAGCATTTACCGCAGAGTTATTGCAACAGGTCGCTGAGCTAATGCACACCAACCACCGGAAGACCACAGCCTATCATACCCAAACAAACGGTTTGACGAAGCAATTAAACAGAACACTGGCCGACATGCTGTCTGTATTTGTGGATGTGGAGCACAAAACGTGGGATGAAATTTTGCCGTATGTGACATTTGCCTAAATACAGCTGTGCATGAGACCACCGATCTTACGCCATTCGAGCTAGTTTACGGATGTCGCGTAACAACGCCGTTAGACGTCATGCTCCCAGTAGAACACGACACCAGCAGAAATGACAGCGTTGAATACTTCATTCAGAAAGCCGAAGAAGCTCGGCAGCTTGCTCGGAACCGCATTCGCACGCAGCAGGACAACGACGCTCGCCGTTACAACGGGGGCCGATAGAATGTCCACTGAACCGGGTGATTACGTGTGGGTGTGGACATCTATCCGACATCGTGGGCTCTCGGAGAAGTTGTTACGACGCTATTTTGGCCCTTACGAGTTGTGCGCTGCCTCAGTGATGTGAATTACGTGTTGGTGCGCCAAAACTCTGACCCGAGTTTGAGCCGACGACGTCCACGTGCTCAGATTGTTCACGTCGTACGGATGAAGCCGTACCATCCATCCCGCGAGTGATAACCGACACTTCTCAACCCATTCGAACATTGTACTACGTTCCCTTGTTTTTTTTTCCTTCACTCAACCACCTTTCTCCATAGTGCTGTCCTCTTGCACACTGAACCCATCGATCGGGACGGTCGCTCTTGAGAGGAGGGAATTGACGCGAGGTAGGCTGGCAACCGTAGCGACCAGCCCCTTGAAAGAGTACAACGAAGTTAATCGGTGTGCGCGCACGTTCGGGCGTCGGCCTTTTTTCAAGAGTAAACGTTCCCCTTTTTTTAAATCTTCGCCCATCTATCAGTTAGCCTGGTGACAATATAACTACTTAAATGCATAGGAATAGAGAAAGCAAAAAATCTGATGTCTGCATTGCGGCACTGCTGCCTGCAGTATGTTAGGAAAAATCATGTCCTCTGTAAATGCATGGGTAAAATGTCATATCTATACCGCTTCGCGTTGCGCCTTCGGAAATCTCACTGGGCGCGCTATCTTAGCCCGCTCCGAACTCCAAAGGAACACACTCGAATGCGACGCCTCGAGTGCGCCGCCTTCGGAGCTTAGTTTTACGTCAATTTCCGCGGAGTACTTTCGGAGGCACGAAAGCGTTACATGGCGAATGTTATGTTGCTTTCTTAATAGGAACGAGTGGGGAAGGAGAACACAATTCATTGCAAGAGAGAGTCGGAAACACCTCATTGTTCCGGAAGCCGTAACAGGCGCAATCTCTCGTGCACCGTATCATGCACCGTCTCAAGATTAGAGCTCGTAGAGCGCGCTCCGTAATCGCGCACCGGAAGTCGCATTTAACCCTGTTTTGTTTGTTCACATCGCTAAAGGGACCAGGACAAAGTAGGAAGAAGGCGACCGTTGACTTACAACTAAACTTTATTGAACGGAACGACACAAATAAATACAATTCAAAAGTCAACCACGCGGAGCAACCGCGCGTGTGCAGCAGAGTCATCCAAGCGATGTCAAGAAGCCAGAACACGTAGGCCATAAGCGCGCGTCCAGAAAACAAAGAAACGAAACCAGAAGAGGGGCGAGGAAACGTTTTTCACGAGTTATTCAGGATGACAATCTCAAATTGAAAAATTGCAGCTCTTTTTCGCTAACGGCAACAGATGGATGGCTTATGCACCTCTCCCCTCTCTGTTAATGTGCATAGCTTCCATTAGCTCCCTCGTGTTGTGATGTTTGTGCAGGAAGAAACAGTTTCCGCACCATCGGCTCGCATCTACAGTCTTTGCAGTGTGGATGGGATTTGCAAAACCGGTTTAAGCGCGGAAGTCGCGCCCGTTTCCCTCCATTCGGATAGCGTCTTCAACGGAAAGGGGGATGTCTTAAGGCTGAATACACCTTTTTCAAGCACACGAGTGTAACCAAAGGGAGCTCAAGCACTGATGGGAAAGGTGTGTATGGCGCAGCAGTCGCCACCAACAGCGCGCGGGCCTCACGTTTTAGCTTTCCGTCGGGGCCGTGCCAGCACTTCTCAAATCAAGTGAATGTGACAAGGTGTAATGTATTACTGCGTAATTCAGTCATGAACTAGTGTTCCCGCGTGCCACTGTAGGAGCATGGCTGAGCGGTTTTAAAGCGTTCTATTTTTTTGTTGTTTTTTTGTTTCTTGGGAGGGGGCAGTATGCCCTACGGCATAACTGAAACAAAGTCGTCACTGCTATTGGCGGATTCAATAGGAACCAACGTACGCCGACGCTGTTGACGAGCACAACTGGGATTTAAACATTACGCGAGAGTCTAATGTCAGCATTTATAAAAATAAGATATATTGATTAGACAGCGTGCACGTCGCTGGCACCGCAGGTAACAGGAGTTATGCTTTTATCACCATTCATTGACACCATCTGCAGATGGTATACAGTTTACGAACGCCGGTTGTGTCTTCACTTGTTGGCTCACATGCGACCACACTAGATATGTATAGCCGTACTCGTGAACACTAAGAGGTTACATTTTAAGGGTCATAGTGGATAAACGCGGTTGGCAAGCGAAGGAGTGTTCATTACACTAAATTCGCAAGCGGAAAGCTATATCTCTGGCAGTTCGCTACGTCCCATTTCTAACATTACATAGAGTACAAGCAGATTCCTTCAATGCTTTTCAGGTAACGAAACTCCGCCCGCAGCTTCGTACAGGGACAGAGGCGGCCGCTAGGGTCGCCGCGGTCAACGCGGGGGCATTCGTGCGCGCACGCTGCGCTCGGCTGAATGCTGTGCCGGTTTGAGGCAATCCTTTAACCTGAACCAAACCGCAATATTTCAACTACCACTCATACTTCACCTGGCATACGATGTGTTAGTCATATACGCGTGTAAAAAACTCTGGCATTTTTTTTAATATCCAGGGCGCGATGGATACAGTCGTGCCGACTCAGCAATATTAGCTGTATATGTTGTTCCAGTGAGGTTCCTTACCTCAGGCAGTGGAGCACCAGAGTATTTATTCAGGCACGGGATATTTACCTAGCCTTGTGACACAGCACAAACCTAACAAACTCACCAACTCCCCAATTGAAGTCTCGCAGCGGGTGTTGAGCCAGCGCCGATCTCGCTATTTACAATCAGGCCGCCTACGATGCGGGAGTTTAACGCGGACGCATTACAAAAAAAGAAAAGCTCTACATTCCTCTGCTTACAATTTATAAAAGCTAACTTCACTCCGCTGCAGCCTACCTCAGCGAAAGTGTGTCGCACTTTACATTGTGCAGCGCCGCAAAGGCACTCGGGTATTGGCCTCGAGGCCCACCACTGGAAGCGCCGGCGCCACCGTCGGCGTGACGTGCTTGGCAGGATCACGTGGTCTCAGCGGCCGCGTCGGCTGCTTGTGGAGCGCTGCCGCGTGCTTTGAAAACGAGTTTCAAGTCCCACATGCGCTGCGGTCTGTTCGAATTCGGAAGTTTTCTCTCATTTTCTACTCAATTGAAACCATTGTAATAGAGTGGCTGCCTCCGAAGGCGACGAACATGGGGCTCTACCGCTCGGTGCCGCAGTGCCGCGCTTACGCAAAGGAGCCCAGTGTCAGCCTGCACTGGTAACCGCGGGACAAGAAACAGCGTGAAGCATGGGTTGTAAAGCTAAGAACTGGCAAGTAGCCATCCGCTACGAGTCTTGTGTGCAACAAGCTCTTCCGCGACGAAGACTTGTTACTGCGTCGGGCCTTCGATGTTCGGTGAGTAGCAGACAGCACGCACTGAGACGATGGCTCGCGCGCGCTTCCCGCCGGCAAATGATGCTTATCTGCCACAGGATGGTGAAAGCGCTACCTTTTACCACGTGCGATGCCATCTCAGAATCCTCCAATGCAACCTCTTGATCGTCGGCCCCGTGCTCAGCGTCCACAAAATCGGCTGCAGATGCGCAAGTCATTGTTTAGATACGTTAAATTTAAAAAAAACGCACAGGGTCCCTTATGCATTCGTTAAAGATGACTAGAAGGCGAAAGCCATCTTCTTCTTGTCAGTCGATGTACTGATTCTCCCGCGCCCCCCTCCAAAAGCGTTCTGCACCTAACGCGGTTTTGCACGGCCCCCGTGACCGATCACGGAGGCAATGCAAAGCGACCATGACGTGTGAATGCGTCATCATCGTGTGACGTCACATTATGTGACGTCATAATGACGCTACATATTTTGGCGATCTGTGACGTCATATGGTGGCACCATCACGTGACGATTATTTTTTGCATCACTTGTGTTGACGCCGCCGACGGGCAACCTTCCCATTTGATGAGGCATGCATTGCTTCATAAGCTACATAAATTTTGCATTGCCTCCGTGATCGGCCCACCGATGATCGGCCCACCGGCCAACCCCATCTATTTTCTTGGAGCCTTATTTATTTACGTGGAAAAGATGCCACCCTGTTGGCGTTAGACACGACACTGCTGCCAAAATTGCTGGGGTACACGCCAAATAATTACTATCCTGTTTTGCGGCTGCTGGTTGCTGCAATAACTTCTATTTTATTCACCGCTATTTCAAGTTCATGTGGGTCCTAGTTCACAGCCGACGTTTGCAGAACAAGTCCGGCAAACGTTACTGTATTTTCTTCCTTTTTCTAGGCGTCGCATGCTGCTACATGCTCGGTCTCGTAGACTGGTTCTTCTTCCACCAGCAATCTCGAAGTGGTGAAGCTTTGGTCTATGAATTTGTTGATGACAGAGAGCGGCAAGTTCACTGGAATGCAAAGGGAACGATAATTAAGGAGCATTGAAAACAGGCGTCGCATTTGCTAACGTTTTGTGTGAGCACCGAACGACACGAATGCGCTGAATAAAGAAACAGAAGCAGCGGCATTTGCCCGCTGAGAAGACCGATCAATACGCAGTGCGAGACAACTTGTCAAATGACATTGAAACGTACCCGAATTTAGACCGAAAAAGAAAAAAAATTCGGCAGATCCCACGTACCGTGGGAGTCGATGTTATGCGAAGCATGTGGCGGGTAGGTGACTGTGGCGTCACTTTTTTACTGAGCGACACGTTACAAAATGACGCTAAAGGTTTGTATATATTTTATACGCGCACATATATATGTTGAAGAGCCGCATATGTGTTATATAACCAGTTGTTTACGGTTGGGTAACGCTGCCAATGGCAACGTGGGAATTACCAAAACAAGAAGCGGTAAGCTGATATGTAGTGCTTATACGTGTCCCGAGACTGCACGCACGTTTCAGGAACCCGTGTGCATCTGTGCGAGAAGTTCTTGACAGTTCTTGAACAAGGGCATCATCACCATGATCAGTGAGCACCAGCAGCTGGTCTTGACTTGTTATAGGATCCGGTCGTGATCGTGGTGACGAGGGGGCCATGTGTAGTGAAGTATGTGGTATAGTAGAGCTGTTGGAATTCGTGGATGCCTCGGTCATTTCGTCGACAAATTATCTGCCAACAGAGCCGGCGACACGTCCGAACCTGAAGCCACCCTTCGTGTTGGTGAGGTATAGGCCGTCGAGGCTGGTAGGCCTGGATAGTGCTACGTGGACCAACTTCAGTGGATGGTGTTTGTCGTATTCGTAGACTACCTGGGCGTATGTGGCCTACGTAGCCTAGTCTACAAAGCGGCTGTCAATTAATCTGGCATCATCCTCGGTCAGCATGAAGCCATCGCCCTGCCTCGTAAGAAATGAAGATGACACTGCGTCGTTCTGGTGGACGAAGTGCACTTTGCGGTGCGGTGATGTGGGTATCATATGTAACATTTGTTAATGTATTCCTCCGGGGTGGAGCAATGCTTCAATATAGCTTCCTGAATCATAGGAATACAAATGTAATGTTTATTAGACTGCTATAAAAGAGGAGCCAACACTGGAACTACAGAAGTTCATCTGATATGACGCCCGTATCGTAGGAGTACACATCGTAGGGATATCATGTAGTGTTTATTGCTTTCTTGTAACATTAGATAGCCAGCACCACAAACACAATTGACGCTGCACCGATAGTACGCTTGCGTAGGCTGTTTTTCCAAGCCAGTTTATAGAGCTGGCGTGGCTCAGTGGTAGAATACCTGATTGCCACGCAGAATGCTTGGGTTCGATTCCTGCTGGGATCCTAATTTTTATTATTTCCATTCGTTGAGTCAACGCTGGCGATGTTGGTTTTCCTTAACGCTCTAGCATTTAAGTTACCAACGTCTGTTCTCGCCGTTCCTTTGTAGATATAAACTGTCAATCACCTGTGGCGCATACCCGTACACCGCGGCCCGTGGAAAACGGGTATGTGCCACACGTGTCTAGTGGAAAGGGTTTGACGACGTACGCGACAGGATTTTAACGTCATTCATTTCATGACCCGGTAATCATATTCGTCAAATCCTCTTACCCTTCCATGCAAATTTTGGTTTACACGAAGTTAAGGAGGCGATCATGAGAGCACCCAGACGTAGGCGGCTAGATAGATAGATAGATAGATAGATAGATAGATAGATAGAAACGCTCAAAGTGCGAGAGGTTCGCTAAGAAATGCTTCGCATTTAAAAAAGCACTGAATCGTCGGGACGGCAGATCACAAAGTTGCCATGCGCACCGAAGTCGCAGTTGTAAGGAAATTGTTTTTGAACTGCTCTGATAGCGTCCGCGCAACCGTAGTTGTTTGTTTACTCACAAATTCTTATATTTTGCGGCCTAAAGTACACAGCGCGGTGCCAAAACGCGCTCGTGGCAAAAGCGAAACCATCAGTACGAAAATACATGCAGACGCTCATACACGCAGAGGCACCGTCAGTCGTCGAGAACCCGTTCGATCGCTGGCTTGAGGCTTCTTTCTGTTATGCTCCGTTTGGTTATACAGGCAGTCTATACTCTAACGATATATTTCACATAGTTTGCACTCAGCGAGTGACTACCTTTCACGTAAGAAGCCGGTTCAGGGGTCTCCAACGCGGTGACAGCGTGAAGCGGGTGCTCGGTTTTCTGCAAAGAGACAGCGACTGTAGACTATCTTGTGCTTTCAGTTCGTCGAAAATGATTATCTTGACAGTAAAGAACACAGCTCATTTCGAAAGTACTTACAGAAATGCCCTGGAGGGCTTCCGCGAGGTGTTTTTTTAGAGCGCCGACAGCAAAAGCTATGGGGAGCGCGCCGGCGGTATCCTGCCTAGCACGCAATCGAGGCGCGTCCGATAGAGGGCGACTCCGTAACTCCTCGAGGCCAATTTCCAATCTTCGCCCTCGTAGCACATTCACAAATCACAACGTGTGTTACTTTGACTGCTTAGATGGACTACGTCTGCAGCGCGTGATGCAATAATTTTCTTAATGAAGACTGCACATGGGAGACTTGATTAACTGAAACGCAGTCACGTTTCGCTAATCTAAAAAAAATAAGCACATGTGCTCACAAGCAGAGCTCTGTCGCGCTTTCGAGTTATTGAGAACGCGGAAAACATAACACGGGACAAAATAACCAGAAGCGTGCCGATGGTGAGGGAACACGAACGCCCTTAGCGTCCCCACTTCACTATAATTGCTTATTTCAGTGCACATATTTGAGAACATCACACTGTCGAGCCACTGTCGAGAACGATCGAAAAACTTTTATTGGAAAAGTACCTCAGCAAACATAAATTTACGAGCGACAGTTTCCTAGCGTAGGGAAACTCTATGCACGGCCAGTACATAGAAGGAGCAAGCTAATGCAAAAAACAAGGGAAACTCTGAAATACAACATAAAATAAAAAAATAGCTTAGTTGGCATTCAGTCAATAAAAATAGAAAAAAATGCGCTTTTTAACTGCAAACAAGGAAACAATTCAAAGCATTTAATAAGCTGTAAATATCCTAAAAGACTATTCTAAAGAGAGAGGACGTGCAAACACGGACACAAGAAAGATGTCACGACACCACAAACGCCACCACAAACGGCGTATGTGAGGTCGTGACTTCTTTCTTGTGTCCATGTTTGCACGCCGTTTTTTAGAACGAATACTTAACATCGAGCTCAGCTCTCTGTAATTCTAAAAAAAGCTAGCAAGCAGCGAAAGAAACAGCGCCGACCCGCAACTATGCCTTCTCGCGTTGCAAAGACACATTTTTTTGCATTCACTATGAAGTCATCCGTTCAATTAATGTCGGTGGCGTCAAAATGTTTCTCGCACACTCTAACGTGTTCAGAATCTAAGGTAAATCCACCAGCTTCCTGTCGCAGTATTAATAATAATATCTGGGGTTTAACGTCCCAAAACCATGATATGATTATGAGAGACGCCGTAGTGGAGGGCTCCGGAAATTTAGACCACCTGGGGTTCTTTAACGTGCACCTAAAGCTAAGTACACGGGCCTCAAACGCAGTATTGCACGTTTCTATTCATCCTTCTCATCGCCGTCCCTAGGCAAACTAAGCGGCACCTTTCCGCTCGTACCTCTGTAGCCGGAGCGACAACCCGGTACACAGCATGTCTTCGGCATCGTCACTCACGTACACCATCCGTGTACTCGCACACATTGCTCACAGCCGTCAGTCACACAAATTAAGAAACAACGAGGAAAACTGAACGCTGATGCCGCCGGATTTCTCAGGCTCCTAGCTCTCCCTACGCAGCGAAGCCGGCGAAGCTCCCCTGAATGCCCCCCGCGCGCTCCTGCGACAGCTGCGGCGACATGGCAAACTCTCCCCATAGCGTTGCGGAGCAGTTTCGTGACCAGAAAGTTATTGGACTCTGGTACAAGTAATCTCCGATGGGTCGGCTCATTTCATCTCTGCTTCAGCGGCGTTCGTACCCCCCGGTCGCACACTTTCACCCGCGGGTGGAAATATGATGCGCGGGGGGACTTTATCGATTTGGACTTTATACGGCGAAAACCAATGTAGTGTCCATAAAATTGCTCTCGCAATAAAAATATTAAAGATAAACCATGGAGAGCACTTGTACTTCAACGCCCCGCAGGCTTTTCATCAACACATCGCGTCTAAAGAAAAAGTAGGCTGGTAAATAGTCGGAGAGTGTTTCCCTGGCTACGTAACACTCTCCGTACCTTAATAGAAACCAATATGCCCAAGGTATTCACGTCTCTTTCCTCCGTATTTCGATAAAATGACAGGCATCTGTAAGTTTTACGGTTGTTTTGTTCGTGCTTCTGAAAGACACTTTTTGCAGTACGCGTTTTCTTGGCGACGGCGCCCTCTACCCCCGCCTTTTTTGCGGAACACTCGGTTGCTGGAAAAGCGAAATTTAGAAAACAGCAGTCGAATACCTTAGTCTAATGCTTGAGTGCTTGAAATGAAATAAAAATTTAGAAATGTCTCGTCGGCAAAAACACTTATCTGCGAATATGTGTACAACACGAGTGACGCGGCTCACCGCATATTGTGGAGAATGCAGCGCACCTTGAGTAACATTGCTACAATATTTATTTTTTTGTGAGGCTTGCCTGTAGGCAGCTTAGTTATTGAGTTCTTTCGGCCTCATTCTGACAATCATATTTTAACGTGTTTGTGACGTCGACGAAGACAGCAGTCAGTGTGGCCAAGACTAAAGTATATTTTGGGTACGCGAACATGTGCCCAGAAACTGAACGGTTCAAAATACAAGCAATTGAAGCTGTACAGTGATTGCGAAGAACAGAGCGTCGGCCGTCGATAATGTGATCATCGGCAGAACGCGTAGTCTTTTATACAGCCGCCGTTGAGAGGGAGAGCAAAACGTTTATTTATGCAGGCTTAAAGTATCGTCCTCGTATGAACCTTCCAGCGTTATCACTGGTGCTCGCGTAAGCTCTCGAATAAACTTGACTGTTCAAGTCCTGCGCGTAATCTTAACACAATGATCTAATATAATCGCGAAGCTTCCAGAACATTGCGGCTGCGGTTAGCACCGAGCGCTGCTAATAGTCTCTGCTGGTGAAACCAGGACACATCCAAAGAAGGCAATAAACACGCGTCACAATATAGTGCATGCTTACGTTGTTAGTCCAAAATTGCTTGTTTGTATCCTTTAGCCATCATAATAATCGCGCGGGCAGTATTTTTTCCTTCTGGAAACAGTTTTTGTTCTTATCTGCACAACTAGTTTCCACTTTGTTTCATTACATGGATTATACTTGCAGAGTCCGTTCGAAGGAGCTTCCCAGATATATTGCTGGCTTGCGTAGGCAAGGTGCTCAAAATATGGCTCATTGGCGCAAGCGATAGGGGCAATGGCTGAAGTAGGAGGCGACAGCAACGAGTAGTCTTCTTGAAGAAACGGCGTGTGGTCCGCCAGTAAAGAAAATACGTTGCCTGATTGATGCCTTTCGAAAAAAGATTGAGATGTTTGCGGTTCTATTTGCATAATTATTAATTGGTCGATGCCCCTGAATGTTTGTGCCAATATTTCTTGGTGTATATTTAGAGCCACAATGTGAGCCGTGAATAACAACTGTGGTTAGTTGTTTCTGACAGTGTAAATAAGGCTACTTGTTCCAAAAACACATGTAAGTTAATTTTACTATCTATAAATTCTCTTAATTTCTATCATTTAGTTCAAGCGTTGGGTAATACAACATTCCAAGTGGATTCAATATTGCTTACATCTAAACAGCTGCCCTTCTCCGCACTCTACATGTATATAATTTCTTGAATTATATCCAGGGTACTTAGTGCTGAACAACGCCAAAAGAGCATTGGCCGTGCTTTTGCCGTGGTCGGCAAGAGCTTGGCTAATGTTTTGCTCGAGCTTGGCCCTACCCGGTAAGCCGATCACCACGACGTCGGTCCGTACGCCCTTTGCCGACATATTGCCGGTGGTTGGAAACAGCCCGTGTACTTGCAAACAACAACACCAGCCCGAGCGAACTTGCAGGCGTCAGGCCGGTCAATTATTTAACGGCCATGAACGGTGGCCCTGGCTTCTTACAAGCTTGTTTTGTCCCTTGGGATACCTCGGTACGAATAGTTTCAAAAGTGCTGCTGAACTGTGACAACAGCGCAAATAAGTTGGGGATAGAAGGAACAGCTTCGAAATTGCGCAACCTTAACTCTGTTGAGGCTGTCAAAATAACAGTTGACCCGCTTATAATATGATACGACTTATTTAAGGAATAATTTCTTCTAGCGCACGAAATAACATAGCGCACATTGTAATAACGTACATATTGTTTTACCACTGTAGAGTTTAACGGCCTTTGTTCTTTTGAGCACTAAATAAAGGGAGTGGAATTTCAGCAAAGAATACAAGGAATATGCTGCCTTACCAAAAGCGTACACAAAATACAGGATTATTTGAGGCCGCTTTTACATAACTGTTTCGTCCAAACGCTGTGAATAACGCCTACTCTTTTTTTTAGTTCACAGTGTTTATTTAGGCATTGTTACATGAATATTGAACTTTCACCTTTATCCTTCTGTTTACAGAAGTCCTGACCTTTATTT
Organism: Rhipicephalus sanguineus; assembly: GCF_013339695.2. NCBI lineage: Eukaryota > Metazoa > Arthropoda > Arachnida > Ixodida > Ixodidae > Rhipicephalus > Rhipicephalus sanguineus. The sequence continues at coordinate 130,296,410 of NC_051184.2, read as the reverse complement.
TCCAAAATCAACTGTGCTTATTCGTAACCCCGACTCTATCAGCGAAAAGACATTGGGAGAAAGAGTAACAAAGTAAGTAAAATACACCTGATGAAAAACAGTTCTCTAACGTTTAGGAAATGACTGGCTCTGTTGTAAGAGTGGATGCGTAAGCCTTAAAGGTTTACCGGCAAAGCAGATCGGTAGGACATCTTACTAGCCCCAGTCACCTACCACGTCTACTGTGTCCATAAGTGCGCCATTGTTTCCTGCCACTGAGTAGGATAAACCTTAGGCTTCGCCTAGTGCACGCGGCCCCGAAGCGACGCAATGCGGAGTGCTTACAGAGCTGAAATTACCCTGCTTTGCTGTGAACGTCACTGCCGCTCTCGTGTTGGCGAAACACCATCTTCGCCATGCTGGACGCTGTTGCATCACACGCGGCGTGGCGATTTCTCTCGAATGAGACAGCAAAACCCGTGCCGTGAAAGTAACGCAGTAGTGGCGTTTGAGAGAGCACAGAAAAATACTATACTACTCTATATCGTGTCTTGGAACGATGCTGTTCAAAATAAAAATTCACCGTGCTTCAGATTATGGCATCATTCACATTGCCTCAAGAAGTAGAAAACAATCGTTTGACAAATTGTTTTGCCAGTAGCTCGGGTATTGTCACGTGGTTGCGACAGTAAAAAAAGGATGTACTGAAACTGGTAAATACAAAACTGTTAATTGGGTGAACGTCTGCCCTTAAAATTCAGTAGGAGTCAATTTAAGGTCAGCTACACTCATGATACAAGGAAAACAGCGACGGAGTTGTCGGTCGTCTATAAGTGCAGTTGATGCAACTGATACGCTTTGTGCATGCAGTATCGAAGGTTCGAGCTTTATCCTTGATGGCCGTGTTAGTTGCAGAATGCTGTCACGTGGTCATGACGCTTAAGAAGACAGCCATTGGCCTGTCCAAGACCAAACTTTTTATGTGGGAAACGTCTGCCCGGAAAATAAAAAGACAAGGTGCAAGCGATTCACACTGCAAACTGATAGTGGCGTGAACAGACGTCGGCGGTCGAGTAATCTGATCTGCGGTTCGGTGCGTCGGTATTTATACATGCGGCATCGAAACTTAGACTCTTGTCGCTGGTAGCCGCACTAGTTGCAGAATAAACGCAACTGTTCGCGCTTGCGTCCTCGAGAATATTACACAATTTCGAAATAATCCGCAATGTTCGCAGACTATCGGGCGTGGTCTCCGAAAGCCAGTTGTACACGGTTAAAATATTGAAGTCATCTTACCGTAAAACAACCACTTAACTCTTGATGCCAGTATGGTCCTCGTTACGGCATAAGAAAGTACTGAAGTTGTAGTTACTGTGGGTACTGGGCTTGCTGCGTCCCGTCCGTAGTTAAAGCAAGGAAGACGTAGGCTTCAACTCGCAACAAACACCAATTTATTTAACTCTACGCTGCATACGGCGGGGTCGGCCCAGGCACACGAGACGACGAGGCGACGACCATGATCGGCGGCAGCAGCAGCAATCGGCCAGCGCGGGTGGCAGCATCCGTCCTTCCTGGTAGCCCAGGCACCTCTCCCCTGGGCGGCGCGCAGGCTGCCCCTTTTAAGCCGCGCAGCTGGGCCACGCGCACCGCCTCTGCGCAGCACGTGACGCTATCTCGCGATAGCCGGTAGGCGTGGTTCCCACACATCCCCCCCCTCAAAATCACGTGGTGGGGACCGGAGGATGGTCCGGAAAGGCCGGCTGCAGGAACCCTAAAGCATTGCGAGGACAATGAAAACCAGTAACCATTTTCTTCTCTCCACCAACAAAATTATGTGCATTCAACGCATAACAAGGCGAACGGGACATTAGAGTACTTTGAGAAGGCCTATGAATGCTTCCTCCTCCCTCCAAAATTTGTGGAAAAACTGAACTGGAAAAAAAAAGTACAAGTACAGGGAATGAGCCATTTTCGCAAACGCCTCTTGTCCGTCACCGGGGACGCAGCTTGTACCACTTGCTTGGTGGCCAAACCCTGGTGAGGCATATCTGGATCACCAGCTGCTGCGTCTTGCCGTGCATAAAATGGTTTCAGATCTGAGACATGAATAGGGCCACACGCTTGATTAGTTAAGCAATCTTTCAGCATGTACGAAAGCCTGGATTTTTGGGTGATTCTATACGGTCCGTCCCACCTGTTAGCTAAGGAAGCGGCAAAACCTTTCGAGGCGTCGCTGAGCGGGTGTGTCCGCTTCAACGCCAAGTTCCCAACCTCAAAGCTAACGTTTTGTCGACGCTTGTCATACTGTCCTGCCTGTTCCATTCGGGACACATCGAGGTGCTGTCTGGTTTGTTGTACCGCGTCGGTCAGCCTCTATCTCAGGTCCCCTGCAAACTTTGAATAAGGCCTTGAAGAAGCGGTTGCACATGTCAAAGCACTGTCCTGCGGAAAGCTCAATTCTTTGCCCAGGTTAAGTTGAGCAGGAGTGAAGCCTGTTGAGCGATTAACTGTCGTCCTAGTTGCGAACGCTATTTCTGCGAGTTTCAGGTCCCAGTCTTTATGACGCTCAGTATGCGCGACAAGCATAGATTTCACATTTCGGTTTACCCGTTCCGTGATGTTGGCTTGCGGGTGATACACAGACGTGCGCTTGTGACGAATTCCCAAAGCGTCACAGGAATCCGTGAACACCTTGCTGGCGAAGTACGTCGCGTTGCCCGTGATCAGCTGGGCAGGGAATCCGAACCTCGTGAAGGTTTCGAGAAGGCAGTTCCATACTTTCTGCAATGTGAGCTTGCGCAAAGGAAACAATTCAACCCATTTCGTGAAATGGTCAGTCACAAGCAGATACTGGTTTCGCCGCGGACTCATGGGAAACGGGCCCATTACGTCACATGCAACAATCTGCCATGGCGATGTACTCTCAACTGACTGCATTGTTCCTAACGGTAAACCCCCACGTGGTTTCGCCTTTTGACAAACTGAACAGGAACGCGCGTAGCGTAATACATCCTGTTTCAACCCTGGCCACGTTACAGTACGACACAGCTTCTCGCAAGTCTTCTGCCCTGAAGAGTGACCAGCTAAAGCACTGTCATGGTAGTACTTTATGAACAATTTGCGAAGTTTGTGAGGAATAACAGCTTGAAACGGTGGCTCCACACTACCATCATCAACCTGAGGAAAGTACCGGAACAAGAGGCTTTCCGGTGTCAGTTGGATCACGAGCCGCTAGCTTTTCTGACACCTTACGACAAAGGCCATCACCTTGCTGTGCTGCAAGAAGCTCCTGTTTAGTCACCAAAGTACCCCAACGTGACTGTATTGTCACAGCTGGTGTCGTAACTGCACACACTGTTTCCGGCTCGACCTGGGGTTCAATAGACAAAGGTGTACGTGAAAGTGCGTCAGCAACTGTTCGTGCTACCCTTCTTGTACTCAATGACATAGTCGTAGCGCTGCAAGGTAAGCGCCCATCGGGCCAATTGTCCCGAGGGATTAGGCAATCGTTTCAGCCAAGAGAGCGCTTGGTGATCAGTCTGAATGACAAACTGAGCCCCGTCCAAAAACATGTCAAGCTTCTTTAATGCGAAAATGATAGCCAGGCACTCTTTTTCTGTCACCGAGTAGTTTCGTTCCGCCCCGGTCAGAGTGTGGCTTGCGAAGGCAACGGGCCTCAGAGCGCCTGCGCATTCCTGCAAAAGTACTACGCCAAGTCCGTAATCGCTGCCGTCTGTCTGTAACACAAAAGGTTTGTTAAGATCTGGCAGCTGAAGGGAGGCGTTACTGGTGATCGCTTTCAGAAGCGTGTCGAAAGCTGCTTGTTACTCACCGCTCCAGAGCCATTTCGCGCATTTCTTGAGCAACTGAGTTAGTGGTCGGGAGATGCCTGCGCACTGCGAAATGAAGTCACGATAAAAAGCAATCATTCCGAGAAACCTTTGCAAGCTCTTAGTGTTCTGGGGTGGGGGGATCTGCAATTGCCTTCAGTTTATCTGGGTTTGGTTTTAGTACGCCGTTGTCGACAACAAACCCAAGAAGTTTGATTTTGTTAGTAGCGAGCTGCAGTTTTCCGGGATGAACAGTTAGACCGGCTGCTGACGTGAGCTGTAGCACCGTATGCAAGTGTTCAAGATGCTCTTCAAACGTGCGCGAAAACACCGTCACATCATCAAGATACCAAAGTGCGTAATTAAACTTTGCATCACCCAAGACCATATCCATCATGCGCTGATAAGAACTCGGACTATTGGAAAAACCAAAGGACATGCGCACAAACTCGAACAAGCCTCTATGACATGCGAATGCCGTTTTCGGGATATCGTCAGGGTGAACCTCGATTTGCAGATACCCACGAGAACAGTCGGTAGTGGTGAAGGCCTTTGCGTTTCCCAGCGCATAAGTTATGCTCGATATTGCTGGCAAAGGGTAGGAATCTCTCACCGTGACTGCGTTGAGCCTGCGGTAGTCCATACAAAGACGTGCCGTACCATCTTTCTTTGGGGCCAATACCACAGGGAAGGCCCGCGGACTGTCCGAGGGTCGTACGGCTCCTGTGTCGATCATTTCGTCCAGGGCTTTATCGAGAACGGCTCGTTTGTGCTGGCTCAGCGGTCTCGGGTTGAAACGCCATGGCCGGGCGTCGCCGGTATTGATGCGATGCACTAGGACGTCGGTCTTCCCAGGACGTTCCGTAAACATTCCCGAGAACGGTGTCAGTACGACCTATAGCTGCTTCCGCTGGTGGTTCGTTCCCGTGAAGTCACTGAGGGACTGCATGACAGCTGACGGCAGGGTGGTGTGCATGGCTGCCACGCCCTCTGCGTGTCTTTGTACAGGCACGAAGTCTATCTTCTCCGCAAAGGTTGTTGTCTCGGACTGTCCGTGAAGGCGGTAGCCTCTTGCAGGAAAGTCGAGAGTGAGCCCCTCGTCTGCAAGAAAATCTCTACCGAGAAGCATTGACACTGATAGGCCAGGCAAACAAACAAATCGCTGGCGCTTCGTTTTTCCATTAAAGCTTATCCGTAAGCGAACACAACCTTCAGCGTTTGTTACTTGGCTTGATGCCATCCGCAACTGAACATTTGAGTTACGAAACATTACACGAGCTTTACACGAGTTACGAGCTTTACACTTCTCTATCAACACGTCACCGATTAACGAGATTCCTGAACCGGTATCAAGAGCAGGTACGGTAATGCCCAGCGCTTTAACTTTCATCGTCGGTTCTGGAGACTGCGCCTGCGTTACGCGGCAAACAAAGGGAACGATGACTGACTCACCAGCTTGATGTTCGTCCATTACACGCTCCGCACAGCGTTCCACGCTCCTGGCACTGACGGCCGTGGGCTGCGATACACCGCCAGTGGTTAGTGTCGCCGGCCGAAGCGGTTTCCCGAACTCTCTGCATTCGCGCTACGCCGCGCAAAGCATTGCCACCTCACATGACCAGTTTGACAGCTCTGGTAGCATACGACATGCGTATGTCTGCTTTGGCCAATTAACCTATCACTGATATCACGCCTTTCGGCGGAGTGGCCCACGGAGTACCCATAACAGGAGCGCCTGCCGCAGTCGGCTCGCGCAGGACTTGTGAACGCGGCGTATCGGGACTGGGGGTCCGACCGACTATGCTTACCCCTGATACGGTATTGAAAGGGGCCCCTCGCCGCCCTTGCTCATGCGCGAAGGGGTCCAGGGCGCGGGAGGAGATAGCCGTGAATGCGCCTGAGCTCGTCAGGTCGCATGAGGGACTGGCTACGGGGGCGCGCCAAGCCAGTGACGGCTCAAGAGCAGATTGCGGCGCTGGCGGTGGCACGTAAGTTCTCTCAGCTAACAGGGAGTCTTGTACACCGCGGACCTCCGGTGCGAGGTGCTCAAGGGTTTCGAATGTGCGCCCATAAAGAAATGGCCTGGATCTGGGATGACTGTCGAATGACCCGAGCTGCTTGGTCCCTTTCCGAGGCAGTCGGTGCTGCTCGGCGATGCAGTTCCTGCATCGTCCGGACGTACTCGAGCAAACTTGAGTCCGAATGCTGGGTTCTTAGCTCGAGCTCACGCTGGACTCGAAGCACGTACCCAGGGGGCAGAAATTCCTCTCGGAAGCGCTGTTCAAATTCTGCCCAAGTGGTGAAAGGTGTTTGTAGCCTCCACCACCGTCCTGCGGGATCCCGTAAAGCCAACGGCATGATTCGAGCCATCACGTGCGCTTCCGAGGCACCGGTCGCTCTCACATACCTGTCCATTTCCTCTAGGAAGTCAGCCACTGATTTCGGGTCGTCGTAACCCGTGTACGTCGGTAGCGTGGCCGGAGGTAGGAGCTGTGGTTCGCCGGCCCGAGTGTCCATGCGGTCCATGACCGCGTTGCACAACTCAGTGACACGCTGAAAAGTGTTCAGCTGCTGTGCCAGCAGCTGGTCAGCCTGCTCGTGTGAAGAATCCTGCTCGCCGCCGGTAGGCAAGATCGTCCCGGACCGGAGATACATTCCGTCTGCCTGCGCGTTGAAGAGAAAAAAAGAAACCCGCGCTACAAAACAACACACACGAGAATGCGCTACACCGAGATTCAAGGAACGAGACAAGGGACCGGACCTACGTCCACCGTGCTATTCCTGCGGGCGGGAGCAAAAACCACGTTGGGCGCCAACTGTGGGTACTGGGCTTGCTGCGTCCCGTCCGTAGTTAAAGCAAGGAAGACGGAGGCTTCAACTCGCAACAAACAACAACAATTTATTTAACTCTACGCTGCATACGGCGGGGTCGGCCCAGGCACACGAGACGACGAGGCGACGACCATGATCGGCGGCAGCAGCAATTGACCAGCGCGGGTGGCAGCATCCGTCCTTCCTGGCAGCCCAGGCACCTCTCCCCTGGGCGGCGCGCAGGCTGCCCCTTTTAAGCCGCGCAGCTGGGCCACGCGCACCGTCTCTGCGCAGCACGTGGCGCTATCTCGCGATAGCCGGTGGGCGTGGTTCCCACCCACATTACTTAGAAACATTAAAGTTGCCGTTGCTCAAGGAACTGCTTTCGAAACCCCAGTGTTTCTTAAAGGGCCCCTCACCAGGCCACATAGCAAATTTTAGTTAGACGCTGGAAGTCATTGTGTGCCGAATGAAGAGCAGCATGCCGCAAGAAATTTTCAAATCGGTTCATTACTAGCTGAGAAAAGCAATAATTTCTAGCGGCGCAAAACCATGATGCGAGGAGGCGAGTTTCAAACCCTTGCCACTCGCCCCGTGTAGCTTTAGCAAGCCAAATCCCTTCCCTGCCCTCTTCACTTGACACATACGCATGAACACGTCATGCGCATGCATGGTCACGTGCGCATGACGTGCCCGAGCCAGCCCGAGCACGCGAGCGGCGTTGCACCGCCGCTACCTTTGTTTTTATGTAGCGGCCGTGGGCGTTTTGTCGGCGTTCTCTGGGGCGTACTGCCTGTTTCTTCGGGATGGGCATGAAAGTTGAGACATTTGTACGGACACGAGAGGGGCGGTATAATGAGCCAGTGCCGTATTAACGTTTACTTGGACGCGGTAGAATAAATGAGCATATTGAGTGCTCGAACGCGCCAGTACATTACTTTCGTTTCAGGGCTGGCGTCTGCTCGATGCGCTAACCCCGGGGACACGAACGCATGGGAAAGGGAGGCACATTAGCCCCGCATCTCGCTGCAATTCACAAAAAAAATGAAAAGACGCACACATTCCCTTTGTGTGTGCTCATTATTTCTCTCAGGTTTTATTAATCTATTAAAGCAACAAATTACACAAACTACACATGTCGTGTCACGTAATTATCGCAGTGTCACGTGCTACTGTTGGCGACGTCAGCGCACAGTCGTCTACGCAGAGGAGCGACGTCACAGCACCACCACCTACGTAGGGCCATTTTCTCATGTACGTCATCCCCTCATTCTCTAAAGCGCGCGCCCGCGAGAGGAAGGGAAAGCAGCGTCCACGGGGCGATGCCCTCCTACGGAGACTGCGGAGCCGACCCGCTTCACGAATGCGACAAATCTGCACACTCTATGAAGAACTGGTGCCCGTCCGCGGCGCGTAGCGTTGCAAATTTTGGCAGACGTGATCGTGAACGCCCAGTGTATGCATTGCGCTCGTTAGCTCAAAATTGTAAAACCTGGTGAGGGGCCCTTTAACGTTACCAATTCCGTACCGCAACTGAATAGCTCTGTAGACGTACTTATTTATCAACATTAGCGACGCCGTACAACAAATATCTGCTATTGAAGCCGTAGCCCCTCAGAACATTGCCAATTCCGTATCATAAGCAAACACGTTTAAATCCCTTCTTTTTTACGGACCTTGTCGAAATTACGACTGGTAAATTGTTATATAAACGTAACGTGCAAATTCATAGTTCCTACCGTACATGGCACATGAAGGATCTAACATGTGAACCATGGTGCTTGAATGGAAATTATAGCATTTGTATCGTTGCTGTGTAGTAACATCAGCTTTAATGAATAATAAAAGTAACCTTAGTGCTCCAAAGTAAACTTATAGGAGGGAAGGCACCATTTACACCAGCGAATAAAACAGACGCTCTTTTGTGCGACTCTTCTCATTCTGTCTCACGCAGCACTCATGTGCATCAGTAGACCTCGATGGCTTTGTGCGAACTAGTGTTGAAGTTCTGTGTTATTTCGTCTAAATAAAGAGTAGGCAGGCGTTGTGCCCCTCTAGATGGCAGGCGTTGTGCCCCTCTATCGACATTCACACCATCGCCACTGAACAGCGCAAGGATCACTGGTTTGCCTCACTGATAGCCTTGCTGACTGATCCATCGGAGACAGTATCCACTCGCGCGTTGCGTCGTCAAGCGCGCCATTTCGCCGTTCGCGACGACCTCCTCGACCGACGCAATTACGGCGACGGCCGCCAGTGGCTCCTCGTAACACCCCGCAGTCTACGTTCTGACATATGCGAGTCGTTCCACTCTGATCCGCAGTGTGCACACTCTCGGATATCGAAAACCTACCACCGCATTCGCCAACGGTACTTTTGGCGAGGGATGTACCGCTACGTGCAGAAGTTCCTTCGCTCCTGCATCGATTGTCAGCGCCGCAAAACTTCAACGCACTTGTCGCCGGCAGGTCTGCAACCTCTACCTTGCCCTGACCGGCCGTTTGGCCGGGTTGGCATCGATTTGTATGGACCACTTCCTCTAACATCGGCTGGTAACCGCTGGGCCATCGTCGCTGTTGACCACCTTACGCGATACGCCGAAACTACCGCCCTCCCAGCGGCTACAGCGCGCGATGTTGCCTCCTTCCTGCTGCACCAATTCATGCTGCACCACGGTCCACCCCAGGAGCTCCTCAGCGATCGAGGTCGTGTCTTCTTGTCCGAAGTCGTCGAAGCCATTCTCAAAGAGTGCAACGTTGTTCACCGGAAAACTACTGCTTACCACCCGCAGACGAATGGCCTCACCGAACGCTTTAACCGCACGCTCGGCGACATGCTCTCGATGTACGTCGCCGCCGATCACACAAATTGGGATGCCATTCTGCCTTTCGTCACCTACGCCTAGAATACCGCCCCGCAGAGCACTACTGGTTTCTCGCCCTTTTTCTTATTGTACGGCAGGCACCCGTCGCACACAATCGACACAATCCTTCCATACAAGCCGGACCCGTCTGAGTGTGCGCCTATTTCTGCCACAGCAAGACTTGCTGAGGAGTGTCGGGAGCTTGCCAAGACATTTACTACGCATGACCAAGAGCGGCAGAAGAGCATTCGCGGTGACACCGCCACTTCTGCGCCCACGTTCCTCCCTGGAGCACTCGTATGGCTCTCGGTCCCTACCCCTGCACCTGACCTCTCTTCAAAATTACTGCCGAAATACGACGGCCCCTACCGTGTCGTCGAACGCACGTCCCCGGTCAACTGCGTGATCAAACCCCTTGAACCATCTTCGGACATGCGCCATTGAGGGCGCGACATTGTCAGCGTGGAGCGCCTGAAACCCTACCATGACCCGCTCATAGTGACAAGCAGTTAGGTCGCCAGGCGGCTCCCTTTTCGTACCTGGGGTAATTGTAGCCAAGCGTTGGAAGCCTGTAATGGGTCGCCCTCTCGAGCGCTTACTAGTGGGTCGTCCTCTTGCGCTCTTCTCGGAAAGCACGCTCCTCGCGCTCAGAGTCGGCACCGCGCCTTGACTGTCGCAGTCGTGTATCGTCGCCGAGTGCCCGCTAATAAACGTCTTTATACATATACTAGTTCTTATTTCAGTCATTTGGGCTGCCATATGTGCAGTTACACAACTGAACTGTTTAGTGGTAATTAGGTCATATTGCTACATGCATATTGCCAGCCCCTCGAACCATGCGCGTGTGCGCCGGACGAAGAGAAATCTCTCTTTCTCTTGACTGGTCTTTTCCTGTTAGACTTCCAGATTACACACCTATCTTCATTGCAGAATAATTTGCTATTGTTCTGGCTCTACGAAACCTTCCTTCAAGCAAATCAGAAGCAGTTATAATTACAGATGCTCTTTCAGTATGTTCGGCGTTCTCTTCGGCGACAAACTTACCGCTCATTAACATGTTTCATCATTTAGTACCGGCAAGCTTGCGAAAAATTCAGCTGTTTGGGTACCAGGCCACTGCGGAATATATTTAAAGGAGATGGCGGACACATTAGCCATGATATCTTTAAGGGAACCCATTACACCGATTATACCCAATACTGCTTACGCGACAGCAATAAGATTTCGGAATGCGTGTCTGCTTAATGAAATAGGCAAATTTTCATGGGATCAATTCAGCGACTTCGCACATCTAAGATTTTGCTGGAATAAGCAGTGGTGTGTATCACGGCAAGTAGAAGTTACTTTCACCAGACTACGCTGCAGAATTCCGAAGCTGAATTATTACTTACACAAAGCTGGACTCAGCGCGTCTCCGTTATGTCAGTTTTGCGGTGACATACAGACAATAGAGCACTTCTCTTTATTCTGTCACCGGATTCTAATCAGCGAAAAAGATGCCTCGTCGCTCCCCTTCAAATGTTAGGATTACAAATCAATGTTCCGCAAATTTTATAATTTGGTGGCATTACATTAGGTTTTAGCCACAGGGAGGTCCACTCTGCAGTGTTTGATTACATACAGGAAACAAAAAGATTACCATGCTAGTTCATATTGCCTTATTTTCAGTGCTAATTCCAACCGTTGTTACATCCGTAAAACATCACACCTGGTAGTCTGACTGTGTGCTCTGCAGAATTTTCAAGTATTAGCTATGTTTTTTTTTTCTTTTATCTCTTTTAGTCATTTGCCTCAAAATCCTGCCGCCCGGTTCTTGGCCCAACCCCTTTGTGGGTAAGCGCCACTAGTAACAGGTCATCATCATCATCATCAGAAAAAAGATCTCTCTCCGCGCAGGCTCTGAGCTGAGCCGGTCAGCGCTGCAACCGCTACTGTAAATATATCGCGTAAATAGTCTACGGACTACAGTCTATCGAGTCGTCATTCACGTAACATTATCATAGAACAATCAAGCCAACTATTCACTATTATATTTCTATTAGTAAGGGGTATACATGAAAATATTCTATTGTACGTGGTACCTCTATGATGTTTCTGGGCTTTAAACCTACTAGTGGATTCTCGATTCTGCGTCCCCCGGATTTGCGACGACCCGCATTTCACAACGAATCGGTTCCGGCAAAATCCCCATAGAAATAACGTATCAAAAACCTTCGTTATATGACGCAATTTTACACCGACCCCGCATCTGACGACGACTTTCTAATTCCATCCGAGAAGAAAAGATTACCGTCTTTACTTGTATCTGAACGCTGGCCAAGTATTTGCGAGTGCACAATAAGAACTCGCGTTCCCCTACGTTGACAATTACAAAAGTAGAGAGTGAGACAGTAAATTTATTCTCCTGGCAGTTCATGCGCTTCTGCAATACAGTTTTCCTGGCTTTTAAGATGCTTCTGGATACGTCTCGGTTGCGTGCGTATCCAAGGTCGTCATCTAGACAAGCTCTCTCCACACTGAGTAGCTTCAGCTGACCGGTCATTGAGATCCAGATATTTTCACGTTTTCGGTCCGTGGAAAATTTTCCTGGTCGCCATACAGCTGGTCTCCTGCCCTTGTTTGCGGCACTCGCAGTCACAGGTCTTGAGCACGCAAAAGGACGCGACGCAGCTATTTTCACCGTTCAAAATAACTTTCGCTTGACGTGAACGTTCATAATAACAGCGGGACATCACTAGTTGCACTTCACAGGGGCACAAATACGATGCACACAGCTCAGTTGAGCACAAAAGCATTCTACGCAAACACTCATGCTCTGTCGCCATTATGTGATGGCGATGACACTGTGTCTGACTCCCCTGACGGGAGGCTGTTGCCAACGCAGTATCGGTTTCGTTTTCACGCACAGGCAAGTTTAGAACTCGATTTATAGGGAGAAAGATGTGCACTGGATTCAATTTTTTGAAGATGAGGATGACGATTCGCTGATACCTCTTTCAACTAAGTAATGCTGCCTTTCGCTGCCATTTTCAAAAATTATTTAATCTGCCTTCCTTGGAAAAGCACGGGGTCGTGTCGTGGGCCTATTAAGGCTGTCTATAGCAATGGGAAGGCACAGCGCAACTGAGACAATGGACAAGAACACGCAACACACAAGAGCGCTGTTGTTGTCCATTGTCTAAGTTGCGCTGTGCCTTCCCATTCTTATGAACCTACTCGCACAGACCAAAGTCTTACTGTAAGGTGGTCTGTTCCCCTATTCTGGCCAAGGCTGATTGCCACTACCTATATTCTTAGTTTTTCGATTATACGACGCCGGGAGTACACGGCGGTTTTGCGTGGACACCTCAAAGTCGTATAATCGGGGTGCCACTTAAATAATTTTCAGGTTATGACCTGTGACGATGCGCATTGCCATGTGTACGAAAGCTGCTGTTTCAGCTTATGTAGTGAATGCACGTTCATTTGTGGACTCCTTCACAAAGTCAAACATGAATATCCTTTGAAGATCCATAATCGATTATAACTTGTCTGTACGTCACAACTACAAAAATGGATATCCACTATGGTATTTCTGATGTACATCCACTGAATGTCCCACACTGGCACTGGACGTTGGGCTCTTGCATGGATACTCAGCGGATATCCGTGGTTGCTTGGGTATGAAGGGAGGTCCCTCATGTGTACATAAATTTCATTTGACTGTTCGCTGATTCTTACTTTTATTAATTATTTTTCCTATTGATATGCACCTGTGTTTTCCTTTCACTGTTTACTCCATTCTCCGCCAAAATATCTGTCTTTGCGCCTCTTTCACTGTTTATTGTATTTTTGTCCTTGACGTAACCACTATAATTGTGTATGAATGTTTCAATCATTGTACTCAAACATAACTGCGTGAAAAATAACGTTATTAAACTAGATCGGAAACCCCGAATTTCCTACATCTCTGTTCTTACGCGCTATATGTAACGCCAGCATGTGCCGTTCAGAAGAGGCTAACCTGCCCGCATAGCCTCCAGGCTTTTTTTTCTTCGTTTACAATTTATCACCCCCATGTGTGGCGTACAGAACGAGCTTATACGGCCACTACAAAGCTTGGTTTCAACGAGAAACTCCACAGGACGCAGGCGAACGCAGCGCGTGAGCACGCCAGCAACAGCCGCGCCCTCTGCAAGCAGTATCGCAAACTATTTTCGCCTGGCCGGCGCGCTGGGTTGCTCATGAGCTCATGACACTTGGCCAAGCTTTCTAGCCACGATAGTTCTGCGTTCGTTTGTGTTTCGTCGAGCCGAGGTTTGATCCTACGGTCGACTTTTACCGCGCTGCCTCGCATTGTCTGTTGTATGTTGTGGTTACTGACTAAGCGCAAGTTCATCACGCAGTACTAGACGCGGTTCCCGGTAAATAGACACCAGATGCCGGCCGTGCGACTCCAATCTGAGACTTCTTTGTTCAGTGTGTTCGACGGACGCGATTCATAGTTTTGAAGAACACCTTCAAATGTTTCCGCACGTCAGTAGGGTGCCTTGATGCGCGTTTTGTCCGCTCATATTGAGGCACGCTACACGTCAGTGAGTAGCAGCGCCGCAATCCTTTCTTGACGACGCGCTCTGTGGCCCTGGAAAATGCATTGACGCAGCTCAGGGACGGCGAGGCCCGGGTAGCTTGGCCATTCCTCGCTTGGCGCATCGCTTGAAAACCGGCGGTCATCCTGCAGTGTGCGCTGCCAGCGTGCTTTCTTGCCAGAGGTAAGTGATACGCTTCGTACACTGTGAGTTGTTCTTATTGCAGTGCGCGTTGTCACCGAAGAAAATCGCATAACCTGGTACTGTATGCGGTGTAGTTGTGGGGATTGTGCTCGCGCGTGACATTTGTTAAGGACGTAGTCGGTAGTATTATAAAATTTTGGTAATTATCTCGCTTGCTCCCCACTGCTATACGTTAATAATTTCTGAAAGGAGACGACAGTTTTGTCAGGCATGCGTGTTATGTAATGCGTGTTATGCATGTCAAATTTTTCCATGTCTCTTGTCAACTTACTTGGAGTAACGCCATACAACCGAATTCATTTCTTTCGCACGAGCTGTGAAGGAACCATCTTCAGCCACCGTTGTGCGATGAATCGTGAATCGGTACAGTGAGAGGAATAAAGTGTATCTAGGGATGTTTTCTTAAGGCGTGCATTTTATCTGTCATTAAGTAGCGTGACTCTCAAAAGCGTTTAGGTAGAACGTATATTTGCTAGACATGCAATTTATGCAGCGTGACACTGTATTTTGTTCAGTTTGCCCCATTTTTATCCCTTATGCACGTTAACCTAATTTGACAAGCCGTAATGTCAGCGGAATATTCAATTGCTTTCAGCACTATATGTGCGCCCGTGTATTGAAGTCCCACCACTCTTCGCATATTTATAGCTTGTGAAGAACAACGCTTGTCTTGAATTAGGCATTTATCAGAGCTCTTCTCCTCTCCTCAAAGGGCAAGGTGCTGCTGGCACACCTGCTTCGGCTTTTCTTTTTTTTCTTCTTTTGAATGCTTAATTGTTTCGCAACGTACTGCAGGTGGCAAACAGCAGTGCCACGACAAACAGTGTGTTGCTGACCATGCAGTCCAGAAGGTGGCTGAGGCAAGCGTGCCATAGGAGGTGCTTAGTCAGGCCGAAGAAATAAGCAGCTGTAGCCAACGTAAAGCTAATGTACAAAGTTCCATTTATTGGCGGGTTCGGTGCGGCGACGTGGTCAAGAGCGAGGTGACATCACGGCTCACCGCTTTTTCGAATCACTGAATGCGCTCTGCCGAATTCAACTGTGGATATCTCCTTTGGATGAACGCATCGAGAATAGCTCCTCAGAACTTGTAGTATCTTTTTCTTCTCCAGAAATATCACGTGTATTACCTGACCTTAACGCTGCCGCATCCTCCAGTCTTAAAGGGTGACGACCCAACTGGCTGGATAGCCTATTCTTTTAGTCTCCTACCTAGTACACTGTGTATAAATAAATACAATAGCTAAGTAATACATATATTTCGGTGCGTTAGTACACTTTTTCATGTTATTCTTACTCGAGTAAATTGATAAATCAATACGGAAGTAAAGAGAATGGCAAACTTAGAATGTAGCTGAGCTAGTTGGTAGGTATTCTAACGTACGCCTTCTCTCAACGTCGCGATAAACTCCCGCCTGTTCAGCAGAACCAACTCTCGTTCATTGCACAGTTCACCACCGACATCTAACACATCAGCGGGAAATATAAAGAAGACATGACGTGAAAACACGGACATAAGATAAAAGTCGAGAGAGCGAACAGCTATCTCTCACGTAGACCACTACTCGCACTTGATTGAGAGGTATGGCTTCTTACGTGGGAATGCGCAGATACATATTTGTGTCTACCTGCGTTTCCGCCGCTGTGTGATTTTTGAGATATTAGCGGCGCTTCTGGTGTCTTGACTACTCTCCTCTGTTCGTGTTTGCACGCCCTGTTTTCAAAAAGGGCCCCTAAACAGCCTCTGAAAATACAGAAGAAAACAAAAACAATGAGCGCGTTATTCTGTCTTGGCGTTTCTTGTCTTTTGATGCACTTCGTGATGCGAGAACAGTGATTCACGTGACATCATCATGGTGCATACTCTCGACTGGTCCATATACGAGAGATAATAGTTGTGAATTGTCTCCCACACTGCTTTGCTATGCAGCCGCCCACCCGCTCTTGCTTATCACGCACGACTATAGTGCGCGATTAACTGACTTCGCTCCATTTTGTGCGCTTGCGACCGCGCAAGCAGAAATAAGACTGTAGCCGACAAGCGCGAAATCCTGATAGGTTCAACGTATAGTGCTGACATTGTACGCGTGCTTTATGAAGAAATGATTGGCGAGGAGATGTCCCCTGTAAGAAGTGAAGTGAAGGCGAGAACGAAACCAAGGGAAAAGGCACCGGATTATATGATTCTTCCAACGGACGAGCTCTTTACAGCGGAGACGATGCAGCTTTCCAGGAAAAAGGCGTGCCCGCTTCTATGGTTTTTGTACATTTTTTATTGCGTAAGCAAATGTATGGCCACTCAGGACAGGTTTTCAGCGTCGCCAACAGGTTTCGTATAAACTCTAAATCGATAACATCGCTCAGCGCATTGTATGTTCTACCCGCGAGTAAAATCTCGCTAGCGTTGGCAAGGAACATGGCTAAAGCAGAGATGAAACAAGCTGTCCATCTTCATCACACGGAATAACAGGCCTGCCGTTGATTGCTCCTCAAGCAAAACGAAACGCCCCGCCCGTCATTTGCTGGGCGAAGGCGCAGGAAGGGATGTATGGGGAGAGGGACTGCGTAACTCGAGCAGCAACTGTGAACTTTGACTATAAGGGCGTGGTCGAGGGGAGCGCTGGCACGTGCGCTATTTCGGCAGACATCCCCACCGAACGGCTCGTATACCTTCTACGCACTGTGAGCGCTGTGGTCTCACTGCTTCGCGCTCGGACCACTGATACGACAAACTGACCGAAAACCGCTTCTCTCTCCGGAGCGGCCGTATTGCCATGCACCAGCGTTTTGTAGAGTTAGGTGAGATCGGATCAAAAAGACTTGGCTGCTAACCCTCGTTCATGTAACATTACCGCGTGTACTTATGGCATTCACTGCTTCGCCCGAATTGGCGCGCCGCCGCCGGTGATTTTGGTTCCGGCGCACATGTCTACTGGCAGCATCAAGGAGTTCAATATCGATAGGCTAGCATGAGGTGCGGAATGTTGCCACTGCTGGAATTTACGTTTTGTGTGCATGGTACAGCTGATTGTGTAATTTAGCACTTTCCAGCTGCTCACGCAGTTGAAGCAGATATCGATCATGTTTACTGTGATATAGTACAGCCACCAAGTTCGTGCATTCTGCATTCTCCATACCAGGAAACCTCACCTGAAGCAACATTTTGCTTTGATGGCAGCTAAGTGGGAACAAATGGGTTTGTCTTGTCTGTCCATCTGTCAATACCATTACACAGGCTTGTTAAGTGCATTCAAGCAGCTTTAGCAATGCACTTGCAGCTACAGAGCCAGTAGAGGCAGCCAATTTCAACATCAGAGTTCACGCTGCATATCCCACTTTCCAAAAGGGCATTGTTTTGTGATACGCGTACCTTATACTCAAAACTTGCTAAATTACACACTTCTAGGTGTCTGACATTACAGGAATTATGAGAATTCTTATCTCTCGTGTGAAATTATGCCATTGATTTTTTTTCACATTGTTACTTTGCATACATATATTAAGACCGCACCCTCCCCAACCGAAGCTTTACTAGTGCTACATTCTGTTATGGGTGAAAACAATTACTTAACTAAAAACCAGGCCAGGGAAGGCAGTATGATGCCCTGTAATGTAAGAGAATGCTGCTGTGTCAGTGTTTAGCCTAGAGCTGAATTTAGTCAGAATGGGCAGCAATGTAGGTCATCTATGGATGTTTGCAGACCATAATTATGATGGGCTCATTTTGTTATCGCAGGAAGCATCTTCAAAAAGCAGTGCTACAAGGATGTGAGCAGCAGTTTCCTTTCAAAGAACGGGTCAAATTCATGGAAGCCACGTACCTGCTGCTTCTGGCCTACATAAACATGCAGCCACCATAGTAAAGTCTTTGCAAAGATGTGAGATCCCTATGCTTCATGCATTGAACATGTTAATTGCCTGTTTTTATTGATTACAGTGATATGTCTACAAGTGTACTTCCTTGAAATGTATGTTTAAAATCTCTTAAAGGGCCAGTCAGCAGGCTCTACCTCTTTTTTTAGACGTCCCAAACAAGCTCGCTAATTCGTACTGAGGACCGCGGCAATGCAATTGTGCAAATATCACAGACATTCCACTTCTAGAAACAATAACCATGCTTCCTCTTAAGCACTTGACCAGTCCTCTTTGCTAGGAAAATGGTGTAACGTTGCCTATGAGCAACAGTAAGTATTGCTGACTGTAGAATAGTCTTGTGCAATCTGAAACAGCATTTTGGCTCTGCGATGATGCGGTATAGGCTCTGTGGTTGTCACAAGTGTTCCGAATTTGTTTATCTCGCCAGTGGTTTGAACTGTGCTTCCTCACTGCACCGCTCTGGCACTGTGGCACATCGAGGAAGCCCCTCTTCACGATGGTGAGGCTGAGCGAGAAACTGAAACCAGCGGCAATGTTTGTTTTATCCCCTGTGGCTTCATTATTACATCACTTAATGAAAAAAGTCCTGTGGCAACATGTTCACATTGTGCACGCCTGCAGTTGTCACAAATTTTAAACTCCGGGGTTCTTTATTGGCCCTTTAGCTTTAAATTATTAATGGTAAATTCACACGTCACGTGGCTTTCATGCTTTGTTTGTTACAATGCCCATTTCTATAATAGCATGTCAGCTTCTCTGAGTGGTAATTTAGACATCTAACATGCAAAACTTCCTGGTTTGTGCAATAAGTGCTATTATGGATTTTTCGTGGAACCAGAGCCACCTTATTTTTGCCCGCACCTACGTGGAATTTCATTGCTATGCTGCTTTGTTTAACTGATATCTTTTCAATCAATGCGTTTGACAGTCCAGGGTGTTTGGTGTATTTGCATCTTGAGGTGTACCAGTAATTGATTTTTTTTCTGTCTTCTAGTGTTTACTTTTTAGCTATTTAATTCAGAGCAATATGTAAACAGGAACGTCGATTCTGCTAAGCTTTGGTTCTAAAAGAGACGCTGAATAGGAGTCCCTTAGGTGCATGCCCTGAACACCAGCCCTTTGGATTGCAGAAATATCTAAACTGCATAATGTCTGTAGTTTCTTGCTTAATTGCATGTATTTCGTCAACATAGAGCTCTTTCCATAATCCTTAACTTTAGCCTACATTACCTAGTGAACATCCCCGCAGTAATACAGTGGTTATAATGGTCAGCTGCTGATCTGTACTGTGCTGGCTCAATCCTTGATGCAGTGGTTGCACTTTCAATGGAGGTGAAAAGTTAGAGGCACGTGTGCTTTAAATTGACGTTCACGTCACAGAACCACATTGTTATTATTACTTCAGCAAGTGAACAGAGTGGTAATTCTAGATTACATACATATTTATTATAACAGACAGCTGAGCTAGTTGGTATGTATTCATGTTAAAAAGCAGGGCATGCAAACATGGACACAAGAGAGAATTCAAGTTGGACAGTGGCACAAAATAAAGTAGACACAAAAACTTATCTGCGCATGCCCAGGCAAGAGGCTATACCTATCAATCTGACACGCATGATAGTCTACGTGAGAGATAACTGCTCAAGCATTCTACTTCTTCTCTATGCTTATTAATCGACGGTTGGCTCCCTGGTGCACTGCCATTATCGATATGCCCGGCCTCGACAATCGGACGCATTTCTTCATTCATGTGCTTGTACAAAACTGTATTCGTTGAATTTTGGCTTGCATTTACGCTCTTGACAATGTAAAGATAGATTAGGTGATGAGCATCCGGTTAGCGATCTCGGCGTTTTAGGTGTCTTGACTCTCTCTTGTGTCCATGTTTGCATGCCCCATCTATTTAACATGTATTCATATAGTGCGTAAAAGAAATAAGTTATCTAGTGGCTTATTTGGAAAGTAAGTTTAGGGCATACACCAAAATAGCAGTGTAAATTAAATTCAAAGAATGGGTGCATCGAGCTGGATTAGAAAACGATGTAATGACGAAATATAGCCGCTTGCTGTTTGCTTATACTGGTCTCAGTTTTTGTCTCATATGCTTTGACAATGACCAGGTGTCATGTTGGATGCTACTAATTCGTTATGAGCTATACATAGACAAAGGAGCGGCTGTATGGACACTATATAAACAGCTACCTCATGGAGCGAGAAAAGTTAATTTGGGTTAGGTGAAGCATGCTAGAAAAAGTGAACTTGTTCCTCATGTTTTTGTTTTCCTGTCAGACATTCTACACAAACTTGCCCAAAGGCGGAAGGAAGGCACGCACAGATGGACGCACAGACATCATGGCGCGGCCATAGAAGCTGTGAATGAGCATTAATCTGTGAGTACGGGTCTTAAACGTTTTGCTGAAGCCTTTTATTTTGGCTGAACATTGTTATCGATGCTTGGTATTCCCTCATTTGTAGTGAACTATTGTTACACCCTAATGTTACACCCTGTTGCTTTCACAGCCGCATTGCACAGCAGAGCACTTTAGTATGGTACAAGGCCCAAAAAGCTCCACCTAGATGACCAAATCGCGGCAGCCAGTGCTTCCGCAATCAATGCATTAGTGTAAAAAAACCACAATAGACGGAGCACAAGAAAAAGGAAGAGACAAACAGTGCTGTGCTCGTGTTCTCAGACTTCTGCACTGCGTTGTTTTCACTACGTCGTACCAACACACCCAAGCATCTACTTTAGCTTATGTAGTAGTCCAGCTCATACACTTGGTAGTGTTCTCCAACGGCAGGATTACGGGATATCTGGCTTGTGAAGTCAATCTGAAGTGCATGCCTATTGGTGTAGAATTGTGTGCATCAACCACTGAGAAGGAAATGCAGATGGGTTTTATTATTTATCCGGTAGAGCTCGTGAATGGGGTTTGGAGCTGCGACAGCAACGCATTTAGAAGGGGCTAGTTACTAAATTATTGTGTATTTCGCTCTGCTTGCATGTTATAAAACATAGCTGGTTAAAATTAGTCCAGACTTTACGCTATCTCTTAACATATGACCTTCCGTCCTGTTTGAAGGCATCGAACCATATGAAATGCATTGTGCCTTTGTGTGTGTGAGTCATTATATTAGAGATAGATACAAAGAGGTCAGAAGTTAAAGTAATTTTTTCACAATCAACATCTTGTTGGCAGTAATTCAGAGCGGGGTTTTGAAGTAATTTAGGAATACGAGCAGGTTACTGCTTCGTTTTAGTGTCTCACGGTGCACACTGTTTTATTTTAGTACCTATTTCGGTCATTTCACGCCAGTGTGCCAGGTCGTTTCTTCACCATTTCTAATATTTTGAAAAACTGGTGCTGTTATGTTTCAATGTGGCGCGCTATTTTCAGGGAAAGAATTTCGTGACGCATCAAAAGCCTTTCAAACTTAGCACGCTGAAATGAAGCTGTGTCAGGCAAATAATTGACTCATGAATATTGCTTCGAGCTGTTACTACAAAGCATTTTTTTCTTTAACATAGACACCGATCTTACATGAATATGATAGTCGAATTTATTTTCATTTCAATTTAGGCTTTTTGCAGCCGTGAAGAAGCATTGGAAAATGCAGCGTTTTTAAGTATATTGTAACAAAAACTGAATGTTTCGTGTGAATTATATTCACAGTATGAATTACGTGAATTTTTCAAGGGTTGAAAATGCTACTGACAAAAAGAAGCAGAAATGTCTTCAAAACTGACACTTGGAAGAAATAGCGTTTGAACCCATATTGCGGGTCCTCTTTCACAGTGTAGCATTTCAAGCAAAAATATCGCCTACACACCATTGTGTGGTTTCCTCTTTCGATAATTTTGACAGTTTTTAAGGTGTAATATTATCTTCAAGCAAAAAATGAGTTTTTCATATGAAAAATAACAAGGCTGTGTGAAGTTTCTTGGAGCTTTGCCTTCACTGCAGCGCACATCACTGTTCTTGCATGGTATTTCAGACACAAATGATGCATAAATCTGCAACATTTGGACTTGCACTCTATGAGCAAGGGGCACCTGCGTGAATCCTGTGCCAATATGCTGTGCAGCGACGTTCAAGGAACGAGACTCTTTGTGCAGGCTAGGGATTATTCCCTTCAGTAAATGTTTTATTGCTTACAACCAACCAGTATGTTTTCTTTAAATGGAATATAAATTGCCAGCAAAGTATACCACACAATAATGCCTTGGCGATATTTCTGCTCGGAATGCTACATAGCAAAAGTGAAGGTGCAATATGGGTCAAAAAGCTATTTTTCTGGCTCTGTTACAGTTTAGGTGCAACGCTTCTGTTTATTTTGCTTTCACAGTAGTTTTATGAGAAAGTGGATATCTATTTACCTATTTATTAGCTGACAATACTGCTGACACCAGTAAGCGGTATTGCAAAGTGGCCTACAATGATAAGTTACACATCAAATGATCTTGCTAAGCAAAAACAGGAGCATAGCATATAGAAAACACAAGATAAAGCAACAACATCTATACAACCGTCTTAAGGAAACTGATAAGGGAACAGCACAAAATACAAAGTCAATGAAGTTTAGACAATCAACTGTGGGTATTCCATACAAAGAATTCGTCTTTTTCCTGATAAATGTTAACATTAGACCATCAGCATTTTGCAATGTTTCTTTATGGCTGAAAAAGTGTAACTTGAAATGAAAGCTAGTAAACTATTTTAGCCATGAAACGCTGCCACCTTCAGATTAAAGAAAGATATATTTTGCATTAAAACGGAAAGAAACAGCGCTGGACACGGGACGAAGAAAGAACAATAGACGAGCGTGCTGTCGCCCTCGTCTAGATTTTTTTCCCGTCCGGTGTCCAGCGCCCTTTGTTCCCGTCTTAATCATTTACTAACCAGCCCGGTTAGGTGCTCTCCTGAAATATTTTGCACCAATTGCTCAAAGAAATAACTTTGTATAAGTCGCCTTCCATGACACAGTTTCACATCTGTAGATGGATGGATGTTATAGGTGTTCCCGTTAAAGCGAGCAGTGACGTGCAAGGGTCCGACCTCAATTTTTGAAATGGCTTATCGCCTTTTCATTTTTTTTCATTTATTCAGTTTATTTAGACAAAAGGAAAGTTCGCCTGGGTTGAAGGGACTAAAGGCAGATTACCTCTGGGCCTGACTAGGGTCCCCCCACCCAGACTTCCTACGTGAATTAAATTTCTTTCCTTAAAAAAACTTTTAAATTCGTAGCTTATCTTTCGGCATTGTACATAAGGACCCTTGTTTTTGTGCAAGTTTGTTTTTGGCTGTTCTCCCTGCTTTTCCACTACCAATCCTCCATCTGTCTTTTACTGATTTCTCTTGCGGAGATGTTCATCTTTATCAAGCTTTCTCTAAACCTAAGGCTTCATGAGAGCTAGTTCCAAGCATGCACATGGGTGGACATTTTTACATTTATTTAAAAGGTGGTCCGTCATTTCCATATCTCTCTCTCAACCTGTGCATATTACGCCTACTTACTAGATCTTACCTTATGAATGCATATTCTAAGGCACGACGACATTGCTTCAAACATAGCACTAGCTTATCATAATGTGCTTCCCTCCTTACTTCGTCCTTATCCTGCTGATAGTTACACAGAGCTGTTCTTTCTTGGTATTTGCTATCCACGAAATCTTCTACACCTCTCTGCTTTTGCGCCTAACGCTTATCGTGCACAAAGTTTAATGCACGCTCTGAGCATCACGAAATTTTGTCCTGGAAATTATCACTTCACTACGGGTATGGTCTTTTTAGCAGCATGATCTTCTTCAACAGCAAGTGAGTTAGTTGAAAAACCACCTTGTATACTTAAAATGGGGATGGCTAATTCATTCCTTGTTTATTATAGTTAACCTCTTTCACTTTCCTCATGCGTGTTCTTTGTGTTGTGCTCGCCTCGATGTTTGTAGTCTTTGTGAATCTGGTATATTAAAAGGGTTGAATAGCCGGTGACCTGTTTATCTGCAGCTTAAGTATTGCACCCACTATCTATCCATAGTAGCATTTGGTAGAGTTGAGGTTTGTAATGAATGTGACGAAATGTACAGGTCATGAAAAAATTGTTGTACAGCGAATGTGGTTGGAGCTAGTGATTCGGCAAGAGGAGTCATGATTATAGGGGCAGCGAATCGCATCAAGGTTGTTGCCATAGTTTAGACACATCATTTTGTTCAGACATCGGCTCCAACACGCTTTGTTCAATGGTTTGACATTCATTCAAGTCGCCATCTTGAGCTCAATTTCTGTCGCGTTAAGGTGTACAGGATATACAACTGTCATGTTGTGTTCTGGTGGAATTCAAGACCTATTGACCGCAAGCGTTGGTTCTCAATTTAATGCTCACCCTTTACGTTTACGTTTTATTCTTTATCCTCTTCAGCCTTATATATGTCCACTGCAGCAGTAGCCCTTCGCAGTTGTCGACAATTTGCCTCGTCTTGTGCGAGCTGATACCAATTTATACATGCGCAATTCTTCATTTATTCACCCATGTAACGCTCGACCATCTTGGCAGCATTAAGTAGTTACAAAAACTGTAACTGTTAAGACTTTTGCTGCAACATCATAGCAATAATTGAACAGAATTGGTTATGCACGTACACAAATACACTTGCAGTTAGAATGTAGTGTGTTTAACCATGAATTCTGGTGTAGTCTAGCAATGTCTTCGTGGAATCATGCTGCTTGTTCTTTATATGATCAGAACAAGTAAATATCTGCAAAGTACCGTTTCTGCCTTTTTGGTTTCTGAAACAGTGATGCTAAGTGAGGCCACGCACACATGCACCATCGCAATGTTTAAATTATATAAATTCTGATCATTGCTGTTGCTCTAGGTCTTTTATTTCACTTCCTTTTCAGACGTGCAGAAAGGAGCGAAGTGCAGCTGTCCATGGCCCGTGCCCACAGTTTCATAACAGGCTTGCGACACCTTTGACAATTACGTTCCTGAATAGAACTGCCAAAGTGGCATTTAGAGAAGTATGTAGTTGTGTACTTCATTGTTGATTTGGCATGAAGCAGCAGGTATGCTTCACTCATCTGCAAGTTCACACAGTACAGTGCATATACACATGACATACTACCCCCACATCTACCAGTTCGGGATGCGTAGCTTGATTGTAAAATGTTTTCTTTGACTGTTGTTGTTGCAAGCCAGTGCGCCGCATCGAATGGAACATGACTCCAGGAGTTTTCTTTTCCTCCCACCCTCGTACACGAGGCAGAGTCATCGAATTGATTAGGTCGAAGTTATGCCTTGTCATTCAGCAGCGTTCAACAAGCTCCGTCTTAGAACACGTTGCATGGGTGGTTTTCGCAACATCCTATATG
Source organism: Rhipicephalus sanguineus (assembly GCF_013339695.2). Taxonomy (NCBI): domain Eukaryota; kingdom Metazoa; phylum Arthropoda; class Arachnida; order Ixodida; family Ixodidae; genus Rhipicephalus; species Rhipicephalus sanguineus. The sequence continues at coordinate 130,270,909 of NC_051184.2, read as the reverse complement.
TGCTCTTTAACCTTTGATGACCTTCCACCGTTTCGATTATGTAAGTCGCGTCGCAATCTCCACATTGTACTTTGTTGATGGCCCTGCACTAATCATCGGGGGTTTTTCTGTATACGTCGTCCTTAGGACATGTGTTCACAAAGCCCAAAGACCGCACACCTGCGGATGATTAGAGCAGACTCATCCACAGAGTACAATGCGGGGATCGCGACACCACTTACACTGCGAAACGGGCTGGAAAAGGCCAAAGACGTTCAACGAATACAAAAGAGGGATGTTGCTGAAACCACCCATGCAGCACATTTTAAGACAGCTTGTTGAATACTGCTAGACGACAGGTTATAGCCTCGACCTAATCAATGCGACGATGCTGGCTCAGGAACGGAGGTGGGGGAAAATAATACTATTTGAACTATGGTTCATACGTGAAGAGCTTCATCCGCAATCCGCATGCTGGCATAAAAGTCGGTAGCGACATTATAATGACCAAACTATCATTTTCCGATCATTTTCCGGCAAGAACACTGTAGTCACGTGCGCTTGGGGCTGGTGGAGGTACGTAATAAGGGACGGTGGCAGAGCACGTTTCGTGTTAAGACGCCGCTATCTTGAGCCGCGGTCACATTGTGAACGAAGTCACGAATGAAGAAATTTGCGGCAGTTACATTGCTCTTATACCAAATATGTACCACGAATTTACGTATTCCTCAAGAAAATGCAAATGCATTGATGTGATAGACACTTGTATATTGTTTTCTTGGAACTTTTGATAATTCGGGATTCGGTTACTTCGAACGTTTCTTCCCGTCTCGTGAAATCCAAATACAGGAGCTTTTACTCTAAAGTCGATGTAATGGTCCAGAGGATTCCGCTCTCGCCAAGGCTGGTGTGTGTTCCGGGATATCCAACGGCGAAAATCAGCGAGACTTCCCATATAACACATATACCTATGACATTCCTCTTGAACGAGTGTTAACATCCGCGTTTTGCCCCTACTATCCATTAGATATTGTGCACATTCGGCTATAACGAAAATATCTGGGATATCAACTTAGATGCGAATGCATACAAAACGTCCAGTGTGACCGACTGATGTGAATGAGATCTGGCGAGGTTGATTGGGTATGAGTGGTAATGATCGAAAATGGGAGCAAGTAGACGTGTAAATGCAAGCATTTGTGAATGGGAGTGGACTCCAATATGACCACCAGGGGCTACCTGTGAGTGTGAGTAGAGCGGAAAGCTTTTTATGTTCATTCGTGAGTACGCTCATTTGAAAGAGTGAGAGTGAGTATGAGTGAGTGACGAGGGCTGTGAGCAGACATGAGTATGAATGTAACTTACACGCGTAGTACATCTGAGTGTGATGTGAGTGAGTACCTATGGGGGTGAGTAGACATGGGTGAACGTGAATAGAAATGGCTGTGAGTAGGTGTGAGTGAGTACTTATCAGATGTGAGTGGGCGCGAGTATGAACTGAAGGCGAGGGAGTATTGATACATATGATTATGAAGAGGTACGAGTGTGAACGTGAGCGCGTGCCCATATGTGTGAGAACACATGAGTATGAACTCAGTACTTATGAGAGTGAGCGGGCATGAGTATGAACGTGAACATTTATGCGCGTGAGTGGACGTGAGTATGAACGCGAGTGAGTGTATATCAGTGTGAGATGGCGTGAGTGTGAACGTGAGTGAGTATGCGTAGACGTGAGAAAGAGCGTGAGTAAATGCTGTGAGTGTGTGTAGGTGCGAGTGTGAACGCGCGTAAGTAGGTATGAGAGTCGGTGCATGTATGAATGTGAGTACCAATGAGTGTGAGAGGCGTTACGGAACGTGACCGAACACTTATGAGTGTGACTGGGCGTGAGTATCAACATGAGTGAGTACCAATGGACGTGAGGTGTTAGCATAAACGTGAGTTAGGGCCTATGAGTGTCAGTAGGCGTGAGTATGAAGTTGAGTGAGCATCAGTGGGTGTGAATGGGCATACGTATGAACGCGAGTGATGCCTATGAGTGTGAGTATGAACATCAGTGACTGCCAATTGCTTTAACTCAGCTTGAGCATGAACGCGACTGAGAACGCATGCGTGTGAGTGGCGTGAGTATGCACGTGAGTGCCTATGATTCTGAGTACACGTGGGTTAATGCGAGTGAGTGTGAGTAGCTGTGAGTATGAACGTGAGTGAGTGCCTATGATTGCGAGTACAGGTGGGAGAATGCCAGTGAGTGTGAGTAGCTATGAGTATGAACGTGAGTGAGTGCCTGTGATTGTGAGTAGACGTCGGTGAATGCGAGCGAGTGCCTGTGAATATGAACGTGAGCGACTACCAATCGGTTACAGTGGGCATGAGTATGAAAGCGAATGAGTGCCTGTGAGAGTGATTACACTTGATCATGTATGTGAGCGAGTGCATGTGAGTGTGAGTGCACGTGAGTATAAACGTGATTGAGTGCTATGAGAGTTAGCAGGCGTGAGTACGGAAGAGAGTGAGTGCCTATAAGTGTGCGTAGGCGCGAGTATGAATGTGAATGAGTGTCTATGTGCGTGAATAAGCATGAGTATGAACACGAGTGAGTGCCTATGAATATGAGTAGGCGTAAGTACGAACGTGAGTGTCTATGAGTGCGAGTAGGCCTGACTATGAGCGTGAGTGAGTGCGAAGGCTGAAAAATCGGCGTGAGTGAGTATGAGAGTATTCTCTTAATATGCCGACCTATGCACCCCATGCACTTATGTGTATTGGTTTGGATCATCTTTGAAGAAGGCCACTTTTAGGGTTGTTAGCTCAAATGTTCCAGCAGCGTTGATTCGAAGGCTCACTTCAGCTTTATTTATTTTCAAATTCCACTCAAAGGTAGCTTCATTCCTAGTGTTCGAGCGAAAGAACGACGTGGGTGGCAGCACTACACCTTTCGGCACATTACCCAATTTTTCATTCAGTCGCACACCTGTAAATCTAAAAACTGGCCGCGTATCTGCGTGCTTCGCTGTGAAAGTCATCGAAAGACGATAGTAGTGCCGGCCGTACTACACGAGACCTCTTCCTCTACGTTGAACCCCCGCTTCTGCCTCATAGCGTCGCATTTTCAGCGCGGCCTAAGAAACACTAGCATCTTCAGCGGAGCCTGCGAAACATTAGGGTCTTTAGAATTACTTATCTACGTATTTTCTATTAAAGGAACACACCACCTAATATTTACGTATTGATGCTGCGCCTCAGATATGCGTAATATTTACTTTTTGATCGACAGTGTTCACAAGTATGAACGGCCGTACCAGTTCAAGATGACTGGGCGGTAAGCAAGTGGTTAATCTGTGACCGGGTGGCTTAATTTGGGACAGACAGACAAACAGAAAGACAGACAGACCAACATTTCTGCGTTTGAGTTCCCAAAAAAGACTGTAGTCTTTAAATATGCCACACATCATTTACTGGAATCTATGTAACCGCACACAATTATAAAAATAGGGTAATTGAGACCTGGCCGCATTTGTATATCACGGGAACACATCTACAAACATGTTTGTTGCATTTTTGTTTTCAAACATTCATGATGTCTGCATACAAACATGATTTGCTACTATATATTAGAATGCTTCAAAGCTTAGTTACAGGGCAATACCTGTGCACGATACAACTGTATTTACTTTTCTCTTTTTGCGCTATTACAATTGTTCAGCTTCCTATGAAAGCCATTCCCATCTAACAGTGGCGTAGCCAGGGGCTGGCACACCGGGCCCGTGCCGCCCCACCCCATTTTTTTTCTACTAAGGGATAGAGATCACAAAATGCCATTCCAGCGCACTTACCTGCCCGCACGCAACGTCAACTCAAGGGCGTATAGCCCCCCCCCCCCCGCCCCCGAAACAAATTGCTGTTTACGCCGCTGCCACCTGGGCACCACTGACAATTTGACAAGCTGGAGCAGGCTCACATACACATTAAGGGTTTGTTCAATTTATGTTCTGTTATCATTAGTCCCAAAACGCTCACCCTAAGCGTTAAGCTTTCAAATCCTTGACACTTCAAGCACGCTTCAATGCAGCTGCATATGCATTGTAACACAACCAAATGAGGCCAGGGAAAGCATGGAGGATGCTAATTGTTGTTGTTGACTGTGGTATTGTAATTGTGAAGTAAACTTAATTAATTTCAAGCCGACGAAAAATCCTTTTCCATCACCGAAATCTCAACCCACTACCTTAGAATTATGTGTGCAACTCCCTACAAATTGAGCTACGACGGAAGACGCTTCCCCATCCACTTCATTGGGTAATTCTGGGCATGTAATCCCTGGGACTGTTAGCCAACGCCGCTCGTAGACCCGGCGGTGAGTGCAGAACACCTTTGCCATAAGGCATCACGTGGCACATAATGTTTGCACGAGGCAGCAGATGACCAATCAACCTTAATGTTTATTAGACAAATCAACTTAAGTCATTAGGGCCGCTGGCATCCATGCGCTGGCATCCATGGCATCCCTCATTCTTCCTCTAAAAAAGACAAGTAAAAGACAAGAAGCGGACCGATATTTGTTTCGTGAAACACACCAACAAATTCACTGATTGCCGTACGAGTGTGGTGTATAAGATCCCTTTTAGCTGCGGCCGCTTCTACGTAGGACAGACGGGCCGATGCATCAACCAGAGATTATTAGAACATAAGAGATCGCTAACAGGAGGCTCACCTTCTAATCTATCCTTACATTGTCGAGATTGTAAGTGCACGCCAAAACTTGATGAATGCGCAGTGTTGTACCGGCATAGAAATGAAGAAACGCGCCTGATGATTGAAGCATGGCATATCGAGAATAGTGGTAGCGCATGCGTGAGCCAACCGTCGATTAACTTGCATAAAGATGAAATCAAATGCCTTAACAGTTATCTTCCACGTAGACCGCCACGCGTGCCGGATTGATAGGTTCGCCTGTTGGATGGGCATGCGCAGATAAGTTTTCGTGCCTTCTTTCTTTTCAGCCGTTGTGCGTCTCTTCAGTTGTTAGTCGGCGTTTGTGGTGTCCTGACTTCTTTCTTGTGTCCGTGTTTGCACGCCCTGTCTTTTTAGAATGAATACTTACCAACTAGCTCAGCTCTCTGTTATTCTAAGACTTCCGTAGCTTCGCGGGACCGTCCACCTGGTCTGCATCACCTTGACATGGAAGGCTTATGCCGGGGCTTCTCTCATGAACATTATAAGCGCACAGGTGTGAATTGGTGACAAAGCATTGTCACAATAGCTTTTAGGAGTCATTCTGTTACAGTTTCAGATTGCGAACAACCCAAAAATAATCTCGATTTTACGTTGACCTGGCCGAACACGAAGCTGCGCTCAGAATGCGCATTAGGTCGTATCGTAATCGTCGATGAATTTTTGTCTCGCCTCGCACACGGCCGTCATCTGGCCCGAATGAACCCCCGCGTCTTCCAGGATGCTCGCAAATCTCGCATCAACTTCACGCACCGTGCTGTGATTTTTCCCCTGAAGATGAAGTTCTTCTTTGGACTCCGCTGCACGTTGACGATTTATGTGAAAAATTCAAGTAATTTATTGAACCTTACCCGGTGTTTGAGCAAACGTCCCTTGTTAATTACCGCATCCGAAGCGTACTGTAAAACAGTACGTTTTTGCGTCAATGCGCATGCGCTGAACAAAAAACCAAACAGAGGTGTTCACCCTCTGCCACGGGTCGATAACGCCCTGAATTCGTTACATAGTGCTGAGTATTTTTCCAGCCTGGATATCTGATCTGGCTGCTGGGAAATACCGGTGTCCGAATCTGGCAAAGACAAGACCTGCCTTTTCTGCCCCAAGTGGGCTGTACAAATTTATTGCCATGGATTTCGAACGCATGATAGAGAGGGTACTGCACGGTACGAAATGAAAAACGGCGACATAGAAGTGTTTTCTTCCGCGTGCTCGCAGCATCTGCAACGTCTTGAAGAAATCCTAGCCTGCAGTGCAAAAAGTGACAGACACCTAAATACAAAAAGAAAAGCTGCTTCGTAAGTAAAAGAAAGGGTTCTAGAACACTTAGTAAAGAAGGTATTCGACTGGACTTTAAGAAGCTTGCCGCCGTTTTTCACCTTCTCCGAACACTGCGTCAAAGAAAAAGCTAGCACAGTTTTCTCGGCTGAGCATCCTTCCGGCGCTTCATACGTGAATTCGCAGAGCTTCCGTCTCGGCTCCATCATTTCCTGTCAATTAACACGCCCTTCGTTTGGCCCTACGATTGTGAAAGTGCTTTCATAGCGTTGACGGAAGACCTTACATCCTTCCCGGTACTGTAGCACTATGATCCAAACGTACCCACCATTTTTCACCCTTTTTTCATGGTCTCAGTGCCATTCTCCTGCAATGTGACAACACCTCGTGAGAACGAGTCATTGCTTACGCAAGCCGTGCTCTGGCCGCTGCAGCGAATTTCGCCATAACCAAGCGGAGTGCCTTGCTGTTTTTTGGACAGTGCAAAAAATTTCCTCATATCTCTACGGGCGCCACCTTTCAGTCGTTATTGACCATAATGCACTTTCCTGGCTTTCGTCACTAAAAAACTTATCAGGTGGCCTCGGTCGCTCGGTGCTTAGCTTGCGGTAGCATTATTTCGATAGGTCTGGAATGAAGCACCAAGATGCTGATGCTGCATCCCGCTACCCTCTGCCCAGTCGTGGTAGCACACCATCGTTTTTGATACCGAGAGCGCTTCACACATTCCAGCGCTCAGTTGACTAAGTTCCGGCAGCCCATCTGTACTTGTGTCGTCCAACGCATCGACCCATTCTGCCGCAATATTCTAGAATGCATGGTAGGTGTAGCGAGAGAAGGAGACATGACGGCGGCGAACATAGCCGTCTCGTTGTCTCGCCACTTTATTCGAGAGACGACCGACCTTGCGACGGCAGCTGCAAGCGTCCCAACCGGCAGGAGCGTGAGCACGATCTCCACTGCTCGCGCCTCGAGCGCTAGGCATGAGCTGCACAAGAGGCGCAGCGCGGTGGCTAGAAAAATGACGATGATGATGAATGGTGATGATGATGACGCTACATGTTACTCCCCCCGCAGAAAAGAGCCCGGTATGAAAAACGATGGGGGCGTATATACAAGAATGTTGATGTCGCGAAACGATAGCGTCCGTGGGCAGTCCAGGTCGTTAACTTGAATGTAGCCGTCGGAAATAACAAGGTCTCTGGCGGGCGATTCTGGGAGCAGCGCAGCGGACGAGGGTCGCGACGAAGGGACGCTGTTGGAAGGAGCGAGCGACACCGATAACGTGGAATTCGGTACTGGGCCGAGAAATTCCGCTGTGCAGCCCAGCGAAATTGGCACACACACAAGCTGTTGTGATGCTGGCGATTCTTGCGCACACTCGGGCGAAGATATCTTAAAAACAGGGCGGAGCGTAGGCGTAGCACGTCTGGCCCAGCCGGTTTAGACGTACGTCGGCGCGAATGTAGCCGGGATGGGCGGGCGACGCAGGTGATGCGGCGCCGGGACCGGTAACAGCGTTGGCGGTGGCACATTACTGGATGCGGCTGCTGCATTAGCTGACGTGTAGAGTGCAGACGAGCCGCGAGTCGTGCGCTGCAGATAGACACGGCGCGACTAGTCTTGGTGTTATGAGCCGTTTCTTAGGGACTGGAAGACGGGTCAGCTTTAGTCGCAGAATTACGTTGTTTAGTGGATGCAATAGAACGCGTGTGCCGGGCGGCAGGCGGGTTGTCTGCCGGCGTGTCCGGTAGGACATACGCGGTCTGCTCTACCTGTGGCGAGCCAGGCGGGCGGTCCTCGGGATTTCCTGTCATCGTCGCAGCATCACGCACGTTCGGCCATAGCTGGTTAGGGGCCTGAATTTCTGCTGCGGGAAACTTCAAGGACGATGGTAGTTCCTGCTGGCAAGATGCGCACAGTGTTGAGGTCGATGAAAAGGTGGGTTCGTTGGACGTTGCTGACGATACCTCCACAATTTGGGGTCGTATAGCGGGCGTGACGATCAGCGTGTCTATGGCAGACTCTAGGGCGTGCGGCGAGGTAGCCGACGTGGGGCTTCACGTGTCAGAGGTGTCGTGGGCAGTGGAGGTCGGGGAAGGCGTATGGGTTGCAGGCACGCGTGACGGACCTTCATACAAGGGTTTCGAAGGAACGCATCTGTCGATGGGGAGATGGGCGGAAATAGGCGCGTCTTCTACGTCGTCGTGGTGGTCGGACGCACGAATGGATGCTCCTGTAGGCCCATCCCAGGTAGAATGAATCGTAGACGGGGAAGTGAGGTCTTTGTCAAGGTAGGGCTGCGGGCCTGTTGGTACCGCTCGCTGTGACGGAGGGGAAACCTGGAACTCGCGGCTGCCCGGAAGCGGGCAGGACGTTTCTCCGTAGCAGGCGAGCACCGCGGCGCAGAGGTCGTCGTAGATTGCAGAGCTCAACCGGGAGGGCGTTCAGCAGGACAGCGTGCATCATCGGCTGTGCCTTGATGCCATTCACCGCGAGAATGGCATCGAGCCGCATAAACCACGCTCGGAGGTAGGCCGGGTGAAACGGCGGAACTGGAGGGCAGAGTCGCGGAAGCATGACAGCGGGCCGCTCGGCGGCCGACGTGGTTTTCCGGGTCACCAATGTAGCTACAGAGGGAACAAGAAGGCGGCCAACGTGGCCGTCCCGAAAATATCGCCACTTTATTTAGAAGGCAATTGCCGAAGGGGAGCGGCGGCTGCAAGCGTCCTTACCGCCAGGAGCGTGAGCTCGTTTTAGTGCTCGCGCCTCCAGCTCTAGGCATGAGCTGCATGAGAGGCGCAGCGCGGCAGCTAGAAAAATGACGATGATGATGAATGGTGATAATGATGACGCTACGGAAGGTACTTCTGATCGTCCGAACGCCTTACATCGTCGACAGCATAAGCAATGCAAGCTTCACGGTGGGGCTTAGATTGCTATGTTTACCATGTTCACGGCAACAGATGGCTCCCAATCATACCATATCCTCGACAACGTCAGATGTGTGCAGGCGTTTATTGACGGCGGGATTGATTGCGACGATGCAGAACGACGACAGTCACGACAAAGCGCAGACTCGCAGCCTCCCACAAGAACACGAGGGGCGTGCTCTCCGAGAAGAGGTGAATAGGCCGACCCACTAGAAGACACTCGAGAGGACGGCCCATTACAGCATTCGAATGTTTCTCTACAAATAACCAGGGTACGAAAATGGAGCCGCCCGGCGACCTAAGAGCTGGCCACTATAGTAGGGCGAATAGTAGGGCTTGAGGCGCTCCACGTTGACAATGTCGCGCCCTCGACGGCGCATGTCCGAAGATGGTTCAATGGGTTCAATTAGGTAGCTGGCCGGCGACGTGCGTTCGACGACACGGTAGGGGCCTTCGTATTCGGGCAGTAGTTTGGAAGAGAGGCCAGTTGCAGTGGTAGGGACCGAGAACCATACGAACGCTGCAGATATGAACGTGGATACAGAAGTGTTGGTGTCACCGCGAATGCTCTTCTGCCGCTCTTGGTCATGCGTAGTAAATGTCTTGGCAAGCTGGCGACACTCCTCAGCAAGTCTGGCTGTGGCAGAAATAGGCGCACACTCAGATCCATCCGGCTTGTATGGAAGGATTGTGTCGATTGTGTGCGATGGGTACCTGCGGTACAATAAGAAAAAAGTGAGAAACCAGTGGTGCTTTGAGGGACGTATTGCAGGCGTACGTGACGAAGGGCAGAATGGCATCCCAATTAGTGTGGTCGTCGGCGACGTACATCGAGAGCATGTCGCCGAGCGTGCGGCTAAAGCGTACGGTGAGGCCATTCGTCTGCGGGTGGTAAGCAGTAGCTTTGTGGTGAACAACGTTGCACTCTTTGAGAATGGCTTCGACGACTTCCGACAGGAAGACACGGGATCAATCGCTGAGCACCTCCTGGGGACCGTGGCTCAGCATGAATCAGTGTAGTAGGAAGGAGGCTACATCGCGCGCTGTAGCCGCTGGGAGGGCGGCGGTTTCGGCGTATCGCGTTAGATGGTCAACAGCGACGATGGCCCAGCGGTTACCAGCCCAAGTCAGAGGAAGTGGTCTATACAAATCAATGCTTTTGCGCCGAAACGGATGGTTAGGGCAAGGTAATGGTTGTAGACCTGCGGGCGACACGTGCGTTGCAGGTTTTCGGCGTTGGCAATCGAGGCAGGAGCGAACGAAGTTCTGCACGTAGCGGAACATCCTTCGCCAGAAGTATCATTGTCGAATGCGGTGGTAAGTTTTGCATACCCCAGATTGCGCGCATCGCGGGTCAGAGTGGGAGGCCTCGCATATCTCAGAACGCAGACTGCGGTGTATCACTTGTAGCATTTGGCAGTCGTCGGCACGAATGACTAAATGGTGCGCTTGGCGACGGGACGCGCGAGTGGATGGTGTTCACGACCGATCAGTGAGCGAGTCTACCAGGGAGGCGATGCATTTATCCTTGCGATGTTCGTTAGCGAGGATGTGAACGTAAATGAAAGAAATGGCAATATAAGCTACTGAGCAGGGGGTTTGTCGTCTGTCAGGGGGGGGGCGAGAGTGGGCTTCGGCGTCAGCATGCTAGCGTCTGTTGCGGCACAGCACGTGAGTTTGTAGCCTTGCAGGCGAAGTGCCCAGCGGGCGAGATGCCTGAGGGATCCTTCAATGAGGAGAACCAGCACTATGCACGATGGTCGGTGACGACATCAAATGGGCGACAATAAAATAAGGTCGGAACTTTGTAAGGGCCCGGATGATTGCGATGCATTCTTTCTCCGTGACGGTGTAATTGGTGTCGGCTTTAGTAAGCGTACGACTTGTATATGCCACGACATATTCTGCGAAGCCAGGTTTGCGCTGCCGCCAACTTCACTGGCATCCGTGTGCACCTCTGCAGGAGCCGTATGGTCGTAGTGCCGTAGTATGGGAGAAGACGTCAACGAACGACGGGCTTTGCGAAAGCGTCGTCGTACTCTGCCGTCCACAAATTGAGGGGCCCCTTGCTGCCAAGGAGCTTCGTCAGCGGCGATATGATAGTGGCGAAGTTTCGGGTGAAGCGCCAAAAGTAGGAGCATAGTGCTACGAAACCAGGCACTTCACTGATAGACGTAGGTTTGGGGAAGTCTTTCACGGCCCGAAGCTTAGCTGGATCGGGAAGAATTCCGTCTTTGCACACTACGTAGCCTAGTAATGTCAGCTGCCGTGCTGCGAATCGGCACTTCATTAGATTCAGTTGTAGCCCCGCCGTCGCTTAACCACGTCAAAACATGTCTCAGGCGTTGAAGATGCGTGGAGAAGTCCGTACCGAAAACGACGACGTTGTGGAGGTAGCACAGGCAACTTTGTTATTTCAAGTTTCGCAGGACGTATCCATCATGCGGTCAAATACAAGTCGCCATGTGTGACAAACCCTGTCTTCAGTCAAGCGTCACCAGCCATGGGGACTTGCCAGTACCCTGAGCGCAAATTTTTTGATGAACATAACTCTGCTCCTTGCAGGCTGTCAATGGCGTCGTCTATTCGATGTAGGGGATAAACGTCCTTACTGGTGATCTTATTGAGTCGTCGGTATTACACAGAAAACCACACATAGCCGTTCATAACAACGAGAACGACAGGAGACGCCCACGGGCTTTTTGAGGGTCATAACATCGCGGCGAAGGATGTCTTCGACTTGCTCGTTAATAACACGACGCTCTGCTGGAGGTACGCGATATGGACGTTGCCGCAGTGGTTGCTGGGCGCCAGTGCCGATGCCATGCGTCACAGCGGGCGTGCGGCCGCGAGAAGTTTTTTTGCGACATCGAACAAAGAACGAAATACTTCCAACAGGCATAGAATCTGGGAACGCTCGACCGACGTATGGTTGTCAGCAATGGAAGAACCAATTACATCAGCGGGTGATAAATCAGATGTGGAAACAGCACTCAGCGTAGGGAGCTGGCGCAGTGCGTGGTACCCAGTGTGTTCATAACTTGTACGTCTTCGAGGCGTTCCGCTCTGCCGAGACATTCCCCTCGCACCAACGTAACATTGTAGTGGGACTGGTTGGTAGCAAAAATATCGGTGTCGCCCTGAATGACTTGCACGGTCGCAAAAGGCACCAGCAAGCCTTTCCTAGTGAAAATGCGGTCGGATGGAGAAAAGAGTGCAACGGTGTCGGAGAGGCCATTGCGATAGACTGACACGGCTGTTGACGAGTTTGCAGCAATTGTGGTGTCGTCTTTGACGAGTACATTGGTCGCAGCCGATGAAGTGTCTGCCAGCGTGAAATCTGAGAATGGTGAGAACTCTCTTTCGGCTGGTGTGCAATGAATTACAGCATCGTCGCGGGCGAAAATTCCCATCCTGGTACACTTTGGGCGCTGGCTGTACGGAGGGAGAGCCCGGAAAGTGGCGTCGTAACCTTTCGTAGAAGTCGGTTAAGTTTTGCGTTCATAACGGATACGGCAGCTCCAGTGTGTACAAGGGCAGATGTGCGAACACCGTCCCCAAACACGTCTACTACGTTCGATGGACTTTTCTGAGGGTATTGATAGTTCGATAGCGTCGCACCCTTGCATCTTGGACTGCGACGACTTGTTTTCCTGGTCTAGTGCGACCAGTCGTGGCCGCATAGGTGACAGTGAGCGGCGTCGTGGGGACGGTGAATGGCGGGTAGATGGAGCTTGGCGTGACGTCGGTGACACAGGCGGCATCGGAGCGTAATGCGGACAGCTTGACTGGATGGTGACAGTTGATTCCAATCGAGCCGGCTGCACGCGAGTGCAATAGCGGGCGATGTGACCAGCGCAACCGCACGCAGAGCAGGTGGGATGGTTGTCGGATGTGCACCTTCGGCTTGCCGGCTAGGTCCCATCCATGTCGCAAGACTCGAGGGACCGGGCGGCTTCTGATATGACTGTATGGTGTACTGCAGTCGGGGCGTATGGATGACTTAGGTGTACGCAGCCGGCACACTCGCTTCGAAGCCCTGAGGCCTGGCAATGGCTCCGGCCTAAGTAAGTGGGGAAACCCGAGCAAACGCTGGTGGCAGCCTGGCTACAACTTGAGCGTAACTTAGTGGCGCAGGCGCCAGAGGGGATGAGTGGTATTGCGGCATGACCTTTGCAATGTCCTATTCAATAGCTCGGCGTAGGAGAAGCAGCAGTGTGGTCGACGGCTGTACAACATGGAGCTGGTGAGCGAAGGCCTGTCGAGAGAACTGTCGAGAAATTGACTTGATTGCGGCGAGCAAGACGGAGGGGTCCCAAATGGCCGTCAAGACAGCGAGATCAGCGCCGCATAATGGAGGTCGACGCGTCATCAGCTGCTGCCGAGGCAGCTCCTCCTAGCTATGGCACAGTGTGATGACCTCTGCCACAGTGAGAGGGTTCTTGGCGAGCAGCATGGTGGAGACATCGTCGTCGATGTCTCTTATAATGTTCCGGATCTTGTCAGACTCAGATATGGTCGCGTCGGACTTCCTGCACAAATCGAGGACGTCTTCGATGTAACTCGTGAAAGACTCGCCGGGCTGCTCAGCTCGTTCACGTAAACGCTGTTCTGCTTGTAGCTTACGAGCGGCAGGGCGGCCGAACACGTCGATGATAGTGGTCTTTAAAGCGGACCACATGTGGAAATTGGATGCGCGGATGTCGCACCTTAGGCTTGCCACACCCGCGAGGTAGAAAACCAAGTTGCTCAGTTTGCCTGTCTCGTCCTATTTATTGGGTACGCAAACGCGTTCGTAAATCGCGAGCCAGTAGTCGACGTCGGTGCCATCCGCAACGGCGAAGACCGTAGGGATGCGGATGCGGAGGACATCGGGACATGCCGGACGAGGACGAGGCGTTTGCTGGGCGGCGTGTTGGGGCATGGCAGATGGCACGGTAGGAGATCGAAACTCCAAGCAGTGAATGGAGACAGAAGTTGTTTTAAGGGCACAGCACTATCCACCAAATTGTAAAGACTAGCGAAGCGTTCGAACTGGGTAATGGGTCGTCCTCTCGAGCACCTTCTAGAGGGTCGCCCTCTTCGGCTCTTTTCGAAGAGAACGCAGGTCGTGCTGAGAGTCGGCCCCGCCTTGATTGTCGCTGTCGAGTATTGTCGACGAATGCCCGCTAATAAAGCTCTTTATAATTTGGTGGAGAGTGCTGGGCCTTCACAACAACTTCGGCCCTCATTCGATGCCCCTGGCTCTTCGATGCCGTACCCTGCCGCCTACCACGCCTCAAGATGCCTTCCAGCGAACGCCCCCGCCTGCACCGCTCTCATGTCCCGGTGTCCCTTGTATTCGCGACCCTCCAGTCTTCACTGGCGCCAATGGTACCAACGTCGAGGATCTGATTTTACGACGTGGTCCAACTTCAATACCGCCATCATCAACCTGTTTGGCCACCCTGCCGTTCGTAAGCTGCAGGCCGAACAGCGCTTACGTGAACGCGCTGAGCACGCCGGGGAATCATTCACCAGGTATATTGAAGACGTCCTCGATTTCTGTAAGAAAGCCGACGCCAACATATCCGATTCTGACAAGATCAGGCACATCATGAAAGGCATCGATGACGACGCCTTCACCATGCTACTCGCGAAAAACCCCAGCACAGTGGTAGAGGTCATAACGCTCTGCCAAAGCTGTGAGGAGCTGCGCCGGCAGTGATCGATGACCCGTCGCTCTCCATCACGAGACACCGAGCTTGGTGGCTTGTCGACCATATCCGACCACTCCGCGTTGCTCGCAGAGATAAAGAGATTCGTGCGCGAAGAACTCGCGCGCCAATTCTATCTGCTCGACTTTCTCCCTCGGTACGCTCAACAGCCGTCGACCACCCTTCTGCCTCCTCTCCTTCGAGCAATTCAGCAGGAAATCGTGGAGGTCATCCCCGAGTACCACCAGCACAATCCGGCTCCTGCACCCTTGAGTTACGCCCAAGTCGCAAGAACGCCCCCATCAATCCCTACGGCTGTCCCACACATTTACGCCGAAGCCTCCGCTCGAACTAACTCACTCAAAGCGGATGTACCGGTAACCGACGCCGACGTCACGCACAGGCCACGACTGCAGCCCACCATGCAGTCTTCTCAGTTGCCGCCCCGTCATTCCCGTCCTGCACCATGGGCGGTCCCTGCCGCAGCAAACCGTTGGCGTACACCTGACAGCCGCCTCATATGCTTCGCATGTGGTTACGCTGGCCACGTGGCGCGCCATTGCAATCGCGTGTAGCCGGATAGAGACGTGTCGCCTGCCACCAGCCAGTCGAACCGCCCATATATTATGGGCGGTCACTCGGCGACGATGCACGACAGCGATAGTCAAGGCAGGGGACCGACTCTCAGCGCGAGCTGCGTCCTATCCGAGAAGAGCTCAAAAGGGTCACCCACTAGATGTTGCTGGAGAGGACGACCCAATGGAGAGCTCCAAGGCTTCGCTACAACATCATGAACCATAAAACGGTTCATAATGCGGTCGCACTGGCACATAACGCTAATCAAACCAGCTTTTCACCCTTTTTTCTAGTTTATGGCCACTCACAGAACTTCGCTCTGGACGTCTCGTTCCGTTCGCATCCTGCAACCACAGTGGGCCCCATATCTGAACAGTTTTTGACATAGCTCACAGGAAGCTCATAGGTACCCGTTCCTGTGTTGAGCGGCGTCGCCGTTGCCCTCAGAATCGGTGGTGTAACCGATTGACATGGAAAAGTAAGTGGTAGACATCAATTAAAAAATGGGGAAAAATACTCAGCATCGAACAAGATTTCAGCCCGGGCTCTCTGCGGGGCAGTCGAGTATTCCACCGCAGAGCCACGCTGGTGCTTGAAACTCATTTGCAAACAGCCGTGCACAGGCGTCATGTCAGGCAAGTGATCGCCTTAACCTATGTAATATAGCTTGGCAGAGGGCTGACATAACAACCAGTCATCCCACAGTGCTAATTGTGCAAGGAGAGTGTGTTTTATTGCTTTCCACCCACTGCCAATTATTCAGACATAATTCATCGTCATCAGCTGCATGCAGCATCAACAGAGTGCACATAATACCTTACAGATGTGCAGAGGGTACCTCGCTTATCCGCAGATAGATGAATAATGACCCAGTGGGTTCTTTCCTACTTCAGAAAAATGATTTATGGTGTAGTCGACCCCTTGCGGAAAGCCGAAACTTTAAACACAGTAGGCCGTGCCCGAACACGAAGCTGCGCTCAGAATTCGCATTAGGCAGTATTGAAATCGTCGGTCAATTTTTGCCTCGCCTCGCACAAGGCCGTCATTTTGCCCGATTTAACACCCGCATCTTCAAGGATGCTCGCAAGTCTCGCAGTGGCTTGCGAGCTACTGTCATGCTGTGATTTTTCCCTGGAGACGAGGTTCTTTCGACTTCGCTGCACGTTGCCGGCCTATGTGAGACATTCATGATTCACTTTATTGGACCATACACGGTCATTGAGCAAACGTCCCCCCTTGCAAGGGGACAGAAATAGTGCAGGTTTCTCGTTTAAAGCCGTATATCCTAATACTATCGCGCCGCCAGGCGGCCGTTTCCAGCGCGAGAGGGAATTATTGTGAGGGCAGTCAGTGGCTCGCCCTTGTCATCTAAACATACCATCATCATTTCTAAAGCTTCCTCGTCTCTTTATATCACCATCATTGTGTAACAGCTCGATCGCCGCTCGAATAAAGCGGTACCTCATAATATGTTCATTTTGTTTTATTATAATCCCCTCTCGAGACATCTTATGCAAGTATATTGGCCAGTGCAGTTATATTTAGAATTGATCAACTGTATTCGCTGTAGATTAATTGTGATAATAAGTTGGAAATTGCAGAAAAGTGAGACTGTAGAAAAGCGAATACTTGTTTTGAAAGGGAAAGAGTCATATGTAAGACAAGATGAGACAAGAGGAGGCGAAAACTGAATGGTACCAGCCTTCCGGTTAAGCTTGTGAATGCAACGCTTGTAGTATATTTTACCATTCCTTCTCAACACATTTCTCATCTGCTTATTTTGATTTGTTTTACTGCGTACAAAGCATATCGTGGTTGAAATTTGCAAACGCGAGACACTAACTTACTAATATGTTGCACATTGAGAATTCATTCCCCATGTTGTTCTTTCACCGATGTATGATCTATTCACGTGTTCAGAATGGTGATTTCTTTTTATTAATTTCATTGTTTCGTTCATATATATTATTTTATCTGTACTGCTGAAGCCCTTATAAGGGGGCAGCGGGCTCGTGAAGCTGTCGAAAAGCAGCATGTGCTCACCGCTCCTCTATCTGCTACAAAAATTGGTGAAATAAAGTTGACTGATTGATTCAGTGCTGGTTCGCCAACAAAAGGCTGCAACAAAGTGGCATAGACTTGCCCGCAGCCTTCGCGAAGATTCATAATGGAAATGGCCCATATTGGAAATTGGCCCATATAGGAAATGGCCCAGTAAGAAATGCATGACGTGATACTGCAAAGCAAAAACACTGCAATAACGCACCGCCCATGAGCTTGCCGTCTTCTTCATGAACACCGTCCACCGATATGGAGCGCCAGCACTTGTCATAGCCGAACGTGCAATAACATACAGCCCAAATGATGCAAGGCGACATGAAGCATAGCGCAACAGCTTATCGTTAGACTATTTCATGTCGTCCTCAAACCAATGTGCTTACTGAGATTATGCTAGTTCATATCTAAATGAATGCGTGTTGGCCGAGTGAGACCACGAAGGGTGGGAAGATGCTCAGATATTCCTTACATTCACATTGAACGCAGATGTCCAAGAAAAAATGGGGTTTATTCGTTCCGGTTGCTCCATGGCCGGCAAGCCACCACCGTGCCATTGAGATGACATGACAAGATCATTGAGGTCCTGAGCAGCTCCCGCCCTGGGGTACCCGGGATGAGTTGATGGCTCATCCCGAGTACCCATTCTCTTAACCAAAGCACGCCTTCCTCTTAACCAAAGGGTGCAATATTGTCGCTGATAATAAATAAACTACCTCGCAGACGGAGTTGGCAAGCTTGAACTCGATAGGATTTAGAACGTGCAATGTATCGGTTCCTACAAGTAGAATTTGTTCTTGCGAGGTTTGAAACTGAAAAGATTTCTTAGCGAGGCAATACATAGGGCTGTGTTTCCAAGACGTTTGCGCATCAATGAATTCTTTCTTGATAAGACATATGCAGAAGATGTAAACAATGACCCTTTGCGACCACCAAGCACATGGACAATAGATGCAGAACAATGCCCAGAGTTAGATCAATACATTATGTGTGTTGTGGGAAATTATCACCACAACTAGACTCGAAAGCCGAGGAACTTTACTTATGCAGAACAGGACTTCTGGAAGCAACTCTAAAACAGAAAGTACATTTTAAAAAACCGGCGAACAAAGGTGGTAGTATAGTAATCTGATATATAGAAAAATGTAAAAACGAAGTTATCAGGCAACTCAGCAACACCCACTACCGAAAGCTAACGTAAGATTCGACTGAGGAGTTTAGTAACAGCAGACAACATAATTGAAAGGATTTTCTAGCAAGGGAATTATTCACACCCCCGAGCACCGGTTCTTGAGCCTAGAAACAAGCAACCAGGCCGCTTCTACCTTTGTTCGAATATTCATATGGTTTCTATAGGCGAACTACTTATCGCGGAAATTGCAGGCATGCCCTATAGTATCAAAGAAAAGCAGCTACTGGGTCACTATCAAAATTTCTAAACCATCATTTATCTAATATACTATCTACCCTATCATCCTTTGTTTAAGAACCACCTCATTTTCTTCGAGTATTGGATTTCTATAACGAAACACACACACTCCAAAATCAGGCCGCTCTTGTAACTTTAGATGATTGATCCTTTTAAACGAAAATATATACATCACTGAAGAGAGCAAAGCAGTCTCGAAGTCACTCATAGAAAATAGGCATATATATATAATGCTGAAGTTTACCTCTTGTTGCTAAAACTAGTCCTGACGCTTAATTACATTTTCGTTCGTCCAGCTTCGTACAAACTTTTCGCACTAGTATTGGAACCACTGTTGCTCCAACATACGTGAACATTTTGATGGGACACTTAGAATCAGATCTGTTGAAATCATCTGCGGGAAACCCTTCCACCTATCTCCGCTACATAGAGGACATATTTATTATATGGGAACATGGCATAAGCGCACTAAACGCATTCATTGACCACTGTAAAAAATTTACGCTCCAGTATTAAAGTTACCATACAGCATTCTTCCAGTGAAATAAACTTCCTTGACAATGCAGTATCTACTAAACCAGGAAAATTAAAGACGACGCTCTACAGAAAGCCCACAGACAGCCAACAATAACTAGATTACACTAGTCATCACCCGCGACATTGAAAAGAAGGGACATTTGTCGGAAAGGCCAGGCGTATAAGAAGCATTTGTAGCGACGACGCCGACTACGTTCACAACTTAAGCAACTTGAAGGAAATATAAGTTGAAATTATTCACACGCTGCTCTAAACGTCTAGAACGAAGCATGCAACTTAAGAAATTACCACTAGCTAAAAGAGTCGCCGCAGCACCGCTCAACCAGCCGCTAGAATTAAATAAATCCTTAACTGCGCTCCATAACAAATATATTTCCTCCGCAAGTATTATGCAATATTAGCAGCACTGAGCCCTTAGAAAAGCGTTTCCCTAATGACCAGAGGTTGTGCACCGCCTCAATGGGTATTGTAAGGGTTTGTTAGTACATGCAAAAGCAAGCCTTCATTCTACTGCTCACATAAACCTTGTTCTTGGCCTTGCTTTCTCTGACGCTATTTATTATACGACACCGATATATACTTGCAAGCGAAGTGCCCAACGGCCTAAGCGTCCCGACGGGTCTTTCAAGGTAGAAAGCCAACATACACCGTGGCGGTCTGTAACAACGTCGAAAGGACAGCCATAAAGGTACGGGCGAAACTTCGTCAGTGCCCAGATTATCGCCAACAATCCTTCTTTGTCATGGAGTAATTTATTTCTCCTGTTAAGGTGTTTATTTGACTGCACTCGGCGACGAAGCGCAATGTCGACAGTAATGGCAAAACACGTACTCTCAGCGACAGCGACGTTCCGGACCTTGTCAGACTCAGACATGGCACCGTTGGCTTTCTTGCGCAAGTAGAGGACGTCTTCGATATAACTTGTGCACCGGCCTGCTCAGCTCGTTCGCGTAAGCGCTTTTCTGCTTGCAGCTTACGAATTGCATGGCGGCCAAAAACGTTGATGACCGCGGTCTTGAAATTGGACAAAGTCGCATAATCGGACGCGTGGTTGTTGTAAAAAAACCTTGTTACTCCCGCGAGGTAGAATACCAACTTGCACAACTTGCCTGCTTCGTCCCGATTGTTGGGTGCGCTCACGCGCTCGTAAATTGAGAGCCAGTCCTCCACGTGAGTACCATCGGCGCCAGTGAAGACAGGTGGACTGCGGATGCAAGAGACACCGGGACATGTGGTTGGTGTGGGAGGCGTTTGCTGAGCGGCGTCCTCTGGCATGGTAGAGGGCAGGGTACGGGATTGGAGCTCCCGGGGCATCGAATGTGAGCACAACACTCGCCACCAATTTGTTAAGGTTTTTATTGGACGGCGCTCGGCGACGATGCGCAATAGTGACAGTCAAGGAAAACATGGACTCTCAGCGTGAGCGCCGTCCTGTCAGGAGAAACCAAAGACGACGACCCACTAGAAGGCACTGGAGAGCGCAACCTATTACACAGCTCCAAGGCTTCGCAACACTGCCTTCTTCAGAGCACGATTCTCATAAGGGACAACGTATTTACCCTGGACGCTGTGCGAAAATTGCACTGAGTCACTTGCGTCGGTGTGAATTTCCGTGGTAGCAGTGGGGTCGTAATGGCGAAGAATCGGTGTTGAGGTGAAGAGGTGGCGCAGCTGGCGAAATGCGTCATCACATTCAGTTGACCGCGGAAATACACGTTTGCTGGTGGTAAGCAGACTCGTTAGAGCTGCGACGATGGACGCGAAGTTACTCGCGAAGCGACGAACATAGGAGCTCTTTGTCACCCAGGATGAGTGACGGGGCACTAACACACACTGAGCCTTTGTGCATCTGCATGAGACTTTCACGATGATGCGCAAAGGCTCACTGTGTGTTAGCGCCCCGTCACTCACCCTGTCTGACAAAGAATACAGTCTTCTACAGCAATCTTATCTACACGCCTGTTTTAGTACCTCGTGCATCAGCATCCTTCTCCCTCCCTCCATTCCCCCCTTCCCTTCCTTTCTTTCATAAGCTATATATTTGTACACGGACAATAGAAGCTTTGTTGGCAGTCAGCGCCCGTCCTCGTTTGCTGTTTGTTCTGTCCATGTTTAAATTAGCGCTGTGTTTTTAAGATGTCATCCAGGTAACGCAGGCAGGTCTTCCACTTGTGGCCTCGAAGAATAGCATCGATCATGCTCTCATCTGTTACAGGCGTGTTGCACAGCCCAAATGGCAGGACGTTAAACTCGTATAGCCATCGAACGTTACAAAGGCTGTTTTAGGCCGATCACACTCAGCCGTTGGTGTCTCCCAATATCCAGAACGCAGATCCAGGGTAATGAAATACTCTGCACCTTGTAAAGTCAAGAGCACCGTCTATTCGCGATAGTGGATAGACGACTTTTTGGAATCTTGTTTAAGCTGCCACAATCTACGCCAAATCGAATGGCGCCATCTTTTTTCTTTAGCAATACCACAGGTGACGACCAAGGATTTTGCGAAGGTTGTATGACTCCGCGGTGAAGCGTGTCATCTACTTGCTTCGTAATGACGCAGTGCTCTGGCGGAAACGTGGTAAGGCCGCTGCCGCAAGAGGGAGCGTGAACCGGTGTCGATGCCATGAGTGATACTCGTGGTGCGCCCTAGCGATGTTTTATGAAAGTCAAAAGAAGAGAAAACTTGTCAACGAGAGCAATAATTTCGCGGCGAAGGGGGGGGGGGAGATTTGCGTCAATAGCGGTTTCGAAAGCTGACCAACTTGATTGTTGAGATGCAGGAGTGGTTGCGTCAGTGTAACAACGGGAGGAGTCATTCGGCAGATCAAGGTCTTAATGTGATCGACAGGTTCTGCATATCCTAAAGTTTCGCCACAAAGTAAGGCAATGGGGTAGTTGCAGTGCTTTGTGACCAGTATTGTTGTTGAACCCAATGCAATAGTGAGAACGGCACATGGAAGAACAATGTCCTTACGCTGAGCGAACACGTGAGGCGGCGTAAATGCTACTGTGGGGTTAGGTTGAGTAGTACACAAAAGGGTAACAAGGACTGACGCTTCCGGAGGCAAATTGGTGTCGGCATCAACAATGGCTTTGCAGGTTAGACGAGAACGATCGGGCGATGAAAATTCACATGTTGGCACAAGAGACACTTCCACACATGAAAATCGATGACAGCTTCATGAAGTGAACCCCAACCGCGGATGAGGTCATGAGAGCAAGATGGCAGAACAAAAAAATTCGACGATGTAGGCAATGTCTTGAATGACAACGCGTGCCGTACACACAGCTGAGGGATGTGTACGTTCCGCGCTAGTCATGGACAGTACTATACCAGAGAGAGATGTTACTTTCTTGAGTCTTCAACAAGGGCCCTCGTTCATCATAGAAACGGTCATCTTTTTTTCAGATATTCGCTACCCAAAGTCGACCCTCACATCACAATCATGGTTGTGCTACAATCGAGTAAATACGGTATATGCAGGACATTCATATGCGCTAATTACCTAGGGGACGAAGAAGAGGAGGGCGGATTGATTCCTGTTTCACCATCTTGGTTGTTGTCACACCGATCACCGTGCTCATGTAAAATTTGTAAATATACCTTTCTTATGCCATGTCCCCGTGCATGTTTTGTAGAACTGGGCACATCCGAAGAACACCACAGAACCTCGCATCGGGCGTCTTTGTGGGCAACATATGACGTACACAGGCAAGCCCATCGATCCAAACTAGGCTGCGGGAAATGAACTCAACCATGTTGTTGTGACGCATCTCCGAGGCCTCGGCACTTTCTGCAGATCTGATACGTGCACGTCGAAAATTGGCTGGCTGGCTACGAGCGCTTCAGCAAGAGCAACCGGTGGTATCCAACATTAATCCGTGCAAACGTCACTTACTACCTCAACGGAACTACCTATGTGCAGTTTCGCGCACACGAGGAAGAGTGGACGAATTGGGATACGTGCAAGCAAATGATGAAATACCTTTTTGTCAAGCTAATTGCACATCAACGAGCCGCTCACAAGAAGCTCTTGTGTCGTGCACAAACCACAATGAAGCCTTACATTCTGCACATCGAGGATGCACTAGCTATACGCCGGGGCGCTTTCAATTTACCCATTTAGAAAGGGTGCTCCACCATTTCAGACATTATAAGGGAGTGCCGACGTTTTGAAGAAGAGATGATCCGTCGAGTTACACAACAATTTGTCAGGCTCTCTAACACCGCCGCCACGTTGTCGTGCAACGAAGTCCAGGTCCCACCGCCACCGAAAAACTTCCCGCGGCGATTGCGGTGTGAGATAGAGGGTACATCTTCATCTTCTCCACAGGTCCATTGTCAGCGCTGCTCCGTCCCACCGACGACCACCGACCCATCCCAGATACCGCGATCTAAGCCAATGGCGCCCACGTGAAGACAGACCGGTATGCTTCAATTGCAAAGGGGTAGGCCACATTTCTCACCGTTGTTGCTATCTCAGCCATCGTATCCTCGTCGAATACAGCCTACGGAACAGTCCCGAATTCACCTCATTACGACAAGTTGCCATGCCGGCAGAACAGTGTCGGAAAACTGATCAGTGCAGCTCTCGGTGGTAATGCTGCATTGGTCTACCTATCCGGAAATCATCTGTTGACTCTGGATACTAGGCAAAACCTTTTGGAACTAGAAGTGTATGGCTTGTTTGTTTCAGCGCGCCCCGCCATGGTGGTCTAGTGGTTATGGCGCTGGACTGCTGACCCGAAGGTCGCGGGATGCGGCTGCATTTTCAATGGAGTCGCAGATGTTTGAGGCCCGCGTACTTAGATTTAAGTGCACATTAAAGAACCCCAGGCGGTCGAAATTTCCGGAGCCCTCCTCTACGGCGTCTCTAATAATTATATCGTGATTTTGGGATGTTATACCCGCGATATTACTATTATTGTTTCGGCGGTCACAGCACTGGCACCCAACTTTTTGAAATGAGATCTAAGCTTTCTCGCCGTCTCCGCAAGGTGCTGTGGGTACTGCCGTCACAAGGTACCGACACGTAAACACAGTGGGTAGCTGTCGCCCCGAACCCGCCGTTACACCCGCCTCACGCCTGTCATTCGTGTTGCCCATGGCAGTACACCTTGTACTCTTGGCATGTGTACTTCGCGTCTGACCTTTGCAGACCCCAAGACCTCAGTTCTCTTCGCCATTCTGGACGAGTGTCTCCATGCCGTCATTCTCGGCCACAACATTCTGAGCATTCATTCTGCTCTGATCCACCATTGTGGTCTTTTACAG
Organism: Rhipicephalus sanguineus; assembly: GCF_013339695.2. NCBI lineage: Eukaryota > Metazoa > Arthropoda > Arachnida > Ixodida > Ixodidae > Rhipicephalus > Rhipicephalus sanguineus. Next base: position 130,246,420 of record NC_051184.2, on the reverse strand, counting down.
TTAGAGCTTTTTTCTGTGCCAGACCTAGCCATCAAGTCGCCACAACACTTATTTTTTGTCGAGATTATTCGCCTGCAACCTGGTAACGCGACTAATGTAGCAATGACCCCAGATCATTTCCGTATGTGATGGCGACTATGTATTACCCATTCCTTGGGTGTTCTGGCGACCTCCCTCACTCTTGGCTCCTTCTGTAAACCGCGCATGCATACCTGTACTGAACTTTGGACGTTCCGCACAATTGCTTCACTGTGGCCCTGTGCATTGATGCTTCACAGTCGTAATCAGGGAGCCCTGCTTCTAGCGCCACACTTGATGGTTCCTTTGACGGCATGTTTGCGCCGGACATCTCCCCTTCTCAGAGCAAGGGCATATGCCTTTTCTTGGCGTTATACCGTGAAATTTTCAAATTCGCTTCCACCTAGCTTGGCCAAATATCTGTGGCATCCAATAGTATTAGCTCAGCGGATGCAAGACCCATTCAAAGACGACGTTGTCGTGTCTGCGACCGAGCGCCGCGCCATTCAAACGGAAGTTTGCAAGGTACTCGCTAAGGACATCATCGAACGATATGCGCATCCTTGGGCGTCTCTTGTCAACACCACGACGCTTTATGATTGAGAAAGATCACCCGCTGCCGCTAATAGACGACGCCTTTGGTTCTCTTCGTGACGCATGGCACTTTCATTACACAGGCCTTCGCTCAGCACTTGATCGCATGATGGACTGCCTACTTCGTTGTTTTTAATGGATCGCATAGCCGTGCTACCTCGACTATGTGGTCGTTTTTTTCACGTATGTGCACAAGAGAGAGAGATAAGAAATTTTGGAAAGGCGGGGAGTTTAACTAGACTGTGCGTCCAGCTTGCTACCCTACACATGGGGAAGGGTAATAGGGGACTAAAAGAAAGCGACAGAAGGATAGACAAATTTCACATTACACACAGTGCCGAGTTTCACAGGCGGTCGCTCAATGAAGTTGCTTTCAAGTACCGCAGGAGGGCTAGTGTGGTTTTCTGCGCTGATGTGTGTTCACAAATCACCTGCAGCGCTTGTCGGCTACTTTGCTAGCATTTCGCAACGCACGTCTACAGAAAACCTCTTCAAAATCCCGTTTGGCCGTCGAGAGATCACCGTGCTGGGCCTCTTGTTGATGCTGCTTTTATACGACCTCACCTTGCAAAAATACGCGCAGTTACGAACTTCCCAACTCCGCGTTCTTCCAAAGGCGTTTGCTCATATTAGAAAGCACCTAGGGGGCGCCCGCACCTGCGATGAGTGGCGTATTTGTTAAAAATTCTTGCACCGCTTTGTTAAGCGGCAAAGTGTCGGCTTTAACAGCGAAAGCTGTTATGAAGTCGCAACAGCAGCGGATTTTGTGCCGTAGTTGTCCGCCACCACCGCCGGTGTCCGTGACCGCTATCAGAAATCAGAAAAAAAATATGCAGGACCGAACGGAATTAGAGCCTGCGCCGTCTGTATGGCAGCCCAGTATTTACCACAGGGTCATGCCGGTGCTTTAAACTCCCTCGCAAAGAGACTATACAAGCTTCATATCGGGAAGCTACTATGCTAACATATGTAATATAGCATGGTAGAAGAGTAAAATAACAACAATGCGTCACACGATTCGAATTGTGTAACCAGGCCAAAAGAATCAGCCGCGATTCTTGAGCTCCATAAGCCGCAACATCAACAAAGGGCACGTAATGTTTCACAGGTGTGTCGTAGGTACCACGCCTCACTGCAGATTGACGAATAATGGCAGATTGCATGGTTCTCTACTTCTCAAAATGGGGTACCTCGCACGTTTACCTGTATTAGTTGCGAAGGAAGTGCATAAAGCTCCCATTATCCGTTTATACAGGGCCTCAAGAAACTTCTCTCTTTTTTTACGTTAACATGTAATATAGCGTACATGGATAGTGAAATAACGACCGGGCATCACAAAACGCCAATGAAGTAACTAGTGGGTCGTTTAAACCCTCCCACCCATTATGTAGAGCTCAGCCATAATCTTCATCATCGTCAGCCACAGCGTCAACGAAGTGCAGATAATGCCTTCCAAGTTGTGTCAGGTAACTCGCATCTCCACAGAGTGATAAATTATGGTGTAGTGGGTACCTTACTAGTGTACTTGTATTATTAGCCCCAAGAGGGTTCACAACGTGCTCTAGAAAGCCTCTCTTCCAGCTTTGTCTGTGACTGTTGCCCTTTCTGCGCAGGCCTGGCGCTGTTTTCCCCGTCCCGTCGAACAACTCACTTCGGCCCCTATGTAGGCTCATTTTGACAACTCTTCGCCCACCGAAGTGTGCAGCGATGCCAGTGGTCCTGGCATCGTTACGTCAACGTGGTTGGGAGTGTGTTATTGCATATGCCAGCAGCCTTCTTTTACAGCTGAAAAAAGTTGGTCCATAACAAAGAGAGAGTACCTGGCTCTTCTTCGGACCGTAGGAAATTTTCCTTATCTGTACGGCAGACCGTTCACCATTGTCGGTATTCGCCACGCTCTCTGATAGCTGTCTTCTGTTAAGTATCCCAATGGTCACCTTGGTCCTTGGGTATTACGACTTCAAGTGTACACGTACACTGTCGTCTACAAGTCTCGCCGCTTGCATCAGGACGCCGACTGCCTGTGCCGGTACCCTGTAGACCTACCAAACCATTCGGCGAACGAGGCTATTCGATGTGTGCTCGCAACATCTGACCTATTCATCATTTCTGCTGAGCAACGCCTTGTCTCGACTGTCCGCAAGATCATTGACCGCCTCACCTTACCAAATCCATCCCTTCGAGCTCCGCGATGGCACCCTGCTTCGTCGCAGTTTGCTGCAGGACGGTCCTGACCTCTTGCTTGCGATTCCGAAACACATTCGTTCGACTGTTCTGTCCCAGCTTCAGGAGACGCTACCAGCGGGGCACCTGGGAGTTTCGCGCACGTATGATCATGCACGCCGTTGATTCAACTGGCCAGGTAAGTATCGGTCGGTACCTCGTTAGGTGACCTCGTACGACTTTGTCAGTGCCGGAAGAAGTAAACACTCCCGCCTGTTCGCCGTCTTCAGTGACTCGACGTCCCATATGGGCCGTTTCACTGTGTCCGCCTCAACTTGTTTGGTGTTTTCGACGTCTATCTCGGGAAATAGATGGATTGCTGTTGCCACAGACAATGCTACGCAGTTTGCAATTATTCACGCACTTCCAACCAGCTGTGCCACCAATGTAGCAGACTTCTTGCGCCAGAACGTCATCCTTAAACACGGGGTACTGTGGCAGCTATTAACCGACCGTGGCAGATCGTTTCTTTCCAGGATAATCAGCGACATTCTGACAGCCAACCATACGTGGACCACGGCCAACCATAAACAGACGAGATGCTTCACTGAACGGATGAACCCAATCATTACCGACATGCTGACAATGTATGGGTAGTGCGTTCCAGTTATTTGCTCTCTTCACAAAGAAGGAGCGTAGGTGCGCAGCGGTCTGTCCCGGAGGTGGGTGCACAATTTTGGTGAGATTCGTGCGGCAGGAGGGAGAATGAGGAGGTAAGATCGATGCAGTGCTAGAGAGGAAGTGTAGAACTTGTGCAAAAGGCAACAAGTAGATCTAAGGGATCTTAGTGCCAGGCTATCAATATGTGTTTCGGATTAGGTTTTGTTTACACTTGTGTGAAATATGTAATCTGAATAGATGTAGCGACCTGCACGGTTTCGCACTGGCTCAAGCGCTTTCGAAAGGTGAGATTGATATGGGCCCCGAGAACAGCATGCGTATTCCAACTTGGGCCTAACCTACGTTTCATAAGCTGATACTTTGACGGGTGGGGGAAAAAAGGCGCAAGTGCCTTCGAAAGTATACTAATGTGCGGTTAGTTTCATTAATGATGCTATTTATGCTACTAAAGATGGTGGAAATAATCACGCCGAGGTACTTGCATGAAGTTGAACTGACAGATGTCGCAGCGTTTCACAGGACGTACTGGGCGGAGCGAGATTTCCTCTTCGGGTAAAAGAAACTAGCAGTGTTCTGGTAGTGTTTAGCCACATACGTCATTTGGTACAGCAAGCAGTGATCTTATTCACGTAATCTTGAAGTGTTAGGGAGTCATAATCGCCATGAATCATCTGCGAACAGGCGTATGTTAGTTTTTGGAGCCCTCCACTTTTGCGTCCCTCATATTCATATCGTGATTTTGAGACGTTAAACCCTAGAAATTATTATCATGTTAGATTAGATGTTGGCGGGGAGATCATTAATATATATTACAAGAATGTGTGTGCCCAAGACGGTGCCTTAGGTTGCTCCAGACCAAACAGAGCTTCTGATTGAAGATTGATTCTTAGCATGAGCACACTGCTCCAGATTAGTAAACAAAACACGAATCCAGTTTAAAACGAAAGAATTAAGGTTTAAGCGAGAAAGTTTCAAAAGTAGTCGCTGATAGGGCACCTTGTCGAACGCCTTTTCGAAGTCTAAAACAGAGCGTCAACTGGAACGGTTAGATTGAGGCTAGAGTGAATTTCATTAATAGACAACGTTAGTTGTATGTCACAAGATAAACCTTTGCGAATGTCATGTTGATTAGGAGCGAAAAAGTTAACCGATAATAAAAATTTAACTGCGTGTAAGTATAATAGGTGGTTCATTATGTTAGAATAAACACTGACTAGTGAAATAGGGCGGTAACTACAGCACGAAGATGGCGGACGGCCTTTTTTCGGGACTGGGACAATCTTGCTCACTTTCCAGCAATGTACTGCTCCAAATGACAATGTCTACTGAAAGATATGACATTACATTTAGCTGATGGTGTGTTTAGCTCCTTTTAGATTTTTCGAGTTGATGCCATCCACGCCTGCCGATGATGAAATCTTTACAGAGTCAATGACATCTGCGACGCCGGCATCAGCCATAGTGTTATGACCGTAGGGTGGAAAGTTGTGTCGGTTATCAACAGGTTCGTGAGTAATGACAGAAGGAATGTGCGGTTAAGTGCTTCTACAGTTTCACAATTAAGAATGGGCTGACTTTGGTCATCGTGCAGGAACAGTGCTTGCCAGCGATTAGGGTTTATAATCTTCAAGAATTGTTTCGGGCTATCGTGACGCATGTTCGGGAATGTGGAGGAGAAAAAAATCACGTTTGCTTTTGCTAAAAAGCGATGGAATGTTTTTCCTGCAGTGCGACAACTCTGTCATCGCAATCGGCGTTAGGACGCTTAGCAGCACGGAATAATCTTTTCTTTGCGTTGTTCCAGCGTTTTAGTGCTCCTTTGAACCAAGGTGATGACTTTTCTGTTACGGTTATTGTAGGTATATGTGTATTTATCAAGCCATGCATATTGTTTCTCAACAGGAGCCAGTTTGCGTTGAGAGAGCGGTCCAAAACGCCAGAAAGAAAACTTGGGGAATTTTATTTTAGTTCGATGTTCATTGCTACGTTATTTCCGTTATCGTCCAGAGTTGTAGTTCTTATATTTTTTGCGGGGTGCAGCAATTCTTAAATTACCTGAAGCATGATGTACACAGCGATGTAAAGAAGAGGTCAAGTATGATAGATTAATTTAGGCTTTGAGGTGTTGGCCTGCTTGCAAGTCGTGTAGTCCGTACATGAGACAGCTGTTGATGAAGTTGCTTTTGGCCGTGTTCACCGATATCGGCGCGTCAGGGTAGTCGAATCTATGCAGGAAAAAGTGAAGCCGTTAATCAATGATAGATGAATGGCGATGCCATGTTATGACAGAATGAAGCGCCTCATGAAAATCAGCCACAAACGTCGTGTCAGCATCAGGAGGGCGATAGCAACCACGAAGTATGACTGACGGGTAGACAGCATTTTTTGAAAAAAAGACGATTTTTAAAAGTGTACTTACTTCATTTTGGACTCAATGAAGGCAATCATGAGCGCCTATTAGAAACCTACCGTAGTTTTTTTTTATGTCAATAAATTATAAAGGTGCTGATATTAGGAAATACTGATGGAATCTCCGAGTTGCTAATCGACGGGAGCTCTGCACGGCCCGGCCCGGACCGTGGGATTCATGGCGGGCCCGGGCCAGGCTCGGGTTTGATGTGGCGGTCTCGGGTCGGATCGGGCTCAGACATTCCTCACTTTATAAAGGCACACTAAAGGGATACAATGATTCGGTTAAAACTGATAAAGTGTACTCTCAGAACTCGAATGTCGTTACTTTCACAATCATAAGGAGAAAATCAAGGGAAAGGTTCCATTTTTAAATTTCGCGCCGAAATCTCCACGCGTGACGTAATGAATTTCAAACTGTATTTGTCGGTTTTTGAGGACATTGGTTCAACGAAACTTTTTGAAACTTGGTACGTTAAGTCTATGGCCCTCTCAGAGGTCAATGTACCTAAGGTTTGCCGATTAGGAACTACGAAGATCCCAGTAGACGCCGTGTTTGTTGCACGATTTTCAAGGCGGCGTCGGCACCCGCATTTTCTTTTTGCGCGTTTTCTCGCTTACAAAGACTCTAGTCGCAGCGAGCGTGGTGATTATGGTATTTTAAAAGTAATTTACTGATAATAGAATAATTGTTTTTTTCTTTAGTGTCCGTTGAAGTTTGTTCCTCATAATTTGCGCGTACATATACGTTTCAGATTTTATCTCGACAAAACGATTCTTTTTTATGTGGGGCAAGCTATCTGGAGAATTTTGATGAGCGACAAGGACTGATCTTCTTTTACTTCTTGCATGTGGGACCACTTGATTTATCTGAAACGGGCGAGCTAAGATAAGATAGCCAAGGCGCGTATATAGTTAACATCTCGCTATTCCGTACTTTTTTCATCCGTTATTATTTTATACCCTAAATATTATTCTCTAATCGCCGTAATAACTGCAGTATAATACATTTATACCTATAACTTATTATCGCAAGTGTGATCACAGAGCTCCAAGGCGGGAAAACGTTCTTGCAAGTTCCAGCCCTTCACTAAAAGGAAAAGACTGCGCGGAATCTCTTTGTAAAAATCCCTATAAAACGTTCTTTTTCCGTGGCTCCGTCTAGGCTCCCAGAGGTCACGTGACGCGAGATGGACATGTACAGCCTGCTTTGTGTGCCCACATGTTAATATCTGAGTGTTCATCTTGTTCCGCTATATCACGGCTCTCGCTTAGATTTAGGTGCACGTTAAAGAACCCCAGGTGGTCGAAATTCCGGAGCCCTCCACTACGGCGTCTCTCATAATCAAATCGTGGTTTTGGGACGTTAAACCCCAGATATTATTATTATATCACGGCTCTCGAACTCACCTCAGCTAACGGGCCGCATTCACGAAAATTTACTTCCGCAAGGGCCAGGACAGTGACGAAGGTAGGAGTGGGGAGCAGGGGGAGGGGGGAGGGGGAGGTTTCACCAAATGTCAGCTATCGTTGCCATTTTAAAGACCTTTTTAAAATGTTATGTATGGGTCATTTCTGAAGGGCATTTGGCGGCAAGTTTCCACCAACATATCGATACCTACCTCCAAAATGACTAAAATCTGGACGCCAATTCTGCAATACAGAGTTTTGTTTCACGCTTATGTATCAATACATGGTAGATGCAGGCGAGGCCTCACGAAAAAAAAAATGCTTTAGACCTGTCATACCTGTGTATCTAAAGAATGCACTTATAACCAAAATTAAAAGAAATGGGACGAATACAGTCGTGTGCGAGCAGCAGGCTGCTAGCGAGAGGTCCGCGGGCCGCGTGATTGAGACCCCTGCACTATACAGTGCGAGAGCTACATTGTACATTCACAACAGCGTTGGAATGTGCAGGAATAGCATAATCTATTAAACATGTATATTCATGTTTAAAGACAAAGTACATTAGCTTTACGAAATATCTGGATTGAAATAAGAATCACGTATTCCATGGCGGGCGATGTCCCCTTACCTCAAGTAATATGCATCCAATGAGTAAGCGTCGAGCAGGGGCGTAGCCAGAATGTTTTGCGGGGAGTGGTGTGGGGGGCTCCTCCTTGACTGAAGTGGGCGCTGGGCGGCCAGACGAGGTCGAGTGTGATATTGTAGTGTGTGTGCTATGGCAAAAGAAATCGCGGTGGGGGTTGGGGGCACGGGCCCGGTGTGCCACCCTCTGGCTACACCACTGGTCAATAATCTTATTCGCACCATTATTACCAAACTGGAATGAGCCCCTATAATAGATCGCAATCACTTCGTCCACCTACTGATAGTCCTACCTGTGTAGTCTTACCAGCGTAGGTGCAACATCGTGAGGAAGGCATACACCATTATAATATGGGAAAAAAGTGCCCTGTGCAAGCCGCGCATAACAAACACTGGTGAAAACTGCAAGGAGAAGCCCTCCGAGGCATTTTTAGATTATATTGAATAGTGGCACAATTTTCAGGAACGAGAGGAATGAAGGGATAAGCTTGATAGCTATTTTCATTTTGCAGAGCTTCAAAAATACATCCTAAATTTTATGCAGTGGTTGAAGCTAAGAACTACGACTGCGACGCCTTCACACTTAGCAAGGCAGAAGTGCGACCCTGCGGCTAGCGCAAGCAGTGCAAGAAACTTTAGCGCGGTAGGACACGTGATGCAACGGCGCATGGTGCGCTTATAATAGAATCTCTTTATAATTTTATTTTTTGTACAATAACATGCGAACAAAAAAGCTATACACTATGCCACAAAAACTTAGACTGTAAGCAGTGGTGTCATATATGAAACGAATGCAGCGACAAATAGTTTCTTTTTTTCCATTCGGCTTCTTATTGGTATTTCCAAAGTGCACCTGGTGCGCGTGTTTCGGGATAATTTTTATCTAGGCTAGTGTAATTATAAAAACTGTATTAAGTTTGGCTTTTTCTATTCCTCTTGATGTGGCAAGGTGCCACTACGATGAAGATATATGTGCTACATGTCCAGAAGCGTGCACGGTTGGCTTTGTCGTTACGGCACGCTGCAATGGAACACTAAAGAGAAAAAACGATTTGTGTCGTATTAGTAAATTACTCTTTCACAATTCCAAAATCACCACGCCTGCCGCGAGAAGACGCATGGGAAGCGCGAAAACGCGGAAAAAGAAATTACGGCTGGTGACGCTACTTTCAAATTCCCGCATCAAAAGCGTCAGATTTTCACGGTGTCTGGTAGGGGTCTTACGCAGTTCCTAATCGGTACAAATGAAGTGCATTCTCTTCCGAGGTGGCCATAGACTTACCATATGAAGCTGTAGGATATTTCGGCAAGACGAAGTTGCCAAAATACGAGAAATACGCTTTGAAATCCGTGTTGTTTGGTCCAAAAGTTTGGTGCGAAATTTAAAAATCAAACCTTGAGCTTGACTTTTTCCTTTATTAATGCATCTCTGTTGGCCAAACTAACGACATTAGATTTCTCAGAGTACCATTTATCAATCTAAGGCGAATAAATGTTTCACTTTCGTGTCCATTTAAATTTCAATACAGAGCGCAACTAAAACAAAGTGAAGAGAGCGTTCTGTTCTCAGTCCCCTCAGTTCTTCTGGAGCCCATCTCAGCCCTTCAAAAGAGCCCAAACTAAGTACAAAAGTGAGATCTGCTTTTCGTTTGAAAATGTACTAAGAGCACGAGCTTCCTGGAACAGTACTACTTCTGACGTGTCTCAAGTGTTCATTACGCTGCGCTTCAAAATGCACAATGAAAAATGAATTCCTCATCATTACCGTTTTTTATTTCAGTCTACGATTTATTGGAGTCTACTCACAACGAAGCGGGAATATATTGCTCCAGCATGACTGCGTTAATAAATATCACCGGCTAGCATAAACGTGCTGTACAAGAAAAATATTAGGCTTTAATCGTGGGAGGCTTTTTCTTACAGGTTGCAGGCATGGGAATTAAGCTGAAGTTATAGAAAAGCTGTGACTTGACGCACAAAGGCGTGCGCAGAGTTCCCATTAGGAGGGGGGGCGGGGCAAAGTTCTATTGCAGGCCCCATTCTGCCACCATTAGCGTGAACAGTCTGTCCCCCCCCCCCCTCCCGGTGGTCAAGTCTAAAAAACAACATGCTTCACAAAGGATGAAAAAAACTAACCGACGTTTACAATACTGCCTAATGCGAATTCTGAGCGCAGCTGTTGATGCTTTTTATTTTGCAAAAAGTTGAGGCAAACAGTTGAGGTCGTACATGTATGTATGTACAGTTGCATACGACTATTCTCAATGAGCGACTTCACACCCAGATGTCTCAGTGCATGCATGTAATCCATTACGCCCCTTGACAAGTTCTTGCACTACCCGGTTCAGATTGCGCATACCCCGGTTGGCCTTATTTAGATATTGCACCACGTTATCGACACGTGCGTACGTGTCAGGCACCACATGAAGATGCATGTTTGAATCTAGTATGAACGCCACCTATGGGTTATAGTAATTCACCCACCTTTGTTGGATGGTTCGGGGTAGCATGAGGGTTGGACGAGGCGTACGCGCTCGGAGAACCGAAATGTAGTCTTCGTTGTCCACAACGCCGGGGGTTTCACAGAACTGCGCCATTGAATCATAGTTGCTCGTTTCCAGGGCCTGCTGCATGACTTGGTACTTGTTTCGGAGGCTCTCGATGTGTTCCTTCTGCACGGCGACAGCGAAAGAGTGCATTTGTTTATTTCGGCTCACGTACGCGTTTTTGTTTCCTTGCTTGCTTGCTTACTTGCTTACTTGCACCTTATATCTGGCCTGTACCCACTTTGCTTGCCTGAATCTTGTGGCACGTACTCGGTCGCGCGGTTACGCAACCGATGGCGATAGAAACGGCGACAGCGACGCCGCTCAACGCTGGGACGGGCGCCTAAGAGCTGCGCCGAAAATGAAATGTGGCGATGACGTGCTTCTCACAATGGCGTGCCTTCGGTCCCTGTCTTAGAGGAGGTAAAAATAGAAAGTAAACAGTTCTAGGAACGCAACATCAGGTGCCTTCGACCGCCAATATCGTCTAAAACCTGCGTGGACGTGAGTCTGCTCCTTAATCAATGACGGTACAGGTACGACTGAATAATGGTATGGGGCAGACTTTGCACCACCGTAGTTATTAGGGGGGGGGGGCGCCCCTGCCCACCTCGTTTACACGCCTACGTTTAATCGTTATAACAAAAAAGTCCTAGTATATTCATTGCATAGTTTACCCCGAATGTTGTATAAGCTGGAAATATGCCAGGAAATAGCTGCTCAGTGATATTAGGCTAAGCTCCCTGACCTGGCACCGTGACACACGCTCTTTTTTTATTTCTATTTCAAAGCATGAGCTCATTTTTATACAATTAAAAATAGAACCTATATTTACGAAAAACTCACCAGGCCTGCACATAGCACGCAGCAACAGTCACAGCGAAAGCTCAAAGAGCGGCCTTTCCAGAGCCCCTTGTAGAGTACATTGGGCAACTAATACAAGTACACGTGCAAGGTACCCCCTACGCTATAAACCACCGCAAATTTCATGAAGTAGGGAAACATCAACTGTGTCATTATTTGTCATTCTGCGGATAAGCTATGGACCCGCTACACATCTGTAAGGCATTATGTGCACTTTGTTGATGCTGCATGTGGCTGATGACGATGAAGATTGATGGCTGTCTTTTATAATGGGTTGGAAGCATTAATCGACACACTCGATTCGCAATTCGGATTGTGTGACGCCTGGTTGTTATTTTACTCGTCTACGACTCTATAATACATGTGTTAACACGATTCCTTGTCCGTCATGACAAGAGTACAGGGTGTTTTTCCGTAGGAGTTTCAAGCTCCAGCATTGCTCTGTGGTAGAATATTCGACTGCCAAGCAGTGTGCCCGTGTTCAAATCCCATCCTGTCCTAGGAACTTTTTCTCATTTTATGTTTTTATTATGTCTCGTAATAGCGGTTAGCGTGTATCAACACAACGGACTGACTCCGTCTTTTGCGTGGCTGACGGCGCATCACGTGACTCCGCGTCATGGATTTGTGCCATCCCAGCGGCGTCCGCGTCCCTCGCGGATGCTTATGCCAAGCTATTTTTCGCATCCCGATTGTGGTTGTCTAATTAAGCAGATTTAGCCGAGGATTTCATTCTAGGTCTGGCAACAAGCACAGCTTTTTGCGCTAGTTTTGTTTTGTGTATTTAGCTGACGAAGTCATAAGGGTCCGGCTATGTGCCCGACCTTTTTCATTTTTTCTCTCGTTTTCATAGGGCTCTTGCGCGGGCAGTTCCCTCAGTCCGCTCTACCTACGCGACTGCAGCTATGAACTGTCGCGACGGCAAAACATTTTTACTTCTGCGTCTTGTTAAGCGATATAGTCCCTTTGCCAACAAGATCTTTTTGCAAAAAACACGTGCTCTTCATCATCTAATTCCGGCAAAACAACAGTCATTGCAATAGGCCGGCAAAAACATTGGAGCTGAATCGGACTCACTCAATAAATATATTTTGGTCTCAAGGTACACTCAGACTCAGACTCACCAAATTTCCCTCAACCGAACGCACTCGAACTGAGACTCACTAAACTTGTTCTCAGCCGGACTTACCCAGACTCAATGTCACGAACATAATACTCTGCCGGACTCACTGAGCCTCAGATTCACGGCTTCACCTGAGTCCGAATGAGCCTGACTGAGTCGACTCATGAGTGAGTTTCCCGACCTATGGCCATTTGAGCTAATCGTCGTTTTTTTTTCAACGTCGTTTTTTTCGATTTTTTTTTCAACCAAAAACAAACTATACGACAAAGACAAAAATGTCAAAAACTCTGATAACCTTCGCGACATATACAGAGAAGAAGAAGAAGCCGGTCAGGCTTTGAAACGTCGGTTTTCTTAAAATAAACCTTCTGGTTGGAGATTTCTCTTTTTGTCTTTAGTCTTTCACCCAACCAGGCAGACTTCTGCCGAAAGTTTACCTTTAATAAAACATTCGTATGCTACGGCCTCTTAGACTTGCTAGCACTCAAGCTACCGCAAATATCTGAGGCCATGTTACGCCAATAGAGGCACTCGCTAAGCCTCCAGCTATAGGAAAACGAGTACGACTCTCGGAAACGGTGCCAAATTGCCCATGAATGCTGTGGGAACCACGCCCACCGGTTATCCCGAGATAGCGCCACGAGCTGCGCAGAGGTGGTGCGCGTGGCCCAGCGGCGCGCTTTAAAAGGGGCAGCCTGCGCGCTGCCCAGGGAGAGGTGCCTTGGTTGCCAGGAAGGACGGATGCTGCCACCCGCGCTGGCCGATCGCTGCTGCCGGAGATCATTGTCGCTGCCTCGCAGTCTCGTGTCCCTGGACCGACCCAGCCATAGGCATCGTAGCGGTAAATAAATTGTTATTTGTTGTGAGTTGAAGCCTCCGTCGTCGTTGCTTTAACTACGGACGGGACGCAGCAAGCCGAGTACCCAAAATGCTTTGCCGTCGAAGCTTTAAGATATAAACCTACAGCAAATGCAAGCGTCAATTTGGAACAAAAACGTGACTCAAAGCGCGATGTTGAGCTGAAATATTCCATTTTAGAATAACAGAGAGCTGAGCTAGTTGGTAAGTATTCAATATAAAAAGACAGGGCGTACAAACACGGACACGAGAAAGAATTCAGGACACCACAAACGCCGACTAACAAGTGACACGGCCGCTACATAAAAAAACAGGTGCGGCCTGCTGCGTGGCGCCGAAACGGCGTCTGGGGCCTAGTTCACCTTCCGCCCGCTCTGGCCCCACCACTCCGGTACAGCTGTTCACGGAGAAGCGCTTCGACAGTCACTTTTGTACGCGCGACACTTACTCCAATCAGGCCGTAGATAACGCGTTTTATAATTTCACATTACAGGTTCAACATCGAAGTCGTTATTAGAAGTGCCGATTACCCAACATATGTGAACAGTTTCTCCCAGGAGTACCAATGTTTGGTGGAGTGCGCCTTAATACTCTCCATGAATGTTGCCCGTTTGACTCACCTGAAATGAAAAGTGTCACCGAACTACTGATCCCATTATTGGGCAGGCAGTCGCCGGGCAGATTCCAAGGGTTCACGTATCGGCCCACCGAAAAGCACCCCGAAAGCACGCATAATTTAAATGTAGGTCCTTTCAGCGCGCCATCCAACGACTGTTGTGGTTCAAAGACCGAGTTAGAGCCAAGAGTTAACAACACAAACAAAATGCATTCTCAGTTAGGGCAGTACAAGCATCACACAAACTTGCACACTCGGCAGGTATTAATTACAACTCACAACATCACTTAGATGGTGTTTAAAACAACGAGAACAAACCTACCGCGCTTCAAATGCAATCTCATCCATTCGGAACTATCCAAGAACACTCAAAGGCCTTGAATATTCACCAAACGTGTGCAGCTGACAATTCTGGAACGTTTCTTAAATATTTCTCTTCCAGGAAACATTCAGACGAACTCCAGCTCTGATCACCGTCGTTCGGTGACACTTTTCAAAACAGTGCTCCCACGGCGTCATCACTCGATTTTTCAAGATTGACTAACCGCACTACACGACTCACTCGAACATCATAGCTTGTTCGCCGACTTCACCATACTGTCCTACCCTCAATCGTCTTTCGTTTGGATACTTCCCGGTTTCGCGAACATTCCAAGTAATTATTCGGCTCGTAGCACGTAGCACAGCGACAGCTAGGGGACCAGGATTAGTCTCCCCGGTTCGTATGCGGAGACGGTAGCTTCCACTTTGATTATTCGAATTCTCCCGATGTGCGCGGGCGTTACGTTGTCGCGACGGCGTCTTCGTAGGAGAGGGTAAGGGCAGCCCTGGGCGCCTTTTGATGCGTGTACTTTTTTTTCGTTGCGCTCGCCCGTTGAGGGCAAACGGTCGGCGCGGTGACTTGAAGTTGTCACCAGGATGCGGCGGCGCGTGCCTGTTTTAGCACTCGTTTGTGACAAGAAGAACTGCTCTATTACGAATATTACTCTTCCCGACACTGTAGATCGCACGGGAATACTTGGTACTTCACAGTAGCGCCTTTTCACGTGTTCAAGTTGCACAGCGGCACACAACAGCTTCACGGCATCACAGCACTTGAAAAAAACCATCTGCCACACGCCGCGCACCAAAGAACCGTGCTCAAGCACAGGAAACATGAGACAAGCTGCCCACACACGCGATCGCACACAAGAAAACACGAGATAGCACGCGGATACGCACAAATCCTGAGGCAACCACACTGTAGAACGAACCGGCGCCTGCTTTGTATTGGAGTAGTGGCGTGCTCACCCAAAACAGCGGGCAAGGTAAATGTAACTGGTAGCGAAGCTTCCATAGAAGCTCATACATTCAGAATATGGCGGCTCATCAGCTGCTGATGGGGCTTAGCGCCATCTGTGTGAGGAGTGAACACTTTCGGCGTAACAATAAAAAAGCGGATGTGACGCACTATTCGGTAAAAAAAGTGACGTCATTTTGTTGGCACTAGCGCGAAATTTGATCTAAACAGTTTTCTTAGGCCCCTGAATGCGAAGGACTCGCGCTGCGGCGAGCCGGCAAGTCCTTGGCGAGCGCTCTTGAAGCCAACGTTAGCTAAACTAATATCGACTCATGATTAAACAGCGCTGTTTAAGTGTGCCGCCGTTTATTTCACCTTCGTTTTACGAGGAAACCTGTTTATATGTTTACTCCTGTATAAAGAAGTTTGTTGAAAGTCAGCGCCTGTTCTTGTCTTTTCTTCCTGTGTGCGTCGTTTTGATTTTTGCGCTGTTTACTTCCATGCATAAAGATGAACTCAAATGCCATAACAGTTATCTTCCACGTAGACCCCCACGCGTGCCGGATTGATAGGCCTGCCTATTGCGTGGGCATGCGCAGATAAATTTTCGTGCCTCGTTTCTTTTTCGCCGTTGTGCGTCTTTTCAGTTGTTTGTAGGCGTTTGTGGTGTCCTGACTTATTTCTTGTGTCCGTGTTTGCACACCCTGTCTTTTAAATGCGAATGCATTTCTTAGTCGGGGCATGTCAGGCGTCTGTCGGTGTCCGCCCGCCGGCAGGTGTTATCTCTCCGCTCTCACTCCCTCTCCCATAGCAACAGCTGCGAGCGCGCGCGCTTATCCTAGTCCCTAGCAACCGGAGCAGGTGGTGCGGGCGGAGTAGCGGAGAGTGACTGGAGAGGAGGAGCGCGCTCTGGCGTGTGAGGGCGCTCGCATCGCGGGAGCTCGGCAGAGCTCCCGCGTGTGTGGAGAGAATGTAGGAGAGGGTAGGTGCAGTGCTTCGCCGCTCCTTCTCTCGCCTTTCGCTCTCTCTCCTCCCTGCGCCCCACTCCCGTCCGCTCGCTCGCACGTATATATAAATGGAGTGAAGTGATTACTACGCCTTGTACTCTCGGCGCAAGAAATGCATTCGCATTTCCTCACGATTCCCTTTGGGGCGGTGGGGGCATTTTTTAGAATTAAAGATTCCAAGCGGGCAGCTCTCACTTTAGACCATGAAGGAAGGAATACTAAGGAGAAGCTCTGACCTCACATTCGTGAGGCCTCCACATCACAAACACCCGCATCTCCTCCTAGCGAAGGAGCAGAGAAATATTTCGCGATTTCCGTCGCGTCGTTTTGCAACTTTTGCAGACTTTTTTTTTCTTTTCGGTGTGCAAGCGGCGCTGCTCTTTCTGTGTGATCTTTAGGAAAGCTACGCAATGCCCAGCTGTTGCGTACACTCGGTGCAAATCGCGGTACCGGGTGTCACTTTTCATGTGTACGTACACGTTCGCTTAATTGATGATCACTAATGCATGGTATTTGCATGCGAAGCACTCAGATGTGAGCTCTATTGCTTCTCACTCGTTGTGTCAACTCAGAACACGCGTGAACTTTTGTTTTTGGCGTCTGACGCGCCGTAAATAACATGCGCCGAAGGCATCGTACGTTTCTAGAGGCTGTGTCGTTCAACAAAACGGCAATAAACTTTTCATGTTGCTATCGGACTACGTGATGTATGTAGTGTGTTGTGCGCTCACTGCGTTCTTGCAGTTGTGCGCATTAGAATTACAAACTTTACGTGCACGATCGCGCATACAATACAGCGGCCTCCCCTTTCTGACGTGAAATTACGCCATAGGTTGGCGTGGCGCCGAATAGCTACGCTCACTCCATATACACGAGCAGAGAAGCGCTAATCGTGCAATAGATTGGGAAATCGGGCTACGAGAAGAGAAAGGAAAGCCCTAACGCCCAGCAGAACGCGTAAGTTGCTGCTAGGTGAGTTCGAATACGATGATGCAGTGGCTGAATCTTCTTGATTAGGGCACGTACCGGTACATTCTGTACTGTTGCAAAAAATGCTCCTCGAAGACTTTCAGCCCGCAGCGCGCGGGCCTGCCACGCACGAACAGCCCGGTAAACGTCTGCCTGCAACATTTTACTGCGTGCGAACCGCACAATACACGCTAAGTTTACGCCGGGACTACAAATCTGCACAGAAACGAACCACCACGGAGAGCACGCCGCAGGGCGTCTGCTGTTTTGTTTGCCCCACACCGGTTTACTTGCCTCATAAATCTGACGTCACTTCCGTCACACTTTCCGCAATGCATTCGGATACGATAGGGCCTCTCTTCAGATTTCCTTCCTCTATGCTTTAGACGGTGCCGCCATGCTTTTTTTTTTCTCTCCGCCGCGTTCGTCTGTCCGCCGTCTGGTTGCGCTTCGCAGCCGGACGGGGGGCGGAACTATCGTCCGCAGAGGATATTTCGGCCGAGCCATCTGTCGTGTATATAGACGGTTAGGGGCACCAGCGGTGGCGGTAGCATATAACTACGGCGCCGAAATGTGCTCTTCTTGCGACCTCATAACAGCTTTCGCTGTAATAAATACTGGCCTCAAACACCTTCACTGTCACCTGAATCATGGCCGAGAGCACAGAGAGGCTGCTTCCAATGGCTAGGTAGGTGGTGGATGGAAGCAAAGAAAATATCCACCACTGGTGGTATATGTCGCCCATTTTAACGCCATCTCTTCATGTTGAAAAGTGAGGTTGAGGGCACGGAACCTTACCCGCTGTAAATGGTGCGAATACTTGGTTGATGATGATAGTAACTAAGAGTGGGCGACATTTCTAGAATTGTTTTTCTCATTTCATTTTTCATATTTCGCGCGACAGTAGTTACGAGCGGCGGCGGCAAACATCCCCACTGCCCGTGTGATCTGATAACAGGTTTCGCTTTCAAACAAGATGGCCGCCATGGCAAGATGTCTGTCGCCCCTTCTGATTCTTCTGGATTTACGCCACTGGTCGGGATATTCCAGTCGCCCCTCTGAGTTTGGGAGTGATTGCACATGTAATTCCTGAAAAACAAATCGCCAGATCCCGTGCGTTGTTGGAATCGGTTTCATACGAAGCAGTCAGCGGGTACTTTTATGCTCTATATTATGACTTTAAGCTAAGCGTTACGAGGTGGCTTGACGTGTTTTTGTAAGTGTAGTAGCCTTGTGCACATCGCGGGCTTACCAGGTACGGCGACAACATGGGCGTTTAAAGGGTAACTTATGGTGTGACGCAACGTCAGCCGTCACGTTAGAGTGCACACGTAAGTATTATCGAAACTAAGTACACTTTCTGGTGCAGTCATGTGAATATCACACGAAATTTTCGTTATTGTATTCCACCGGGGTCGAGCAATGCTTCAATATAGCTTGCTGAATCATGGGAATACAAATATAGTGCATATTACACTGCTACAAAAGCGGAGCTAACACTGGGACCACAGACGTTAATCTGATATTACACCTGTATCCTAGGAGTACATATGTAGTGTTTATTGCTTTCTTGTAAAATAAGATAGCCATCACCACAAACATAAATGACGCTGCCCCGACATTACGCCTGTATAGACTGTTTTTCCAAACCAGCTTATTGACCTGGCGTGGCTCCGTGGTTGAATACCTGATTGCCACGCAGAATACTTAGGTTCGATTCCTTCTGGGATCCTAATTCTTACTATTTTCATTCGTCGGGTCAACGCTGTCGATGTCGGCTTTTCACTGACGCCCTCTCATTGAAATAAATAACGCGCTCTCATTCCAATAAAAAATACAATATTCCCAGAAAAAGCATGAAGCATATATGTAATTAGGCTATATTCTACATGACATGTCTGGTCAATTTTCAATGGAAATTTTCTTTACAGGATAGCGGAGCACTACGGAAATATGTACAATAAAAAACATTGAGGATACCGGTCGCCGGAACCATATAATATGAAAAGAGCACAAAGTGTTTATTCTTCTGAGCTAGAACATATCGACCTAATAAAAATAATAAATCGTCTGCTAGCGGCGTTCACTCATGATATTACTGGTCAAATGAAAAAAAAAAAGTCTACAATGCCTTCCTATTCTAGAGGTACGAGACGCCAATATCACCTATCGGAACCAAAATAACGGGAAAGCATTTGTGACATTAACACACTAAATGCTAACAAATACGGATTAACTTAAAGACAAGGCACGTGGGGCTTCGTTAATAAGGCTGAAAGTGAAAGCGAATCGCTTTTCAGTTACCGCTTATCGGAGCGCGTTATAGCATGAGAATTACCTTAGAAGCAGACAATTTTTGTTCTAGATGCGAAGCATTTATGGCGGTGTTCTAACCGGTGGTGGTGGTGGTGGTGTGCGGCGCGACCACCCGTACTGCACATGCGCAAGCCCTCTCCACACATCTCTTCTCCACCCCTCTCCACTCTCCTCCATTTCCTCCTCTCCACATCACATCTCCACTTTACTTCCCCTTTCCTCTACTCCTCTCCACTTCCCCTCTGAAACGCGGGCTCGACATGCCGCAACGCTGCTTCGTATCGCCTCGTGGTCTCTAGCGGGGGATGGTGTGAGTTTTGACACAGTTGTATATGACCATATCGCTTCTAACGTGAGTACCTCTCAAGACACACAAAGAGTGCTTCAAAAAGGCTCTTCATTTTTATGTGCTATTAAGATTCATAAGTGTATCGAAGTGGTGTAAAACTGAGCCTGTACAAAATATCGCAGCATTCTGGATTCCGCAATGAAGGATGTCGCGTCCACCAGATACCAGTTTTACCGCTATCGTCGCGGTATGCTTGCAGCTTCTTAGACGAACTGCTAAGAATTAACTGCTAACTCGAAGTGTTCTGTATCAATCACACCAAATTTTGAGCGCGTCTCCCATTCTCTCAGGGAAAACTGTAATAATGAATGTTGGTTTTCATAATGCCCAACGTACGTACTGTGTCAAAGCCTTGGTACTGTGTAATGGGTTGCGATCTCTAGCGGCTTCTAGTGGGTCGTCCTCTTCGGCTCGTACCTGAAAGAACGCCGCTCGCGCTGAGAGTAAGTGCTTTTGCCTTGAGTGCTCGCATCTCGTATTGCCACTGAGTGCCGTCAAATGAACATCTTGTGCGTGAGGAGCTGGCACGTCAGCTTTATCTCGTGCCGTTTTCTCAGCCCCAAGAGTTCCTACAGCAGCAGCAACTGCGGGAACTGACCCCGTTGGATCCCGTGCTCCAACACGTCACCCAAGGACAGATTTCGGAGGCCCTGCCGCTACCCATCAGCAGCACCCTGTCGCAGCACCTCTTATGCTGAGGCAGTAAAGCAGCAGCATCTACAACATCCCCCACCGATGCATGGAGTGTCACATGCTGTTGCCGCGACTCCTCCGGCCGTCACATGGGGTGCTCCTATCGCTGCAAACCCCTGGCGAACGCGCGATAACCGGCCAATCTGTTTTGCATGCGGCGGCCCTTGCCATGTCTCCCGACACTGCCGACGTCGAGTGCCGGTATACACAGACACCCGTTCACAGAACTACATGGGTTGTCCCCGCTCTTGCTTTGCAGTTCGGATCCTCACTCAAGCACGTCTTCACGTGACTATCCGGAACCCACGTGTCGTCGCGCACCTTTACCCCGTTGCCGCTCCGTGTCAGCCATGCGTCGTCGACCAGCACCTTACAATGAGAGAAACTGGCCGCCGCCGTTCAGGAGGCCAGAACTGCGCTGTCGAAATGCTCAAGTCCTCGAACTTTGCCGTCGAATATTGCCGAAGTTTTTGTAGAAGGCGCGCATATATATGCTCTTGTCAATACCGGTGCTGCCGTTTCTGTTATAGACGCTAAACTTTGTCGCAAGCTACGAAAAGTGACCATGCCTCTTCATGCGATGTCCTTACGTACAGTGGATGGAGAACCTGTTCGGCCTAGAGCCGCCTGCACTGCCCGTATCATCACTGCGAAGGACCACTACATTGTTGAGTTTATCGTCCTTTCCTCCTGCTCAGATGACATTATACTTCGCTGGGATTTTCTATCACGTACTCAGCCTGCTATCGGTCGTGCCAGGTGCGAACTTGAGCTCTTCTCGTTGTACCACCAACCCTACGAGCACACTCATCAAGCCGCACACAAACTAGTCGCCAAGAAAGACACCGAAAATCCCCCGACAGCAGCTGTTTTGCTCCCTGTGTCTGTCTTGCAACGGGGTGTGTGATGGAGCTGCTTTCATTGAACGATCAAGCCTCTTGCTTAGCCGGAAAGCACTTCTGCCTTAGTCGACCATTTCCATTTCTAGTGGAACCAGTGCTCCCTGCCTCACTAATCCTCTTCGGTATACCATCAAACTGTTTAAGGGTGAATCTCTTGGTTGTATGCAGACCATTCATGAGGGAGAAATGTTTACTGTGCAGCATGATTCATCTCGAAGCGACCTCGACACCATCAGTGCCCTTAACACCCCTGATGTTCCGGCTTCCGAACTATTCAATTTCTCAATCGCAGACGGACTGTCACCATCTTAACGATCTGATCGTCTCCAGCTGTTTGCACCAGTTCCGCGAATTTTTCGATGTTGCGCAACCTGCCCTTGGCTGAACTGCCAACATTCTTCATCACATCGACACCGGCTCCCACATGCCTGTGCGACAAAGAATATAGCGTGTTTCCGCGGCGGAACGACAAGTTATTACCAAACAGGCTGACGATATGCTTCAACATGTTCATTGGAATCACCTGTAGTTCTAGTTATGAAAAGGATGCACTTGAACAGGTAAAGCGCATTACAGGGAAAGAAACGGCCGAGCAGACCGACACAAGAGGACAGAGCGCTAACTTCCAACTGAGTTTTATTGTCAAAATGCATAAAATATATAGACTTGCGGAAGCATACAAAAAACAACAAAAGACCCTGCCGTAACGCTAAGATTAGACACAACATCGCAACGTCACAGACCAAAGATTCATAGATGGTTCGCCTGATTAAGGAAGGCCACTTCATGTTCAGATAAAGCGAACGAAGGGGCGCTGATACATGTGAAGCCACCCAATGCACCACAAACAATCCCCAGTACATCCGATGGATGTTCAGTGCCAGATGTTCGCGAGTCCAGTGGACATCCGTACACGTCCCAATGACGTACGGCGGATATCTGACGGACCGTCCCGCGCAAACAAAAAGGAGTTAAACTGGACGTCCTGGACACGTCTTTCACGGATATTCAGACGTCCGCCGGACTCAATAATTTGGACATGAACGTCCACGGGACACTTGTCGGATTTTAAATGCGGACATCCGTGATAAATCCGGAATTTTTGAAGCCTTAATTAATAAAAGACTTACATGCATCATTCAGTTCCACATTAACAAGCCTCATATTTAAATTAACAGTTATGACTATTCAAGTTAATATACAGTGCCTTTATCATGCATAGTTTGGTTAATTTGGTGCACGTGGAAGCGGTTCTCATACATTTGTGATAACTGCACACCAATGTAACTTACATTAAATATGTTGAATGGGCTCTTGCTGAGGATGTGTCTTGAGGTAATATTTTGTAACCCATGGAAACTTTACCAGTAAGAAGGTCTTTTAGTTGCTTTGAGGGCACATATTTGTGAACGCAACAGCACAGTGAAGAAAGTGAAGCATGGTGCATAGGTTGTTAGGAGTACAGCTTCTGAAGCATTGGAAATGGAGAAGTATGAGTTGGTTTTTGTTGGTGTATCGCTTGTCATACTTCAGCTTTTTCCATGCTTTAGAGGTTGTACTCTATTCAAGAATCAGAGCACCAATTATATGCACCATTCTTCACTTGCCTTACTGTGCTGTTGCGTTCACTAATAAGTACCCCAAGGCAAATACAGGACAGTCTCACTGGTAACAGTTGGATGAGTGACAACATATTAGCACAAGGCACAAGATCCACAGCCAGCAGCAACCCATTCAACAACACCCATAGCATTCCCAGCAAGTTCAACATCTTTATTGTTGACTGCATTGGTACACAGTCATCAGAAATAATGCATATAAGCCTTTTAATAAGACTTGTGCAGCTTTTCGTGACGATCTGACTGAGGCATAGACTTGCACATAAAGCAGATCAACAGCATTTTTATTAAAAAGCATGATGCAAACACATCACTTGTATGCATAGTAACACCTGGCACAGCGGACCCTAGCATATGAACACATTAACTAAAAGCTTATAAGGGCCCAAAAGAATTGAAAATAACAAGATAAAGTGTACATGTTAATTTCAACATCAGTAGAGTAGCACAGAAGAGAAATAATAAATGCACCTTGAAGTCACTTAACAAAGCATAAAATCTAGTGTTCTAAGTAATCTACCCTTAACTTGTTTTACTTGTCCACCTAAAGCAGTGATCTTAACATGTTTTTCTGAAGGAAAATGAAATTACTAGAATAAATTAACTACGATAACACCTGAACTACAATACTGCAACCTAAAGGAACAAAATAGAAGTGAACAAATATCGGGCACAAGGAATACAAACACATTTTGTACAGACATGAAATGGCATGTTTCCAACAATAAACAGTAATCCACATAATGCAAAAAACAGATGGGCTCTTTGATTGGATGTGATGAATATAGACTGTTAGCAATGACACATTATCTGTAGGCATATACAGAGCATGGGCTGCACAGAAAAGTTTATCTATATAAAGTAGAACAACAGCATGCAACATACAGCAATGTACACACAATGTAGAAAACTGAAGAAAACTGACTGGGATACTTCGCTAAGGCACACCTTTCCTGTAGGAGGAAAATGTTCTTGGTGCAGCAAATATACTGGGTGTCCCAGCTATCTTTAGCCAAGGGTTGAAAAATACAATATTAGAGGCAGGCGAATGAAATGAGTTGCGAATTGCTGACAGCCGCCTTGCGCACCACGGACAGTTTTCTGTTCCTCAGTTGATTAATTTGTTAATTAGGATTAATGAATTAAATTGCTAAATATCGACTTTAGGCAAGAAATGTGACTTGCAAAGTTCGAGAATGTCTTCAGAAACCCCCATTGCATTATTTGCGATAAAAAAAGTCTCACATATACGATTTTTCCCAAGCTGCAAAACGAACCACGTGATGCTGCTCTCAGCTGTGGCTTAACCACGTGGTTCTTTTTGCAGCTTGGGAAAAATTGTATACGCGAGACTTTATCGCAAATTATGCAATGGGGGTTTCTGAAGAAGCTCTCGAACTTTGCAAGTTGCGTTTCTTGCCTGAAGCCAATATTAGCAACTAAATAAATCATCCTAATTAATAAATTACTCAATTATGTAACAGAAAATTGTCTGTGTGCAAGGTGGCTGTCAGCAATTTGCAACTGATTTCACTCACCTGCCTCTAATATTGTATTTTTAACCCTTGGCTAAAGATAGCTGGGACACCCGGTATATGTGACTAAACACAAACACAAAAAATAAGACGTGGTGAAGGTATCTCGCACTAAATTATACACATAACACTGTGGCCTCACAAAAGTATGGCTATGCAATAACAGCAACGTATATTATGTAGAAGATAACAGAATCCGTGACGTAAAATTATGTATATTAACAGGCTCTTGCAGGTTGTTTTACAAGAGGGCTGAATACTGGTCTCATAAAAGTGCGGCTTTGCAGTGACGTCAAGATAGTGCAACGTGATGCGATGCAGATGACAAATGAAAGATAAAAAGACCGCTTGCACTCTACACTGTGTATGAACCATGCACAGGCATCTTCAATGCTAACAGTGGGTCAACAAAACGATACACATATAGGACAAACAGAAATTTAGGCAAAAAATATCTGGTATTTATTGTTGTGGTTTCCTCGCACATATTTTGTACAGAGGCACAATAAAAAGAAGCAGTGCATAGCTTGCAGTGACCTCACCGTAATTGCCATATCACGTTAATGTTATCAGTACACCGCATCAGGTTCTTTCTTATGCATGCACAGAGCCCAGAACAATCCAGCGGCATTGTGATCACATCGAAGTTGGTCAACTGTGACCTAATTATGCTACCTAGATGTCATCAAAGCGATCATGTTAGAATACAGCATGTTAAGAACCTGAATCCATGATACCACATGCAAGCTATCAATAGGAACGTGAAAATATCTCCAAAAATAAAAACAAAAATACCGTGGCGTAGCTACCTTCAGTCTACAGAACATGCCTTGTTGTTGCACAGTCCACAGAAGATTCCCAAAGTTGCACAAGGTTAAGTCGCACAGGCACACACAACCAAGCAGGAACTTTTCCAGATGCACCTACACTCCCTTGATCATGGCTCCAATCATTTGCCACCCAATGGTAATGACAATGGCCTCCACTTATTCTGCAGAAACATAAAGGTGCACAGTGATTATAAACGTGTGAGGTACGGAGAAACAAAACGGTGCGTGCTTGCTTTGTGGATAATCATCAAGACATCGCACAATATAGCCTATTTGAATGACCACCTCAAGGGACGAGTCGTGATCTAGACAGCTAATTGTAATAGTCGAAGGACACTTCTGCAGTAAAATCGGATCCACGCATGAAGGTTGGGCGAGTTGGTAAGGATCCATTACGAAGGTATTAACAGCGCATAGACGTTAAAAGGTCGGGACAGGCACCAGCAAATCAGCGCTCTTTGCCTCTACTTATCCTATCGTTGTTCGCTATCTGTGCCTTGTTACTACCTTGTCGATGCACCACACTGGTATGCCTATTCTTCCTTACTCATTTTATACGCCTACATTTGTTCTACTGGTTTATGACAATGCTGTTGCGTGGAAGTGACCCCCATGTCTATGGAAGGAACACCTCAGCGACTGCATGCGCTTGCACTTACTATGGGAGTTCGCTTTCGCGCTCTTCATCACTGTCACTACTGTACGCACAAACGTGAGCAGATCTCAAGCGACATCTGTACATTGTTCCCCGTCATCGATCTCTACGGGTGATAGGTATTCGTGGCAGTCCTCTTATTCAGAGCTCACGTATGAGATTTAAGCTTTCTGAGCTGTTCCGACCGCTTGACCATGATGCTTCGGTACGCTTAACAAGGAATCCTCGGAGGAAAGGCGGTTGTCTTTACAACAATTCGCAAAAACTTCAATCAATTTCTTAGTCTCCTTGCTTGTTTTCTCGCAAGCACGCCGGTCAGGTGGTCGCGACGTGCGTAGGAAGCCAGAACAAAAGTTTGACGCTTAGAATAACAGAGAGCTGAGCTAGTTGGTAAGTATTCATTCTAAAAAGACAGGGCGTGCAAACACAGACACAAGAAAGAAGTCAGGACACCAGAAACGCCGGCCGTTTGTGGTGTCCTGAAATCTTTCTTGTGTCCGTGTTTGCACGCCCTGTTTTTTAGAACAAAAGTTTGACCTGGAGTACGCGAGTTGTGACGGTAGGCCTAACCGCAGTTTTGTTAACGGCGTCAGCACTCCCCGCGCAAAAAAATGGCCCTCTAACAACATGCACAGAATAAAAATTCGCTCACCGTGTTCCCAATGCGCACAGTTGATGTGGTGCGACACTTGTAGCGTCTCGAAAGGCGCGCGAAAAAGCCCAGCTGCAACGGCTGCAACGTTCTTCCGTCGATTCGACGATTGTTCCGTCGGTTCTCACTGTTGATGGCCATGACGAATTTGTGCTTGTAACACAACATGCTTTTCAGAATCATTCATCCCTCGTACGTCACGTGAATGGCCTTCCGGCTGATATTGTATCTATTGTTAACAACGAAAAGTTTCGTAAAGCATTAGCTAACATTGTATAGTAACAATCACTTGTATCAATTAATGTTACCTGCCCGTTTATATGGTGCGTTATTATTGCTACATCTGTCAGTCTCTTATGCCTTAAATAAAAAGAAGCTCCTACAGTCTTGTTTTCAACGCTGTATTTTATATGTCCAGTTAACATTGTATAATAATCAAATAAGACTCGCTCTATTTTTTATCTTATTTATTTCTTTTTCTTCATTTCCTCGTTGTACGATATATCGACATACTCAGCAAGTATTGTATAATTAACAAATATTCTATTAGTCGCAGTGTACTGTTACCATTGTTATTATTTGCTCCTTTCCAAGTATTTCCTCTGTAACCCACTCCCCTCTGTAATGCCGAAAAGCCCTGAGGGTAAATAAATAAGTAAATAAATAATTAAATAAATAAATAAATAAATAAATAAATAACAGCGCGAAAACACAAGGACGAGATAGATGAAACGGGACCAGCCTGCACACATCTGTCTCGTCCTTGTGTTTTCGCGCTGTTTTTTTACTATGAATGTGTACCAACCAGCTCAAGTTCGCACGCTTCTCAGCTCGCGAGTGATTTGCGAAGGGTGCTTTTTCACCACTTCAAACTGATCAAACATAGGGGAAGATCCACAATCGCGGCAGTGAATTCCAATGTGTCCCTGGATTGCTTTGTGAACATTATAATGGTGCTCATTTAGCCTTCCATTAAGGCAGCGCCCTGTTTGGCCGATATACCTCTTACTACATGAGAGTGGTATCGAGTAAACAACCCCCGCTTCACGTGGCACAATCCAATTTTTGTGCTTGGTTATTGAGGTTATTGACTTTGAGGTTATTGACTACTTTGCAAAACCGTTGCAACTTATCCGGCTCTGAAAACACAAATTTCACGCTAACTTTCTCGCATATCTTTTTTAGTCAGTGGGAAATGTCATGCACGTAGGGTAAAACTACGGGTCCTTTTCGGTCGGTAGACTCCAGCTGAGCCTCGGAGTTGCCGTCTTTCTTTATCTGTTTTAGTAGCTTTTCAGCTATAGATGCTAGTAGGATAGCTGGGTACCCAGCACGCAAAAGCCTTTCCGCTTGAGTTGCAAAGCTGCGCTGCATCGCATGATGACATGATTTTCTAAGGGCATTGATGAGTGTGACAGGTTCGTTTTAATAAAGCAAGTGGAATTAGTTGTGCAGTACTATTCCCGAATAAGAGACGGAGGTGAGCGTTTGATTTTTATAGAAATGAAATATATTTACACACAAAAAATATAAACGAAAGGGAAACACTAGAATGAACAAAAGGTAAACTAGCAAGCGTCAGCCTGAACACAAGTACATAGAGTTCTCCTTAAGTAAGGGAATCTTATCGTAAGCCTAACAGTCGTGCAAGTCCACACGCTACTGGCGTCAAGAAAGTCCTGATGTGGCAACAGAGTAGTACGGCTCACCAACGGGTTGGACAACCTAGCAGTCAGATGAGGAGGACGCGGTGGTGGAAGTCTCCAAGCTCGGGCTCTCAGCCCGACGGCTCACTTCCGCTCCCGGTGGAAGCCGTCATCGGCGGTGCTGTCTCCAGCCCGAACACCACAACCACGCCAAGCCGGGGCCTCAGCAAAAGCCACGCCGGTGGAATGGTCGCCAGGTCCACGTGAAGGCCTG
Source organism: Rhipicephalus sanguineus (assembly GCF_013339695.2). NCBI lineage: Eukaryota > Metazoa > Arthropoda > Arachnida > Ixodida > Ixodidae > Rhipicephalus > Rhipicephalus sanguineus. Next base: position 130,217,770 of record NC_051184.2, on the reverse strand, counting down.
CGCCGGCTAGGTGGACGCCTTCAGAGCCCGGGTACAAGCGCCCGACAAGCTCGCGTTCCGCACCCTAGCCACGTTCTTCGAACCGCCAGCACAGCTCTTCTTCTTCTTTCTTTTCGGCGCAGTGGCTCTTGGCGATTTCCTTATTTTGCGTTTTTTTATGCTCCGATGTTCGGCGCGCTCGCGCAAGTAGAACGTTGTACGTCGTCCTCGTCGTTTTTGCTGCTCCAACCATCGGAAGCACCACACTCGCGCACTTCACTCATAACAAGAGTCCCCCTTTTGAAAGAGTTTGTTTTTCGGAGAAAAATAAACTGCAGTTCAGGGCGCGACAAATCACTAAATGTCGTCCATGCACAGAAGATCCCTAACAAACAAAGAAAAAGCAAACACAGTAGTCGGCTTGTGTTTAGGGACCTACTACGAGCTCACAGCCGGCTCATATAATCCGCCCCAACATTTTCAGAGCCCTTAATGTGTTCGACCCGGAATGAATATTCTTGCAATGCAAGGCTCCACCGTAATACCCTGCTGTTCAGGTGTTTCGCCTTTAAGAGATACTGCAGGGGCTGGTGATCAGTTTGTACGATAAATGATGTTCCATAGAGAAATACATGATACTTCTCGATCGCCCAAACCAAAGCTAAGCATTCCCGCTCGATTGCGGAGTACCTCTTTTCGCGAGGCTGAAGTTGACGACTGGCATACGACACTGGGTGGAGGATACCATCATGGTCTTGCATGAGAATAGCGCCTATACAAGAATCTGAGGCGTCGGACCGGAGCACAAATTCTCTTTTGAGATCAGGTGCTTTGACTATCGGTCCGGAAGACAACGCCTTCTTGAGTGATTCAAACGCTTCTTCTCTATCCTTGGTCCACGTAGTCTTGTTTTTCTCCATCTTCCTAGTCATCTCCGTGAGTGGCTGTGCTTTTTCGGCATAGCGGGGTATCAGGTCGCGGTAGTAGCCAGCCAGCCCAAGGAATGACCGGAGTTGCTTCTTCGTCTCAGGCTTAGCAGCGCAGACAATCTTCTGTATTGTGCTCTCCACTGGTCGGATGTTGCCGTCTCCCAACTGATGTCCCAAAAAGGTGACGGTGCCCATCGCCACTTCACATTTCTGTGGTTTGATCTTTAGTCCTGCTTGTCGCACTCTGGCAAACAATTGTTTTAAAATTGTCAGATGTTCCTCCCAGGTAGTGGTAGCGACCAGTACGTCGTCTATGTAATGAACCACATTGGGGATTCCGAGTAGTAGCCTCCTCATCAGACGAGTGAAGACAGCGGATGCGGTCTTGATGCCGAACGGCATATAAAGGAAATGATAATGACCGGATTGGCTTGAAAATGCTGTCTTTTGCTGTGACTCTTTTTCGAGAGGAACCTGCCAATATCCTTTGGTCAAATCGAACTTTGAGAACCATGCTTTTGTTCCCACTTCAGCAAACAGGTGATCGGTTCTGGGTATTGGCTCTGCGTCAGAGACCAGAACATTGTTTATGCGACGAAAGTCTATGCAGGCCCTGTAGCTGTTGTCTGGTTTTTTCACTAGGACCAGAGGAGAATTATATGGAGACTCAGAACGTTCTATAATGCCAAGTTTCAACATGTCCTGCACCTCCTTTTCAACAACTTCTTTCATAGCGAATGGCAATGGGTATTGGGGAGTGTTAATTGGTTCTGGGGTGGTCATTTGCAACCGACACTCCACAAGGTTTGTTTTACCCGGAATCTCCGAGAATACGTCTTCATAGGTATATAATATATCCCGTATTTCTTCCCGCTGACGCTCCTCGATACCGTCTCCGAGCCTTATGGAGTCAATGCCACAGCTGTCTTGAACTTTGAAGGTTGGTAATGGTTTCTCAGATTCCTCCTCCTCCACGACCACAAAAGACGACGTCTGGGGAAGCTCTTCTTGGCGGCGCTCTTCATATTTCTTCAGCATATTGATATGAAAGAGCTTCCTGCAATGCCCTAGGTCCAGCCAATAATCATAGTCGTTTTTCTTCCCTGTTACTGGGAACGGCCCTTTCCAGTGCATCAGCAACTTGTTATTGCTTGTGGGAAGCAGGATCAGAGCCCGATCGCCAGCTTTCAGTTCGCGTTGCTTGCTGCGGCGGTCGTAGTACCTCTTCTGTGACTTCTGCGCTCGGCTCAAGTTTTGTCGTGCTAGCTCCAACGTCTTCACGATCCTTTCCCTTAAATCCAGGACATATCCGTACGTCGTCTTAAGTTCTTCGTTTTCTTGTTCTTCAGTCCACAGTTCTTTCAATATACTCAGAGGTCCTCGAATATGTCGGCCATAAATGAGTTCGAATGGTGAGAATCCGGAGCTTGTTTGCGGGGCTTCACGATAGGCGAACAGAAGAGGTGCTAGCAAGCGGTCCCAATATTTTGGCTGTTCTTGAACCATTTTCCGCAGCATTTGTTTTAGCGTTCCATTAAACCGCTCTACCATCCCGTTACACATAGGATGGTATGGGGTGCAACTAAGATGTTTGATGGCCAGTAGTTCATTTACCTCCTTCATTAGGTCTGACGTAAAGCACGACGCTTGGTCGCACAAAGCTTCGCGTGGGAAGCCAATGCGAGAAAACATCTCGACAAGTCCCTCAGCAACTGTAGCTGAATCAATCGCTGTCAAAGGCACCGCATCAGGGTAGCGTGTAGCGAAATCCACAAGAGTCAAAATATATCGATGACCTTTTGCGGAAGTGGGAGTTATTGGTCCAATGATGTCGACGGCTACACGTTCAAAAGGTGTGTCGATCAATGGCATACGCCCTAGAGGCACCTTGCCCACCTTGCCTTTTGGTAAAGTCCTTTGACAGGCGTCACATGATCTAACGTACCTGCGGACATCTTCTTGTACACCAGGCCAGTAAAAGGCTTCAAGAACGCGATCCATCGTTTTTTTGACACCCTGATGGCCAGACATTACATTCTCATGAGCCAAATGTAACACTTGACCTCTCAATGACTTTGGGACTACGGCCTGTTGAAAGGTTTTGCCAGGGGATGGATAGTATTGTCGGTAAAGAATGCCATTTTTAATGACAAAAGAAAAGGCTGTCGAGCCCTTGCCAACAAACTCCTTCCCCACTCTGGCTCTACACACGTCAAGAGTCCCGTCTTTCTTTTGTTCTTCCCGAAAATTCTTCTGAGATATTTGCCCAGGGAATTTAGCTGGTGTCAATCTTCGCGAGCTCTTGGGGCCTGTTACTCCAACCAGAAGTGAACTCGGTCGGTTATCTTCGGCCGCAGAATGAATCTCTCTCTTGCTGGATTCATCTCGAGAAGGAAGTTGCCAGCAGTGGTCAGGGTCATTGGCATCACGTGACCCAGGTACATTCCCTACTATGACATCGTATAGTGGCGATGCCATACACTTGACAATGGCCGTCCCGGAAAAGTAGGGAGATCTGATGTGCACCTCAGCCTCAGGGACTACAATGGTGCTCCCATCAGCCAGCCACAAAGTAGCCGTAGTGCCAGTGAGCGCTTCATCCGGTACTAATGATCGGCGTACAACCAAAGTGTTACTGCCGGTGTCCCTTAGGACCCGTACCATTTGTCCATTGACTTCGCCTGGTAACACGGGCATGTGACGTGTGTTACCCAGCGGTTGCGTCTTCACCGTGCCAGTGACACCATCATCTTGTTTTGAGTCATCGCCATCGTCCGTGGGTTGTTGTGGGCTAGTCTCGTCCTTAGGTAACAGCAAACAAGAGGTAGCTGACCTCGACGTGTAGTTCCTTTTCAAACAACCCTTGAAGTCATGCCCCGGTTTACGGCAGTATGTGCAATATAATTGCTTCGGCTTAGTACGACAGTCAGAAGCCTTGTGCCCCGTACGGCCACAAACAAAACATTGCATCTCTGCTCTTGGGCTCGAGGGACTCCCTTCAGCCTTGACACTTGTGTCTTCACCCTTATCCCGAACTGTTAACAAGTTCTTCAATCGCTTTGCCTCCATGAAAATATCAGCCGCATCTGCCATGGCTTCCAGAGTCTTGCAGTTCTTCTCCCGTAAGAAGAGCGCCAGCTGACTGTTGCAGTTGACCATGAATTGCTCGGCCACAATCAAGTCACGGACAGAATCGAAGTCCCTCCCTGTATGGGACATTTCTATCCATCGGTCAAAAAAACTTTGGAGTCTTGAGGCATACTGCCTTCCAGTTTCGCCGTCTTCAGGCTTGCTCTTCCGGAACTTCTCCCGGTAGCCTTCAGCCGTGAAGCGAAAACGCTGGAGCAAAGCCAACTTGACCTTGTCGTAAGATAGAGAATCGTCAGGCGACAATCGTCCAAATACTTTCAAAGCCTCTCCACTTAAGCACAAGCTAAGAGCGGTTGCCCACTTTTCTCGTGGCCAGTCTTGACCTGTCGCCACTCTCTCAAATCTCTTCAGGTAGGCATCGAGATCATCTCGGTCCTCGTTAAAACCTGGTATAAAGTTATGCGGGTTCACTACCGCAGACGCGCTCCTTTGGATACCAGAGTCAGCCACGGTAGGCTCCCCAACACCGGTCTCAGCTACTCTCAGGCGCAGTTGCAGCGTCCGTTCTTCTATCTCCAAGCGTCGCTGGCTTGCCTCTCCGCTATGGCCCTCCTTTTCTGCGACTTGAAGGCGCAGCTGTAAATTGCGGCCTTCTAGCTCGAGTTGTTCTTTCTTCGCGTCTCTCTCCGCCGCTCGTTCCTCGCGCGCTCGCGCTTCTCGCTCGTCGAACCATGCCTGCAACTCCGCTCCTTCCAACCCCATGCGTTCTGCCAGCGCCATCAATTCTCGCGTGCTCATTTTCTTTTTACCGTTACGAAAACCGAGAACGGGGTGTCAAACGCTCACGTCCTGTCGCGCGGACGCCAATTTGTGACAGGTTCGTTTTAATAAAGCAAGTGGAATTAGTTGTGCAGTACTATTCCCGAATAAGAGACGGAGGTGAGCGTTTGATTTTTATAGAAATGAAATATATTTACACACAAAAAAATATAAACGAAAGGGAAACACTAGAATGAACAAAAGGTAAACTAGCAAGCGTCAGCCTGAACACAAGTACATAGAGTTCTCCTTAAGTAAGGGAATCTTATCGTAAGCCTAACAGTCGTGCAAGTCCACACGCTACTGGCGTCAAGAAAGTCCTGATGTGGCAACAGAGTAGTACGGCTCACCAACGGGTTGGACAACCTAGCAGTCAGATGAGGAGGACGCGGTGGTGGAAGTCTCCAAGCTCGGGCTCTCAGCCCGACGGCTCACTTCCGCTCCCGGTGGAAGCCGTCATCGGCGGTGCTGTCTCCAGCCCGAACACCACAACCACGCCAAGCCGGGGCCTCAGCAAAAGCCACGCCGGTGGAATGGTCGCCAGGTCCACGTGAAGGCCTGCGCCGGCTAGGTGGACGCCTTCAGAGCCCGGGTACAAGCGCCCGACAAGCTCGCGTTCCGCACCCTAGCCACGTTCTTCGAACCGCCAGCACAGCTCTTCTTCTTCTTTCTTTTCGGCGCAGTGGCTCTTGGCGATTTCCTTATTTTGCGTTTTTTTTATGCTCCGATGTTCGGCGCGCTCGCGCAAGTAGAACGTTGTACGTCGTCCTCGTCGTTTTTGCTGCTCCAACCATCGGAAGCACCACACTCGCGCACTTCACTCATAACAATGAGACAAAGATTAATGATGTTTCGCTTCACAAAATTAGAATGGGAAGGGTCATAGGGTAAAAGATGTTTTCCAGTTCTAGGTTCATATAGCCAGCGCACACGGTCAGGTGAAAGAAACAAGTTCAAATCTAAAAAGCGTAAGCTGTTGTGAATTGGCATCTCATGAGTCAATAAAAGCGGTTTGAAACATTCTTTATAATTCATTACAATACCGTCGGTTAGGTGCTGGAAGGCAGCGTCGCTGCAGTTGATGAAAATCAGAAAATCGTCTACGTAACGACATGCTTTTATGACAATATTTTGGCCGAGCGTGCTCATCAGCAATCGGTCATGATATGCAAGGTATATGTCACTAAGGATAGGTGCGAGGCAAGAGGCGATCAAGACAACACTATTCTGTTTTTATGTACGATCAATAAAAGATGCAAAAGTCGACTGGATATAAAAAGACAGAAGCTCTAAGAGGTGACTGTTATGAACGCCCGTGAGATTCTGGAAGCCTACAGCACCAAATGAGTCAATGGCATCGTCAACACACTAAATACTTCCCATGCGGTAAAGAGTAATATAAACCTCCGCTATCGACAGAAAATGCTTTTAAGCCCCTGTCATTCTGTTCGAGAAAGTTATCCAAAATATGCGGATTCCTTATTAAAAAGGAGTCATCAATGGTGAGCAAGTTGAGCTTCCCTTGCAGGAATAATGCCACAGTTTTTAAAGACGATAGTCTTTCTTGGGGAACTTAAACGCAGAAATGTTGGTCTGTCTTTCTGTTTGTCGGCACGTCCCTCGATTCAGCCACTTGGCCAAAGTTGAACCACTTGCCCAAGGGCCAGCCATCGTGAACGGCTGACTAGGTTCATACTTGTGTACATTGTTGATCAAAAAGCAAACATTACGCATATCTGAGGTGCAACGTCACTAGGTAAGTATTAGGTGGTGTGTTCCTTTAATAGACAATACATAGATACGTAATTCTAGAGACCCTAGTTTTTTAAGCTGCGCCGAAAATGCGACTGCGCCGAAGCCTTCCTCCGTGCCCTCTGCACGAGCTCATTGTTGTGTTTCGGTTTCGGTTCAGTATTGCACTGTACGAATGCCATGGGGCGCCGCTCTGGCATTCCTGCTTTACCCAGGCGACGTGAATATAAAAGTGTGTGTGGAGAGTACTCGTTGAGTGCGGACGTTTTTTCTGCTTCGGCCATTCGCGCCAAACCGCGTGTTCGGGCTGGCTTGCGTCCCCGCCGGTCGCGTTGGTCACCGCCGGTCTTCGCCTGCTGCTGCGCCGGGACTACCAGCCCGCAACAGAGTATTCACGTCTTTGTGTTTGTCTGTCTGTTACCCGATTCAGCCACCCGGCCAAAGTTTAACCACTTGCGGAATGCCCAACCATCTTGAACTGGTACCGCCGTTCATACTTACATCAATATATAAGTATTAGATGGTGTGTTCCTTTACTAGAAAATACATCGATACGTAATTCTAAAGACCGCAGTGTTTCTTAGGCTGCGTGGAAAATGCTAGTATTTTCCGGGCTGCGCTGCAAATGCGGCGCTATGAGCCAGATGCGGCGATTCAACATAGAGGAGGAGGACACATGTAGTACGGCAGGCAGACGACTATCGCTTTCGGCAACATTTGCAGCGAAGCACGCAGATACGCGGCCAATTTTTTGCAATGTTCTTCGCTCTGTCTCAATTACCCGCAGGGGCCAATCGACCTTATGTGTTTTGCCCGTGAATAACATGTCAAAGCTAAGCCTCTTGCACTTATCTACTGCTTTCGCAAGTTGTTCGAAACCCAAGGTGGCGCACACCTTTTTGGTGTCGTACTCAGCTCTAAAGAAAGGATCTGCAAAGTAAAATTCCAAGCAAAAAAGCTTAAACTTCGGTCTCCATTTGATGCCCCTGGAGCTCCGATCCCGTACCGTGCCATCTACTATGCCGCAAGACGCCGCTCTGCAAACGCCGCCTCCTGCCCCGACCGCTTCTCCCGGTGTTCACCGTATCCGCGACCCTCCTGTCTTCACCGGCGCGGATGGCACTGACGTGGAGGACTGGCTCGCGATTTACGAACGGGTGAGTGTTCCCCATAAATGGGATAAGCAGACAAGCTGACCAACTGGGTTTTCTACCTCGCGGGTGTGGCAGGCATGTGGTACAACAACCATGCATCTGATTTCCCGACGTGGTCCGATTTCAAGACCGCCATCGTCGACGTGTTTGGCCGCCCTGCCGTTCGTAAGCTGCAAGCCAGGCCGCCCCCAGCGATTCCTGTGGCTGGCCCGCGAAGTTACGCCGAAGCCGTCGTCGGACCACAGGCCTTCGACGCGGCTGTGCCGCCTACATACGTCGACGTCGTCCCCAGGCCCCGACCGCTGCCCACAATGCACTCATACAGTCTTGGGCAGTAACTAGTTACAAGTAACACGTTACCAGTAACTAGTACCTTTTTCAGTAACTTGTAACAGTTAACTAGTTACTTTTAAGTTAGAGGAACTTGTAACTGTAACACAGTTACTTTTTTAATCAGTAACTGTAACGGAAAATACCGTTACACTTACGCCTGTTTTTATAAAATATGCATCAGCAGCACACGTTAAATGTCGACGTTCAACGATTTCAACATGTCCTCTCCACCAATAAATAAACTTTTCACAATAAGGCTCCCCTCGCACTTTAGGAGAGGACCTCGCTAAGGGCAATACATTCCCTAGAGAACCGACGTCAGAGGTTCGTCTTTAACGCAATTCCAAGTGTACTTGTAAACTACATGTCGTAAATGAGTCATGCTGCAACTGAACAGCTTGCTAAGTTCACGTCCTTTTTTGGGCTCATAAACCATCTTTATTTTCCGCTTGAGCTTCTAGCTCTGTTCTTGGTGTACCGTGGACTAGGTAAGCAATTTTATTTAAAAACCCTTTGGAGCTAATTGTAAAATGTGTACTCCGACTTAACACAACAATTAATAACAAAATGACATTGATGTGTCGCCTCCTATGCAGGGGGCATCCTGATGTTGTTGCAAGTCGATCAGTCGCGGCTAATGAACCACGATTCCAGGAATTCTCACCCCCCGCCCCTTCATCCAGCTTCGTCCCGTTGTGTAGGTGAAAGCTATGTGCTGTTGTCCAGCAGTGTCGAACACGCCCCGTCTTTCTCAAGACGCGTTCCATCGGTTACTTCAGCAACATTCTGTTTTTCCTGCCTGTTTCGGCGATGTAAGTCGCGGCGCAATCCCCACATTGTACTTGTAGATGATCCCGGTCTGATTGGGAACGGCTCCGGGATCGGCTCCTGGACCTGCTCCGGGAGCTCGATCTCGAACGGTGCTCCAGAGACGGGAAGTCTTTCACTGTGGGTAGACTCTGCTCAGCTTGCTTCTCCCACCTTCTTTTGCGAACCAGGTACGGAGTCTTGTATCGCGCATTGCATGTCCTATAGGCAGTCAGGTGCGCTCCGCCGCACAAGTCGCACTTCGGGGTTGCATTTATGTCCTTGATCCAGGTCGGTGTCCCCAACCCAGGCAGACCCTGTTGTTTGGATTGGGGCACACGTCCATCCGGTGGCCTAGGTGGCCATACTTGTAGCACACGTCGATATTTTTACGGTACAACGAGCATATCATGAGCGTAGCACCGTACCTGACAAGACTTGGCACTTTTAGTGCGTCAAACGCTACTATCACAGCGGTTGTCGTGTCTATGCCGTTTGGCTGCTAGCGCCGTTGGATTTCTCGAGTTGACAATCTTGCGATCCAGCTCTTGGGGTGCATCTTCAATGGGAATGCTACGAATCACTCCCTTGGCGTGTTGTCTGGGGCCGTCTCATAGACGTTGACTTCGTAAACCACATCTTGGATCCGCAGTTGACGCATGCGAACATAGCGGTCCGCGTTGGTGCGTCTTGGAGTATTTATAACCACGATATTCTGTCGTGGGTTCGGGCAGACTGTGTCTTCCATGCTCTCCTCCGTTGAGATGCCGGCAGCTGCGAAAATAGCGGTGGTGACCGTCGGGGCACCGATCTTGAGAATATCGAGGTCTCCCTGGGGCCTGATAACGATCTCGATTTCCTCTCGTGGAAGTGGTGGCATCCTGCTAGCATTAATGACTCCAAGTGTGACTTGTGTCCTGGTAGTAGCTCCATGTCCCTTCGGGCCAGCGCCTTCCAGCACCGACCCATCCAACAAAGCGTCGTCGCGCCGTTGAGCTCCCGCCCTACGGGCGCCGGCAGTTCTCCAGCCCGTTCCCTCGGTGATTTCTTCCGGCGTAACGATGGAATACCAGCAACCTGGTATTCCATCGTTTATTGGCGTTTGCTTAGCGTCGACGTAGCCGGGAAACCGAACGCCGCAGGCGCCGCGCGCCTGTGCTCTGGCGAGCAGCTGACGTGAACGCTGTACGCGTCGAGTAGGCTAAACTGATCGGCAGTGTGGTTGCAGAGAAGGTGACCCACCTCCAATGACCAGAGAAGGTGGCCCACCTCCAAAGTTGTTGTCCCTGGAACTACGGCGACTACGGCGACCGTGGTACACCACGGCGATCGCAGCGCCACCCGTGCTAGTGTTTCCAATCATCTGGGCACTTACGCAGTTTCGACCTTATTTGTATGCTCGCCCATTTGATGTGATCACCGACCACCATGCACTCTGCTGGTTGTCATCATTGAAGGATCCATCAAGCCGCCTCGCCCACTGGGCACTTTGCCTACAGGACTACGATATCCGCGTGCTCTACCGCAACGGACGCCAGCATGCTGACGTCGACGCACTCTCGCGCTCCCCCTTGCCTGACGAAAATACGCACAGCTCAATGTCTCACAATGCCGTTTCTTCCATCGATATTCACAGTATCGCTACCGAACAGCGCAAGGATCAATGGATCGATTCACTGCTAGACTTGCTCACTTATCCATCGGCAACACGATCCACTCGCGCGTCGCGTCGTCAAGCCCACCATATCGCCATTCGCGACGACCTCCTCCACCGACGCAATTACAACGCCGACGGCCACCAGTGGCTACTAGTAATACCCCGCAGTCTGCGTTCTGAAATATGCGAATCGTTCCACGCTGATCCGCAGTGTGAGCACTCTGGGGTATCGAAAACATACCACCGCATTCTCCAACGGTACTTTTGTCGAGGCATGTACCGCTACGTGCAGAAGTTCGTTCGCTCCTACATCGATTGTCAGCGCCGCAAAACTTCAATGCACCAGTCAGCAGCAGGTCTACAACCTTTACCTTACCCTGGCCGGCCGTTTGGGCGCTTTGGCATCGATTTGTTTGGCCACTCCCTCTGAGGTCAGCTGGTAACCGCTGGGCCATCATCGCTGTAGACCACCTTACGCTATACGCCGAAACTGCCGCCCTCCCAGCGGCTACAGCGCGCGATGTATCCTCATTCCTGCTCCGCCGGTTCATGCTGTGCCACGGTCCACCCCAAGAGCTGCTCAGCGATCGAGGCCGTGTCTTCCTGTCGGAAGTCGTCGAAGCCATCCTCAAAGAGTGCAACGTTGTTCACGGCAAAACTACTGCTTACCACCCGCAGAAGAATGGGCTCACGGAACGCTTTCACCGCACGCTCGGCGACATGCTCTCGATGTATGTCGCCGCCGATCACACAAATTGGGATTCCATTCTACCTTTCGTCACCTACTCCAACAATACCGCCCCTCAAAGCACCACTGGTTTCTCACCATTTTTCCTATTGTACGACAGGAACCCGTCGCACACCATCGACACAATCCTTCCATACAAGACGGATCGATCTGAGTGTGCGCCTACTTCTGCCACAGCCAGACTTGCTAAGGAGTGTCGCGAGCTTGCGAGGACCTTTACTACGCATGACCAAGAGCGGCAGAAGAGCATCCGCGGTGAGAACAACACTTTTGAACTCACGTTCCTAGCTGGAGCGCACGTATGGCTCTCGGTCCCTACCACTGCAACTGTCCTCTCTTCCAAACTGCTGCCCAAATACGAAGGCCCCTGCCGTGTCGTCGAACGCGCATCTCCGGTCAACTAACTGATTGAACCCATCGACCCATCTTCGGAGATGCGCCGTCGAGGGCGCGACGTTGTCAACGTGGAGCGCCTCAAGCCCTGCCATGACCCGCTCATATTGACCAGCTGCTAGGTCGCCAGACGGCTCCCTTTTCGTACCCGGGGTAATTCTAGAGAAGCACTGGAACGCTGTAATCGGCCGTCCTCTCGAGCGTCTTCTAGTGGGTCGCCCTCTTCGCCTCTTCTCGGAGAGCACGCCCCTCGTGCTCGTGAGTGTGCGCTCCGTCAATCCAGCTGTCAATAAATATATTAATTGTTTCATAGTAATTGCTGAAACGAGTGATTTTATATAAATTTTTGTATCCGACACAGTTTCACTACCGTGCCCAAGTTCGAAGTGCCCTCTAGGCAACACTTTTTTTCCAGAAATATAACGCCTCAATAACTACTCACATGCACACATACCTGCCCAATTTTTTCAGCATTTTTCGATTGAGACGTTCCGAGGACATACGCTGGGTCAGCCATGAGCCAAGCGAGTGAAAAACTTGCAGCTAAAGCTAACACACGTAACCTCGTGGTAATTGCGGGAGGGCTAAATGATGTCTTGAACAAAGAATCGTCAGGACATGCGACCACCTTGGTGGAAAGGGTCAAGGACATGCGCGCCGTGTACCCCCAGGTGCAAATTGTAGTAAGCACATACTGAAAGAACCAGTGCGCAACGGCAACTTGCAAAGAGCGGTTCTCGACGCAAACAAAGAGGTATGGCAAATTAGTCGACAGAAGCGTTTCGAGGTAGTGGATATGAATAGGTAGGGTGGTAGGGTGAATAGGTAGGGTGGCACAGGTAGGGTGGTTTCCAAAGAAACAGAATTCACTTTGATAAGAGGTTTGGTCATGAGGTGGGCTGGTGACTGGCAGGACGCGTAGTAGCTTTCTGGGGGCATGCGGGCCCTTCGGAGTCAGGAGTAGCTAGTAATCTGGAAGACAAGCAGGAGGACGCTTTGATAGGTGCGTGTTGCCATTAGTTACATTAACATGCAGGGTGGCAGATAAAAGGCAAAATGGTTAGAGATTGAGGAGTAGATAAACAAAGAACAGATAAGCGTTGCTGCGTTTACAGAAAGGCACCTTAGAGAGTTGGAAGAGCCACCACATAATGAAAATTATGTTTGGGAAAGGTGCAACAGGATCATATCAGAAATGAAATGTGGGGATGTAAGAATGCTAATTCACCGTCGAGCCAAATGGGCTACAGCGAAACAGAGGTGTTTAGAGCGCCTCTGGGTTTTCGGCACAGTAGGTGGAAAGGAAACATGGCTAGGAATAGCCTACTTGTGGAAGGGCAATAACTGCAGAGAAAATACTCAGGAGATTGCATGAGTGGATTGCATGAGTGCGGATATTAGGAAATGTGGTAATGCTTCCGAAATCATTCTTCTAGAAGACATGAATGCCCACATACTTTGCCTTCACGGATATTCAGACACCAATGCGAAGGTATTAGAAGACCTCTACGAGCAACGTAGTCTGGAGATAGTTAACACGGAGCCTAAATGTGACGGCCAGGACACGTGGGAAGTTTGAAACAAGCAATCAAGTATTGATTAGTGTCTCATGACTGAACGAATTGACCACAAACTGAGAGAAATGAGAATAGACGAGGAAGCGATTAAAGTTTGGGTAGTGATCATAAACGAATAACGTTACAAATGGGATATGAAACTGGAAATAAGACCATGGACCCAAACTCTGGCAGCTTGTATTTATATGGCAAACAGAATATACATTTAGCTGTAAGAGTCGAGGAAGCAGTAGGCAAATACCAGGCAAGGGCTGGGAGTATAGTGAGCTGTTACATCTAATGACGAAAGAGATAGGGAAAGAAAAGAAAACTATTTGCTGGAAAGAAATGGGCAAGCCAAAAAGTTGGTGGAACAAGAAAATCCGGGAAGCGATCGAGAAGCGAAGGGAAGCTTCACGGAAGAATAGAAGGACAAAAAATTAGAAGCTGCCGGAGGACGAAGTTAACAAACTATGGAAAATTAATTTAGAGAAAAAATCACTTGTACAGTAATTGGTCCAGGCAAAAAATAAAGATGATACCGAGCGCTGGGTGACAGAGATTCACGAAAAAAAGGAGGCCGCGCCTAGGATATTTTGGAGCCACGTAAAGGGGCTGGGTAGGACGTCTATCACAATGCAACAACATATTGTTGATGAAGGAGGAAATCAATTAGAAGGGTACGAAGCACTAGCTAACATCCGAAAGGTAAGAAGCGATTCGTTTAAAAAGAACGTTCAGGGGATTTCCCCGGCGAGCAGGAGTGTGGCGGAGAGAGCAACCGAGGAAGAGGTAGTACTTGGGAACTTCAACTGGAAAAAGGCCGAAGGAAACATTCTAAACCGCACTGCCACTGGTTTATATGGGGTTCCCGCTAGCCTCATGAAGGAACTAGGACATAACATAAATAAACATCGTTGAAAGCCGTAGAAAAATGACTTAAAGGACAGGAAAATGCCGGACAGATGGCGAAAAAGTAGTATGAACCTAATCTATAAAGGCAAGGGAGAAAAGGGTAAGATTAGCTCGTACAGACCACTAACCATTACATCGGTACTATACAGGTAGGCGATGCAAGCAGTAAAAATGAAAATAGAAACGTGAGCAGAACGTAACGATATTTTGGGAGAACTTCGGAATGGATTTCGAGTCGACAGGCGGTTAGACGATAAGCTGTTTGTTCTCACGCAGTGTATAGAAATATCTAAAATAGAAAATAGGCCCTTGTGGTGGCATTTGTAGACATCACTGGCGCATACGACAACGTTAAACAGAAAATTTTGTGGGATATATTGAAAGGAATGGGCATAGGCGACGGCTGTATACAGCGTTTGAGGGAGATATACCGAGAAAATCAGTTTGCATAAAATGGGAAGGTATATGCAGCAAAGGGAACGTTGATATTAGCATGAGACTGAGTGAGGGATGTCCTTTGTCCCCGCTGTTATTCATTCTGTACATGGTGAGTATGGAAAAAGCGCTAGAAGGTAGCAACGTTGGTTTTAATCCCTCACACAAACAGGTCGGCGTGATGATTGAGCAGAAGATTCCAGGTTTATGTTATGAGGACGATATCGTCTTATTTACGGACAGTCGAGACGACATGCAGCTGCTGGCGGTTACATGCGGAAGGCGAAAGTGAAGCTTTTGGACTAGTATTTAGTGTAACCAATTGTGGATTGATGGTATTCAATGATCCCAGTAATAAGACGGTGTGAATACAAGGCCAAGAAATACCGAAGATAAGCGAATGCAACTTCCTCGGAGTATGGCTAAATGAGAGTGATAGATGCATGGAGGTACAGAAAAAAGCCTGGGCAGCAAAAGGAAGGAGAAATGCTGCAATAATGAAGCCCAGAGCGTTGTGGGGATACAAAAACTACGAGGTGCTTCGAGATCTGTGGATAGGTGTAATGGTTCCGGGGCTTATTTTCGTTAACTCAGTTGTGTGCATGAGGGCAAAGGTGCAATGGGTAATGAATGTAAATCAAAGGACTGTGCGACGCCACGCGTTGGGTGCTCACGGGAACACGCCAAATCAGGCTGTAAAGAAAGATATGGGATGGGCACGTTTTCAGGCGAGGGAATCTAAGATCAAAATAAGGTTCGAAGAAAGGCTAAGGAGTATGAAGGAGAGTGGATTGGCAGAGAATGTGTTCCGGTATTTGTGTGGGAAGAGTGTGGACACACAGTGGAGAAAAAGAACTAGGAGACTTGCTAGTGAATACACGGCTGGTAGTTTAAGGAATATGTCAACAAAGAGTGTTAAGCGAAAAGTTAGAGGCAAAGTGGATTTACTGGA
This sequence comes from Rhipicephalus sanguineus, assembly GCF_013339695.2. NCBI lineage: Eukaryota > Metazoa > Arthropoda > Arachnida > Ixodida > Ixodidae > Rhipicephalus > Rhipicephalus sanguineus. Next base: position 130,202,251 of record NC_051184.2, on the reverse strand, counting down.
TGGCAGCTATGGAGAAAAGCCGGCTTGAATAACTACCGAAAGGGCAAACATGAAATAAGGAGAGAGGCATTTTACGATAATTCAAGGGCAAGAGCTTTACTGTTTGAAGCGAGATCGGGTTGACTTAGAACGCGTAGTTATAAAGCGAGATTCAGTAAAAGAACAATGCACATGCTGCGGGGACACACACACCTGACAAAGAACATTACGGAGAAGCAGCTCACTGCGGGGAAGATAAGGAAACGGCGGAGCATGTTCTGATTGAATGTGGAGATATCCACCCAGGTGTACGTTGGGCACGAGCCTTCATGAAGCCTTCGGATTTAGGGACAACAATGGAAAGCTGAACACACTATGTTTGAAATAAGTAAGAGATGGTTAGAGTATTGGTGGCAGAAAATTAAAGCGAAAGGACAAAAATAAATATTCGAAAAAATAAGGACATTCTGCCATAAACGGCAGAGAACTGGGCTTAGAATTCTCGTTTTTTTGCGGTAGTAAGATATATTTAATAGAAGTTGAGACATTAGGCCAACATTAGGAAAAAGAGAAAACGGGAGGAAAAAAATATATATATTTCTTTGTCGAGCCTGGTGGCAAAATTGTAACAGCCCCGTTGTAAAGGGGGTGCTCATAGCATCCATTTATCCATCCATCCATCCAGTTTTGCCACTGACATGGTCCTATAAACGGTAGTTACGCCGGCCACGTGACGCGTTATTGCAATCGCATTCAGCGGCCTCGAGTGGCGTCGCCCGCCACCAGCCAGTAGAACCCTCAATTTTACGACCCACCCACGCCTGTCACGGACGTCACACCAAACTCAAATTAATCGGCCCTCTCCGTCTCCGCGACGCCACTCACTGCCGCTGATACGGCTCCGTCCTGTCGCACGCGACGAGGAAAACTAGTCGTCCCAGTCTAAGAGGCAAGGGCTGCGACGCTATCGAACTGCGAAAGCCCTCAGCGAAGCTCATCAAATGTGGTAGACGTGTTTATGGACGGTGTTCGCACAATTGCCCTTGCTGACTCTGGAGCACGGGCATCTGTTACGGACGAAGCATTGAACCGATTGCTACGAATAGTTAGGACGCCACTTTCTGGGATATCCCTCTGTACAGTCAGCTCCCAGAATACTCGTTCTACAGCGATATGCAGAGCTCGCGTCGTGATTCAGGACGTTCTGTACGACGTCCAGTTCATAATTGTTGCTTGCTTTAACGACGTAATCCTGGGGTGGAATTTTCTCTTCTGCCAAGACGCAGTAATGCATTGCCCACCACCAATTCATTGCCCATCCTCGTCAAAGACAATACCAAAATTCCTCCAAACTCGTCGACGGATGTGTCAGTCGACTGCGCCGGTACCTCCGAAGCCACTGTAGTGATTTCCCCAGCTGACTACGTTTGCATTAGCAAATGCTTGCTGGCGCCTTTCGCGACCGTGCAAGTCACTGAGGGCAGTACGCTATTTTTGATGCCAACCCATCTCCGTACATTGTTACGTTAGTGCGAGGGCAATGTCTCGGCAAAGTGAAACACCTCGAAGGCGCGCAAGATAAGGACGCTACCTATGACAATGACTGTACGCCCAGTACTCTTTCCACATCCGATTCATCACCTGCTATTGGTGTTTGGTTCCTCCAGCTCCTGGACCTGTTGGAAAAATTCCGCTCTTCTTTTGATGTCACTCAAACTTCTCTCGGCTGTTCGTCCGCCAGAACAGATCGCATCGATAATAGCGCCCAAGCACCACTGCGGCAACGTCCATATCGCATGTCTCCCGCAGAATCTCGGGTTATTAATGAGCAAGTCGACGAGATGCTATGACACCTTCTTATTCGGCCCTTGGCCAACCCATGGACGTCTCCTATTCTTCTCGTTGCGAAGAAGGACAGTTCTGTGTGGTTCAGTGTCGACTACGGATGGTTCAACAAGATTACACGCAAGGATGTTTATCCGCGGCCGCGAATAGACGATGCGATGGACATCCTGCAAGGAGCAGTCTTCTTTTCATCGCTTGATTTGCGCACGGGGAACTGGCAAGAACTCATGGATGATGACGATCTTTCTAAGGAGCCTTGTCACGCCCAACAGCTTGTATGAGATCAACGTCACGCCATTAAGTCTGTGTAATGCGCCCGCAACCTTCGAACGCATGATGGACACCTTTTTGCGGAACATGAAATCGCACATGTGCTTGTGTTACCTGGAAGACGTAATCGTTTTCACAGCGGGCTTCTCCACGCATCTCGGTCGTCTGCGGCATATTTGACGGGTTTGAGTAGCGCTGGCCTCCAACTCAATCTGAAGAAGTGCCAATTTGCAGCACGGCATTTGACAATCCTCGGCTACGTCGTATCCAAGAACGGAATCCTTCCCGATCCGATCAAGCTTCAGGCCGTGGCCGAATTTACCGCACCTACGCCCATGAAATACCTGCGCAGTTTCGTAGGACTGTGTTCGTACTTTCCACGCTTCATAGGAAACTTTGCCACTATCATATCGCCGCTGACGGAGCTCCTTGGAAGTAACGGGAACCTAAATTCGTGGTCGTCCGAATGCGACGACGCGTTTGCAAAGCTCCGTCGTTTGTTGACGTCTCCTGCCGCACCAGGCCCCTGCAATCCTACGACCCCAAAGGAGGTACACGCAGACGTCAGCAGTGTAGGCTTCGGCGCTGTCCTTGCGCAACGTAAACCAGGGTTCCTCGAATATGTCCTGGCTTATGCAAGTTGTACACTTAATAGAGCTGAGACCAACTACACCGTCACAGAAAAATTGTGCCTGGCGATCATGTGGGCCCTTACGGAGGGCGGATCTTGTTTGTATGGTCACCCATTTGATGTCGTCACCGACCATCATTCACTATGCTGGTTGCCGTCATCGAAGGATCCATCAGGCCGTGTCGCACGCTGAGCACTTCGCCTCCAAGACTACGGGGATGCTGACGTCAATGCCCTCTCGCGCTCCCTGTTGAATGACGACAACGTTCCATGCTCAGTTTCTTACACGGCCGTTTCTTCCGTCGAGGTTCGCACCATCGCTACCGAACAGCGCAAAGAAAAAAAACGGCAGGCCTGCGCAGAAACCGCAGCACAGTCACAGGGAAAGCTGGAAGAGCGGCGTTTATAGACGCCATTAAGCTCTGTTGGGGCTACAATACAAGTACAATAGAAAAGTACCCACTACGCCATAAATCACAATTTTTGTGAAGTTGGGAAGCACCTACTAAGCCATTATTCGTCATTCTGCGGAGAAGCGAGCACCACCTACACATCTGTAAGGCATTATGTGCACTTTGTTGATGCCACGACTGATGACGATGAAGAATTATGGCTCAGCCCTTTGTAATGGTTTGGAATCTTTAAACGGCCCACCAGTTATGAAACTTGCATTGGGTGATGGCCGGTCGCTATTTGCCTCTCCCGTCATGCTGTATAACATATGTTGACGCGGGAGAGAGACGCGGGGGGGGGGGGCGAGAAATTTACTGAGACCCCGAGGAAATGGGTCATGCGGTTATGGGCTTCCTTGGCAACCAATACAAGTGCACTTGCGAGGAACCCACTACGCTATAAAATGGCACAGGCACTGTGTCATTTTTCGGCATTCTACGGAGAACGTTGGTACCTGCTAAGCGCATGTAAGGCATTATGCGCACTTTGTTGATGCCGTGCCTGATGACGATGAAGAATTATGGCAGAGCCCTTCGTAATGGTTTGGAAACATTCAACAACCTACTCGTTGCGCAATTCGCGTTGTGTGATGCCTGGTTACAGTATTCGCGTTGTGCGACGCGTGCTGCTTATTTTACTCTTCTACCACGCTATATTGCATATGCTAATGTGGTTCCTTCCCGACATGAAGCCTGTATAGGACCTTTTTTCAAAGCAGTTTCAAGCACCGGCATGGCTCAGATGTTGAATACTGGGCTCCCACGCTGAGGACCCAGGTTCGAACCTCGTTTCATCGTGGAGTTTTTTTCTATTTTTTTCTTATTTCGAGAAAACTGGTGTCAGTTACGGACACCGGCGGCGGCGGCAGCGGCGGCGAATAACTATGGCGCCAAAAACGGCCGGTGAAACGATCTCATAACAGCTTTCGCTGTAAAATGGATTATCTCGCTCATAGACTCGCCATGCTCAGCGCAAAAAAAGGAACACGAAAACACAAGGAAGTGCACGACACGTGTTCCTTTTTTTGCGCTGAACATGGCGAGTATGTTCCAACTAGCCCAATTTGCGACGTTACTTCCGCTCATAGACTTACTGCCTGAACCATCGGCAACACCATCTACTCGCGGGTTGCCTCGTCAAGCCCACCATTTTGCCGTTCTTGAGCATCTGCTGCACCGACGCATTCACAACGCCGACAGCTGCCAGTGGTTACTAGGGATACATCGCTGTCTGCGTTCTGAAATATGCGAGTGGTTGCACTCTAATCCGCAATGCGTGCACACTAAGGGTATCCAAAACATACCACCGCATGCGACAAAAAAAGCACATAATATGGACCGTATTATGAACCATTTTATGGTTCATGATGTTGTAGAGAAGCCTTGGAACTCTCAATTGGGACATCCTCTCCAGCACCTTTTAGTGGGTCGCCCTCTTTGGCTCCTTTCGGAGAGAACGCAGCTCGCTCTGAGAGTCGGTCACCTACCTTGACTGTCGCTGTCGTGCATGGCTGCCGAGGGCCCGCCAATAAACGTCTTTACAATTTTCTGGACAGATATATGCCTTTAAAACAACTTCAGTCCGCATTCGATGCCCTTGGAGCTTTGATCCCATGCCGTGCAATCTACTATGCCTCAAGACGCCGCCCAGCAAACGCCTTCTCTTGCACCGACGGCGTGCCCCGGTGTCCTCCACATTCGTGACCCCTCGGTCATCACCGGCGCGGATGGCACAGACCTCGAGGACTGGCTCGCGATTTACGACCGTGTCAGCGTACCCAATGACTGGTACCAGGGATGCAAACAGAGCAACCTGGTTTTTTATCGCGCGGGTGTGGCAAGCTATGGTACGACAACCATGCATCCGATTATCCTACGTTGTCCGCTTTCAAGATCGCCATCATCGACATGTTCGGCCGCCCTGCCGTCCGTAAGCTGCAAGCCGAACAGCGTTTGCGTGAGCGAGCTCAGATGTCCCGCCAGTCTCTCACGAGTCACTTTGAAGACGTCCTCGACTTGTGCAAGAAACCCGACGCGACCATGTCTGAGTCTGACAAGGTCCGGAACGTTATGAAAGACATCGACGACGATCCCTTCACCATGCTGCTCGCCAAAAACCTTCTCACTGTGGCAGAGGTCATCACACTGTGTCAAAGCCAGGAGACGCGTCGACCTCCATCGCGCGACGCTGATCTCGCTGGCTTGTCGGCCATTTGGTACCACTCCGTCTTGCTTGCCGAAATCGTCTTTGCTGCGCGAGCAAGTTGCCCGCCAGTGCTCTCTGCAGGCCTTCGCTCACCCGCTGCATGTTGAACACCTGTCGACCAAACTGCTGCCTCTCCTACGCCGAGCTATTGAGCAGGAAATCGCGTAGGTCATGCTGCAATACTACGCGCCCCTCCGGCGCCTGCGCCACTCAGTTGCGCGCAAGTTGTAGCCAGGCCGCCACCAGCAATTCCACTGGTTGCCCCATTTACTTATGCCGGAGCCGTTGCCAGGCCTCATTGCTTCGAAGCGAGTGTGCCGACTGCGTATGCCGACGTCATCGATACGTCCCGACTGCAGCCAACCAGGCAGTCACATCTGCTGCAGCCTGGTCCTTCGCATCCTGCGACACAGATGGGGCCTAGCCGACAAGCCGATGGCGCACATTCTACAGCCGGCCCATCTGCTCTGCGTGCGGTTGTACCGTTCATGTCACCCGCTATTGCAATCGCGTGCAGCCGCCTGGAGTGGGATCAACCGTCACGTGCCAGTCCAGCCGCCCATATTACGCCCCGACTCCGCCTACGTCACCGACGTCACGCCCAGCTCCAGCTACCCGCCGTTCACCGTCCCCACGACGCCGCTGAATGTCACCGATGCGGCCACGTCCGATCGCTCGAGACCAGGAAAACTAGTCGTCGCAGCCCAAGAGGCAAGGGCTGTGACGCTGTCGAACTACCAAAGGCCTCAGCAAAGCCTATCGAACGTAGTTTAATTGTTTGGGCACTTGTTCACACATCTGCGCTTGTAAACACTGGAGATGCCGTATTCTTTATGAACGCAAAACTTAGCCGACTACCGCGAAAAGTGACGACGCCACTTTTCGGGCTCCTCTCCGTACAGCCAGCGCCGGAATTATTCAAAAATCCTCCCAGAATTAGAGAATTACTTTATTTTTGAAAGTCAGACGTATATTAGATTATGTCTGTGTGGCTTGGGACCGGCAAAGTAAAACCCTATCTAATGTACTCAAGCTGGTACAAAATTGTGCAGCCCGTTCTCTCAGTTCTAACCATGACTTCCCGTTAAGTGTTAGTGCAAAAAAGAATACGTTGGGGTGGGAATTACTCAGTACGCATAGAAAAAGCACTAAATTGGAAATGCTTTTCAAAATCTTTCTCAGCATGGTTAAAATAAATAAAGAATCGTACATTTTACCCCCCACCATTTGTTGCCTCACAGAAGTGACCACTCTTTAAAAATAAGAAAATATTTTTGCAGAAAAAACGTACACCTACACTCGTTTTTTCCACACACAATCCCGCAGTGGAATCAGCTTCCACAGGAGAGTGTGGACTGTCGCACTGAAACATCGTTCAGAGACATACTGTAACACTCATAGCTACAACTTCTTTTTCTGTTTTTGTGTTAATCTTGTTTCAATAGTTAACCTTTTATGTAAGCATATGTTACCCTGTGTATTCCCCTCTCCAATAATTTCTTCTGGTGCTGCAGGTACTTCAAATAAATAAATAAATACACAACGGCCTGCACAGCCCGGGTCATCATTCCGTACGTTCTGTACGCTGTCGAATTCATCGTAATTTCTGTATGATGTCACGGCGTCATCCTGGGAAAGGATTTTGTCACCCACCACGACGCCGTTATTCATTTCACACCAGCTGACATAGAGATCTCACCATTCTGAGATTGAACGCCGGCAGACACTCCATCGGCTGCGACCAAAGTACTCGTCAAAGACGACACCACAATCCCTGCAACCTCGTCAACGGCTGTGTCAGTCTATAGACCCTTTTCGAAAAAGGGCGCCCCTAGCGCCGCGCACGCAAACTACAATCTGCCGCCATTGTGAGGGCACCGCAGCAGACGACGCAGGCTTCGGCAACGTGCCTGTGCGTGACATTTCAGCACCGCCGAATCGTGAACTGTCATCAACGTTTTTCGTAGAGACGGCGTGCTGCAATGGTGCAGACGTGCTGCGTTCCCATGTGCCACCATCGAGGATATCGCTACGAGAACAGCCATAAGGTTCGCGCTAAAACTTGAACAACAAACTCACGTGCTCTCTCTCCGTACGTGATGTCAAACGAACGTGCGGAAGGGCGCCGTTTTGTAAACGCGCTACAGAAACGGGCGTGCTTATTTCACAGCGCCATGTGTAGCCTAGCTTTTACGAATGAATAGTCTTCTCCCGAGTGCCTGCATGCGGTGCATTGCGATAGATTGTTTGTGCAGAAATACTGCGAGCGTTCGTAAGGCCAGCCAGAAAAATAAAAATGAAGTTGCGTACCGTTCATTTAGTACATACAAGCAGGGGCGTAGGCAGAAATTTTTACGGAGGGGGGGGGCACCTTGATCTGAAGTGAGGGCCGGGCAGGCAGATGTGGTCGAGTCATTTTGTGCTCTGTGTGCCATGGCAAAAAAATTTTCGGAGGGGGGGGCACGGGCCCGGTGTGCCCCCCCCCCCCTCGGCTCCGCCACTGCATACAAATATACCCAACGCGTGGCGTCCGGAAAATAGTTGCGTGGTGTGGCTTGCAGCAGACATGATTTTCACCGGTAGCGGCGGTCACATAGTTCCGCGACAGTGACGTCCTTCTTTTCCTTCGGCGAGAAGCTTGTAGCTTCGGCGAGCCTTTTTTTCCCGGTCCGGGCGCGCACGCCAGTTGGCTGTGGTCACGGCCCCGCAACCGCGGCAGTCGAGCCAAACTGCTCGTCCAACCCGTTGAAGGGTACAAAATGTTGCTCATTGTGCATCGGAAGCACCTCAGAAAGACCAACGGAGAGTATTAAGAGCTCGTTGAAGCACGCAAACGGTGAGATTTCCGCGGATGACACGGAGAACTAGCCGCCATCACAAACATCACAGCACTCACGCGTTTGACGGCTCGCTTTCCATGCCCTTACGATGGCGCGGGCTATCCCACGCTCCTTTGCGAAGCGAAACTGACGAAAAGCCCACCGTCAGGTGGCGTATTTATGAAAAGGGTCTATTGCACCGGTCTCACCGACACCGTGCACTCCTTTCTCTGTATGACTGCATTTTCAATAGGAAACGCTTGCTGGTGCTATTTGCGACCGTGGAAGTCACTCAAGGCGACACCGATATTTTTGTTACCAACACCTCCACGCACATTGTTACGTTGGTGCGAGGATAACGTCCCGGCAGAGCGGAACCCCTCGAAGACGTAAAAGTTATGAACGCACCGGATGCCACGCAATGCGCCAGCTCCCGTGCACTCAGTACTGTTTTCACGTCCGATTCGTCACCTGCTGGTGTGTCTGGTTCCATTGCTGACAAACTCACATCGGTGCAGCGTTCCCAGCTTCTGTGCCTGTTAGAAGAAATTTGGTCTTCTTTCGATGTCGGGAAAACTTGTCTCGGACCCACGTCCGCTGTTACGCAGCGCATCGATGCTGGCACCCAAGCACCACTTCGGCAATGTCCATATCGTCTGTCGCCCGCAGAACGTCGGGTAATTAGTGTGTAAGTCGACGATATCTCTGACGCGATGTTATTCGGCTCTCGGACAGCTCGACAGCGTCTGCTATTGTCCTCGTTGCGAAAAAAGTCACAGTTTCACCGCAAGGGCGAAGGAATGAATGCGACAGCAACAAGTTGTAGTGTCACACGAAGTGAGGCTGGCAGCTAACTGTTTCGCATCCTATCTCCCGTAAATACAAAACGGTGGTGTAAGAAATACGGCCGCTGCAGGGAGAGATGCTCTCCGCATAGTCAGTTCGCGTGGACAGCGCGGCACGGAGAAGGATATACGAGACGCTCGCTGCGATGGATGTCGAGATAGGACGCGCGCCAGCGATGGCCGGCGCGCCCTTAAATTCCAAGTTCGAAGTAGCTCCTCGCGAGACAACCCCCTCTCTCTCCGAGCACTCTCAGAGCGAATGACAGTGCATGCGCCTTTTCATGATCGTTAAAGACGGGCGGGGCATAGCTGCCTTCACAACTGCAGGCCTCTCGAGCGGGATCATGTTTTCACATGCACCCTCCGAGGTACAGAAATGGGCCGGCTCGTTCGACCTCTGCTTCGGCCGCGTTCGTCGCACCCGCTCGCGCGCTTTTACCGGTGGTAGAACATGCGAGGCATGGGGTGATCTAATAAATTTGGACTTCATACGGGAGGGATATGACGGTGACGGCAACGGCGAAAACGCCTCGAGAGTGTCCATTTAATTGCTTCGCAATAAAAAAACGATTCTGTGTGGACTACCGAGGCTCAACAAGATCATCGCAAGGATGTTTTTCCACTGCCGTCAATCCACGACGCGATTGACCGCCTGCAAGGAGCAGAATTCTTCTCATCTCTTTATTTGCGCATGGGGTACTGGCAAGTACATATGGCTGATGACGCTCGACCGAAGCCGCATTTGTCACGCGCGGCGGCTTGTACGAGTTCAACGTCATGCCGTTTGGTCTGTGTAATGCACCCGAATCATACGGGCGCATGATGGACACCGCACTGCCCAACTTCAAATGGCACACGTGCTTGCGTTACCTGGACGTCATCGTTGTTTTCGCTGCGGCATTCTTCACGCATCTCCAAGGTCTGCGGCGTCTTTTGACGCGTTTGAGCAATGTCGGTCTCCAACTCCATCTGAAGAAGTGCTGATTTGCAGCACGGCAGCTGATCATCCTAGGCTACGTCTTGTCGAAGGACGAAATCCTTCCCGAATCCTGTCAGAAGTCGTCGAAGCCATTATTCACAAAGAGTGTCATGCTCTTGACCGCAAACTACTGCTTACCACCCGCAGACGAATGGCCTAACCGAACGCTTTAACCGCACGCTCGGCGACATGCTCTCAATGAACGTTGCCACCGATTACACAAATTGGAATGCCATTCTTTCCTTCGTCACCTACGCCTATAATACCGCCCCTCGAAGCAAACTGGTTTCTCACCCTTTTTCTTACTGCACGGAAGGTATCCGTCGCACACCATAAACACCATACTTCCACACAAGCCGGGTCCATCTGAGTGTGCGCCTAGTTCTCGCACAGCCAGGCTTGCTGAAGAGTGTCGCGAGGTTGCCAAGGCCTTTACGTCGCATGAACAAGAGCGGCAGAAGATCATTTATGATGGCGCCACCACTTCTGAGCCCACGTTCCTCCCTGGAGCGCTGGCATGGCTCTCAGTCCCTACCACTGAAAGTGGGCTGTCGTCAAATCTACTGCCGAAATATGAAGGCCCCGACCGTGTCGTCGAGCGCACATCCCCGGCCAAACACCTGATCACACCCATTGAGCTATCCTGGGACATGTGCCGTCCAGGGCGCGACATTGTCATCGTAGAGCCCCTCAAGGCCTACTATGACCGGCTCCTAATGACAAGCTCTTAGGTCGCCAGGTAATTGTGGCGACGCCTTGGTACTCTGTAAGGGTTTCCGCTCACCAGCGGCTTCTATTGGGTCTGCCTATTCGGCTCGTTCCTGAAAGAACGCCGCTCACGCTCAGAGTCCATGTTTTTGCCTCGACTGTCGCCACTGCGTATTGCCGCTGAGTGCCGTGAAATAAACACCTTAACAAAAGCAAACATCAAATTTACAATGCAATCATTTAAAAAGCGAACAAAACGAAATTTAAATGCTCCTGTAACTAGTCCGGAGTCGTCGCCGCATCGGCCACGTTCAGACTTCCTGTATGACCACCACCTCCACAACCCTCCTTTCTTGCTCCGTGCTTGTGCGTCGCGACCAGTGGTGTTTTGGACGAACAACATTGGAAACCTCGCAGGCCAGCGTGAGTCACTGTACGCTACGCGAGCACTGCTTTCGCCTTCGCCACCGGATTTGTCTGGCCACGCCATACCCGGTGGCGTACGTTACATAGAGAGAAGAGAGCATGACTGATGCCGAGTGCCGAGCTTCGCCGGCTCAGTTAGCGCTTCTTTTCAGTCGGTGCTTGTGCCTATTTGTTTCACGTGGTCAAGCTGCTAAGGTAAGCGTTTCCACTGTTACCTTGCGTAGACGGTGCTGGCGCTCTATGCAACTGAGGGGACACTTCCAAGTCACCGCTGTGCACCACACCGTGCTAATGCACATCTATGTTTTTAATGATAACGGACATTCATCTCAAGAAATGTATTAGGGATATTACCTGTACTGACATTCACAGAAATGTGAAGAAATTAAAGTGTACGAAAAGACAACTTTTCGCCATTTTTTTACAAATTTCGCCAAAAAACTCGCCATCCTAGAAATGTGCGGCATACATAGTAATGAAAATTTCCACTCACGTATAGCCCCGTAGAATACAGTACCATCCAAGACCCTTAAATTACATTGACATTTCTCAATGCCAGTCGTATCTCCCGCTTCTCAATGGGAGTGCATGGTGCTGCTTCTCCGATTAGCCGCAAGATGTGCGTGGCGGCGCAAGGGTGAATCAATGAAACGCTCTTGACATCCTTCCATCCCTGTCGGCTCGTTTAAAAGGTAAAAGTGTGGTAAACCTCGGGCGAAAACGTGAAATTGTTGTTTGTAGGCAGCTTTACGTAACCTTATATGAATTAAAAGGATTATAAGGTTTATTGACGGTAACACGACAGAATTCTTCCAGGAACCGATAATTAGTGAGTCTTACACCTTTTAAATGTGAACTAATATGATAAAGAACGCCACTGACCCTTTTATCTTATAGTCACATATGTCTACACGTGTAAATAGGATGCGTCAATAATGAACAGGTAGACAATGTAAAATGTTATACAGCAATTGTTTTCATTGCACACGCTCACCGAGAACAGTGTAAAATGCCTCAATAAATATTTTTTGATTGCACAAATAGCCGCGTATCCACCTCTCTTCGCTATTCCAAAACAGTGTTTACGAGCTGAATTGGGGGTACTGCAACAGTGAATAAGTCTTCCAAAAGGACATGCTTCTGGGCTAGTTGGTGCAAGTATTGCTTAGGTACAGAAGACTGAGGCACGAAATACATTTCTTGAAAAAGGGAGAAGCAGAAGAGAAGACAGAGAAGCGCCAACTACCAACTGTTTAATGACAGACTACGAAAGGTACAGTAAAAAAGGAAACATTTCCGCGCATGCGTGAACAGGGGACATCAGACGTGCAGCGACATGGTCAAGCCAACATAGTATCTTCTCTGTCTTCTCTGTCTTCTCTGAAGCCAACATGGCGCTTCTCTGTCTTCTCTTCTGCTTCTCCCTTTTTCAAGAAATGTATTTCGCGCCTCAGTCTTCTGTACCTAAGTGAATAAGTCGCCAAGCTATTCAGAACAGTAGGCGTTTTGACGGAACAAATGGTCGGAGCACGCGGCCAACCCGTCCTCTAGCCCCTTCAGAAGCGAAATTTTAGAGAAGCTTAAAGCACCCAAAGCCATAAACTTATAATGAAACCCAGTCCTCTGACTTACATTTTGCTAGTATGCCGCTGGGGGCTGTACCAGTAGCTCCTGCATCTAGATGTTTGAGGAGATACACACGAGTTTCCGGAAGGACATACCGAATAACGCGTAATGTGCACATTCTACTCGTGGGCCTAAAAACAAGAAAAATACGGAGAATGTTGCCGCTCATTCGTTGGGAGGACACTGAGCTTAGGATGCATAACTCAGTGGATACCTAAGCCGAAAATCGCCGAAAATTCGCCATGTCGCCACTCACAATTTTAGGTCGCCACGGGCCTCTCAAATTGGCCAATTTGGCGAAAATAAGCCACCATTGGCAAACCTGCGCACCAGCAACCTTCGAAAAACGCCTTCATGCCTTCAGGTAGTATGCGAGGGATTATTGGTCAGCTGCCAGCTCATGAATAGAACACGTGATACGTGACACCAGAAGCAAAAAAAATGTGTTCCCCACTCGCTGGCATGGCTACAAGCGCCGGCGACTAACACTCCAAGGAGTAAATGCAGAGATATAGCCGATAAGGTTTTACGGGATTACGACCGCACCATAGTTCCATTGGCAGAGGATCGGACGCGTTATTCGAAGCTTGAACATTTGGCCTAATCCGGCGGCAACTTGTCTTTTCGTCCGATTTATCTGTTTCTCATCCGTATTCTAATACCTAGAAATAACGTCCCCTATACATTCATTAGGTTGCGTTACGTGCTAGTTCTCATTCGGAAGTGACTTACAAAGGAAGGCGAGCCCTTAAAACCGCCTTCCTTCACTCATGAATGTTTTGGTATTTTTTGTATTGGCACTAGGCGACCATGCACAACGGCACACTCTCAGCACGAGGGGCGCGCTCTCAGAGAAGAGCAGAAGAGGACGACCCACTAGAAGGCGCTCGAGGGGACGACCCATTACAGAGTTCCAACGTTTCCCTACAATTACCCCGGGTACGAAAAGAGAGCCGTCTGGCGACCTAACAGCTCGTCACTATGAGTGGCTCAAAGTGGTATTTGACGCGCTCCATCTTGACAATGTCGCGCCCTCGACGGCTCATGCACGAAGATGGTTCAACGGTCTGGATCAGGTAGCTGAACCGAGTCATAAGAGCGATCCAGGGAGGAACGTGGGCGCAGAAATGGTGGTATCACCGCGCATATTCTTCTGCCGCTCTTGGTCATGCGTAAAACGGTCTTGGGAAACTCGCGACAGTCCTCAATAAGTCTGGCTGCGGCAGAAACAGGCGCACGCTCAGATCCATCCGGCTTGTATGCAAGGATTATGTCGATAATGTGCGACGGGTGGCCCGCCGTACAATAAGCAAAAGGATGAGAAACCAGTAGTGCTTTGAGGGGCGGTATTGTAGGCATCCCAATTTGTATGATCGGCGGCGACGTATATTGAGAGCGTGTCGCCAGGCGTGCGGTTGAAGCGCTGGGTGAGGCCATTCGTCTGCGGGTGGTAAGCAGTAGTTTTGCGGTGAACAACGTTGCACTCTTTAGGAATGGCTTCGACGACTTCCAAAGAGGAGACACGGCCTCGATTGCTCAGTGGCCCCTGGGGTGGACTGTGGCGCAACGTGAATCGGTGGAGCATGAAGGAGGCAACATTGCATGATGCAGCCGCTGGGAGGGTGGCAGTTTTGGGCGTATCGCTTAAGGTGGTCTGCAGCGACGATGGCCCAGCGGCCCAGACGACCTCAGTGGAAGTGAACTGTACAAATTGATGCCAACGAGCCCAAACGACCGGTCAAGGAGAAGTAAAGGTTGCAGACGTGCTTGTGACAGACGCGTTGAAGTTTTCAGGCACTGGTAATCGATGCACGAGCGAAAGAACATCTGCACGTAGCAGTACGTCCCTCGCCAAAACTATCGTTCGCGAATGCCGTGGTAAGTTTTCGATACCCCAGAGTGCGCACACTGCGGATCAGCATGGCACGATTCGCATGTTTCAGAACGCACACACCGAGGTATTAGAAGCAGCCACTGGCGGCCGTCGGAGTTGTAATTGCGTCGTTAAAGGAGGTCGTCGCGAATGAATAAATGATTGGCTTGACGCAACGCGCGCGCGAGTGGATGGTGTTGCCGACGGAACAGTGAGCAAGTCTACCAGCGAGACGATCCATTTTTCCTGGCGCTGTTCGGTAGCGATGGTACTAACATCGACGAAAGAAACGGCCGTGTAAGAAACTGAGCAGGGGACGTTGCCCTCATTCAAGGGGAAGAAAAGAAAACCAAGCGTGAATAGTGTTGGCAAAGTGAAAAAAAAACAGCATTAAAAAAACGAAAAAGAACAACGAAATAAGGTAACATATATACCTATTGCGAACCATTGAAAGCATATATACAAATAAGGTGTCTAGTAATATGAACAATATTTTGGCTTAATTATATACATATATCGCGGAGCTCTTTCATAGTCAACTTTTCAATATCGACGCCATTTGTTTTCTGCAACTGGTTTAACAGTGATTGTAGCTGGTAACGGACCATTTGCTTCCCATAGTTTGTGCGACATCGTGCCACTTCCCACTGCTCTGGGTTACGGGTGTTGCATGCTATTGCAATTCTTTTATGATTGGCTAAAATTTGCACGGCATTGTCTTGGTTTTTTATGCATAATTTATAATAACGAGTAATCCTATATTCGTATAGTGATGGAACTCTAACGATACACAATTTGGCAAACAATTCAGCTGTATGTGACAAATAGGGCACCTTACAAGTTAGTCTAATAATTCGCTTTTGCAATAGGAATAATTTCATGATATTTGCATTTGTGGTTTTGCCCAACGCAAGAGCACCATCGTTCAGAGTGGAAGAGAAAAGCGAGTCGTAGAGGAGTAGACTTACTGTAACCGGAAACATTGTACTGTTTCGTTGCAAAAGTCCTATAGTACGAGAAAATTTTTAACCAGAAAGTCAACGTTTCGCCAATATGTAAAGTATTGGCGATTTCGTCCGCTGTGATTCGTCTGTTTTCCATCACAATAACCTCAAATGTCGATGGCCTGCTCGATCTTTTCACGTCACATAGTTATTCCATGTTCGACACGCACTATTGATTCGGCGACCTTGCTTCGTAATAAACAAATGTCACCATAATGTGCTTGCATTCGAAGAATACTTTCTGCAGGTTTAACACCTTCCGCAGAGAAAAGCGAATCCCTGCCCTCATTTACTCCCTGGTGGAGATCAACAATGGGGCTGCCATGCTTAACGGTCTGCTACGCTCTGACTAAAGGGGGAATAAGAGTTACACATTCCAAAGGAGTGTTGCAGACGACACTAATCCAGCGCTGGATACTATACTCGGTGACAACTTATCTTGACAGTGGAGCCAAGGCTAAGGAACCGGGGCTTCCGCACATTCGTGTTGCTCCACAAGTAGTACAGCAGCTTGGGGCTGATTTCGGTTTAGCTCGCTCGCATCATTCACGCGTTTAAAAAGAACATATACACGAAAAATGTGAATGTGAGATACATTTTGCTTGTTCAGTGTACATTTAATGTCATATTAAGAGTATATTTTTCCTGGAGAGCTAAACAGTGCGTTTGCGGCCGCACAGTGACCCACTACGTCATGGATGCCTTGTTCGGAAAACGGGCGCGCTGTAAAGGTGGTGCTAAGAAATGGAAAGAACAGGAAGGCATTCTTGCAAAGTGAGCAATAACTGTATTTTACCTACGACTTTCTGCCACTGTTGCAGTCTCATGAAAAATAAAGCAGCATTTATTTGAGCAAGGGAAATGAGAAAATTATCAGCGATCTTAAGTACTATATTTTAGCGCGGCAGCAGACATGCGTTTTGATTCTGTAGCGTCCACAGTGCTGTCAAGAGAAGTTGTCGCCGAGTATAACAGCGTTAACAAACCCTAGTGGGAGAGATAGCAAAAGTCGCTCTACTTTTGGGCTTTCTCTCGTATATATACATTTGAACATCTTACAAATAATTTTTATTTAAGCAAGTGATCTGCTCATTTGTATTATTGTTTTGCAACGCTGTAGGCCGTTTACGCGTTAGGTACCCTTTTCAAAGGTCTGTGCTATATCAAGACACTAAAAGTTATAGATGCAAACACATGTAGTGCTCAGAAATAAAAATGTTGCTTTGAAAATTGTGTTGACTTATTTTTGTCAGTTGGACTTTGCTAACATGCGTCAGAACTTCACTCACTGACTTTAAGCGTCAGTATAGTCAATGTTTACTCAGAAGTGCTGCCACACTCTCAAAATATTTTTTGTGTGAACATTTCTGGACTTTACATATAATTTAAAGTTTACAGTAAACTTGAAACAGTGCTTGCTGTACCTGATACAATGTTAAGCATGTGGTGTGTTTAAGAACTATATTATGGAAAGCTTTGTTGCACATTACAGCAACATTTATTACAGCTATATTTCCTGTTTGAGATCATCTCACTTTGGGTGCACGGCCAAATGTAAGTGTAGGCCCTTCCGTTACGCAAGACAGGGTGACTATAGGGCATGCAGCACAGAGGCACCTGCATTTACATTCGGCCGTTCTCCTAAAGTAAGGGTTATCTCCATTAGGCAAGATGCATCAACAAAGATTCAATGACCAATTGTCAACTACACATCGGTAACAGGTATTTAGTACGCCTAAAAGCAGTGTAACTTTCAATTTAGCGTTTTTTAGCGTCTATTGAAAGGAAATTTCTATTGGTTATCGGAGGCCAATATTCGCCAAGTTGTGTGTACTTGGTATATAAGATGTTTAAAAACGGGCTAACAACTTTCAATTGAACGATGTTTTAGCGTCTATTGAAAGTTATCAATTAAATTTCTCTTGGTTTTCTGTGGCAAATAGTCGACGGAATGTTGGTAGCTCGTATATAGCACAGTCTAACGACTTTCAATATACACTCGGTAGGTTCTGTTGACTTCCTCCAATAAACTGTCTATTGACGGTTGGTAAAATTTTTGTAAGGGAGATGCCCAGTGTCAAATGCCCAAGGATCTTGAGGGGGACCTCCGTTATCTCCCCCCATATCTCTCCCTTTGACGTTCGAAACAACGACATGCGCAACTTTTCACTCGGTCACAGATCTCCCGACGACCTGCCGACGCGTTTCGCTGGTGTTTTTGGCTTGCCATTATGTTACACTACAACGACATGCTGTCTTTGGAGCGTCGGCGTCGGCCTAGTGTGTCCAGATGGTCCGGCGGCATCGTCGGCGGCCGACTCGTCGGCCGACCGTCTGCGTCTGCCTCGTGTCTGCGTCAGTGTCGTGTCGCTCTAGTGTAAACGCGCCTTAAGCGCTCTTGTGCCAACTCCCACTGTCGCTCGGAACGAATGGCTTGCTCGGGCGTGCGAGATGTCTCGCCCATTTCAGGGAAGAGCGTGGGGCACATAAAGCCCGCCCTTGTGCCCAGAGCCTTGTCGCCTCATCTCCACCGCGGCTCTCGTACTCGTGTCCACAGCGGCCTAGCATTGGTTACCGCCTCTCCGGCGCACCTCTAGCCCTCGAACCCAGTGCGGCCTCTCATTGGTCCTCCGCCCACCCGCTATGGCCTCATCCGCACCGGCACATTTCTTTCGCCAGGCTGCGTAACGACAATGACGAAGCGTCGACTAAGAAAAGCTTCGCTTCCTAAAAAAAGTCACAGTTTCGCCGCAACGGCGAAGCAATGAATGCGATAGCAACAAATTGGAATGTAACGCGAAGAACGGAATGCAGCTCAAAATTTCCAGCGCGACGCTGAAGCGCAAAGGACGCACGAAAAGAACACAGACAGGAAGAGCGCGAACTATCATGCGTCACAGTTCGACACTTGAAGCGCACTGCTCAAACATAAAGCAGGGCACACGAAACGAACGAACAGGTACACGCTGGACGAGCGCGAACTAACTGTCACAATTGTTGCTTATTTCTGTTTGAACAGAGCGCTCGTTTCGCAAACGCGGCCGCAAACGTACCCTTTGTGACTTCAGCGCGGACATCGCGGGGAAAGGACAAGACATACAACCCCCGCTTCACCCCTCTGCCCGCCCCTTCTTTGCTCGAGATAAGCGCACAATGTCGACCGCACCCTGTAGGGCGCAGAGCAACGGCGTTACCCGCTACCCGGCAGTTTCTACCGCGCAAGCAGACAGCGGAAGCGCAAGGCTCTGCCTGCGCAAATATTAGAAGCGAGCGAGCTGGCCGACCCTTTTAAGCGCGCCCGTCGCGCTCCTCGCGCCATCTAGCTGGTACTGAAGAAACGCTTATAAGCGCCTGCCGTCTCTGAGTACTGCGGAAAGGGGTGTTTATATAACACTCGCCGTTAGCTACACTCTAAGAAAAGATCGAGTAAAAAGGGCGTCTTTTTGTCCCACAACAATAATCGTCATCTGGCTTGCTTGCGTTTCCTTTCTTGAAAACTCGGCGCTGGCCACTTTCCTGCCGCGAATGCTATATCACGCTGATAGCGCGCATGTCGTTCGCGACCAGAAAGTGCCCGGCGCGCGGCGATAGTGCAAGGAAAGGAAGGCAAAATAAATGACGATTATTGTTGTGGGACAAAAAGACGCCCTTTTTACTCGATCTTTTTTTAGAGTGTACCTCAAGGATATGCCTTTGGTGACGTAGTGGTTAGCGCCACGCGCTACGGACTGAGAGGTCCTTAGCGCACGTCCATAGCACCCATATATATATATATATATATATATATATATATATATATATATATATATATATATATATATATATATATATATATATATATATATATATATATATATATATATATATAGATGCTGAAGTGAAGTGGACGAACGAACGAAAAACGATGCTTTATTGCCAACGCTGCGGCCGGGGACAGGCCTTCGTCAGGGCACACATGCATATTACTGTAATGCGTACGTCTTAAATAAGGACATGGCAGGGGGCGTCCCCATTGTGCATATTCACTGCTAACAAATTTTTACACAGAGGCATTCACTGTTAACAGACAGTTATTCAGACATGCGCAGTATTTTGTATGGTGATAGCATAAATAGCGAAGTAGCAGTACATATTGAAAATGTGACAAAGCAAACCCAAACATAAAATAGCGATAGTATGTAGGGTGGTTGAAATATCACCACACTTGTGACACAATGAAAAAATAAAAACATAAAAATAAAATCTATACAATGTTGATAAGTCACATTTGTTTCCAACGAAATGTACACGAGCAAAATACCAGCGTCGACGTCACATTATGATAGCAAATTTACATGCGCATTCTGGTCACCTGAATGATTGGGCGGATGTGACCGAAGATTCGATCACGGCAGCAAACAACCGTGCACGCGCACTACGATGATGAATTTATCTCTTTTACTGGCAAAAATGTTAACCTGCCCGGATTCTCGTTGATCCCAGATGCTATGGCATTAAACTTATGAATAAAAAATTCGGCACATCCCACGTACCGTGGGAGTCGATGTTATGCGAAGCATGTGGCGGGTAGGTGACTGTGGCGTCACTTTTTTACTGAGCGACACGTTACAAAATGACGCTAAAGATTTGTATATATTTTATACGCACACATATATATGTTGAAGAGCCGCATATGTGTTATATAACCAGTTGTTTACGGTTGGGTAACGCTGCCAATGGCAACGTGGGAATTACCAAAACAAGAAGCGGTAAGCTGATATGTAGTGTTTATACGTGTCCCGAGACTGCACGCACGTTTCAGGGACCCGTGTGCATCTGTGCGAGAAGTTCTTGACAGTTCTTGAACAAGGGCATCATCACCATGATCAGTGAGCACCAGCAGCTGGTCTTGACTTGTTATAGGATCCGGTCGTGATCGTGGTGACGAGGGGGCCATGTGTAGTGAAGTATGTGGTATAGTAGAGCTGTTGGAATTCGTGGATGCCTCGGTCATTTCGTCGACAAATTATCTGCCAACAGAGCCGGCGACACGTCCGAACCTGAAGCCACCCTTCGTGTTGGTGAGGTATAGGCCGTCGAGGCTGGTAGGCCTGGATAGTGCTACGTGGACCAACTTCAGTGGATGGTGTTTGTCGTATTCGTAGACTACCTGGGCGTATGTGGCCTACGTAGCCTAGTCTACAAAGCGGCTGTCAATTAATCTGGCATCATCCTCGGTCAGCATGAGGCCATCGCCCTGCCTCGTAAGAAATGAAGATGACACTGCGTCGTTCTGGTGGACGAAGTGCACTTTGCGGTGCGGTGATGTGGGTATCATATGTAACATTTGTTAATGTATTCCTCTGGGGTGGAGCAATGCTTCAATATAGCTTCCTGAATCATAGGAATACAAATGTAATGTTTATTAGACTGCTATAAAAGAGGAGCCAACACTGGAACTACAGACGTTCATCTGATATGACGCCCGTATCGTAGGAGTACACATCGTAGGGATATCATGTAGTGTTTATTGCTTTCTTGTAACATTAGATAGCCAGCATCACAAACACAATTGACGCTGCACCGATAGTACGCTTGCGTAGGCTGTTTTTCCAAGCCAGTTTATAGAGCTGGCGTGGCTCAGTGGTAGAATACCTGATTGCCACGCAGAATGCTTGGGTTCGATTCCTGCTGGGATCCTAATTTTTATTATTTCCATTCGTTGAGTCAACGCTGGCGATGTTGGTTTTCCTTAACGCTCTAGCATTTAAGTTACCAACGTCTGTTCTCGCCGTTCCTTTGTAGTGTTGAGGCGTTTATAAGCAATGGCGACAGTCAAGGCACAAACGCGGACCCAGAGCGCGAGCGCGAAGAGCCAAAAGCGACGACCCGCTAGATGGCTATAGAGAGCGCAACCCATTACTCATTAAAGGCTTCGCTACAATTTCCCCGGGTACGAAAAGGGAGCCGTCCGGCGACCTAACAGCTCGTCACTATGAGTGGGTCATAGTAGGCCTTGAGACGCTCCACGTTGACGATGTCGCGCCCTCGACGGCGCATGTCCGAAGATGGTTCGATGGGTTCGATCACGTAGTTGACCGGGGATGTGCGCTCGACGACCCGGTAGGGGCCTTCGTATTTCGGCAGTAGTTTTGTAGAGAGGCCAGTTGCAGTGGTAGGGACCGAGAGCCATACGAGCGCTCCAGGGAGGAACGTGGACTCAGAAGTGGTGGTTCCACCGCGAATGCTCTTCTGCCGCTCTTGTTCCTGCGTTGTAAACGTCTTGGCAAGCTCGCGACACTCTTCCGCAAGCCTGGCTGTGTCAGATATCGGCGCACACTCAGTTGAGTCCGGCTTGTATGGGAGTATCGTGTCGATGGTGTGCGACGGGTGCCTTCCGTACAATAGGAAGAAGGGTGAAAAACCAGTTGTGCTTTGAGGGGCGGTATTATAGGCGTAGGTGACGAAGGGCAGAATGGCATCCCAATTTGTGTGATCGGCGGCGACGTACATTGAGAGCATGTCGCCAAGCGTGCGGTTAAAGCGTTCGGTGAGCCCATTCGTCTGCGGGTGGTAAGCAGTAGTTTTGCGGTGAACAGCACGGCACTCTTTTAGAATGGCTTCGACGACTTCCGACAAGAAGACACGGCCTCGATCGCTGAGAAGCTCCTGGGGTGGACCGTGACGCAGTATGAATCGGTCTAGCAGGAAGGAGGCAACATCGCGCGCTGTAGCCGCTGGGAGAGCGGCGGTTTCGGCGTATCGCGTAAGGTGGTCAACAGCGACGATGGCCCAGCGGTTACCAGCCGATGTCAGAGGAAGTGGTCCGTACAAGTCGATGCCCACGCGCCCGAGTGGACGGTTCGGGCAAGGTAATGGTTGTAGACCGGCGGGTGACACGTGCGCTGAAGGTTTTCGGCGTTGGCAATCCAGGCAGGAGCGAACGAACTTCTGCACGTAGCGGTACATCCCTCTCCAGAAGTATCGTTGTCGAATGCGGTGGTAAGTTTTGGATACCCCAGAGTGCGCGCATTGTGGATCAGAGTGGAAAGACTCGCATATTTCAGAACGCAGACTGCGGAGTATCACAAGTAGCCACTGGCGGCCGTCGGCGTTGTAATTGCGTCGATGCAGTAGGTCGTCACGAATGGTGAAATGGTGGGCTTGACGACGCAACGCGCGAGTGGTTGGTGTTGCCGACGGATCAGTCAGCAAGTCTATCAGCGAGGCGATCCATTTATCCTTGCGTTGTTCGGTAGCGATGGTGTGAACGTCGATGGAAGAAACAACATTGTTAGGTACCGAGCAGGGGGCATCGTCGTCAGGCAAGGGGGAGCGCGAGAGGGCGTCGGCGTCAGCATGCTGGCGTCCGTTGCGGTACAGCACGCGAATATCGTAGTCCTGTAGGCGAAGTGCCCAGCGGGCGAGGCGGCCTGAGGGATCCTTCAATGACGACAACCAGCATAGTGCATGATGGTCGGTGATGACATCAAATGGGCGGCCATATAAATAGGGTCGGAACTTTGTAAGGGCCCATATGATCGCCAGGCATTCCTTTTCGGTGACGGTATAATTGGTCTCGGCTTTAGTAAGCGTACGACTTGCATATGCCACGACATATTCAGGGAATCCTGGTTTGCGCTGCGCAAGGACAGCGCCAAGGCCAACACCGCTGGCGTCTGTGTGTACCTCTGTAGGGGCCGTAGGGTCGTAGTGGCGTAGTATGGGAGGCGACGTCAACAAACGACGGAGCTTTGCGAAAGCGTCGTCGCACTCCGACGACCACGAATGGAGGGGCCCGTTACTTCCGGGGAGTTTCGTCAGCGGTGATATGATAGTCGCAAAGTTTCGAATGAAGCGCCGAAAGTAGGAACACAGTCCTACGAAACTGCGCAGTTCTTTGACGGACGTAGGTTTCGGGAACTCGGTCACGGCCCGAAGTTTGGCTGGATCGGGGAGAATTCCGTCCTTGGACACGACGTAGCCGAGTATTGTCAGTTGCCGTGGTGCAAGTCGGCACTTCTTTAAATTCAGTTGGAGACCAGCGTCGCTCAAACGCGTCAACACATGCCGGAGGCGTTGAAGATGCGTGGAGAAGTCTGGAGCGAAAACGACGACGTCGTCGAGGTAGCACAAGCACGTGTGCCATTTCAGGTTGCGCAGAACAGTATCCATCATGCGCTCGAAGGTGGCGGGCGCATTACACAGCCCAAACGGCATGACGTTGAATTCGTACAAGCCGTCGGGCGTGACAAAGGCGGTCTTCGGTCGAGCGTCATCAGCCATAGGTACCTGCCAGTACCCTGAGCGCAAATCGATAGAAGAAAAGAATTCGGCTCCTTGTAGGCTGTCAATCGCGTCGTCTATTCGCGGTAGTGGATACACGTCCTTACGAGTGATCTTATTTAGTCGTCGGTAGTCCACACAGAACCGCACAGAACCGTCCTTCTTCGCAACAAGTACGACAGGAGACGCCCAGGGGCTGTTAGATGGTCGAATAACATCGCGTCGAAGCATGTCGTCGACTTGCTCGTTGATTACGCGGCGTTCTGTGGGAGATACGCGATATGGACGTTGCCGCAGTGGTGGTTGGGCGCCAGTGTCGATGCGATGCGTAACGGTGGACGTGCGGCCAAGAGAAGTTTGAGCAATATCGAAAGAAGCGCGAAATTCTTCCAAGAGGTCTAGAAGCTGGGAACGCTTGACCGGCGTACGGTTGTCCGCAATGGAAGAAGCAAATACATCAACGGGCGATGAACCAGACGTGGTAACAGAACTGAGCGTGCCGGAACTGGGGCACTGCGTGCCATCTGGTTCGTCCATAACTTGTGCGTCTTCGAGGGGTTCCACGCTGCCGAGACATTCTCCTCGCACCAACGTAACAC
This sequence comes from Rhipicephalus sanguineus, assembly GCF_013339695.2. Lineage (NCBI taxonomy): Eukaryota > Metazoa > Arthropoda > Arachnida > Ixodida > Ixodidae > Rhipicephalus > Rhipicephalus sanguineus. The sequence goes on along the minus strand of NC_051184.2, from coordinate 130,177,724 downwards.
TGTACGGAGATGGGTTGATAACAAAAATTGACGTGCTGCCCTGAGTGACTTGCACGGTCGCGAAGGGCACCAGCAAGCCTTTCCTCGTGCAAACACGGTCGGATGGCGAGAGGAGGGCGATGGTGCCGGAGAGACTGGCGCAGTAGACGGACACGGCCGTTGACGAGTATGCAGGCAGTTTGGTGTCGTCTTTGACGAGTACCTTGCTCACAGACGATGGACTGTCAGCCGGCGTCAGGTCAGAGAATGGTGAGAGCTCTATTTCGGCGGGTGCGCAATGAATCACGGCGTCGTGGTGGGAGAGAAAATCCCATCCTAGGATGACGTCGTGAGAGCATGCTGGAATTATTATCAATTCGACGGTGTACAGAGCATCCTTAATCATGACGCGGGCTGTACACACCGCTGTAGGGTGAATACTTTGGGCGCTTGCTGTACGGAGGGAGAGCCCGGGAAGTGGCGTCGTCACTTTTCGCAGTAGTCGGCTAAGTTTGGCGTCAATAACGGATACGGCGGCTCCAGTGTCAATAAGGGCAGATGCGCGCACACCGTCCACAAACACGTCTAACACGTTTGATGGGCTTCGCTGAGGGCTTTCGCAGTTCGATAGCGTCGCAGCCCTTGCCTCGTGGACTGCGACGACTAGTTTTCCTGGTCACGTGTGACCGGCCGTGGCCGCATCGGTGACAGTGATCGGCGTCGTGGTGACGGCGAACGGTGGGTAGATGGAGCTGGGCGAGACGACGGTGACATAGGCGGCGGTGAATCGTAATACGGGCGGCTTGACTGGCTGGGGATGGCTGAGGCTACACGAGGCGGCTGCACGCGATTGCAATAGCGGGCGACATGACCGGCGCAACCACACGCGAAGCAGATCGGGCGGTTGTCAGAAGTGCGCCATTGGTTCGCCGGGGTAGGTCCCATCCATGGAGCAGGACGCGGTGGACGAGGCGTCTGCTGATACGACTGCATGATGGGCTGCATCGGTGGCCTAGGTATGGCGTCGGCAAACGCAGCCGGCCCACTCGCTTCGAAGGCTTGAGGTCTGGCGACGGCTTCGGCGTAAGTAAGTGGGGCAGCCACAGGAATCGCTTGGGGTGACCTGGCTACAACCTGCGCGTAACTGAGCGGCGCAGGTGCCGGAGGGGGCTGGTGGTATTCCGGCATGACCTCCGCGATTTCCTGCTGAATAGCGCGGCGTAAGGGAGCCAGCAGCGTGGTCGACGGCTGTTCAACATGCTGCGGGTGAGGGAACGCCAGTAGGGAGAACTGGCGGGCAATTTCCTCGCGCACGAATGACTTGATCTCGGCGAGCAAGGCGGACTGATCAGAAATGGCCGACAAGCCTGCGAGATCGGCGTCGCGTGATGGAGGTCGACGGGTCAGCAGTCGCTGCCGGCGCAGCTCCTCGTAGCTTTGGCAGAGCGTGATCACCTCGGCCACAGTACGAGGGTTCTTGGCGAGCAGCATAGTGAAGGCATCGTCGTCGATGCCTTTCAGAACGTGGCGGATCTTGTCAGACTCAGGCATGGCCGCGTCAGCCTTCTTGCACAAGTCTAGGACGTCTTCTATGTAGCTCATAAAGGACTCACCGGTCTGCTGAGCTCGTTCACGTAAACGTTGTTCGGCTTGCAGTTTACGAACGGCAGGGCGGCCAAACACATCGATGACGGCGGTCTTGAAAGCAGACCACGTGGGGAACTCGGTGGTGTGGTTGTTGTACCACAGGCCCGCCACACCCGCGAGGTAGAAAACCCGGTTGCTGAGTTTGCCTGCCTCGTCCCATTTGTTTGGTACGCTCACACGCTCGTACATCGCGAGCCAGTCCTCAACATCGGTCCCATCCGCGCCGGTGAAGATAGGAGGGTCGCGGATGCGGGGGACACCGGGGCATGCGGTCGTTGTGGAAGGAGACGTTTGCTGAGCAGCGTCTTGAGGCATGGTAGTTGGTAGGGTACGGGATCTCAGCTCCAGGGGCATCGAATAGGAGCAAAGCACTCTCCACCAATTTGTTGAGGCGTTTATTGGACGGTAGTCGGCGACGATAAGCAATGGCGACAGTCAAGGCACAAACGCGGACCCAGAGCGCGAGCGCGAAGAGCCAAAAGCGACGACCCGCTAGATGGCTATAGAGAGCGCAACCCATTACTCATTAAAGGCTTCGCTACAGTAGATATAAACTGTCAATCACCTGTGGCGCATACCCGTACACCGCGGCCCGTGGAAAACGGGTATGTGCCACACGTGTCTAGTGGAAAGGGTTTGACGACGTACGCGACAGGATTTTAACGTCATTCATTTCATGACCCGGTAATCATATTCGTCAAATCCTCTTACCCTTCCATGCAAATTTTGGTTTACACGAAGTTAAGGAGGCGATCATGAGAGCACCCAGACGTAGGCGGCTAGATCGATAGATAGATAGATAGATAGATAGATAGATAGATAGATAGATAGATAGATAGATAGATAGATAGATAGATAGATAGATAGATAGATAGATAGATAGATAGATAGATAGATAGATAGATAGATAGATAGATAGATAGATACGTAGATAGAAACGCTCAAAGTGCCAGAGGTTCGCTAAGAAATGCTTCGCATTTAAAAAGATTCGCGAACCTCCCTTTCGTAGTGCGATTTAAACCCGGATTCGAGTATTGTGGCGGTTAGGTTGTCAAAAGAGTGGCCTGGCGTAGCGACGTGCTTGGACAGGGGAAGGCTAGGCAGGCCCAAGAAATGCGACTTATGATTATTAAAGCGCAATCGGAAAGGGGTCTCCGTTTGGCCAATGTATTGAAGGCGACACGTTGAGCATTCTAGCAAGTAAATTACATTGCTCGTGTCGCAGTCGAAATTGCCTTCTATTCTTAAAGTAAAGTTTGATGCAGCGCTCTTAACTATTTGCGATGTCCTCATTCGGGGGCACACCTTGCAACGTGTCTTGTTACACGGATGACATCCCACATGGAGAGGTGTTGTTACTTTAGATGATGTTAGTATGTCCCGTAGGTTTCTCGATCGTCGATAGACTGCTCGTGGAGGCTCCGGAAAGACGTCTTTGAGACGATTACTCTGCATTAGTATGTTATAGTGCTTTTTAAGAATGACGTTAACATTTGGAATCGACGCGGAATGTGTCAAAACTAAATTGGTGTGTTTTCGTTGCACAGTTTGTTCACCCGGTTTTAGAAGGGCCCTGCGGTCTATCGCATCGGCGCGCATGATCGCGTCATTCACTATCTGAGGCGGATATTTTTGTTCAGTTAGGGCATCGCGAAACCTATCGCAGTTTTTAGCAAATTCCGCATTTTCAGAGCACAGCCTCTTGAAGCGAAGTGCTTGACTGTAGGATATACTAGTCTTACAATGTTTAACATGGCTGCTTTTAAAATGAAGATATCGGTGAACGTCGGTTGGTTTCCTGTATACCTTCGTAGCTATTTTTTCACCACATAGCGACACTGTGACATCCAGAAAACATATGGATTTCATCGAGTACGACTGCGAGAAAGTAATGGACGGATGAACCTTGTTGAAATCTGCAATAAAAGTCACAGTTGCGCGGCAAGGGCGAAGCAATGAATGCGATAGCAAGGAACTAATGCTATACGAAGTGAGGCTCCCCAATGGATACTCTCAGTTTGAACAGCGCTTCTGTTGCAAAGGCGGCCGAAGCAGCGTAGGAAACTATCGTGCTTCAAGTGTCGAGCTGTGACACTTGATAGTTCGCGCTCATCTTCTGTTTGTTCGTTTAGCGGCGTCCCTGAGCTCGATTGACATCCGTACGCGCCGTAACATGAGCGCGGACATCACGGTGAAAGCGTGAGACATTCCTCTACCCCTCGCCACGAGAAAACCGCGCGAGCAGACAGCGGAAGGGCAAGCTTCTCCCATGCGCAAATATAAGAAGAAGCGAGCGAGCTCGCCGACGACTTTTAAATGCACCCGTCGGGCTCCTAGCGCCACCTCGGTGGTAATGAAGAAACGCTTATTATCGCCTGCTGTCTCCGAGTCCGTCCAGCGCTAAATGGTGTGTATATAATGCTCGCCGTTAGCTACGTGGAGGATCTGCGTTTCGTGGCGTAGTGGATAGCGCCGCTCGCTGCGGAGCAAGAGGTCCCTGGTTCGATTCCGCGCTTCGGAAGCATTTTTCTGAGTTATTTTTCTGTGGGGCCTTTATATATATATACATACTTATACATATACGGTGCATGACGGCGGCGACGGCGACGGCGACGGCAAAATCCAGCCGAGACTGTCCATATAATTGCTATCGCAATAAAAGTCAGGAGTTCAGCTTCGCCATGGTGCCAGATGAGGAAAATGTCGTCTATAAAACGTTTATAATAGTAGGGCTGTAATTTACGCGTGGAAAGAAAACGAGTTTCTGGTTGGCCCATAAATATATTCGCGTAATTGGGACCAATTTTGGTGCCCATTGAAGGGCCACTGACTTGTACGTAGTGTACACGGTCGAACTCAAAATTGTTAAGCTCTTGGATGAGTTTTAGTAATGTGGCTAATGTAGAGCTATCAACAGATTTGTCAAGGGATGAGTCGTCGTAAGCATCTACCACTGCACGAATGCCGTCGTCATGCGGAATGTTAGTGTAAAGTGAGGCGACATCTAATGTTACCAGCAGTGAATCACCAGGCACATTTAGGTTGATTATACAGCCAGGAAGTGGGAAGTGTCCTTAAGATAAGATGGAAAAGTGGGAGGAAGCATACTAATAAGGCTATCGACATAGCTTCATAGCAGTTCAGTGACACTACCAAGGCCTGACACAATAGGGCGACCGGGGTTATTTGGCTTATGTATTTTAGGCAATAAGTAAAACCTTCCTGGAACAGGGCTGAGAGGGACTAGTGAATGCTTTGCTATATCGGGAAGTTTGTCGTCCAATATTAAGTGCTTGATTGCGTCATTAACAATGTCCTTAAACTTGTCGGTCGGGTTGTCATCGAGTCGTTTGTAAAATGTGTCATCATCTAGTTGCCTCCGAGCCTCACAAATGTAGTCCGTCGTGTTCATTATCACTACTGCGCCTCCTTTATCGGCGGGTTTAATTACGATGTCTGGGCGTTCTTGTAAGTTTTTAATTGCATTTCGTTCTTTGAGAGTCAGGTTCCTTTTAAATGAAACGCGGTTCCCGTAAGCCTGTAGTATGTCACGTTGGACAGCAGAAATGTACATATCGAGGAATTTATCGCGCTGTGTTGGCGGCGTCCAATGTTGACGAGAAGACATATTGCTCTTGGAAGACGAACGTTGATGGAAAAATTCGCTTAATCTCATATTTCGTGCGAATTCATCTAAGTCTTTTACCAAGTTAAATGTTAAATTCATTATATCCACCAGTAGCAGGGCAGAAATTTAAGCCTCGAGAAAGCACATTCATTTCCGAGTCGGATAAAACCGCGTTTGAAACGTTTACTACGTTAGGACTAGGTGGTGGGCTATCTCGTCTTGAATGGGACGGTTCGACGGGAACTGAAACATCACTCGTCAGTGGTCGCGGAAGGATTATCTGGTCACGTAGCAATTTTAAATGCGAAGCATTTCTTAGCGAACCTCTGGCACTTTGAGCGTTTCTATCTACGTATCTATCTATCTATCTATCTATCTATCTAGCCGCCTACGTCTGGGTGCTCTCATTATCGCCTCCTTAATTTGGTGTAGACCAAAATTTGCATAGGAGGGTAACACGATTTGACAAATATGACTGACGGGTCATGACATGAATAACGTTAAAACCTTGTCGCGTACGTCGTCAAACCCTTTCCACTAGACACGTGTGGCACATACCCGTTTACCACGGGCCGCGGTGTTCGGGTATGCGCCACAGGTGATTGACAGTTCATATCTACCCAGGAACGGCGAGGACAGACATTGTTAACTTAAATGCTAGAGAGTTAAGGAAACCCAACATCGGCAGCGATGTCTCAATGAATCATCGGCAGCGATGTCTCAACGAATGGAAAGAATGAAAATTAGGATACCAGCAGGAATCGAACCTAAGCATTCTGCGTCGCAATCAGGTATTCTACCACTGAGCCACGCCAGGTCTATAAATTGGTTTGGAAAAACAGCCTACGCAGGCGTAATATCGGTGCAACGTCAATTGTGGTTGTGGTGCTCGCTATCTAATTTTACAAGAAAGCAATAAACACTACATGATACTCCTACGATGTCTACTCCTACGATACAGGCGTCATATCAGATTACCGCCTGTAGTTCCAGTGTTGGCTCCGCTTTTATAGTAGTCTATTAAACATTACGTTTGTATTCCTATGATTCAGCAAGCTATATTGAAGCATTGCTCCACCCCGGAGGAATACAATCACGAAAGTTACATATGATATCCACATCACCGTACCGTATAGTGCACTTAGTCCGCCAGAACGATGCAGTGTCCTCTTCATTTCTTACGAGGCTGGGCGATGGCCTCATGCTGACCGAGGATGATACCACATTGATTGACAGCCGCTTTGTAGACTAGGGTACGTAGGCCACATACCCCCAGGTAGTCTACAAATACGACAAACACCATCCACAGATGTTGGTCTACGTAGCATTATCCAGGCCTACCAGCCTCGACGGCCTATCCCTCACCAACGCGAAGGGTGGCTTCAGGTTCAGACATGTCGCCGGCTCTGTCGACAGACAATTTGTCGACGAAATGACTGAGGCATCCACGAATTCCAACAGCTCTACGATACCACATACTTCACTACACATGGACCCCTCGTCACCACGATCACGACCGGAAGCTATAACAAGTCATGACCAGCTGCTGGTGCTCACTAATCACGGTGATGATGCCCTTGTTCAAGAACTGTCAAGAACTTCTTGCACACACGCACACGGGTTCGTGAAACGTGCGTGCGTTCTCGGGACACGTATAAGCACTACATATCAGCTTACCGCTTCTGGTGTTGGTAATACCCACGTTGCCATTGGCAGCGTTACCCAACCGTAAACAACTGGTTATATAACACATATGCGGCTCTTCAACATATATAAGTGTGCGTATAAAGTTTATACAAATCTTTAGCGTCATTTTGTAACGTGTAGCTCAGTAAAAAAAGCTTACGCCAAAGTCACTACCCCCACATGCTTCGCATAACATCGACTCCCATGGTACGTGGGATCTGCCGAATTTTTTTTCGCTTTCTTCTCTTCAATTTCTAAGTGTTTCCTCTGTTCGTACTCAACGAGCGAGGCCGATTCAGAAGGATCCAACATGTGAATTTTACGTAACTGTTGTTCACTGTTTAGTAGCGTTATGACAGCAGAATTATAATTGTCGATAATGACGCGCATGAGAGCTAGAGAGGCGTTCTTTAACGTTTCGTTCCATTTTTCGAGGTTGCTTTGTGACATTTTGGGAGTTGCTGGTTGGAGCGAAATCAGAAGTCCTTTTGGCACAGTCAAGGCATTTAAATAAATATTTAGCGTAGATGCGTGAAGTTTGTATTTTACGCGTTTTTCTATTTTTTTCCTAATTTTAAGGAAGCCACGACTGTGGACAGCGTTGTCGGTGTCAGACGGTATCTGTCAATCCTTCGAAGGTACAGTACGTTTCTCGCGATTACAATTTCGTAAAGGGTAGCGGTGAGACAAAGAAGCACTTCCAGACCTTTTTCGTGGTGAGCGTCCTTGATTCCTTGGTTCAGCAGCAACTGTGGCGTATGTAGGGTTCCGTTGCGCAAGTGGCTCGGTGCAGCATTCTGGCACATGCATTTGACGAGGAGAAGGTACACGGGGCGAGGACGCATGTTCCCCAGGACCAGGTTGGCAGGCGTCAGAGGCTTGCTTCATGGGACCACTGGACATGTGGTCTAGCCAGGAGGAAGATGAAGATATATATATGTATATATATATTTGTATATATATATATATATACGCAGTAGGATGGCGGCGGCAAAAACCAGCCAAGCATGTTCATATAATTGCTATCGCAATAAAAACTGCTGGAGCGGAAGCTTTCGCAACGGTTTGGTGGCAAAAGTGCAGGCAACGCTTGCCCACCCTTCATCTCGGAAACATGCGCTTTTCTTGTGGGATCCGCATAGGGATCAAGTGGTTTTGCTATGTTAATGTAATAAGTAAGTTAACGATAAAAAGATATTTGTGTTCCCCAATGAAGTAACATGTCGAGATGAGAATTGATGACTTGATCTCCACTAAGATTTGCCAAGACTTCGAAGTTTCTTGAGGGAAGCAGTAACAAACTAAAAAAAACCAACATGGCTGATCCCTCCGTCATAGGAGTGGGTATAACACAAAAGTGAGACGTGTCTTCAAATAAGTATTGCATATTTTGTAGTGATATGTGAGAGCGTGTACAATTTCCATTGGTGTACGGCAGCTATAGCACAGTTTTACGTGGATGCACCCATGTTGACGCCTAGTGGCACATCTCCATCGGGACGAGTAACACCCATGATCATGATTTACCGCTGTCGTAGCTGAAATTTTTAACATGTACCTGGACACAGCGCATCATGAATTCACCGCAATGTTCACCTCACAAGTACATAATAAACACTGGTACTCAATATGCACTTCTTCAAAGCGTCGTTAATTCAGGAGAGACACAGCACGATGTGCACTCCCGAGTAATAGGGTATCCTACGCCCGTGCTCATGCATACACACTGCGCTTCAGCAACACGGGAGGCAGAGGTTCATACCTTGTGCCGCGAACGCGCGCAGGCGTTCCAAGCCCCGCTGGACTCCGTCTCGCTCCACCAAGGCGGTCGCCCCTCACTCAGCAGCAGTCTTATTAAATAGGTCGCTGCTACAACACTCGAAGCCGTCGGCGGCTCAACACAGTTGGGCGCATGTGGAAGCTGCACTACTCCGAAAATGAGCCGTCACGCGCTAACACGAAGGGAAAGATGAAGAAGGTAACTGCGTCTACGGCGACTCCTCGATGCTAGTGCGGCCACTGTTTTTCGCTATTACCTAGACGGTTTAACCATAGCCTCCGAGAATGAGGGCCAGCGCGAAATCTCCGAGGCTATGCTTTAGCTTCGTCGTCGCCGAGGCGTTCTCTATCGGCGCTAGTAACTGTCATACCATGGCCTCCGAAATTGTTCGCCGGCGGGTTTCTCTCCGGCCATCCCAATCGCCGCGCTCCCCAGCACAAAAATGTTCGGAGCCTCGCACGCCTAATTACCGCGAGAGGGCGCGTTTCGTGAGGTTTGGTACATATTCCATGGAACTAAGGAAACGAGGGAACATGTACTGATTGAATGTGGGAATATTCACCCAGGCATACGTGTGGGCACGAGTCTATAGGACGCCTTGGGTTTTAGGGACAACAATGGAAAGCTGAACACGTCCGCGATAGAAATGAGACGGTTAGAGTATTGGTGGCAGAAAAGTAGAAATAAAGTACAAAAATGAATAATGGGGTAAAATAGGGTCATGCTGCCTTAAGAGTCAGAGAGATGGACCATGAATTTATATTTTTTGGTATAATAACATAGATTTAATCAATGGAGATAAGGTATTAGGCCAACATGAAACAAGGAAGGTTTTTTTTTCTTTTTTTTTTCTTCGAGCCTGGTGGCAGACATGTCACTGCCCCGTTATAAAGGGGACGCTCAGAGCATCCATCATTCCATCGCCGCGGCAGCGGAGACTAGAGCACTTAGACTAGAGACCAGGGCCCCGGCCTGGTAAGGGAGTGTTGGATCGGGCCCGGGCCGGGCATGGGCCCGTGATCTTCGGGCTCGGGTCCGGCTCGGGCCTGAGCCAGGCCCGTATTAGGCGCGGGTCTCATACGTATCTGTATAATTGCGTGTGTACGTTGTTTGGCTTTCTTTTTGTTGTTTTTTGGGGTTTAACTTTCCGAAGCCGCCGTTGAGGGCTCCGGGTAATTTAAACCACCTGGGGTGCATTGGCGTGCACAGAAATTGCACAGTACAAGACGCCTACAATTTCGCTCCATCGGTATGCTACACGTAACTTCAAGAAACGCCTATTAGTTTCCACCGTTATAGTGAGTGAAGACGTTCTTGGGTACCGTGCAAGGAAAGCAACAGTAACTTGCCTATATTAGTGCATATAAGTTGTACACGTTTGTATCTAGGGAAACATTTCAAGTATTCAGCTACGCTCGCACGCCCGCCGCGCCAATTTCCGCCTGCTTGACTCCGTAGACTGGTCATCGCGACTTGAGAGTCATTAATACCTCAGGAGCTGTTTTTCGTGCAGTTTAATGCAAGATGCGGAGCGACTCTTATCACAGGGTGATAAGGTTGATATTCCAATTAATAGTGGTGAGGCGCCAGACCATGCGACACTTGTTTCCCCGAGTGTTTCTCACAACTGAAGTGATGAGGCTACAGAAGCGATCCGGGATTCGGGGAATAACCAACAAACACACAAACACACACAGATTGATTAGTTTTATTTAAACCACCCTTTATTCAAATGCACCGTTACTGTACACACGTCTGACACGAGTGTTTCGTCGTAAATATCTTCGCAATGAAAACGAATTTTCACGTAAAAGATGGCGGGGACCTTGTTTGGCTTAGTCACTGGCTATGCACGAATGAAAGCACTTCTATCTGAAAAATCGCTTCAAAATTTGCTTTCAGAATAAGCCCCCGGCATATCCCTACAACTAAACCCATACTCCGGCAGTCAGGGGTTCGTTCGCTTCGGCGCTCTAATAGACAGTTGTCTTGGAAGCCCTTAGTCCAGTCTTGGTTCAAGGCGTAACTTTTTCAAATATCAAAGGCGGTTACACAAAGACGACGAGACAGCCATCTTCAGGAAAAAGCAAGGACGGTGGCTCGCTCGCTAACGGGTGTGCCTCGCTTTCACAAATCTATGGCACTGCGGTGGCGGTGACTCGGGGAAGAAGAGTGGGACAAAAATCTCCTTGTATTGAACACGAAAACGTAGTGTACGTTGGGTGCAGTTGCCTGCCGAGGAGTCAACATGACAGCTTTAATTTATATGACGCTGCTCAGCCTGGTGTATTGCTCCCAGAAGCAGCTAGAGCACGTTTTTTTTTCATTGCATTGTGCAGTAGATGAAGATGAAGTAGATGAAACAGCCCTAGCTCGTATGCAATTGATGTAAACTCAAACTAAAAATGCGTACCATGCTTTTCTTTCCACTTTATGGAGGTATTATATTTTGTAGTCGTTCTTTGAAATGCAAAAATAAGATTGCGTGGTTAGCAGTGCGTGCGTACATTAAACAGCCAGCTATGACACCAATAATATATCATATTGCCCTGCAATTATTTCGCGAGAGTGTTACGGGTCTAATTAACCGAAAGTGCCGTATTTACTCTAATCTGGGTCGGCCCCTATTCTAAGCCAACCTCCGAAATACTCAAGGCCAGAAAACAAAAAAATACTTAATAATTGTACTCGAATCTAAGGCGACCCCCCCCCCCTTTCGCACATGTTTTTTTTTTCGAAGAAAACATCGGCTTAGATTTGAATAAATACGGTATACGCAGTACCAGTGAAAGTCTTGACACTGAAATAAGTTCCTGAAACAATCTCTAGAAACATTACACTATTTCCCGCTAAAGGGGACCATGAGGCGATGCGAAGCCGGAGCACTTGCACGATGGAGTTCCGTTGGCGTTCTTTGGGCATGCTACCGACCTCGCGTCGTGGAACGCGAAGAGGAACGCTACGCGCGTCTTGTCTTCCCTTTAGCATGGCCGTTAATTCTCACAGGGAAACACAGTCGGCAGGCGTGCGAGAGGGGGGCAGCGTAGGAGAGGAGAGAGAGGGGGAGGGGACGCGCATGCGCTGATGCTCATCGCGGCGTTGCGCAGGAGAGAATTTCGGCATGTCTAGCCCGCGTTTCAGAGGAAGAGTGGAAAGGGGGAGGGGGAGGGGAAGTGGAGAGGGGAGGGGAGAGGGAATGTGGAGAGGGAAAGTGGGAGATGGGATAGTGGAGAGGGGGAGGAGAGAGGGGTAGTTGAGAGAGGGAGGGGAGAGGGGATGTGGAGAGGCGGGGAGAGGGGCAGTGGAGAGGGTATGCGCATGCGCAGTAAGGGTGGTCACGCCGCACACCACCACCACCACCGGATTGAACTCCGCCATAATATACTTCGCGTCTAAAATATCTTGTGTGCGGCGAGTATCTTCACAATGACCGAAGGTTGGACAGTGCCTCCTTTATGCTCAAGGCATAACTAGGTGAAACGGGCCGGGCCGGGCCCAAACCTTTCGGGCCTGGCCGGAGCATGGCGTTTTCGCGCTGGGCCGGGCCGAAAAAATCGGGCCGTGCAGTGCTCTAGCGGAGACCGCGGCAGGAAGCATAGCGCACGGCATGCTAGCATGCACGTTAACACTTTTTCGCGTGCAAGGAAGGGTCAGCGGCCGGATATACTGAATACACTGTAGGCAAGTATTTTTTTCTGTAACTGCATTCAGTTTGGCCCAATTACCGAACGAAAGCACGGGAACTGCTGAATTCTCCTGATATAGATCGTTGAAAGGACGTATGAAATCGTCTCATGGTAGTCTTACTTTTTTTTTACAGTCCGTTTCATCTCGGCGCGAAATACCTCGATTTGAGAAAAATAGGGGTTTTCTACAATCCTTCCTTTCTCGAGACAGGTATGGGTAGAAACGGCTAATTTTCGTCGGTGAATCATATGGTCCCCCTATCGTGGCACTTCGTTTTACTATGTGATCGCGTACATATATTTATTAGGTGGTCAACCCAAGCAAGGTTAAGCTCTAGGGAGAAACGCTCAAGACAACTGAGTGCCGCGGTCATGTAATTGAACTAGGGTCATAAGTAATTTTGCCGGAATACTGTTGAAGGATTGGATCGGCAGACCTGCATTTACTACGCGTCGTTCACAGTGAAAGTGCCTGAGTTGTCATCGTCTCCTTTTTCGTCGTCTCTATTTTGCTTATGTTTTGGTGGCACAATGGTAATATCATTATCATCTCCGTTTACTGCACTCTCTACAGCACCGAAAAGGTCGCACATGCAACGCAACGGCGTCCTTCTGAAGGAAAACTAAGTACGTGTCCAGGAGGACAAGCGAAAAAAGAAAGCGCCATTTGTGACTACTATGTAACGTCCAGTGTTTTATATCAGGCACACCAAACTTTGAACGCGTGTTTCATTCTGTCAAAAAAGCCAAAAACGCCCCACGTATCTGCTAAACACCGTATAACGTCTGCGTCTTCAAGGGGTTCCGTGTTGCCATGACATTCCCCTCGCACCAACGTAACACATTACGGGCATGGGTTGATAACAAAAATATAAGTGCTGCCCTGAGTGACTTGCACGGTCGCGAAAGGCACCGGCAAGTCTTTCCTCATGCTAACAAGGTCAGATGGAGGGAGGAGTGCAACGGTGTCGGAGAGACTGGCGCAGTAGACTGACACCGCCGTTGACGAGATTGCAGGCACCTTGGTGTCGTCTTTGGCGAGTACCTTGCCCGCAGCCGATGGACTGTCTGCTCGTGTCAAATCAGAGATTAGTGAAAGCTCTCTTTTGGCTGGTGGGCAATGAATACGGCGTCGTGGCGGGAGAGAATATACTATCTTAGGATGTGTCACGTGTCTCGGGAGCGCTTGCAATGCGGGATGAGTGGGGAGAGAGAGAGACAGAGTCGGGCGAGACCGTGGTGACACAGCAAACAAACTTTATGTCACACACCACGGCAAACAAATATCAACACCCAAACATTTACAACCAAAATCAGCAAGTGTTAAAATACTGAGTTAGTGCGCACTCACTAACATACAAGGCATTCTAGCTATGCTTACCTCCCCTAGCCCGAAAGTCTGGTAACTATGGCCTCTCAGTCAGTCGCGATCCCAATCGAACGTTCTTACGGTTCGTGGTGTCCGCTGACTCGGTTCGTAGTCCAAGTCGACGCCCAGTCCCGTCGTCGAAGCACCTGTTGACGTCTCAAGGCGCCGTCGTTGATCAGACGACTCGCTGATCATCTTCATCGCCGATGCTTCGTTCTCCGTCGAGAACATCGGTCTTGTGCGCTTAGGCCTAAATCTCGGCCTCTCCTCAGTGCCACGGGATCAAAATTCCGACGCGCCTCTCCGGGGATTGTCCGTGGGTTGCCGTCGTCTTGTCGAGCTGGGGTAGTGCCGCAGGTGCCATGAGAACTGCAGTGATGAGGCTGCCGCAAGCCCGGGAAGCCTCCCTCGGTAGACACCAAGGTCGACGGCCACCTCCAGAACATCTCGTGCCGCTGCCTCCAGAACCTGGCCCTGCTGTTCCAGTCGCGGTTGCGACGCTGGCTTGCATCACCTTGCTCTTCGCCAACTCCACCGAAGAATGACTGCTTCTTTTTTGGGGGTCCCTCACCTCAGCTCGGGTCGCGTGGCACGCGCCGTTCCCTGGCCAATGGCGTGCGTGGACGTGGTGGGAGTGTAGACCATCGAGTACTTTTCCGCTCTCCGCACACCATCATCGCATTGCGCCGTCCGGCACGCGCCCCGTGCCCGTTACTCATGACAGGATGACGTCGTGAGGGCATCCAGGAATTATGATCAATTCGACGGCGTACAGAGCACCCTGAAACTGTGAGAGGCGCCGTAGTGGCGCCTTTCACAGTGGCGGGTGGGTGGAGCTGGGCGAGACGACGGTGACATAGGCGGCAATGAATCGTATTACGGGCGGCTTGATGGCAGGGGATGGTTGAGGTGACTCCAGGCGGCTCCACGCGATTGCAAGAGCAGGCGACGTGACTTGCGCAAAGCAAATGGGTAGGTTGTCACAAGTGCGCCATCGGTTCGCCGGGGTAGGTTCTATCCATGGCGCAGGACGCGGTGGACGGGTCGGCTGCTAATATTTATTTCATTTTTTTTATTTTTTGTTTACAAGATACTGCAGGCCCGACTTGGGCCCTACAAGGAGGGTCAAAAGTGTATTCGAAATGGCAATACATAAACACATTTACATATAGGGCATTGAAAACAAAAGAAAGACAGTGTCTAATTTGTACCACAAACCACGAAAGTAATAACACTTTGAACACCTCAAAAAGTGTAAGGAAAAGAAAAAAAGCAATATTCACACAAAAAAGGAACATAAGTAGAATAACCTAACATCAATCCTGAATACTTTCAAATAATTTTATATTTTGCACTGATGATATTGGCAGCGAGTTCCACTCGTTAATTGTGACGCCAGTGATGCCACGTAGGGCTCAGGGCGATGTAGCAATGGTCGATTCTTTAAATCAAAGAGAAATTTTCTTCTGTCAATTTTTCTTCGTAACTGTAATGATTTTATGCCATAAAGATTCAATAGTGGAGGCGGAGAGCCTGTTTGCCGGTATTTAGAATAAATAAATGTACCTGATTTTCGTTGGATCATCTCCAATGCTTCGACAATCTTTTTCGTATGAGAGTCCCAGGTAATGGATGCGTATTCGAGCTTGGGTCTTATAGTGGATGAATATACGAGTAGTTTGACATCAGTTGGTCTGTGTTTTAACTCATGTTGGAAAAAGCGTAGCTTACGGAAGGCGGATGTGCAAATGTTCGAAATATGGGTGTTCCAACTGAGTATACTAGTTATTGAGATACGCAGAGGTATTTGTAGTGAGGGACATTCGTTAGCTGTTCTGAAGGGAGATTATACGGAAAAAGTAAAATCTCTTTCTTTCAACTCATATTCATGAAAACCGTTTTGTCAGCGTTCAGTTGCATTTCCCACTGTTGACACCACGTATGTATGTTTAGCAAGTTAGTATTTAGCAAGGCTTGATCATCCCAGCATTTAATTTCATTAAAAAGCAAGCAATCATCTGCGAAAAGTGAAATCTGAACTTGTTCAATAATGACCTGGACAATATCGTTGATGTATATTAAAAACAAAAGAGGGCCTAGTAGGCTTCATTCTGGGACTCCTGAGTTAACAGGCAAATGTCGTGAAAAATGATCGTCAATACTTACAAACTGTGCGCGGTATGTAAGGTATGCGGAAACCCAAGCAACGATGAACTCCGGTGGTCCTATGATTTTTACCTTTAAGATTAGTTTTGTGTGCAAACGATATCGAACGCCTTTGTAAAATCTAAAAACATTACGTCTACCTGCACCTTGAACGAATACTAGCGCGACGAAAACGAGGCCGAGAATAGAAAAGACGGACTATAGTCTGTTTTTTTTTTATTCTCGTCCTCGTTTTTGTCGCTCTAGTATTCGTTCAACACGGAAGTAAATCAACTTGCCCAATTGTCAGTTCTGATACGTGTACATGGCCTGATTTATCAAGAATAGAGGCAAAATTATGGATGACTGGTTAGCTGAGTTACTAAGGAAAGTCCTTTCCTAAAACCATGCTGAAATGGAGACAGTACACTGTTATCATTAAGAAATTTCGTAATATATGTAGCAGCAATATGTTGAAGGAGCTTACAGCAAGACGCGGTTAAAGATATCGGTTTATAATTCGTTAGCAATACGGAGTCGCCCTTCTTTAGCACTGGTACAATTCTTGCCGTCCTCCAGCCCTCCGGATGATAGCTGTCGTCAATGATTTCTTAAAAATAACTACTATGTATGGAGCGAGCATCTCAGCATATCGGCGAAGGACAATGATACAAGATTTGCTTCGGCACAACTGACATGATTGTGGTGTAAGGGTTCAGTAGGGTTGGAAAAGACACCGTAAAATAGGCAATGAACTTTTCCGCGATGTCTTATTTATCAACGATGACAACGACATCCTGTACAATGCATTTGATCGAATTCTTACTTTTCGAAAAAATTGCCAAAACTTTTGTGGTGAACCAGAAATGAAACTAGGCAGCGTGTGATTAAAGTAGTGCTGCTTCGCGCTACTCATAGCTTGGTTTAGGATTTTCTGATTATCCTGTACAGTGCTCTTGCTGGTGGATTGTTGTCTAAGTCTTTTAATTTTTCTTTTTAGCGGCAATATACGTCCTGTAATCCAAGGATTTTTACGGTGTGTTTTCTAAATTTTGTTTGGAACAAAGTTTTCAAGGCAGTATTTGCACAAGTATTTAAACCGTATCCAAACAGTAGCATCTGTGCCTTGAAAGCTACGATGTGCAAGTGAAGAATGCCAAGGACACTTTCGTCTTTTGCCCGGTACACGTCTTTGGTCATTATTGAAACAAGAGGCTGGGTTTTGCACGCCCCAAGAAAACACGAATTAAGCACCATTTCATCATCGTATAGACCAGGCTGCACAGACAGAGTAATCTTTCTTACAAGGGCTGATAAAAATAAGGTCCATCGTGGAAGCGCAGTTGCCTTGAATGCGAGTAGGCTGATCATCTACTTGTTGGACGCCAGCCGTAAGCATTATATCAGTCATGTATGCGACATGTGAGCTCATTTCATGTTAAAAAAACGGCTGATACCAGTCAACACCTAGTTGAATAAAGTACCCAGCCAAAATATATTTTCCATTAATAAATGAAGCCACGTGTTCATATAGCTGACGCAAAAATACAGAAGGCGTGTCGGGTGCACGATACCCAGTAAAAAGCATAAACTATCGCTCCCAACATGACACATTCATTGTGACGCTTTCGTGATTATTGATTTGGCGGCTTAAAAACGCAGATATAGTATTTTTCACCACAACAGCCATCCACTGACGGCCTATCACGACGGAATACATTATACGACGGTGGATAAATGTCTGCGTCATCAATGACATCGTGCAACCATGTTTCCGTAATCACGACAATGTGGGGGGAATGACTTAAAAGTAAAACTTCAAGTTCCGCTGTTTTCTTTAGGACGCTACGCACATTCATGCTAATGATTCGTAGACCCTTATACCAGAGCGGTTGGCATCATTCTTTATTAGCTCTCATTTCTTAACTGTGCGTTTTCATTCTCGTGTTGCTAATTTCATCCCAGGTAAACACCTCACCGTCAACGCTCAGCCTGTCACGCAGAAGAATAACTTTCTTGCCCTGTTACTTTTCATTTATTTGCGCTATTCCATAGAAGTTTTTTTGTGCGTATCTGGTGAGAAATCATTCTGAATTGATACTTTCGTTCCCTTGAGCTTCTATGCATTTTTAGAATGTTCTATTTTTCGTTGTAATCCTGGAATTGTATTATCACAGGGCCAGATCTACCAGCTTTGCCGAGACGGTGAATTCTACCCACTGAACTACACGGAGTGTCAAGCTTCTCGCAAAAGAATTCTGTTGTAATTTTTTGCTGCAGATCTTGTTCAGTTTGGGGTCTACCACATTGAGACTTCTGCAAACCCGTTCGTACCCCACTCCTCGGTCCCTTAATAGGATAGACCCCGACCACTTAAAGTCGTGCAGCAATGCGGCCACGACTCACGTTCTTTCGACCACATGCTCTGGCTGTGCCCAAGCCTTAATGCCTCTCCACCCTTCACGAAGGAGCAATGGGCGGAATCCCTGAAGAGCAGCGATCTCCAACAACTCCAGCCCGTCCAGAGGGCACACGACATCGCGACGGAACTTGGATTTCCAGTCCCATCGCGGGCGGAGCCACCAACTTGATCTGGGGTCCTTCGGCTCCCCGGAATCGAGTTACTCAGGTCTCCAATAAAGTTCTGGTCATGCCATGTCAGATCTTGCTCATTTTCACTACATATTCTGGTACGCCAAAGACAAGTTGGATCACCGACTCCTGCCCTTTAAGCCTCTAACCTTTTTTGGAAGAAACTTCACATGTTGCTGAAGCTCATCGACACAAAGAGTTCTCCTTTCCACTTCAGTGAAGCGTTGAGTGAATTCTTCGAGCATGATTTGCAAACCATTTCGCTGATTTCTGAGGGCGCAGATGTCAGCAGCTTCTTTGTCATGTCCCTCTAAGAATTGCTTCAGCATCGTTTCAGTACTGCGACCCGGGTTTTGTTCAACATCCCCACACAAAAGAAGTTTACACATACAAAAAACACCACATGCAAGAGCAAGACACTGTTTGGGGCACGGAAGGACCGGCAGATACCGGCAGTCACTACGAGTAGTACTGCAAGTATCACAACCTACAGAAACCAAAAGATGTGCTTAGTAAACATGCCCATGCTAGGTCCTTCATGTCCATTAAAGACAAAAAAAATGTCGCCCGCATCTTCCCACGGGAGGAACTCGAGTAAATGCGTCGTAGAATAGTGGGGGTATCGCGTGAATGTTGCGTAATTGGGTTTCGCAGAAGCGTCGCGCTGCCCGAGTGATGGATGCGGTGCTCTACGTTCACGAACGGTTGCTGCTTCTCGAGCGCGACGTTCAGGATCCACAGAGCGTCGTTGCCGTTTCGCAGCTGCTTCTCGTTTCCCGATTGAAGGATCCGCAGCCCGTCGTTGCAGTCTCGCAGCAGCTTCTCGTGCACGAAGTTCCGGGTTCGCAGCTCGCTTCAAACGCTTGCATTCAGCGTCGTATGCTCGTCTCTTCGCAGCCTTGTCTTCTGCGTTGCTTGCTGTTGTTGACGCCGACGACGGTGAGGGTGTGGTGACGTTGCCTTCAACGAGTGGTGGGACGCTCATTGAAGGTACTGTTGCTTCCATCGCATCTACTCGAGTCAAGCAAAGCGTCAAGTCAAGCGAAAGCCAAGTAAGGACGCCCTTGACTGGATTTCGAACGCGCGCTCCGCCGCTTATATACACACCGCCCGCGTTCGATCGAGAGGAGGGACAGGAGAGGCCTGCTGCCGGCACGAGACGAGCCAAGCATGTGAGGGAGGGAGAGGAGAGGCTTGCTGCCGGCACGAGACGAGCTGAACATGTGCAGTGGGGGTGTGGCCGGCGGCCGACGCCGCATGTGCGACTAAGAAATGCTCCGCACTTAAAAAGCTGCGGTGTCTCCTTTATAGCCGAATGGTGCGACTTCAATAGTCCTGAAAGTGGCGCTGTGGTTATGACGTTACAGAATCCCTCAAAGAAGCGGTTCGCCGCCACTGTCATTCCAGTCCAGCATTTGCACGTGTCGCTACTCTCAGCGTCCAGATGAACAGGCTGCGCAGGCTCGTCGATGTGAATCAAGAGAAAGGCCTACAGAAACCAAAAGATGCGCTCAGGAAACGTGCCCATATGCTAGCTTCTTCGTGCCCACTGACAGCATGATTGGCTGCAGCTGTGTCCTATGGATGACGTCGGCGTACGCAGCCGGCACACTTGCTTCATAGGCCTGAGGTCTGGGGACGGCTTCAGCGTAATCAAGTTGGGCAGCCACAGGGATCGTTTGGGGTGGCCAGGGTACAACTTGCACGTAACTGAGCGGCGAATGCGTCGGAGTTGGCTGGAGGTATTGCGGCATGACCTCCGCTATTTCCTGCTGATAGCTTGGCGTAAGCGGGGCAGCAGTGTGGTCGACGGCTGTTCCACATGCTGCGGGTGAGGGAAGGCCGGTAGAGAGAACTGGCGGGTAATTTATTCGCGCACGAAGGACTTGACTTCGACGACTATGGCGGATTGATGAGAAATGGCCGATAAGCGAATAAGATGGGCGCCGCGTGATGAAGGTCGACAGGTCAGCAACCGCTGCTGGTGCAGTTCCCCGTAGCTTTGGCAGAACGTGATCACTTCTGCCACAATATGAGGGCATTTGACGAGCAGCATGGTGAAAGCATCGACGTCAAAGCCTTTCATAACGTTGCGGATCTTGTCAGACTCAGACATCCTTGCGCCGGCTTTCTTGCGCAAGTCGAGGACGTCTTCAATAGAGCTTGTAAAAGACTCACCGGTCTCCTGAGCTCGTTCACGCAAATGCTGTTTGGCTTGCAGTTTACGAACGGCAGGTCGGGCAAACACGTCGGTGATGGCGGTCTTGAAATCAGACCACGTGGGAAAATCGGATGCGTGGTTGTCGTACCATTGGCTTGCCACACCTGCTAGGTAGAAAACCAGGTTGATCAGTTTGACGGCATCGTCCCATTTATCGGGTTCGCTCACGCGCTCGTAATTTGCGAACCAGTCCTCCAAGTCGGTGCCATCCGCGCCGGTGAAGACAGGAGGGTCGCGGATGCGTAGAACGCCGGGGCATCCTAGCGGTGCAGGAGGAGCCGTTTGCTGGGCGTCGTCTTGGGACATGGTAGATGGCATGGTACGGGATCGAATCGTCAAGGGCATCGAACGGGGATCGATGCTGGTTTGACGGACGTTGATGCTGGTTTGACCCGCAACCTTCGGGTCAGCAGCCGGGCACTGCAACCACTGTACAACCATGGCGACTAACCAGATGTTGGTGGTACATGAATATTCGGGCCAGCGGACAGCCAGAGGTATGAGAATGATACCATTATTATAGGTGAAGTTTGGTTATAGTTCCAAGTTTATGGAGAAAGGCTTGTGAAATGTTTGCTTTTTGAAGCAGTCGAGGTAATTGAACGCATGCGACAATAGGGCACATGCTTGCTGCAGCAGACGACGCGTGAGGCACGATGCAAAATGGCACTGCGGCTCCACGTTGAAACTTTTTAGCGCGCACAAAAGACGGAGGACACAGAAAGAAGGTACAAAACGAGCGCTTACTCACAACTGATTTATTTTTTGAAAGCGACTAAACATATAAGCACAAATAATCATCACAAAGCATGCATCACTAAAGTTTCAACATGAATTCATACCAACTCGCCCAGCTCTCAGTTTTACGGCACTGCGGCGCCGCTAGTGCTTGCGTCAGCCGTAGCCTCCACTTCAGAAAAGAAGTGTTTATGGGTGCCGCGACACTGGAAACGTTGGCTCGGAGGTTGCATGTGATAACATGCCGCGTACGAAGCCTGCTGTGGAATCTTGCTCACTCAGAAAGGAAACTCCCCGCCCCTGTTAACCAAGTGTGAAAGAAAGCGGGAGGGGAGGGGGTGTCGCGCAGACAGCAACTATGAACTTTGTAGTAGCCTCGGTCGCGTGTGATGATTGGCGAGCTATCTCGCCAGGCATCAACGGACGGCTTGTATACCTTCCACGTGCTGCGCTCTCAACGCGAAGAGACTGTGCGAAATTCGCATCTCTCCCTGGAGCGGCACTATTCTCTTACACCAGTATTTCACAGAGTTACGCGAGACTGCATGTAAAATAGTAAGCTGCCAGCCTTACTTCTATAACAACAATTTGTCGTTATCGTAATAACGGCTTCATCCTGGCGATGAAGCTGTGATTTTACAGCGAAAGCTGTTATGAGATCATTTCACCGGCCGGTTTTGGCGCCGTAGTTGTCCACCGCCGCCGCCAGTGTCCGTAACCAGTATCGCTCGAAATAAGAAAAAAATTCCAGGATGGAACGAGGTTCGAACCTGGGCCCTCTGCGTGGGAGCCCAGTATTCAACCTCTGAGCCATGACGGTGCTTGAAACTGCTTTGCAAAAAGGTCCTATACAGGCTTCATGTCGGGAAGGAACCACATTAGCATATGCAATATAGCCTGGTAGAAGAGTAAAATAAGCACCAAGCGTCGCACAACGCGAATTCTGTAACCAGGCGTCACACAATACGAATTGCGCAACGAGTAGGTTGTTGAATGCTTCCAACCCATTACAAAGGACTCTGCCATAATTCTGCATCGTCATCAGGCAAAGAATCAATAAAGTGCGCTTAATGCCTTACATGCCTTTAGCAGGTACCAACGCTGTCCGTAGAATGACGAAAAATGGCACAGTGCCTGCTGCCCTACTTCTCAAAAATCACAATGATTTATAGCGTAGTGGGTTCCTCGCAAGTGCACTTGTATTGGTTGCCAAGGAAGCCCATAAGCGCATGGTCCACTTCCTCGGGGTCTCAGTAAAATTACACTGATATATAGCATAGTGGGTTCCTCGCAAGTGCACTTGTATTGGTTGCCAAGGAAGCCCAAAGCGAAAGATCTATTTCCTCGGAGTCTCAGTGAAGTTCTTCGCCCCCCCCCCGTCTCTCTCCCACGTCAACGTATGTTATACAGCATGACGGGAGAGGGAAATAGCGACTGGGCGTCACCCAATGCAAATTACATAACTGGTGGGCCGTTTAAAGATTCCAACCCATTACAAAGGGCTGAGCCATAATTCTTCATTGACATCAGTTGTCGCGTCAACAAAGTGCACATAATGCCTTACAGACGTGTAGCTGGTGCGTCGCTTCTCCGCAGAATGACGAATAATGGCTTAGTAGGTGCTTCCCAACTTCACAAAAATTGTAATTTATGGCGTAATGGGTACCTTTCTAGTGTACTTGTATTGTAGCCCCATAACAGCTTAAAGGGCTCTAGAAACGCCGCTCTTCCAGCTTTCGCTGTGACTGTGCTGCGGTTTTAGCGCAGGCCTGGCATTTTTTCTTAGTCCTGTTTCTCGCTTGGTGTGACCGATATGTTTCTTTTAGCTGAGAAAAGAGCCGCGTGAACGACAGGATAAAGAAAAACATGTCCATATGCACGTAGTATATTGCCACGTGCGTTTCTTATTATCACTTTTACTGTATTCGGTTTTCACCCGCGGTTTGCGCTGAGCAATGCTCAGCGCAAACCGCGCCTCATTATGCGACAAGCTTCGCGATTATTGTAGACCATTTTGTTAAGACTGCGCGCAAGACGCGAACACTCGAGCTTATTGTAGAGATTGCGCGACAACCGGCGATAAAGCTGGAATATTCTACGGCACATGCATAAATGCTGACGCGCTTCACCGCTTGTCAATTGATCGACAGCCGACGCTCTGTTAGCCGCTATCAGTGCATACCGTGTGTATTGCTGCAAATTAACTTTCCGTTTCTCGGCCACAAGTTCCGCCAGTTGAATAGTTCCATCTTGGACACGTCGCCTGCGGTCTTCGTTGACGTCACGACCACTTGACAATATTAAGTGGGCGTACATCACACTCTGTCCATTTCAAGCGTGGCCACTTCCGTTGATGCACTTCCGTTGAGACGAACGATGACACGAGCACCAAATTGCAAGTAAACAGAATGCCAACGGACGATGGCGTGTTTCAGGGACAAGGCGTAACCCTTCTGCAGGGCACTGGATGTAATTCAGTTGCAGTTAGGCAATCATTGGTGCCGGAAGAGAACCTAACTGCAAATAGCCATGTAATTGCTGTACTAGACCGGTCGGTCATGCGTCTGCCTGAGGCTGAAGTAAGCCTCATCTCCCCCTTTCTTGCCGGCAGAGTGAAGGTGATATGCATGGAGAATCCACTTTATGATGTGGTTGTGGGAAATGTCGAGGGCGCGCGAGATGCTTCTGCTCCTGACACTGACTCGTAGAGGCCGCATAATTCTTTGGAGATAGAGTGCACACCCCAGAGGATCGAGGTGCCTGGGCGCCAAAACCAGCCGAACTCGACGTTGCAGGGCACCTGCGATGCGGCTGCCAAGAAAAGCAGCAACGTGACAGCAGTTGCTGTCGTCACAAGAACAGCTTCGCAGACATCGACTCTGTTGCCCATGGCACCAATCACTCACTGGCAACTAACCCCGTCTGATCTAAAAGCGAAGCAGAAAGTCGATCCTACAGTACGGCGCTGCTTCGAAGCCGTGGGCAACAAGACCATTACAAGATCAGCCGAAATGAAGTTCGTTCTGGTGAAGGGTATTCTCTTCAGGATATATAAGCTGGACGAATGAAATACAGCGCCGACCAAAAGTAAAAATTTATTTTTAAAAAGACGTTCCGGCTCCCACACGGGAGCCTTGTTCGAAACTTCTTTTTAAGAATATATTTTTACTTTTGGTCGGCGCTGTATTTCCTTCGTCCATGACTTTGCCCGGCCAGGTGGGTTTCCGCCAAACTCTCGACTTAATACATAAGCTGCCATCGAAAAAAGAGATGGAACAGGTTGTTGTGCCTGAGCCACTGTGCGAGTTCCCAGGTCGTCAGGGTGGCCTCTTTGTTCTGGAACCAGGTCGTGACTCCATCTTCAAGGGCGAAGTATACGTGGCGAGGTTTCTCATCACAGTCCCCGGGGTTGAATAAATACTTACCAACTAGCTCACATCTCCGTTATTTTAAGTGTTATTTCTAATTCACAGAGCCCTGTTCCACAGCCATGTTCTTCTACGGCGTTTGTGGTGTCTTCACTTCTCTCTTGTGTCCGTGTTTGCACGCCCTGTCTCTTTAATATGAAAACTTACCAAATAGCTCAGCTCTCTGTTATTTTAACCATTACAAAAGTCTCGGCCTTGATTGTTCATCGTCATCAGCTACAGCACGAACAAATTGCACGTAAAGCTTCACACCTGTGTAGCGGGCACCTCGCTTCTTCGCAAAATAAGAATATTAAAATCAAGATATAGAAAGAGGGATTTCTAGGTAGAAAACGTGTTTCATGAGGCGAGATTCCAACCCATGTTCACACGATCCCAAGGAGAGCGCCTTAACCACTCAGCGATGCAATCAACTATAGCCTAGTGTGGGCAAAGCAACAGCGGTGTGGGCACCATGCTAATCCGCTGTCTGTTCATCGCGCAGTTTGTCGGCTACCTTGCTGTCTCCATGTTCGGCGATGCAACTGCGCATGCTCCTTACGTCATGCAGTGAATAGCCTCGTCAACACGGGCCTTGGTGGCGGGAAGGCAGCGATGGCAGCTGTTTTCCGCGGCTCTGGGTGCACTCCGCACTTGCAGATCACGTACCCCAAGAACAATAGCTCCTCTTATACAAAGCGGTACTTTTCAGGCTTCAAGGTAAGGGCAGAGGTCTTGATTATTTGAAGTACAGCGTGAAGACCCCGGCGGTGTTCGTCGAAGTTTGAGGCAAACATAGTGACGTCCTCCAAGTACACGAGGCAAGTCTGCACATTTAGTCCTGCCAGTACTGTATGCATAACGCGTCGAAAAGTCCCAGGTGTCGAGCAAAGGCCAAAGTGCTTGACCTTGAACTCGAAGAGGCCGTCTAGTGTTATAAAGGCAGTCTTCTCTCGGTCTCTATCGTCGACGTCGATTTGCCAATAGCCGGCCTTGAGGTCAGGGTTGCCAATGGTGGCTACGTTTCGCCAAATTGGCGAATTTCAGAGGCCCGTGGCGACCTAAAATTATGAATGGCGACATGGTGAATGTTTGGCGATTTTCGGCTTAGGTCTCCACCGAGTTTTGAATCCTAAGCTCAGTGTCTTCCCAACGAATGAGCGGCAACATTCTCAGTATTTTTCTTGGTTTTAGACCCACGAGTAGAATGTGCACATTACGCATCATTCGGTATGTCCATCCTGTAACTCATGTGTATCTCCTCAATTCATTTAGAGAGATAATAAAACGTTTATTTGGTGTTCTGTGAAAATAAGATCAGTGAATGGGATCCTTAGGAATGCCATTTAGATACAGGAGATACTGGAATGTCCCCCAGCGACATTCTAGCAAAATTAAGTCAGCGGACTGCCTTGCAAACCGCGAGCGGGCAGTGATTGACTATAGGTTTATGGCTTTAGGTGCTTTAAGCTTATCTGAAGTTTCGCATCTGAAGGGGCAAGACGACGGGTTGGCCGCGTGTTCCGACCATTTGTTCCGCCAAAGCTCCAACTGCTTTGAATAGCTCGGCGACTTATTCACTCTTGCAGTACCCCCAGCTCAGCTCGCAAAGACTGTTTTGGAATGGCGAACAGAGGCGGATACGCGGCTATTTCTGCAATAAAAACTTTTTATTGAGGCATTTTTCACTGTTCTCGGTGAGCGTGTGCAATAAAAACAATTGCTATATAACATTTTACATTGTTATACAGCAATAACGCATCGGATTGACGCGTGTAGATATAAGTAACTATAAGAAAGGGTCGGTGATGTCCGGTATCATATTAGTTAGCACTGAAAAGGTTTAAGACTCACTAATGATCGGTTCCTGTAAGAATTCTGTCGTGTTACCTTCAATAAACCTCTTAATCCTTTTAATTCATATAAGGGTACGTAAAGCTGTCTACAAATAATGCTTTCACGGTTTTCGCCCAAGGTTTATACCACACTTGTAGCTTTGAAACGAGAGGACAGGGATGGAAGGATATCATGAGCGTTTCGTTCATTCACCCTTGCGCCACCACGCACATCTTGCGGCTAGTCGGAGAAGCAGCACCATGCATTCCCATGGTGAAGCGAGCGATACGACTGGCATCGAGAAACGTCAATATAATTTAAGGGTCTTGGATGGTACTGTATACGGGGCTAAACGTGAGTGGAAATTTTTATTACTGGGCATGCCGCACATATCTAGAATGGCTACTTTTTTGGCGAAATTTGTAAAAAATGGCGACTTTTGGCGACTTTTTGCTCGTCGTTTGGCGACATTTACTCGAAAGTCAGTGGCAACCCTGCTTGAGGTCCACCGAAGAAAAGTACCTCGCGTTGTGGAGTCGATCCAAGGTGTCGTCTATCCGTGGGTGATTGTACACGTCCAGATTCGTGATCTTGTTCAGCCGACGATAGTCGATGCAGAAGCGTAGGGTTCCGTCGTTCTTCTTCACTAAGGCCACAGGTGACACCCACAGGTGACATAGCCTTTGGAGTGGGCGAGGCAAGAGCGGTGTGGGTACCATGCTAATCCGCTGTCTGTTCATCACGCAGTTTATCGGCTACCTTGCTTTCTCCATGTTCGGGGATGCTAATGCGCATGCTCCTTACGTCATGCAGTGGATAGCCTGGTCAACGTTCCCTCGCGGTGTCATGAATGTGACCGACAGCGCACGTGTGGACTGCCCTATCTTCCTTGCGGATAACAACGAAAGTTTCGCCTTCGCCTCTTCGACTTTCACCCTGGATCCTGCACTGGACAAGACTAACGTCAAACTCGACGGCCCAACCATCGACAGACCTAGTTCGGCGTGTGCGTTGTCTACAGCATAAAAGCGTTCCCGGTGGATTCTTTCGTCAGTGGGCGAGGCAACCACGGAGTGAGCACCACGCTAATCCGCCGCATCGCCGGAGTTGCCGGGGATTGCGTAAAACTCCTGCCTCGTTGCATCAGCGGGTGTTGACGCTGGTTGCGTCAGGCGTTCTACCAGCTTGAATGCCTTGTTGAAGTAAGGAAGTTTGGGTTGGGAGCCCTGGCATAACAAGGGCCAGGCGAGAATCGTGAGGAACTACCTGCCATCATTTCCAAGTGGTTCGACGGCACTCTTAAGGTTGCATGCCCGCGCATAGAAAGGTGTCATAGGCTTGGCAGTAATGTTAGAGGCCGCCCGCGTCCCATTATCATGAAGTTCTTGGATATTCAGGATAAGGTGGTCATGTTAAAAAATTGCTATAAACTTAAAATCACTGGCTTCCGGGCCTCAGATGACTTCTCTCTCCAGGTTCGTAATATTCGCAAGAGGCTCTGGGAGGCATGCGCCTGTTATAGGGATAACGGTGCATATGTCCAACTTCGTTTTGATGATGTGTTCATTGAGAAGGTGCGATGTGACTGGGATAGTTCATCAAATACTCCTGTCAGATCGTCCACTGGCTTAACTGAACACGCTGAATCAACTTCTGGGGCAACATCTCCTTGACCACGTGGCACCTACAATACACTCTTCTTAATAAATATCAATGCCAGAAGTGTTGTTAGTAATTGCTCCAAATTTCTTTCCCTCGTCTCCTCTTATGCCCTACACATTGTCGGTGTTACTCTCTCCGGCTTCAAGGTGGTTCGGAGAGACAGAGAATTCGGGAGAGGTGGCAGTGGGGCCCTATTTCTTCGGTCTCACCTGAACTTCTCTGTACTTCCTGCACCGCCGCATACTAAGTCCTTAACAGTATGCGTTGCTCGGCGAGTTGGTGCACTGTCTGAAAATAAAAGCAGAGCGTAAAAAAGACGGGACACAAGAGACAAGAAGACGGGACGGTCCCGTCTTCTTGTCTCTTGTATCATGTCATTTTTGCGCTCTGGTTTTATTTTCATACTAAGTCCTTGTGCTGTAAGGTCCACCTAGAAAATATGTCCTTGATTATCGGGGTCGTGTTCCGCCCGCCTGGTTCTGATATCAAACATTTACACAATCTAAACCAATTTCTACAAAGTTATGCTGCTTCAGCGCCTAACATTATTTTCATGGGTTATTTTAACGCTCCTGGTGTAGACTGGTCATCTATGACAGTTATTGGACATGAAGTGTCCATCGGAAGAGAGCTAATCGACGTTTCGTTGTCTTGTGGCCTTCACCAAATTGTCTAAGACTCTACACGTAAAGCTGCCGTCCTGGACCTGGTTTTGTCACTTCATCTCTAATAACTGCGGATCTGAATCTGATGTTATTGATGGCGTATCCGATCATAGCGCTGTATTGTTCTCAGTTGCGGGTATCCTCCCAAAATGCCGTTACACTCACTGCACGTTTCTTTATTTCAACAATGCTGATGATCTAGCAATTACAGACGCCATCTGCGACTCTTTTTAAGAATTTGAGCTAAAAAGCACCACCAGTGATGTCAATACATTATAAGCTTTCTTCAAAAGTCTTGTCAGTAAGTGTATTCCTTTGAGAACAAAGAAAAGAAACACTAAAATACCTTGGAGGACTAAAAACCTCTTACATTTGTCGCGTCTTGTGACCAGACTACGTCGATCAAAATGCTCTAATGACTCAACAAAGCTCCAGAGTTTGTTAGCGCCAAAAACGAACTTTGTGCAAAAATTAAGGCCGCGAAAGAATTTTATCACATGGTTACCTTGCGAAAGCCAATGACAAATCCCCGTAAATTTTGTAAGGCTACTCAACCCTCTGGGTCTTCATCGCACACGATGACAATTGACAACGTTGCAGTTTCTGATCCACAGACAATCGCCTCTGCCTTCAACGCCTACTTCCGTTCAGTCTACGACTGACAACTTTGACATCTCTGCTTTTCATTCAGAAACTCACCCCGGAATCGACGATATGTCAGTGTCACTTGAGGGCGCACGCAATCTCATTTTAAGTTTAGACACCCAAAAATTATGCGGTCCCGACGGCATCCCGACCGCCTTTCTAGTTACTCTGTGTGGTGTAGCCGATACTTTACCATTATTTTTAGAAACTCTATCTCGTCAGCAACACTTCCCTTCTCGTGAAAATGTGCTTCAATTCACCCCTTATTTAAATCAAACAACGCTCAATTATTATGCAATTATAGACCTACCTCTTTAACAGCGCATTCATGTAAAATGCTAGAGCATATTATCTTTAAGCATATCAGGGAATTCTTTGAAACAAACAAAATCTTAAGCACTTCCCAGCACGGCTTCAGGCGCGGTCTTAGCACTATTACTCAACTGACAGAAGTCCTTCATGGCATCAGCAGCTCGCTGGAAACTGGTCACCAGGTTCACACCATTTTCATAGATTTATCAAGGAATTCGACACTGTCTCACAACCTAAATTATTGCACACGCTGTTTGCCATACTAAAGAACGTATCCTTGGTTGGCTGGATATCCGAATTTCTTTCGCAGCGTTCACAGTATGTGTGCTTCAGCTCTACTAACTCGCCTTTGATGCCCGCTTCATCAGGAGTTCCCCAGGGTTCTGTGCTGGGCCTCTCTTATTCCTGCTTTATATTAATGACCTCCCATTGCACACCCATGTAAAAATATGCCTTTTCGCAGATGACTGCGTCATATATCATACTGTTAAATCTCCGCTGGATCATGCAGCTCTCAACAATTCCTTCTCTCCCTTTCATAGCTGGTCCAAATCTTGGCGAATGAATATTACCTTCCCCAAGACCGTCATTATGTTATTTACCCGACGTTCATTCCCCGTGATTTTTTACTGTGGTTCTAACAATGTTAGTTTGTGCAGGGTGAACGAATTCAAGTACATCGGTATCCTTATGACACACAATCTCTCATGGTCTAAACACATTGATCACACATGCAACACGGCTCGTAAGAAATTAGGCTATTTAGATCGTCTTGCTCCTAAAGAAACCAAACTGCTTGCCCACAAAGCTCTCATCCGTCCCATGCTCGAATGCGGTTGCGTGGTGTGGAACCCACATAAGAAATGTGACATTAAAAAACTAGAACGCGTTCAAAAAAGAGCTGTGCGTTTTGTATGCAAAAGATATGACAGGGATTTTTCTCCGTCGAATTTTCTTCTCAACTAGGTCTCACTACACTTGCGAAGCGTCACCACGTTGAATGCCTCAAATTCCTTTACAACCTAATCAATTCTCCCCGCCTCGACACTCTAGACAGTTATCTTCAGTTCTCCAGACCTTTGTCTACGCGGAGCGACCACGCCCTTAACATTATCATATATCATGATAATAAACTTATTGATTGATTGATTTCAACTTTTTTCACCCGCACTGACATGTTCAAATATAGCTTTTTTCCTGCAACTATGAAAGCCTGGAATTCGTTGCCCGGAAGTGTGCGTTGCTTACCACACGAAAAATTTCTGAAAGCCTGTTCATGAATGTTTCTTTGCTGTTATTGTTTTTTTAACAAAAAAGTGTTTTATGCCGGGGTCCACCAAGACTTCATTGACGTATTTCCGTCACGGAAATGACGTCGAAAAATTTACATGATCAGATGGCAAAGAAAAAATGTTCCGTCACGGGCATCGAACCCACGACGGCTCGGTCCGCAATAACAGATCCCGGGCACGCTATCCACTGCGCCACGGTCACAGACTCCAGAGGCTTTACAAACGCGCCTTTTATATCTACCACTCTCCCGGTCGGCGGCGTGGTGTTGTCCTCTGGGAGTGGTAAGGTAAAGTAATTCGTCATTACTATGGCCTCCGCGATTAGCGCCTGCAACGTGTTACGCGTCCGTACCATTCGGCGCGTTCCCAATAGAACTTCAATTTTGTCAATGCCTTAACACACCGCGAGGTGGCGACATTAGACCAAGCGTCGTAAAAGCGTCGCCCTCGCTCATAGCATCGCGCTAATGCAAACCAAAAATAGCTCTGCGACGCGCGCCTGCCTCACCTGGCTGTAACACCGCGTTCCCCGCTCACGCGCTCGCCTCGAGAAAACTCGCGGCCGGGCTGCCGGGGCGGCACGGCGCGCTTTGCGCTTCCCTCTAGTCCGACCGTGGTGTTCAATCACATTTTAACATGCCGCAGGATGACGACCATGTTCTGCGTCCAATATGCGACGCTCTTCTGCATGGCTATCACAACTCGTTCTCCGATTACGCTTTCACCGTTAACTACTACAGCTACCACAAGGGTTTGTTTAATCATTGAACATGGACGTTAGTCGTCGGCATGGAGATGTACCACCAAGCATCAAAGTGGGTGCATCCACGTTAAACGGTGCCATTAACTGCCAGACATCCATATACATTGAGCAAATTCTCTTATATCAATGTACAGTAAACATTACTTCTGTAAGGGCACGCTTTACTTTCGTGTTATTCCGATTCCTACGACGGAGGGATCAACCATGTTTTTTTTTCTCTTTTCCCACTCCTGCAATAGCCTAATTGAGGCTGCTGCGTGTAAAAATGAATAAATAAATAAAAGAATGCCGTACGCCGATTTCTCGGCTTGTGCGCCTAGCAGAGGCGCTTCGTCAAAGATTTTTATTGATCGCCGAGCCACTAGCGAAACTCACGAAGACCGACTAGAACTCAGGTGGAAATCGACGCAAGTTGAAGCATTTCAAGAACTTAAAGCACGCCTGGAGATGCTTCTGATACTTGCGCATTTCGACGAACATGCGGATACGGAAATCCACATCGACGCAAGCAGTGTAGGCCTCGGTGCCGTTCTTGTGCAGAAGACAGACGGACTCGACAGGGTTATCAGTTATGGTAGCCGGTCGCTATCCAAGGCAGAAGCCAGCAATTACATGGCGCAAAAGGAGTGTCCTGCTATCACGTGGACTGCGTCAATGTTTGGCCCCTACCTCTAAGGCCGACCCTTCAAATTTGGAAGCGAACACCACACCTTGGGTTGGATAGCTAACTTGAAGGACCCTCTAGCTCACCTCGCAAGATGGAGTCTAAGGCTTCAAGCATTCGTCATCACCGTCGTTTACAACTCCGGAAGACAGCACTCTGACGCCGACTGAATATCTGGTGCCCCCGTGGGCCCATCGACACAGGACGACCGGTATGACGACTGCTTCTTGGGAACCATAACTGGCGACGACTTCACCGAACGACAGCGAGCTGATCCGGAACTCAGGGACCTTGTGGAATACCTGAATGGCAGGACCACCGTTGTTCCGAAGCTATTTACGCGAGGACTTGCATCGTTTTTCTGCGCGACACAGCGTTCTCCTAAAGAAGTTCTCGCCACTTCGAGCCAGCAACCTTCTTCTGGTGCCCTCGGCATTGCGACCACAAGTCATCCAGGCTCTACATGACGACCCGACGGCTGGACACCTTGGTGTTTTCCGCACGCTCGCTAGAATACAGGAAAAGTACTAGTGGCCGCGCCTTATGGCCGACGTAGCTCACTACGTAAAGACTTGCCGAGACTGCCAGCGATGCAAGACACCGCCCACTAGGCCGGCCGGACTTTTGCAGCCAATCGCGCCAGCTCGACGGTCGTTCCAGAATAACAGGATGGACTTGCTGTGGCTGTTCCCGACGTCGAATGCCGGAAACAAATGGATCGTTGTAGCTACCAACTACGTCAACCGCTACGTAGAGAAGGGCTCTGCCCAAAGGCATTGCTGCTGAGTTAGCCAAGCTTTTCGTTGAGAACATCGTCCTGCGACACGGGCCTCGTTAGTGGCAGAGGTACGGCCTTTACTGAGGACCTAACACATGCGACCTTGGGATACAGCCATACAAGCCACCGCCGGACCACAGTATACCATCCACAGACCAATGACCTCACGGAGCGTCTAATTAATACTATCGCCGACATGCTGGCCATGTACGTTGATGTCGAGCACAAGACGTGGGATTGTATCCTCCCGTACGTGACCATCGCATACGTACGGCCGTGCAAGAAACGACGCTCATGACGCCATTCCGGTATGCGCAAGGAGCCCACAAGCGAAGCTCGACGAAATGCTGCCGACGACCACTGACGAAGACAATCTCGACGTTTCCGCTTATTTACAACGTGCCGAAGAATCTAGACAAGTCGCCCACCTGCACATCAAGATCCTGCAGAGGGTCGACAGGCGTCACTATAATCTTCCACAGCTGCACAGGGATACAAACCCGGTGACCGTGTGTGGATCTGGATGCCGATACACTGACGGGGACTAAGCGAAAAGCTTCTTCGACGACACTTCAGGCCATACAAGGTGCTCCGACCTCTAACCGCCCTAGACTATGAGGTTATGCTGCACGTCATTACGAGCTCTCAACGGTGCCGCGCACGACTTGAAGTCGTCCATGCGTGCGCCTTAAGCCGTTTTTAGCGCATTAGCGAACCTGGGGACTGTAGTTTTTGTTTTAATATTGTACTTTATTTCTTTTTACACTTTCATCTTCTGTTTAAGCATTGGCACGATGCCTTTTTAGAGGAGGGCAACGCCACACGCGCTCGTTTCTTTCTATGATTTATGTTACCGCACCCTCACACGTGTTACTACTGCCTTGCGAAGGCCGCACCGGAATGACTGGGAACATTCCAGATTGTAGATCGTTTTGTTAAGGTTGTGCACATGACGCGAATAAAGATTAATCCAGAGCTTGCGCGACCACCAGTGATAGGGCTGGAAAGTTCAATACATGATGTATAAAATACGGCGCGTCCCAACGATCATCAGATTATCGACGGCCGACGTTCTGTTCGCCGCTATCAGAGTGCAGTGTCTATTGCTGTAGTTTGGCTTTCCGTTTCCCGGCCAAACGTTTGGCGAAATAAAGAGTTTCATCTTGGACATGCTGACTGCTGCCTTCGTCGACCTCACGACCCCGTGACATATACTAACGCCATTCCTTGTCCGATATGAAGCCCGTATAGTGCCTTTTCGGGAATGAGTTTGGATCACCGGCCTGGCTCTGATGTAGCATAATTGACTGCCACGCATAACGCCCAGCCAAACAATCCATCGGATCCTGGATATTTTATATCCAATTTCGCGCGACAGCGCTCATGGACACTGGTAGCGGCGACGGCGGACAACTAAGCGTCTAAAATCAGCTGTTGTGATTTCATGACAGCTTGCCCTGTAAAACAATTGATGAATATCTTGCAAGGGTGCCCTCGCGACGCGTAGCTTGGCACGTTTAGCTGTTTACCGAGTTGAGACGCTACAGTCAGTTATATATTTGCTTATATATTTTTATTTCTTGTGTCCGAGATAAATTTCGGTTGATGTCCATCGAACGTTCTGTGTGCGTCTCCTGCTGCCCTGTTTAATGGTACAGGGTAAAGGAAAATTAAAAAAAAAAACTGTTTTCTATTTTGCAATTTGGGAAGTGCGCTCATTTGTGCATATGTATTTCCGACATTCATACTATTCTTAAATATTGTTCTCGCTAAAAACCACTCTGTCCTGAAGGAAAGGGTGACGGAACAAGAATACGAGGATGAGGCCGTCGTATGCGCTCCTCCAGTTTTCTAAAATAAATCTTGGTGTACGAAAGGCAAAATGCTTGTCTGGAGTCAGCTGTATGTAAGACATTATCAGGTAATTTCAAAGGCAGTAAGAAGACGCTCTGCGCCCCTTTTATTCGCATTTGTTCTTCGGATCAAGTCTGTTCGAACGCTTAGCTCTTACATTCCTTACACGTTGTGTCTGTCATGCCTGTCGATAAGTGGAGATGCTGAGGGTAAGAGGGTCTTCACCAAGTGTAAATTTTCTGGTGAACAGTAGAGTTCTCTTGAAAGTGCGAATAACTGCCGGCGACGTCCTTGATTGCCAAACGCTGAACCACCAAGCCATTCCCCTCAGCCTTATCAACGTCCATCGAGAGAGAACCGCACGCACGGTGCCAGCGGGTATGCTATAAAGGACATGAATATTTTTTGATGCAATTAGACGGAATTGCGCGAGGAAACTACTCCGAATTGCTGGGCTAATGGGTATTGTGTCAGAGAGTTTTTACTACCAATGTTTGGGCTTCAGAGTCTTAAGGATTGCGACTTTGGATGCTGTTTTATCCGGATGCTTCTGCGGAATAAAATGATAAAGGTACAATCTGACAGGCCTTTCTAGCTACTGAGAAAAGGCCTTCCCAACGACGTCAGAAATGAAAGGGACGTATAGAGCTTACCCTGTGCCCTTAACAGCCAAGCAGTTTAGGCTGTCGGTAACTTGCGCTCCGGCGTAAAGAACTATCGCCATGATGAACCGGCAC
This sequence comes from Rhipicephalus sanguineus, assembly GCF_013339695.2. Classification (NCBI taxonomy): domain Eukaryota; kingdom Metazoa; phylum Arthropoda; class Arachnida; order Ixodida; family Ixodidae; genus Rhipicephalus; species Rhipicephalus sanguineus. Next base: position 130,141,638 of record NC_051184.2, on the reverse strand, counting down.
TCGCCGTTTTCATTCTCTTCACAGTGGCCTGTTTAAGCTATCGGTACAGTGTGCTTCGTCGTGGAAAACACCTTAGGTGGGTATGTGCACACAGGAATTGGGCAAGGCCCACTACCGAGTACAGCAGGTGCTAGTGTCAAAGAAAAACGAACATACAAGAGATAAAAAAAACAAAAAAAATATTGAGAGAGAGAGAAAGGGAAAAAGAAAGCGACAGAAAGAAAGAGGAGGAGAAAATAGCGAGGAATAAAAGAAATAAAGAGATAAAAATACAAATACAGAGAAAAACACAGAAAGAGAGTGAACGAGGTTCGCAACCAGGTTAAAATTACCTTTTTATAGTTAGTTGTAATTTCTCCAGATAATAATAATAATATCTGGGGTTTAACGTCCCAAAACCACGACACGATTATGAGAGTCGCCGTAGTGGAGGGCTCCGGAAATTTCGACCACCTGGGGTTCTTTAACGTGCACCTAAATCTAAGTACACGGGCCTCAAACATTTTCGCCTCTATCGAAAATGCAGCCGCCGCGGCCGGGATTCGATCCCGCGACCTTCGGGTCAGCAGTCGAGTGCCATAACCACTAGACCACCGTGGCTTTTTTTTTTCTTTATTGCCTTCTTGACTACAGGTCAAGATCGTCTAACAAGCACACATCACATCCGTTTCATGTGCGTTAATGTATCAAACAGAGCTATCACATTTACATCACAGTCAGTCGTCTTATACACCTCACGAACTTTGACAACAATTTCCACGAAACACTCATGAACAGATGGAACTTTAACATCACAGTGTCTATACGCTAACATGCTGCGCCAAACCGAATGGAGGCCCAGTAAAAAGATAACATCCAAATGCGGAACAGAGTATTCAAAGGGCAAAAACCGAATTCCGTGCGGATAGACCACCGTGGCGGGGCTAATTTCTCCAGATCTGTGGTTTAGACACTGATACACTTTGCACATACAGCCCCCAGTGCTGTATGTGCAAACTGTAAAGAAGCTGTAAATACAGCTTCTTTCCAAGGGCAATTAAAGAATGGAATTATCTACCAGGTGCAGTCGTCATGTCTTCCTCCGTCAGTACTTTTACTGCAGCGTTAGAGTCATTTATTTTCTCTGTTACAAATGCGTCGTAGTAGTTATTTCTATTAGTTTTTTCTTCTTGGTGTTCTTTATTCTTGTCGACGTATTTTGCCACTCTCTTTGTCAATTTTTATATTTTTTTCTTATCAATACGCACAATTTAAGTGTACATTCCTGTGTTTTATTTTCCCGAACTGTAGCACAACGTTGTATGTTATCTTTATAAACTTGTGTTTATTCCCACTCCTGTAAAACCCTTTTTTGGGGTTCACAGTATTAATACACAAACAAAAAAGGGATAAAAACAAAGAGACACGAAAGAGAGATAGAAAAGACAGGGAGCAAGACCGAAAGAGAAAGAGACATACAAGGAAAAAGAAAGAAAGGGACAGAAAGAAGCAGAGCAGAGAAATAAAAGAAAGAAAAAATAAGTTAGAAAGAGGGAGGAACGGAAGAAAATAGATCGGCAAAAATTAAATAGAATTGCACTGATACAAAAAAGAGATACGAGAAACATAGAGAAAGATAAAGCAAGGAAGAAAAAAAAATAAAGGGATACAAGGAAGTTGACTCAGTTCTGCTATCCTTGACTGTTGGCACCGCTGGTGGGAAGCTGTGCTAACTTTTTCATTTCGACTTCTCCAGAGTACTCTTGTGCTAGCGCATTTCCTTCAAAGGGACACGAGAGTAAACGTATCCATTAGTGTGGATTGATAAACTGTGCTCTGAAAGCTGTAATGAAGTCAGTTTCACCATGATCGGTTTAATAATAAATGAGAAAATCGAGGCCGAAGTTATACCGTTAAATCTGGCGCCAATTGTTCGGGTTCGATATTACATGGACTTTTGGTATTCTGGTGATATTGGCTCAAGGAAATTTTCTGAAACTTTGTATGCTAAGTTCCTGACCCCCTTAGACTTGGATGTACTTCAATCTTAGCGATTGGAGGTACGTAAACTGTGTACTCGTCATCCGATTCTATCACGTCACGCCTGTTGGTGCGGGATTTTTAAGATGGCGCCAAGCATTGTCTTGCAGCAAAAAAGGTCGTTCCGGTATTGTGATGGTTACGAATATGTTACTAATACGAGAAAGGTCGTTTTTCAATTTAGTGTCCCATTTAGGCGCAACGCAACAGAATCACTGCAAGGAACAAGGTACACAGCGAGTGCTTAATTTGCAGAAAAACGCGCACAGCCGCCGAATTTCTTAACCTGAACACGGGAGCGTCAACTACCGAGTCTATAAGTGCCGTATGACGGAGCGCAGCAGCGGAATGAATGAGACCATGCGCTTTCGCGCACTGAACTGTCCAGCGCAATTTTTGTCCGGCAGGATAATATACGAAATAGAACAAACCCCATCTTCTCTTATTGCGATAGCAATTATATGGAAACTCTCGACGGGTTTTTGCCGTCGCCTTCGCCGTCACGTCCTGTCTAAAGTCCAAATTTTCTACCGCGGTTTTAAAGCACGCGAGCGGGGACAACGAACACGGCTGAAACCGAGATACGAGCCGTCCATCTCAGTTGCTCGGAGGTTGGATGAGACAACATCTCCCCGTCCGGGAGGCTTGCCGTGAGCAGAGAGGATATGGCCGTCTTGAACGAGCATAGAAATAGGCTAAGGCGGGGGGGGGGCGAAGTGTCGCTCGACCAGCAACTTTGATCTTTGATTCTAAGGGCTCGGTCGCGATCGCTGGCGCGCGCGCTTTCAGTGGGTGGCTCGTATATTGCCTTCTACATGCTTCGCTCTCAGCGCGAAGATATTCTGTAGAAAGAACATCTCTCCGCGGAGCAGCCGTATTCCCTTACACCAGCGTTTTCTAGAGTTACGCGAGATCGGGTTGAATAGAGTTAGCTGCCAGCCTCACTTCGTATAACGTTGCAATTTGCTGCTGTCGCATTCATTGATTCGCCCTTGCGGTGGAACTGTGACTTTTTGTCTTTGGTTTGATTGCGATAGCGATTATATGGACACACTCGGCGGGGTTCAGGCGTTGGCGTCGGCGTTGCCGTCAATTTCCGTATAATGCCAAATCGATAACATCTCCCGGCGTATATGGTATTCGCGTGTAAAAGCGCACGAGCGGGCTGAGCCAGAGATCGAACGAGCAGGCGCATCTCCGTCGCTCGGATGGCGCATGTGATAACATGAAGCCGTGTGGGAAGCCTGCTGCCGAATGTTGTTCAAACAGAGAGGATGTGCCCTGCCCGTCTTGAGCAAGCATGAATGGACGCGGGGGAGAAGAGGGAGGCGAAGAATGTCTCTCGAGCAGCCGCTGTGATTCTGATTCTATGGGCTAAGCTTTGATTCTATGGGTTCGATAGCCAGTGCTGACGCGCGCTATCTCGGCAGGCTTCAGTGGACGGCTCGTATACCCTTCTACGTGCGGCGCTCTCAACGCGAAGAGACTGCAATTTTCACATCTCTCCCTGGCACGGCAGTATTCTCTGGCACCATTGTTTCGTTGATCATTTAAGAAGCGCAAAATGACACGGGGACGAAGCATAGACACACACGGGACAAGCGCTTGTCCTGTGTGTGTCTATGCTTCGTCCCCGTGTCATTTTGCGCTTCTTAAATGATGAACCATTTCCAACTAGGCCAAACAGCCGTTTTGCTGTTTCGTTGAGTTGCGCGAGATCGAATATAAAAACGGAGGCCTTCCTTCGTATAATATTACAAGTTGTTGCTACCGTATTCGTTGCCTCACCATTGTGGCGAAACTGTGACTTTCTCAATCCTAGCTGTCTCTGGCTTTGTTTTACAGATACCTTTTTGTTTTTGGCCGAGAAAAGTTGATACGAGGTGGTAGCAACCAGAATTTCGAGCGCTCGTAGGTGGCCGCTATGTTTGGCCGAGGAAGGTGCCGCGGTGCCAGCATTTGCTTCGGGGCTGCTGAAACGCGCTGGCGCACAACACGGTGCACCGTGTTTTTGGCTCTCAGTAGCCGGCGATGGCAGATTCGCAAGCGCTGCAGCCGCACAGTCTTCTCTGAATGACGGAACGTGCATGTTATTTCATGGGACTACATTTCCGAGCGATGGAATTGCGCCAGGGAACTCGTCAAACTTGGCGAGAAGTTTCAACAACATCGTCATGATGGTTTGAATTGTTGTAGCACCGTGCAGTTGGCCATTCTTTTTTTCTTTTATATCTGTATCATATCAAGAAAAGGTTTCAAGTTACGCATTTGCACAATGAAATGGCCAGATGAAACGTAGTACGCTGTGTCTTTTTTTTCTCAAAGGCAGCAGCGACAGATGTTTTCGAGCCGCACTACCGTCCCACTTTGTGCTGCGCGATGGCTGTTTTGTGTTCTCTCGCGAAATGCAACGGGGTGAGTTTAATTCGGCGATTATGTCAGTTTTAACGCAGAAAGCTGTAGCGGAGATTACATGCGGTTTCTAAGGCAGATTACTGCGAAAACATGGCCTGACGCAGTGTCCGCAGCCTTTTGTAGCAAGACTAGAGGCGGCGTGAATGCCGGCCCCCAGCCTCAGGGTTCTTAAAGAGCAGAGTATGCAAAAAGAACCCCGTCCCACAGGAGCTTTGGATCACGATCAAAACCCACGAACATTACGTTTGATCCGGTATTGTATAAAGTGACACTAAAGAGAAACAATGAATCGGCCTAGATCGATAAATTGTGGTCTGAGAACTCTAATGTCGTTATTTCGGCATCACAGTTTCATTAATAGAGAAAATCAAGTTCAAAGCTTCATTTTTAAATTTCGCGTCGAAATCTCCCCGCTTGACGTCACGGATTTGAATGTGTATTTATCATAATTTGGCGCCATTGGCTCAACAAAATTACCCCAAACATGGTATGTCAAGTGCATGGCCCCCTAAAAAGGCAATGTACTTCATTTTTACCGAGTAGGAACTACGTAGTCTCTATTAGGCGCCATGAAAATGTGTGACGTCACGGCGAATGGTGCGGAAACTTCAAGGCCACATTTTGTTTTTTTGCATTTTATCGCTTACTAAGCGTCTTCGCGCAGCAAGCGTTGTGTTTTTGGCATCGTGAAAGAGCACTTTAATAATACGGGAGAAATCACTTTCCCCTTTAGTGTCCCTTTAAGTTCAACGGCGACAAAGCGACGTCCACGCGTGCACTTTCTATCGCGATGTGCCTCGGTCAGGATATACACAACTGCAATTGAAGGATCGCGCCTGCAATGACAATATCCCTGTCACACGAGCACTTTCGGTCACTACTCAGCCGGATCAGAATTTATCGCCTCGGCCTTCCTCCGTTGTCACAGTAAAACTTCTTTGTTATGAAAGCAAAGGTAGACGTGCCTCGCGGCTATGAGATTCGAAATACATATGTTCCATGGACATGTGATTGTAAAACGTGAAACAGTTCAGCAAATCGAGGTTTACCTGTGCCTTTTTGAACAAATTCGTAGCCATGGTGGCCGCATTTTGGATTTTGGCAACAAGCTTAAATACCCGCGTGTTGAAATTTCCGTGCATGTTAACAACGGAAGCTCGCCTCCAGTCTGCTGTGCTGGCGCCTCTACGTTTTTTCAGGAGCAATTTAGAAACGTTTGTTAATTTGTTTCGCAGTTTGAGAAAATATGTGGTGAGGTGCATGGATACTGCCTTTCTCAATTAAAAATTCCCCGTCGCCGTTTTAACAATTTAGTTCATTTTTCTAAGAGCAGGTAGCGCAAGAAATACGGGGAGACGAGAAAGCATCATAAACAGAAGACGAGCGCCACTTCAAACTAAAACTTTATTCTCACAATTCACGCTCATTTATCAACCAGCAAGCATCAAAACACCACATCGTCGCCCTAGAACGTACATCTTATCCCACAATAAATAGTATAACAACATCTTGATTGCCTCTCACAACAAAAATGATACACGCAAGATGTAACGCAGCCAAGATAAGCTAAAATCTGAACGCGAGCGATTCCAGTACGCGTGCACAGACTAGAGGCTTTTATGGCGCGGAAAGCAGAGGTGCCAGATTAGCTGTGAGGAACGCTAACGCAAATGAATGTAGGCTCAGGGAAGGCTGGCTGACACACTCGAGATCGTTTTTTTAGTCTAAAAAGCTTGCACGATCTCTCTGGACACCCTTTTACGGTTCCGGTACACCACTGTTTTGTCAGTTAAAAGCGGTAGACACCCGCACTATCGACAATGCATCGCGAGATGCGAGTATGGTGAACCTTTGAGAGAGCTGAAATGCTATCTGAGCCTAATGTTCAAACATCTGCCCGTCTGGCCAATGTATTTATGACCGCATGAAAAAGGGATGTAATCAACAACATTGCAGGTGCAAGAAACTAAACGTATACCGTACCTAAAGGTACACCTAGCCTTCTTGGGGTCCTCCTTACTGCACATGCGCCTCTGCAGTGTTAGACAAATGGCGCCCACTTTGTTTTTCGCGGTAAAAACAATGTCCACACCATGACGCAACGCCACATTTTTCACGCGATGAGATAGCTCATGGATGTACGGTATGACCGCGAAATGTTGCTTGCCTAACGTCTGTACCTTTGAAGCACGCTCTGCTCCTGCTTTTACGGCCTTTAAACAGTTGAAGCTGGCAGCAGCAGTATGTTGCTTTCTTGTGCCCTCGTATTTTTTGCGCTACCTGCTCTATGATGAATTCTTACAAACTCGCCAGATTTTCATTCTCGTAAGTTCATTTTTTTCATTCAGCAGGTCGTCGTGTTTTACCCCATGCACTTGGATTACAGCCGTTTGAATGGGTAGAAATTATGGCCTTCTGCACAAGAACACACCACCTCACTTATTACTTACTAAAATCAAAGGCCTTGAAAACATCTAGAACACACGCTGCACAAACAAAAGCCGCTCGTGTTCCCGTGAACTTCGCTAGTCTGTTGCATCAGCTGCTTCCTTTTTCGCTGGTTGTTCGGGCATCCAACGACGGTACAGTCCCACCCGGCGAAATTTTATACAACCCACTGCCGTTCCTAGTATGCGGCAAGCAAGCAGCTGAGACCGCTGCTTTCTAACAGCTCTGAAAGCACTGAAACGAGCGAACATGTGACGCAATCACCGCCATCACATCCCGCCATCAACAGCCCCCGCTGTCGTCTGCACCACCAAGCGGCGCCAAGTGTCGAGAGTAGCGGTGTCGAGAGTAGCTGATCTATTATTAGTGTGTGTATATTACATCCTATCCATCTGAAGAGCGACCACTTGACATTTTTGGAGCGCAGCTCTTAGGTGCCCGCTCTTGCGCTGAGCGGCGTCACCATCGCCGTCGGTGGCGTAACCGCGCGAACCAGTACGTGGCAAAGGAATTGGGCAAGCCCCACTACCGTGTACAGCAGCTGCCGGTGTCAAACGAAAATGAAGTATGTTCCACAGGAAAGATCCTATGCAGGCATCATGCCTCACAACCAGGCAGAATGAAGACAGGAGCCTGCGGAAATGCTTCAAAGCAGTCTACCAAGAGGTGAAGACCAAGTTCGCCGACATCCTGCTCTTTATGAAAGAGAGAATGCTTTACCGCAAGTACACCCTTCGTTCGAAGACACAGGTGATGATTACTGATGACTAGTAGGTTGTTTTTGGCACAAGGACGACTTTTGGCCGGAGTGCCAGACAGAAGGTGCAAATTAGTTGACAGTGAGATGACTCGTTGGTGTTAAAGGCTGTATAGAGGTCTATATTGATCGTGGAAACATGTATAAGTCATAGATGTATTAAAATTGTGGCAATGGCAAGTGAGGGTACCTATGATATTAAAATACAAGAGGTGATAGTCAAGGTAAACCTAATCCGTAAGTACGTGTGGTTCTTTTACAAGCAGCACTAATGCCTCATTCGAGCCCTTGAAACCAAGGGTCGGGAGGCACGTGCAGTAATTATGACAGCCACAGCTGCAACATCTGAAAAGATGCGGTGCTATAGGTATCTTTAGGTACATCCTGGAAATAGTGTGCATCGCTAAAAAAAAACAAATCCTATTTTTGTGAAGTTCGAAAGCACCCACCACGACATTATTCGTCATTCCGCGGAGAAGCGAGGTACCATCTGTAAGGCATAATGTGCACTTTGTTCATGCGACGGTTGATGGCGATGAAGAATTATGGCTGAGCCCTTGGTATTGGGTTGGAAGCATTAAAAGACCCACTAGTTACGTATTTCGCATTGTGTAACGCCCGGTCGTTATTGAACTCTCCCACCGCGGTTTCTAACATACGTAAACGAGAGAAAGATTGAGAGAGAGGGAATTAACTTTATTGAGACCCTGAGGAAACGGATCATAAGAGCCTTATGGGCTTCCTTGGCAACCAATAGAAGTGCACTGCGAGGGACGCACTACGCTATAAATCATAATTTTTTGAAGAAGGGAAGAAGCCACTATGCAAATTTTCGTCATTCTGCGGAGAACCGTGGTACGCGCTAAATACCTGTAAGACATTATGTTCACTTTGTTGATACTGTGGCTGATGACGATGAAGAATTAAAGGCAGATCCCTTTGTAATGGGTTGGAAGCATTCAACAACGCTCTCGTTGCGCAATTCGCGTTGTGCGACACCTGGTTACAGAATTCGCGTTGTGTGACTCCTGGTTGTTGTTTCACTCTTCTACCACACTATATTACAATGTTAATATGCTTCCTTCCCGACATCAAGCGTGCAAAGGATCATTTTGCAATGCATTATGAAGCACCGGCATGGCTCTGAGGTAGAACACAGGGCTCCCACGCAGAGGGCCCAGGTTAGAACCTCGTTCCATCCCGGATATTACAGCGAAAGCTGTTATGAGGTCATTTCACCGGCCGTTTTTGGCGCCGTAGTTGTCCGCCGCCGCCGCCGGTGTCCGTAACCAGTATCGCTCGAAATAAAAAAAAAACGAAATAAGAAAAAAAATTCCAGGATGGAACGAGCTTCGAACCTGGGCCCTCTGCGTGGGAGCCCAGTATTCAACCTCTGAGCCATGCCGGTGCTTGAAACTGCTTTGCAAAAAGGTCCTATACAGGCTTCATGTCGGGAAGGAACCACATTAGCATATGCAATATAGCGTGGTAGAAGAGTAAAATAAGCACCAAGCGTCGCACAACGCGAATTCTGTAACCAGGCGTCACACAATGCGAATTGCGCAACGAGTAGGTTGTTGAATGCTTCCAACCCATTAGAAGAAGAAGAAGAAGAAATGATTTTATTGATTCGAAAAAGATAATACATAGGAAAAATAATATACAGAAGGAGGTCCCAAAGCTCTAGGCTGCAGGGGGACCTCCTTAGGACAAAGGATTATGCCATAATTCTTCATCGTCATCAGGCAAAGCATCAATAAAGTGCGCTTAATGCCTTACATGCGTTTAGCAGGTACCAACGCTGTCCGTAGAATGACGAAAAATGGCACAGTGCCTGCTGCCCTACTTCTAAAAAATTACAATGATTTATAGCGTAGTGGGTTCCTCGCAAGTGCACTTGTATTGGTTGCCAAGGAAGCCCATAAGCGCATGATCCACTTCCTCGGGGTCTCAGTAAAATTACACTGATATATAGCATAGTGGGTTCCTCGCAAGTGCACTTGTATTGGTTGCCAAGGAAGCCCAAAGCGCAAGATCTATTACCTCGGGGTCTCAGTAAAGTTCTTCGCCCCCCCCCCCGTCTCTCTCCCACGCCAACGTATGTTATACAGCATGACGGGAGAGGGAAATAGCGACCGGGCGTTGCCCAATGCAAATTACATAACTGCTGGGCCGTTTAAAGATTCCAACCCATTACAAAAGGCTGAACCATAATTCTTCATCGTCATCAGTCGTCGCTTCAAGAAAGTGCACATAATGCCTTACAGACGTGTAGCTGGTGCCTCGCTTCTCCGCAGAATGACAAATAATGGCTTAGTAGGTGCTTCCCAACTTCACAAAAAATGTGATTTATGGCGTAGTGGGTACCGTTCTAGTGTACTTGTATTGTAGCCCCAGGAGAGCTTAACGGGCTCTAGAAACGCCGCTCTTCTAGCTTTCGCTGTGACTGTGCTGCGGTTTCAGCGCAGGCCTGGCGTTTTTTTTTATTTCGTTTTTTTTTCTTATTTCGAGCGATAGTGCTTACGGACACCGGCGGCGGTGGACAACTACGGCGCCAAAAGCGGCCCTTGTTGTGATCTCATAAGAGCTTTCGCTGTAAAACGCAAGAAGTTATCTCATGCTAAAAACAGATCTTCTCCTAGGAATGTTGCCAGCTGAAGAGGAATACATTGTCGATTTGCCGGCGGGAAGTACATTTTTCTATAAGCTTCTATCTCACGGCACTCCACGAAGATGTGCAGAACACTCAGTGGTTCACCGCATTTACTACAAACGGGGGAATCATCACCAGTCAGGAGATAGGAGTGTGTTTTATAGGTGTGTCCTATTCTAAGTCGACAAAAAATTACGTCAATATGTCGTACTTTGTTAGTGGTGCCCACATTCCAATACGGGGCTTAATAAGGTGAAGCTTGTGTGTCGTTTAAATGTTCCACATTCGCTGTCAATGGCGCTCAGTCTGTTGCGCCAGAAAGGCTTTAGGTCTAAAGCAGAAACTGCTGCTATGGAGATGCTGGATTTCATTGCGTTTTATGTTGCAATTTAGTCTGCAAGCATGTTCCCTTCAATGCATCTGTGCCCAGGCACCCAGCATAAGGAGATAGACTGGTTTGAAATACACGTTATAGACAAAACAGAGTAAAGCTTGTTCAGTACATGATTCCTATGTTTAGTGAATCACTGTATAGCCCTTATGACGCTTAAATAGTCTGAAAGTATAGCAGATCTAGGAAGGTTTGTTTTTTTATATGTTTGACAGCTGATAGTATTTCATGGGCCCCTGCAGTAAATATGCTGGTTTATGAATGCAGGACGTCACATTCCAAAAATCCGGGCATACAGCTGCGTAAGAAACGCCGGAACGTGACTTCGACGCATCTGTGTAACATTGAGGGATGGGATACTTTAGCTGCAGCTCCATAAAGTTCATGCGTATATGAACTTCAGGGTCACGTCTAGTGATTTCTACAAAGGTTGTCTCACAATGTGTGAGTTGCCACAGGTGGGGGGATATTGCCGGAGCCATACGCTGGTGTTCAAGCCGTGAAAATCGCATTTCTTCTCCAAGCATCCTCACACGAAGTGACAAGAGCTGTCCAACTAGAGTTCTGTAATGGAACAGTCGTTCACACGAGGTATCGCTCATATAATTGTGCAGCGGGTGTTCGCGATTGGCGCGTGTACTGAGAAAGTATCTAAAGCTGGAGTATGAACGTCGAAGGTGAAGCGACCACTCATTCGACTCAAGATACAGGCTCTGTACCGGACTTGTTCTGAAAGCCCCAGCAGCTAAACGTAGGCCGAGATGGCGAATAGGGTCTAATGTTTTATTGCGCTTGGGGTTACAGAATCATATACAATGGTGCCATAGCCATGTCGTGAGCAGACTAGACTTGTATAGTTTAGAAGGCACTTGTGATCGCTGACTGATGTTGTACGCGATAAAAGTTTGAGCAGATTCAGTGTTTTCAAGTATTCTTTTCCAGATATTTAAGATGGGATGTGAACGTATGTATAGACTCCACAATTAATCCATGGAGCTTATGTTCATAGCTCACATAAATCGCATCACCCTTGATCGAAATGATCGGGACTGGCGTCACAATCTCTGGTTTGTGAACCGTACACAAGCACTCTTCTCTGTGTTTATTTCTAAGGCGTTTTCGTCTGCCCACTTAGACAACCTGTTTAAACAGAACTGCAGCTTTCGTTCACAGATGGGAGCATTGCATGAGTTGAATCATAGTGGAACATTACCAACGTATACTAAGTAAGACATTGGGCGTGGAACACCCGTGCGGAGTGAATTCATCTTTACTATAAAAAAGTTTACAACTAAGCACACCCCCTTGCGGCACTTCGGTCTCTTTGAAAAATGGCCCAGACAAAGCGTTTCCAACCTTTACTCGAAATGTACGATCACAGAGACAGCTTCCAATAACGTTCAACATGTTGCCGCGGACACCCATAGCAGAAATATCTCATAAAAGTTCAAAGCGCTATGTAGTATCGTATGCTTTTTCACTGTTCAAAAACACAGAGAAGAAGTATTGTTTGTATATGAAGGCGTCTCTAATATCCGCCTAAGTGCGAAGCAGGCTCCATCGGAGGAAAGTGCACTCGCGATTTCATGGCGCTGCAACTTTTTTTAACTACTGCACGCGTGGTAGAAATATTGTTGCGCTGTTTTGCCTTGCTTAGCTTCTTGTGTGTGCTGGTGACGTTGAAACGAAACAAGGACCCGATAAGATGGATCCGATTCTTGATGCTTTGAAGGAGGCTAAGTTGGCGCGAGACAAGTTTCAAAAGAAAATGTCCGGCAAGAATAAAGATCACGGGTATCATTGATGTCACAAAATGCTTACAAAGGTGGAAAGAGTGCTTGGGGAATTTGGCAGCAACACGCCTACTATACCCGATGTCACAGAATCTATCGGAGCCAGTAGAAACGAACTTTCGGCTCTTTCAAGTAAAAACGGTACTGAGGCAGATTTCCTTCATCTTGTCGACGACATGAATAACAGGATGCGCCACAAGAACTTGATATTCAAAGGGATACCAGAGAGAGAAAGAGAAACTTACGAAGTGTCGGAGTCACTAATTGTTGATTTTTGCAACAACCATCTGGGTCTCGATATCGGGAACATTGAGCGGGCCATCGTATTGGCCCCCGACGTGAAGGGTATAACCGTCCCCTCATTGTTAAATTCCTTAGTTATAAAACGAAAATCCAAGTCCTTCGCAACGCGTTCACACTACAAAACTGAAAATCAAGCTTGGTCTGTATTGAAGAAGACTTTTCGCCGCGCATTCAGTTAGCTCGGAAGAAGCTTCGTGACCACGCGCACGATAAACGCGGCCCAAACTAGAAAATGAGGCTTAACTTTGATACGCTCGCTCTAGGAGGCAGGCGTTGCCGATATGATGATGCCACTGACAAGGTCTGCATGAAACCTTCAGATAAAAGTTCACCCTGACAACCTAACCGCTCACAAACTATGCAGGCGCCAAACTGCTCGATAATCTATGCAATTTCCGCAGTACCGTACACAAACAAGACCACCTAGAAGATGTTGTTCACACGTGCTCTGCTGATGTCATTATCGGCACGGAAATGTGACTAAACGCAGACATCGATTTAGCCATTATTCTTTATTCATCAGATACCCCGCAGCGCCCGAAGGCGTTATAGCAGGGGGGTTACATCAATTAATGAGTTACATTTTCGTTCGCACACAAATACAACTTTCTTCATACGTAAATAACTGAAATACATCTTCGTTCACACACATACGAATTTGTTCCCACATAAATACTTAATCGTTCAGGTTACAGCAAGAGTTTACAGCATTGAATAAAATACATCTTCATTCGCACTATGTACTTGCTTTTCAGTTAGCCTATTCCAATGTTTAATTGTTGAAGGAAAAAATGAATTGGCATACATGTTCGTTTTGGCTGAGTATTCCAGGATTTTACAACTATGATCAAAACGTTTTGAAATGTATTGAGGTTTGTGTAGGTAAATTTCTCTGTTAATCCCAGTTTTATTATAGTAAATCATATAAAAAAATTTTAATCTCTGTTTATGGCGGTGGTCAGAAAGCCACTCCCATCCTAGCTCAGCCTTCAGTGCAGTGCAGCTCTCCCTCCTTCCGTACCGTCCCAAGAGGAACCTGGCTGCACGATTTTATATTTGCTCAAGAGCAGGAATGAAGGTTACCTCAGGGGGGTCCCACACGACACAACCGTATTCTAAGATAGGTCTGATACAAGTAGTGTACGCCACATGTTTTCAATTCACATGCGAACATCGCAGGTTTCTTTGAATGAAATTTAATGCATTACCAGCTTTGGCTATGAGAGTGTCCACCTGCGGCCTCCATGAACATTCAGATGATAGTAGCACACCAAGGTACTTATATGTACTATCTCGTTTCAACTGTACATTGTTCAGGCTGTACCGTGACTGAAATGGTTTTATCCTTTTAGTAAATGAAATATGTACACACATTGTTATGTACAAATTCATTTTCCATTTGGTACACCAGCTATGAATGAGTGATAAATCTTTCTGAAGTTCTAATGCATCATTGTGATCGGAAATTTTTGTGTACAAAACACAGTCATCCGCAAACAACCGTATAGAAGATGAAATTCCTGCAGAGATATCATTAACATAAATTAAAAACAATAGCGGAACCTGAACGGAGCCCTGTGGTACCCCTAAGGTAACATCTGCGTATTCGGAGCATTTTCCATTCAGTACTACGGTTTGTCTTCTTTGAGAAAGGTAGCATTCAATCCATTTAAAAACAGTCTTATCAATGTTCAGGGTAGTAAGTTTGAACAATAAGAGTGAATGTTACATCGTGTCAAAGGCTTTCCGAAAATCCAGGAAGACACCGTCAACCTGTCCTACAGTATCTAAGCCCGATATTACGTCGTGATAAAATTCTACTAATTGTATTGTGCAAGACAGCCCTCTGCGAAATCCATGCTGTTCGTTGATTAGTACATTATGCTTGTTTAAATGAGTTAATATTTCTTTCTATAAAATATGTTCAAGTATTTTACACGGGATAGACTTAAGCGATATTGGTCTATAGTTACCAACGTCTTTTTTGGAACCACCTTTATGTATCGGTACCACGTGCGCAATTTCCCAATCATGTGGTGTCGCTAAATAAATACCTGTCGCTAAAAACTTTCAAAAATTGTATAAAGGTACAAAGGAATTGGCCCCGCGCAACGCTTGAGTACACGCGGATAAATTCTATCTGGACCACTAGATTTACTCTCATCAACGTCCTTCAATAGTTTTTCAATTCCATTAACACTAAGCTCCACAGGAAGAATACGCGATATGCTCATAATAGTTGGATGGTAATTACAGCTGTACTTAGGTAAGAATACCGAGTGGAAAAAGCTGTTTAGGCATACAGCTTTATTCCGTCATCCGTAATTACCTTCGCATTAAATATTACCTCAATAAATATTAGGCACAAACAATTAGCATTAAATATATTATCGGAGCCACACTGTTTTAAGTACTTCCGAAATATTTTAGGATTTGATTTCATTTTGTTGCTCAGCTCAGTGAAATAATCATTTTTAGCTTTTTCTATCTTTAGTTTATATTTGTGGATAATCGACTTCTGTTTTTCAAAGAGAGCAACTTATTTGTTTTTTTGAATGCGCTAAATGCCCTCTTCCTTTTGTTGATAAGTTTTAATATATGTTCTGTATGCCCTGGTTGCTTGTGCTTTTTTAGCCGTGAAGAATGAACACTGGGGATATGGGTATTTGTTAACTTGGATAATATATTCTTTAATTTGTCCCACATATCATGTACATTGCCCTCCTCAAAAAGACACTCGAAAACAGGGAACGAATTACGAAGTTTTTTAGAAATTGCATCGTAGTCACCCTTCTCATAAAAGTAGATCCTTCTACTCGTAGGTAACCTCTACGCACTTTTTCCCTTTGGATACAAGACACAACAGCAAGATGATCACTAATTCCTGGAGTCACAGTGACGTTAGTTACGAAATTTGGCGAGTTACAAAACAAGTCTAACGCAGCGTCATTGCGAGTAGGGGTAGTAACGTACTGCGTCAAACCAAACGTGTCGACAATATTTTTCATCGCAAGGTTCATGCGCCCGCTTAAGCTTATACACGAACCATTACCCCAAGAGAAGCCAGGCAGATTAAAATCACCCCCGAGAAATTTCATCTGAGCTAACACTTCAGAAAGAATTTCATATAATATTTGCATTATGCTAATATCTGAGCTCGGCGAGCGATAAACCACTACGACCAAAAACGCGAAGCTATCAGGCAGGATTATCTTGCACCATACAGACTCCAGTGCGTGGCACTTATAATCAATTTCCAAAGACTGTAAGGAAGAGCGAACAAGCAAAAAGACGCCCCCACCTGCATTGGGCCTATCTTTGCGATAGACGACGTAATTTTGCGGAAACACCTCACTATCACCAATCGAGGGCTTTAACCAAGATTCTGTTCCAAGGACTTTGTCAGCGTTAACATCTAAATTAAGCTCGAGAGCTCAGCAGCTTTATTAACTACGCCTCGGCAGCTCACGATGACTGAAACAAGTTCTTGACATCGGTATTTCTCCTTTTTTCTAGTTTGTCATTGCCTGTGTACTGAGACGACATCAACTTTTGCTTCTTCCAATCTGAAAGCCCTGCCTGTAATGATCAGTTTGTCAAAATTCAGCTTCACTTTATTGTTCTTATCCTCTGTTTTTGTCTTAGCATGTTGCCACAGCTTAATCCTGATACTTCTTGTCTCAGGTGAGTAATCTTCGCTAACGCTGTACTGGGAATTCTTGAACATTTTGGCATTGAGAAGCACTGCCGGACGCTCCTTGTACAATGAGAATTTAACAATAATTGGCCTCTTCTTATTCTCATTATAGCGTTCTAAGCGATGTGCCCTTTCCATAGACTCAAGTTCCATTCCAAGGCTCGTTTTGCAAATATTCTTTATTATAGCTTCGGATTCATCCCAGGATTCTGAGGTTTTGTCATCAACGCCATATAAAACAATATTTTTCCGGCGACTTCTCTTTTCGATACCATTTGTTTTATTCTGCAGTTCTTTCACCTGTTGCATCAGTTGCTGTAAGATAGTTACCTGTTCTGTTACAATCTTGTTGATGACCCTTATCTGGTTCTGAGTTTGGCTAACGTTATCTTTCACATCCATCACTATGCTCTCATTTTTTTCCGAACCTGGATTCGATGCCGCTTAACTTTGAACTTATAGTTTTCTGTCCACTCTGCAAACATTTCAGCACTTCCATCTCCGGTGTCTTAGAAGGACCTGGGTTTGGTTCAACATCCCCCGCGAGTATTAACAACATCAAATACAACACTGTGTTAGAAATTAACCGGAATCTCTTCAAAGGCGAAGTATTCATCATGCATTTATGGTTTTTGTTACGAACACTTGGCAACGTGGGAGGAGCCGGCAATGCAAATACTAGTCTCCGCGACTGAGATGGGTATTAATGACTAACCTGCACCAGCAACAGTTGCATTAGCGCCATGTCGGCAAGTGTGCCGGCTCCAAATCCCACGAAGCCATCGTGCTGAGTGCCTATATACGCTTGATCGGCACCACGTGAGTTCTGTTGGCCCAAAGCAATTGGTTGATCCTCGCTGATCCATCCGTGGCGCGGGCCGCACATGCCTCTGACGACAGATGATGACCCATGCACACGTGTGGACGATAGTCGAGATACTGTAGACGCTATCCAGGGATCAGACGAAAAAGGCTGTGCCCCGTGTTCCGCTGCTTTGATGTGGACCGTCAAAAACAGGAGTAGAGATACCTGCACCAGCAACAGTTGCAATAGCGGGGGTCATGTGGGCAAGTGTTCCAGCTCCAAATCCGGCTCCAAATCAATACCAGTGAACTTCTTATATCTAACAGGTTTTCCTTGGTTCGCAAAGATAGACTCACCGGGAAGGGAGGCCGCGTGCTAATCGCTGTAAAAAAAAGCATGTTCGATCACAACATGTTCTCATTGATAGCCCTCTTGAAACTGCATGGGTCGTATGCTACTTAAACCATGTAACGCTGGTAATAGGTACTTGTTATAGGCCCCCTAATTATCACGAAAACTTCGTTGAAGAACTTACCAAAGTTATTGCTTACGTTCAAAGCAAATTTATTGCGCATATCGTAATGGCTGGAGATTTCAACTACTCTGGTATCAATTGGCTATGTTTACCATCAAGTAACGCTGGTAAAGATCGGGAATGCCACGATATCACTGACATGTTATCATTTTTTGAAATTACGCACTTGATCCATACGCCTACGCGTGGTGATGCGATCCTTGATTTGTTAATTACAACGCATCCCGATCAAGCTACAGCAACCGTCCTTGAACAGATCAGTGACGACAAAGTCATTCACTGTATCATTAAAACAAAAATCAATACACAACAGTCCCGTACTAAAGAAATACACAAGTTTTCTAAAGCCGATCTAGATAAGGTAGGAAACGAAATGAACAAGTTCTATTCAGATTTTTTATTAACAGATGCTGACCAATCTATGTACGAAAACTGGGCGTTGTTTCGAAATTACGTCAAAATGCTGCAGAAAATATACGTTCTAAAAAGGCTTATCACCTATACTAAAATAAACTATGCTTCACCAGAGATGTGAAGCGTTGCCTGAAGAAGAAAAAGCGTTTGTACACAAAAGCAAACAAAAGCAAAGCAGAAGACGATTGGACTGAATACCTTAATATGGCGAACACTTGTAAGCAGAAAATAAAAAATGCTAAACAGAACTTCTTTGATACGGACGTGACCAACTTCCTAAAATTCATTGTCTTGTCTTCGTGGTCCGTCTTCATTTGCACTGAAGTTCTGTTCCTAAATTCCTAAAAGATAACCGGAAGAAATTTTGGAGGGTGATATCTCCTGAGCCTTAGAAGGAATTACCCCCCATATGTTCATCGGAAGGTTTTCCCTTGAGTGCAACTGATTTGTCACATGCTTTAAGTTCATATTTTTGTAGCGGTTTCGTGAAAGAAAAGCCCCTTGATATTGACACGATGAGCAATAACAGTAACCCCGATTTTGACGCATCTGTAATGTCTCGCGTAATTATAACCTCTAATGGAGTTGAAAAAGCTATCGAGCGTTTGCCATCATACTCAAGTCCTGGCCGTGATGGTATCTGCACAAAATTGCTGACGCATAGAAAGGTTTACTCAGCAGTTACACCTGCACTCATTTTTCAACAATCATTAAATACGACCCAAATTCCTGAAAACTGGAAACTTGCTCACGTAGTGCCAATATTTAAAAAGGGTGTTGGAATCAAATGGCAAATTATCGTCCAACATCATTGACATCTATGACTTACAAGCTGTTTGAACATATTTTGTCTTCTCAGATTATGAAATACATGCCTGAAAACAGCATTCTATTTTCAAACCAACACGGCTTTCAGCGGGGACGCTCTTGTGAGACACAGCTTTTCGAACTAACTACTGAAATTCACGCCAACTTGCCTGAACTAACACAAACTGATACAATCTTCACTGACTATGAAAAGGCGTTCGACAGGGTGGGCCACAAGCGTTTGATATATAAAATGAGAATTCTTCATATAGACAACCATGTCATTGGGTTCAAGAGTATTTAAGCGATAGGCGTCAAGCGGTTTTCATTGAAAGTCTTGTGTCCGACTTTAAGCCTGTCATGTCCGGTATACCTCAGGGGTCAGTATTGGGGCCAAAATTGTTCCTAATTTTCATTAACGATATTCCCATCGGTGTAACTTCGAAAATTCGTCTATTTGCTGACGATTGCGTTATTTATCGTGCTCTTACGCACCATAATGATTGCGAAGAATGAAAGACTTGCAGATATTGGGTGAGTGTTGTCATGACTGGCACATGAATATTAACAATAGTAAAACAAAACTAGTGCGGTTTACTACTTGTAATAGTTTTGTGTCGCACACTTATAAATAATGAGGTAATTGAAGTAGTCGAGTCATTTAAATACTTAGGTGTTTGACCTGGAACACACACACCTTGAACTTGACCTGGAACACACACATCGATTGGTAAAACCAATCGGACTCTTGGTTTCCTCCGGCGCACACTTTGCCAAGCTAATAAAAATACAAGCATTCTTGCCTACAACGCAACAGTCCGATTTAAACTTGGGTACTGTTCAGTTATATGGAGTCCTTATCAAGCGTACCTCATTAAGAGGCTATAATCGTTACAAAACAAAGCTGCTAGGTTCATCGTCTCCGATTATTCTTCCTATTCAAGTGCATCTAAAATCAAAGACAGCTTTGACACTGCAACACTACAAAGTAGACGGAAAGTGTCTCGTCTAACATTTTTTTCATAAGTTGTATCACAACCCTACGCCTTATACTAGCTCATTAATAACGACGCCAGATACAACGTTTCCACGCTTGGACCACTCATTTAAAGTTTGTGAACCGTTCGCCCGTACTGATCCACTTCGTTTTTCTTTTCTTCCTTTGGCCATCCTGGAGTGGAATCAACTGCCGAGAGCAATAGCTGAAGAAGTAAATGCTGACAAATTTTCAGATGCCATAAAGAAATTCCTATTGCCTAGCATAAACCATTAACATATCCACAACAGTCTGAGAGATTCTGACACATTCTTGTTTTATTACGGTGTTTCAAAGAAATCATCTCACGGTTCAGTATATATATATATATATATATATATATATATATATATATATAAATATATATATATATATATATATATATGTCTGAAACGTTGCATTGCTTTCTGGAGATACTTATCTTTTTTTGCTTGCTTTTCCCACATTTTCTGCGAGTAATTTGTCGAAATATTTTTCTTTTCTTTTTTTCGTATTCTCATCTTCGTGACTGATTACACATACGCTTCTTCATATAAGAGTGATTGTACTAGTGTTATTAGCACCGCAATGTTTTTTTTTCTGTGAATCCAATTTTTATTTTCATTGTACCAAATTATCCCCCCCATGCAATGCCTAACGGGCCTTTAGGGTAAATAAAATGAGAAATGTTATTCATCTGCCCTCCCTTAAACCACACTGATATGGGTCGAGCAGCATGTAACTCTCCATGAATTGTAACAGGCGTCTGTTTACTATTTTCTTCGAACATTTGCAAAGGGAGCTGGTTGAAGCATTTGCAAAGGCATGCTATGAGCCTATAGCTACTAGGTAATGATGGATATTTTCTCTCGTTCAAAATTTTTATTAAGATAGCTTCTTTCCAAGCAGACGGAATACACCCAGATCCAGGAGCAGATTTGTTACAGCTATTCTGCGATGCCTGGAGTTCTGTTAAATTAAATGGACGGTTGCAGGCTTCAGTTTTTTTGCACTTTCTTTCTAAAGGCAACTGCTCCATTTGTTCTTTCTATCTCAGGAATGAGTGCGTGTAGTTCAATGAACCGGAGATGTACTCAAAATGTGCCGCCAAAGAGTCTGCCTGACCCTCGAGGCTCTCTCATCCAGTGTTCACCAGAGGTAGTAATTATGACCGCCGCCCTTTTATTCTATTAACTCTATTCCACACTTTCATCTCATCACTGTAAGATTTTATACTCGATACGTATTTCTGCCAACTTTATCGTCTGTCTTATCTGCGTCGACAGGCAGACACAAGAGACCCAGAACAAAAGTGCCTTTATTGTTGTAGCGTCTTGTCTTTTATAAGCAATGCCAGCCTCATGGTTGCTAGACTTGCTACACAATTCCGATACACCTCCGTTCCTGTGAAGGAACACAGAAAGAAAACAATATGAATTTAGGGAATTTGCTGAAAGTCTCTTCCAGAGGCGAGACGAGAGGGCCCCTTTCTAGACCTTGCACTACGGCGAGCACCAGCCTCTTCGCTGACGGGCGGCTGGTCATCCTCGACCGCTGACCGAAGGATTCTGTTGCAACGGGGAGTTCCGAAGGAGTCCCTGACGTCTGATCGGCTTTCGGTGCGGGTAATAAAGACCACGGAGATCTGGTGGTAAAGACCTAGTGATAATTCAGAGTGGCCATTATCCTGTCGCTGTCCACCTTGTGGCTCGCCCGAGTATGAAGCGCGCCGCACGTTCTCCGGCTGCGTTACTGCGGCATCATCCCAGTCATCGTCATATGTAGTGTGACGCTCGCTAAAATCCTCTTGGGTCTTGGCGCAGTGTTGGCGATTTCGACGAAGGCGGCCTGCATCTTCCGTGCGGACTTGATAGGATCGAGGTGCGAGCGGTTTTGCGACCCACGCTTTTGTTGTCCAGCCGTTTTTCCCTAGAATTCTTAGTTGCTCACCTTCGTTCAGTGGTGGAAGTGGATGCTTTGATTGGCTTGCTTGTGTATGTTTCTTGACCTCACGAGCCTGGCATTCAGCGAAATCGGGCAGTCGGCCCCTCAGCTTTCTGCCCATAAGCTGCTCACACGGTGCTCTCCCATCTTCCAGTGGTGCCATCCTGTAATTCAGAAGACCAATCCATAAATCTTCTTTGGCAAACAATGTCTTCTTGAGCAGACGCTTCAATACTTGCACTCCCTTCTCTGCTAGACCGTTTGAACGAGGGAACCCCTGACTTGAAACTATATGCCTGAAGTCGCACTTTCTGGCGAAGGAGCGAAATTCTTGTGAAACGAACTGTGGTCCGCCATCTGTGCACACTTCGAGTGGAATTCCATGACGCGCGAAGATTAGTCCAAGCTGATCAATTACATGGCGGCTTGTCGTATGTGAGAGGAGCTGCAGTTCGGGGTAGTTAGAGTATGCGTCATATACAGCAAGGTATGTTTTCCCGGCGTGTTGAAAGAGGTCAACTCCTAAACGGGCCCAAGGTAGAGAAGGGGGATGGCCCGTTGGTAAGGGCGGTTCATCTGGTTGCCGGTATGCAAATCGTCGGCACGTTGGACATTTAGATACCATTTCTGCTATTTGCGCGACCATGCCGGGCCAGAACATTAGTAGCCTTGCCATTCCTTTGCATTTGGCAATCCCTAAGTGCCCTTCATGAACTCGTTGTAGCATCGTTTTTCTGAGCTGCTTTGGAATTACGACTTTCGATCCTCCCAGGAGTACGCCGCTAACGCATGTTAGCTCCGCTTCGAAAGATGCTAAAGGCCCTGTAACTTTGCTGCCACTTTCCAAGGCCTCGATCACTTGCCTTAGGTCGTCGTCTGCCTTGGTTTCTTCTGCCAGGCGGTACATCATCGCTGGACTGACGACGGTATTTAACACTGAGGTTGCATGGATTGTGACGTCATCAGCATCATGTTCACTGGCGCTCCTGTCGCTGCCTGCTATCCTGGACAGTGCGTCAGCCAACTGCAAGTCCTATCCAGCAACGTACTGCAATGAGATGTCAAATGGCATTAAACGCAAGAAAAAACGCTGTAGACGAGGCGGCATGTCACACAAGTTCTTTTGGGCAACTGCGAGCAGGGGTCGGTGATCTGTTTCGACTGTCGTGTGGAAGCCAATTATAAAATAACGGAACCTTTCACATGCGTATGTTCTTCCAAGCGCTTCCTTTTCTATTTGGGCGTATCTTGACTCGGTGTCTGATAACGATCGTGAAGCGTAGGCAACTGGACGCCAGCGCCTAGCGCGGAACTAGACGCGTCTGCTGTTATTTTCGACCGTCTTAACGAATCGAATACTGCGAGCACAGGCGCAGTTGATAAGAGGTCACACAATTCTTTCCACTCTTTATCGTGCGCACTCGTCCAGTCATCAAATGATCACGCTTGAGCAATGCGCGTAAGTTCCGAGTCCTTTCTGACAAGTTTGGTATGAACCTGCCGAAATAATTTACAGCGCCTAACAGCTTCTGCACTCCTTGCTTCGATGTAGGTATAGGCATGTTAGCAACGCATTTGACCAGCTGGCGTCTGGTTTGATGCCGTCTTTAGAAATTAGGTCACCCAGAAGCTGCACTTCCTCAACGCCAAAGACGCATTTTTCGCGATTGAAAGTGAGGCCAGCTTCCTGCGATGCCTTTAGAACGCCCCGGATACGCCTGTCATGCTCTTCCTGCGTTCTGCCCCACACAAGCACATCGTCGATGTAGACGCGCGTTCCCTCTAGGCCATCAAACACGTTATTCATTGCCTTCTGAAACACTTCACTTGCCCTTCGAATTCCAAACAGAACCCTAAGAAAACGGTAGCGTCCGTACGGTGTGCCGAATGTGCAGATTTTTGTTGACGTTTTGTCAAGCGGGATCTGGAAAAATCCACAGTTAGCGTCTAGTTTGCTGAACACTTTGGCTCCCGCCAGCTCCGACTCTATTTCATCTCGGGATGGGAGCTGATAATGTTCCCGTTTTAAGCAACGATTAACATGCCGAGGGTCCATCCAAATGCGCAAAACACCATTCTTTTTTAGGACAACGACCAGAGGACTTACCCAGTCAGAGGGCTCCTCTACCTTTTCAATGATGCCGTGTCGTTCCATACGTGCAAGCTCAGCCCGCATTGGCTCTCGGATGGAGTACGGAACACGACGCGCTGGCAACGCGACTGGCGTCGCCCCTTCTTCGAGGCGTAGGCTGCAGGTTTCCTTCAAGCACCCCAGACCTGAAAACAGCTGTGGAAATTCGCTGACAATCCTGGACTCCAGATGTCCTTGAACCTGCAGGCACTGTACCCTTGAAATCAAACCGACGCGTTCACAAGTATCCAGTCCCAAGAGCGCTTGCTTGCCTTTCTTAACGACGAAAAAGTCTGCTGGCTCCTCGATTTCGCTGATGCGTAGCGGCAAGGTGACGACTCCAAAATGCTTGATTACACCACCGTCGTAGCCTGTCAATACCGTTGCTGAAGGTCGAGTTGTCGCTGTCTTGCCGAGCTTGAGAACCAGGGAGTGGGGAAGAAGGTTTGCCTGCGCGCCTGTGTCCACCTTTAGCTTTGTGTCATGGTTGGCCAGCTTTGTGGCGATTACCCATTCCGAGTTTCTCGATACGCCGTTGACGCTTACCACTAGAACTTGAAACTCGTCATCGGATTCCTCGGTTTGTTCTTGGGGCGCATTATGATAGTCAACTTGTTGAACGCTCTTTCGCGCCTTGCAGCAAGCTGCAAAATGATTTTTCTTGTGGCAGACGCCACATGTCTTGCCCCATGCCGGGCACGTCCTTGGTGGATGCTTTCGCCCACAGTACATGCATTCCTTTTTTGGTGAGCTCCTTGGTTCCCGTTGTTTTTTTCGTACAGCGTTGAGCTGGGCTTCGCTGTGCTCCCAAGCTTGGTTTTGACTCTCAACGATTTCAGCCGTTTTACAGTACTCTATTGCTTTTTCCAACGTGAGGTTCCGCTCTCGCAGAAGTCTCGCCCTCAATTTGCTGTCTTTCGTGCCGCACAGCAGTTGGCCTCGAACCATAGAATTTTTCAGCTCTCCGTAATTGCAGTAATGCGACTTTAGCTGAACATCTCAAAAATTGCTCAAATGGCTCGTCCGCAAGCTGCAGGCGTGTTCTAAAGACATAGCGTTCGTAGGTTTCATTTCGCTTCGGACTGCAGTATTCTTCAAACTTCTGCACAATTACATCGTAGTCCTCGCGTTGCTCATTCGTCAGTTGAAAGGTGTTAAAACATCGATTGCTTCCTGACCTGCAACGTGAAGGAAGATTGCTGCTTTCTGGGCCTTAGACCGTTCCGGCGTAGTTGTTGTGGCCTTGAAGTATAGCTCCATGCGTTGACGAAATTTTGTCCAGTTTTCTGCAGGAGCTTCGGAGAGCACCCGACGCTCGGGCGGCGGCAACGCTCCCATGGTGGCGTTTTAGCTGGCGGGACGCTGGGCTTGTATTTCTGACACCATGCGTCGACAGGCAGACACAAGAGACCCAGAACAAAAGTGCCTTTATTGTTGTAGCGTCTTGTCTTTTATAAGCAATGCCAGCCTCATTGTTGCTAGACTTGCTACACAATTCCGATACATTATCGGCGCCTCCTTCTTCCCTGCGACTTTACACGCTTGAATTTCATTAGGTTTTCCGCAGTTGGGAAGTCCCGGAGGAGACCCCATGCCTTATTTTGCTTCGGGTGGACTTTTTTACAATTGTCATTCCACTAGGGAACCCTCCGTTTGCCCATCCGTCTAGATGTTCTGGTAATCGCTTTAGACGCGGCATTTATTATAACTGCTGTTGGAAAAGCAACTGCATCATCAATGCTCAGAGCACCTATTTCTTCCCACGGCATATACGTAAGTTCTTGGAACATCTCCCAGTTGGCTAGGTCCACCTTCCAGCGTGGGGTCTGCGGCAAACATCCACACTGTTCTGTTAAGAAAGTCGTCACTGTCCTAGGTATTTTGAAGAACTTTCCATTGCAAGAACACTATAAGTGTAGGGGTCACAACACTTGAATTTATGAATAAGTGTATTGTGCAGTCTTGTAAAATGTAGCTTCTTTCTTATTTAGCATGCATGTTCCAGTAGAAAAAGCAGAAGTTTTGTAATAATCGTCCACTCGCATCACAGCGCGAGTCGCCGCACAGTGTGCTGTGTGCGTTTAATTCTCCAAGTAAAACATACGGCTCCGGCAGCTCCACTATCAGAGCATGAAATTCCTGTCTTTGAAGTGAGTAATTCGGAGGGATGTAAAAAGAGCATACTGTAACAAGCCTCACGTCGCAAGGCATCGTTTGTCACCATACCTATCGTAGTGAGTGCACTTTTCCTAGAAATCGAACTCTAGACATATTGTGACGGTTCGCTGGAAGACGCCACCATCAAAGAACCCAGAGGCCCACGCTGCACGCGCACGCCGCTCTTGCACGAGCACAGGCCCGCGAAACGAGCTGGAAGCCAGCGGCTCGTACCGGCGGGACGTAGCGCGCGAGCCCGCTGCTCGTGCTACACGCAGAAACAGCGACTGAGGTGAAGAGCCAGCGCTCTCATAGAAATGCATACGACTAACCTACGTCAAGAACACCCAAGTGTGATGCAAGAGGAACTCACGGATGGTAACTCAAGAACAGCATCACACTGGACGTTCGATGTGAATAGTGGCAGAACGACAGGTAAAGGCCATATTGAGTGGCTACAGGCTGGTCGTAAAGGCAGGTCAGCCAAAGCAGACGATAAATCAGCCGAAGAAACAGCCAGAAAACCTCTGAAGTCAAAAGCCACGCCTCAACCACCACGTCACCGTGGTACTAGGATGCAACCATTCCCGACTGATGACTTCAAAATTGCATTCCGCCCGCAAGCAGGACTTGATCTTACAAAGCGAACACTCATCGAGGAGGCACATGTCATTGGAAGATCCAGTGGCTTGACCCAGCAGGACTTCCACGACAATGTAATAGTGCAGGTGCAGAAAGCTGAGAATGTGATCATCGCGAACACAGCAAGCACTGAACGAGCTTCCAAACTGCAAAGTATAAATGCTACACAACTCGGAGGAGTCATATACCAAGTCAATCCGCACATTCTACGGGTGGTGTGTGCTGCGGAGTGATATATGGCCTCGAACCGGGCACAAGGCCCGCGAGGATTGTTGCAGGACTTCGCGTGGACTCAGGATACCGTGTTCTTGGTGCGCCTATTCTGGGAACTTCCACAGCCCCAGTTATCACTTTTGGCGGGCAGCACGTCCCTTTTTAAATGCGAACCATTTCTTAGCGAACCTCTGTCACTTTGAGCGTTTCTGTCTACGTATCTATCTATCTATCTATCTATCTATCTATCTATCTATCTATCTATCTATCTATCTATCTATCTATCTATCTATCTATCTATCTATCTATCTATCTATCTAGCCACCTACGTCTGGGTGCTCTCATGATCGCCTCCTTAACTTGGGGTAAACCAAAATTTGCATGGGAGGGTAAGAGGATTTGACGAGTATGACTGCCGGGTCGTCACAAGAATGACGTTAAAATCTTGTCACCTACGTCGCCAAACCCTTTCCACTAGACACGTGTGGCACATACCCGTTTACCACGGGCCGTGGTGTACGGGTATGCGCCACAGGTGATTGACAGTTTATATCTACCCAGGAACGGCGAGAACAGACATTGTTAACTTAAATGCTAGAGCGTTAAGGAAAACCAACTCCGGCAGCGTTGACTCAACGAATGGAAATTCTGAAAATTAGGATCCCAGCAGGAATCGAACCCAAGCATTCTGCGTGGTAATCAGGTATTCTACCACTAGCCACGCCAGGTCTATATATTGCTTTGGAAAAACAGCCTACGCAGCCGTAATTTCGGTGCAACGTCAATTGTGGTTGTGGTGCTGGCTATCTAACTTTACAAGAAAGCAATAAACACTACATGATACTCCTACGATGTCTACTCCTACGATACAGGCGTCATATCAGATTAACGCCGGTAGTTCCAGTGTTGGCTGCGCTTTTATAGCAGTCTAATAAACATTACGTTTATATTCCTATGATTCAGCAGGCTATATTGAAGCATTGCTTGACCCCGGAGGAATACATATACGAATGTTACATATGATATCCACATCACCGCACCGTAACGTGCACTTAGTCCGCCAGAACGACGCAGTGTCCTCTTAATTTCTTACGAGGCTGGGCGATGGCCTCATGCTGACCGAGGATGATGCCAGATTGATTAACAGCCGCTTTGTAGACTAGGCTACGTAGGCCACATACGCCCAGGTACAAATACAATAAACACCATCAACTGATGATGGTCTACGTAGCACTATCCAGGCCTACCAGCGTAGACGGCCTATACCTCACCAACACGAAGGGTGGCTTCAGGTTCGGACGTGTCGCCGGCTCTGTTGGCAGATAATTTGTCGACGAAATGACCGAGGCATCCACGAATTCCAACAGCTCTACTATACCACATACTTCACTACACATGGCCCCCTCGTCACCACGATCACGACCGGATCCTATAACAAGTCAAGACCAGCTGCTGGTGCTCTCTGATCATGGTGATGATGCCCTTGTTCAAGAACTGTCAAGAACTTCTCGCACAGATGCACACGGTTTCGTGAAACGTGCGTGCGTTCTCGGGACACGTATAAGCACTACATATCAGCTTACCGCTTCTGGTGTTGGTAATACCCACGTTGCCATTGGCAGCGTTACCCAACCGTAAACAACTGCTTATATGACACATATGCGGCTCTTAAACATATATGTGTGCGTATAAAATTTTTACAAATCTTTAGCGTCATATTGTAACGTGTCGCTCAGTAAAAAAAGTTACGCCACAGTCATCTACGCTCCGCATGCTTCGCATAACATCGACTCCCACGGTACGCAGGATCTGCCGAATTTTTACGTAAC
The DNA here is from genome assembly GCF_013339695.2 of Rhipicephalus sanguineus. Classification (NCBI taxonomy): domain Eukaryota; kingdom Metazoa; phylum Arthropoda; class Arachnida; order Ixodida; family Ixodidae; genus Rhipicephalus; species Rhipicephalus sanguineus. Next base: position 130,112,670 of record NC_051184.2, on the reverse strand, counting down.
GTACTTGAGTAGGGCTACAGATGCAAGCCGTGCCGGAGGTCACTCCAGTAGTGCAGAACCTGTGGGACATCGGTCAGCGACAAGACATCTGCCCTCATCCTAAAGCCAACTTCTGCTACAAATGCGGCAGCGAAGGGGACACAGAAGCTCATGACTGTCAACCGAAGTGCAAGATTTGTGGCGAAGAGCACGTGACTGCCTCAATCGAACGCAAAAAGAAACTCCGCAGCAGTCTGCCTTCATACCGAGTAAGACGGCAGCAGCTTGATAACGCTCGCGCCAGAGAGCATCGCTGGAGTTCTAGTACAGATGACTTCCTCCTCGCTTCACCGGGATCCCGGCCGAAGCCTCTCTCACTCTAAACAAAAACGGAGCTCTGGATGTCGCACACTACCACGGTCTCGCTCAGCTACGCGAATCACGTACGCCGCCGCGGTGAGTGGAAGCTACGGCTGTAGTTCACAACACACCACGAGCGCATCGGACATCTCTCTTGCTGAGACAGCGGAAATCCGTGAGCTAGAGAATAAAGTTCAAGAACTACAGAGGACGGCACGACAACGACCACCAGCAGAATGCGGCACGCCATATCTTGAGGACAGGATCCTAAGACAAGTTGAAGCAAGCATAATGAAGCGAGTAGAAGAACGGCTGCAAATACATGAAGCGAAGGTGATCGACCTCGTTGAACGATGCCTTCTAGCTTTCGAGGAAACCCTGACCACGAAACTTCTCGCATCAGTAGACAGAACTATAGAGACAGTGATTACGAATATCATGGAATAGTTGGAGCCACTGACCTGTACGGTCGCCACACTCGATGCCAAGTTGGATGGCTTCATTGCGCAACAACACAACTTCATGACCTATGCTTACAAGAACTTTGTAACTCATGAGCAGCTGGCGGAACGATCAGGAACCAAATGCAAAGAGCGAAAGACTGTCGGGGAGGATTCTGCAGCGGACGTTCGATCGACAGTACAAAATGACCGACAACAGGCGGAAGTAAACTGTCAACACGGCGGCTCCCAAATGTAGACAGCGTGAGCCACTCCCGACCCTCCCCATTTAGCAATGGAATGGCAGATCCTACAGACCCCGTTCAGCAGACCTGCAAGAATATGTTAAAACAAGCAATCCTGATATGATCGCTTTACAGGTAACCAACACAGAAAAAAGCAAACTTCCTGGTTACAATGCTCTCGCACACACACGCCCCGCACCGCGATTCTGGTCAAGAAGACAATAACCGCTCTGGCTCACGAGATTGATGACACTGATATCGAGCACACCATGGTGGAGATAATCCAGACGCGGAACACTCAACAGAGCCTATACCTAGCTAACCTCTACAGCCCGCCACGAGAGCAGCTCCACCGCTCTCAGTGAACTTCGCAAAAGGGTTAACGGCGATCGGCTGGTCATAGTGGGAGACTTCAACACCCCACATGCAGCCTGGGGCTACCACAACACCACCAAGAAAGGGGCACGTGTTCACGACGCCGCACAGCAACACGGTTTGACGCTATAGAATGACTTGCTCCGACCAACACGTGTGGGCAACAGCGTGTCGAGGGATACTAATCCTGATCTCACGTTCCCCCGAGAGGTGCAAAGGGCAACGTGGACGAGACTCCCGGGCACACTAGGCAGCGATCATGACATCATTGAAATCGATGTCGAACAGGCTCACCATTCGCTCAAGTCAGGAAAGGCGTGACATACGGACTGGAACGCGTACAGAAACGAACTTGACGACGACTCGACTATTGATGACATTGAAGCCTGGCTGAACGAGATCGTAGGTGTTGCTCACGGCCATACGAATATGATACAACTAGATGAGGACAATCCGGCTGTTCATAATCATATGATATGCATCCAGCAACTCTCGAGCCGTGGTGTCCTCGCTTCTACCCAGAATCTGAATCTTATTCAAAGCACAAGGTTCCATGTGTATCAGTGACACTTCATTGTCTCTTTCGCAGGCAGATCGCAAGTTCACAGATCACACGTTGTGATTAGGGTGGTATGCGCATGTCCGTGCCTATATATTTGGTTGCACCGTCTCTTGAATAAACAGTCGAAAGTTTGCGCTCCCCTGGACCCCTTCCCTCGTTATTTCCTCGCGCAAGAAACAGCCATACTTTGTGGCTTGTACTTAGACATGAACCGACTAGCCCAGCAACGTGTACTTCCAGCTTTGGCTTCTCCCCGTTTGACTTGCTCTACGGCCGCTACGTCAGGGGGCCCCTGGTGATATTGCAGGAATTATGGGTTAGTCATCATGACGATGACACAAAAACATCTTACGTGTACGTAGTACAGGAGAAGCATTACGACCAAATGGTCAGACCACGTCAGTTATCTCCGGGAGACAAGGTTCTACTACTGCTCCCTTCGCGCTGCCAACAAATTGGTGCTGACGCGGAAAGGACCCTTTACTGTGCTTGAGAGGAGGAATGACGCAGATTACGTCGTTGACATCCGAACAATAACTACGTTATTTCACATAAACCTACCAAAAAGTATGAATGGCTAAATTCATCACAGCCACTGCATGAAGCGTCAGTTGTTTGCCAGGCTAATGACAGCGATAACGACGAGCTTCCATGCGTACTGTTCCAGGGAAAGGAATCGGCTGCCGACGTGAGCATATCAGAATCGCTCTCGCCTGACGAGCGTGTGCAACTCATGGATCTACTGAACATGCACGACAACATATTTACGGATGTTCCCGGAAAAACACACCTCGTCCACTGTAAGCCAAGAGTGACCACTGATACACCCGCAAGTATGCGGCCATACCCAATGCTGTTTGCGACGCAAGAAGCACTGCAGAAAGAAATAGCGGGAATGCTACGACAAGGAATCATAGAGCCGTCACAGTCCGCTAACCAGTCACCTGTTGTAGTCGTTAAGAAAACAGACGGAACAATCGTTTGTGCATCGATTTAAGACAACTCAACAAGATTGTAGTCAATGACAATAGGTCTATACCCAAGGTGGATATCATCTTTGGACAACTCGGAAAAGCAAAGTACTTCTCAAAGTTCAACTTTGCGAAAGGCTACGGACAGGTACCCACGAATCAAGAGTCAGTCAAATTACTCGGCCAACTCGTTGGGCACGGTGTCATTCGAACACATGTCGAAACACTCGACAAAATACAGGCTGCGAAGCACAAACAAATGAAAAAAAAACGCCAGGCCTGCGCTGAAACCGCAGCACAGTCACAGCGAAAGTTAGAAGAGCGGCGTTTCTAGAGCCCGTTAAGCTCTCCTGGGGCTACAATACAAGTACACTAGAACGGTACCCACTACGCCATAAATCACATTTTTTGTGAAGTTGGGAAGCACCTACTAAGCCATTATTCGTCATTCTGCGGAGAAGCGAGGCACCAGCTACACGTCTGTAAGGCATTATGTGCACTTTCTTGAAGCGACGACTGATGACGATGAAGAATTATGGCTCAGCCTTTTGTAATGGGTTGGAATCTTTAAACGGCCCAGCAGTTATGTAATTTGCATTGGGTGACGCCCGGTCGCTATTTCCCTCTCCCGTCATGCTGTATAACATACGTTGGCGTGGGAGAGAGACGGGGGGGGGGCGAAGAACTTTACTGAGACCCCGAGGAAATGGATCTTGCGCTTTGGGCTTCCTTGGCAACCAATACAAGTGCACTTGCGAGGAACCCACTATGCTATAAATCAGTGTAATTTTACTGAGACCCCGAGGAAGTGGATCATGCGCTTATGGGCTTCCTTGGCAACCCATACAAGTGCACTAGCGAGGAACCCACTACGCTATAAATCATTGTAATTTTTGAGAAGTAGGGCACAGCCACTGTGCCATTTTTCGTCATTCTACGGACAGCGTTGGTACCTGCTAAACGCATGTAAGGCATTATGCGCACTTTATTGATGCTATGCCTGATGACGATGAAGAATTATGGCAGAGTCCTTTGTAATGGGTTGGAAGCATTCAACAGCCTACTCGTTGCGCAATTCGCATTGTGTGACGCCTGGTTACAGAATTCGCGTTGTGCGACGCTTGGTGCTTATTTTACTCTTCTACCACGCTATATTGCATATGCGAATGTGGTTCCTTCCCGACATGAAGCCTGTATAGGACCTTTTTGCAAACCAGTTTCAAGCACCTGCATGGCTCAGAGGTTGATTACTGGGCTCCCACGCAGAGGGCCCAGGTTCGAACCTCGTTCCATCCTGGAATTTTTTTCTTATTCCGTTTTTTTTTTCTTATTTCGAGCGATACTTGTTACGGACACCGGCGGCGGCGGCGGACAACTACGGCGCCAAAAACGGCCGGTGAAATGATCTCATAACAGCTTTCGCTGTAAAAAGAAGTGCGTTCATTCTTGCGCCTGACATATTATAGAGATTTCGTTCACACGCTCAACGAATCAACGAAGAAGAGGGCCGCTAACAAAGTTATTATAGAGATTTCGTTCACAATACCTCCGAAGTGTCGTATCCGCTCAACGAATCAATGAAGAAGAGGGCCGCTAACAAAGTTTTCTGGGGCGAACGAGAGCAGAACGCATTTGATGGACTCAAGACATTGCTCTCTATACAACCTATTCTGAAAGCACCTGATTTTTCAAAGCCTTTTGTATCATCGAGATGTGTGGGTGTCCTGCTCATGCAGCGTCATGAAGGAATACTGCATCCAGTGTCATATGCAAGCCGTCGACTGCAACTACGCGAAGTTGCTTAATCGACAGTGGAGTTGCTTAATCGACGTGCATGGGCGGTCCGAAAATTTCACATCCACTTATGCGGACGCACGTTCATTTTACAGAGTGACCACAAACCCCTTACGTACATTAAGTCGGCCTAGCACGTAAACAGCCGTGTGCTACGATGGAGCCTCATACTTATGAAGTATGACTTTTCGGTGGAGTACATAAAATGTAGCGAAAATGTAGGCGCAGATTATATGAGCCGGTCGCCATGGCCAATATAACCGTCTATATCAAGACATCGTGCTTAGAAGCATAAGTGTCACACAGTTGCAACCTTACAGTGCGATACTACACAGGTGTCACGACACTTTAGTAGTTCTGTGGATTGTTTCGACTTTTCCATGGTGTGTACTTTTGTGTTATGAAATGTGCTGAGTGTGCGGTACTCGGAACTGGTATGAGTGTTCAACTATATGCCGAGTGTGCGGTCGTAAAAACTGCTCTGATGTGTAACGGTGCTCTAGTTGAGCTCTCCATCAGCGAACCGACGTGTTCCCAGTACCGTGAAGTTCTTTGAACGAAAGAACTTTCTTAGGTGGGGGGTGATGTGAAAAAGTACCTGCAAATACACCTGTTAAGCAGACGACAGCTCATCTTCCCTCTAGAAGAAGACGATAAAGAAAGCAGATTTGGTGCTCGCGCAGCGAATGCGAAAAAAGTAAGGGCTCGGGCAGAAGATCGGTGGTTGGAACATCGACAAGACGAGGCGAGAGAGCCTACTGCGGACCCGCAAATAAGCGCGAGGTTCTGAAGTCCGCGCTGATGTTCTCCAGCCTTTAAGTCCTCGGGCCACAGCGTGACCGGACACGAGTTCCGGTACAGCCCTGATGCCGCCCATCGTCGAGACAGCGAGCGTGCTCGAGGCTCCGGAGCCGCCGGCTACCGCGGCGAGCGAGCTGTGGCCGACTGCCACTTGCGGCGTCGCCTGAGCCTGCTGCTTCCTTCTGCGCCAGGACGTTGGCCCGCCGCACACAAGCGAAGGCTACACGCCAAGGACGCAGCGGGCCTCACTTACAATGCACCGGTCTACGCCAGAGACTTATGAGACTGCATATTCTTTTTTTTGTTGTTTGGAAACGCGTGAACGGGCCGTTGTATTGTACTTGTTGTCATGTGTGTGTCGCCCAATATAAGTGCCTTTTGTGCCACGCACTCTATCCTCCTTCTTCCTCGCGTCACACGCCTTGCGGCGTGACGTACCTAACCACCACACGGGCAAAGAATCGCGCTAACCTATGTGAAATAGCGTGGTACACTGTAAGAAAAAAAGGAGTATGTGTGACATGTTTCGGAGAGTTCTGACTTGCCACGTATACGACACTTTTTCAAGAGTCGCGGTGACTCTCTTGTGGGTCAAAATCGGCGCGCTCTAGGAAAGTACCCTGATCACCAAGAAAGAGTGCAAATACTCTTATTCAAAGGATCACATTGTCGCTTATGAGTAAGTGAGACAACTCTTGCCTGTGACATTCCTACGCGGGTGAAATTACACACACCGAAGAATGAAGCTACTCCGCAACTAATTGAAGCTACTCAAACGACCCATGCTCTACTTTTGGGCGGCTACTGTGGGAAAAAGTGAAGTATTCATTTAAGCAAGCCCAATAATATTTGCCGTGGTGCCCAGCGACTGCAAAAAAGAATAGTTTAATTGGAGAATTATTTTGACAAAACTCGTCAGAACAGCATACCTTTTCTAGCAGAGTAATCTAGAAAGCGCGAAAAGATGGTCTGTGAATGAAGTAGTAGAGGTATTCTTTATTTACATGCTTGTGTGGGTATAGCCAACTAAAATGTGTGATTGTGATGTGCATAGTGTCTTATGGTGCAAGATGAACCGCAGAAATCAGCGTAATGTTTCCATATTTATTCCTTATGATTATGGATAAATGAAAAAGTGCTGAGCGCTGGAGATATCTGTCTTGTGACTGGCTATGTTGTCTCTACAAAAAAGTGTACCTTAAAATCAGAATGTGATATTATGATGAGAAAACGGAATTACAGTAAGAGTTTGCAAAACCTACGCGAAAAGTGATTTACACAGCCATATATTAAGGCTCATAACAAAACAACAAATGCAAACAGGCATGATAAGAAACCAAGTTTTTTGACGTTATCGTGTGAAACACATCATGGAAATAGTAGCTTTTGTAACACGTCACTTGGCGACAAGTTTGCAGCCCAAGATGATGTAAGCCTCTTTCAAACAACAAATGAAATTGGTTCAGGCTTCTTTGAGTGGGTGCCACTCACCTCTATTCCTACTTCGTGTTGTCCACGAAAGAAAATGCAGGGCCGACTGCCTCAATCACAGGGCGGAACGCCGCTGTTGGTTTTCCCATCACGAGTGATGAGGCCCCTGACCATGGCGACACCTTCGCTTCACCGAGTGTGGCTGTCAACTTTACTGAAGAGTCGGGACAAGCGATCCGGGCATCTGGGTATGACCAATGCACACACACCTGATTATTTGTATTTAAAACCACCCTTTGTTCAACACACCGTTACTGTAGACACATCGGACACGTGTTTCTCGTTATAAATTATTTCGCCACGAAAGCAGATTTTCACGTAAAACAAGGCGGGAACCTCGTTTTACAATAGGCACTGGCTATGCACGAATGACAGCACTTCTTTTCTAAGAAATCGCTTGCAAATGTGCTTACACGATAAGCCCGGCTTTGCGCCAGCATATTCCGACACGTAAGCGCACCCTCCGGCAGTAAGGGGCACGTTGTGAGCGGTTACTGACAGCGTGTTTTACAAACGCAACCTATCCTTAAATACTCAGGAAAACACATGCGAATACGAGCGCCTGAGCGACACCCAGCACCCGCGGACGCCGTCTACGCCGAAATCAGATATGTGATATGCTGTAATTACCACACATAGCTCTCACACTCACGTACACTCACTCGATTCTGTTGTAACGTCAAACGTCATCGCAGATGAACGCAAACAACGAAAACAGCAAACAGAAACGAGGGAAAAGAGTGCACGGCACGGCTGCATCAACGCGCCATCGAAAGTCTCGAGCTTCTCACTTTACCGGTGCGGCGTGTCCAACCTAATTGACTACCGCGCATGCCTAGGAACCATCGCACTATATCTGCATCTTAAACTATCGAATTTAAGCCAACGAAAGCCATTATTTATAGCGCGTCTAAATGTTCTGAGTACGGATATGTTTTCGCATTCCCAAGCGCGGAAGCATGCTGCACACTCAATTTCCATAGAAATGTTATTGTGAAGTAGACGAAAGGGCATCTCAAAACCACACCTTGCACCTTCAGCAGTGCAGATACAATGTAAAATCAGCAAGCAATGACCATTGATAATTGTTTGCATCGCTCATTAATGAGAGTTTGTACAGCAACGCGCATGACGGTGTCAACTTGTTAACTGGCAGCTTTATTTGGAGATCCGCCACAGCCCCGCGGATGGAGGCTGATGTGGAAATGGCTGGCAGCCGACTTCCGCAGAGCTGCTGCAGACGCCCAGCTAAAGCTGTATTAATTACTACCTACGAAAGCAGTACAATCAGCCTTAACGAGCGCACGTTGTGCGTGTCCGCAACTCCATGATCATTCCGCCTTCCAAGTGTCACTTCGAGCACATGGACTGGTGTATCCACAACCGAAGATGCGCATGTTTGCTCGAACACAAAAATACAAGACATGCAACTGACGCAACCCGCGAAACCAACGCAACGCATTCGAAAAGGCCAAGGAGAGAGAGAGGAGGCGGGTGCGCCGCGCCATCGCGGTTCCGTCGGCGAGTCGTGGCGCCACAACGGCGCCAAACGGCATACGCGCGATATGTACGGCGTATACGGTGGCGCCTTCATCGCGGAAGCCAACAGAAACGCGCTTCACGAGAGTCTAGCGGCTCCTGCAGAAGTGCTAGCTCTCTTTTTCTACTTATACCTTCCAAAGGAGTCAAATGGTCGCCCAGTGAATACCCGAAAAGAGCCAGGGTGCCGTGACCCTCTTTTCATTGTTCTTTTTTCTTAAAGTGCAGACGAGTAATATAACCACCAGTCATCACACAATGTATGTGATTTAATGCTTCCCACCCACTGCATAGTGCTCAGCCATAATTCTTCATCGTCATCATTCACATGCAGAATCTACAAAGTGCGCATAATGCCTTACAAGTGTGTAGCGGGTACCTCGCTTGTCCACAGAGAGACGTATAATGGCGTAGTTGGTGCTCTCCTACTGCACGCAAAAATATGATTGATGGCGTAGTCGATGCCTTGCGGAAAAGCAAAACTTCAGGCACAGTTGGTCTTGCCCCAACAGGAAGCTGCGCTCGAAATTCGCATTAGACAGTATCGTAATCCTCGGTGATTTTTTAAAACTTGATCGTGGCGCTCAGAAAACAAAACAAAAAAAAAGATTTCGCTAGCAGCTCTTAAGATAGGCTGGGGTAGTGAAGCCTAGAAGAAGACCGCTGCACAGGGCTAGAGTGGACTAGAACAGGGGAGAGCTCGGAACTTGCATCGAAAAGTGAAGTCCAAGCAGGGTCAAGCCGCTTGTGGCGCTGCGATGGGTAGCCTGCAATATCTCATCGTTTAAAAGCTGGGCGCGGCTCCACCAAAGTGGTGCAGGAGTAGAATGCCCTCTTCCCACTCAAAAGGCCCGGGTTAAAATCGCAGCTGTAGAGATGGGTTTTTATATTTGGCCTCAATTGTTACTGCTGTATTTGTTCTCCTTTCTTGAAACTAGTTCCAGTGGCTGGGTAATGCTATAAAAGACGGGTGAGCCCTCTTTCATAGGAATCGGTATAACACGAAAGTGAAACGTGTCACAGAAGTAGCTGATTGCTTTAGTGCAATGGTATATCAGAGCTTGTATAATGCCTATTGTTGTCTGGCTGATGTAGCATCGCATGATGTGGACGCACTCACGTTGACGCCTAGTGGCATGTCTCCGTACCAACGACTTACGCCCATGATCATAATTTAACCCTTGCGGTAGCTGAAGTTCTTAACGTAGACACCGAATATGGTGAATACCGCGCAAATATGGCATCAACAAGCTCATAATAAACACTGATACTCAATATGCACTCCTTAAAAGCATCCTGAAACGCGAAGCGAAACGATACGCGCGTCGTATCTGCCCTCTAGCCTGGCAGTTAATTCTCACAGGGCGAGCGGGGAGCGCGCTGCGACAGCCATGCGACCGTCGGAGAGCCATTTTTCGACATGCATGGATGATATGAGCGAGGCTTGGGCTAACGCCACCACCTCGCGGTGTGTTAAAGGAAATTACACTTCAATTAGAAACGCGCCGAACGGGATGGTGGCAGCAACGGCGCGTTTTTTTTGTTTTTTTTTTTCGAGCCTGGTGGTACACATGTAACCACCTTGTTATAAAGGGGACGCGCATATCATCCATTCATCCATCCATGCAAGAGCCATCGACGCGGACCGAGAGGTCAAGGGTACAACTCTTGTCAACGGAACTTTTTTTCAGTTTTTTTCGTTGCCATTTGACGGCGTTCATTTTGCTGACGTATTTCCATGACGGAAATACGTCATGAAAATCTTGGTGGACCACGGTTATAACACCTTCGTGTTCGAATTCAACTTGAAATGTTAAAGTTTGATAGGTTAAATTTGACAGCGAGAGTAACTATTTGCAGCGCCACCGCATGGATTTAAACAAAACCGCAAACTATGCCCTCTTAAATTTTTGCGAATACGAAACTCGAAAAAAGACTTCACATTTTATGTTACTTTTTGTAGCAAATGCATAGCAACTGACGCTAGTTTTAGGAAACAAAGTAAAACCAATATAGCTCTAAAAGGTGACACTGAAAATAAAAACCGCCATTTAGAACTGCGACTCGAACCTTATCCTTTTGAGTGGAAAGAAGGCATTCTACCACTGCTCCATTTTGGCGGAGCCGCGCGCATCTTTTAAACGACGACACATTGCAGGTTACCGATTGCAGCGCCACAAATGACTTGAACGTGTTTCCCTTTATTTTCTGTGCATTGCTGCTGCGGCCATTCCGTGCACTCCCCTGTTTTAGTACACTCTAACAGGACGGCTCATCGAGCGCACGCGCGTATTCTCCGCCATTTCGCCGCTCCGTTCCGTTATACGGCGCTTTTCGACTCGGCGATCGACGGTCGCGCGTTCAGGTGAGAACAATCGGGCAGCTGTACAGAGGTCCCTTTCTCATCAGCCGTTTTATCTGTATTCCTCGCGATAACCAGGATGTCAGAAAAACATTGCCCGCAAGAGCTTGGAGGCGAATTGCTAATGTCTTGAGGAAAATTCGGACCGTCTTTATTTCTCTCACAATTTTGTTCATGCTTCCTGGCCACTCATTGGAAAAACGACGTGTTTGTCGTATGTACGAAATGAATCGATGTGAATGAATGTCATAAACTACCCCTCAATCACACCTCCTGTACAAGAGCCGATGTTGAATTCCACATCCTCTTACATTTTCTTGTTCTATTTGAGAGCTCAAAACACGAGTGCTGCGCCATGTCTGCTCGCAAACTTTTTCAGGTAAAGGGCCAACTTATGCACACACGGCACGGTCACCGGTCTGATTTCTTTACCAGGGACCTCAGCTACGGAGTAAGAACTACTTTCGTCATTTTTGCGAGCCTTTCAGGGACACTCTTCCTAAGTTAACCGCGGACCCCTGCTGAAGCCGGCCTGACCAATTCGTTATCGAAACTGGACGGGATCTCATGGATACACGACTTCCCGAGGAAGGATGCATGACAGATTGACGCAACAACCCGTTTTACTAGCTTCAAGAGGGAGGAATCTTATGGCAGAAGCACCTTTCTTGTACTCGGGGCACTGACCTGGACGAATCGCTTTCATGATGCTTTCATGAGGCAACGAGACGCTCCCTTTTCAGAATCAATATGGCGTAGCTCAACACGATAGTCGACACATACGTCGATGTAGACGTAGCATTTTCCTCTCCTGAACTGTTGCAATGGATGTGCAAAAAGGTTAACGCTGACGTCAGCGAGGAGCGTGATTGTGTCATCAAGCACTGGGAAAATATTTGCCAGATCCCACGCTTTGTTGTAATCAATTTCATGCGAAGCAGCGAGCGATTACTTCTATGCTGCATTTTATGGCTTTTATCCGAGTGTTCCGAGATGAATCGACGAGTTTCTGGAGCTGTAGCAGTTGTGTGCACATCGTGCGCTTACCATGCACGTTGACACTGGCGTTTAATGGATAATGTCAGTATTGCCGAAACGCAGTGCACTTTACGCTGCGATGATGTGAATAGCATACGTAACTTTCATTAACGCATTGCTACAGGGTCGCGCAACGATTGACTATAACTTGCTGAATCATAGGAATAGAAATTTAATGTTTATAAGAGTGCTATGAAAGCGGGCCAACAGTGGCAGCATGGACGTGAACCTGCCGTGACGCGTGTATTGTAGGGGTACATATGTAGCGTTTATTGCTTTGGTATGAAGTTAGATAGCCAGCACAGCAACCACAATTGACGTGGCACTGACATTAAGCCGACATAGGGTGTTTTAGAAGTGAAGCATCTTATAGCGGAGTTCAATCCGGTAGTGGTGGTGGTGTGCGGCGTGACCAACCTTACTGCGCATGCGCAAACCCTCTCCACTCACCCCTATCGCCGGCCCTTCTCCCATTCCCCCTCTTCCCTTCACCTTTCTCTCTCCCCACTCCAGCACCCTTTCCCCTCTCCACTTCCCCTCCCGATCTCGTGCGCAACGCCGCTATGAGCGCCAGCGCATGCGCATCCCCTCCTCCCTATCTCTCTCCTCTCCTACGCTCCCCCCTCGCGCGCCTGTCAACCGCGCTCCCTGCTCGCGCTGTGAGAATTAACGGCCAGGCTCCATTGGATATAGCGTCTCGGCGGGCCTCACTTACGGCTGCCAGTTGGCTTTCCAGGGTCCGTTCAGCGAGTCGCGCCTCCCACGACCACGTGTGGCAAGATATAAACTGTCAATCACCTGTGGCTCATACACGCTCGTACCGTGGCCCGTTTTATACGGGTATGTGCCCCACGTGTCTGGAGGGAAGGGTTTGACGTCAAGTGAGCCGTCGAGGCAGCGCGGGAGCAACAGCTCCAAGCGGCCATGTAGGCGGCCTTTCATTCCCCGGATATTAAGTAACGTTATTTCATTCACTCACTCATACGCGACAAGATTTTCGAGTTATTCATGTCATGACCAGACAGTCATATTTGTCTAACCTTCTCACCCTCCCACGCCATTTTTGGTATACACCAAACTGAGGAGACGATCACGAGAGCACCCACATAGATAGATAGATAGATAGATAGATAGATAGATAGATAGATAGATAGATAGATAGATAGATAGATAGATAGATAGATAGATAGATAGAAACGCTCAAAGTACCTGGGGTTCGCTAAGAAATGCTTCGCATTTAATATTATGTTCGCGTGAGAATCAAACCCAGACCGTCTAGGTTTCAAGCTTTAAACTGCTTCAAAAAAGCTTTGTATGAATGTCATAAAGTGGGAGGAGTCTCCTCAACGCATGTAATACGCGTGGCAGAAGTGTAGAATTGCGCCACTCGTCAAAACATGTGAACTGCGCGAGAAGTGGGTGTCTTAAAGGTCCACTCAATACAAAAGCGCTCAGACATATTTAATCATCATCAGCTGAAAAAGCATCAACAAGTGAGCAGCTGCGCAGATTCGCCTTTCGCATTACGGACGCGTAGATGGCCCTCCCCTGATTCGCAAAACAAAAAAATATGGCGCAGTTGGCATTTAAGAACTGTACTTGCAGTAGGCATTCTTGGATACTTTGAAATGGACAATGTTACGCGCACAATCAGTCGTTTGCTCCTTTACGGCGTGTTTGAGGCATGCACCGAGAACCGAAGCGAGGCGAACACTTTAGAAGGGATGCGCACGGGGAGCAATTACCCTATCGCATTGTACACTGGAAGCCCACTAAGTTTTTTGCCGTTTTACCTGCGATCGCGTGCACATAGGCCAAAGTAGCTGGTGCATTAGATGAAGACCCATGAAACACCTGCGCAGTCAAAAATAATGTGTCAGGTCATTTGGGGATTCACTGCCATAGTAGGCGCTGTAGCTTCTCGGTGTTTCAGAGCACCCGCATTCTCTGTAGGGCCCGAGGCAGACCTACACGCGAAATATGGAGACGTATGAATGAGACCAGATGAAAGGAAAGTTGTGTGTGTGCCACTTTTAGCTTTGTTGGATACAGAAAAATTGAAGACTTTTTTCTCTGACGTAGGCGAGTGCTGACGTTAATTACACGTGCGTATTTAGCAATGTACCCTTAAATGTTGCTGCCGCGGTTTTAATAACCATCTATTGTTATCGTATGAATGATATATTTGATAACGTATAAAACGTTTAGTTGCAAGTTAGGGCTGTGTACCTGTCATTCTTCTTTGCCCCTGTTGTTTAGTTCTATGCGTATGAGTTATCGAACCTAACAAACAAGCCCTGCAACGTGTCTTGGCCCCTTTTCAGCCCTGCTACGAACAAAAGTCGCAGCGGAGTGTCACTTCATCAATGCTTGCATTGTGCAATCGAAATGGCGCCATCACAACTGCCAGATGATGTCTACATCATCTGGCAGTTGCCTACAACTACATGCCATTTTTTTCTACGTGGTGCCAGTGGGCATGATGAACCACGCTTCTGCATTGCACTGTCACGTTACAGCGACAGTGGTTCATTGGTCCGCTTTATTATCTGCCGCAGCGATTAGACAACGCTTTTAGATTTTAGACAACGCTAAAGTAACATTCTACGGGCAAAGCACAATGAGATAGCAACCATTCGCTGGCACCTCCCACGTTTTCACGAAGAAAACAATTTGTATGTATATATGTTCATATTCATCTCTCTTTGGAGGTAATTCTGCTGGTATAACCTCTATTACAAGAAGCTCATATAGCAAGCGCATGTTGTCTTCGAGGAGCCTTTTACCAAGAGATACGATGGAAAAGCTGAGTAAGATATGCCAGAGAATAAGATGTGTCCAGTGAATAGAACAGGAGTAACAATGCGCCTCTTGCAACAGCAGAGATGTGGAAATATCTTTCATTCACTAAATCACTTTGTGTCGTTAAACGCGATTCAAGCCCATCTTTGACCTCTTGTGTCGAAAGCTATAGCATGGGTCATAAAAATGTTTAGCCTTGGCGATTTCATTTTGCAAGCAGGCTTTCCGAAAGGCGTATGTGCTTATAGCTGCTCCTTTATTCAAACACTTTCGAGAAGATCTAAAACTGTGGCGCCAGCATTCTCA
Organism: Rhipicephalus sanguineus; assembly: GCF_013339695.2. Classification (NCBI taxonomy): domain Eukaryota; kingdom Metazoa; phylum Arthropoda; class Arachnida; order Ixodida; family Ixodidae; genus Rhipicephalus; species Rhipicephalus sanguineus. The sequence continues at coordinate 130,097,605 of NC_051184.2, read as the reverse complement.
GTCATATTATTGAAGCCAACATAGTTTATAGACAATGCGGCTTCGAGAAAACAAATATGTTTACCAGTTTCATACCTTTCATGAAACATGTGAAAGACACAGGAATTTGTAAGGATGTGAATTCGTCGCTTCTCTTCTTGCGACGCTAAATTATCTGCGATACATCTCTAGTTCACAAATGAATGTGGCAAATGCTCCTGGGCAAACGCTACGGCCACCTGTGCCATAAATATGGCACAGGTGGCCGTAGCGTTGTAAACATTGTGGTATATCCTCGGTTAGACCAGTAAAAATGGCGGTGTTTGTTTCGACAGTTGAAGGCAGCGTCTGGTGCCTTCATCAGAAATAAGCATTTATAGTTCACGTTGCATGTGCTCACATCCTTTTATACAATCTTGAAAGAAAAGACGACGGAAGAATATATATATATATATATATATATATATATATATATATATATATATATATATATATATATTGTCACGTGTGAAACTCTTTATTAGGCCGAACTTGTGGCAGAGAAACTGAAAGCTACAGCAATACACTGGTAGCGGCGAACAGAGCGTCGACCGTCGATCAACTGACAAGCGGTCAAGCGCGTCGGCTTTTATACAGGCGCTGTGGAACTTTCCAGCAATATCGCTGGTGGCGGCTTTATCTCTCGCCAAAGCTGGAACATTCGCGTGCGGCGCGCAATCTTAACAAAACGATCTACCAAAATCGTTAAGCTTCTCGAAGACTGCTTTGCGGCCAGCGTCGAGCGTTGACAACCGTCTTGCTGGTCAAACTCGAACACATCAAAATAAAAGAAGAAGCGGACGTGGCATTGCCCTCCTCTGAAAAAGCATCGTCCCGATTCTTGCAACAGAGCATGGAAAGGAAAAAAAACAAGTGCATACACAAATAAATTACAATAACAAAGGAAAAAGTAGACTCTCCAGGTTCGCTAACGCGCAAAAAACGGCTTAAGGCGCACGGCATGGACGACTTCAGCTCGTGCGCGGCGTCGATGGGAGTTCGTAATGCCGTCCGGGACGACCTCGTAGTCAAGAGCGCCGTGACTTCGAGGCACCTTGTATGGGCCGAAGTATCGCCAAAGATGTTTTTCACTGAGCCCACGTCGGCGTATCGGCGTCCAGACCCACACACGGTCACCGGGTTGGTACTCCATGTCGCGTCGTCGAAGATTATAGTGACGGCTGTCGACCATCTGCTGGTTCTTGATGCGCAGGCGGGCGAGCTGTCGAGCTTCTTCGGCGCGTTGCGAATAGGCGGGAACATCGAGATCGTCTTCGTCAATGGCGGCTGGTAGCATTGCGTCGAGCGTCGTTGCCGGGCTCCTTCCGTAGACCAGCTTGTACGGCGTCATGGTCGTGTTGTATGCGAAGGCCACATACGGAAGGATGGCATCCCACGTCTTGTGTTCGACGTCGACATACATGGCCAGCATGTCGGCGATGGTCTTGTTTAGCCGCTCGGTAAGGCTATTAGTCTGTGGGTGGTACGCTGTGGTCCGGCGGTGGCTTGTTTGGCTGTATCTCAGTATTGCCTGAGTTAGGTCAGCAGTAAATGCCGTACCTCTGTCGGTGATGAGGAGCTCTGGGGCGCCATGACGCAGGAAGATGTTCTCAACGAAGAACTTCGCCTCTGGGTAGGGCCCTTGTCTCGGCGTAGCGGGTGAGGTAGTCGGTAGCTACGACGATCCATTTGTTTCCGGTATTGGACGTCGGGAACGGCCCCAGTAAGTCCATCCCAACTTGCTGGAACGGCCGTCGAGGTGCCTCGATAGGCTGCAGAAGTCCGGCTGGCCTAATCGGCGGTGTCTTGCGTCGCTGACAGTCCCCGAAGGTCTTGACGTAGCGAGTTACGTCGGCGACAAGGGGAGGTCAGTAGTACTTTTCCTGTATTCTTGCGAGCGTGCGAGAAACACCCAGGTGCCCAGACTTCGGGTCGTCATGCAGAGCCTGGAGGACCTCTGGTCGGAATGTCGAGGGCACTACGAGAAGGGAATCGGCTCGAAGCGTCGAGAAGTTCTTCTTAAGGAGAACACCGTTGCGCAAGAAAAACGACGTCAGTCCTCGCGTGAATACCTAGGGAACAACGGTGGTCCTGCCCTCGAGGTATTCCACAAGGCCTCTGAGTTCTGGGTCCGCTCGCTGTCGTTCGGCGAAATCTTCGGCACTTATGGTTCCCAAGAAGCAGTCATCTTCCATGTCGTCCTGCGGCGGTGCGTCGACGGGGGCGCGGGACAGGCAGTCAGCGTCGGAGTGTTTTCTTCCGGACTTGTAAACGACGGTTATGTCAAACTCTTTAAGTCGTAGGCTCCACCTTGCGAGGCGACCTGAAGGGTCCTTCAAGTTAGCTAGCCAACACAAGGCGTGGTGGTCGCTCACAACTTTGAAGGGCCGGCCGTAGAGGTAGGGGCGAAACTTCGATGTAGCCCAGATAATGGCCAGGCACTCCTTTCTGTTGTGGAGTAGTTGATTTCTGCCTTTGATAGCGACCGGCTAGCATAACTGATGACGCTTTCGAATCCGTCGGTCTTTTGCACAAAGACGGCGCCGAGTCCTACGCTGCTTGCGTCGGTGTGGATTTCCGTATCGGCGTATTCGCCGAAATGCGCAATTATGGGAGGCGTCTGCAGGCGTCGTTTCAATTCTTGAAATGCTTGAACTTGCGACGGTTCCCACCTGAATGCGACGTCGGCCTTCCTGAGTTGCGTCAGTGGTTCGGCGATCCGTAAAAATTCCTTGACGAAACGTCTGTAATAGGCGCACAAGCCGAGAAAACGGCGTACGGCCTTCTTGTTGGTGGACGTCGGGCATTCAGCGATGGCAGCTGTTTTCCGCGGGTCCGAGCGAACACGATCCTCGCTGATCACGTGACCCAAGAACAAGATCTCCTCGTACGCGAAGCGGCACTTTTCAGGCTTCAAGGTGAGTCCGGAGGTCTTGATTGCTTGAAGTACATCTTCAAGGCGCCGAAGGTGTTCGTCGAAGTTTGAGGAAAACACAAGGACGTCGTCCAAGTATACGAGGCACGTATCCCACTTCAAGCCGGCCAGTACTGTATCCATAACCCCTTGAAAAGTCGCAGGTGCCGAGCAAAGACCAAAGGGCATGACCTTGAACTCGAACAGGCCGTCTGGTGTTATAAAAGCAGTCTCTTCTCGGTCTCTCTCGTGGACTTCTATTTGCCAGTAACCGGTCTTGAGGTCCGTCGACGAAAAGTACTTTGCGTTGTGTAATCGATCCAGGGTGTCGTCTATCCGGGGAAGGGGATGCACGTCCTTCTTAGTGACTTTGTTCAGGCGACGATAATCGACGCAAAAACGCAGAGTCCCATCCTTCTTCTTCACTAGCACCACCGGGGATGCCCCCGGACTCTTCGACGGCTGGATGATGTCGTCGCGGAGCATTTCGTCGACCTGTTTCTTCACGGCCTCGCGTTCTCGCGTCGAAACTCTGTACGGGCTCTGACGGAGTGGTCTGGCGCTTTCCTCTGTTATGATGCGATGTTTTGCCATGGGAGTCTGCCTAATTCTTGACGACGACGAAAAGCAGTCCTTGTATTGCAAGAGCAGGGTTTTGAGCTGTTCTTGTTTGTGCTTCTGAAGGCTGGGATTGATGTCGAAAGCTGGTTGCGGCGCTTTATTTGTCGGAGTAGGCTCGGGAGAATCGGTGAGGCCGAAAGCATTGCTGGCTTCTACGATTTCTTCGATGTAGGCGACCGTCGTGCCTTTGCTCACGTGCTTGTACTCGTTGCTGAAATTCGTGAGCATAACTGTTGATTTCCCTGCCCGCAGCTCTGCGACTCCTCTTGCGACGCAAATCTTGCGGTTAATCAAGTGGTGCTGGTCGCCTTCAACAACGCCTTCCAGGTCTGCTGATTTCTGAGTGCCGACGGAAATGATGACGCTGGAGCGAGGGGGAATGGTGACCTGGTCTTCCAGCACATTCAAGGCGTGCTTTCTTGGCGGAGTGTGCGGCGGTAGTGCCTTTTCCTTGGACAGTGTTATTGACTTAGACCTCAGGTCGATGATTGCACCATGAAGGCCTAAGATGTCGATACCAAGGATGACATCTCTCGAGCAACGCGGCAGGATTACGAAGTTCGCGGGATAAATCCGGTTGTTAATGGTGAGTCTCGCTGTGCAGATTCCCTCCGGCGTCACGAGGTGACCTCCAGCTGTCCGGATTTCGGGGCGTTCCCAGGCTGTCCTACTTTTTTTCAGCTTCGTGGCGAACGGTCCACTGATGACAGAATAGTCGGCTCCGGTGTCGACGAGGGCTGTGACGCTGTGGCCGTCGATAAGTACGTCGAGGTCGCTAGTTCGTCGTCTTGCGTTGCAGTTAGGTCGTGGCGTCGGGTGACGGCTACGTCCGTATGTTCCGCTGCTTCCACGCTGCGTCGTCAGGTCTACTTCGGTCCGCGAGGTTTCGTCGTCAGGGGTTCGCGTCGTGTCCTGAAGCCTTCGTCGTGGCGGTGGCGTCGGCGGCGGAGTTTCCTCGGTACTTCGTCGTACAGCAAAGTCAATGTCAAAGTGTATTTTCCATTCTGTCGTACAGAAAGAAAGGACTGAAAAAAAGCTGTGTCAGACAGCTTGACTAGTTCACAGCCCCATACAAAAAGAAAGCAGAAAATATATATAAAATAAAAAGTCGGAGCGGTAGCAGCACCGCGGTAAACATGGCGATATGGCACCTCACGGGCAGTGCGCCACAACAGGGCGTACACATTGTAGTTGTAATTTTAATACATATACGAACCACAGATTGAAAACGAAATTATTACACTGTGTAGAAAACATAAACATGATAATGCGATTGTCATTCAGAAACAAAAAATCACAGCATATCCACGGGGTGAATGATGATGAGTGGGGCGAAGCTACGGAGGGAATCATCTGTAAACCGTGAAACTCTTCCGTGAAATGCGCCAAGTACATAATATAAAGAGTGTGAAACATCGTGTATATATTAAACATCAAACTTTTATTGTACTGTTGGTTTACGTGGTCCCTTCATTATCACTTGTGATCGGTGAAATGCAAGGAAGAAGTCCGCTCCCGAGCGAAAGAGCGCCAAGAGCGACCGCATTCCCCGCTCGCCCTGTGCGAATTAAAGGCAAGGCTAGAGGGAAGACAGGACGCGCGTTCCACGACGCGAGGTCGGTAGCATGCCCAACGAAAGCCAACGGAACGCGATCGTGCAAGTGCTCCGGCTTCGCATCGCCTCATGGTTCCATTTAGCGTCCCAAAACCAAATATATTGCTCAAGGTGTGCCTTGCGTTTTTCGTAGAAATAATTTCTTTATCATGTACATTAAGACGAAAAGTTGAAAGCTCACTAGAGTGTATCGCCCGCAAACTATGTCTTTTAGTGTGATTTAACTCTCGTACGGCAGGGTCCTCGCGCCGTTGCCGGTCCACCTCGCCCGTTGACGATCGGGCGAGGTGGCTACATACAACTACTACTACTACACTTTAAGAAAAACATCTGGCGTTCTTTCGTTCTGCTTTTACAAAACATCTGGCGTCTTTCGTTGGTTTATTTCATCAATCAACGGCGTTTTGAACAAAATTTTTATTGTTTAATCACGCACAGGAGAAATCTCACCAGGCACTACCTTGGAGGTAAACAATGGCTGCTAATGGGAATGAGAGACAGAAGAAGTCGGCTTTTAGCTAACACTTACACTTCTACTTCTACTAACGTTTCCTACTGGAACATGCCAATGGCTGCTAATGGGGAATGAGAGACAGAAGAATTCGGATTTTAGTTAACGCGCACGCTGCGAATTTTTTATTGTTCAACAACGCACAGGAGAAATCTCCCACCGGCACCACCTTGGAGGTCAAAGCGTAAGACTTGTTACGGACTACTACGACGACTACGAGGGACGAACGGGTGCCGCCTTAAGGAGCTTCGCCCCTAAAATATAAGACATATACACTGCATAAAAAGACATTATATAGATTACAACATTATACATTATATAGATCACAACCCTGGAAGTATGTACATGCAAGTGAAAAAAGCAAATATATATCTAAAAGTTTTGATTTGGGATTGAGAGAAAAAAGAATTGGGGGGACGCTTAAGCTTCGCCTTTAAGAGTTGAACGCGATAGGGATATCCTGCCCCTAGTGTGCACTTCGAGCACTACGAGTGTTTAACAGAATGCGCGCACTAAGGTGTGTGCCTTATGTAAAGGGTAGCATGCTTTAAAGCAGGGGCAATTATGCGCGAGAAACTTTTTCGAAATTGCGATGCACCCACTACGTGGTCTTAAAGGAATACGCGCAGTAATGTACCTTCTGTAATGGGTCGTTATGATAATGACATGGTGTGATGCCCGATGACAATGTACGCTTGTACCACGCAATATTACTCCGATATTGCATCTCGTACTGTGACACCTGTATACAGGACGCGTATTTTTGGGAAGCATGAAAGTTACTTTCAGTGCAGCTCCAAGCGGAGGCGTGGCTGTGTGGTAGAACACCTGCTTGCCACGTTGACTGCCTGAGTTCGATTCTCACCCGGACCCAATATTTTTATTATTTATTTTATTTGCAGCTTTTTCGGTTTTTCGGTCACGGACAAGATGATTTTTCGCTCACAACCAACGGTGCCGACGCCGACGGCGGAATTTCTGCGATACGAGCTCTTTAACGCTATCGCGTTAATAGGTAACTGAATGTACTATTCGTCTAAAGATCAAGTATTATATTGCAAAGAATTCATGGATGTCGTGGTATGAGCAGTTGAATAAGTCAAAACCTTTTAGGTCACAATAATTCAGAAGAGCTGGAAGAGTGTGAGATAGACGAAGAGTGTGAGATAACCGCACCTCCATCGGTTGCTGCCCTTAGTTTTCCGGATGCGGGCTAGGTGACCGGCCCCGGGTTGGGCCAGTGTATGGTCGGCGTTGGGGAGAGGCGTAGCGGCCTGGCGACGGCGATTGGGAACATCCACGGGGGGTCCACTGCGCTCCTGCCAGACAGTCGGCGATGTCACGTGGTCGTTCACCATGCTGTGGGCGCGGCGCGTCGACGGCGAACTCACGCAGTCCCATCTGTCGATAATGGCAGCGGCGGTAGGTGTGGCCGGCTTCTCCGCAGTGGTAGCAGAGTGGACGATGGTCGGGGGTGCGCCAAACGTCGGTTTTCCTCGGCGCGGATCGCTGGCCGGCTGGCGTGCGGTATGACGTCGGCAGCATAGCTCATTGCTTGCAGCTGCGGCGGTGCCGGCTGAGGAACACGCAGCGACTGTTTGATTTCCTCGCGTACAACGTCCGCAATCGACGTCACTTCGGGCTGTGCAAAAGGTGCGAGCTTTCGCAGCTTCTCTCACACGATGGCTCGGATCGTTTCGCGCAAGTCGTCGGAGCCGAGGGCATGAACTGCTGCGCTGTCTCGGAATGCGCGGCGATCGCACTGCCGGGTTCGCATTTCCAGTGTCTTCTCGATGGTTGTGGCTTCGGAAACAAATTCCTGGACTGTCTTGGGTGGGTTCCGCATGAGCCCAGCGAAGAGCTCCTGCTTAACTCCTCGCTTGAGAAGGCGAACTTTTTTTTCTTCGGGAATGGTAGATATTGCGTGGCGAAACAGCCTCGTCATCCATTCCGTGAAGAGCGCCACGTTTTCGCTGGGCATCTCAAGCGGGTCTCGAGCAGAGCCTCAGCCCTCTCTTTGCGGACGACGCTCGTGAATGTGGCGAGAAACCTGGCGCGAAAACTGTCCCACGTTGTCAGGCCTGGCTCTTGGTTCTCGAACCAGGTCCGAGCGGCGTCTTCCAAAGCAAAATACACATGCCGTGGCTTGTCTTCGCTGGTCCAGGTATTGAAAAAGGCGACTCGGTCGTAGGCTTCAAGCTAGCTTTCCGGGTCTTCGAGTGATGATCCCCGGAAGGTTGGCGGCTCCTTGGGCTGCCGGAGAAGGATCGGCGCAGGCTGCACGGGATAGGTCATCGTCGTTGCGGTCGATGTTGGGATCTGGGGCTGCCTGTTTTTTTCGGGAAGGAGCCCGTACTCTGGCTGTAGTCCCTTCTGCCTGCGGCTTGTTCGACTAGCCGCAGGCAGTTTTCTTTGTCGTAGTCCTCGTCTCGGCTTGGGCTTCGGTCAGCGCTTCGCGGGGGCGTCCGGATCATGGAAGAAGCAGCACCTCCACCAGATGTCACGTGGTCGTGACGTCGACGAAGGCAGCAGTCAGCACGTCGAGATGAAACTCTTTATTAGGCCGAACTTGTGGCCGAGAAACTCAAAGCTACAGCAATACAATGATAGCGGCGAACAGAGCGTCGACCGTCGATCAACTGACAAGCGGTCAAGCGCGTCGGCTTTTATACAGGCGCTATGGAACTTTCCAGCAATATCGCTGGTGGCGGCGTTATCTCTCGACAAAGCTGGAACATTCGCGTGCGGCGCGCAATCTTAACAAAACGATCTACTAAAATCGTGAAGCTTCTCGAACACTGCTTCGCGGCCAGCGTCGAGCGTTGATAACCGTCCTTGAAACTCGAACACATCAAAATAAAAGAAGCGGGCGTGGGAATATATATATATATATATATATATATATATATATATATATATATATATATATATGTATATATATATATTGTCACGATCAATAGCCGACAGGACGACAGAGGACAAAGAAGCGAGCAGCACGAACTGCAGCTGTGGGCTTTCTGAGGAAAACGACGTTGAGGCGTCTGCTCACTTTGTTATATGAATACAGACTTGTCTTTCCTCGTCGCAACGTAGTCCTGTACCTTGTTATTTCCGCGTTGCGACACTGGTGGAGGTGCTGAACTTCTACTTCTGATGCTCGGGACTCCTCCACGACCCGGCACTTCAAGTCCGACACCGGAACCTGTTCCTGCAGTGGACACTCCTCTCCACCGCTACAGTCGCCTACAGCGAGGCCTCAGTCCCGAGGCAATCCGCCTGGAACCTCTCCAGCCAAGGACTCCGTCTGCAGAAATGGCAACTGGCGGCGCTTCATAGGTGACCGTTGAGCAGCCTCGGATTCCCGAGACCTTCCACGGCGAGGTTTAGGAATACGTCGAGGATTGGTTGGACTAGTATGAGCGAGTCGCCAAGGCAAACCATTGGACCGTCGAACAGAAGCTCGCGCGCGTCTACTTTGCTCTAGCGGACAGCGCTCGTACGTGGTATGAGAACCGCGAGGCCACATTGTCTTCTTGGGACGCATTTCGGCAGCAGCTTCGCAGCACCTTCGCAAACAACGACCGCCGCGATTCGGCTCAGCAACTCATCGAGTCTCGTATACAGAAACCGAATGAGAGTGTCGCCATGTTTGCGGAGGACATGACCCGCTTATTTTGACGAGCTGACCCTGAGATGATGAAGCCAAGAAACTACGACATTTGATGCGAGGCGTCAAAGAACAACTGCTTGCCGGTCTTCTTCGCAACCCGCCGACAACCGTTGCGGAATTTGTCCAAGAGGCTATGGTGAGCCGTCAACGCGAGAGAAGACGACGAAGTTGCGCTTCAGCTGCTCCGCACGTTCGAGCCTAGCGCGTGAGAAGAAGACGCCCGCAAGAACGAGAGCGGATGTGGTTGTACAGCGGCGAGCAAGCAGCAATAAAATATGTGGGAAAGTGAACGCCTCACGTCATCCCACAAGTGGTGACCCGGACATCGAACGGCAACGCGCCTCCTGCTCGTCCCTTCGCCAGCGCACAGAGCGTCACGGCCATCCCCGTTTCTTCGTGACTACAGTAAGGACTTCAGCAACGTACATTCCGGCTGACCATGGACACCACACCCAACAGTGACGCAACGCCGAATCCCACGGGTAACATCGCAATCAGCGAGGTACGACTATGTCATCGGCGCTTTACCACCTGCTGTCATCGCCATCGTAAGAGACATTCTGCGCTCTCCGCCTCCTGACAACCCCTACGACACTCTTAAAGCAGAGCTCATCCGCCGGACAACCGAGTCGGAACAGCGTAGGCTGCAGCAGCTGCTCACCACGGAGGAACTCGGTGACCGCAAACCTACGGAGCTTGTGCGTCGCATGCGGCATCTCATCGGGGACAACCCTGCTGCATTGGACGCGTCCATCCTACGAGAGCTCTTCCTACAGCGACTGCCGCAGCAGGTGCGGATGATTCTGAGTGTGTCCTCCACGGAAACTCTTGACTCACTGGCACAGATGGCCGACAAGATTATGGATGTCGGTGCCCCGTCCATATCTGCTATCGAGAGACGTGATTCTTCCCACTTTGCGCCGGTCCGCGATGACCGCTTAGACCGCCTCCTTCAAGCTAACGAGGAGCTCAACCGCAAAGTGGACCAGCTGGCCGCTGAACTGAGCTTGCTGAAAGCAGACCACCGACGCACTACTTCACGACAACGACGCCAAAGCCGCGATAGATCGCCAAGTCTGCCTCGCAGCGTCTGCTGGTACCACCACCGATACGGGGCACGCGCTCGTCAGTGCCATCAGCCATGCCAGTTTGCGGGAAACGCACGGGCCACGCACTGACGGCGGCCAGTGTTGCAGGCCCGACATACAGCCGCCTATTCCACGTCACGGATCGCGTTACCAAAGTTCGGTACCTCATCGACACGGGTGCCGAAGTGTGTGTTGTTCCTCCTACGCTGGAGGACCGTCGGCGACGCCAGACCACGCCGCCTGTCACTGCTGTTAATGGTTCCACCATACGGACCTACGGACAGAGGTCTGTTACGCTTGACATCGGCTTGAGACGCACGTTTCGTTGGATTTTCTTAATCGCCGACGTGCGTGTACCATTTATCGGTGCGGATTTTCTTTGGCATTTTAAGCTTGTGGTGGACCTACGACATAGCCGCCTCGTGGATTCTGAGACCCACCTAACAGTTCAAGGCGTGACATCGAGTTTACCACCCTTACGTCTCGTGCAAGCTCATGCCAAAGTCTCTCCACCGTGGTCTACGCTTCTGGAAGAATTTTCCGACCTCTTCCGTGCTCCATCTCTTGAAGACCCAGTGCGCCACAATGTCACTCATCACATTGTGACGGTAGGAGCACCGGTGTTTGCACGTGCTCGTCGTCTCGCACCTGACCGTTACAAGATTGCACGGCAAGAATTCGAGCACATGCTTGACCTCGGATACGTCCGCCCGTCTTCCGGTGCCTGGTCCTCGCCGCTACACATGGTCCCCAAACCCTCAGGTGACTGGAGACCGTGCGGTGACTATCGCGCCCTCAACAAAGTGACGGTACCGGACCGCTATCCGATACCACACATCCAGGACTTCACGGCATTGTTGCACGGTTCCACCGCATTCAGCAAAATCGACCTCGTGAAGGCATACCACCAAATACCTGTCGAGCCTTCCGACGTACCGAAGACTGCCATAATAACACCTTTTGGCATGTTTGAATACATACGGATGCCCTTCGGTCTACGAAACGCAGCACAAACATTTCAACGGTTCGTGGACCAGGTTCTTCGTGGTTTGACCTGCTGCTTCGCGTACATCGACGACATCCTCGTCTTCAGCACTTCAGCAGAAGATCACGAACTTCACCTGCGTCAGGTTTTCACGCGGCTCCGGAAATATGGACTTGTCGTCAACGGATCGAAGAGCGAGTTCGGAGTTTCCTCACAGGACTTCCTTGGCCATCGCGTGGATTCCCGTGGGATCTGTCCACCGACGGCGCGCGTGGAAGCTATATTGCAGTTTCCACGGCCAACAACTACGAAGAAGCTGCGTGAATTCCTCGGGCTTGCCAACTATTACCGTCGGTTTATTCCACACTGCGCGGCCATCTTGCAACCGCTACATGCACTTCTGTCCGGTCAAACGAAGCCGAACGCTTCCATCTCCTGGACACACGACGCTGAGACAGCTTTCAGTTCCATCAAGGAAGCTCTGGCTAACGCAACGCTCCTCGCGCATCCAAAGAGCGACGCCATCACGTCACTCACCGTGGACGCCTCCGACGTCGCCATCGGAGTAGTCCTGCAGCAGTTCGTCGACGGAGTTTGGCAGCCGGTCGCTTTCTTCTCTAGGAAACTCTCACAGACCGAGTCCCGTTACAGCACGTTCGGTCGCGAACTACTCGCGGCCTATTTGGCTGTCAAGCATTTTCGTCACGTCCTCGAAGGTCGGCAATTCCATATCCTCACCGACCACAAGCCGCTCACGTCTACCTCGACCGCTACCAACTCTGCCCACACCCCACGTGAGATCCGCCAGCTTGCCTACCTATCGGAGTTCACGAGCGATATCCGGCACATCAGTGGCAAAGACAACCCCGTGGCTGACGCACTATCTCGCGTAGAAATCAACGCAACGATGGATGAGCGCCCGCCAGTCGACTTTGCAGCCATGCGCACTGCACAACAGGAGGACAGCGAACTTCAGGTTCTCCGACGCCAAGAGAACTCCCTCAAGTTCGAAGATGTCCGACTTCCAGGCTGCGTGGTTCCCCTCGTTTGTGACACGTCTACCGGTTGTCCTCGCCCGTACGTTCCAGCGCCATGTCGCCGCAGTGTGTTTGGCGCCTTGCATTCCTTGTCGCACCCCGGCATACGTGCGACTCAACGCCTCATCACAGCGCGATATCTATGGCCACGTATGAACATCGAAGTCCGCCGCTGGACACGTGCTTGTCTCAAGTGCCAGCAAACCAAAGTCCAGCGTCACACAGTCAGCCCACTGGGTACCTTCACACCTCCGGACTCACGGTTCAGTCACGTGCACCTGGACCTCGTAGGCCCTTTGCCCCCATCGGAAAACAGCCGGTATATATTAACGCGCGTAGACCGGTTCACGCGGTGGCCTGAGGCACTACCGCTCACCAACATCACCGCAGAGTCAGTTGCCCACGGACTCATCACCGTGTGGATAAGCCGCTACGGAGTTCCAAAGACCATCACAACGGATCGAGGTCGTCAATTTGACTCCGCGCTCTTCCGGACTTTGTCCCGCATGCTTGGTGTCAACCACATCAAGACGACAGCCTACCACCCTATGTCGAATGGCATGGTTGAACGGTTTCACCGCCAACTCAAAGCCTCGCTCATGGACTCACGATCATTGATACCCTGGACGGAGCGACTGCCACTCGTCCTCCTCGCCCTTCGCAGCACGATTCGCACGGACGCTTCTTCCGCCTCAGCAGAGCTCGTTTTTGGCACGATCTTAAGGCTTCCTGGCCAGTTTTTCGACGTGTCTCCGGTACCACCAATGGACGTTGCTGATTATGCCAGTCGCCTCAGCAACGCCATGAAAGACGTGTCTCCTATCCCACCACGTCAACACTCACGCCCAAGTTTCGTCAGTCGTGCTCTGCGGGATTGCACACACGTCTTCGTGCGGCACGACGCTATCAGACCACCACTACAACCGCCTTACGACGGACCCTTTAGAGTCATCAAGCGTTGCCCCAAGCATTTTGTCCTGCTGATTAATGGACGCGAGGACAGTGTCTCCATTGACCGCATTAAGCCGGCCTTCCTCGACACCGACGCCGTCCTCGCAGACGACAAGCCATCCTCCAACTCCAGACGAACGCGCTTCGCAACAGTAGCAACTATCAGCTACTCATAAGGATCGTTCCTTCGCGCACTGGCTACCTCGCTAGAGGGGGGGCCCTATGGTGAGCCGTCAACGCGAGAGAAGACGACGAAGTTGCGCTTCAGCTGCTCCGCACGTTCGAGCCTAGCGCGTGAGAAGAAGACGCCCGCAAGAACGACAGCGGCTGTGGTTGTACAGCGGCGAGCAAGCAGCAATAAAATATGTGGGAAAGTGAACGCCTCACGTCATCCCACAAGGCTACAACTATCGAGCGAGCACTACAGCAACGGTGCCGCTATTACGACCGACCAAACAGCGCCTCGATAAGCGTCTCTGCTCTGACGGCCGGCAGTGGGGGTTCTCTACGTGAGCTCATTCGCGAGGTTGTTCATGAAGAAATCCGCAACCTCCTTCTGACTCCGCAAGAACCTGCAATGGCTTCGGTTGCAGAAGTCGTACGACAGGAGATCAGGCAAGCATTTTCTTTGCCCGAATCGCCACCAGACCAGCGATCGGTTAACTATGCGTCGGCCGTCCGTCGTCCAACGCCAGTGCCGCACAATTCGTCTCCTCTGGCTCATCCTTGCAACGAGCCGGTGGTCCCAGCGTACCTTGCACCGCCGCGAGAGTCGGTGATTCCAGCGTACATTCCACCGCCGCCGCCGCCGACTCCACAGCTTAATGCTCATACGGAAACGTCGTCATTCTACCCTCCGCCAACGTCTGCAGCCTGGTCGCAAAGGATGGCCACCAGTCGACCATTTCTTCGTAAGACGGACTTGTGGCGCACCGTCGACCGTCGACCGCCGTCAACTTTGTTTCCATTGCGGAGACGCTGGCCATGTTTACCGCATTTGCCCTTACCGTGACCAGAGATCTCAGACTTTTGCGCCGCCCTTTCCACGTCCTCGTTTTCACAACCGCCGCGACAGCAACATGCACCCGCACGCAGAGCCATTCGGTCCGTATCGTCGACCCTGCTCTCCGTCACCTGCGCCGAGCCCTTGGCGCAGGTGACGCATCGTCGTAGTTACGCCGACGCTGCCCGGGGCAGATCCCCCAATCGTCGTCGGGGAAACTAACAGCAGCGACCTTTGGGGGGAAGGTTGGCGCCCGTCGAGATGCTACAACACTCCCAACCGTACAATACGACGATACGACGGACGATGCGACGTCGCCGACCCTGAAGGAAATCGTAAGCGCCGACCTAGCTGTTTACATAGACGGACGCCCAGTGACAGCGCTGGTGGATACTGGTGCGGATTTCTCAATTATAGGCCGGAAGCTCGCCGACTGCCTAAAAAAGTTAAGACTTCATGGACGGGGCCCAACATCAAAACTGCGGGTGGTCAACTGATGACGCCGACCGGCAAATGTACCGCCAGAATTAACATCGGTAATACGGCTTTCGTTGCCACGTTCGTCATTTTGTCGGAGTGCTGCAAAGGCCTGATCTTAGGAATGGATTTCCTGTCTGAATACGGCGCCGTTATAGACATTCCGGACAGGTCGGTTACATTTTGGATGGCCCCAGATCAAGTTTCGGATATACGCTGTGCAGATCAGCCACGTAAACATCTGCGCGTCTTCGACGATGACGTGACCATCCCTCCGCGGTCAAGCGCTCTCGTGGCTGTAACATGCGACCTACTAGGCAAGTCCGAGAACATCGCCGAACAAATCCCAACATTGCTATTCAGCCATGACCTATTCATTGCAAGAGGCGTCGTAAGCGTAAATTGCGGACACGCGCAAGTTCTAGTAACAAACTTCAGCCCTGAGCGACGACATCTTGCGAGAGGTATGGCAGTCGCGTACGTGGAGGAGCTCACTGAGGTCGCAAGCTGCTTAACTGTGGAGCAAAACGATCACACCGGCCTGCTGCCCGTACCTCTATCCGTCGATGTTGGCCCAAGTTTGCTGCCTGCGCAGAAGGAAATCCTCCTGGACCTTATTGATCAGTTTCAGGATTGTTTCTCTTCTACGTCCAGCGTTCGTCAAACGCCTTCGACGAAACATCGCATCATTAGGGATGAAACGGCCAGACCCATACGGCAAAACCCGTACCGAGTAGCTCCGCGGGAACGTGAAGCCATAGAAAGTCAGGTGCGAAAGATGCTTCAGGATGACGTTATTCAGCCGTCGAAGAGTCCTTGGGTATCGCCGGTAGTATTGGTGAAGAAAAAAGACGGCACCTTACGTTTCTGCGTGGACTTCGCAAGCTCAATCAGGTTACGAAAAAAGACGTTTACCCGCTTCCTCGTATAGACGATTCCCTCGATCGACTACGGCATGCACGTTATTTCTCGTCGATGGATTTAAGGAGCGGGTATTGGCAGATAGAAGCCGACGAAAGAGATCGAGAAAAAACAGCATTCGTGACACCCGATGGCCTTTATGAATTTAAGGTACTTCCTTTCGGCTTATGCTCCGCACCAGCAACATTTCAGCGGCTCATGGACACCGTCCTATCAGGCCTCAAGTGGCAAACGTGCCTGGTATATTTGGACAATGTTATTGTATTTTCTGCCACATTTGACGAGCACTTGAAGCGACTACACGCGGTATTCCAAGCGATATGATCTGCTGGACTAACGCTTAAACCAGAAAAATGTCACTTTGTCTTCGAAGAGCTTCTGTTTCTGGGGCATCTTGTCAGCAGTGAAGGTGTGCGGCCTGACCCCGACAAAATAGCTGCAGTTACAAGTTTTCCCGCACCATCTGACAAAAAGGGAGTCAGACGATTTTGAGGACTGTGCTCCTATTACCGACGCTTCATTCAGAACTTTTCACGCATTGCCTCGCCGTTGACACGTCTCACTAGAGAAGACGTCACATTCGTGTGGGGTGAAGAGCAGCAGGAAGCGTTCAACGAGCTGCGGCAATGCCTCCAAAAGCCGCCAGTCCTCGGACACTTTGACAATGACGCTCCGACAGCGGTCCACACCGACGCCAGCAATGTCGGCTTAGGAGCCGTGCTCGTGCAGTGGCAAGATGGCGCAGAACGAGTAATTGTTTATGCGAGCAGGACCCTCTCCCGCACGGAAGAGAATTATTCCACCACTGAAAAAGAGTGTCTTGCGGTGGTGTGGGCTGTTATAAAGTTTCACCCATACTTGTACGGCATCCCGTTTAAAGTTGTCAGCGACCATCATTCCCTCTGTTGGTTGACGAACTTAAAAGACCAATCAGGACGATTGGCGCGCTGGAGTCTTAAGCTTTAAGAATTCGATATGGCTATTGTGTACAAACCAGGGAAGCGACATACGGATGCCGATTGCCTTTTTCGCGCGCCACTTGAACATGCAAATGCTGAAGATGACGACGACGCGGCCTTTGTCGGGGTTATCAACACGACTACAATCGCACAGCAGCAACGCGACGACCCGGAACTGCAATTCATTATTGGTTTCTTGGAGGGACGCGCATCCGCTGTGCCAAAGCTCTTCGCAAGAGGAGTAGCATCATTTTGCTTGAGAAACGACGTCCTATATAAGGTGAACGTTTCGCCGAACGGAAACACCTACTTACTCGTCGTTCCAACACCACTGAGGAGAGAAGCACTTCAGGCGTGCCATGATGAAGCAACACACGAACGCTATGCCGAGTGAGAGAAAAGTACTACTGGCCAAGACTAACGGCAACCGTTCAACAGTACGTTCGGACTTGCCTTGAATGCCAGCGTAGGAAAGTGCGAGCCGTCAAACCAGCAGGGCTCCTCCATCCGATTAATGTACCTGAAACTCCATTCGCTCAAGTCGGAATGGATCTCCTAGGCCCATTTCCAACTTCAGCTGCAGGACGCAGATGGATAATAGTAGCCACGGACTACCTCACTCGCTACGCCGAAACCGAGGCTCCGGAGAGGGGCACGGCAAGTGAATCAGCCGGATATTTTATAGAGAATGTAGTGCTGAGGCATGGGGCTCCATCTGTAGTAATAACTGACAGGGGAACGGCATTCACAGCCGAGCTGTTACACACAGTGTTGAAGCTTAGCGGCACATCTCACCGGCGTACAACGGCATACCTCCACAAAAGAATGGTCTGACGGAGCGGCTAAACAAGACACTTGCCGATATGCTCTGCATGTATGTTGATGTGGAGCATAAGAACTGGGATGAGATCTTGCCTTATGTCACTTTCGCATACAATACGGCCCAGCAAGAGACAACACGCGTGACACCGTTCCGTCTTTTCCATGGCTGTGAAGTCACAACCATGCTCGATGCTATGCTGCCGCATGAAAACGATGGCGTCGAAACAGATGCAGACTACATAACTCAGCTTGCTGATGAAGCCCGACAACTTGCGCGCACGCGTATTTGTCGCCAGCAGGACCATGACACAAGGCGCTACAATCTACGTCACCAACCAGTCTACTACGAGCCGGGAGAGAGAGTTTGGGTCTGGACCCCAGTTCGCCGTCGTGGCCTCTCAGAGAAGCTATTACGGCGGTACTTTGGGCCGTATAAAGTCCTCCGACGTCTCACTGATGTTAATTATGAGGTTGTTTCCGACAGTCCACATTGCTCAAGGCGTCAAAGGCATGCACCAGAGGTTGTTCACGTGGTTCGGATGAAGCCCTATTTGTGCGAATGAACTCATGGGCTGCCAGTGAGTAGGATGAAGCATCGGGACGATGCTTCCTTGGAAGGGAGGCTGTCACGATCAATAGCCGACAGGACGACAGAGGACAAAGAACCGAGCAGCACGAGCTGCAGCTGTGGGCTTTCTGAGGAAGACGACGTTGAGGCGTCCGCACTTTTTGTTATCTCAATACAGACTTGTCTTTCCTCGTTGCAACATGGTCCTGTATCTTGCTATTTCCGCGTTGCGACAATATATATATTTACGACCCACCTACGCCTCCGTCGCCGCCGTCTCGCCCAGCTGCATCTACCCGCCGTTCACCGTCACCACGACGCCGCTCGCTGTCACCGATGCGGCCACATTCGGTCTCACGCGACCAGGAAAACTAGTCGTCGCAGTCCACGATGCAAGGGCTGCGACGCTATCCAACTGCGAAAGCCCTCAGTGAAGACCATCGAACGTGATAGACGTTTTTGTGGACGGTGTTCACGCATCTGCCCTTATCGGTACTGGAGCCGCCGTATCTGTTATGGATGCTAAACTAAGCCGCCTGCTACGAAAAGTGACGACGCCGCTTTCCGGGCTCTCCCTCCGTACAGCCAGCACCAAAAGTATTCACCCGACGGCGGTATGCACAGCCCGTGTCATCATTCAGGACGCTCTGTACGCCGTCGAATTCATCATGATTTCTTCATGCTCTCACGACAACATCCTGGGATGGGATTTTCTCGCCCGCCACGACGCCGTCATTCATTGCGCACCAGCCGAATTAGAGCTCTCACCATTCTCACATTTGACGGTGGCAGACAGTTCATCGGCTGCGACCAAGGTTTTCGTCAAAGACGACATCACAGTTCCTGCGAATTCGTCAACGGCTGTGTCAGTCTATTGCACCGGTCTCTGCGACGCCGTTGCACTTCTTTCTCCATGTGACCGCGTTTTCACTAGGAAAGGCTTGCTGGTGCCATTTGCGACCGTGGAAATCACTCAGGGCGACACGGATATTTTTGTGACCAACCCATCCCCGTTCATGGTTACGTTGGTGCGAGGGGAATGTCTCGGCAGAGCGGAACCCCTCGAAGACGCACAACTTATGGACGCACCGGGTGACACGCACTGCGCCAGCTCCCGTACGCTCAGTGCTGTTTCCACATCTGATTCGTCATCCGCTGATGTATTTCGTTCCTCGATTGCTGACAACCTTACGTCGGTCGAGCGTTCCCAGCTTCTATGCCTGTTAGAAGAATTTCGTTCTTCGTTCGATGTCGCGCAATCTCCTCTCGGCCGCACGACTGCTGTCACCCATTGCATCGACACTGGCGCTCAACCACCACTGCGGCAACGTCCATATCGCGTATCTCCAGCAGAGCGTCGCGTAATTAACGAGCAAGTAGACGACATGCTTCGCCGCGACGTTATTCGACACTCAAACAGTCCGTGGGCGTCTCCTGTCGTTCTTGTTGCGAAGAAGGACGGCTCAGTGCGGTTCTGTGTGGACTACCGACGACTAAATAAGATCACCCGTAAGGACGTTTATCCCCTACCTCGAATAGACGACGCCATTGCCAGCCTGCAAGGAGCAGAATTCTTTTCATCGCTTGATTTGCGCTCAGGGTACTGGCAAGTCCCCATGGCTGATGACGCTCGACCGAAGACAGCCTTTGTCACGCCGGATGGCTTGTACGAATTCAACGTCATGCCGTTTGGGCTGTGTAATGCGCCCGCGACCTTTGAGCGCATGATGGATACCGTTCTGCGCAACTTGAAATGGCACACGTGCCTGTGTTACCTCGACGACGTGGTAGTTTTCGCTCCGGACTTTTCCACGCATCTTCAACGCCTACGGGATGTGTTGACGCGTTTGAGCGACGCCGGGCTACAACTGAATCTAATGAAGTGCCGATTTGCGGCACGGCAGCTGACAATACTGGGCTACGTCGTGTCCAAGGACGGAATTCTCCCCGATCCAGCCAAGCTTCGGGCCGTGCCAGAGTTCCCCAAACCTACATCGGTCAAAGAACTGCGCAGTTTCGTAAGACTATGCTCCTACTTTCGGCGCTTCATCCGCAACTTCGCGACTATTATATCGCCGCTGACGAAGCTTCTTGGCAGCAACGGGCCCCTCAATTCGTGGTCGTCAGAGTGCGATGACGCTTTTGCAAAGCTCCGTAGCGTTTTTTTAAAGCAAACTTTATTTGGGCATAACACATACAGCGTTTGCCCGCGAGGCAAGGCAAAAGGAGGACTTAAACCCCCTGGCTAGGCCTTACCTCGCTGGGGCAGCAGAGACAGCGGAGTCGAAAGTTCCAATTTCTCTAGAACGTGATCAATTAACAAGAACATAATCACTAATGCAATAAGAACACGATGACTATTTACAGTAATAACATAATGACAGTAATGACATAGTAGCAGAACAGAATCACTAATGCAGTAATAACAACAAGAACATAATGAATAATGCAGTGACCAGTAATGCTCGCTAACAGTAACACTTAGTACCATTACTAATGCAGTAACCAAACATATTAACATTTATACAACACATCCACTTCCGAAGCAAGAAACATGTTCATTATTAGATGTTTAAATTCATGAATTGTTTTACAATTTCTGGCTATTTCAACAACATTAGGATACATATTACATAAACACATAGTTTCATACTCAATCGTTTGCATACCATAGTTTGTCCTGGCCTTCTTTATTACTAGTGATGTGTGGCGTAAACTGTATCCTGTGTCTCGACTGAGGTACCGATTTGAAAATGTCTCGAAGTTGCTGGAAACTTCTTTAAACAGCCGAATGCAAATCTTCGCTCTGTAAGAGTTTCTAATGTTAAGGATATTGTAGCGCATCATTTAGAAGACCCTATGTATTCATTTGAAGAGTTAAGCGAACGAACAGCTCGACGTTGTAATACTACAGTTTGTTGACGTCTCCTCCGATAATACGCCAATACGACCCTACGGCCCCTACAGAAGTACACATGGACGCCAGCGGTGTTGGCCTCGGCGCTGTCCTTGCGCAGCGCAAACCTGGGTTCCCGGAATACGTCGTGGCATATGCAAGTCGTACGCTTACTAAAGCTGACACCAACTATACCGTTACGGAGAAAGAATGCCTGGCAATCATTTGGGCCCTTACGGAGTTCCGACCTCATTTGTATGGTCCCCCATTTGATGTCGTCCCCGACCATCATGCACTATGCTGGTTGTCGTCCTTGAAGGATCCCTCAGGCCGTCTCGCCCGGTGGGCACTTCGTCTGCAAGACTACGACATCCGTGTGCTGTACCGCAACGGACGCCAGCATGCTGACGCCGACGCCCTGACGACAATGCCCACAGCTCAGTGTCTCACATAGCTGTAGCTTCAATCGACGTTCACACCATCGCTGCCGAACACCGCAAGGATCAATGGATTGCCTCACTGATAGACTTGCTGACCGATCCATCGACCACACCATCCTCTCGCGCATTGCGTCGTCAAGCCCACCATTTCGCCGTTCGCGACGACCTCCTCCACCGACGCAATTACGACGGCGACGGTCGCCAGTGGCTACTAGTAATACCCCGCAGTCTGCGTTCTCCCATATGCGAGTCGTTCCACTCTGATCCGCAGTGTGCACACTCTGGGGTATCGAAAACCTACCACCGCATTCGCCAACGGTACTTTTGGCGAGGAATGTAGCGCTACGTGCAGAAGTTTGTTCGCTCCTGCATCGATTGTCAGTGCCGCAAAACTTCAACGCACCTGTCGCCGGCAGGTCTGCAACCTCTACCTTGCCCTGACCAGCCGTTTGGGCGCGTTGGCATCGATTTGTACGGGCCACTTCCTCTGACGTCCGCTGGTAACCGCTGGGCCATCGTCGCTCTAGACTACCTCACGCGATACGCTGAAACTGCCGCCCTCCCTGCGGCTACAGCGCGCGATGTGGCCTCCTTCCTGCTCCACCGATTCATGCTGCGTCACGGTCCACCCCAGGAGCTGCTCAGTGATCGAGGCCGTGTCTTCTTGTCGGAAGTCGTCGAAGTCATTCTCAAGAGTGCAACGTTGTTCACCGCAAAACTACTGCTTACCATCCGCAGACGAATGGCCTCACCGAACGCTTTAACCGCACGCTCGGCGACATGCTCTCGATGTACGTCGCCGCCGACCACACAAATTGGGATGCCATTCTGCCCTTCGTTACGTACGCCTACAATACCGCCCCTCAGAGCACTACTGGTTTCTCACCCTTTTTCTTATTGTATGGCAGGCACCCGTCGCACACAATCGACACAATCCTTCCCTACAAGCCGGATCCATCTGATTGTGCGCCTATTTCTGACACAGCCAGGCTTACTGAAGAGTGTCGCGAGCTTGCAAAGGCCTTTACAACGCACGAACAAGAGCGGCAGAAGAGCCTTCGCGGTGGCACCACCACTTCTGAGTCCACGTTCCTCCCCGGAGCGCTCGTATGGCTCTCGGTCCCTACCACTGCAACCGGCCTCTCTTCAAAACTACTGCCGAAATACGTAGGCCCCTACCGTATCGTCGAACGCACATCCCCGGTCAACTACCTGATCGAACCCATAGAACCATCTTCGGACATGCGCCGTCGAGGGCGCGACATTTTCAACGTGGAGCGCCTGAAGCCCTACCACGACCCCCTCATAGTGACAAGTTGCTAGGTCGCCAGGCGGCTCCGTTTTCGTATCCGGGGTAATTGTAGCGAAGCGATCGAACTTGGTAATGGGTCGTCCTCTCGAACACTTTCTAGTGTGTCGCCCTCTTCGGCTTTTTTCGAAGAGAACGCAACTCGCGCTGAGAGTCGGCCCCGCCTTGACTGTCGCTGATGAGTATCGTCGCCGCTAATAAACCTCATTATAATATATATATATATATATATATATATATATATATATATACGAGGCATTCTACATGAGCACGCTGTTGGAGGCAACCCAGGCACGAAGAGACAAAGAAGCTGGAATGCCGCGCGATAGGGTGAGCGATTCGGTGGCACAGCTACTTGTAAATATTGCAAATATATATATATATATATATATATATATATATATATATATATATATATATACATATTGCCACGTACGTTTCTGATCACTTTTGCTGCATTCGCCCACAAAGGCTGTCGGCAACGCTCAGCGCAAACCGCGCCTCATTCTTCGAGAAGCTTCACGATTGTTGTAGATGATTTTGTTAAGATTGCGCGCAAGACGCGAACGCTCGAGCTCATTCTAGAGATTGCGCAACCACCAGCGATATCGCTGGAAAGTTCGATAGCGCCTGTATAAAAGCCGACGCGCTTGACCGCTTGTCAGTTGATCGACGGACGACGCCCTGTTCGCCGCTATCATTGTACAGCGTGTATTGCTGTAGTGCTAGTTCTCATTTTCTGGCCACAAGTTCGGCCAAATAAACAGTTTCATCCTGCAAACGCCGACTGCTGTCTTCGTCGACGTCACGACCACGTGACATCTGGTGGAGGTGCTGCTTCTTCCATGATGCGGACGCCCCCGCGAAGCGCTGACCCAAGCCCAAGCCGCGAAGAGGACGGCAGCAAAGAAAACCCGGATCGTCGAACAAGCCGCAGGCAGAAGGGACTGCAGCCAGAGCACGGGCTCCTTTCCGAACAAACGAGGCAGCCCCAGGTCAAAACACCCACCGCAGCGACAATGACCGACCCCGTGCAGCCTGCGCCGATCCTGCTCCGGCAGCCCAAGGAGCCGCCAACCTTCCGCGGGTCGTCATTCGAAGACCCGGACACCTGGCTCGAGACTTTCGAAAGGGTCTCAACATTCAACAACTGGGACTCCGAGGACAAGCTGCGTCACGTTTACTTTTACCTTGAAGACGCAGCAAGGACCTGGTTCGAGAATCGGGAGTCCACTCTTCAAACTTGGGACGCCTTTCGAAGCGCTTTCCTGCAGACGTTTGCAAGCGTCGTTCGAAAGGAAAGGGCCGCAACCTTGCTGGAGACACGGGTTCAGCTCCCGAACGAAAGCGTGACCATCTTCGCGGAAGAAATGACCCGGCTGTTCCGCCACGCTGACCCCAATATGCCTGAAGAGAAGAAGGTTCGTGTCCTCATGCGAGGAGTAAAGGAACAGCTCTTCGCTGGACTTATGAGGAATCCACCGAATACCGTCCAGGAATTCGTCTCAGAAGCCACGACCATCGAGAAGACGCTAGAAATGCGCACCCGGCAATATAATCGCCGATCAATCCAAGACAGCCCCGCTGTTCATGCGCTCGGCTCCGACGACCTGCGCGAAACAATCCGAGCGATTGTGCGAGAGGAACTGCGCAAGCTGTTGCCCTCACCCCAGCCTCAAGTGGACTCCATCGTAGACGTCGTTCGAGAAGAAATCCAGCAATCGCTGGGCACCCTTGAAACGCCACAGCCTCAGCCGCAAGCCTTGAGCTACGCCGCTGCCGCCCGACGCTACGCTCCCCCGCCGCGCCCGCGTCAAGACACCGCATCGACGCAGTTCCGTCGCCAGACAGCGCCGCAATCATCGACGCCCTACCGCCCACCTGGCGGCCAGCACTACACCCCGAGGAAGACCGACGTTTGGCGCGCCCCTGACAACCGCCCGCTCTGCTACCACTGCGGGGAGGCCGGCCACACGTACCCGTGTGGCCGGCCTCCTCGTATCCCACGTATTCGCCGTGAACGCGCCGCGCCCGCAGCCAGGCGAACGGCCTCGCGACATCGACGACTACCTCACCGGAACACAGTGGCAACAACGACGACCTTTCCGCTCGCCGTCGCCCGGCCGCTACATGTCACCGCACCGCCGGCAGTACACTGCCCCAAACCGGGGTCGGTCGCCTAGCCCGTATCCGGAAAACTAAGGGCAGCAACCGATGGAGGTGCGGTTGCTGAACGACGAAACGTTGAAGATCCTCCGCCGTCGACGACGACGCCGCGACGAAGTTCCGAGCCCCCGCCGCACGCCGAACGACGTCCTGACGGCGAAACTTTGCGACCCGTGGAAGCAGACCTGACGACGCAACGCGGAAGCAGCGGTGCAAACCGACGTAGCCGTGACCCGACGCCGCGACGTACACGCAACGCAAGACGGCGGACTAGCGACCTCGACGTACTATTCGACGGACACAACGTTACCGCTTTCGTCGACACTGGGGCCGACTATTCCGTCGTCAGTGGGTCATTCGCCGCGAAGTTGAAGAAAGTTAGGACTGCTTGGGAAGGTGTTGAAATCCGCACCGCTGGAGGTCATTTGATAACGCCGGCTGGAGTCTGCACAGCAAGAGTCAGCATCAGTGACCGAACCTATCCTGCGAGCTTTCTTATCCTGCAGCACTGTTCCAGGGACGTGATACTTGGGATGGACTTCCTAAGTGAACACGGTGCCATAATAGACCTGAGATCTGAGTCAATAACACTAACCTCAGAAAAAGCGCTGCCGCCACACACGACGCCAGGAAAGCCCGTATTGAATGTGATAGAAGAGCACGTCACCATTCCGCCTCTCTCCAGCGTCATTATTTCCGTCGGCACCGAAGAACACGCAGACCTTGAAGGTGTCATCGAGGGCGATCAGCACCTACTTCTCAACCGTCAGATTTGCGTCGCAAGAGGCATAGCCGAGCTGCGTGATGGCAAAGCAAAGGTAGTGCTGACAAATTTCAGCCACGAATATAGGCACCTCAACATTGGTACGACGGTCGCCTACATCCATGAATTCGTGGAATCGAGCAATGCTCTCGCCCTCTTCGATGCCACCGAACCTGCTTCGACGAATCGACGAAACCAACCAGATTTAGACGTCAACCCGAGCCTCCCGAAGCACGAGCAAGACCAGCTAAAAACCCTGCTCCTACAATTCAAGGACTGCTTCTCGTCGTCGTCAAGAATTCGACAGACCCCAGTCGCGAAACATCGCATCATAACAGAAGAAAGTGCCCGACCAATCCGTCAGCGCCCGTACCGAGTTTCGACGCGAGAACGCGAGGCCGTCAAGAAGCAGGTCGACGAAATGCTACGCGACGACATCATCCAGCCGTCCAAGAGTCCGTGGGCGTCACCTGTGGTGTTAGTGAGGAAGAAGGATGGAACCCTACGTTTTTGCGTCGACTATCGTCGCTTGAACAAGGTCACGAAGAAGGACGTGTACCCTCTCCCACGAATAGACGACGCCCTAGATCGACTCCACAACGCCAAGTACTTTTCGTCGATGGACCTCAAGACCGGCTACTGGCAAATCGAAGTCGACGAGAGAGACCGAGAAAAGACTGCCTTCATAACACCAGACGGCCTGTTCGAGTTCAAGGTCATGCCCTTTGGTCTTTGCTCGGCGCCCGCGACTTTCCAACGCGTTATGGATACAGTACTGGCCGGCTTGAAGTGGCAGACGTGCCTTGTGTACTTGGACGACGTCGTTGTGTTTTCCTCAAATTTCGACGAACACCTTCGACGCCTTGAAGCTGTACTTCAAGCAATCAATGCCTCCGGACTCACCCTGAAGCCGGAAAAGTGCCGCTTCGCGTACGAGGAGCTCTTGTTTTTGGGTCACGTGATCAGCAAGAATGGTGTTCGCCCGGACCCGCGGAAAACAGCTGCCATCGCTGCCTTCCCGCCACCCACCGATAAGAAGGCCGTACGCCGTTTTCTCGGCTTGTGCGCCTACTACAGACGCTTCGTCAAGGAATTTTCACGAATAGCCCAGCCACTAACGCACCTGACGAAGACCGACGTGCCATTCAAGTGGGAAACGGCGCAAATCAAGGCATTTCAAGAACTTAAACGACGCCTTCAGATGCCTCCAATACTAGCGCATTTCGACGAAGACGCGATACAGAAATCCACACCGACGCAAGCAGCCTAGGACTCGGCGCCGTCCTCGTGCAGAAGACTGACGGGCTGGAGAGGGTCATCAGTTATGCTAGCCGGTCGCTATCAAAGGCAGAAATCAACTATTCCACAACGGAAAAGGAGTGCCTGGCCATCATCTGGGCTACATCGAAGTTTCGCCCCTACCTCTACGGCCGGCCCTTCAAAGTTGTGAGCGACCACCACGCCTTGTGTTGGCTAGCTAACTTGAAGGACCCTTCCGGTCGCCTCGCACGGTGGAGCCTACGACTGCAAGAATTCGACATTCACGTCGTTTACAAGTCTGGAAGAAAACACTCTGACGCCGACTGCCTGTCTCGTGCCCCCGTGGACCCGCCGCCGCAAGACGACCATGATGATGACTGCTTCTTGGGAACCATAAGTGCCGACGACTTCGCTGAACAACAGCGATCCGACCCGGAACTCAGAGGCCTTATGGAATACCTCGAGGGCAAGAACGCCGTCGTTCCGAAAGTGTTCAAGCGAGCACTGGCGTCGTTTTTCTTACGCAACGGCGTTCTCCAAAAGAAGAACTTCTCGCCACATCGAGCCAAGTACCTTCTCGTGGTGCCTCAAGAATTGCGACCAGAAGTCCTCGAGGCCCTGCACGACGACCCGACAGCAGGACACCTCGGTGTTTCCCGAACGCTGGCAAGAGTACAGGAAAAGTACTACTGGCCGCGCCTTGCCGCCGACGTCACTCGCTACGTAAGGACATGCCGAGACTGTCAGCGACGCAAGACACCGCCAACAAGACCAGCGGGCTTTCTTCAGCCGATCGAGCCACCTCGGCGACCGTTCCAGCAGATCGGGATGGACCTCCTGGGGCCGTTCCCAACGTCGACTAGCGGTAATAAGTGGATCGTCGTAGCTACCGACTACCTGACCCGCTACGCCGAAACAAGGGCCCTACCTAGAGGCAGTGCTGCCGAGGTAGCGAAGTTCTTTGTTGAAGACATCGTTCTGCGTCATGGCGCCCCTGAGGTCCTCATCACCGACAGAGGTACGGCGTTTACAGCGGAGCTAACTCAGGCGATCTTGAGGTACAGCCAGACAAGCCACCGCCGGACCACTGCCTACCACCCTCAAACCAATGGCCTCACCGAGCGGCTAAATAAGACAATCGCCGACATGCTGGCCATGTACGTTGACGTCGAGCACAAGACGTGGGATACCATCCTTCCGTACGTGACCTTCGCATACAACACGGCCGTCCAAGAAACGACGCAGATGACGCCGTACAAGTTGGTCTACGGAAGGAGCCCGGCGACGACACTCGACGCCATGCTACCGAACGTCACCGACGAAGAAAACCTCGACGCCGCCGCTTACTTACAACGTGCCGAAGAAGCTCGACAGCTCGCCCGCCTGCGCATCAAGACCCAGCAGCACACCGACAGCCGTCGCTACAATCTTCGACGACGCTTCGTGGAGTACCAGCCCGGCGACCGTGTCTGGGTCTGGACGCCAATACGACGACGTGGACTGAGCGAGAAGCTTCTTCGATGATACTTCGGACCGTACAAGGTACTTCGACGTCTCGGTGCACTCGACTACGAGGTTGTCCCCGACGGCATCACGAACTCTCAGAGGCGCCGAGCTCGGCCCGAGGTCGTGCATGTGGTGCGCCTTAAACCGTACTATGCTCGTTAACGCACCTGAGGACTCTAATGTTTGTCTGCTTAGTTTTCGTTAGTATTGCATGTATTCATGTTCTGTTTTTAAGCATCGGGACGATGCTTTTTCAGAGGGGGGCATTGCCACATACGTTTCTGATCACTTTTGCTGCATTCGCCCACAAAGGCTGTCGGCAACGCTCAGCGCAAACCGCGCCTCATTCTTCGAGAAGCTTCTCGATTGTTGTAGATGATTTTGTTAAGATTTCGCGCAAGACGCGAACGCTCGAGCTCATTCTAGAGATTGCGCAACCACCAGCGATATCGCTGGAAAGTTCGATAGCGCCTGTATAAAAGCCGACGCGCTTGACCGCTTGTCAGTTGATCGACGGACGACGCCCTGTTCGCCGCTATCATTGTACAGCGTGTATTGCTGTAGTGCTAGTTCTCATTTTCTGGCCACAAGTTCGGCCAAATAAACAGTTTCATCCTGCAAACGCCGACTGCTGTCTTCGTCGACGTCACGACCACGTGACAATATATTGTTAAGGCGTTTATTGACGGCGGGATTGAGGGCGACGATGCACAACGACAGAGCGCAGACTCGCAGACTCTCACGAGCACGAGGGGCGTGCTCTCCGAGAAGAGGCGAAGAGGGCGACCCACTAGGAGGCGCTCGAGAGGACGACCCATTAGAGCGTTCCAATGCTTCTGTACAATTACCCCGGGTACGAAAAGGGAGCCGCCTGGCGACCTAACAGCTGGTCACTATGAGCGGGTCATGGTAGGGCTTGAGGCGCTCCACGTTGACAATGTCGCGCCCTCGGCGGCGCATGCCCGAAGATGGCTCAATAGGTTCAATCAGGTAGTTGACCGGAGATGTGCGTTCGACGACACGGTAGCGGCCTTCGTATTTGGGTAGTAGTTTGGAAGAGAGGCCAGTTCCAGTGGTAGGAACCGAGAGCCATACGAGCGCTCCAGGGAGGAACGTGAGTGCAGAAGTGTTGGTGGCACTGCGAATGCTCTTCCGACACTCTTCGTCCTGCGTAGTAAAGGTCCTGGCAAGCTCGCGACACTCCTCAGCAAGTCTCGCTGTGGCAGAAATAGGTGCACACTCAGATCGATCCGGCTTGTATGGAAGAATTGTGTCGATTGTGTGCGACGTGTGCCTGCCGTACAATAAGAAAAATGGTGAGAAACCATTCGTGCTTTGAGGGGCGGTATTGTAGGCGTAGGTGACGGAAGGCAGAATCGAATCCCAATTTGTGTGATCGGCGGCGACGTACATCGAGAGCATGTCGCCGAGCGTGCTTTTAAAGCGTTCGGTGAGGCCATTCGTCTGCGGGTGGTAGGCAGTAGTTTTGCGGTGAACAACGTTGCACTCTTTGAGGATGGCTTCGACGACTTCCGACAGGAAGACACGGCCTCGATCGCTGAGCAGCTCCTGGGGTGGACCGTGGCGCAGCATGAACCGGTGGAGCAGGAAGGAGGCTACATCGCGCGCTGTAGCCGCTGGGAGGGCGGCAGTTTCGGCGTATCGCGTAAGGTGGTCTACAGCGATGATGGCACAGCGGTTACCAGCCGACGTCAGAGGAAGTGGCCCATACAAATCGATGCCAACGCGCCCAAACGGCCGGTCAGGGCAAGGTAAACGTTGTATACCTGCTGGTGACTGATGCGTTGAAGTCTTACGGCGCTGACAATCGATGCACGAGCGAACGAACTTCTGCACAAGCGGTACATCCCTCGCCAAAAGTACTGTTGGCGAATGCGGTGGTATGTTTTCGATACCCCAGAGTGGGCACACTGCGGATCAGCGTGGAACGATTCGCATATGTCAAAACGGAAACTGCTAGGTATTACTAGTAGCCGCTGGCGGCGGTAGGCGTTGCAATTGCGTCGGTGAAGGAGGTCGTCGCGAATGGGGAAATGATGGGCCTGACGACGCTACGCGCGACTGGATGGTGTTGCCGATGGATCAGTGAGCAAGTCTATCAGTGAAGCGATCCACTGATCCTTGCGCTGTTCGGTAACGATGGTGTGAACGTCGATGGAAGAAGCGGCATTGTGAGACATTGAGCTGTTGGTATTGTCGTCAGGCAAGGGGAGCCGAGAGTGCGTCGGCGTCAGCATGCTGGCGTACGTTGCGGTACAGCACGCGGATGTCGTAGTCCTGTAGGTGAAGTGCCCAGCGGGCGAGGCGGCCTTATGGATCCTTCAATGACGACAACCACCATAGTGCATGGTGGTCGGTGATGACATCAAATGGGCGACCATACAAGTAAGGTCGGAACTTCCGTAGGGCCCAGATGATCGCTAGGCATTGCTTTTCGGTGACGGTGTAATTGGTCTCGGCTTTGTTAAGCGTACGACTTGCATATGCCACGACATATTCAGGGAACCCTGGCTTGCGCTGCGCAAGGACAGCGCCAAGGCCAACACCACTGGCTTCTGTGTGTACCTCAGTAGGGGCCGTAGGGTCGTAGTGGCGTAGTATGGGAGGCGACGTCAACAAACGACGGAGCTTCGCGAAAGCTTCGTCACACTCTGACGACCACGAATTGAGCGGCCCAGTACTTCCGAGGAGCTTCGTCAGCGACGATATGATAGTCGCGAAGTTTCAAATCAAGCGCCGAAAGTAGGAACACAGTCCTACGAAACTGCGCAGTTCCTTGACGGGCGTAGGTTTGCGGAACTCGGTCATGGCCAGAAGCTTGGCGGGATCGGGGAGAATACCGTCCTTGGACACGACGTTACCGAGTATTATCAGCTGCCGTGCTGCAAATCGGCAATTCTTGATATTCAATTGTAGATCGGCCTCGCTCAAACGCGTCAAAACATGCCGCAGGCGTTGAAGATGTGTGGGGAAGTCCGGAGCGAAAACAACGACGTCGTCGAGGTAGCATGAGCATGTGTGCCATTTCAGGTTGCGCAGAACGGTATCCATGATGCGCTCAAAGGTGGCGGGCGTATTACACAGCCCAAACGGCATGACGTTGAATTCGTACAAGCCGTCGGGCGTGACAAAGGCGGTCTTCGGTCGAGCGTCCTCAGCCATAGGTACTTGCCAGTACACTGAGCGCAAATTGAGAGATGAAAAGAACTCTGCTCCTTGCAGGCTGTCAATCGCGTCGTCTATTCGCGGTAGTGGATGCACGTCCTTCCGAATGATCTTGTTAAGTCGTCGGTAGTCCACACAGAACCGCACAGAACCGTCCTTCTTCGCAACAAGAACGACAGGAGACGCCCAGGGGCTGTTAGAGGGTCGAATGGCATCGCGTCGAAGCATGTCGTCGAATTGCTCGGTGATTACACGGCGTTCTGTGGGAGATACGCGATATGGACGTTGCCGCAGTGGCGGCTGGGTGCCAGTGTCGATGCGATGCGTAACGGCGGACGTGCGGCCGAGAGACGTTTGAGCGACATCGAAAGAAGACCGAAATTCTTCAAACAGGCACAGAAGCTGGGAACGCTGGACTGGCGTAAGGTTGTCAGCAATGGAGGAACCAAATACATCAGCGGGTGATGAACCAGACGTGCAAACAGCACCGAGCGTCCTGGAACTGTGGCAGTGCATTTCATCTGGTTCGGCCATAACTTGTGCGTCTTCGAGGGGTTCCACGCTACCAAGACATTCCCCTTGCACCAACGTGACACTGTACGGGGATGGATTGATAAGAAAAATAGAGGTGCTGCCCTGAGTGACTTGCACGGTCGCGAAAGGCACCAGCAAGCCTTTCCTCGTGCTAACACAGTCATATGACGAGAGGAGCGCAACGGAGTCAGAGAGACTTGCGCAGTAGACTGACAACGCCGTTGACGAGTTTGGAGGCACCTTGGTGTTGTCTTTGACATGTACCTTGCCCGCAACCGATGGATTGTCTGCCGGCGTCCAATCAGAGAACGGTGAGAGCTCTATTTCGGCTGGTGCGCAATGAATGACGGCGTCGTGGAGGGAGAGAAAATCCTATCCTAGGATGACGTCGTGAGAGCAGGCAGGAATTATGATCAATTCGACGGCGTAGGGAGCATCCTGAATAATGACGCGGGCGGTGCACACCGCTGTAGGGTGGATACTTTGGGCGCGGGCTGTACGGAGGGAGAGACCGGAAAGTGGCGTCGTCACTTTTCGCAGTAATCGGCTAAGTTTGGCGTCCATGACGGATACGGCGGCTCCAGTGTCGATAAGGGCAGATGCGCGAACACCGTCCACAAACACGTCTATCACGTCCGATGGGCTTCGCTGAGGGCTTTCGCAGTTCGATATCGTCGCGGCCCTTGCCTCGTGGACTGCGACGACTAGTTTTCCTGGTCACGTGAGACGGGACATGGCCGCATTAGCAACAGTGAGAGACGTCGTGGAGACGGTGACCGGCGGGTAGATATTGCGGGGCGGGACGTCGGTGACATAGGCGGCGCTTGGTCATAATAAGGTCGGCTTGATTGGCTGGGGAGGGCTGATGCGACTCGAGGCGGCTCCATGCGATTGCAGTAGCGTGCGACGTGACCGGCGCAACCGCACGCAAAGCAGATGGGGCGGTTGTCGGAAGTGCGCCAGCGGTTCGCGGGCCCCAACCATGTCGCAGAACGGGATGGACCAGACGGCTGCTGATATGAGGGCATTGTGGGCAGGAGTCGGGGCCTGGGGACGACGTCAACGTACGCAGGCGGCACAGCCGCGTCGAAGGCCTGGGGTCCGACGACGGCTTCGGCGTAACTTCGCGGTGCAGCCACAGGAATCGCTGGGGGCGGCCTGGCTACAGCTTGCGCGTAGCTTAGTGGCGCATGCACTGGAGGCGGTTGGTTGTATTCAGGAATGACCTCTGCGATTTCCTGCTGAATCGCTCGGCGGAGAGGAGGCAGAAGGGCAGTTGGCGGCTGTTCAACATGCTGCGGTGGAGCGAAAGCCAGTAGAGAGACCTGACGGGCAATTTCCTCACGCACGAACGACTTGATTTCGGCGAGCAAGGTGGAGTGGTCGGAAATGAGCGACAAGCCCTCGAGATCAGCATCGCGTGATGGCGGTCGACGGGTCATCAAGCGCTGCCGGCGCAGCTTCTCGTAGCTTTGGCACAGCGTGATGACCTCTGCCACTGTGCGAGGGTTTTTGGCCAGCAGCATGGTGAAGGCATCGTCGTCGATGCCTTTCATAACATTCCTGATTCTGTCAGACTCTGGCATGCTCGCGTCGGCTTTTTTGCACAAGTCAAGGATGTCTTCAATGTAGCTCGTGAACGATTCACCGGCCTGTTGTGCCCGTTGACGTAACCGCTGTTCGGCTTGCAGCCTACGGACGGCAGGGCGGCCAAACACGTCGACGATGGCGGTCTTGAAATCGGACCACGTCGGGAAATCGGATGCATGGTTGTTGTACCACATGCCTGCCACACCCGCGAGGTAGAAAACCAAGTTGCTCAGCTTGCCTGCTTCGTCCCATGTATTGGGGACAATCACCCGTTCGTAAATCGCGAGCCAGTCCTCCACGTCGGTGCCATCCGCGCCGGTGAAGACAGGAGGGTTGCGGAGGCGGCGTTTGCTGAGCGGCGTCTTGCGGCATGGTTGATGGCACGGTACGGGATCGAAGCTCCAGGGGCATCGAATGGAGACCGCAGTTGCGGTGACGGTACAGCACTCTCTCCGAGAAGAGGCGAAGAGGGCGACCCACTAGAGCGTTCCAATGCTTCTCTACAATATATATATATATATATATATATATTGTCACGGGAATCAGGAATACGCTGAAGAGACAGAAGCGAGTATATTACAATATTAGTAATACAATGTAATACATTATTACAATATACAATAATACAATATTACAATATTATATATATATATATATATATATATATATATATATATATATATATATATATATATATATATATATATATATATATATATATATATATATATATATATATATATATATATTGTCAGGAAACGTGCGAAGCAACAGGTCTCACTGTTTTCTGCAAATCCCAAGCATCGCTCTGAACGCAGCTATTCTTGTCCTTTCTTCTCTATCTCAAACCCACTCAGTCTCACCCCCACTATCCGAACGTCTTCTTTTCCGTCTTTCCCTTGGCGTCGACACAGCTATCCAGATGCTACACTTTCCGCCCCTCCGCCGCTGTCGGCTGAAGCACCTGGTGAAGAAAAGGTTGCGTACAAATGTCGTGGGACATTGAGTTTCGTGTCAGTGACCGGTGCTGGAAATACGCGGTTGGTGCGCTTGTCCTTCAGCTCAGTAATAGCGCTAAGACGAAATGCCACCGGCCCTATCTGCTTATTGACACTGTAGGGTCCGAAACATCGCGGCCAGAACTTTTGACAATGCTTTGGTACACACTGTGTGCGTCGAACTAACACGAGTTCCCCAAACGAAACGGCGTAGATTGGCGCTGCTTTCTTAGTGGAGCTTGAGCTGCTTGGTTGTCTAAAATAGCTAGGCGTGCTCGGTGACGTGCTTGCTGAAGGAGAGCGGTAGTGTTCGCTTCTGACCCATTGGGCTCTGCATTGGCCAGATCAACGCCGAGAAGTGACTCCTGAGGAAGCTTTGGTATTATCCCGTATACAAGCTCGAAGGGGGTCTCTCGAGTAGTTTCTTGCCGTGACGTGTTCAGAGCGAACGCAGCAGACGCCACGAAGTCGTCCCAGTCATCGTGCTCTGGGCTCACGTAACAAGAAATATTGTCAGCCAGCGTTCTGTTGGTGCGTACGCCCACTCCATTCGTTTGTGGGTGTTCTGGGGAGGCAGCAGCTTGGCGGATTCCATGCTCGTACAGCAATATCTCAAAGGCTCGAGACGTAAAAGCGTGCCGCGGTCCGTGATCAACATTCGTGACGTGTCATGGCAGAACACTATGCGTTCATTCACGAAAGAAATAACGTGAGTCGCAGTGGAGTCAGGGACGGCTTGAACTTCGGTCCACTTCGTTCGGTAATCGGTTGCGACTATCAGAAGCTTATTGCGCCGGGTGCGTGGTAGTGGCCCCAGATGATCAATGACAATGACCTCAAAATGGGCCTCCAGTAGTGGCATGCGTTGCAGAGGTACTTGTATGCGATGAGATGGGGCTTTCCTGTGCTGGCATATTGCGCAAGAAGACACATATTGACGTGCGTGAGATGCCATGCCTCTCCACCAGAAATGTTGATGGAGTCTGGCCAGCGTTTTCGTTTGACGAAGGTGACCAGCCGCAAACGCGTCGTGGCACCTAAAAAGCACAGACTGTCCTACACTTTGAGGCACGACAGGAAGCAAAGAAGAGTTTCTCGTGGTGCGATGACACAGGATACCATCACGAAGAGCGTAAGCAGCATTCAAGTTTTCTAAACGATGGATATTAATAGGCAGTGTGCCAGACAGACGGAGGGTAATGTCCTCGACATTCTTGTCTGCATGTTGAGCTGCCCGAACATCAAGAAGTGCGAGAGCTGGCACTGGGGAATTCTGACGTGCGGCGTTTCAAGACAGATAGTCTGCGTCCTGGTGTTGAGAGCCACTGCGATGGACGATTTTGAATGAGTAGTCTTGCAGCGTGATCGCCCAACGTGCCAATTTCGCGCTTAGGTCTTTGCTTCAAGCCAGCGGAGAGCGCTATTGTCGGTAACAATGGTGAATGACTTGCCTTATACGTAGGGCCTGCAATTTTCCACCGCCCAAACTACCGCTAGGCACTCTCATTCAGGCGCATGGTACCGATTTCCAGGCTCACTTAACCGTCGACTAGCATAGGCGACGGCGCGCTCGTGGTCATCAGGGTCGGCTTGCAGGAATACAACTCCATGTGCAAGACCACTGGCGTCGATATGGATGATTACGTGCGCGTCCTCCCGGTAGTGGCCTAGTGTGGGTGGCGATTTCAGTGCACTTTTAAGGTCGGCGAAGGCGGTTTCTTGCTCTTGACCACAGTGCCATTTTGCACCCTTCTTTAGTAGTACATTCAGCGGGTTGCTGCGTACTGCAAAGCCAGGGACCAACCGGCGGAAATAGGACGCAAACCCGAAGAAACTTTTGAGCTGCGAAGCCGTAGTCGGCGGCGGAATGGGGACCAGTGCGCTTACTTCGGACGGGTCAGGGATGAGGACGTGAGCACTTACAACATAGCTCAAATACGTCACTTTGAAGAAGCCAAAATAACATTTAGAAGGCTTCATCCGGAGA
The DNA here is from genome assembly GCF_013339695.2 of Rhipicephalus sanguineus. Lineage (NCBI taxonomy): Eukaryota > Metazoa > Arthropoda > Arachnida > Ixodida > Ixodidae > Rhipicephalus > Rhipicephalus sanguineus. The sequence goes on along the minus strand of NC_051184.2, from coordinate 130,060,810 downwards.
TTTGCCTTTTCGAGGGCACTCAATACGAGCTCGAGCCTTTTTTGGTGCTCCTCGATTGTTAGAGCGTAAACGATGATGTCATTTAAATACACCAGTGCCACGCTCCACTATACGTGCCCAAGAACGAGATCCATAAGCCTCTGAAATGTTGCGGAAGCATTGCAAAGGCCGAAAAGAAGGCGATTAAACTGATATAGGCCATCAGGAGTAATGAAGGCACTTTTGTCTGAGTCTTCACGATCTAGCTCCACTTGCCAGCATCCGGAGACCAGGTGAAGAACTGCGCCCCATGTAGGCGATCTAAAACGTCGTCGAGACGAGGGAGGGGATAGACGTCGTGCTATGTGACAATGTTCAATCGGCGGTAGTCCACACAAAGTCATGTTGTACCGTCTTTCTTTTTCACTAGGACCACAGGCGAGGACCATGGGCTTGACAACGGAGAAATAACACGTTCAAGCATGTTTTGGACTTGGGCTATGATTCCTGCTCGTTCTGCCAAAGAAAGCTAACGTGGATTGTGACGTATAGGTGGATGGGAGCCTGCATGAATCGTGTGTCGCAATACGTTCGTACAACCAAGTTCTTTTTGCGTAACCACAATGAAGCTGGGAAAGTCGTCTAGTCCGGGCCGAAGGGGAAGTAGTCCCAGTTAATTTGGCAGTTGTTTCTAGACGAATATTGCTACGCTTGTACCGTGGCAAGGACAGCAGGTTGAAAAGGGGTAGAGCACTCGCCGAGAACTGTACCAGTGTTCAGATGCAAATCATTGTCGGATAAGTTCAGACCAAAGGTACTGAAGTTACCTTGTGAGCATGACACAACAGCCCGTGGCGTGGCAAACTCTAACGACGGCCAAGCTCACAAGAAAGGTTCGATTAAGATGTCGCCATCAAAGTTAGTCCCGCCATCCAAGTGAGCAGGAACCCAGACAGCGGATCCGACAGATATGGTGACCGATGACGTTAAGGTGAGCTGCCACGACGCGAGTGGTGCAGAGCGTGGCGTATAGGTTTACGGCTTGTTGCTGTCCACACACGGCATAGCCGGGGTCGTCCGTCAAGCCGACGGAAAGCTTCTTGGCACACAGATTGGTGCTACAGACTGAAAAACGCTTTGTAGCGGCGGACGGCCACTCGTTGCCCATGTAAGTAGCTTCCTCAAAATTTCTGTAAAGTCAACGCAGCGTTCGTGCAACCACTTGCACCACCGGTGTGTGATTGTCTGTGGGAATATTCGCTGTGACCGGTATGACGCCAGCAGCGCTGCGGCAGGGGATATTCAGTGCTACAATGTAGTCCTCATCCTTGAACTCCAACTGGAGTTCCATTGCAGAGCACCAGCTGCAGCTCAACATCACAGGAGCGATCAGGTCGCGCACTACCAAAAACGGCAGTTGTATCGTTTTTTCCAAATGCCGAAATCGCTACACAGGTTTCGCCGAAAGGCTACACGACAGTTCCATCGGCAAGGAAGCGCACTGAAGGACCGGGGCTTCTTTGGTCACCTAGCAGTGCGCCACGTGGGAGGAAATGTTCACGCAGGAAGGACAAATTTGCGCTGGTGTCTATAAAAGCTTCAGAAGGAGAGCTCAGGTTACCCTGTTGCACTGTTACTTTTGGTATGCCTGGTCATGTTCCAAGAGAGAAGAGGTGCGTTTAATTGCTCAGGCTAGGTGCTTCCTGCGGCGATTGTATAGACGAGCTTTCCGCCTGAGGAGCCTGTGAACTACTATGGTCGTAGTGGCCTACCATGTAACACCACGAAGCAGGCGTGAGTTCATTGTAAGTGGCTTGCAGCCCTGTTGTAGCACGGTGCACATTTTTGAATTGGCGTGGAGATGCCGCGCGAAGGAAGAACCAGTGGCTCCACAACCTGGGCTTCTAGAGCAAGTGCCAGTGCTGCCCGAAGGCTGGCAGGACGGCCGAGCCGCACAATCGTCTGTGTACCACGGTCGGATATGGCATCGACGAACGTCTGGGTAGTAATACGATCCAGCGCAGTTTCAGATCATCGTTCGAGCGCTTTGCGTGATAAACGTTCGACTGTATCAGCGAGGTCACGGAGTGTGGCTTGCCCTTGGCGCAGCGTTCCCAATTGCGCGATGTATACTCATCGGAATGGGGCGTCCCCAAACCAAACCTCGAGCGCACATACTAAGTCGTTGTACATGGAACGGCCGACACGTGGAAGATAATTCAGTAACTCCGCTGCCGTAGAACGGAGCTGAGCAACCAGGACGAGGAGTTTTACTTCTGATGTCCAGCAATAAAAGAGGCAACTATTTCAAACTAAATTCAAAAGGCTGCCCATGACGCGGTACCAACGTAGGTAGGCGGACGCAATGATATACGACCTGTACCTGAAAGGTGGTCCGCAGGCTGATAAGGTGTACGTTCTGTAGGCATCTGTTCAGCTGGCGGTGTAGGTCGTGAATCAGCAGTTGAAGGCGACTCGAGTGAGGTCTGCGAGGAGATTGGCCGTGGCAGAGAGCCGCTGTGTTTCCATGGCCTCCACGGAGAGAATGTGCGTGGCCAGCTGGTATCCAAAGGCCTCGTACAGATGGCCGAAGTCTGACGCAGTTGCAGGGCGGTCTGCGGTGCGAAACGACAGGGGGCCGTTGCAGGAGTTAGCCGTACGTTCGCAGGCATCGGGCAGTGAAGCGGGCGACCGTGGAGTCAAGTCTTGCGAGTCCGGCTGGTTTCGGGGGAGCATGGGTAAGCAACGCTGCCACCAAATGTAACGAGACGCGCGAAGCAAGAGGTCTCACTGTTTACTGCAAACCCCAAGCTTCGCTTGCTTGCTTGCTTGAACCTCTTCTACTGGCTCTTACCTACAAAGGGGGGTTGGCCATGATACGGGCGGTACGCTCCTGAACGCAGTCATTCTTGTCCGTTCTTCCTACGGCAAAACCACCGTGCGTGGCTCACACCCACTATCCCAACGTCTCTCTCTCTCTCTCTCTCTCTCTCTCTATATATATATATATATATATATATATATATATATATATATATATATATATATATATATATATATATATATATATGGATATTGTAATTATGAGTCAACGCCCGGTTTTTTCTATTCTGTCCTTCGTCATTATCTTCGCGCTCGCCGATCTCGCGTCTGTGCCGGAGCGCCTCTGTCTTCCTTATACTCGGCCCCGCTGTGAAATTACTTGGCGAGCCGCACAAATGCTTTCGGGTGCAGGACATTGGCTGTTCCGCGCTGGTACTCGCAGGCCCACAGGCCTAGGCCCTGAAGTAAAAACGTATCCTGTGGGCGGTACTGACTGTGCCTGGGTGGTCGTTCTTTTGCACGCAATGCCGTGTCTTGCACAATTTCTGAAGACTCAGGCGATCGATTTTGGCTGCCTCGTTGTGGCCGCAGGTCTCGGCTACGCTGCGATTTGGTTTGGGGATCTGTCAGAAGGGTATCTGGAGGGCGAGACTGACCGCATCGCGGAGATTGGTCTCGCCCAGGAAGCTACCTTTTGCGCGCAGTTGCGAACCATACGTCTGGCAGCCGACTTGGGCTGTGTGGCGGAGTAAGCGGCGGATGCGGCATGCTCGAAGAAAGTTGCCGGAACAGCATCCTAGGAGGCACAGTTGGTGGCGTAGCTTCTCGAACCCCCTTTTCTGCTTGTTTGAGGAAGTCGGTCACATTCACATCATTGTCAATTCCGGGAGTGCGGTCACGACCTCCAAAAGCAAAACGAAGTTTTAGTGGCTTTGGGAAAATGGAGAAGCCCTTTTTCGCAGATACAACCAATACGCCAGAACAAGGGTGCTCATCGCTCATTTTTCTCTTCATCATCGTCCGGCACCTCTGGAGGTGTGCGAGCGGCATACCGCGTGAGGAGTTCATCGCAGGCTTCTTACGAATAGTTGCTGGTACATCAACGGGCAGTGGAATTAGCGACTCGGCAGCATCCATGGGCTTGTCCGGGAGACCCTTCTCCCTGAGTGGAAGGTGATCGTGTGCCAACGACTGCTGTCGAATCTGTGGAAGCGGCTTGGATAGGTATGTGAGCGCGTTTGTGGTTACCCTATGTTCTACCAGTTCTGGTGACCTGTCAGGCACGACAGGAGCTGACATGTGCACGTGAACCCGCAGCAAATGCGAAACTGGGGCCCATTCTTTCAGTCGAATGAGGAGTGCCAACGCAGGCCGCTCGATGGTGGTGGTGAGCTTTATCTCCTAATGAGGGCATTTTGGTGGACGCCCGAGTTGCATCATCGGGATTGTGCGTTTTGGGCGCAGCAGCGGCAGTGGACGGCACGTAGCATTGTCTCACACGCATTGGTTTTGCCACCTTGCAGAAAAAACAACGCAGAACTTCAATCCTGCTGCTTCGTCACGGCGTCGATAAGTTGGACCAACGCCCCCCACAGTCGTCACCACGTTCCATACTAGAGGGCGACGGACGTTAAAAGTACCTGCGGTTCCTGGATTCCTCGCTTTTTGGGCGCAACAGCGGCAGTGGACGGCCAGTAGCATCGTCTCACACGCATTGGTTTTGTCACTTTGCAAAAAATACAAAGCAGAACTTCAATCCTGCTGCTACGTCACGGCGTCGATAAGTTGGACCAACGCCCCCCACAGTGGTCATCACGTTCCACGCTAGAGGGCGACGGACGTTAAAAGTACCTGCGGATCCTGGATTCCTCGCTTTTTGGGCGCAGCAGCGGCATTGGATGGCACGTAGCATCGTCTCACACGCATTGGTTTTGCCACCTTGCCGGTTGGTGTTGATTTACCTAGCACTCACCCTTAAATTAAGTATCCCCTGCTGCTGCTGCGCCTCTGGTTGACCATTGCTCGCTGTTGTCATGAATGAGTGTTTGACATGCAAGGGCGACATTCAGCCCGAAGAAATACCACTCCTATGTACAGTGTGTAAATATGCGTATCATGTTGGTAAATATTGCGGAATTACGGTGGCTACCTTTCGTAGTAAAGGCGAGTCTTTGAAGGGCACGTGGAAATGTGGAACTTGCCAGACAAGTGAAAAAAAGGAGGCGCGTCATCTAACATGTCTGACAGCCAAAGGCTCGAATGCAAGCTTAACCAACTAAATGGAAACATTTTAGCACTACTTCCGCTAGTACCCAAAGTAGATGCCTTGTCTGAGGCTGTGAAAACCATTAGTGCCATTGAGGCATCCATGCAACTGCTCTCTGACAAGTACGACACAATACTTGCGAAGATTGACAGTCAGGGTACTGAAGTTACGGCATTGAGGAAACGTGTTGAACACTTTGAATCTAAAACTGCTGAGACTGCTCCAAGCTCTCAAGAACTAAAAGACCAGCTAAATGAGTTAGAGCAGTACAGCCGCCGTCTGAATATCGAGGTTCATGGCATGGAAAAAGAAGCGAATGAAAACCTGCTAAGTAAGATGAACTGGCTGGCTCGCACGCTTGAGCTTCCCGAATTATCAGATTCTGATCTTGTCTCCCTTCATCGAGTGCAGCCACGTGCTGGTAATAAGCCTGTCGTAATAGCTCGTTTCCGATCTGTCATGTTAAAGGAACGGTGGATGCAAAGTCGCTCACGCCTTGGGGAGAAAGAATCAAGCTTGCGCATTTTCGACAATTTAACCCCAACGAACAAGATGCTGTTATGGCTAGCTCAAACGAAGGGAAAAGAAGTGCGGTACAACTACGTGTGGCAAAGGAATGGGCATGTGTTTGTCCGAAAGGCTGATGGTGACCGCGCCATTCGAATTCACTAAGAAAGTGATCTTGAGCTAATGGTTTAATGCTGCCGCTACGCGCATTGTTCTAATAAATTTTATTCTTTGTCGTGGCAGTTCTATTAGACATTTCTTATCTCAATTTCGTTTCTTTTCGCGATTTTGCTTTGGATGAATGTAAGCGCTCGAGTTTCTTTTCATTCTACAATTTAAACGCGCAAAGCCTGCGCAATAAAGAGGACCAATTAAATGAATTCTTTCTGTCAACGGGCTTTGAGTTTATAGTGTTTATGATGTAATTCAAATAGATGGTTACAAACCTGAGTTTTTGAAAAGAGATAGTAAAAAAGGGGGGTTTGCTTTGTAAATAAAAAAACGGTCTGCGATATGAAGTGATAGCTGAACACTGTGCAATGTCTTCTAACTACGAACTCCTTTTTGTCAGATGTAAAAACTTCATAACCGGTGTCGTTTATAGGCATCCTCCTGGGTCGCTCGTTGAACTTTTCCGTCAGTTTGAAATATTGCTCGATTCTTTATCGTTCCTTAACATGCCTGTTGTAATTTTAGGCGATTTTAACATTGATTTACTAAAATCTCGTAATACATCAGCTAATGAATTTATTGACCTTCTATCAATGTACGCTTTTTCAAACAATATTACCCTGCCTACTCAAGTCAACGCATCTAGTGAAACTTTAATTGATCTTTGTTTGACTAATCATGACAAAAGTGCTGTAAAAGCAGGTGTGCTTGTCAGTGCAGTTAGTGATCACTTACCTTTATTTTGTTTCATTCCGAAGTACTCTTCACCGTATGTTGCTCCAGAGCACTCGACCAAAACTACGCGGATGATAAGTAAGCATGCAGTGGATAATTTTCGTCAGCACATTGCATCGGTGAATTGGAATAAAAACTTAAATGGTAAGAACTGCGATGCAAACCTATTACACAATACTTTTCTTGAAAAAAATATTGAAATTTATGAATATTCGTTTCGTGTGGTACAAGTTAGAAAGTTTAAAAAGCGAGGAAACCCTGGATTACCTATGAGCTTGTTAAAAGAATCAAAGCGAGAGACAAACCGTTTGGCGATTTCCTAAAATGTTGAGAAACCGAAATGCTTAAGCATTACAAGAAAGTTAGAAATAAATTAAATGCTGACATAAAAAATCACGTGTTGATTACTACGCCAACAAATTTACGGATATTCTTTATGATCCGAAGAAAACATGGCGTACTCTTCAGAACCTATTGAGGCCTACGAAGAGCAGCCTCCCCCAGGAGTTAACGCTTGGCGATAAAGTCCTAAGCGGTAAGCCACTCGCAGAGGTGTTCAATCAACACTTCTTATCTTTTGGATCATTTGACTCGAAAGGTAACAATAACTATGAAAAGTACATAAATACAATTTTGCAGAATACATTGTACCTACGTCCAGTTACCCCCTCAGAAATTGTGCGCATTGTTAGTAATTTAAAAAATAGCCCCGCCTGTGGTTATGACGGTATTAAAGTGGCACCAATTCAAGCAGTTGCAGACGTATTGGGCGATGTTATTTGCGACATAACAAACCTCGTGTTTTCGACAGGCACATTTCCAGATAACATGAAAATAGCTAGGGTCGTCGTCCTTCATAAAGGTGGTGCAACTGATTGCATTGGCAAAACAGGCCAATATCGATACTCCCGCTATTCTCAAAAAATATTGAAAAGGCCTTAAATTCTAGATTATCTGGGCATCTAAAGAAGCATAATCTCATATCAACACATCAGTATGGTTTTGAGAGTGGTAAATCCACTGAATCCGCCTTACTTGAAATACGTGATAAAGTTATTGCCAATATAGAAAATCAACAATATACGATAGGCATCTTTTTAGACTTTAATAAAGCATTTGATTCAATTAAGCACGACATGCCTTTCTCTAAGTAACATTCTTATGGAGTCAGATGTATAGTATTGGAATTATTGCGCAACTACTTATCACACCGTACCCAGTTTGTGGAAATGAACGATGTTAAATCAGACGTTGCAGATAATAGGTATGGCTTCCCACAAGGTTCTATTTTAGGCCCCACCTTTTTTCTCCTTTATAATAATGATATCATAGCAGTACCAGAAACACCAGATATTGTATTATATGCCGATGACACAAACGTTTTCTTCTCATCTGATAACATCTCTACTCTTATTCCTTTAATTAATAATTGGCTAGAATCTCTTTCAATATGGCTCTCGGCTAACCAACTCAGCTTAAATGTTAAGAAAACGAAGTATATGGTTTTCACTCCAGTCAACAAACCAGTTGATATTGGATCTCATTTATTATTTCACTCGCGACCACTTGAAAGAGTTTCCGAATACAAGTTCATCATGTTAACTACATTAAACGGAATATAGCACAACTAATTGGCATGTTGAGTAAATATCGCACATTATTACCTTCAAACCTTAAGCGTCAATTCTACTTTTCAACCGTTTACTCCAGACTCCACTACTGCCTGCTTGTCTGGGGTGTGACTTCTCATGCCAATATGGAAACCCTATTAAGAATGCAGAAAAAGTGTATTCGTGTTGTCCATAACCTCTCGATGTGTGAACACACTTCTGAGCACTTTCAGCAGGATCGTATTTAGCATATCGGGAATATGTATAAACAAAAACTATCTGAAAAAGATTTTTAGAAATTAAAAGTAACCGCGAGAACTTCTTTTCGACGTACACCAATGCCACAAGCAAATATACTTTAATATCTAGGAACCTTGTTAAACCAAAAACACGAACCAACTACGGAAACCAACTATTACAATGGCAAATTCCTAATCTTCTCAATGATGAACATGAGTTATTTGATATTATGGGACATCCTCCAACCCTGTCAGCATTTAGAAAAAAATCAAAACGGTACTTTCTCAGAAATTAACTTTTGTTCGAGTGCTACGTAACACTATTTTCTTAATCTATTTGTTGCTGTGCTATAAAAATATCTAGCTCCAATAACTGTAAACTGTATGTCTACACATCTTCATTTGTGTTTGTACTTATTCGGACTATTGCTCTTCATAATGCTGTATTGAACTTGCTCATTTGTAATTGTGACAATTCTGTACATGCACATATATATGTGTATACTGCTGTGTGTATCTTATTATTTTTCTATGCAGTTGTCCGCTGTTTGCTGTACTCGTGGTGCCAGGAGCCTAGTCAGGGGTGTATAAACACGCCTTATGTTCCGGCACCATGAAAGTTCATGTCACATGTATTGTCGAAACTGTAAATAAACTTCAAACTTCTAACAGCTCCCATCCGCGGTAGGCAGTGGGTTGGTAGGCAGGGGGTCCCAGGCATGAAAAAAGCGGCGAAAGAGACTCTTCAACTTCGTACACCACTCTGACCTGGATCGCTGCCGGACGCCTTCATAGGCATGCCATGCCTTGGCGGCATCGCGAAGGCGTTCGATGGCAATCAGCCATTTTTGATGGTCCTACCAGGCGTGGTGGACGCCGAGTGACGGTGAACGTGGTGGAAGCCGACGATGGTGAAGTGGCAGGCAAGAACCCGGAGTTCAACGACGACACGCGGTGGTGTTGACGACAGAGTTCCGTGAGGACACGCAAGAGTTCTGCGCCGTTGTCCGTTGAGGCGGCCGACGAGCCGTGGGCTGTGTCCATGGTATACGTGGGGATCCCTGTCCTCACAGCGGATGAATCCGTGGTCAAGGACGCGTGGACGGCGTCCCTGCTCGTGAACAGGTATCACGGCGTTGGTGAAACGGTTCGGAGCCGTCGAGGAGGCCTAGACGCTGTCCCTGAACGGCGGTGGTACTGGCGGCAGATGAGCAGGTGCCGAGGGTGCTGGACGCCGTCCTCAACCCGCGCTTACTGCGGCTGCACGTTGTTGTGTGCCATGGACGAAGAAGCGGGGACACAACACTTCGTTTTCGTCGACTGCGCCATGGCCCAGGCAGCACACAACGTCGGGCCGATATTGGTTTTACGGCGGCTGTGCGCGGCCCCACCTCGGGCCAGCATTGCCAGCCTGGCGCCGACATCGGCGGAGCCATTGACTTTTGCCGGCAAAATTGGGCCGATTTTGCCGCCTTTCAGCCGATGTTGGTCTTTCGCCGGCAACATTGGGCCGAGTTATCCGGCCTTCTGCCGTCTTCCCGCCGATATCGGCTTAGCCGATTTCTTTCACCGGCAACATTGGGCCGAGTTTGCCGGCGTTTTGCTGTTCTCCCGCCGATATCGGCTTAGCCGATGGCTTTCACCGGCAACATTGGGCCGAGTTAGCCGCCGTTTTGCCGTACTTTCCCCGACATCGGCTGAGCCGATGGTTTTCATTGGCAACATTGGGCCAAGCATGCCGTAATCTACCGTGCTTCAGCTGACATCGGCGGAGCCGATGGCTTATCGACGATGTTGGAACTTTCTTGTCTCCCTTCAGACAGTTATACATGCCCTGTTGAGAACGTCCTCCTGCGTCGCGTCGCTCCAAAAGTCCTCGTCACCGACAGAGGTACGGCTTTTACGGCAGAGCTAACGCAAACCATCTTGAAATAGAGCCACACAAGTCACCGACGGACATCACCCGCAGGCGAATGGCCTCACCGAGCGGGTAAATGAAACCCTCGCCGACATGCTGGCAATGTACTGTACGTCGAACACATGACATGGGACGCCATAATATCTTCCGCACATAACCTGAAGTTAACACGGCAGTGTAAGAAACGGCGCACATATGACGTCGTTCAAACTAGTTCACGGAAGCCCCTCAACGACGCTGGACGCCGTGTTGCCGGCCGTCAGTGACGAGAATAACCTGCAAATTGCGCTCTACCTTTAGCCCGGCAGCTCGCCCGCCTAGGATACAATCGTAATGCAATAGAGCATTAGGCGCTTGAATATTTGTAGCTTAAGCTGTAGAATACCGCTACATGGATTGCTGTACTAGCACAAATAACAAAGTTCAAATATTGTACCGTGCTAATGCCGCACGTACGACTCGGGGCACGAAGTATCGCCGACTGAATAGCTTGCATTCTCTTATTAGTTTCTGCTATGACAATGACTAACAACTATCACTAGCACAGTCACATTTCTACCGAAAAAAGGTGGTCTTTAGAAGAATAACTGACTGAAATTAGATGGCCACTTCGTTGACCAGTTGTTCAACGCTATCAAAAATGTTGAAAGGTTATAACACATACCATTAACTTCATGGGCCAAATTCGAAGTACTTCTGTTTCGTAAATGTTTTTGCCACTGGTCGGCCGACTTCGCTAATGTATCCAGCATCAAAATTCACCCAAACATTCCCGCACGAATGCTTTTAACGGAAGAAGTTTTATGTGAATACTAATTCTGTGCATAAATCGAGCCCGTCATCATATTTATAGCGCGATATCCTTTCAGCCGCTGAATGTGTGCCGCCAGCGCTCATATACTACACGGACAGTTTCCGATCTCTGTGTTTACACATATTTACTCACGCGCGTGTTTGGGTGAAGCATAACAAGCGCATTTGCTTCAGTGATGTCACATAATTTTACTTTGTGAAAATAGTAAAAGCTCAGCAAGGCGTGTTGCTGAGCTAGTTGGTTCATTACTTGAGAAAAATAGGTATGGTGCAAAAAAGACCGGGCGAAGTGAAGACACGTTTTGTCGTTTGAATGTTTACAAATCAACTAGCCCGCTGACCATCTTTAACGAACTGACAAACACGTGTTTGCCACGTGTTTGTCAGTTCACATTTGCACTTCGTTGCCGTCCATTTTGCGACCATACATATCTTTTTCAAGTAAAAATCTCGCTCAACAATTGCTTCCCAAGTGCTTTCAAAAACAGTCGCATAAAATTATTATTATGGCACGTGAAGGACGATGAAAAATGCGGCTCCAACGTGGTGTACGCAAAGTTTTCATGCAGCGACATGTGGCAACAAGTGATGCATTGAAAATTCGACGAACGCCTTTCTCAAACGGCATGCCCATAGACATGCTGGGGGGATCGCACACCATTGTGGTAGGCTGAGCCGTGCTTTCAAGAAGGGAGAATTCGCATTTTTCTTTCGTCTTCTTCAACCTCTACCCCCCCTCCCTGCCTTCCCCTCGTTCAGCGTCATTGTCGCGAAACTCGCTTGACCAGGCAGGGTAGGGTAGACGTCCAGACGGAGGGACAATCGTAGCTGCGGGAGCAGGTTTTTTTCACTCCGACCAGAAGGGCGGTGTGCGGACATGTTTGCTGGAAAGTCAAAATCGTGCACGAGACGGATACGCGGCAGGATTCCGGCATTGTTTTCGGCAGAGATCAAGCAGCGAGAAACCAGTGGCCCCCTGCTTCCATGCTCACCTCATATAAGGCCCAGTGTTCACTGCTGTTACGTGTCATCAGATTTTTGTTCTCTTCTTATCGCGTATTCTCTATTGACCATCGTGTTTTGTGTATTCTGATATGGTGCGCTTGCATTTTTTTATTCGCTCGTGTTTTTAGCGATCCAACGGGCACACGTGAGTGGTTTTTATGCACGATTCCTTTCTGTTACAATCTTACCTTTAGATTAGGAATACGTGCGTGTCTATTTTGTTTAGATGTAGAGTTCATGGGATCTTGTGGTACCGCTCGCAATGTTTCTCGCGTCGCGTGCAGCAGTTTAACCATCTTTTTGGCCCTTAAGATATCACTGAAAAAATTGCAATTCCCGCTTAAAGGATAACGCTAATTTAATTGCCAGTCATGTGTTGCGAATGCCTACCGTTCCTTGGTGAACTTAATAAAAGTGGGGAGAAGGAGGTGCTCCTCTGCTCGTAATTAGCTCACGTGTATACACAATCTTCTAGTCTAGTTGCCACTCTTAATCTCGCTTTTTCGGCAAGCCGCCTAACATTATCTTTCTTTTCTTCAGGTCCGTCTTTAATCCTACTTTAATGCTGCCTTCGTTTACGTCTCCAGAATTTTTTTCGTGATTCGGCACCGTGGTTACTGAAAAGCGCGATATCGTCCGCAAAACGCAAGTAGCTAAGATATTCTTCGTTAATCCTTATTCCTATTTTTGCCCGTTCTAGTTCTTTCAATATTTATAGTGAATTTGCCGCGCATAACGTTGAAGAGATTGTAACTCTTTGCATAGGCGTGCGCACAGTGGGGCAGGGGGGTGGCCGGCCCCCGTAGTCACTTAAGAAAGGTGGGCGCTAGGTCTGCCAAACACATTGACTTAATAGGGAGGGGCGGGGGGGCGCCGCGATGAACCTTCGCCCCCCCCCCCACCCCGCTGAAGGGGAACCCTGCTCACGCCTATGATTTTGCGCCTGATCCCATTCTCGATTAGGATTGTCCTGCTTTTTTTGAGGAATACGGTGGCTGTGGGGTTGTTTTAGATGTTGGCTACGGTATCTATAGAGGTTTAGATATTCCTTTCTGGCATAATTATTCCGGAACTGCTGGCGTGTGTTCATATCTGTGAATAAATTTGTGTTGATCACCTTGCAAATGTGTTGCTCCTTAATTTCTCAGACGCATGCGTAGTTGGTGCAGCAGGTCTTTCATCAATTTAGTTTTGTTTGAGACAATATTGACTTTCGTTCTCGGCCTTGCACGGTTCGACAGAATTGTGGGTGTTAATCGCACACTAAGACATCAGTGGATCAGTCGTTCTAATTAGGAAGCATTTTTCGAATATGGCACCAATGGCAGTCGATGAATGTCGTTGGGCCGCGAATAGTATATTTTAGCGCTGCTGACTTACAGTACAGTAACCACAGTAATACCGAACTGCCGTGGTCGGCACGCAGCCATTTTACTTTATAACACATGTATCAGCCTGCCTGATCAGGTTACTTTACGCATCGAGCAACTACCGCCGGTGTCTCCATATAAACTAGCTACGTGCCGACCACGACGGCACAGTACTACCGTACTTAACGCACGGTAAGCCACCACTGCTAAAACACAATAACGGGTGTAAACGGTCACGCCGGCGGCTACCCGACGTCGGCGGGGCCGACACCGCGCCAGCATCGGCTAGCATACATAGGCCCAATGACGGCTTGCCATCATCGGCTGAATAACGGCAGGCCCGTCTCGGACCGACGCTGGTTAGCCCACGTCGGCCCGAAGCCGGCAAGCCCGCATCGGCCCAAAGGCGGCTAGCCGACGTCGGGCCGATGCGGGTGAAAGTAGCGCGAGCGTGATTTGCCGACGTGGGGCCAATATTGCTGCCGTCATTTGCCGACGTTGGGCCGAGATCGGTCCAATGGCGGCGTGCTGCCTGGGGGTTATGAAGAGAACAGAGGCAACGCCCGTGCCCGAGGAGCGCTGTTGTATTCCTTGAAATATATATATATATATATATATATATATATATATATATATCTTGAAATCCCATTTATTGAGGGGCTCGCCTTGAAACCTTTGTATTACAGAAGATTCTTGGACGACATATTCATTATATGGAACCACGATGAGGGGAGCCTTCAACAGTTCATATGGGATTTCAACGAGCTCCACTCATCAATTAAATTCACGCATAGCATTTCTAAAACTAGCATTAACTTCTTAGACGTGACTCTTTCTGTCAAAAATGAACGCCTTTCCACAAACCTTTACAGAAAGCCTACAGACCAGCTAATGTACCTACATTTCAACAGTAGCCATCCAAGACATTGCAAGACGGGTATTCCATATTGTCAGGCCTACCGGTATCAAAGAATATGCACCGATATACAGGAATTTGACAAACACGCAGAACGCCTAAAGAATTCCCTATCACAACAAAATTATCCCGAATACATTATTGACGATGCCATACTACGTGCTCGCCACGTGAACCGGAATGACATAATTAAGGAGCCAAAAACAGTATCCAAAACAACTTCCCAAACAAATCTTGTACTAACTTACTCCTCATCGGTGCCACGGGTTAACAACATACTTTCCCGCCACGTCAACATAATTAGGCAAAGCAAACGACTGACTTCCATCTTCGCGGAGCCACCTCGCGTGGTGTACCGCAGGGATAAAAACCTGAAGGACATTCTTGTCAGAGCAAAAACAAACCCCGCCAAAATTGAGCCAGAGTGCCGCCCCTGCGGAAAAGCTCGTTGCAAGGTATGCCCACACATGGTCACAACGCGTGAATCAAAGGCAAGCTTCTCAGATTTCAAATTCAACGTTACCCAAAACCTAAATTGTGACTCCAGCAACGTGATATACATGTTACATTGTAACGTCTGCGGGCAAGAATACATCGGCCAAACGGACACGCCATTTCGGCTGCGGTTTAATAATCACCGGTACCACGCCACTTCACTGCCGAAGCTACCCTTATCCAGACATCTGCGCTTACCAAACCACCGCTTTGAAAATATCAGCGTAACTCTTTTACAGTCCGGTTTCCAAAACACGCGCGCGCGCGAACAACGTGAGGCATAGATTATCTTTAAATTTAGAACATTAACAGCCGGCATCAATGAGGACCCTGGAAGACTCTCCTGCCTCCGAGAGATAAGCCAAAATGAATTTGGCAACACGGAATCATAATTGGGACCATGCCTGTTTCTTGACTGGCTCGTATGAGTGCAGTGTCGTTTACTTTCTTGCTTTTCTTTTCTCCCATTTTTTTGTTTATTTTTTGTTCATGTTTTTTCACTACTTGTGCAATGTAAAGTGCTTACGCTCCTCTACCACTTAGAGCCTATTCACAGGGAGCGGGCGAATATGAAAGGCGGTATGCCGACCCATTAAGGGGACGCTCTTCCCTCAGGTGCCTCATTCTGCCCTCCGCGACAACAATTTTTGGTGGCCCTGCGCCCGACGCGAACCGAGAAACACCTTCAACGACTTCATGCCATACACAGTTAGCGTTTTTTTTTTCCTCGCCTCGTTTTCTGACTTCGTCGGTGTTCTTCTCTCTCCTTTTTTTCATCTTTTTTTTCTTTTTCCCTTTTCTTTCTTTTTCTCGTAATCTATCTCCCCCACTCTCTCAAATGTCCTTGAAGGCGAGAGAGCGACGTGGCAAGAAGCAAGACCGAACATCGACATCAGTTTTAACTCATCCTCCGAAGAAGGGAGGGCCCCTCCCGAAACTGTTGGGAAATAAATATTTATATCACTGTTGACAACGCCTCCGTTGTATTATACCCACACACACATATGTATATATATATATATATATATATATATATATATATATATATATATATATATATATATATATATATATATATATATATATATATATATATATATATATATATATGGGTACGACGTAAGACGACGTAAGAATGTCACCTATGTTTTTCGAGCGTCTGTGCACGACACGAGGAGGCTCAGGAAAAACGGCTTTTAGTCTGTCGCTTTGGGTGAGGATGGTATAATGTTTACGAAGTATGCCTCCAAACTTGTGGATGCGCGCCGAAATTAGCAGACTGCGACCCGCTGGCCTTTCTGCTACCTTTTAAACTGCCATCCGGACGCGTTCTGCAGCTCGGTGTATCGCATCGTCGATAATTTTCTTCGGATATTTTCGTTTGAGAAGTTTCTTCTTGAGCTCCTGACAAGAATTAAAATCATTTTCTTCGGAGCATATGCGCCTAAAGCACTGTGCATTGCTATATGGGATGTCAGTCATCAAATGGCCCACGTGGCTGCTTTCAAAATGAAGAAATTGATGATTATCAGTTGGCTTTTGAAAGAGTTTAGTACGTAGGCGTTTATGGGAAATGGTAATCGTGACGTCCAGGAAGTCTACAGACAAGGGTGAGTAAATATGCGAGAATGTGATAGTGGGGTGTGCCTGGTTTAATTTCGCTATGAAGTTCAAAAGTTCTGTTTCACTGTGTGTCCAAATGAAAAATATATCATCGATATAGCGTTTGAAACACATAGACCTTATTGGCACACTTTTAAGAAACGCGTCTTCGAGCACTCCCATCAAGATGTTGGCGCAGGTAGGGCCTATCTTTGTTCCCGTTGATGTTCCACTTATTTGTACATAATGAGAACCTTTGAATTCGAAGTTGTTGAACTCGAGAATTTACTTCTGCAAGGTTTCGAGGGTTGAGCTGTCAATCAGCTTGTCAGATTGGAAGTGTTCATACGAATCTAGAACAGCCTGAATGCCATCCTTATGGGGGATATTAGTATAGAGAGAAGTGACGCCCATCGCCACCAGAAACGAGCCTTCAGGAACAGTTAGGTGTGTTATGCCGTTGAGAAATTCATTAGTATCCTTAACGAAGGAAGCGAATGTGGCTGGAATAAATTTGATTAAACTGTCAACGTAACGAGATCTGTTTTCCTTTATTGTTTGTATGGCCGAAACAATGGGACGGCCTGGGTTACCTGGTTTGTGTATTTTAGGCAGTAAGTGAAATCTTCCGGCAATGGGACTAAGCGGATTGAGGCTGCGTGCTGTCTTATCGTCGATCCTCTTCCTCTTTACCAGTGCTTTAATGGTGTCTTTTATGATGACAAGAAAGTCGGCAGTAGGATCAGCGGGAAGTTGTTCGTAAAACGTTGCGTCAGATAACTGTCTTCCGGCTTCTTTTATGTAACTTTCTTTACTCATTATCACAATCTAACCACCCTTGTCCGCTGGCTTTATGATAATGTCATTGCGTGCATTCAGGCTTC
Source organism: Rhipicephalus sanguineus (assembly GCF_013339695.2). Classification (NCBI taxonomy): domain Eukaryota; kingdom Metazoa; phylum Arthropoda; class Arachnida; order Ixodida; family Ixodidae; genus Rhipicephalus; species Rhipicephalus sanguineus. Next base: position 130,043,477 of record NC_051184.2, on the reverse strand, counting down.
TAAGAGCATCAGATTCACTGGCGGAAAGATTTCTCTGGAACCGGCCACGTGTCTTGTAAGTATCGAGCACGTCGCGTGAAGCAGCTTTGATGTACCGGTCTAGGCACTTGTCCCTTTGTGAGGCGGGCGTCCAGTGTGTCGTGTACGGTATAGCCGGGCGATCCTCTTTGTTGCCAGCATGGTCATAAAAATATTCTTTTAGTCTTAGATTCCGAGCGAAGTTTTCTATATCCTTTATCAACTGAAATTCGTCAAAGCCGCCAGAGGCTGGGCAGAAATTGAGGCCTTTAGAAAGAACCCTTTCTTCTGCAGGGAGAAGGGTAACGTCAGCAAGGTTGACTATGTTGGCGTTCTGCTGGGTTACCTCCGGCAATTTTTTATGAGTTGGAATTCCAGAACTAGTCGAACTGCTTATTTTGGCCAAATTGGGGGCTAATGGAACACTGTCCCGCAATTGCTTCCGAGTTTTTATTTTGCCTAAGGCGTTTACTTTTTACAGCGAAAGCTGTTATGAGATCATTTCACCGGCCGTTTTTGGCGCCGTAGTTGTCCCCCGCCGGTGTCAGTAACCAGTATCGCTCGAAATAAAAAAAAACGAAAGAAGAAAAACTCCAGGATGGAACGAGATTCGAACCTGGGCCCTCTGCGTGGGAGCCCAGTAATCAACCTCTGAGCCATGCCGTTTTTTTTTTCTTTATTGCAATATTAATACATTATATACATATACACATGCGTCACACATCACCCACCAGCATGCGTAAGGCTGGCTTGATCTACTTATGCACTTTTAACTGTTTCAATGTATCTAATATACAAATAATTTCATCACTTGCCCCTCGGTGCTCCAGCACCTCTCTGAGCTTCGTGATCTGTGCTCTGAGCTTCGTGATACGGGACACTATTTCCTCGAACAGGCAGAAAACGAATTCCGTAGGCATCAACTGGTAGTTCCTTCTTCAGTGTTCTCTGCAGAACATCAGAATACAACACAGCGTCCCAACAGTCAATAAAAACTTGTTCTACAGTTTCTGGTTTGTTACACATAAGACAATTCACTCCCCACGGCAAAAACATGCCTCGTTGTTCGTCTGAGCCATGCCGGTGTTTCAAACTGCTTTGCAAAGAGGTCCTATATAGGCTTCATGCCGGGAAGGAACCACATTAGCAAATGCAATATAGCGTGGTAGAAGGGTAAAATAAGCACCAAGCGTCGCACAACGCGAATTCTGTAACCAGGCGTCACACAACGCGAATTGCGCAACGAGTAGGTTGTTGAATGCTTCCAACCCATTACAAAGGCCTCAGCCATATTTCTTCATCGTCATCAGGCACAGCATCAACAAAGTGCGCATAATGCCTTACATGCGTTTAGCAGGTACCAACGCTGTCCGTAGAATGACGAAAAATGGCACAGTGGCTGTGCCCTACTTCTCAAAAATTACAATGATTTATAGCGTAGTGGGTTCCTCGCTAGTGCACTTGTATGGGTTGCCAAGGAAGCCCATAAGCGCATGATCCACTTCCTCGGGGTCTCAGTAAAATTACACTGATATATAGCGTAGTGGGTTCCTCGCAAGTGCACTTGTATTGGTTGCCAAGGAAGCCCATAAGCGCATGATCCATTTCCTCGGGGTCTCAGTAAAGTTCTTCGCCACCCCACCCGTCTCTCTCCCACGTCAACGTATGTTATACAGCATGACGCGAGAGGGAAATAGCGACCAGGCGTCACCCAATGCAAATTACATAACTGGCGGGCCGTTTATAGATTCCAACCCATTAGAAAGGGCTGAGCTATAATTCTTCATAGTCATCAGTCCTCGCGTCAACAAAGTGCACATAATGCCTTACAGACGTGTAGCTGGTGCCTGGCTTCTCCGCAGAATGACGAATAATGGCTTAGTAGGTGCTTCCCAACTTCAAAAAAATTGTGATTTATGGCGTAGTGGGTACCTTTCTAGTGTGCTTGTATTGTAGCCCTAAGAGAGCTTAACGGGCTCTAGAAACGCCGCTCTTCCAGCTTTCGCTGTGACTGTGCTGCGGGTTCAGCGCAGGCCTGGCTTTTTAGATGCGAAGTATCTTAAGGCGGAGCTCAATCCGGTGGTGGTGGTGTGCGGCGTGACCACCCTTGCTGCGCATGCGCATACCCTCTCCACACACCTCCTTTCCACTCCCCCTCACCATTCCCCCTGTCATCTACCCTCTCCCATTTCCCCTCTCCACTCACCCTCTCAACTTCCCCTTTCCCCTCCCCTCTCTCATACCCCTCTCCACTTCCCCTCCACCCTCCCCATTTCCACTCTTCCTCTGAAACGCGGGCTAGCCATGCCGAAATTCTCTCCTGCACAACGCCGCGATGAGCTCGAGCGCATGCGCATCCCCTCCCCTTCTCTCTCCTCTCCTACGCTGCCCCCTCTCGCCCGCCTGTCGACCGCGTTCCCCGCTCGCCCTGTGAGAATTAACGGCCAGGCTAGATGGAAGATACGACGCGCGTAGCGTCGCTCTTCGCGTTCCACGACGCGAGCTCGGTAGCATGCCCAACGAACGCCAACGGAACGCGATCGTGCAAGTGCTCCGGCTTCGCATCTACTCATGGTCCCCTTTAGCGGGAGATGGTTATTTTTTTATTTTCGTAAAGACTGAGCAAATGTGCTTCATGGGGTCCGAGAGAGGTAGCAGGGTTCATGTAGAGTCTAAGTTCTCTCGGAATTTTTGAAACATTGACATAGTCCGTGAGCTAGGACACATGCAGTTCAGCGCGAATGCGTTTTTCAGTCACCTTCCGGCACTTTAGAAAACATAAGCGCGCTGTACAAATGACCTTTGAAGGGAGCATTCTTTATCAATTAGGAATGGAACAGGGTCTCATTTACCCTTCCATTGTGCTTCGTGTGGCTGCACACCGCAGTTTGATCGCACGCAACTATTTGGAAGGAGCCTTCCAAGTAGTTACTTGAAGCCTTTCACATAAGGAAGAAAGGTGATTCTTGCGTCAGCGTGCCGTCAGTTTTGCTGCATAGTAGTGGATTCTAATTGTTGGATCTAGATGTACTTTAGATGGTTGGCTACGAAGTGTATGTCAGTCTTTTTGTGGTTTTTTTCCTCGACCTTCGCGCACGTTTGTGTTTCTTTTTTTTGACGTTTTTGCATTAGGATACATCTGTTTGTTGCTGGTTTCCAGATATCATGATTGCGATCTTTTTAAACCTCGTCTGATCATGCCTGCACGTGCGGTGAAGGAAATTATGTGCGCATGTCCGCCAAGAGCCTTTATATTGTGAACGCTTCATGAAAATAAACTTAGGTGTGAGTTCGCGTTCTTTCTGTCTCTTCTTGTTTCTTCTCAGTTGCAACCTTCCGCCACGTATTTCAAGTAAACTTTCGATTAACCCACTTGATCAGATTATGGCAGACTCTCGCAATTTCCGTTTCCGGATAGCCGGCCATCTGCAATTTTTCTATCTGGCTCACGAAACTGTCCTTTAGTGAATGATTGCACGTTTTCTGGAGCAGGGCGCGCAGTGCCACGTACACGATACCGGATTTCACTGTCTTAGAATGGCCAGACGAATAGTTCAGAATCGTCTTTACAGAGCGTGGCTTATATAACCAGCACAGGTGTTCCTTCTTAAATCTGAGTTTAATGTGCGGGAATTGTAGTTCTGCGTCAGCGGGTAGTTCACAAGTAAACTTCAATACCATACCGCATGCCATAGAATCCTTTGAATATTTTCTACCCTAATATGCTGACTGTCGCATTCAGTGATGACCAAAAATCGTCAACATATCTGAACACCCGTACGGCCAAACTACCTAAGCTGTGGGTGATAGCTTTATAAACGCGGCTAAAGAAAATATGGCTTAGGAGCGGGGCCACCCTCGACCCAATACAGATTCCTGACTTCTGAGCAAAAAGGTTCCCTCACTATTCAATCGCAAATGAAACGACAGCATTTCCAAAAAAACACTTTCTACAGGAGTACCACGTTTGTGAATAAAGATAAGCTCGTCTTTATTGTCAGCAATACAAGGCTTAAGCCCCCGCATGATTTCACGGTGAGGTATCGAATAAAAGATATCTTCAATATCTATGCTAAAAGCGGCGCAGGAACCAGGGTTATGATCCTTGAGAAATTCAAGCATCAGAACACGAGGGAGGTTATGGAGGCCTTGTTCATCGGCAGAGAAGATGAAAGGTGTATAAGCCATCCGTTGCTTGCCCTTAGCGAAAAGGAGTTGCTTAGCGAAAAGGAGGTGTCGTTCTTGTTGCGAAGAAGGATGGCTCTGTGCGGTTCTGTGTGGACTACCGACGACTAAATAAGATCACCCGTAAGGACGTTTATCCCCTACCTCGAATAGACGACGCCATTGCCAGCCTGCAAGGAGCAGCATTCTTTTCATCGCTTGATTTGCGCTCAGGGTACTGGCAAGTCCCCATGGCTGATGACGCTCGACCGAAGACAGCCTTTGTCACGCCGGATGGCTTGTACGAATTCAACGTCATGCCGTTTGGGCTGTGTAATGCGCCCGCGACCTTTGAGCGCATGATGGATACTGTTCTGCGCAACTTGAAATGGCACACGTGCCTGTGTTACCTCGACGACGTGGTAGTTTTCGCTCCGGACTTTTCCACGCATCTTCAACGCCTACGGGATGTGTTGACGCGTTTGAGTGACGCCGGGCTACAGCTGAATCTAAAGAAGTGCCGATTTGCAGCACGGCAGCTGACAATACTGGGCTACGTCGTGTCCAAGGACGGAATTCTCCCCGATCCAGCCAAGCTTCGGGCCGTGTCAGAGTTCCCCAAACCTACATCGGTCAAAGAACTGTGCAGTTTCGTACGACTATGATCCTACTTTCGGCGCATCATCCGCAACTTCGCGACTATTATATCGCCGCTGACGAAGCTTCTTGGCAGCAACGGGCCCCTCAATTCGAGGTCGTCAGAGTGCGATGACGCTTTCGCAAAGCTCCGTAGTTATTTTTTTAAAGCAAACTTTATTTGGGCATAACACATACAGCGTTTGCCCGCGAGGCAAGGCAAAAGGAGGACTTAAACCCCCTGACTAGGCCTTACCTCGCTGGGGCAGCAGAGACAGCGGAGTCGAAAGTTCCAATTTCTCTAGAACGTGATCAATTAACAAGAACATAATCACTAATACAATAAGAACACGATCACTATTTACAGTAATAACATAATGGCAGTAATGACATAGTAGCAGAACATAATCACTAATGCAGTAATAACAACAAGAACATAATGAATAATGCAGTGACCAGTAATGCTCGCTAACAGTAACACTTAGTACCATTACTAATGCAGTAACCAAACATATTAACATTTATACAACACATCCACTTCCGAAGCAAGAAACATGTTCATTATTAGATGTTTAAATTCATGAATTGTTTTACAATTTCTGGCTATTTCAACAACATTAGGATACATATTACATAAACACATAGTTTCATACTCAATGGTTTGCATACCATAGTTTGTCCTGGCCTTCTTTATTACTACTGATGTGTGGCGTAAACTGTATCCTGTGTCTCGACTGAGGTACCGATTTGAAAATGTCTCAAAGTTGCTAGAAACTTCTTTAAACAGCCGAATGCAAATCTTCGCTCTGTAAGAGTTTCTAATGTTAAGGATATTGTAGCGCATCATTAATTTAGAAGACCCCATGTATTCATTTGAAGAGTTAAGCAAACGAACAGCTCAACGTTGTAATACTACAGTTTGTTGACGTCTCCTCCGATACTACGCCACTACGACCCTACGGCCCCAACAGAAGTACACACGGACGCCAGCGGTGTTGGCCTCGGCGCTGTCCTTGCGCAGCGCAAACCTGGGTTCCCGGAATACGTCGTGGCATATGCAAGTCGTACGCTTACTAAAGCTGACACCAATTATACCGTTACGGAGAAAGAATGCCTGGCAATCATTTGGGCCCTTACGGAGTTCCGACCTCATTTGTGTGGTCGCCCATTTGATGTCGTCACCGACCATCATGCACTATGCTGGTTGTCGTCCTTGAAGGATCCCTCAGGCCGTCTCGCCTGGTGGGCACTTCGCCTGCAAGACTACGACATCCGTGTGCTGTACCGCAACGGACGCCAGCATGCTGACGCCGACGCCCTGACGACAATGCCCACACCTCAGTGTCTCACATAGCTGTAGCTTCAATCGACGTTCACACCATCGCTGCCGAACACCGCAAGGATCAATGGATTGCCTCAATGATAGACTTGCTGACCGATCCATCGACCACACCATCCTCTCGCGCATTGCGTCGTCAAGCCCACCACTTCGCCGTTCGCGACGACCTCCTCCACCGACGCAATTACGACGGCGACGGTCGCCAGTGGCTACTAGTAATACCCCGCAGGCTGCGTTCTCACATATGCGAGTCGTTCCACTCTGATCCGCAGTGTGCACACTCTGGGGTATCGAAAACCTACCACCGCATTCGCCAACGGTACTTTTGGCGAGGAATGTACCGCTACGTGCTGAAGTTTGTTCGCTCCTGCATCGATTGTCAGCGCCGCAAAACTTCAACGCACCTGTCGCCGGCAGGTCTGCAACCTCTACCTTGCCCTGACCGGCCGTTTGGGCTCGTTGGCATCGATTTGTACGGGCCACTTCCTCTGACGTCCGCTGGTAACCGCTGGGCCATCGTCGCTGTAGACTACCTCACGCGATACGCTGAAACTAACGCAATCCCTGCGGCTACAGCGCGCGATGTGGCCTCCTTCCTGCTCCACCGATTCATGCTGCGTCACGGTCCACCCCAGGAGCTGCTCAGTGATCGAGGCCGTGTCTTCTTGTCGGAAGTCGTCGAAGCCATTCTCAAAGAGTGCAACGTTGTTCACCGCAAAACTACTGCTTACCACCCGCAGACGAATGGCCTCACCGCACGCTTCAACCGCACGCTCGGCGACATGCTCTCGATGTACGTCGCCGCCGACCACACAAATTGGGATGCCATTCTGCCCTTCGTTACGTACGCCTACAATACCGCCCCTCAGGGCACTACTGGTTTCTCACCCTTTTTCTTATTGTATGGCAGGCACCCGTCGCACACAATCGACAAAATCCTTCCCTACAAGCCGGATCCATCTGATTGTGCGCCTATTTCTGACACAGCCAGGCTTACTGAAGAGTGTCGCGAGCTTGCAAAGGCCTTTACAACGCACGAACAAGAGCGGCAGAAGAGCCTTCGCGGTGGCACGACCACTTCTGGGTCCACGTTCCTCCGCGGAGCGCTCGTATGGCTCTCGGTCCCTACCACTGCAACCGGCCTCTCTTCAAAACTACTGCCGAAATACGTAGGCCCCTACCGTATCGTCGAACGCACATCCCCGGTCAACTACCTGATCGAACCCATAGAACCATCTTCGGACATGCGCCGTCGAGGGCGCGACATTGTCAACGTGGAGCGCCTGAAGCCCTACCACGACCCCCTCATAGTGACAAGTTGCTAGGTCGCCAGGCGGCTCCCTTTTCGTACCCGGGGTAATTGTAGCGAAGCGATCGAACTTGGTAATGGGTCGTCCTCTCGAACACTTCCTAGTGTGTCGCCCTCTTCGGCTTTTTTCGAAGAGAACGCAACTCGCGCTGAGAGTCGGCCCCGCCTTGACTGTCGCTGATCAGTATCGTCGCCGCTAATAAACCTCATTATAATATATATATATATATATATATATATATATATATATATATATATATATACGAGGCATTCTACATGAGCACGCCGTTGGAGGCAACCCAGACACGAAGAGACAAAGAAGCTGGAATGCCGCGCGATAGGGTGGCAGCGATTCGGTGGCACAGCTACTTGTAAATATTGTAATATACCCGCTTCTGTCTCTTCAGCGTATTCGTGATTCCCGTGAAAATATATATATATATATATATATTGTTAAGGCGTTTATTGACGGCGGGATTGAGGGCGACGATGCACAACGACAGAGCGCAGACTCGCAGACTCTCACGAGGACGAGGGGCGTGCTCTCCGAGAAGAGGCGAAGAGGGCGACCCACTAGGAGGCGCTCGAGAGGACGACCCATTAGAGCGTTCCAATGCTTCTGTACAATTACCCGGGTACGAAAACGGAGCCGCCTGGCGACCTAACAGCTGGTCACTATGAGCGGGTCATTGTAGGGCTTGAGGCGCTCCACGTTGACAATGTCGCGCCCCCGGCGGCGCATGCCCGAAGATGGCTCAATAGGTTCAATCAGGTAGTTGACCGGAGATGTGCGTTCGACGACACGGTAGGGGCCTTCGTATTTGGGTAGTAGTTTGGAAGAGAGGCCAGTTCCAGTGGTAGGAACCGAGAGCCATACGAGCGCTCCAGGGAGGAACGTGAGTGCAGAAGTGTTGCTGGCACTGCGAATGCTCTTCCGACGCTCTTCGTCCTGCGTAGTAAAGGTCCTGGCAAGCTCGCGACACTCCTCAGCAAGTCTGGCTGTGGCAGAAATAGGTGCACACTCAGATCGATCCGGCTTGTATGGAAGAATTGTGTCGATTGTGTGCGACGTGTGCCTGTCGTACAATAAGAAAAATGGTGAGAAACCAGTCGTGCTTTGAGGGGCGGTATTGTAGGCGTAGGTGACGAAAGGCAGAATCGAATCCCAATTTGTGTGATCGGCGGCGACGTACATCGAGAGCATGTCGCCGAGCGTGCGGTTAAAGCGTTCGGTGAGGCCATTCGTCTGCGGGTGGTAGGCAGTAGTTTTGCGGTGAACAACGTTGCACTCTTTGAGGATGGCTTCGACAACTTCCGACAGGAAGACACGGCCTCGATCGCTGAGCAGCTCCTGGGGTGGACCGTGGCGCAGCATGAACCGGTGGAGCAGGAAGGAGGCTACATCGCGCGCTGTAGCCGCTGGGAGGGCGGCAGTTTCGGCGTATCGCGTAAGGTGGTCTACAGCGATGATGGCACAGCGTTACCAGCCGACGTCAGAGGAAGTGGCCCATACAAATCGATGCCAACGCGCCCAAACGGCCGGTCAGGGCTAGGTAAACGTTGTATACCTGCTGGTGACTGATGCGTTGAAGTCTTACGGCGCTGACAATCGATGCACGAGCGAACGAACTTCTGCACAAGCAGTACATCCCTCGCCAAAAGTACTGTTGGCGAATGTGGTGGTATGTTTTCGATACCCCAGAGTGGGCACACTGCGGATCAGCGTGGAACGATTCGCATATGTCAAAACGGAAACTGCTAGGTATTACTAGTAGCCGCTGGCGGCGGTAGGCGTTGTAATTGCGTCGGTGAAAGAGGTCGTCGCGAATGGGGAAATGATGGGCCTGACGACGCAACGCGCGAGTGGATGGTGTTGCCGATGGATCAATGAGCAAGTCTATCAGTGACGCGATCCACTGATCCTTGCGCTGTTCGGTAACGATGGTGTGAATATCGATGGAAGAAACGGCATTGTGAGACATTGAGCGTTGGGTATTGTCGTCAGGCAAGGGGAGCCGAGAGTGCGTCGGCGTCAGCATGCTGGCGTACGTTGCGGTACAGCACGCGGATGTCGTAGTCCTGTAGGTGAAGTGCCCAGCGGGCGAGGCGGCCTTATGGATCCTTCAATGACGACAACCACCATAGTGCATGGTGGTCGGTGATGACATCAAATGGGCGACCATACAAGTAAGGTCGGAACTTCCGTAGGGCCCAGATGATCGCTAGGCATTCCTTTTCGGTGACGGTGTAATTGGTCTCGGCTTTGGTAAGCGTACGACTTGCATATGCCACGACATATTCAGGGAACACTGGCTTGCGCTGCGCAATGACAGCGCCAAGGCCAACACCACTGTCTTCTGTGTGTACCTCAGTAGGGGCCGTAGGGTCGTAGTGGCGTAGTATGGGAGGCGACGTCAACAAACGACGGAGCTTCGCGAAAGCTTCGTCACACTCTGACGACCACGAATTGAGCGGCCCAGTACTTCCGAGGAGCTTCGTCAGCGACGATATGATAGGCGCGAAGTTTCAAATGAAGCGCCGAAAGTAGGAACACAGTCCTACGAAACTGCGCAGTTCCTTGACGGGCGTAGGTTTGCGGAACTCGGTCATGGCCCGAAGCTTGGCGGGACCGGGGAGAATACCGTCCTTGGACACGACGTGACCGAGTATTGTCAGCTGCCGTACTGCAAATCGGCAATTCTTGAGATTCAATTGTAGATCGGCCTCGCTCAAACGCGTCAAAACATGCCGCAGGCGTTGAAGATGTGTGGGGAAGTCCGGAGCGAAAACAACGACGTCGTCGAGGTAGCATGAGCATGTGTGCCATTTCAGGTTGCGCAGAACGGTATCCATCATGCGCTCAAAGGTGGCGGGCGTATTGCACAGCCCAAACGGCATGACGTTGAATTCGTACAAGCCGTCGGACGTGACAAAGGCGGTCTTCGGTCGAGCGTCCTCAGCCATAGGTACTTGCCAGTACACTGAGCGCAAATTGAGAGATGAAAAGAACTCTGCTCCTTGCAGGCTGTCAATCGCGTCGTCTATTCGCGGTAGTGGATACACGTCCTTCCGAATGATCTTGTTAAGTCGTCGGTAGTCCACACAGAACCGCACAGAACCGTCCTTCTTCGCAACAAGAACGACAGGAGACACCCAGGGGCTGTTAGAGGGTCGAATGACATCGCGTCGAAGCATGTCGTCGAATTGCTCAGTGATTACACGGCGTTCTGTGGGAGATACGCGATATGGACGTTGCCGCAGTGGCGGCTGGGTGCCAGTGTCGATGCGATGCGTAACGGCGGACGTGCGGCCGAGAGAAGTTTGAGCGACATCGAAAGAAGACCGAAATTCTTCAAACAGGCCCAGAAGCTGGGAACGCTGGACTGGCGTAATGTTGTCAGCAATGGAGGAACCAAATACATCAGCGGGTGATGAACCAGACGTGCAAACAGCACCGAGCGTCCTGGAACTGTGGCAGTGCATTTCATCTGGTTCGGCCATAACTTGTGCGTCTTCGAGGGGTTCCACGCTACCGAGACATTCCCCTTGCACCAACGTGACACTGTACGGGGATGGATTGATAAGAAAAATAGAGGTGCTGCCCTGAGTGACTTGCACGGTCGCGAAAGGCACCAGCAAGCCTTTCCTCGTGCTAACACAGTCATATGACGAGAGGAGCGCAACGGAGTCAGAGAGACTTGCGCAGTAGACTGACAACGCCGTTGACGAGTTTGGAGGCACCTTGGTGTTGTCTTTGACATGTACCTTGCCCGCAACCGATGGATTGTCTGCCGGCGTCCAATCAGAGAACGGTGAGAGCTCTATTTCGGCTGGTGCGCAATGAAGGACGGCGTCGTGGAGGGAGAGAAAGTCCCATCCTAGGATGACGTCGTGAGAGCAGGCAGGAATTATGATCAATTCGACGGCGTAGGGAGCATCCTGAATAATGACGCGGGCGGTGCACACCGCTGTAGGGTGGATACTTTGGGCGCTGGCTGTACGGAGGGAGAGACCGGAAAGTGGCGTCGTCACTTTTCGCAGTAATCGGCTAAGTTTGGCGTCCATGACGGATACGGCGGCTCCAGTGTCGATAAGGGCAGATGCGCGAACACCGTCCACAAACACGTCTATCACGTCCGATGGGCTTCGCTGAGGGCTTTCGCAGTTCGATATCGTCGCAGCCCTTGCCTCGTGGACTGCGACGACTAGTTTTCCTGGTCACGTGAGACGGGACGTGGCCGCATCGGCGACAGCGAGAGACGTCGTGGAGACGGTGACCGGCGGGTAGATATTGCGGGGCGGGACGTCGGTGACATAGGCGGCGCTTGGTCATAATAAGGTCGGCTTGATTGGCTGGGGAGGGCTGATGCGACTCGAGGCGGCTCCATGCGATTGCAGTAGCGTGCGACGTGACCGGCGCAACCGCACGCAAAGCAGATGGGGCGGTTGTCGGAAATGCGCCAGCGGTTCGCGGGTCCCAACCATGTCGCAGAACGGGATGGACCAGACGGCTGCTGATATGAGGGCATTGTGGGCAGGAGTCGGGGCCTGGGGACGACGTCAACGTACGCAGGCGGCACAGCCGCGTCGAAGGCCTGGGGTCCGACGACGGCTTCGGCGTAACTTCGCGGTGCAGCCACAGGAATCGCTGGGGGCGGCCTGGCTACAGCTTGCGCATAGCTTAGTGGCGCATGCACTGGAGGCGGTTGGTGGTATTCAGGAATGACCTCTGCGATTTCCTGCTGAATCGCTCGGCGGAGAGGAGGCAGAAGGGCAGTTGGCGGCTGTTCAGCATGCTGCGGTGGAGCGAAAGCCAGTAGAGAGACATGACGGGCAATTTCCTCACGCACGAACGACTTGATTTCGGCGAGCAAGGTGGAGTGGTCGGAAATGAGCGACAAGCCCGCGAGATCAGCATCGCGTGATGGCGGTCGACGGGTCATCAAGCGCTGCCGGCGCAGCTCCTCGTAGCTTTGCCACAGCGTGATGACCTCTGCCAATGTGCGAGGGTTTTTGGCCAGCAGCATGGTGAAGGCATCGTCGTCGACGCCTTTCATAACATTCCTGATTCTGTCAGACTCTGGCATGCTCGCGTCGGCTTTTTTGCACAAGTCAAGGATGTCTTCATTGTAGCTCGTGAACGATTGACCGGCCTGTTGTGCCCGTTGACGTAACCGCTGTTCGGCTTGCAGCCTACGGACGACAGGGCGGCCAAACACGTCGACGATGGCGGTCTTGAAATCGGACCACGTCGGGAAATCGGATGCATGGTTGTTGTACCACATGCCTGCCACACCCGCGAGGTAGAAAACCAAGTTGCTCAGCTTGCCTGCTTCGTCCCATTTATTCGGGACAATCACCCGTTCCTAAATCGCGAGCCAGTCCTCCACGTCGGTGCCATCCGCGCCGGTGAAGACAGGAGGGTTGAGGAGGCGGCGTTTGCTGAGCGGCGTCTTGCGGCATGGAAGATGGCACGGTACGGGATCGAAGCTCCAGGGGCATCGAATGGAGACCGCAGTTGCGGTGACGGTACAGCACTCTCTCCGAGAAGAGGCGAAGAGGGCGACCCACTAGAGCGTTCCAATGCTTCTCTACAATATATATATATATATATATATATATATATTGTCACGGGAATCAGGAATACGCTGAAGAGACAGAAGCGAGTATATTACAATATATATATATATATATATATATATATTGTCAGGAAACGTGCGAAGCAGCAGGTCTCACTGTTTTCTGCAAATCCCAAGCATCGCTCTGAACGCAGCTATTCTTGTCCTTTCTTCTCTATCTCAAACCCACTCAGTCTCACCCCCACTATCCGAACGTCTTCTTTTCCGTCTTTCCCTTGGCGTCGACCCAGCTATCCAGATGCTACACTTTCCGCCCCTCCGCCGCTGTCGGCTGAAGCACCTGGTGAAGAAAAGGTTGCGTACAAATGTCGTGGGACATTGAGTTTCGTGTCAGTGACCGGTGCTGGAAATACGCGGTTGGTGCGCTTGTCCTTCAGCTCAGTAATAGCGCTAAGACGAAATGCCACCGGCCCTATCTGCTTATTGACACGGTAGGGTCCGAAACATCGCGGCCAGAACTTTTGACAATGCTTTGGTACACACTGTTTGCGTCGAACACGAGTTCCCCAAACGAAACGGCGTAGATTGGCGCTGCTTTCTTAGTGGAGCTTGAGCTGCTTGGTTGTCTAAAATAGATAGGCGTGCTCGGTGACGTGCTTGCTGAAGGAGAGCGGTAGTGTTCGCTTCTGACCCATTGGGCTCTGCATTGGCCAGATCAAAGCCGAGAAGTGACTCCTGAGGAAGCTTTGGTATTATCCCGTATACAAGCTCGAAGGGGGTCTCTCGAGTAGTTTCTTGCCGTGACGTGTTCAGAGCGAACGCAGCAGACGCCACGAAGTCGTCCCAGTCATCGTGCTCTGGGCTCACGTAACAAGAAATATTGTCAGCCAGCGTTCTGTTGGTGCGTACGCCCACTCCATTCGATTGTGGGTGTTCTGGGGAGGCAGCAGCTTGGCGGATTCCATACTCGTGCAGCAATATCTGAAAGGCTCGAGACGTAAAAGCGTGCCGCGGTCCGCGATCAACATTCGTGAACACTATGCGTTCATTCACGAAAGAAATAACATGAGTCGCAGTGGAGACAGGGACGGCTTGAACTTCGGTCCACTTCGTTCGCTAATCGGTTGCGACTATCAGATGCTTATTGCCCCGCCGGGTGCGTGGTAGTGGCCCCAGATGATCAATGACAATGACCTCAAAAGGGGCCTCCAGTAGTGGCATGCGTTGCAGAGGTACTTGTATGCGATGAGATGGGGCTTTCCTGTGCTGGCATATTGCGCAAGAAGACACATATTGACGTGCGTGAGATGCCATGCCTCTCCACCAGAAATGTTGATGGAGTCTGGCCAGCGTTTTCGTTTCACGAAGGTGACCAGCCGCAAACTCGTCGTGGCACCTAAAAAGCACAGACTGTCCTACACTTTGAGGCACGACAGGAAGCAAAGAAGACTTTCTCGTGGTGCGATGACACAGGATACCATCACGAAGAGCGTAAGCAGCATAAAAGTTTTCTAAACGATGAATATTAATAGGCAGTGTGCCAGACAGACGGAGGGTAATGTCCTCGACATTGTTGTCTGCATGTTGAGCTGCCCGAACATCGAGAAGTGCGAGAGCTGGCACTGGGGAATTCTGAGGTGCGGCGTTTCAAGACAGATAGTCTGCGTCCTGGTGTTGAGAGCCACTGCGATGGACGATTTTGAATGAGTAGTCTTGCAGCGTGATCGCCCAACGTGCCAATTTCGCGCTGAGGTCTTTGCTTCAAGCCAGCGGAGAGCGCTATTGTCGGTAACAATGGTGAATGACTTGCCTTATACGTAGGGCCTGCAATTTTCGACCGCCCAAACTACCGCTAGGCACTCTCATTCAGGGGCATGGTACCGATTTCCAGGCTCACTTAACCGTCGACTAGCATAGGCGACGGCGCGCTCGTGGCCATCAGGGTCGGCTTGCAGGAATACAGCTCCATGTGCAAGACCACTGGCGTCGATATGGATGATTACGTGCGCGTCCTCCCGGTAGTGGCCTAGTCTGTGGCGATTTCAGTGCACTTTTAAGGTCGGCGAAGGCGGTTTCTTGCTCTTGACCACAGTGCCATTTTGTACCCTTCTTTAGTAGTACATTCAGCGGGTTGCTGCGTACTGCAAAGCCAGGGACCAAGCGGCGGAAATAGGACGCAAACCCGAAGAAACTTTTGAGCTGCGATGCCGTAGCCGGCGGCGGAATGGGGACCAGTGCGCTTACTTCGGACGGTTCAGGGATGAGGACGTGAGCACTTACAACATGGCTCAAATACGTCACTTTGAAGAAGCCAAAATAACATTTAGAAGGCTTCATCCGGAGATTTGCCTTTTCGAGGGCACTCAATACGAGCTCGAGCCTTTTTTGGTGCTCCTCGATTGTTAGAGCGTAAACGATGATGTCATTTAAATACACCAGTGCCACGGTCCACTATACGTGCCCAAGAACGAGATCCATAAGCCTCTGAAATGTTGCGGAAGCATTGCAAAGGCCGAAAATAAGGCGATTAAACTGATATAGGCCATCAGGAGTAATGAAGGCACTTTTTTCTGAGTCTTCACGATCTAGCTCCACTTGCCAGCATCCGGAGAGCAGGTGAAGAACTGCGCCCCATGTAGGCGATCTAAAACGTCGTCGAGACGAGGGAGGGGATAGACGTCGTGCTATGTGACACTGTTCAATCGGCGGTAGTCCACACAAAGTCATGTTGTACCGTCTTTCTTTTTCACTAGGACCACAGGCGAGGACCATGGGCTTGACAACGGAGAAATAACGCCACGTTCAAGCATGTTTTGGACTTGGGCTATGATTCCTGCTCGTTCTGCCAAAGAAAGCTGACGTGGATTGTGACGTATAGGCATAGGTCGGCAAACTCACTCATGAGTCGACTCACTCAGTCTCATATCGAGACGTGAGTCTGAGTCTGAGTGAGTCCGGGTGAGTAAAGTTTCTGTGAGTATGAGTCCGAGTGAGTTCTGTTGGGAAAAATTTTGGTGAGCCTGAGTCCGAGTGAGTCCGATTGAGGAAAATTTTGGTGAGTCTGAGTCCGAGTGAGCCCTAAGGGCAAAATATGTTTCTGGAGTGAATCTGAGTGAGCTCCATATTTTTTGCCGACCTATAGTCCTATCTACTCAACTTCAGCATTACTATCAGCCTTATGTCGGCTCACGTTTATACTCACCTATAGTCCCACATACTTCAACGCGCTACCGTTCATACGTCAGCTCAATATTTATTAATCCGAGGGGTGAGTTGAGAAGGGGGAGGGGGAGGAGGTGCCTTGACCTCCCCCCTATAAACATTTTCACGGGAAGGTACTGATAAAAATATCTCGTGTGAGTCATCTGTTTCAATAAAAAGGTCCTTTTTGAACTGCAAACTCAGAGAACTCGTATTTGAAGGTACGAAATCAAAAGGTGCTAAGTAGCGCACCAATTATGCGAGATATTGGCGTTAAATGGCAGTGACATTATGGTAGAAAAAGGCTAATTATAGGCCAACGGACTCATGAGTCGACTCACTCAGACTCACTCAGACTCAAATCGAGCCGTGAGTCTGAGTCTGAGTGAGTTTGAGTGAATTATATTTTGGTGAGTCTGAGTCCGAGTGAGTCCGGGTGAGAAAAATTATAGTGAGTCTGAGTCCGAGTGAGTCCGGATGAGGAAAAGTTTGGTGAGTCTGAGTCCGGGTGAGCTTTAAGGGTAAGATAAGTTTCGTGAGTGAGTCTGAGTGAGCTCCACATTTTTTGCCGACCTATGCGTATAGGTGGATGGGAGCCTGCATGAATCGTGTGTAGCAATACGTTCGTACAACCAAGTTCTTTTTGCGTAACCGCAATGAAGCTGGGATAGTTCTGCAGCAACAACTGTATGTCATGTTTTTGTAAAGTCGTCTAGTCCGGGCCGAAGGGGAAGTAGTCCCAGTTAATTTGGCAGTTGTTGCTAGACGAATAATGCTACGCTTGTACCGTGGCAAGGACAGCAGGTTGAAAAGGGGTAGAGCACTCGCCGAGAACTGTACCGGTGTTCAGATGCAAATCCTGGTCGGATAAGTTCAGACCAAAGGTACTGAAATTACCTCGTGAGCATGAGACAACAGCCCGTGGCGTGGCAAACTCTAACGACAGCCAAGATCACAAGAAAGGTTCGATTAAGATGTCGCCATCAAAGTTAGTCCCGCCATCCAAGTGAGCAGGAACCCAGACAGCGGATCCGACAGATATGGTGACCGATGACGTTAAGGTGAGCTGCCACGACGCGAGTGGTGCAGAGTGTGGCGTCGAGGTTTACGGCTTGTTGCTGTCCATACACGGCACAGCCGGGGTCGTCCGTCAAGCCGACGGAAAGCTTCTTGGCACACAGATTTGGTGCTACAGACTGAAAAGCGCTTTGTAGCAGAGGACGGCCACTGGTTGCCCATGTAAGTAGCTCCCTCAAAATTTCTGTAAAGTCAACGCAGCGTTCGTGCAACCACTTGCACCACCGGTGTATGATTGTCTGTGGGAATATTCGCTGTGACCGGTATGACGCCAGCAGCGCTGCGGGAGGGGATATTCAGTGCCACAATGTAGTCCTCATCCTTGAACTCCAACTGGAGTTCCATTGCAGAGCACCAGCTGCAGCTCAAGATCACAGGAGCGATCAGGTCGCACACTACCAAAAACGGCAGTTGTATCGTATTTTCCAAATGCCGAAATCGCTACACAGGTTTCGCCGAAAGGCTACACGACAGTTCCATCGGCAAGGGAGCGCTCTGAAGGACCGGGGCTTGTTTGGTCACCTAGCAGTGCGCCACATGGGAGGAAATGTTCACGCGGAAAGGACAAATTTGCGCTGGTGTCTATAAAAGCTTCAGAAGGAGAGCTCAGGTTACCCTGTTGCACTGTTACTTTTGGTATGCCTGATCATGTTCCAAGAGAGAAGAGGTGCGTTTAATTGCTCAGGCTAGGTGCTTCCTGCGGCGATTGTATAGACGAGCTTTCCGCCTGAGGAGCCTGTGAACTACAATGGTCGTAGTGGCCTACCATGTAACACCACGAAGCAGGCGTGAGTTCATTGTAAGTGGCTTGCAGCCCTGTTGTAGCACGGTGCACATTTTTGAATTGGCGTGGAGATGCTGCGCGAAGGAAGAACCAGTGGCTCCACAACCTGGGCTTCTAGAGCAAGTGCCAGTGCTGCCCGAAGGCTGGCAGGACGGCCGAGCCGCACAATCGTCTGTGTACCACGGTCGGATATGGCATCGACGAACGTCTGGGTAGTAATACGATCCAGCGCAGTTTCAGATCATCGTTCGAGCGCTTTGCGTGATAAACGTTCGACTGTATCAGCGAGGTCACGGAGTGTGGCTTGCCCTTGGCGCAGCGTTCCCAATTGCGCGATGTATACTCATCGGAATGGGGCGTCCCCAAACCAAACCTCGAGCGCACATACTAAGTCGTTGTACATGGAACGGCCGACACGTGGAAGATAATTCAGTAACTCCGCTGCCGTAGAACGGAGCTGAGCAACCAGGACGAGGAGTTTTACTTCTGATGTCCAGCAATAAAAGAGGCAACTATTTCAAACTAAATTCAAAAGGCTGCCCATGACGCGGTACCAACGTAGGTAGGCGGACGCAATGATATACGACCTGTACCTGAAAGGTGGTCCGCAGGCTGATAAGGTGTACGTTCTGTAGGCATCTGTTCAGCTGGTGGTGTAGGTCGTGAATCAGCAGTTGAAGGCGACTCGAGTGAGGTCTGCGAGGAGATTCGCCGTGGCAGAGAGCCGCTGTGTTTCCATGGCCTCCACGGAGAGAATGTGCGTGGCCAGCTGGTGTCCAAAGGCCTCGTACAGATGGCCGAAGTCTGACGCAGTTGCAGGGCGGTCTGCGGTGCGAAACGACAGGGGGCCGTTGCAGGAGTTAGCCGTACGTTCGCAGGCATCGGGCAGTGAAGCGGGCGACCGTGGAGTCAAGTCTTGCGAGTCCGGCTGGTTTCGGGGGAGCATGGGTAAGCAACGCTGCCACCAAATGTAACGAGACGCGCGAAGCAAGAGGTCTCACTGTTTACTGCAAACCCCAAGCTTCGCTTGCTTGCTTGCTTGAACCTCTTCTACTGGCTCTTACCTACAAAGGGGGGTTGGCCATGATACGGGCGGTACGCTCCTGAACGCAGTCATTCTTGTCCTTTCTTCCTACGGCAAAACCACCGCGCGTGGCTCACACCCACTATCCCAACGTCTCTCTCTCTCTCTATATATATATATATATATATATATATATATATATATATATGGATATTGTAAGTATGAGTCAACGCCCGGTTTTTTCTATTCTGTCCTTCGTCATTACCTTCGCGCTAGCCGATCTCGCGTCTGTGCCGGAGCGCCTCTGTCTTTCTTATACTCGGCCCCGCTGTGAAATTACTTGGCGAGCCGCACAAATGCTTTCGGGTGCAGGACATTGGCTGTTCCGCGCTGGTACTCGCTGGCCCACAGGCCTAGGCCCTGAAGTAAAAACGTATCCTGTGGGCGGTACTGGCTGTGCCTGGGTGGTCGTTCTTTTGCACGCAATGACGTGTCTTGCACAATTTCTGAAGACTCAGGCGGTCGATTTTGGCTGCCTCGTTGTGGCCGCAGGTCTCGGCTACGCTGCGATTTGGTTTGGGGATCTGTCAGAAGGGTATCTGGAGGGCGAGACTGACCGCATCGCGGAGATTGGTCTCGCCCAGGAAGCTACCTTTTGCGCGCAGTTTCGAACCATACGTCTGGCAGCCGACTTGGGCTGTGTGGTGGAGTAAGCGGCGGATGCGGCATGCTGGAAGAAAGTTGCCGGAACAGTATCCTAGGAGGCACAGTTGGTGGCGTAGCTTCTCGAACCCCCTTTTTCTCTTCATCATCGTCCGGCACCTCTGGAGGTGTGCGAGCGGCATACCGCGTGAGGAGTTCATCGCATGCTTCTTACGAATAGTTGCTGGTACATCAACGGGCAGTGGAATTAGCGACTCGGCAGCATCCATGGGCTTGTCCGGGAGACCCTTCTCCCTCAGTGGAAGGTGATCGTGTGCCAACGACTGCTGTCGAATCTGTGGAAGCGGCTTCGATAGGTATGTGAGCGCGTTTGTGGTTACCCTATGTTCTACCATTTCTGGTGACCTGTCAGGCACGACAGGAGCTGACATCTGCACGTGAACCCGCAGCCAATGCGAAACTGGGGCCCATTCTTTCAGTCGAATGAGGAGTGCCAACGCAGGCCGCTCGATGGTGGTGGTGAGCTTTATCTCCTAAGGAGGGCAGTTTGGTGGACGCCCGAGTTGCATCATCGGGATTGTGCGTTTTGGGCGCAGCAGCGGCAGTGGACGGCACGTAGCATCGTCTCACATGCATTGGTTTTGCCACCTTGCAGAAAAAACAACGCAGAACTTCAGTCCTGATGCTTCGCCACGGCGTCGATAAGTTGGACCAACGCCCCCCACAGTCGTCACCACGTTCCATACTAGAGGGCGACGGACGTTAAAAGTACCTGCGGTTCCTGGATTCCTCGCTTTTTGGGCGCAGCAGCGGCAGTGGGCGGCCAGTAGCATCGTCTCACACGCATTGGTTTTGCCACTTTGCAAAAAATACAACGCAGAACTTCAATCCTGCTGCTACGTCACGGCGTCGATAAGTTGGACCAACGCCCCCCACAGTGGTCACCACGTTCCACGCTAGAGGGCGACGGACGTTCAAAGTACCTGCGGATCCTGGATTCCTCGCTTTTTGGGCGCAGGATCGGCATTGAATGGCACGTAGCATCGTCTCGCACGCATTGGTTTTGCCACCTTGCAGGTTGGTGTTGATTTACCTAGCACCCACCCTTAAATTAAGTATCCCCTGCTGCTGCTGCGCCTCTGGTTGACCATTGCTCGCTGTTGTCATGAATGAGTGTTTGACATGCAAGGGCGACATTCAGCCCGAAGAAATACCACTCCTATGTACAGTGTGTAAATATGAGTATCATGTTGGTAAATGTTGCGGAATTACGGTGGCTACCTTTCGTAGTAAAGGCGAGTCTTTGAAGGGCACGTGGAAATGTGGAACTTGCCAGACAAGTGAAAAAAAAAGGGGGCGCGTCATCTAACTACAAAATGACGCTAAAGATTTGTATAAATTTTATACGCACACATATACGTATATGTTGAAGAGCCGCATATGTGTAATATAAGCAGTGTTTACGGTTGGGTAACGCTGCCAATGGGAACGTGGGTATCACCAACACCAGAAGAGGTAAGCTGATATGTAGGGCTTATACGTGTCCCGAGAACGCACGCACGTCTCACGAACCCGTGTGCATGTGGGCAAGATGTTCTGGACAGTTCTTGAACAAGGGCATCATCACCGTGATCAGTGAGCATTAGCAGCTTGTCATGACTTGTTATAGGATGCGGTCGTGATTGTGGTGATGAGGGGTCCATGTGTAGTGAAGTATGTGGTATAGTAGAGCTTTTGGAATTCGTGGATGCCTCGGTCATTTTGTCGACAAATTGTCTGTCGACAGAGCCGGCGACATGTCGGAACCTGAAGCCACCATTCGCGTTGGTGAAATATAGGCCGTCGAGGCTGGTAGGCCTGGATAGTGCTACATAGATCAACATCAGTGGATGGTGTTTGTCGTATTTGTAGACTACCTGGGCGTATGTGGCATACGTAGCCTAGTCTACAAAGCGGCTGTCAATCAATCTGGCATCATCCTCAGTCAGCATGAGGCCATCGCCCAGCCTCGTAAGAAATGAAGAGGACGCTGCGTCATTCTGGTGGACGAAGTGCACTTTACGGTGCGGTGATGTGGATATCATATGTAACTTTCGTTAATGTATTCCTCCGGGGTCGAGAAATGCTTCAATATAGCTTGCTGAATCATTGGAATACAAACGTAATGTTTATTAGACTGCTATAAAAGCGGAGCCAACACTGGAACCACAGACGTTAATCTGATATGACGCCTGTATCGTAGAGTACACATCGTAGGAGTATCAAGTAGTGCTCATTGCTTTTTTGTGAAATTAGATAGCCAGCACCACAACCACAATTGACGTTTCACCGATATTACGCCTGCGTAGGCTGTTTTTCCAAACCAATTTATAGACCTGGCGTGGCTCAGTGGTAGAATACCTGATTGCCACGCAGAATGCTTGGGTTCGATTCCTGTTGGCATCGTAATTTTCATTCTTTCCATTCGTTGAGTCAACGCTGGCGATGTTGGTTTTCCTTAACGCTCTAGCATTTAGGTTACCAATGTCTGTTCTCACCGTTCCTGGGTAGATATAGTCAATCACCTGTGGCGCATACCCGTACACCGCGGCCCGTGGTAAAAGGGTATGTGCCACACGTGTCTAGTGGAAAGGGTTTGACGACGTACGCCACATGATTTTAACGTTATTCATGTCATGACCCGGCAATCATGTTCGTCAAATCCTCTTACCCTCCCATGCAAATGTTGGTCTACACCAAGTTAAGGAGGCGATCATGAGAGCACCCAGACGTAGGCGGCTAGATAGATAGATAGATAGATAGATAGATACGTAGATAGAAACGCTCAAAGTGCCAGAGGTTCGCTAAGAAATGCTTCGCATTTAACAGTTGCTACTGCGATCGCTGACATGAGTAAAACGCTTGAAGAAGTTGAAAACCAAATGGCAAATAATGACCATCGGCAAGCGAAGTCAATGAATTACGCGAAACTATGCATAATTTCGTGTAAGTTTCAAATGACCTATGTGTAATGCCTGATCTTGCGGAAGACCAATCTCGCCGCGATAACCTTGTGTTTTGCGGAATACAGGACGATACCTCAGAGAACGCGTCCCAGTCGATAATAACAGCCTATATCTACACGTAACCAGCGACAACATTGTAAGAGCTCACATTTTCGGTCGTTTTTGTATTGAAAAAAAAACCACTCCTAGTTTGTTAAGTTTCCCGCCTACAAAACAAAGAACAAATTCTTCGCAAACGTTTGGAGTTCAAAGAAAGTTCTATGTGAGTATATGAAGATTTCTGCCCTGCAACACGAATTGCTACAAAAAAAATGGCCGACTTTGGCAAGACCCTTCAAGTTCCTTATAAACTTCGGTATAAAAAACTTCCAGCAGGAAAGAAATGTTATTATTGCAATACGGATGATCCGCGCAGCCTATGTCAGCTTTTCTTAACGCTCTCGCAATTAAATTACGAATGTCTGTTCTCGCCGTTCCTGGTTAGATATGCACTGTCAATCCCATGTCGCCTACCCATACGCCGCGGCCAGTGGTTCCAAATTCCAAATTTGGTCTATACTAATTTAAGGAAGCGATCAGGAGAGCACCCAGAAGTAGGCGGCTAGATAGATAGATAGATAGATAGATAGATAGATAGATAGATAGATAGATAGATAGATAGATAGATAGATAGATAGATAGATAGATAGATAGATAGATAGATAGATAGATTGAAAGAAATGCTCAAACTTCCTTGGGTTCGCTAAGAATGTATTCGCATTTATAATGAGTAATCGTAGTTAAGGCGTTCTGTATTAACACGATAGCAGTAAAGAGTTTCGCAAAAATTCCGGCGTCGGCGTCATTTGTTCAGAGTGAAAAATCGTAGTTTTGTTCGTGGCTGGAAAATCGAGAAAGATGCAAACAAAATAAGTAATAAAAAAATTCAGGTTCGAGTGAGAATCTAATCCAGGCCGTCTGCGTTACAAGCAGATGTTTTACGACAGAGCAACGCTTTTCCTTCAAACTCTAGTGCAACAAAACATTATATGAGTGTCATATAGCGATAGGAGTCTGCTAAACGTATGTAATATCGCATGGCAAAAGCGTACAATCGTGCCAGGCGTCAAAACATGTGAATTGAGGGACAAGTGATTGTTTGAAGGCCCACCTATTGCAAAAACGATCACATAGGCAGCGTATATCTGCAATGTAATGTCAGTGAGGCGACTAAAAAGGATGCATTGGCCAAATTAGTACAACACACACTTAAAGGCTTGAAAATAGCCTCCATATGAGACAATGAATTGCTTCCAGTGAGATTTCGAGGGATCCATGGTGAAAGCCTTTGTGAAAGGCTCTTTGACTTTGTCAAGTGTTCAGAAATAATGACCTTTCATGGAAAATGCGCGGGAACAAAAGGAAGGCTGGAGAATCGATCTTAGGACTGTGGGGCAGCTGGGGTACCTTTGGCACCTTTGAAATGACAAGGAAGCGGGTGAAGACGAAGCTGTTGTGGACTGGGACGTATCATCGGTGATAGTTGTTGACGGCCGTTTAGAGCGGGCTTCATCGCTGACATTTTACAACATTCTAGAAAGGTCTGACGACTAAAGGTCTTATGACTAAAAGTTATCGGCAAAGGTCTTTATCATATGAAAGTTTTCCACTTCAGATTTCGAGAGTTTCAAACAAAACTTCATTGCAAACCTTTATTTTAACGAGCGCTGCATTGTGGCTTTCACGTGGAATGAAAACAAGTTTCAGGGAAGAGTGTCTCCTCATTCCTTAGATGGTAGCATACGGCAGTGCGACCTCGCATGCGTAAGCTAACTTCCCCCTCCACCAGTAACAACCGGTCATGGCGTGTTGTCAGCTGTAGACGCTTTGCAGTATAATCACTGACATTACTTTTTTTCGTTTCGAGGTAATTCTGCTCTGACAGACGATCATTTAAGGAGCGCATGTTTTCTTCGACGACCCTATTACAAAGAGACACGATTGAAAAGCTGAACGAGTTTGGTAGGTCGGAGAATAGGCTGTGTCAAGTGAATGGAACTCAAGTATCAATGCGCGTCTTGAAACAGTAGGGATGTGGAAATATCGTTTATCCACAAAGTCGCCTTGGGACGTTAAAGCCTATTCAAACCAAACTTTGACGTTTTGTCTTGAAAGCAATAGGAAGGGTCAGCTAAATTTTTAGCCCCGGCGATTTGATCTCGTGCACAGGCTTCTTATAAGGTTTGAAAGACATATGTGCTTAAAGCTACTCCATCATTAAATCTCGTTCGAGAATATCTAAAAGCGGGGCGCCATCATTCTGAGCCATATAATTCAAGCCCACATAGTTGACAGAGAATCGGACTCCGAAACAGCAAAACATCTTTACCCGTTTCATACATTTCACGAAATACATAAAACGCATCGGAATTTTCCAGGAAGTGAATCGTCGCTTCACTCCTTTGACATTAAGAGAAAAAAAGGTCAAAAGAGGGTCACAGCGCCCTGACTCTCTTCGGGTATCCATATCAGCCCATTTGGAAGGTAGCAGCAACAAAAGAGAGTTAGCATTTTTGCGGCAGTCACTGGATTCTCGTGAAGCGCGTTTCGACTGCCTGCCGTAATGAAGGCGCTGCCATATACGCCTTACATGTCGCGCGTTTCCCGCTCGGCGCCGCTGTGGCGACGCGGATCGCCGATGGAGACGAGCTCACGCGGTGCCTCCGCCTCCTCTCTCAGTCTCCTCAGTCTTTTGTAATGCGTTGCGTTGGTTGCGCCGGTTGCGAGCCTGTTAGTATTGTGTTCGAGCGAAAACGCGCATCTTCGGTTACAGTGACGCCAGTTAAGCCAGGTTACGTCACGTAGGGACGCTTGGAGGGCGGAATATTCATGAAGCTGCGGACACGCACAACATGCGCCTGCTAACCGTGAGTGTACCTCTTTCGTAGTTACTAATTTTACAGCTTTATCTGGGCGTCTGCAGCAGCTATGCGGAAGTAGTCTGCGAGCGATTTTCAACAGCAGCCTGCGTCCGCGGGCAACAGCGGATCGCCAACTAAAACTGTCAGTTAACGAGTTGACACCGTTATGCGCGTTGCTGTACAAGATCCCATAAAATGAGCGATGCAAACAATTATCAAGGGCCATTGTTTGCTGATCGCACATTCTGTCTGCATGCTGAAGGTTCGAAACCATGCGTCCTATTAAAATACCGCTCATTCGCGCAATGTACTGGTTGAAGAAGTACCGACTGCCTCATCTGCGTTTTGAGATTCACTACTTGCCTCTGTGGTACGAGGGGCCTCTACTCATTTGCGACTTCCATGCGTCTAGTTTTGCTCCTAAAATTTGCGGTGTCACTCAAGATTTTCCCGATTTGTTGCGCCAGAAGCAACCGCCGCAACATTGGCGTCTGTAATCTTTTCTTCGCTTGCCTTTCCGTTGATTACGTGCCTCGTGACTTGGCAGTTCCTGCTTGCGTGGTATGGTATCGCTGAAACCGCGCGTTCTGTTAAGTAACCGCTCACCCACGCAATTTATTGGTTCAATAAGTGCCGACTGCCTTCTCTGCAATGTGAGATTCACTACTTGCCTCTGCGCAGTGAGTGAGCTCTTCGCGATTTCCATGCGTCTAGTTTTGCTTCGTAAAATTTGCGGCGTCATTGAAGGTTTTTCCCGATTTATTGCACCAGAAGCTGCCGCCGCAACGTTGGCGTCTGTAGTCCTTTCGTTGATTGCTTTTCCGTTGATGGCGTGCCTCGTGACTTGGCAGTTCCTGCTTGCACGGTATGGTATCGCTGAAACCGCGCGTTCTATTAAGTAACCGCTCACAAGCGCAATTTATTGGTTCAAGATGTACCGAC
Source organism: Rhipicephalus sanguineus (assembly GCF_013339695.2). Lineage (NCBI taxonomy): Eukaryota > Metazoa > Arthropoda > Arachnida > Ixodida > Ixodidae > Rhipicephalus > Rhipicephalus sanguineus. Next base: position 130,016,836 of record NC_051184.2, on the reverse strand, counting down.
TGCCTTCTCTGCCTTTTAACACGAGAGTGTTTTATGCCGGGGTCCACCAAGACTCCAATGACGTATTTCCGTCACGGAAATGGCGTCGAAAAAAGATACACGAGCAGATAGCAAAGAAAAAGTTTCCGTCACCGGGCATCGAACTCACGACTGCTCGGTCCACAACAACAGATGCTGGGCACGATATCCACTGCGCCACGGTCACAGACTCTAGAGGCTTTGCAAACGCGCCTTTTATATCTACCACTCTCCCGGTGGGGGGGGGGGGTGGTCTTGCCCTCTGGAAGCGGTAAGGTAACGTAATTCGTGATTACTATGGCCTCCGCGATTAGCGCATGCAAAGCGTTACACGTCCGTCCCATTCGGCGCGTTTTCAATAGTTCAATTTTGTCAATGCCTTAACACACCGCGAGGTGGCGATTTTAGCCCAAGCGTCGTAAAAGCGTCGGCATCGGTCATAGCATCACGCTAATCCAAACAAAAATCACAGCATACCCACGGAGTGAATGATGATGAGTGGGCGAAGCTGCGGATGTTCATCGGTAAACCGTGAATCTTCCGTGAATTCTGCAAGTACATCATCACCGACGTGAGATCGGGCGCGTTTACACTAAAGGTTCGATGAGAGTTATGACGACTTGCAGCTCACTTTAATTTTACATGTACCCTCTGAATTTTCATTGTTTAGAAAACCATTGCTTTAGAAAACATCTGGCGTCTTTCGTTAAGCAGCTGGCGTCTTTTCGTTTTGCTTTAGAAACAACTGGCGTTCTTTCGTTTTGCTTTTAGAAAACATCTGGCGTCTTTCGTTGGTTTATTTCATCAATCAACGGCGTTTTGCACAAAATTTTTATTGTTCTGGTACTAGCGTTACGACTGGTTACGCACTACGACTACGAGGGACGAACGGGTGCCGCTTTAAGGAGCTTCGCCCCTAAAAAAATGCCAGGCCTGCGTGGAAAGCGCAGCACAGTCACAGCAGAAAGCTGGAAGAGCGGCATTTCTAGAGCCCGTTGTGAACTCTCTTGGGGCTACTAATACAAGTGCACTAGCAAGGCACCCACTACGCCATAAATCACAATATTTGTGAAATTGGGAAGCATCTACAACGCCATTATTCGTCATTGTGCGCAGAAGCGAGGTTCCAGCTACACATATGTAAGGCATTATGTGCACTTTGTTTACGTGACGACTGATGACGATGAAAAATTGTGGCTCAGCCCTTTGTAATGGGTTGGAAGCTTTAAACGGCTCACCAGTTACGTAATTCGCATTGTGTGACGCCGGCTAGCTATTTAACTCTCCCACCATGCAATATAACATACATTGACGTGAGAAAGAGAGACAGAGACAGGGGGAAGAACTTTATTGAGACCCTGAGGAAATGGATGATAGGCTCATGGGCTTCCTTGGCAACCAATGCAAGTGCACTTGCGAGGAACCCACTACGCTCGAAATCATAATTTCTGTGCAGTAGGGATGCAGCCACTATGCCATTTTTCGTCATTCAATGGAGAACCGTGGTACCCGCTAAAAACATTTAAGGCATTATGCGCACTTTGTTGGTGTTGTGCCTGATGACGATGAAGAATTATTGTAGAGCCCCTTGTAGTGGGTTGGAAGCATCCAACAGCCCACTCGTTGCACAGTTCGCATTGTGTGACGCCTGGTTACAGAATTCGCGTTGTGTGGTGCGTGGTTGTTATTTCACTCTTCTACCACACTAAATTACATATGTTAATGTGGTTACTTCTGGACATGAAGCCTGTATAGCGTCGTTTTGAAAGGCAGTTCCAAGCACCGGCATGGCTCTGAGATACAACACTGGGCTCCCACGCAGAGGGCCAGGTTCGAACCCCGTTCCATCCTGGAAATTTTTTATTTCGTTTTTTTTTTCTTATTTCGAGCGATAGTGGTTACGGACACCGGCGGCGGCGGCGGCGGACAACTACGCCACCAAAAACGGCCGTTGAAATGATCTCATAACAGCTTTCGCTGTAAAATAGCTCTGCGACGCGTGCCTGCCACACCTGGCTGTAAAACCGCGTTCCCCGCTCAAGCGCTCGCCACGAGAATAATCGCGGCCGGGCTACCGGGGCGGAGGGATTGACGGAGGGATCAACTATGACGGAGGGATCAACCATGATTTTTCGATTCACTACTTGCCTCTGTGCTATCAGGGGCCTCTACTCCATCGCGACTTGCATGCGTATAGTTTTGCTCCTCAAATTTGCGGCGTCAGACGAGATTTTCACCAATTTATTGCGCTGAATGCTGCCGCCACAACGTTGCAATCTGTCATCCTTTCGTTGCTTATCTTTCTGTTTATGCCGTGCCTCGTCACTAAGCTGTTCCTGCTTGCGCGGCATATGTATCGCTAAAACCGCGCCTTCTCTTAAGTAACCAATCACCCACTCAATTTACTGGTTCAATCAATATTGTCTGCCTTCTCTTCGATGTGATATTCACTGCCTTCCTCTGCGCTAGGTGTGGCCATTACTGCTTTACGACCTCTTTGCGTCTAGTCTTGCTCCTCAAATTTGCGGCGTCACTCAATATATTTCCCGATTTATTGCGCTACAAGCTGCAGCCGCAAAGTTGGTGTCTGTAGTCCTTTCGTTGCTTACCCTTTTGTTGATGTCGTGCGTCAAGACTTCGCAGTTCGTGCTTGCGCGGTACGGTATCGCTGAAACCGCGCGTTCTATTAAGTAACCACTCACCCGCGCAATTTATTGGTTCAAGAAGTACCGACTGCCTTCTCCTCGATGTGACATTCACTACTTGCCACTGTGCTCTGAAGGGCCTCTACTCCTTCGCGACTTCCATGCGTCTAGTTTGGCTCCGAAAATTTGCCGCGCCACAAGATTTTTCCCGATTTATTTCCGCAAGAAGCTGCGGCCGCAAGTTGGCGTCTGTTCTCCTATTGTTGCTTACCTTTCTGTTTATGCCGTGACTGGTTACTTGGCAGTTCCTGTTTGCGCGGTATGGTATCGCTGAAACCTCGCGTTCTATTAGGTAAGCGATCACCTACTCAATTTACTGGTTCAAGAGCTAATGTCTGCCTTCTCTTCGATGTGAGATTCACTGCCTTCCTCTGCGCTAGGAGTGGCCTTTACTGCTTTACGACTTCCTTGCGTCTTGTATTGCTGCTAGAATTTGCGACGTCACTCAAGGTTTTTCCCAATTTATTGCGCAAGAAGCTGGAGCCGCAAAGTTGGTGTCTGCATTCATTTCGTTGCTTATCTTTTTGTTGATGTCGTGTGTCAAGTCTTGGCAGTTCCTGCTTCCGTGGTATGGAATCGCTAAAACCACGCGTTCTATTAAGATACCGCTCACTCGCGCAGTGTACTGGTTCAAGAAGTATGGACAGCCTTAACTCCGCTTTGAGATTCACTACTTGCCTCTGTGCTGTGAGGGGCCTCTACTCCGCGACTTCCATGTGTCTAGTTTTGCTCCGTAAAATTTTCGGCGCCACTCTAGAATTTTCCCAAATCATTTCTCTAGAAGCTACCTCTGCAACATTGGCGTCTGTAATCCTTTCGTTGCTTGCCTTTCCGTTGATACCGCGCCTCGTGACTTGGGAGTGCCTGCCTGCGCGTTATTGTATCGCTCAAACCGCGCGTTCTATTAAGTAACCGCTCACCCGCGCACTTTATTGGTTCAAGAAGTACCGACTGCCTTCTCCGCCTTTTGAGATTCACTACTTGCCTCTGCGCTACTATGAGAGGCCTCTACTCCTTCGCGACTTCCTTGCGTCTAGTATTGCTGTTAAACTTGCGGCTTCACTCAAGTTTTTTCCCAATTTGTGGCGCTAAAGGCTGCCGCCGCAACGTTGGCGTCTGTAATCCATTCTTTGCTTACCTTTCCGTTGATGCCGTGCCTCGTGACATGGCGGTTCCTGCTTGCGCCGTATGGTATCGCTGAAACCGCGCGTTCTATTAAGTTACCACTAATCCGCGCAATTTGTTGGTTCAAGGAGTACCGACTGCCTCATTTGCGTTTTGAGATTCACTACTTGCCTCTGTGCTATGAGTCAGCTTTACTCCTCTGCGACTTGTGTGCATCGAGTCTTGGTCCTCAAATTTGCGGTGTCACTCAAGATTTTTCCAGATTTATTGCGCTAGAAGCTGCAGCCCCAAAGTTGGTGTCCGTAATCGTTTCTTTGCTTACATTTCCGTTGATGCCGTGCCTCGTGACATGGCGGTTCCTGCTTGCGCAGTATGGTATCGCTGAAACCGCGCGTTCTATTAAGTTACCATTAACCCGAGCAATTTATTGGTTCAAGAAGTACCGACTGCCTTCTCTGCCTTTTTAGATTCACTACTTGCCTCTGTGTAATGAGGGGCATCTACTCCTTCGCTACTTCCATGCGTCCAGTTTTGCTCCTAAAGTTTGCAGTGTCACTCAAGATTTTTCCCGGTTTATTGCGCCAGAAGCTGCCGCGGCAACGTTGGCATCTGTAATCCTTTCGTTGCTTATCTTTCCGTTGATGGCGTGCCTCTTGACTTGGCATTTCCTGCTTCCGTGGTATGGAATCGTTAAAACCGCGCGTTCTATTAAGGTACCGTTCACTCGCGCAGTGTACTGGTTCAAGAAGTACCGACAGCCTTATCTGCGTTTTGAGATTCACTACTTGCCTCTGTGCTATGAGGGGCCTCTACTCCTTCGCGACTTCCATTGTCTAGTTTCGCTCCGTAAAAATTGTGGCGCCACTCTAGATTTTTCCCAAATCATTGCTCTAGAAGCTACCTCTGCAACATTGGCGTCTGTAATCCTTTCGTTGCTTGCCTTTCCGTTGATGCCGTGCCTCGTGTCTTGGCATTTCCTGCTTGCGGGGTATGGTATCGCTGAAACCGTGAGTTCTATAAGTAACCGCTCACCCGCACAATTTATTGGTTCAAGAAATACCGACTGCCTTCTCTGCCTTTTGAGATTCACTTCTTGCCTCTGTGCTATGAGGGGCCTCTGCTCCTTCGCGACTTCCATGCGTCTAGTTTTCCCCGCAGGGGTGTCTCTGCAAGCAGGCGTTTGGTGTGTAGCGACACCACGGACCCGAGCTAAGGGGGGGGGGGAGGTTCGACCCCCTCCCACGCCTATCCATGCGTGCCTGTGCCGTGTCCGCGGAAAAGGGGATCCTGGGGGTTGAGCCAATGCTGGGTGATTGGACCTTTAAGGCCCCCCAGCGGCGGCAACACACCCCTTTGGCCCCGGCTTCACGTAGACGGCACCCCCGGATTGACCCGCCCCGGGGGGAATCGGCAGTCGCCTTTTCCTGTCTCTGCCCTTACATCTTCGTGTTTTCTCTTACTTTAAATCTTTCCTGTCCTCTACTCTCTTCCATTGACTTCCGTGTTTCCTGGCGGCAAGGGTTAACCCTGTGTGGCTATTCTACCTTGGATACACCATATTCGGTTATAGTGGTGGCGTACAGCTGGCGCCTGCAGGGCCTGTGCCTACAGACCCTGCAGCGTCCCCTTGTAGGACTCCATGGTGGGTGGCTGGCGCTGGTGCCGAAAATTAAACATTTACATATGGCTAGTTCCTTCCCCCCACTCCCTGATCGCCCTCAGGAAAGAGGGCGCACCGACGAAGCCTTCCAGTGTTTTGGTCACTAGAGAGTATCTTTCCCCCGATTCCACGTTATCCACGCTGACACACCCGGCAAACCAGTGCGAACACTTTCACCTTTTCTAGTTTCGAAGTCTTTGACGGAAATCTTTGGCCCAGGATATAAAGCATCGAGGATGGCAAGTGGTGACCTCCTCTTGGAGCTCCGCGACCAGAAACAATATGAGAGACTGCCTAATCTAGTGAAATTTGGAGGTACCAAATTAATAGTAACCCCACACCGAACCATGAATACCACCCGTGGCGTTGTTTCAGATGATGACTTGTTAGGGCTGACGGAGGCTGAACTCCTGGAAGGTTTCAGCGAACAGAATGTCATCAACGTGAAACGAATTAGGATGAGGCGTGATGACGAAGAAGTCCAGACAAAGCACCTGATACTTACTTTCAAGTGTACTGCCCGACTCCATCGAGGCTGGGTACATCAGGCTTCGTATGAGGCCATATATACCAAACCCTCTCCGATGTTTCAAATGCCAGCGGTTCGGCCACAGTTCACAGAACTGCCGAGGCCGCCTAACTTGCGCGAAATGCAGTGCTGAAGAACACATATCTGATGCCTGTGAAAACTCTCTTCACTGTGCGAACTGTAATGGGGAGCATGCCGCATACTCACGGTCATGCCCATTCTGGAAAAACAGAAAAGGAAATTGTCACAATTAAAGAAAAACCAAACATTTCAATTAAGGAGGCACGAAGGCAGGTGTCCTACCTACCAGAAACCAGCTTTGCCGAAGTGGCGCGTCAGGGGGCAGAGCCACGACGGCCTCCGGCGGCTGTCTGGCACACGCGTAGTGAGCCGGCGGTGACGCCACCCGCCCCCTCGGCGGTTGCAGCCAGTGCTGCTCCGCCATCCAAGAAGGCCCCACCAACCTCCGGGCTGAGGGGCGCGAAGGTCTCGTCTTTTGAGGCGAGGCCCTCAAACAAACGCAGCGCTCGCAAGAGCGTGTGTCCAGCGCCTCGCTAGAGGCAATGGACACAACACCGAGCGTGAGGGTGCAGCCAGCGCGTAAGGATCGGCACGACTCCGTCGACAGATCCAAAAAAGCAAAATCTCGTGTCACGGCCCCTGGAAAGGGTCCGTGAGCTAAATTTCGATCTTTGAGCACACAGCACAAAACACATCTAAAATGATCACACAGATATTACAGCGGAATGTGAGAGGACTTTTCCATAATCTTGATGATATTAGAGAACTTCTTAATAAACATACTCCAAAGGTGTTGTGTGTTCAGGAAACACATCGCAAGTCCACACAACAAACTTTCTAAAGCAATATGCCATCTTCCGCAAAGACCGTTACGACGCTGCCGCCTCGTCGGGCGGTGTCGCTATAATAGTTTATAAAGATGTTGCATGTAAGCAATTAAACCTCCGAACTTCTCTTGAGGCAGTCGCTGTCCGAGCAGTGCCGTTCGGTAAGCTACTAACAATTACTTCTATTTACATTCCTCCGTGCTATCAACTTTCGAATACACAATTTCAAAGCTTCATTGATGAACTTCCTCCGCCATATATAGTCGTTCGTTATCTAAACGCACATAATCGCCTATGGGGCGACTCCCGTTACGATGCGCGAGGACGCCTAATAGAACACTTTCTGTTTTCGTCAGGTGCACGTGTACTTAACAAAAACATCCAACGTATTATAGCATTACACAACACATACTCTTCTATATACCTAAGTATTGTATCGCGTACACTAATTCCATATCTGGAGTGGTCCGTTCTCAAGAACCCCTTTGGGAGTGACTACTTCCCGATTATGTTGAAGTTAACAAAAGAAGATACATGCTCGCCTGACTTCCCTCGTTGGAACACCAAGTCAGCCAACTGGAAACTGTTCCGAAAAAACACATTTTTAGACTAAGATGATATTGCTGATTTTAATATAGGCGATGCTGTGGCATACCTAGCAGGTTTTATTATTGACGCTGCAGTAAAATGCATTAAGCAAACTAACGGAATGACTAATAAGCGTCGCATCCCATAGTGGAACGACGATTGTCGGAAAGAGCGCAATAGTCAAAATAAAGCTTGGAGATTACTGCGAAATTACCCAATGGCTGAAAACCTCGTCAATTTCAAACAGGTTAAGTCACAAGCCAGAAGAACGCGTCGTCTTGCAAAGAAAGAAAGTTGGAATAGGTACATCTCCGGTATAAACTCTTACACCGACGAAACGAAGGTGTGGAATAGGATAAACAAGTTAATGGGTCGGGAGTCACACCCCTGACCCTTGGTAAGTAGCCGAGGTGAGAGGCTGGAGGAGCAGGCGGACTGCCTAGGCGAACACTTTGAATATGTCTCAAGTTCATCACACTATACAGAGACGTTCTTAAGATTCAAAGAACGCGAAGAGCGGCAGCCCCTTAAATGTAAACGTCCATCCAGTGAGGCTTACAACTGCCCATTTACATTAGCTGAAGTTACGGCATCTCTTGCGTGCTGCAACAACTCGGCGCCAGGTGGCGATCGCATAATGTACGAATTGATCAAGTATCTTCACCCCGAAGCACTAAAAACACTCCTCTCTTGAAAACCATGTGGGCAGCTGGGTATATTCCATTGTTATGGAAAGAAGCGATAGTCATCCCGGTACTTAAACAAGGCAAAGACCCGTCCTTTGCCGCCAGCTACAGGCCAATGCGTTAACAAGCTGTCTATGCAAACTATATGAGAAAATGTTAAACCGGCGCTTAATTCACTTTCTAGAAAGTAACAGTACACTAGACCCCTACAGTGTGGTTTCAGAGAGGGGAGGTCGACAATAGACCACCTTGTTCGCATAGAGACATACATCAGAGATGCATTTATTCATAGGCAGTTTGTACTTTCGGTATTCCTAGACTTAGAGAAAGCGTACGATACCACATGGCGATTCGAGATTCTACGCAATCTTGCCGCTATCGGCATCCATGCGAACATGTTAAACACAATTGAAAGTTATCTGTCTAACCGAACCTTTCGCGTAAAAGTGGGAAATGCTCTCTCTAGATCATTCACCCAAGAGACTGGTGTTCCGCAAGGGGGCGTGCTTAGTTGCACACTCTTTCTTGTAAAAATGAACCCTCCGCAGTCAGTAATTCCAAGCGCGATGTTTTATTCCGTGTATGTTGATGATGTGCAGATGAGTTTCAAATCATGCAATACGTCTATCTGCGAACGACAAGTGCAGCTTGGAATGAATAAATTCTCTAAATGGGCGGATGAGAATGGCTTTAAAGTAAACACCCAGAAGAATACTTACGTATTTTCTCCAACAAACGAGGGGTAATGCCACTACCAAGTATTGCGATCAAGGGAGACCGACTCTCTGTGAGCAGCGAGCATAAATTCCTGGGAACCACTTTAGATTCTAAGCTCACGTTTATATGCCATATTAAATATGTAAAAATGTAATGTCTGAAAGCGATCAACGTCCTAAAGCTTCTATCACGTACAACATGGGGTAGTGATCGAAAGTGCCTCTTGAAGTTGTACAAAAGTCTTGTCTGGTATCGTCTTGAATATGCCTCTATAATTTATCATTCCGCAACGCCAAGTGCATTACAATCCTAGACCCCGTTAACCATATGGGTATCCGACTTGCAACCGGTGATTTAAGGACAAGTCCGACCCAGAGCCTCTATGTAGAGTCGAATCAGTGGTCACTTCACCTACAGCGATCCTATTGCAGCTTCACATATTTTATAAAGGTGCGCGCAAACATCAAACATCCTTCTTATTCAACTATAAACGATATGTCCGCTGCCACCCTCTTCCATAATCGACCCGCAGCGAGAAAGCCGTTCCCTTTGCGTGTGCGAAACTTAAGTGAGGAAATGGATGTTCCAATGCTAGAACTTTGTCCTATGCCCACAGCGAAACGTTTACCGCCGTGGCAGTGGCAGTTTATACACTGTGACACCTCATTTGTCGAGATCACTAAACACGCACCAGAAGCACATATTAAAATGCATTTCCGACAACTCCGGTCCAACTACACATGCGTAGAGTTTTATACCGACGCTTCTAAGTCGCATGAAGGGGTGGCTTATGCAGCCGTCGGACCATCCTTCTCGCAATCCGGTGCATTGCACCCGGAAACAAGTATCTTTACGGCTGAGGGTTATGCACTATTGTCGGCTGTGAAGCAATACGGAAATCAAACATACAAAAATCAATTATATTTACAGACTTGTTAAGCGTCGTAAATGCATTAAGATCACTTTTTAGATTCAGAAACCCGGTAATAATTGAGCTGTATTCCGTTCTGTGTACAGCGTATATGTCTAACCTGCATGTTACTATTTGCTGGGTACCTGGCCATAGAAGCATCGAGGGCAATGTGTTAGCTGACCAAATGGCCACGTCAATTGTATTGCGCGCTATTAACCCTACCGCTACTGTCCCTGCAACAGATCTAAAACCCTTCCTACGTAAGAAACTGCGAAGCCACTGGCAACGCTTGTGGGACACAGAAATAAATAAGCTTCGCTTGATTAAGCCGCAGTTAAGTCACTGGCCCTCCGCTACGAGAACACGGCGAACTGATGTTGTTGTTCGCTCACACCTGCTAAGATTATGAGAGTGGATCTTTGAAAGAATGCAAAATATTCGCAAACACATTGCTGTTCAAGTGACCGGACACAAATACAAATCAAATAAAAAGATTCACTTTAGAAATTATGGGCAACAGTGCACAATGACGAGTTGAAAATTTTGACTCAGACGGCACCCGCTTCAAGAGATGCTGCAATGCTTTGTTTTTTTTCCTATGCTTCCATATGCTGGCTTTACTTGCCAAACAAGTGCCTTTAGACAAAATGGAGATGCAAAGCAGCCAGCACAGCAAGGATGAATACATTTTGAGGGATTTTAACTTTTCCTATTGGCTAAGCAGTCTCCACAGCAGTGCGACCAACTTGTGAGATGGGAGTATAGTTTACCTGATATTTCCGAGTTATATATATACCTTTAACGAAATAAAGGGAATTTAAGGGATCATTTTCTTCGTTAGACACAACATTAGACACAACCAACAGACAATCATGCCAAGGAAGATATAGGAGACGTCATTTGCAGTAATTATGATATAAATGTTAAGAAATTAAGATCACGTGCCATGTGACGCCAGCAAGAAACAAAAAGAATGTTCCACATTCGCCGCCATGACTACGACGGCATTGGCTAACACTCTCAGGTTTAAATACACAGATATACCCAGTTTACAGAAGCATTAGAACGCTGTAATTGGCCGTCCTCTTGAGCGCCTTCTAGTGGGTCGCCCTCTTCGCCTCTTCTCGGAGAGCACGCCCCTCGTGCTCTTGCTCGTGAGAGTCTGCGAGTCTGCGCTCTGTCGTTACTGTCGTCGCTGCGCATCGTCGCCGTCGATCCCGCCGTCAATAAACGCCTTTACAAAGTGGTGGAGAGTGCTGTACCGTCCCCACAACTTCGGTCTCCATTTGATGCCCCTGGAGCTTCGATCCCGTACCGTGCCATCTACCATGCCGCAAGACGCCGCTCAGCAAACGCCGCCTCCTGCCCCGACCGCTTGTCCCGGTGTCCCCCGTATCCGCGACCCTCCTATCTTCACCGGCGCGGATGGCACCGACGTGGAGGACTGGCTCACGATTTACGAACGGGTTAGTGTCCCCAATAAATGGGACGAAGCAGGCAAGCTGAGCAACTTGATTTTCTACCTCGCGGGTGTGGCCGGCATGTGGTACAACAACCACGCATCCGATTTCCCGACGTGGTCCGCTTTCAAGACCGCCATCATCAACGTGTTTGGCCGCCCTGCCGTTCGTAAGCTGCAGGCCGAACAGCGTTTGCGAGAACGAGGTCAGCAGGCCGGCGAAACCTTTACCAGCTACACTGAAGACGTCCTTGATTTGTGTAAGAAAGCCGACGCCACCATGTCGGAATCTGACAAGATGAGGCACATTATGAAAGGCATCGACGACGATGCCTTCACGATGCTGCTCGCCAAAAACCCCAGCACAGTGGCCGAGGTCATCACGCTCTGCCAGAGCTACGAGGAACTGCGCCGGCAGCGGTCGATGACCCGTCGCTCTCCATCCCGCGACGCCGAGCTCGCTGGCTTGTCGACCATATCCGACCACTCCGCCTAGCTCGCAGAGGTGAAGTCATTCGTGCGCGAGGAAATCGCGCGCCAGTTCTCTCTGCTGCACTTTGCTCAACCTCAGTACGTTCACCCGCCGTCAACCACACTTCTCCCTCCCCTCCGTCGAGCGATTGAGCAGGAAATCGCGGACGTCACGCCTGAGTACCACCAGCACCATCCCGCTCCTGCACCACTGAGTTACGCCCAAGTTGTCGCAAGGACGTCCCCAGTAATACCTACGGCAGCCCCACATAGTTACGCCGCAGCCGCCGCTAGACATCAGTCCTTCGAAGCGGCTGTGCCGGCTACCTACGCTGACGTAATGCAGAGGCCACGACCGCAGCCCACGATGCAGTCATATCAGTCGCTACCCCGTCAATCACGTCCTGCGCCATGGGCGGGCCCTGCTCCAGCAAACCGATGGCGCACACCTCCGCGTACCACGGTTTGTCAAGCTCCATTCTTCTTGGTGAACGGTAGGGATGCAGTGCTGCCACGTTCATCAGACTGACTCTAGAAAAACAAAAAGAGCACTTCTGCGTACGACGGTCTGTCAAACACGATTCTTCTTGGTGAACGGTAGGGATTCAGTGCTGCCACGTTCATCAGACTGACTCTAGAAAACAAAAAGAGCACTTCCGCGTACCACGGTTTGTCAAACTCCATTCTTCTTGGTGAACGGTAGGGATCCAGTGCTGCCACGTTCATCAGACTGACTCTAGAAAACAAAAAGTGCACTGTCGCGTACCACGGTTTTTCAAACTCCATTCTTCTTGGTGAACGGTAGGGATCCAGTGCTGCCACGTTTATCCGACTGACTCTAGAAAACAAAAAGAGCACTTCTGCGTACGACGGTTTGTCAAACTCCATTCTTCTTGGTGAATGGTAGGGATCCAGTGCTGCCACGTTCATCAGACTGACTCTAGAAAACAAAAAGAGCACTTCCGCCTACCACGGTTTGTCAAACTCCATTCTTCTTGGTGAACGGTAGGGATCCCGTGCTGCCACGTTCATCAGACTGACTCTAGAACAACAAAAAGAGCACTTCTGCGTACGACGGTTTGTCAAACTCCATTCTTCTTGGTGAACGGTAGGGATTCAGTGCTGCCACGTTCATCAGACTGACTCTAGAAAAGCAAAAAGGGCACTTGAACGGGCACCAGAAGGATATCGTGTTTGGGAGAGGGCACATGGTGCTCCTCAAGGAGCCGGAGCCCTATTGCTCAGATGGATCAAGCTCATGCTTCAGAATAAACTGTGCACGTGTTCGATGTAGTATTAGTTATTGCCAGTGTTCTCGTGTACCTTTGCGTGCATGACAGTGGAAAGGCTTTGCTTTACATATGTAAATATTTTTAAATAGGACTGGTTAGGTTAGTTTAGTTACGTTTTACCAATCTTCTGTTTTAGTATCACGTGATGTATTACTTCAGGACGAGTAGATTCGAAACCCGGGCATGTCATGAGCGATAGCAGACGCTCGAAGAAAACAAAGATCGGCGCTGAGCTCGTGCGCGCTCGGGTAGCATCGAAGAATAAAGAAAAGGGTCTGGCATTCTCTTCCTGGTCTCCAATGTGTTCGGTCGTCTTTATTACGCCGCATCTCAACCCATAGATACCGGCAGCCACAACGGCACGTCACACTGATGCTGCTTGATGTTTCTTCAAATAGTGGCTCTATCGTGCCAGCTTCATCGCCTTGCCACATGTGATATGCACCCTCGACGATATACGAAACGTGGAATCGATCGCACATTGCTTCGAGGCTTTTTTATTGTTGTGGATGTCGTGCTTTGTACGCAAATACACACATCGTCATGCTGTGTTACATAAGACCTAGGTTCTTCGAAAGCTACCTTACGGAGGCTCCCTTATCGTAAAGTTGTGTAAAGGGGGCTTGAGGGTAAGGTGTGATCTTGAAACGCGGCAAGGAGCCGAGCAGGTAATAAAGGTGCACTTGTGCGTGTACATTTTTACATCGCGCGGGTACACCCCCGAGCTACCAATACGAACCACTACGCTCGCATTCGATCGAGTTGCTTGTAACCATAGCGTGCAGCCAAATGCCATTTTAGAAGTGTTGCGCTTTGTCGCTTATGCTTTATCCGATTAGTTAGGGCTTTCGTCAACTGTAATGTGTAGCATTTGCCTCTCGCTCGTTGGTTCATACAGTAACTTTTTTCACATTCGTTTTCAATGCAAGGAAACACCTGTAGATGCGCGCTGACAGTCGATGCACAATGCCCTAGAGTTCAATGTTGTATCACAACAATTCGGATATTTTTTTTTTTCAAATTGATACTTCTATGCACCATAAATGCATTTTGTCGCCAAGCATCCACAATCAGCAATGTACGGGTCAATCGACATAGGGCTCCTAATGTTTTTAATATAGCATATATTGCACCCTGCACCCACCCAGCACATCTCAACGTATACCACCACCCACCCACTTCGCCCACCGGGACTCCCACGAAACACGAAGCATCCCTGCATCCACCCAGCACATCCACCGTATGTCCTTGTACCCACCACTTTGTGTCTCGACCACCCACCCATTATACCCATTCAGTGTCCAACAACCCACGAACTTTACCAGCATTCACCCAGCCCACCCACTAAGTGTGCCACGATGCCCACCATTATTTCCAGCTCGTACACCACGTTTTCCTTTTCCAGCAGAATTTCCAGCATTTTTATCATGAATCTTATGATGGGCAATCCTGTGATTTTCAAGAGATAGCTTTGAAGGAGCTCTGCACCAAGGCCGATTGCAATGACATCTGTGTGAATGTCTTTGTAAGCAGAAAAATCGAAATCTCGTAGTACCGGTCCTGACATCAGCATAGGTTGTTGCTGCCTAAAGGTTACTTCGCAATCCGGTGTTCAGTGGAAAAAGGCATCTTTTTGCAGCTAGTCAGCCAGTGGCTAATCTCCCTGTCTTTCCTCTTGTTTATTCCTTCCTTCTTGTTCAGCCAGTGGTTGTGTAATATCAGCGAAATTCAGGATATAGCGGCAAAAGCAAGAACACAGGCCCAGGAACATTCGCAGCTCCCTGAGGGACTGCGGCTGCTCGAAGTTGCTGACAGCGGCGACTTTCTGCGCGTCTGGTCTAACGCCATTTTTATCCACCAGGTGTCCCAGAACAACTCTTTTACGTTCTCCGAAGCGACACTTTTTTGTGTTCAGTGTAAGCGCAGATTCCTCCACACAGGTGAGAACGAGCCCAACACGATGATTATGTTCCTGAAATGCTCGGGGAAAAATCACCACATCATCCAGGTAACACAGACAGATTTCTCAATTGAGGACATGACCTTGAACTCAAAGAGGCCGTGTGGTGTCATAACGTTCATATTTCCCGGTTTCTATCATCGATTCCCATTGGCCAGTGGGCTGTATTAAGGGCCGTCGACGAAAAGTGTCTTAGCGTTGTGTAGTCGATTCACGGCATCGGTTCGTCAAAGGGGCTCGGTTCGTCAAAGCATGTTTGGTAGCATCGACGAGAGCGAAGAA
This sequence comes from Rhipicephalus sanguineus, assembly GCF_013339695.2. Classification (NCBI taxonomy): domain Eukaryota; kingdom Metazoa; phylum Arthropoda; class Arachnida; order Ixodida; family Ixodidae; genus Rhipicephalus; species Rhipicephalus sanguineus. The sequence goes on along the minus strand of NC_051184.2, from coordinate 130,001,583 downwards.
TCGCTGGCGTCCACGAATTCATTCAGGTAGGCGACTGTCATGTCAATGTTGAGGTACCTGTATTCATGGCTGAAGTATATCAGCCACGAATACCACCTTCGCTTTTCCAAGGCGCAACTCGGCAATGCCTCCTGCGACGCGAAACTGAAGATTCAGAAGCAGGTGCTGCTGAGCCTTGATGATACCTAAATCTGTGGGTTCTTCGATGCCGACGGTAGTGATCGCCCTGAAGAGAGCTGGAACGGTGACTTCTTTGTCTTTCAAAGTAAAGGAATGGTGACCGATTTTCCGATCCGGCAGCGTGGCATTTTCGGTAAAAAGCGTTATCGGAAGCTTAAGCATATGACTGCGCCGTGCTCACTTAGGAAATACATGCCAAGAGTGACGTCCCTCCGACAATATTATAGGACCAAAAGGCTTGCCGAATAAATCTCGCCTGGAATCGTAATTCTTGCCGCGCAGACTCCACTCGGTAATATAGGCTGGCATCCACTTGTCCACATTTGGGGCCCTTCCCAGGCGGTCTTGACTTCCTTTAACTTCGCAGCTTTTGTATTATTCGGCAGGAGTGGGAACTGCATAGAGCTTGAAGTTTAACTTTGAAAGTCTGTTTAACACAAGACATGTATGTGACTACAAAAAACACGTTTTCGGTACCCAACAAATTTGTTAAGGGGTCCCTACCGAAGTTTTCAACACAAAAAAAACTGCTGCCGATATATATGTTGCAATAATATCAAACAAAAGAGTCTGAAATAAACAAAACAAAAAATACAGTACAAAAATGCCACACAAACTACAAATTTGTTGTAGCCCACGTAGTCTGCGGCTTCGCGAATTTCGCTGGGTTCTCGGCTCGACGGGGGCAACCGGCACATGAACGAGCAGCACCTCCACGAGGTTTAACGTCATTGTGAGCGGTTGGCGTGTTCTACACGAAACTCATTTTGGGATGAACTTGTGCCCGGGAAAGGAAAATTCAAGGTTCAAGCAATACACTCTACACACTGATAGCGGGAAGCACTGTCATCAGTCGTCGGAACTATAAAGATAGCAGTTAGTAGTATAAACGTAGTTTAAAAGGCACTAGTGGAAAATAGGAATTTTTATGCCTCGCGTTTCATATATCAACCATCGAAACTTGAAGCGTTATCGCTGGTGCTCGCTTAAGCTCTCGAACATCCTGTTTATTCGACTCATGCGCGTAATGAAAACAGAACGATCTAAAAAATTGTCAAGTTTCCCACAAACTTCTGCTCTATCTCCACCAAGCGTTGATGACAAAATGAAGCATCAAACGCGCGTGGCACAATGTTTTCCCGGTGTATTGGAAGAGGTAAGCTCCCACACGGGCACGAGGTAGAGGAGGGGACGGCCTGCTGGCCACTGCGGTTGATCTGGTTGTCGAAATGCGGATCGCCTGTACGTTGGGCCTTTAGATACAATTTCACCTTTCTACGCGACCACTCCAGGCCAGAACATAAGTAGCCTGGCCATTTCTTTCCGTTTTGCTGTCCCAATTTGCTCTTCATGTAGTAGTTCTAGCATCGTTGTTCTGAGCGTCTTTGGAATTGCAACTATTGATCCTCGCAGGAGCACGCCACTAATACATGTTTGCTCCGAATAAAAAGGTTCTAATGCCCCAGTAGCTTTGCGGCTGCGTCCCAAAGCGCCATTCACTTGCGTGATGCAGTAATCTTCGTGTGCATTTTACCCGGGGAATCTGGTAAAATGCGCAGCTTGCGTCTTGTTCGCTGAACACTGGCTCCCGCCTGCTCCGACTTTATTTCATGCTGAGATGGGAGCTGACAGTGTTCCTATTTTAGGCGATGATTAAGGTGCCGGGGGTATATGCAAGTATGCAAACCCTGTTCTTTTTTTCAGGACAACAGCAAGAGGACTTACACAATGGGGTGGCTCCTCTACTTTTTCATAAATTCGGCGTCGCTTTATGCATGGAAGCTCAGCCCGCATCCACTGTCGAATGGAGTCCGGACCTCAGCTGGCTGGGAACGCAACTGGCGTTGACCTCTCTTCGATGTTTACGCTGCAAGTTTCGTTCAAGCATCGCAGACCGGAAAATAGATGCGGATATTTGCTCACAACCCTGGACTCTAGACGCCCTTGAACCTGCAGACGGTGTGGCTTTGTGATCAGACCAAACCGACCACATGTCTCCATTCGCAAAAGTGGTTGCTTACCTTGTCTGTTGACGGCCCGATTTCACCGATTCTGAGCGTCGAAATCCTTCATTTCACCACCTTCATTTCACACCACCTTCGATGGTCGACTTTGCCAAATCGCGTTTCATGGCGCAAGAGCAACTGACGCTAAGGTGACGCAGACACAACGTGCTTTTAATAACCACTAATTTTGTTTATTAGATGCGAAGTATCTTAAGGCGGTGCTCAATCCGGTGGTGGTGGTGGTGGTGTGCGGCGTGACCACGATTACTGCGGATGCACATACCCTCTCCTCATACCTCCTCTCCACTCGCCCTCACCATTGCCCATATCCTCTAGCCCTCTCCCCTTTGCCTATCCCCTTCCCCTCTCCCATAGCCCTCTCCACTGCCCCTCTGCACTCACCCTCTCCCCTTCCTCTCTCCACTTCCCATTTCCATTCCCCCTCTCCACTACCCCTCTCCCCTCACTCTACCCCTTCCCCTCTCCACTTTCCCTCTCCACTCACTCTACCCCTTCCCCTCTCCACTTCCCACTCCACTTCCCCTTTCCACTCTTGCTCTGAAACGCGGGCTAAACATGCCGAAATTCTCTCCTGCTTAGAATAACCACTCTCCTGCGCAACGCCGCGATGAGCTCGAGCGCATGCACGTCCCCCCCTCTTCTCTCTCCTCTCCTACGCTGCCCCCCTCTCGCCCGCCTGTCGACCGCGTTCCCCGCTCGCCCTGTGAGAATTAACGGCCAGGCTAGGTGGAAGATACGACGCGCGTAGCGTCCCTCTTCACGTCATGTTGTCGGCAGAAACGCAAAACGTGCTGGCATGATGGTTATTGGGTTTCTCTACAGCTCTTTCTGTCGAGAATGTGACCGTGCACTCTCGAATGTCAATAATAGCACCGTATTCCCTTAGAATATCGACATATACGATGCGATCTCGGGAGCATGCAGGAACTATAAGGCGACTACAGAGCGACTACAGGCGACTACAGTACGTCCACGAATGTCGACTCTTGTCGTGCACATCCAGAGAGGGGTGACTACATGTCCGCCGGCTGTACAGATTTGCCTTCCGTACCTCGGCGTCGCAATTTTCTTCAGATGCGTCACCAGTTTTCTACTCATGATGGAATAGTCAGCCCCTGTGTCTCTAAAGCATCATCATCGTGGCGGCCGTCGAGCACGACAGGTATGTCTAGGGGGAGTCGGCTTTCGAGTTTAGCTGATGTCTTCGTCGAATACCTGCTGGTCCGTACTCGCGTCGATGGAGGCCTTGCTCGCATCAATTGTGAGCGGCCTCGCCCCCGAAGGTGCTGCCCTTATCTTTCCCGCCTAGGGCTTTGCGAAAGCGCTGGCGCCGCCACTGCGTAGTTCCGAAAATCTGAAGATCGTCTTGGACACGGTGACTACGCCTGCCGCCGCAACGGCATTGGCATGCGCTGCTGCTGGGACAGGCATTCCTCGATCGCACTCGGTCTTTCACCAAATCTTGGCCTTGGCGAGTCGAAGGCGAAACCCTGGAGTCCAAGGCGGGGATACGGGCATTCGGGGTGTACATGTCCGGCTTCACTACAGTGATAGCACAGCGGCCGCCTGTCCGGTGTGCGCCATACGTCCGATTTCTTTGGGAGGATATGATGGAAGCTGGACTCTCGAAATCCTAGATCGGTTGCACCGGTGGAAGTGTATCGTGTGGCAGGGTGTACGAAGCGCGGTGGGGTAGGAATGTAACGGCTCACAGCCTCGGCGTATGATGCACGTCGGGACTCCATCAGCACGGGCGAGGAAACATCGCTACAAAGGGGGACTTGCAGAGCCTGCTGTACTTGACTCCTGATGAGGCTCGAGATGGATCCAGCAGCAGTAGGCTGAGGCGGCAGTGAATCCTTTGCAGCTCGTCGCGTACCACTGATCTGATGAGGTCGCAGAGCGCTTAGATATTGATGTTACTGCCGGCAGCTCCAATCTGGCCCATCGGTGAAGCGAAATTGACCTGGCGGTCGTACACAGCCGGCCGCTGTTGCAGCACTTTTAGATGCGAAGTATCTTAAGGCGGAGCTCAATCCGGTGGTGGTGGTGGTGTGCGGCGTGACCACCCTTACTGCGCATGCGCATACCCTCTCCACACACCTCTTCTCCACTCACCCTCTCCCCTTCCCCTCTCAACCTTCTTTCCCCCCTCCCCTCTCCACTTTCCCTCTCCCCTCCCCCTTTCCATTCTTCCTCTGAAACGCGGGCTAGACATGCCGAAATTCTCTCCTGCGCAACGCCGCGATGAGCTCGAGCGCATGCGCGTCCCCTCCCCTTCTCTGTGCTCTCCTACGCTGCCCCCCTCTCGCCTGCCTGTCGACCGCGTTCCCCGCTCGCCCTGTGAGAATTAACGGCCAGGCTAGATGGAAGATGCGACGCGCGAAGCGTCCCTCTTTGCGTTCCACGATGCGAGGTCGGTAGCATGCCCAACGAACGCCAACGGAACGCGATCGTGCAAGTGCTCCGGCTTCGCATCGCCTCATGGTCCCCTTTAGCGGGAAATGGTGTAATTTTTTCCATAGTCGTGGCTTCGGATAAAGCTCCACCAGTCTTCGGGAGACCTCGAACGAGGCCAGTGAAGAGCTGTTCCTTAACTGGTCGCATTAAGAGACGCAGCTTCTCATCTTCTACTATAGCCGGGTCCCCGCGACGGAAGAAGCTCATGTCCTCAACGTACATCATGACGCTTTCGTTCGGCATTTGAATCCGTGATTGAATGGCCTGCTCCTCGATATGTATGACGTAATGTATGTATGACGTAATGTGTGACGTAATGTATGTATGACGTAATGTGTGACGTAATGTATGTATGACGTAATAAGTATGACGTAAAAAAGAAGAAGGTCTCATCAAATGCGCTGGCGAGCACGTGGAAACGTCCGGACACAAAATAGAGTGGGATAACGCAAGAATAACAGAAAGAGAAAAGAACTGGTCATCTCGGCTTCATCTCGAATCTATCACGATCCAGACAACGGCGCACACACTCAATCGAAATGACGGAAAGTTTCCACACGCCTACACATGTTGCTTACGTCACATTTTATAACACACATCATTGTGTTGCATTTCGCCCGGCGGCAGACGAAGATCGCCGAGCGAGTTAAATATGCCTATGATGGTACTGTTTGAGGCGGGCTACGTGAACAATTTGCGTAACGCGCGAACGCCGGTTATTGGCTGTGAATCGGGCGACAACGTTTCGGGCGACAACGAATCGGGCGACAACAATTCACGTCACTGAGACGAGTGACTATCACGAATGGGCCGGAATAGTTTGCTAGAAACTTCCGGTACAATCCTTTTCTACGAACAGGAGTCCACAGCCAAACGTAGTCGCCAGGAGAAAACCCTACGGGGATATGCTTGGCATCGTAGGGACTCTTGCTGTGTTCTTGAGAAGACAACGTTCGAAGGCGCGCTAGTTGACGTGCTTCTTCAGCACGACACAACGTCTGAGCAATGGACAGATCTTCATCATGCGAGAAAGGTAAGAGGGTGTCCAGAAAACTCCGTGGGTTTCGTGCGTAAAGCAGAAAAAAGGCGAATGTCCAGTAACTTCATGCTTGGCGGTGTTATATGCGTAAGTAACAAACGGTAAGACGGCGTCCCAGTTCCTGTCGTCAGCATCAACGTACATCGATAGCATATTCGTAAGAGTTCGATTCGTTCTCTCAGTGATGTAAATAGAGGCTTCGTCATGTACACGCGTCATAGTTAGGCACCTACTGCGCATGCCTCCTTTTGTGTGTGCCCTTTATAAGCAGTGCTATATCTGACAATAAAGATTTCGACTTCTGACACGGCTCACTCCCGTGCGCATGGTGTCAGAAGTGGTGGGCAATGCGTTTCGCTTGCCCGTACGTCAACGTCCGCCCCCTTGTCCGACACGGCCCAAGTAGAGTCCAGAAGGCAACAAATTATGGCATCGACGCTACTTCCACCGCCAAGGCCACTCGACATTACTGGCGATGCCTTTCACAACTGGACTACATGGAAAAGAGAGTTTGCTCTGTATTCCACGGCTACCGGATTGAAGCAGCAGCCTAAGGAAGTTCAGGCAGCGACCTTTCTTGTAATAATTGGCGAAGAAGGAAGGCGAGCGTTCTATACCTTCAAGTTTGAAGATGAGGATGAGAAGCAAGACGTAGACAAGCTAATTGAAAAGTTTGAAGCACACTTCGAACCAGTGACGAATCTAACGTTCGGCGAATTTCGTTTTGGCTCTCGGGGCCAACGAGAGGGGGAAGGGTTAAACGAGTGGTTAACTGACCTTAGAACGCTCGCTCGTCAGTGCGTATTCGGAGAACTAGAAGACAGACTCTTGCGCAGTCGAATTATCCTAGGAATCAGAGACAGGAGCTTGCAGCAGAAACTTCTGCCGGAAAATCATTCGTATGCCAAAGCTATTGAAATTTGCCGGGCAAAAGAGCAAGGACAGAATTGTTCTAACGAAATCCAGGAGGTCTTGGCGAGCAGAGCAGACGAAAGCAATGTACATTCTATGAAGACTGGAACCACTCTCGGTACGTGTTGAAGCTGTGGTCTCGCAGAACACGAAAAAGCAAGGTGTCCTGCTCAAGGCAAGCGTTGTAACAAGTGTGGTTGCCGGAACCACTTCGCCCGCGTATGTCGTAAACCACAAGCAACAACGAGGAGTCAAGGACGCAGAATACAGCAAGTCGAGGCGGTGGAAGAGCAGAATTATTTCCTACAAATGTTACAAGTCAACGCACTTGATGAGCACGACCCTTGGTCGGCTACTCTAGATGTCGCTGGGACCACCATCAGGTGTAAGATTGATACCGGGGCCAACTTCTGCGTCATGCCTGAGGCTACGCTAAGGAATATAACGACGCAGCCAGCGCAACCTTGCTCCTCTACGCTGCGGTCGTTTTTTGGGCCTAAGGAAAAAGGCGTCACAAATGATTGAGCTTCCGATTGCTAGTGCAACAAATGCGACAACGGCGCTGTTCTTCATTGTGAAACAAGCAGTTCCGGTTACACTAAGTGGCAAGGTCGCCGAAAGCTTAGGACTGATTTGCCGCATAAACGCGGTGGACGGCTCAGGGCCTGAAGTGCTAACGAAAGGTTTGGAAGATGTTTTTCAGGGGTTGGGAGAAATCAAGGACGTCGCCTACCACATGGAATTGAAGCCTGAAGCTCAAGGCACCATCACGTCGGCAAGGCGCATCGTCGTTGCCCTTCAAGAACGCGTCAAAACGGAGCATGACAAGATGGAGCAAGACGGAGTCATTACGAAGGTAACGGAACCAACTTCCTGGTCAAGCCATATGGTTGTGATACTAAAGAATGATAAGGTGCGCATTTGCTTAGACCCATCAGATTTGAACAAGGCGCTTCTCAGAGAGCGGTACCATATGCCGACATTGGAAGATATTTTGCCAAGATTACATGGAGCACAATATTATTCCACCCTAGATGCGTCATCGGGATTTTGGCAGATAAAGTTAGACGAGCCGAGCTCCCGCTTATGCATAATGAGTACGCCCTACGGTCGATATAGGTTTCTGCGCATGCCTTTCGGCATCTCTTCGGCCCCAGAAGTTTTTCAGCATGTAATGCATGAAATACTGGAGGGCCTGAGGGGCGTTGCTGTCGTAATGGACGACATTCTTGTGTGGGGAGAAACGCGAGAGCAGCACGACAACAATTTGATCGCCTTGCTGGAGAGATGCAGACAACACAACTTGAAATTGAATAAGAAAAAGTGCCATTTCCTGCAGCCCCGAGTCCGCTACATGGGCCACGTTTTCACTAAAGAAGGTGTGTGCCTGGACCCCAGCAGAGTGGAAGACATCATGGAAGTGCCGCCTCCGCAAAACCGTAAGGAATTGCAAATTTTTCTAGGCATGATAAACTTCGTGGCGCGCTTCGTCCGGAACATGTCCACCTTGTCTGCACCGCTTCACGATCTTTTGAAAAAAAGACGTTGCATGGGTGTGGACAGACCAGCAAGAAGACAGTTTTCACCAGCTTAGAGAAACACTCACTCGGGCACCAGTCCTTGCTTATTTTAACCAAGAAAAACATGTGACTTTGTCCGTAGATGCCAATCAGCGTGGTGTAGGAGCTGTTCTTCTGCAGGATGGGCAACCAATTGCCTATTCGTCTCGTTCGCTGACAGAAACACAGCAGCTATACGCACAGATCGAAAACGAAACGCTCGTCATTGTTCACGGCTGCACAAAATTTCATGATTATATTTTTGGGCAGTCCGAAGTTATCGTCGAGTCCGATCACTGACCTTTAGAACACATTTTCAAAAAAACATTGTGCGAATGCCCTCTAAGATTGCAACGCATGAGGCTTGTTTTACAAAGGTACCCAATCAAAGTGACTTATAAACCAGGCAAGCACCTGTTCCTAGCTGATGGGCTTTCTCGCTTCCCAAGTCCTACCCAACTAAAAGATGAGACAGAACAATTCCAAGTTAACACTCTTTCTCTTCTTCCGGTGTCAGATCAACAGCTCGAGAGCATTCGCAACGAAACCGACAAAGATGCTACCATGGCTGAACTTCGCACCTACTCAAGCACAAAATGGCCAGAATCGAGGGACAAACGGTCGCATGCCCAGCGCCCTTACTGGCGCTACCGCGACGAGCTGCACGTCGAGGATGGTCTGCTACTCAGGAGCAACAAAATCGTCATTCCTCCAGCCAAGCGACCGGAGGTACTCCGCTTGCTACACGCTGCCCATGGAGGGGAAGAAAAAATGAAGATGAGAGCCAGACAGGTAATGTACTGGCCCGGAATGAACGCGGACATTTCGGTCCTAGCTAAGTCATGTGCAGCTTGCCAAAAGTACAAGCGCAGAAACACCCGCCTACCAATGCTGAGCCACGAGATACCAAGTCTGCCGTGGCAAGTCGTAGCCCTTGATATTTTCTACCACAATGACCAGACATACCTAATCCTGGTTGATTTCTACTCGTTCTTTTTCGAGATTCAACACCTACGTCAATCAACAGCTGAAGCCGTAAACAACGCCTGCATGCTCGTTTTTGTGACTCACGGCATTCCGACAAAGCTGTGCAGCGATAATGGACCACCTTTTAACAGTGCTTGCTTCCGGTCTTTCCTGTCACACCTAGGAATCCTCCATTTGACGTCAAGTCCATATTACTCCCGCGGTAAATGCATGGCGGAGCGTGCAGTGCAAGAGGCGAAAAAGTTGCTAAAGAAATGTCCTTTTGCAACATTTGATTTTACAGCGCCCTCCTGGAGTGGAGAAATATGCCCAGGGACGAACACTTGAAGTCGCCTGTTCAGCGGTTGATGGGACGTCAAACCAAAACTCGACTGCCAGTCCTTCCCCAGCACCTGGAGCCTCAGACTGTGCCACCAGAGTCCGCAACCGCCTTCAAGACATACGGGAAAAACAACGGATCTTCTACAACAGGATTGCCAAGCACCAGCCAGCACTTCTCAGTGGTTCGCCAGTATCGGTATACAACACTACACGCAGAACCTGGTCCCCAGCAGTGGTTATTGGACCTGCAGGTCCACCAAGGTCGTACAATCTAGCCACACACAGCGGACAACAGCTGAGGCGTACCAGGGAGCATCTGTCCGAAAGGCAACCGCAGGTCGGCCCTACGAACCGCTCGCCGGCGCAATCTTCTCAGCCTGGCCCTGCGACGGCACTGACAGAACCAGACTCAATTCGCAGGAGTGACCGCGTCCGTAGAGCCCCACAACGGTATCCCCTACCGGAAAGACGACAGTGATAGCCCCTTGTCAAATGTATAGGCTCACTTCTAACATTGTTCTTTTTTTCCCTTTATCTTACTGTTGTTACCTTATGTTGAAACTTCTCAAAAAAAAGAAAAAAAAAGGAAGATGTAACTAGAGGCTTCGTCATGTACACGCGTCATAGATAGGCACCTACTGCGCATGCCTCCTTTTGTGTGTGCCCTTTATAGGCAGTGCCATATCTGACAATAAAGCTTTCGACTTCTGACACGGCTCACTCTCGTGCACAAGTGAGACCGTTAGTTTGCGGATGGTAAGGGGTGGAGTGGCGATAGAGAGGAGCCACAGAGGCGCAAAATTTTTTCAACCACATCGGCGATAAATTGCCGTCCACGGTCACTGATGACAATCCGTGGAGCACCGTGACAGAAAAGAGGAAACAGCGGCTGCTGTGGCCGATATCAGTGCGTCCGTTTCCGTATAACGAGTTAAATAATCTACGCACACTATAACATATCGGTGGCGGGATGGGGTCTTAGGAAGGGGTCCGAGCAAGTCGATGCCGACTTTTTCAAAAGGGGATGTCGGTGGTGAGATGGGCTGCAAATACCCTGCCGGGGCAGTGGTGGATTGCTTGTGGCGCTGACATATAGCGCAGCTGGCAACGTACTGTTTTGTGGTGTTCCACATTTTCGGCCATTAGAACCTCTCACGTAGTCGATGTAGCGTACGTGTGAAACCGAGATGACCGGATGTTATGTCATCGTGCATAGAACGAAGGACGACCTGGTGCAGGCTTTCCGGCACCACTAGAAGCAACGGGAGGCCGTCGGCTGAATAGTTTCTCTTGTACAGCAAGCCATTTGAAATTGTAAAGTGCTTGTCGGTGGAGTTATGTGCAGCTTCGAGCAAGGGTTTCAGGGTAGGGTCGCGTTGTTGCTCACGTTTGAAGCTGCTGGTATCTGGGAAGTCGGACGAGACAGAAACTAAATAGTCATCAATGTCATCGTCGTCAGCATTGGTGTGTACTGAAGGAAGGCGGGATAATCAGTCGGCATCCGTGTGACATCGTCCGCTCTTATAGGTCACAGAAAAGCTGTACTCTTGGAGGCGCAACGCCCAACGAGCCAGCCGGCCAGACGGGTCGCGAAGTCCCACAAGCCAGCATAGTGAGTGATGATCGGACACTATTTTGAACTCGCGCCAATGTAGATACGGTCGGAACTTCTGAATGGCGAAGACGACTGCTAAGCACTCGAGCTCGGTGACGGTGTAGTTCTTCTCTGCTCTGGTCAGTGTCCGACTGGCATATGCTACGACGTGCTGACAGCTGTTGCAGAGTTGGACCAGCACAGCACCAACACCTAGGCCACTAGCATCAGTGTGAAGTTCAGTGAAAGCGTCAGGATCAAAATGCTTCAGGATGGGTCCTGAAGTCAATAAAAACTTCAGCTATTGAAATGCAGCCTCACATTTATCATCCCACAAGTACGGTGTGTCTCTATGAAGAAGGGACGTCAGTGGGGAGGCAAGTTGTGCGAAGTTCTTAATAAATCGGCGGAAATATGAGCACAGACCCAGAAAACTTCGCAGGTCCTTCACTGTTCGTGGTTGCTCAAAGTTGCGAACCACTACGGTCTTCTGTGGGTCTGGTGGTATGCCTTCTTTATCCACGAGAAAGCCTAATACGAGGGCTTGACTTTCTCCAAAATGGCACTTCTTTGAGTTTAAAACAAGGCCAGCTTCCCGTAAGCATTCAAGCACAAGTGACAAGCGGTGGTTATGCTCTTGAAAAGTCTTTCCGTAGATAATCACGTCATCTAAATAGCACATGCAAATTTCCCATTTTAGTCCACAGAGTACTGTATCCATAAATCTCTCGAATGTCGCTGGAGCATTGCCCAAACCAAAGGGCATAACGTTAAACTCAAAAAGACCATCTGGTGTTACGAAGGCCGTCTTCTCTTTATCTGAGGGATGCATAGGAATTTGCCAATACCCAGAACGCAAGTCAACAGAAGAAAAATAGGAGGCAGAATGCAGGCAGTCCACGGCGTCATCTATACGTGGCAAAGGGTAGACGTCTTTTTTTTGTAATGACATTTAGGCGACGATAGTCTACGCAGAATCTCCATGAATTATCCTTCTTCCTGGCTAGAATGACAGGAGCTGCCCACGGACTACACGATTCTTGTATGACGCCCTTCTTTAGCATGTCTTCAACTTGCTCAGTGATGACTTTCCTTTCGGAAGGCGATACGCGATAGGGCTTCTGGCGTATTGGTGGTGCTTGGCCTGTATAGATGCGGTGTTGCGTACGTGAAGACGGTGGCGTAACGGTAGACGCCTCCTCTTGGGCAAAGTCAAAGACTGAGGCGTAGCCTGCGAGCGCCTCCTGCAGCAGAGACCGTTCAGTTGAAGGAAGCGACTTGTTGATCATACGGTCAATGCTGGCACACTAGTCGGGGTACGAATTGGCGTGGGGTTTCTTTACGGCCGCCGACAGTTCAAGTGACCGTATGGTAAGAGTACTTTGCTCTTGAAAGCTTGCCAATTTAAGTCCTGCAGGCAGAGATATGGGCTGCGCGGCAACGTTCACAGTCCACAAATCGGCACAACCATCGACGGCGAGCACGAGGCAACGAGGCACAATAACGTTTTTCTTAAGTGCGTTACCGAAGTTAGGCTCGGCTAAACCGTAGTAAGAACCCGCACGAGAACGGGAAGAGTTTACGCGCACAAACATTGCAGTATGCGGGGCCAAACAGACGTCTTGAGACAGGGAAAACACGTGCGAGCTGTCATCAACGGTATCTTCCGTCAATGGAGAGGGCAACACGGTACGAAAAATAATCCAACCACTACCACAATCCACAGTGGCACCACATTCACGCAAAAAATCTATACCTAGAATGACGTCGTGGGTCGCACGTGCGAGCACCGTTAGTTCAGCTCTAAACGTTTGATTTCCTACAGAAAGTAAAACAGAACAAACACCAACCGGGCTCAACGTTTCTCCCCCTACGCCGCGGAACGTAGCACTCCGATTCCAAGCAAACATTACTTTCGTCCCAAGGCGATTTTTAAAAGACATGCTCATTATAGAAACTGCAGCACCGGTATCGACTAATGCAACAGTACTCACATTGTCTACAAAAACACTCACTTTGTGCTCAACCATTACAACACAAGGGGGTCTTGCGGAAGATGATTTTGCGGCCTCGCCCCCATCGGTCGCACCAGTTAGTTTTCCAGTGGTGGTGGCGTACCCGAGCGGCGACGCGGGGTCGGGGATCGCTGTTGGCGTGCGGGTGGTGGTTTAACGCTGCGGTAGGAGCAAGGCGAGTCAGCACGTGCTGCTTGTTGCCGTTGGACAGAGCTCTGAAATGGTCGAGACTCGCCAGCAGGCGCATAGGGCGTGTACACGTTGAACCGTGGAGCTCGCTGCTGGCGACGGTAGCAGTACCTAGCGATGTGTCCAGGTAGCCCGCAGTTGTAGCAAGTACGGGTGTCGCGTCTAGTCGTCTCCGGCGAGGTAGACCTCGTTGGTTGATAAAAGCCGGGAGATGGCGGCTGAGGAGTATATCGCCGTGATGCAGCTTGCCTGCGTTCCTGGTTTTCGAGTGGCCGTTCACTCCTTCGTTAGAACCGATCGGTGTAATTCGGGCGAGGCTCAAAGTAGCTCTGACGCATCGAGGGTACCGGTGGTTCATGGGGGCGTTGGTCCAATGCACACTGACGGCAGACACCGGTGGTGTCCACAGCTTGCAGTTGAGCAAGTTCTTCCTTAAACAATCGTCTTATAATCGAAGAGATGTCGCCCTGCGATGAAAGGCTGACACTTGCAATCGTGGGCACATTGTCAAGACGTCCAAATTTCGGTAGGATTCTCCTCCTCTTTAGCGCTTCAAACGCTCGGCAGTGTTTCCTTAGGTCGGAAGGTGTGTGTAGGTCTTCCTTAGTGATAAGAAAATTGTAGACGTCTTCCGCGATTCCCTTGAGAAGATGACCTACCTTATCTTCGTCAGACATGGTCGCACTCACGATTCCGCAAAGTTTGAAGACGGCCTCGATGTAGGTGGTGCATGTTTCGCCAGGTAACTGAGCTCTGCGTGAAAGCGTTTGCTCCGCCTGCTTGACCTTAGCAGTCAAGTCACCAAAACACCTCTTCAGCTCGTCCACAATAATGTGCCATGTGGTCAATGCATTCTCGTGGTTGTCGAACCAAAGAGACGCGGTGCCATCGAGAAAGAACACCACGTTCTCGAGCCGCTTAGCAGTGCTCCAGCGGTTGCTGCGACTCACTCTTTGGTAGTGCTTGAGCCAATCCTCAACATCGTCATCCGGCTGCCCCGAAAAGATCCTTGGATGACGTTCGGACGTGCTGCAGCCAGCTTGTCCTGGCGGGTGAGCGTGTTGCTCATCAGCGGCGAGGTTGCTATGGCCTGCTCCTGCGTCCTCCATGTCTGGTAGCTGCGGTGGTAAGCCTGCCAAGCGTCTGCTCCGTCGCAAAATTGGTAGAGCTGGGTCGTCCAGATTGATGTACCCGGCACCTTCCACCAAACTGTTACGAGTGATTGTGTTTATTTACAGATGAGGTGAAATGGCGTTGGGAAAGAGCAGCGTACTTCTGAGACAGACCTAGTCCGGTTCACCCAACCACACAGTCCAAGCGCCGGCTCCACTACTCTTCTTCTTCTTCCGCGCCCCGTACGCTCGCGCATCTTCGTTGCATTATTCTCATATGTTTTTGCCAAGTACCTGGTCAAAACGGTTGGTCTGGGACTGTTTGGAGATGTAGGGGGTTTACAAGCTTCTAGAACTGACACTATAATTGCATTTGTACATTGTTTTGACAGTGTTCGAGATTGTCATATTGTGTTGAAAAATGCAACTAAAGCTTTTGTTGAAGCTTGAGAGAGATGTGCCAACATGGAATAATGGATGCGAAGAGGGCCCATCGCCCTTTTTTGCCATTTGAGAGCACAATGTTTAGTTCCCTTAATGTAAGTGGGTTGTTGGAGACTGTGTTTCAGACTTGTTGGCGCCGCCATTATACCTGTTGGCGGAACTGGAAATATTGTAGAAGTTTTCTCATAATGTGTCGGCTTGAGCTTCTATTGTTGTCTGGATGTCTTGACTTCTATATATGGGTACGGCCCCAGCATCATTGATGTCAGCACCCTGGGAGCATAAAAGCCCGACTACATCGCGGAACCGACTAATGGGCACTGCGGAGGCACTGAGACGATGCGTGTCACAAATTCGTACCTATTCCTTCTACAGGTGAGACTAGCTCAGTATAGATGTATCGTAGCAACGACATTTGTCTCTTGCTTTTGCCGTTCCCACGTTCACTGCTTGTACAGTTTCTGACTCTACTCCTGTCCGTTGATTTGCTATGTTCCTGTTGCAACATCGAATCCAACCCAGGGCCAACTGAGAAAATGCTCATGAAAATACTAGGCGATATACGTGAGTTAAACCAAGGCATGGATTCGGTGAATCAGTAGCTTAGTGAAAATACTAAAAAGCTAGCTTGCACTGCGAAATCGTTGGATGATCTGTCTGCCACTGTGGCTGATTATACTGGGAAAGCAGATGTGCTGCAAAACTGTTAACAGCCCAACACTCAAAGCGCATGTTCTGGAAAACAGAAACAGGAGGAATAACTTAATCACCTATGGTGTAAAGGAAACTGCCGAAGAAGACCAGCAGTTCCTTGAGAAAATAGTTTCCAAGGGCATATTTCACGATCTGTAAATATACGAGATGTACCATTTGAACAAATTCCCAGGACTAGAAGGCCTTCTGCAAACAAATGCCGATCAGTTATTATCAAATTACTAGATAAAATATACAAGGTCAAGATTCTAAAACACTCTAGTAAACTAAGAAACTCGCCATTTAGCATATCAGAAGATTTCTCAGCTCGTGTGCAACAAATTCAAAAACCGCTTTGGGATAGCGCAAGAACGCAGAGAGATAAGGGTGATAAAGCTGTGCTTTTTTCGACAAAAATAATATCAATGACAAACATTTCCGTTGGTATGAGGATGGAAATGAAAGATTGCCGTTTGCTACGCAGTGAGAAAGCTGTAGAGAAATCCGCACCAGGCAATATAAACACCGCATGCCCACGAAAAGCTACGGGGATGTGAAAGCGCTGGGAACCAACGACATGCGCCAGAAGATCAGAGCGGTCCTGCGTGAGGAGCTGCGGATGATGTTCCCATAATCGCAACCTGAAGTGGGTTCAATAGCCTAGATCGTTCGCGAAGAGCTTCAGCAGTCGCTAGGAGTTGCTGTACCACAGCAACCTGAGCCGGAAGCCATGAGGTATGCTGCTGCCGCACGCCATGCGGTTGTCACTCCGCGCAATCGCCAAGGTACCGCTCCGTCGCCTTTCCGTCGTCAGACGCCACAGCCACCTTTGAAGCCATTCCTCCTGCCTGTGAGCCAACAAAACGCCCCGAAGAAAACCGATGTCTCACACACCAGCGACCACTGCCTGCTCTACGGGGAAGCTGGTCATACCTGCCGTCCTTGCTAGTGCCGCATGATACCGCAAGATACCGCAAGGTACCGCAAGAAGACACGGCTTCGCTATCAACTCACCGCGCCTTCAGCTTGGCGAACAACCAGGCGACACTGCCGACTACCTCGCTGGAGCGCAGTAGGCATCCCGACAACCTTCGCAGCAGAACAAGCCGACGTAGCCGTGACCCCACGCCGCGACCCAGCCGCAACACAAGACGACGAACAATTGATCTTGACGTTCTCATCAACGGCCACAACGTCACCGCTCTCGTCGACACTGGGGCCGACAATTCCGTCGTAAGTGGGCTGTTCGCCGTGCAGCTGAATGAAGTTTAGTCTGCGTGGGAAGGCCCCGCAATGCGGACAGCTGGAGGTCACCTAGTAACGACGGCGGAAATCTGCATAGCGAGAGTCGCGATTAACAACAGCATTTATCTTGCGAGCTTCGTAGTCATATAGCATTGCTAGAAAGACGTCAGCCTTTGTATGAACTTCGAACGCCTACATGGTGCAGTCATCGACCTGAGACCCGAGTCGATAGCACTATTCAGCAAAAAAAGACTACCACGTCATGCGCCGCTAGAAAACCACGCTCTGACTGTGCTGGAAGTCCAAGCAACGTAAATGTAATTGGTAGTGAAGCTTCCATAGGAGCCGATTCGTTCAGAAAATGGCTACACATTCGTGGCTCATGGGGCTTAGCGCAATCTGTGTGAGAAGCCGGAACATTTCCGGCGGGACAAAAATAACCCGGATGTGACGCAATAATAGGTAAAACAGTGACGTAATTTTATTGGCACTGGTGCAAAATTTGACCTTAAAAGATATTTCTTAGGCTCCTGATTGCTAAGGACTCGCGCTAAGGCGAACCGGCAAGTCATTGGCGAGTGCGCTAGTAGCGAACGCTAGCTAAACTAATGTCGTCTCGTGACTAAACACTGTTGTTTAAGTGTACAGCCGTTTAATTCGTCTTGGTTTTATCAGCAAACTTTATTCTTCGAGCATTTATTTTGCGTTCGTGTCATCTTCCACACAGGGATTATAGTAAGGAGCAGCGTACCTCTCGTCTGTGCAGGGCTGCTTATTTGCTTTGCAGATGCGCTGGAGCTTTAAAAAGCTCATTGTTTGTGCGCTTAAGTTGTAACGAGAAGAAATGACGCCTGGTGACGCCAAAATGGTTGCATTTCAGTTTTATTCAGTGGTCCCAATAACGCAATTTTATCCCGCGCTACACAATAAGCATAAACGGCGCAATAAGTACACAAAGTGCGTACACTACATGCACTCTCTTTTTCCTTATGTTTCGATAATATAACATTACGTGTAACGTATACAGCATGCGAATTGCAGTGCGACAGATAATTTAGCGATCTACTCACCGATAACAGAAGGTATAGTAGGCACTGCACGCACACGAAGGAAACCGGGCAGCAGGAATACTGGTCCATGAAAATCGAGCAAGCATTCTACTTCGAAGTGTTGCCCCGGTGTCTTATTTAGAATGGATGGGTCGCCAGGCGTACGCGTGAAGCTCTTGCATCCTTGCACACCACATCGTTTCCGCGGGTACGGAGGAAAGCTTTCCGCGTTAAATGTTAGCTGCGTCGTCTCGTTGCCCGTTGAACGCCGTAATCAACACGTTCGCCAACGATGATGTAACTCTCCCCACAATAAATTAGAGAACGCATGCAAGTGCGAAACACAAGAGCACGTGAGGGGGCGTGTCATCACAGACGAACATTGCGAGCGCACCTTTCCATGCACCGCAAGGGCTGCAGTGAATAACTATGATGTGCGCCTCTCTTCAGGGGGCGCTAAGAAGAAGGTATTTCGTGATAAATAAATACTGTCATGCATTCTTGGCTCATTGGGCCTACATAATATTGTTCGGGAAATAAATGGTATTTGTAAAACATCAAGATTGCTTCGCCTTTGAATAAGACTTAGGTTATCGCTTGTAGTATTTGTTCCCTCGAAAAAAAGTCGCGTTTCATTCGCAGCACCCACAAGTCCCTTCGCTGGTGCCATTGGCAATAGGTTCATAAAAGCTTTTTGCCCGAGGCTTCGTGACCTATTTGGATCCACCTTGGACCAAGTCAGCATTCCCCCTCGCTCCAGCGTCATCATTTCCGTCGGCACTCAGATATGAGCAGACGTGGAATGCGTCTTTGAGCGGACCAGCACCTATTGATCAACCGCGAGATATGCGCCGCAAAAGAAATAGCCGAACTGCCCAGAGGATAATCAACAGTGATACTCACAAACTTCAGCCACAAGCACAAGCATATGAGCAAAGGCACAAGGGTCGCCTGCATGGAAGAAATTGTGGAAGCTACCAATGCTTTCGCGCACACCGATTCCACCGAACCTACTCCGACTAACCAAACTGCTCATCCAGCTGTCGACGCCAATCGGAGCCTTCAAAAGCATAAGCAAGAACAACTGAATATCGTGCTCCTCAAATACAAGGACTGCTATTCATCCTTGGCAAGAATTCGGCAGACCTCAGTCGCGAAACATCGCATCATAACAGTGGAAAATGCTCTATGACTTCATGAAAACGCGTAGAGAGTTTCGACGAGAGAACGCGAGGCCGTATAAAGAAACTAGTCCACGAATTGCTACGCGACGAACTTTTCCAGCCGTCCAAGAGTTCGTGGGCGTGACCTATGGTGATAGTGACATAGACGGAACGCTACGTTTTAGCGTCGATTATAGCCTCGTGAGCGAAATGACGAAAAAGGACGTGTACCCTCCCCCACGATTAGATCACGCCCTGGATCGACTACACAACGTGAGGTACGTTTCGTTGATGGACCTCAAGGCCGGTATTTTGAAGTCGACGAGAGAGTCCGAGATAAGAGCACCTTCATTACACCCGACGGTCAGTTCGCGTTGAAGGCTATGTCATTTTGTCATTGCTTAACACCGGCGACTTTCCAACGCGTTATGGATAGAGTGCTGGCAGGTTTGAAGTGACAGACTTGTCTCGTGTTCTTGCACAGGGTCACTGTGTTTGCCTCAAACGTCGAGGAAGACCTCCGGCATCTTGACACTGTACTTCAAGCAATGAAGGCCTCCGGTCTCACCTTGACGCCTGATAAGTGCCGTTTCTCGTACGAGGAGCTCTTGTTTTTGGGTCGTGTGATCAGCAAGTCTGTAGTGAGGCCAAACCCCCGCAATGGCTGTCATCGCTGCTTTCCTGCTACCAACAGACAAGAACGTCGTACGCCGATTTCTCGGCTTGTGTGCCTATTACAGACGCTTTGTCAAGAAATTTTACCGGATCGCCAAGCCGCTAACGCAATTCACGAAAACCACGGTTGAATTCAAGTGGGAAACAGCGCAAGTTGAAGTACTTAAAGAACTGAAGCAACATGTGTCGTCTCCGGTACTAGCGCATTTTGACGAATGCGTCTAAACGGAAATCCACACCGACGCAAGCTCGTTAGCACTCGGCGGAGGCCTTGTGCAGAGGACTGACGGATTGGAAAAAAATGCAGAAATCTGCACGCTACAAAGAAACATACAGATGACTGGAAACCGCTATCAGTTATGCTAGCCGGTCGTTATATAAGGCGGAAGTCAACTATTCCACAACAGAAAGGGAGTGTCTTGCCATCATCTCGGCTACATCCAAGTTTCGCTCCTACCTCTGCGGCAGCCCTTTGAAAGATTTTAGCGACCACCACGCCTAGTGTTGGCTAGCTAACTTGAAGGACCCTTCAGGTCGTCTCACACGGTGAAGTCTTACACTTCCAGAATTTGGCATTACTGTCGTTTACAGGTCCACAAAAAAGCACTCTGACGCCGACTCCCTGTTTCGTGGCCGCATCGACCCACTGCCACATGGCGACCAGGATGATGACTGCTCTTGAGAACCATAAGTACTGGCGACTTCGCTGAACGCAAGCGAGCTGACCCAGAACTCAGGGGCCTTGTGGAATACCTCGAGGGTAGGACCACTGTTGCTCCGAAGGTATTTAAGCGATGACTGGTACTCGATTTACTTGCGAAACGGCATTATCCTAAAGAACTTCTCGTCACATCAAACCAAATACATTCTTGTGGCACCTTCAGCATTGCTACTATATATCCTCCAGTCCCTACACCACGACCCCATAACTGGACAGTCGTGGGGTCGTTGCTTCCCACACGCTTGCGAGAATACAGCAAAAGGACTTGCCAGGACTGCCACGTGCGCCAGACACCGCCGACAACGCCAGCGGGATACCTTACGCCAGGTATCCACCTCGTACCCCCTTCCAGCAGCTGGGGCCGTTTCCGACGTGGACGTCCGACAACAAGCGAATCGTTGTAGCCACGGACTACCTCACCCGTTCCGCTGAAACCAGAGTCCTGCCTAAAGGAAGTACCATCGAAGTTCTTCGTCGATAACATCCTACTGCGCAATGGCGCCGCAGATATCCATGTCACCGACAGCGGTAGGGCTTTTACGGTAGACCTAACCCAAGCATATTGAAATAGAGCCAGACAAGCCAGCGGCAGACCACAGCCTACCGCCCACCGACCAAGGGCCTGACCGAGCGTCTAAATAAGAGCATCGCTGAAATGTTGACCATGTACGCCGACATCGAACACAAGACATGGGACACCGTCCTTCCACAGATAGCATTAGCTTACAACACGGCAGTTCAGGAAAAACGCACATGACGCTGTTTAAGCTAGTTTACAGAAGAAACCCCTGGACGACGCTTGACGCCATGCTGTCAATGACGAGGCCATCCTGGACACTGTCCTCGTCTTCGGCGACACTTCGTGGAACGCCAGCCCGGCGACCGTATCTTGGTCTGGACTCCGATCTTCGAGATGCCGACGTAGACTCACTGAAAAACTGCGCCAATACTTCAGCCAATACAAGGTGGTTTGACTTCTCGGCGCTCTGGACTCCGATGGCATCCCGGACGAAATTACGAACTCGCAGCGGCGCCGCACATGACCAGATATCGTGCACGTCGCGCGTCTTAAGCCGTTTTATGCGCGTTAGCGAACCTGAGGACTCTCCTTTTAGTGGCGAAGCACCTTGGGGTCTCGGCATGTCGGCGTGCATCATCGTCTACTGCCGTGACGGTCCATTTGCTTGAGCGCATGAAAAGGCACCACCGCCTCAGCGCGCCGTGTGACTAGCAAGAGCGAACGGTGCGCGTTGACTATTCGCAATTCCCACGAACTATAGGTGGAGCGGCGTGCGATTCAAGATGGCGCCAGGAGCAGGGTCAGCCCGTTTGTTAGCACAGGATCAGATAGGAAGTGCGGACGTACGGCCCGTTCCTCTTTCACCGGATGGAATCATGAGGTGCAGTGAAATCGATTTGAGACCAAAATACTTTTCCAAACCACGGAAAGTGCTAAGGGCTCGCCACCTCTTATTTGCTGCGGTGTGCAAGGTTATATTTCAGCACCGTTACCGTGCATGAACAATGCTTTGCGAAATACTGTGCGTGCTACCGAAAACTGCATAAACTAGAATCGATGTATCAACTGAACGGCACTCCGAGGTAGTGCGTACTGAGCCTGCCTGACGGATTTGCCACAGTAGTAGGCCGCTATAGCGAGTATACATCGCCCTCGCTGCTGCACGGGACCGCATGTTTAACGTGGTGATGGTTAGCAAACATATATTGCCACGCCCACTTCTTGTCTTGTTTTGATGTATTCGGGTTTGACCGGCAGGGACGGTTATCAACGCTCGACGCTGTCCGCAAAGTAGTGTTCTAGAAGCGTCGCGATTGTAGTAGATCGGTTTGTTAAGATTGCGCCCCGCACGCGAATGTTCCAGTTTTGTCTAGAGATAACGCCGCCACCAGCGATATTGCTGGAAAGTTCGATAGCGCCTGTATAAAAGCCGACGCGCTTGATCGCTTGTCAGTTGATCGACGGACGACGCCCTGTTCGCCGCTATCATTGTACAGCGTGCATTGCTGTAGTTCTAGTTCTCATTTTCCGGCCACAAGTTCGGCCAAATAAACAGTTTCACCCTACAAACGCCGACTGCTGTGTTCGTCGACGTCACGACCACGTGACATCTGGTGGAGGTGCTATCTGGTGGAGGTGCTATCGGCGTATTCGTCGAAATGCGCAAGTATCGGAGGTGTCTGCAGGCGTCGTTTCAGTTCATGAAATGCTTCGACTTGCGCTGTTTGCCACCTGAATTCGACGTCGGTCTTTGTGAGCTGCGTTAGTGGCTCGGCGATCCGTGAAAAGTCTTTGACAAAGCGTCTGTAATAGGCGCACAAGCCGAGAAATCGGCGCACGGCCTTCTTGTCGGTGGGTGGCGGGAAAGCGGCGATGGCTGCTGTTTTCTGCGGGTCTGGGAGCACTCTAGTCTTGCTGATCACGTGACCCAGAAACAAGAGCTCCTCGTACGCGAAGCGGCACTTTTCTGGCTTCAGGGTGAGCCCGGAGTTCTTGATTGCTTGAAGTACGGATTGAAGTCGCTGGAGGTGTTCGTCGAAGTTCGAGGAATACACAACGACGTCGTCCAAGTAAACAAGGCAAGTCTGCCACTTCAAGCCAGCTAATACAGTATCCATGACTCGTTGGAAAGTCGCAGGTGCCGAGCAAAGACCGAAGGGCATGACCTTGAACTCGAACAGGCCGTCCGGCATTATAAAGGCGGTTTTTTCTCGGTCTCTCTCGTCGACTTCAATTTGCCAGTAGCCGGTCTTAAGGTCCATCGACGAAAAGTAATTCGCGTTGTGGAGTCGATCCAGGGTGTCGTCTATCCGTGGGAGAGGGTATACGTCCTTCTTTGTGATTTTGTTCAGGCGACGATAATGGACGCAGAAACGTAGGGTCCCATCCTTCTTCTTCACTAACACCACGGGAGACGCCCACGGGCTGTTGGACGGCTGGATGATGTCGTCGCGTAGCATTTCATCGACTTGTTTCTTAACGGCCTCCCGTTCCCGCGTCGAAACCCGGTAGGGACTCTGACGGAGTGGTCGAGCATTTTCTTCTGTTATGATGCGGTGCTTAGCAAGGGGCGTTTGTCGGACCCGCGACGACGACGAGAAACAGTCCCTGTATTCCTGCAGAAGGCGTCGAAGCTGTTGCTGTTGGCGAGCGGGAAGACTTGGGTTTACGTCGAAGGGTGGCTCAGGGATCGTCGTCGTAGCTTCGTCAGAATCTGAAAAGGCAAACGCATCGCTGACAGCCAAGATTTCTTCGATGTACGCAATCGTGGTGCCCCTGCTCAGGTGTCTGTATTCTTGGCTGAAATTCGTTAGCATCACGCTTCCTTTCCCTTCATACAGCCGAGCAATGCCTCTTGCGACGCAAATGTCACGGTCTAGCAGCAAACCCTGATCGCTCTCGATGACACCTTCGATGCATTCAGCCGTTTCGGTGCCGACGGGAATTATGATGCTGGATCTAGGAGGAATGGTGACTTGATCCTCGATCACGTTCAGGGCATGTTGACATGGGTTCGTATCCGGCGGTGTCGCTTTCTCCGACGATAGGGTTATCGACTTGGTTCTTAAGTCGATGACGGCGCCGTGGTCACTTAGGAAGTCCATTCCAAGTATCACATCCCTGGAGCAGTTTTGTAGGATTACAAAGCTCGCAGGATAAGTCCGGTTGTTGATAGTGACTCTCGCCGTGCAGACACCAATCGGCGTTATTAGATGGCCTCCAGCGGTACGGATCTCGGGGCCTTCCCAAGCAGTCCTAACTTTCTTCAACTTTGCTGCGAACGGCCCACTGATGACGGAATAGTCGGCTCCAGTATCGACGAGAGCGGTGACGTTGTGGCCGTCGATCAGAACGTCGAGGTCGCTAGTCCGCCGTCTTGCGTTGCGGTTACGTCGCGGCGTCGGGTCACGGCTACGTCGGTTTGCACCGCTGCTTCCGCGTTGCGTCGTCAGGTCTGCTTCCGGTCGCAAAGTTTCGTCTTCGGGACGTCGACGTCGTTCGGCGTGCGGCGGGTGCTCGGAACTTCGTCGCGGTGTCGTCGTCGACGGCGGAGGATCTTCAGCATTTCGTCGTTCAGCAACCGCACCTCCATCGGTTGCTGCCCTTAGTTTTCCGGATACGGGCTAGGCGACCGGCCCCGGTTTGGGCCAGTGTACTGCCGGCGGTGCGGTGACATGTAGCGGCCGGGCGACGGTGAGCGGGAAGGTAGTCGTTCTTGCCACTGTGTGCCTGTGAGGTAGTCGTCGATGTCGCGAGGCCGTTCGCCTGGCTGCGGGCGCGGCGCGTTGACGAGGAATCCGCGTAGCCCCATCTGACGGTACTGGCAGCGGCGGTACGTGTGGCCGGCCTCCCCGCAGTGGTAGCAGAGCGGGCGGTTGTCAGGGGCACGCCAGACATCGGTCTTCCTCGGGGTGTAGCGCTGGCCGACAGGTGGGCGGTAGGGCGTCGGTGGCGGCGGCGGCGTCTGGCCGACAGGTGGAAGGTAGGGCGTCGCTGGCGGCGTCTGGCTACGGTACTGCGGCGATGTGTCGTCTTGGCGTGGGCGTGGAGGAGGAGCATGACGGCGGGCTGCAGCAGCATAGCTCATAGCTTGCGGCTGCGGCTCTGCTAGCTGAGGCGCACCGAGTGAATGCTGGATCTCCTGGCGCACGACGTCGGCGATGGAATCCACTTGAGGTTGCGACGAAGGTAGAATTTTTCGCAGCTCCTCTTGCACGATTGCTCGAATCGTCTCACGCAGGTCGGCGGATCCTAGTGCTTGAACGTCGGCGTAGCTTGTGGTCGAGAAGCTGCGGTTGTATTGCCGTGTTCGCATCTCAAGCGTTTTCTCGATTGTTGTTGCTTCGGAGACAAATTCTTCGACGGTATTCGGCGGATTCCTCATAAGTCCAGCGAAGAGTTGTTCCTTTACTCCTCGCATGAGGAAGCGGACTTTGTTGTCCTCGGGCATGGCAGGGTCAGCGTGGCGAAATAGCCGGGTCATTTCCTCTGCAAAGATGGCCACGCTTTCATTTGGAAGTTGGACCCGTGTCTCCAGCAAGGCTGCGGCCCTTTCCTTTCGGACGACGCTTGTGAACGTCTCCAGGAAAGCGCTGCGAAAGGCGTCCCAGGTTCGAAGAGTGGACTCCCGATTCTCGAACCAGGTCCTTGCTGCATCTTCCAGGTAAAAGTAGACGTGGCGCAGCTTGTCTTCGGAGTCCCAGTTGTTGAACGCTGAGACCCTTTCGAAGGTCTCGAGCCAGGTTTCCGGGTCTTCGAATGACGACCCGCGGAAAGTTGGCGGCTCCTTGGGCTGCCGGAGAAGTATCGGCGCAGGCTGCACGGGGTCGGTCATCGTCGCTGCGGTCGGTGTTGGGACCTGGGGCTGCCTGGTGTTTTCAGGAAGGAGCCCGTACTCTGGTTGCAGTCCCTTCTCCCTGCGGCTTGTTCGACGATCCGGGTTTTCTTTGCCGTCGTCCTCGCCGCGGCTTGGGTTTGGGTCAGCGCTTCGCAGGGGCGTCCGGATCATGGAAGAAGCAGCACCTCCACCAGATGTCACGTGGTCGTGACGTCGACGAACACAGCAATCGGCGTTTGTAGGGTGAAACTGTTTATTTGGCCGAACTTGTGGCCGAAAAATGAGAACTAGAACTACAGCAATGCACGCTGTACAATGATAGCGGCGAACAGGGCGTCGTCCGTCGATCAACTGACAAGCGATCAAGCGCGTCGGCTTTTATACAGGCGCTATCGAACTTTCCAGCAATATCGCTGGTGGCGGCGTTATCTCTAGAAAAAACTGGAACAGCGCACGGATCGCCGCTGGATCGCCGGATCGCCGCACGGATCGCCGCCGGATCGCCGCTGGATTCACGGATCGCCGAGCCACTAACGCAGCTCACAAAGACTGACGTCGAATTCAGGTGGCAAACAGCGCAAGTCGAAGCATTTCATGAACTGAAACGACGCCTGCGGACACCTCCGATACTTGCGCATTTCGACGAATACGCCGATAGCACCTCCACCAGATAGCACCTCCACCAGATGTCACGTGGTCGTGACGTCGACGAACACAGCAGTCGGCGTTTGTAGGGTGAAACTGTTTATTTGGCCGAACTTGTGGCCCGAAAATGAGAACTAGAACTACAGCAATGCACGCTGTACAATGATAGCGGCGAACAGGGCGTCGTCCGTCGATCAACTGACAAGCGATCAAGCGCGTCGGCTTTATACAGGCGCTATCGAACTTTCCAGCAATACCGCTGGTGGCGGCGTGACAATATTACCACGTGACCACGTGACAATATTACGCCGTCGTCATTACTTGCGCAATCAGGAATGCGGAGTTACTTCTTCAACGCAATGCAAGCGTTCAACATCCCATTCAGTAGCGCTTGCGTCACAGCCACGCTCAGACTCTAGTCGTGTGCAATTCACTTCACTCGGATGTTGCAGGTTCAATCAGCACGATCGAAACATGAATATCAAAAAGAATGCACACGTATGTTTTTCGCTATGTCGAATTGCAAAAAAATTCCTAGAACAACAATGTC
Organism: Rhipicephalus sanguineus; assembly: GCF_013339695.2. NCBI lineage: Eukaryota > Metazoa > Arthropoda > Arachnida > Ixodida > Ixodidae > Rhipicephalus > Rhipicephalus sanguineus. The sequence continues at coordinate 129,974,646 of NC_051184.2, read as the reverse complement.
GTTTCGAAGATAATGGTGAAGAATACAAGTTAGCCGAGAGGCGTGGATTGTGGCATTCAGTGCACCTTTTATCACTCTAACCATTTCACTTCAGCGTGTTGGCGGCATCCGGCGCTCCATAATATCCACAATAATTGCGCTACATGCAATGCATAAGAAGAACTATGTTTTTATTTTGATCTCGCTCAAGGATATTGTGCATTAAATGCAATCAAAGTGACTTAGCAGCGTGAAAAAAACATTAACACATGAGGGGATGTGAAGTTGAACTCGCTTCTTGTGAGTGATTAGCGGCTGATCGTACATCGTGGCTGTCACTCTCGGTGGTCGCACAGCCTTCTACGTCCAGTGACAAATCCTCGTCATCAAGATGGTTTCTTTCAACATCACTGCTGAAACCAATCTGAAGAATTTCCTCCGACGAACGACTTCGACCACTCCGCGTCACCATACATGTTTACAATTAGAGAGACGTCTGGGCGCAGAGAACCACTTGGGAGGACATATTTCTCTCAAACCAATCAACAAACAACTCGGTTGAAGTGTGCTGCCACCTATCAACAAACGTACAAAATCAAGCGGCAGAGCACTGGCTATGAAATCAACACACTGAGGAACGACGGCGTTGAGAGCGTTCGCTCCACGAAAGGCGTGGAGTGGGCGCGTCTTCGAATGACTGAAGCGTCGCTCCCACGATTCATAACAGCGCTTTCCTGACAAAGAATAGAGGCCCTGTTTTATTGTATCGCCTACTTGAGATTGCTCATTTAGAGAAGAGCACATCGCGAGCCCGCCCGACCTCCCGCGTACAATGTTATGGGATTCATGCACTTAAAAACACTGACCAATGCTATATGGAAGTACAACAGGGTGAGTTTCAACTGAAAATGAAAGGCGGTAGCATGTAACTAAACTACGTGGCTACAGAAAACCTCGCGAAGCTGATATGTGTATGCTGTGGGCTATCATTCCGCTTGGCGGCGCGACAGTCTACGGGCATTGCGAATAGAAACGCTCTTCTGCGATGAGCACTGAACTATCAGCTTGCAAGGAACGAGAGCGCACCCTCGGCCACGAGAGTAAACGCCAACGCAGGCGGCCTCTGCTAGCGAGTTTCTCGAGCGAAAACGTTGGCCGCGTATCTGCGTGCTCCGCTGCAAATGCCGCCTAAAGACGATAGAGTAGGTGCTGCGTGAGATATGGACGCCATTTAACAATACGTCGGGAAACATGAGCTTGTGCAGAGGGTTTCCTTCCTCCGTGGTGTGTATAGCGTGGCACTTGCAGCGCAGCTTAAGAAACTAGGGTCTTTAGAAGTATGTATTGTAATGACGATATTCGCCAACGTAGCTTGGGCCTGATGCTCGGCTAGCGGGAAGAGGAGAACGACGATGGTCAGAATAAGAACAGCCGGCCCAGGAACGGGCTTTGTCTCTGTTCTCTTCATTTACAGTGGCGCAGTCTACGACCATCCAACCATAAGCGCGAACCTCGTACATGACACCAGTCAGCGTGCAGCTGCAGTCAGCGTGAGTAGAGGACGGCGTCCAGGCCTCCTGATCGCCCATTGCCTGCCGACGTTGAAAGCACCGTCTGGGGACGGCGTCCAGGCCTCCTCGGCGGCTTTACTTCAATTTACAGACGCCTCGTTACTGGTTCATTACCTCACGGCGCACGGGCTCTGTTCTAGGAACGCAGTTCACGCTTCCAAAGACGTGGATCGAGTAGCAAAGACTCTACCAACATCTGAGCCGTCAAGATACACCGTTCACGCTCCCTTGGCCGTGGATCTCGCCGGCGTGAATACTGCGACCGCCGCATACTACGCGGATGTGATTTCCTGCTCATCAGGCGCCTCACCCGACACAGTCGCGGAGGTCTTGCATGCCCTCACGCAGCTGTCAAAGCAGCTCGACGTCCTGGCGTCGACCAGCACCGTATTCTCATCTACCGCTTCATCATCAGCTGTTTGTGCAGTGCCCGAATTCCGGGGCTTCCAGGATGACGCTACCCTGTGGATTGAGGCCATCAATTCTGTCGGCTCTCACAATGCCTGGCACGACAACCAAAAATGGCTGGTGGCTATAGACCGCCTTCGTGGTGGTCCCGAGGCATGGCACAAATATGAAGGTGTCAAGAAGCGCTCCTGGCTTCAATGGAGTGCAAGGCTCATCGCTGTTTCCGGACAGATTTGCCATGAAAACTGCGACAATGTGGCACCACCACATGCACTACACCGCGCCGCCCAATACCCAACACAGCGGCTTCCAACGGTACAGGTCCGTGTCGACGGAATCGGTGAGCTTATAGCTGTTGTCCAAACGGGAGCTCCACGTACTGCACTGCATCGACGCCACGCCCCAGTCGCTTTCCAGCCTTGGACCGAGGCACCTCTGCGCGTCTTCGGCGGAGCGCATTGCCAGTCGGTGCGCTGGACTTGCAGATACAAACGGAAGCGGGGAGCAAGTTCATTACCGCCGTTCCCGTCTTCGTGGACTTGTACGTGGACATGGTTTTGGGCAGCCGAGTAAAGCTCCGCTGCTTCACTCCGAACACTTTCTCGGCCCCAAACTCCCAAGGTAAATCACCGTAGCCACAGATGTCCAGCAACAAGATCATCCTCATCTGCTGACTTCACGGCAGTCATCGGCCGAGTGTGTCGCGAGGGCGTCGCTCAAGAAATCCGTGGCTGCCGAGGACACATTTATCGAGCATTTGCCTGTTTTCTCGGGATCTGGAAGCCGCGGCATGGCCGAGGTTGTCGATGCGCCGCCGGAAGATGGAGCCAGCATCGGCCCTTCCGGCCACCTGGCGTGCGACTCTGCTGACGATGACGGGCAGTTCATTCTGACCGCCAGTGTACAACACGAATGCTGTACGGATCACCACAACGGTACGGAACCGCTAGAGGGCATCCTTGTTTCTTGCAGCTACGGAACAGGGGAGTGCGATGACGGCCGCACAGAAGCTACTGCGCCAAACCATGAAGGTCAGGTCTCGCAGCATGAGCAAACTCGCAAGCATGGTTCGTTGGGGAAGTAGGTGCCTGCTCAGCCCGCTGACATGCACAAGCATGGGTTAGAGCGATGCACGGAACAGCGACGACGTAACCTCATGGTAAGCGTGCGACGACCATCCAGACATAGCCAATGCCGTCCACCAGACCATCATCGCCTGACTTCCAAAGCAAGTCGCAGCGTGGCCGTGACCGGCCTCTGCGCAGCAGCGAATGCCGCCCGCCAGAAGCATCAGTGCTATCGATGGTGGTTCAGGGGCCAGGACTTCTAAGAAACGACCACCGCCACAGAAAGGCCATCTTTTAGGAGCACTCCATGCTCGCAGTGTGGCCGAGTGTAAGGGCAGAGCGGCCTTCAGGCACGGGCGCATGCTCGGCTGGAGAAGCAGAGGAAGTCGAAGACAGAGAATAGAACAGCCAGCCTAGCGAACAGGCCCTTTGTCTATTTCTCTCGTCAATACATTACATGACGATAAGCGCCAACGTAGCTTGGGCCTGATGTTCGGCTAGCGGGAAGAGGAGAACGACGAAGGTCAGAATAAGAAAAGCCGGCCCAGGAACGGGCGTTGTCTTTGTTCTCTTCCATTACAGTATCTGTGTATTTTCTAGTAAAGGAACACACCACCTAATACTTAGGTAGTGATGTTGTGCCTCAGATATGCGTAATGTTTGCTTTTTGATCGACAATGTACACAAATATGAACCTAGTCGCCAGTTCAAGATGGCTGGCCGTTAGGCGAGATGGCTGGCATGACAGACATACAAAGATGGCCAGACAGACAGACCAAAATTTCTGCGTTTGAGTTCCTCAAGAAAGGCTATCTTCTTTAAATACCGACTGCTCTCGCAGCACAACCGTTCACCGGCCACCCCATATATATAGGCATTAGATCTTGACCTGCAATGTAGTGCCGGTAGAACTTTCTCTTATGCGTAGTTGGACAATAAGATTCGCAGCGTGCAGGTTAATTAAAATCATAAAATCAGACTGCGGGTCTCTGCGTCTAATCTTTCTTATATCTCTCATTGCCCATTAGCAGTGATTTTGCTTTGGGAAACACTGGCGCACACTGCATGCTTCGCCACTCCACAGGTTTCACGTTAGCGGAGCTGAAGCACCCTTCCCTAAATGCTTCGCCCCTCCACAATTTTTAATTTTTGGTTAGAAAACGTAGAAAAACTTTCGTTGAGGCGGTCCGCTCCGCCAGGTGCTGCAACGATCCCGGCTGCCCACAAGAAAAGCGTCGGCTGTTTCAACTTACTCGAGAAATAAATGTTTTGCTTTCTTCATTATTTTTCTTTCATTTTGTATGCATCTTTCTTCCTCTTTCATGTTCTGTTTTAAGCATCGGGACGATGCTTTCTCAAAGGGGGCAACGCCACGCGCACTCTTTTTTATATTGCTATTGTTGCGTGGGTTTTACCAACGTTAACAGATGCACAGTACGATATACCCTGAAAAGGCATCTGGGAAGCAGGTGAGGAAATCGACGTTCTGTTGTGAGCTGTGCTGTGGCATGCTGCTGACTCAGTTTTGCAATTACCACGTAACATTTTTGGTGGAGCTGCTGGGTACTATTCTTTGACCACGGAGCTCCGCAGTGGACGCCTCCTTAAGTATACCACCATGGCTCCGGGTGAAGAGAAGCCTTCGCCAACTACGTCTGCAACTTCTCCGACCACAACCCCGCACGTCGCATTCATGTGACTCCGTGATCCCGGTACTTCTACTGGGGAGAACAATATCGATGGGGACAGGTGGCTCAGCATGTACGAGCGCATGAGCAAGCAATATGCGTGGGATCTAACCATTATGCTGGCAAATCTCATTTTCTACCTCGACAAAAATCCACGCGTATAGTTTGAGACCCACAGGCACGAAGTCACAATCTGGAATATGTTTACACAACAGCTCTGCGACCTTTTCGACAACCCTTTTGGTCAACAGCTTGCTGCACCGAAACAATTGGCCGCACCTACCCTAAGGACAACCAAGCCCTACTTGTGCTATACTCAAGATGTGTTAGCCTTGTGTCAAAAGGTTGACCACAACATGTCCGACACTGACAAGATTTCTCACATTTTAGAGGGTATCGTAGACGATGCGTTCAATCTGCTCGTCTTTACGAACGTCACGACCACCGACACCGTAATAAGGAGTTTCACCGCCTGGAGCAAGCGAAGAGTCGGCGCATTCCGCACCAGTTCCATCGTCTCGCCAACACCGCTGCAACGTCGTCTTGCGAAGGCACCCCTTTTCAGCCGTCCATAGTATAAGATGTGACCGCATCATCCGACGCAAACCCGAGGCCGTGTGCCCGGCTGCCAATAAACCAACTTTTTAAATGCGAAGCATTTCTTAGCGAACCTTTTCCAAGACGCCGGCCCCCACTGTCTCTCTGATCCAGGCCGTCCTCTGCCAGGAATTCGCTAACCTGGTTCTGTGTTCCACTGTATATGTCATGAACCATACTGTCACGTGGTCCTGACGTCGATGAAGACAGCAGTCGGCATGTCGAGATGGAACTGTTTATTCGGCCGAACTTGTGGCCGGAAAACGAAAACTCAAACTGCAGCAATACACGCTGTGCACTGATAGCGGCGAACTGGGCGTCGGCCATCGATAAGCTGACAAGCGGTGAAGCGCGTCGGCATTTATAGAGTGTTCGCGTCTTTCGCGCAATCTTAGCAAAACGATCTACAATAATCGCGAAGCTTCTCGAACAATGAGGCGCGGTTTGCGCTGAGCGTTGCTGACAGTCTTTGTGGCCGAAGACCAAATACAGCAAAAGTGTTAATGAGAAACGCACGTGTCAAAGCCCCCCCTCTAAAAAGCATCGTCCCGATGCTTAAAGGGGCCCTGCAACACCTTTCTTAGTTATATTGGAATAGCCTCATTATTGACGTATGACTCTTCACGAGTCATATCCCGCAAAAATTTTTCGAATCCGTCAAGTCTAAGTGGTGTTACCAAATTATAGAGATCACGTTCCGCAGCTTTCTCCCTCAACTCAACGCCGCGAGCGCGCGGAGAGCTAGGCAGCGAGTCGAGCGAGGGAGCGCAGACGAGTGAGGCTCCGCCCAAGAGCGCCGGCGAAAATTTTTTCTTCATTTTTTTCTCTCTGACGTCTGGGCGCAACCACGGGGTCTGTGCCGCCACTTCCGGTCGTCTTGCGTCGTTCTCGTCGAGCGGAGTCGATCGCACTGTGTATCGCGCGTGCTTGAAAACTGCGCGTCGGTGTGGTAATGTTGGGTGTGCACCTCGAACGCCGTAGTGTTTTCATCGCTTTGCCAACCATGGAAGCAAACCTGCGCGCTCGTTTGGAACGAATGACAGCTGAGATCGGTTTCGGCCCATACTCAGATACACCGCCTCGTAAGACGGCACTGGCAGACGACCCCGAAGCGCCGCCATTACCGGACGCTAGCATTGTTATCGGAGACATGCTGCACGGCTGCCTCGGTTTGTCGTGAGAACGTGCTGACGATGCAGTTCCCAGCTGACGAGGCAACACTCGAACGGCTGCCACTGAGCAATGCATGCACCAATAACAACAATAGGGTGATTCCACGAGAGATCGAACATGCCCGTCCGGGCGCAATTCTTTGGAGCTGCAGACGGCCTCTGCGCGATTCAGGAGTGTGTTGACCACTGATGTTTTGTGGGCGGTCGGGTGGATAGAACTGAACTGCAGATATCGTCCGGTGTGTGTAGGTTTTCGGTACACCGAGAAGCTCAAACGTCCTGTCAGCCCCGTTTTTTGCCGTTTCACTAGCACATCCAGAAAAGGAAGAACGTTGTTCTTTTCACGTTCCACGGTGAACTGAATCGCCGGTTCCATCGAATTTAGGTGTGCCAACAAACTATCAATGTTAGACTCCTTGATCACGCAAAAGACGTCATCCACATACCTCAAAAATATTTTGGTGGTTCAGCAAACGTGTCCAAAGCTCGTGTTTCGATGTGTTCCATCGTCAAGTTTGCCGCTCTGGCTGAAATGGTGGCTCCCATGGCGGTTCCACTTGTTTGTTGGTAGAATTCACCTCCGACAGAAAAATAGGTTGCGTTCACGCAGAACTCCATCAGACGGTACATTTAGTCGGTGCTGAGGTTCACCCTCTCGCTGAGGTTCTCATCCTTCTCCAGGGCGGATCGGGCAGATGGGACCGCGAAGGGTACGGCACGCTCGTGAACAGCGAAACTACATCGAATAACACAAGGCTGTCGTCACTGCTGCTTGTCACCTCCGACATACCCTGAACGAAATGGGTGGCGTTCTTTATATGAGTGGCTGTCTTCCCCACTATTGGTGATAGGGTCCTGTGTAGATGTTCGGACAGCATGCGAAGCGGGGATGTTCTAATGTCAACTATCGGGCGTAGCGATATCCTCGGCTTGTGGATATTCGGAAGGCCATAGTATCCCGGCGCAGAGCAGTTTCTGCATATGAGGCGTAAGTACAGCGTTCTTGATTCTGGGTGGTCTTTGAAAATGTTTGTTTAGCTCTCGTGGAATCCTGGGCGAGGGGTCTTTCGTGAGATTCACGTATTCAGGGTTGTTCAATAGGTTTTTCACCCTGTCCTCATACGATTTTCGATCAAGTATAACGGTCGAATTACCTTTGTCTGCTGGTAGGATGGTTATTGTTGAGTCTTTTCGGAGTTCTTAATGTGCTTCTTTTTCAGGTTTTTTAAGGTTCCCTCGTGGTCGAGCTGCTAGCTTCGAGATGATTCCAATGGCTTTGAGTTTTACGTTGTCTCTTCAATCGCTCTCTGTCTTGTATGCCATGTTCAACAGCTGCGATGATCTGTGGAAGACGTGGCGGAGTTGTTGCATTGAAATTGTGTCGTTTTGACAGAACGCTTGCCTCGTGCTCCGATAGTTGTCTTGATGAGAGATTGACGAAGCTTTTGGTGGTCTTGCTGTCGTTCCGGGCCTATTTGCTGTTCTTCAGCACCGCGTGTTTACTCTTTAAGGCTGTTTGTTTGATTTGGTCTGTGGTTGCGGCGACATTTCTTGCGAATGCGTCCAGGGACCCGAATACGTCGGGCCTCTGGTATTCCAGTTGCCTACGGAGGAAGTATAGGCCCATTTCCTTCTTCCTGATGATGTTGTGGCATTCGTGTTCTCGGGCTTTCACGAGGCGGCGTTCGGCTTGTGCCACGACGTTGTTTCCTTCCGGCGTGTGGACCAGGCGCTTGAGACGTAGGCCGCGTGGTATCACGTTCAGGTCCTGGCATGTCTTCGTGAAAGAAAGGTAGTTCTTGTAGGTTGACACACCCCGGGTCAGGTTGACGTACCGCTTCGCTAGCAGCGTTGCTTCTTGGCCGTAGTCAGAGCGTAACGATTTAAATGTGAGCATATTCGACAGAGATCTGTGTGGCTGGGTGAACAATTATACGAAAAATAATAAACTATCCAGCCACTTATAGTCCAAAGTTGCTAAAGTTAAACTTTAAAAACTATAAACTGACCCGACGTTTCGGGACCGATTCAGTCCATTCGTCAGGGGTGACTGTTCGGCCAGCACCGAAGCTAGCAACGTTATTTGGTGGTGTCCCCCTCTCCATCGTCCTTCTTTCCGGCGTTCTTGTTGCTGGGGTGTTTTTTCCACTGTTTCCGTAGACCGTGCACGTACACACTCGGTAAGGTTCAAGTTGAGCGGTAACATTTCCCAGTGTTCTTTGAATATGCAGGATTTCAAGAACTGTCTTTTTGTGTCAATTTTGTCAAGAACTGTCAATTTTGACGAAGCCTGAGTCCTCGACACGGAAGGCAGCCACACAAAAAGACCGTTCTCGGAATCCTGGCATATCCAAACAACACCGAGAAATGTTAACCGCTGAGCTGGAACCTTACCGAATGTGTGCGTGCACGGTCTATGGAACCAGTGGAAAAAAAACACCGCAGCAACAAGAACGGCGGGAAGAAGGCCTATGGAGAGGGGGACACCACCAAAGAAAGTCGCTAGCTTCGGAGCCGGCCGAACAGTCACCCCTGAGGAAGGGACTAAATCGGTCCCGAAACATCCGGTCAGTTTATAGTTTCTAAAGTTTAACTTTAGCAACTTTGGACTATAAGTGTCCGGAGAGTTTATTATTTTTCATATATGTAATAATATATGGTGCGCGCGGGTTTCAAATAGGCAAACACAAAACAGTGCGCCGTGCGGTCGCGACTTTTGTGGCCCTTTGAATGTGTGTGCCGTGCGAGGGCGAATCACGTATGTGTCGGGCGGTGGCGAAGAGGACGGCGATCGTGTGGGCGGCGTGCCTCGTGACAGTGTGAGCAGTGCGTGGGCCGTGCGCGAGGGTGGCATTCCAAGGCTGGGATCTCCTTCGCTGGGCGTCCGGTTTATGGCGGAACCCACAGCCCTACCTCCTGGTGCCTTGACGTAACGGAGCATTCCCGCTACAGGAAGATCGAGCCAGGGAGCGTGTACGAGGCCGGGCCAAGCCTCGACGCTGTGTGCAGACGGGCACACTCAGGGTTCGGCCCACGAGCACGCATAGGCCGAGGCCGTCGACAGTGGAGCGGGTCCCTTGGGCGCAGAGCTGCGACATCAACGGCCCCGGAGTAGAACCCGTGACTTCACGCGGCTAGAACCAGCACCGAGCTACGGCAGCGACAGATCGTCTACGCACGGCGCCTTCAACTCGGCAACGTCATCAGCTCTGACGGCAAACTGTACGCCACTGATTGACTATTTCGCATAGCAGCCATCATGTCGCATGTGACCGTTTTCTATATTTGTTCAGTCCTTTTGCGTGTGTAGAGACATCTAGCGTGTGCTTTTCCCCCTGCGTGCTCCGTCATTCTTTCTGGAGCGAATCCTGAACCCAAACATACCACACCATCTTGAGGAGAGTTAAAGATGACATGTACTCCGCCACCTTTGTCGATGCAGCGCAGTACAGGAACAGGAGAATGCTAGCGTTGTCGGTTATAGAGGGCCGGGGGAGCTTCGCTCTTCCGCATCGGTAAGGGCGGCCACCCCGGGTATAGCGGAGCAAATCGCGGTAGCGCTGGCTCTGTCTGACTCAGACCGTTCCTACATTTACACCGACTCGAGGGAGGCAATCAGAGATTTTGAATCAGGCAACCTCGCTCGAGAGGCGGCCTCCATTCTAGAGAAGAGGGCTTGTCCCGGCTCTCATTTTATCACTTGGTTCCCTGAACACATGGGGTAGAGCGTTCTCGAGGGCTTCCCAAACCTCAACGAGCTGGCCCGCGATCGTGCGCGAGAACTCACGCACCGCGACGGTCTGGAGGCTCCGGAGGGGCAGGAAGGGACTCAGCAGAATGATCCCCTTCTGATATTTAATGAAGTCACTAAGCTTTAACAACATGGCAGGAGAGTCTATCCTCTTCCTCACTCGAAGCTCAGCAGAGCTCAGTCAGCTACTCTGAGAATGTTGCAGATGGGGTCTTTCCCGTCGCGGGGCATTCTCAGTAAGATGTATTCGGACGTTAACCCTGGTTGCCCCGACTGCAGTGAAACTTTTGTTCCATGGCTCACATCCTCTGGCAATGTCCCGCGTTGCCTAAAACGCTTCTCTCCGGCGAAGCCGCATGGGTGGAGGCCGTAAGAAGCACGGCACTCCGAAAGCAAGCCCAGGCTATCCAGAGAGCCCAGGAAAGGGCAGAGCGTCACGGCGTTCTGTCCTCCTGCGCCCGTTACGCTTACAACCGTCTTGAGCACGTGACGATCACTTTTCTGTGATTTCTGTACTGTGGTTTTCTTGGAGCTTGCCCTGAAAAGCTCGATTAGTAGCTTCGTATCCAAGGCAAACATGGGTCCCATCGTATAAACGGCGTTATTTAAACACTCGATCTGAGCACCAACGATTGTTTACGCAGGATAAAAAACAAAGCTTCTTTAGACCAAACCTGAGGACATTTGTGGCAACTCCGGGTTTGACGAGTTTTACATGCGCCAAGCTGAACTAGCGAAGGCCCTTCCGGAAGCTGGGCGTATACCCAACATATTTCCTTACCACCAACAATCAAGAGAAGGTTGAAAAGCCTCAAGCGTTCTTCCATGGGCTATTCCTTAGCTAAAGTGATTGCATCGGGGATGATTTCTTCCGCGTCATCTTCGATTGACCTGTCAAACATGAACAACAAAAACAGAAAATCATCGACTAAGCGGAAAACTGAGGACACTGTAGCCGGAAAGGGCACCCTGCAACTAGCTGCCAAGACGCGCCAATATGAAATCGCTCAGCAAGGAAGCAACGCATGAATCAATACATATGTCCTCTTCTGGATTTAAAGGCCCCTATCATACTCGACGAACGTGCAACGTAGGTAGAACAGCAGCAACTCCAGAAAGCCTGAAGTGTTGGTCGCACACGAAATAGGAAACCGAACTGTACCCAATTGATCGTTGCTGTCACCGACGGCATGACATATGGGGCCTTGAGGCAAAATGTAATAAAGATCCTTGAGATCAGCCGAGAATGCTCCAACCTTACATTGTCAAGGGTGCCGAGGAACGTGTCGACTTCATTCGGTCTGCTAACAATGAACATACCATTTACGGTCAAAACAGATAGTGGCCACTGAAGGTAGAGACGTAACGAGTGCAGCCAAGGGCCCCTTTCGCTTACGATGACTCTCGATGCACATACATCGTTATGCGTCTTTGCAGAAAACAATGTCGCTAAATTGAAGTATTCTTCATGGATGCAGTCCGTTTGCCGAGCCCTGCATGGCTGCATGCCTGCATCGCCCACTTTCTGTCCTTTTTTTGGCTGGATGTCTTCAACCACGCAGAAGTGGGCAAGCATAGCGTCTATGGCCAAATTGTGCTTTTTTATTTATGTTATACATTATCTATTGCAATTAACTTGCGCACAGTTGTTCGCCAGCGCTTGTATTGTTTGTTTGTTCATTCGGCTTTGCCCTGCTTTTGAACTGTTTCCTCGCGGTTTCATATACAAATTGGCTCCTCAAGTACCTTCTAAGCTGTAACTGGTTTTGCCTGCGTAAAGCTATACCTGTCTACGTTATGCTTTACGCTCTCCCATTTTCCTCTCCGTCCTCCCAAACCGCACATCACTCATCCCCATTTCCATTTCGCACTCCCTTACTGTACCATACCATGCATTGCTATATTAAAGATTGTTTTCCTCGTGACGCCAATGGAGACATGAGACGGCAGCCGGGGCCCTTAAAGTGCTCCGCATCTGAAACAATGCAAAGAAGGGTAAAGACTAGAACACTCAGGACTGGCGCTGCTTGAAAATGCCTCGTATATAGCGGCGTTGGCTCGAATTTTAAGTTCTTTACGTTAGGAAACAATGCCAAAATGTGGGACGGGAAGGGTGCTCACACCGCTTCCCGTCCCACATTTTGGCATTGTTTCCTAACGTAAAGAACTTTGCCATTTCGCTAAGCAGCACGACCATCAAGTCGAGAAGAACAGAGCGTCTATACGCTGGTACAAGAAATGCGATTTAAGAAGGTTCACTTATTAGGACTACATTTCACAAAACACTTTGGAATGACTAGGTAATAAAAAGAGACTAGAATGGTGCTGCTACAAGAAATATACTTGAAAACAATGTACTTCAGCTTCTAACCATGTTACCAGTCCGCTGCTCACAGGGTAACCAGTATGCCGAGAACATTTTTTAGAGAATTAAAACCGACTCACCCAGATTTTATACATTTACTATTGTTTTGTGACCAAGAATTCAGTTAAAATGCGAAACATCAGGGTAAGAAAGGAAAACTGTACTTGCGCTAGCTCAAGGAATAAACATTATAGCTTGGACTCAGCCTGCTATAATTGTTTAATTTATAAAGATTTTTATTGGCGGACACTCGGCGAAAATGAACGACAGCGACAGTCAAGGCGGGGCCGACTCTGCGCGAGCTGCGTCCTGTCCGAAGAGGGCAACCCACTGGAAGGGGCCGGAGAGGACGACCCACTTCAGAGTTCCAATAAGCTTCGCTACAATTACTCCGGGTACGAAAAGGGAGCCGCCTGGCGACCTAAGAACTTGTCACAATGAGTGGGTCATGATAGGCCTTGAGGCGCTCCACGTTTACCATGTCGCGCCCTCGACGGCGCATGTCCGAGGATTGATCGATGTGTTTGATCAGGTAGTTTACAGAGGATGCGCGTTCAACAACACGGTAGGGGCCTTCGTACTTGGGCAGTAGTATTGAAGAGAGGCCAGGTGCAGTGGTAGGGATCGAGAGCCACACGAGCGCTCCAGGGAGGAACGTCGGTTCAGCAGTGATTCTGTCACCGCTAATGCTCCTCTGCCCCTCTTGGTCATGCGTAGTGAAGGTCTTGGCAAGTTCGCGACATTGTTCAGCAAGTGGGACGGTAGCAGAAATCGGCGCACACTCAGACCGATCCGCCTTGTATGGAAGGATTGTGTCGATTGTGTGCGAGGGGTGCCTGCCATACAATACGAAAAAGGGAGAAAAACCAGTGGTGCTCTGAGCTGCGGTGTTGTAGGCGTAGGTGGCGAAGGGCAGAATGGCATCCCAGTTGGTGTGATCGGCGGCTACGTACATGGAGAGCATGTCGCCGAGCGTACGGTTAAAGCGTTCGGTGAGGCCATTCGTTTGCGGGTGGTAAGCAGTAGTTTTGCGGTGAACAACGTTGCACTCCTTTAGAATGGCTTCGACAACCTCCGACAAGAAGACACGGCCTCGATCGCTGAGCACCTCCTGAGGTGGACTGTACCGTAGCATGAATCGGTGGAGCAGGAAGGAGGCCACATCGCGCGCTGCAGCCGCTGCGAGGGCGGCAGTTTCGGCGTATCGCCTGAGGTGGTCTACAGCGACGATGGCTCAGCGGTTACCAGCAGACGTCAGAGGAAGTGGCCTATACAAATCGATGCCAAAACGCCCAAACGGCCGGTCAGGGCAAGGTAGAGGTTACAGACCTGCCGGCGACTGGTGAGTTGAAGTTTTGCGGCGCTGACAATCATTGTCATCATCAATCATTCTCATCATCAATCATTGCTCGCTCCTGCATCGGCGATGCAGGAGCGAGCGAACTTCTGCACGTAGCTGTACATCCCTCGCCAAAAGTACCGTTGGCGGATGCGGTGGTACGTTTTCGATGCCCCAGAATGCGCAGACTGCGGATCAGTGTGGAACGATTCGCATATGTCAGAACGCAGAGTTCGGGGTATTACTAGTAGCCACTGGCGGCCGTCGCCGCTGTAATTGCTTCGGTGGAGGAGGTCGTCGCGAACGGCGAAATGGAGGGCTTGACGCAACGCGCGAGTGGATGGTGTTGCCGATAGATCAGTCAGCAAGTCTATCAATGAGGCAATCCAGCGATCCTTGCGCTGTTCGGTAGTGATGGTGTGAATGTCGATGGAAGAAACGGCAAGGGAAGACACTGAGCTGTGGGTATTGTCGTCAGGCAAGGGAGAGCGCGACAGGTCGTCGGCGGCAGCATGCTGGCGTCCGTCGTGGTACAGTACGTGGATGGCGCAGTCTTGCAGGCGAAGTGCCCAACGGGCGAGACGGGCTAAGTGATCTTTCAATGACGACAACCAGCACAGCGCATGATGGTCGGTGACGACATCAAATGGGCGACCATACAAATAAGTTCGGAATTTCATTAGGTCCCAGATGATTGCCAGGCATTCTTTCTCCGTGACGGTGTAATTGGTCTCGGCTTTTGTAAGCGTGCGACTTGCATATGCCACGACATATTCCGGGAACCCAGGTTTGCGCTGTGCAAGGACAGCGCCGAGGCCAACACAGCTGGCGGTCGTGTGTACCTCTGTAGGGACCGTAGGGTCGTAGCGGCGTAGTATCGGATGAGACGTCAACAAAGGACGGAGCTTCGCGAAAGCGGCGTCGTACACTGACGACCACGTTTGAGGGGCTTGTTGCTGCCATGGAGCTTTGTCAGCAGCGATATCATAGTCGCGAAGTTTCGTATGAAGCGCCGAAAGTAGGAGCATAGTCCTACAAAACTGCGCAGTTCTTTGACGGCCGTAGGTTTGGGGAACTCTGTCACGGCGCGAAGCTTGGCTGGATCGGGGAGAATTCCGTCCTTGGACACGACGTAGCCTAGTATTGTCAGCTCCGTGCTGCAAATCGGCAATTCTTTAGGTTCAGTTGCAGCCCGGCGTCACTCAAACGCGTCAAAACAAGCCGCAGGTGTTGAACATGCGTGGAGAAGTCCGGGGCGAAAACGACCACGTCGTCGAGGTAGGACAGGCACGTGTGCCATTTCAAGTTGCGCAGAACGGTATCCATCATGTGCTCAAAGGTCGCGGGTGCATTACACAGCCCAAACGGCATGACGTTGAATTCGTACAAGCCGTCCGGTGTGACAAACGCTCTCTTCGGGCGAGCGTCATCAGCCATGGGGACTTTCCTGTACCCTGAGCGCAAATCGAGCGATGAAAAGAATTCTGCTCCTTGGAGGCTGTCATTGGCGTCGTCTATTCGAGGGAGGGGATAAATGTCCTTACGGGTGATCTTATTGAGTCGTCGGTAGTCCACACAGAACCGCAGAGAGCCGTCCTTCTTCGCAACGAGAACGACAGGAGACGCCCAGGGGCTGTTTGAGGGTCGAATAACATCGCGGCGAAGCATGTCTTCGACTTTCTCGTTTATTACACGACGCTCTGCTGGAGATACGCGATATGGGCATTGCCGCAGTGGTGGTTGGGCGCCAGTGTCGATGCGATGCGTGACAGCAGACGTGGGGCCGAGAGAAGTTTGCGCGACACCGAACGAAGAACGAAATTCTTCCAACAGGCACAGAAGCTGGGAACGCTGGACCGACGTAAGCTTGTCAGCAATGGAGGAAGCAAACACGTCAGCGGGTGACGAGTCAGATGTGGAAACAGCACTGAGCGTACGGGAGCTGGCACAGTACGTGTCACCCGGTGTGTCCATAACTTGTGCGTCTTCGAGGGCTTCCGCTCTGCCGAGACATTCCCCTCGCACCAACGTAACAATGTACGGGGATGGGTTCGTAACGAAAATATCGGTGTCGCCCTGAGTGACTTGCACGGTCGCAAATGGCACCAGCGAACATTTCCTGGTGAAAACGCGGTCAGAGAGGGAAAGGAGTGCAACGGTGTCGGAGAGACCGGTGCAATAGACGGACACAGCCGTTGACGAGTTTGCAGGAACTGTGGTGTCGTCTTTGACGAGTACCTTGCTCGCAGCCGATGGACTGTTCGCCGGCGTCAAATTGGAGAATGGTGAGAGCGCTATTTCGGCTGGTGCCCAAAGAATTACGGCGTAGTGGCGAGCGAGAAAATCCCAACCCAGGATGGCGTCGTGAGAGCATCAAGAAATTATGATGAATTCGACGGCGTACAGAGCGTCCTGAATGATGACACGGACTGTACACACCGCCGTCGGGTGAATACTTTGGGCGCTGGCTGTACGGAGGGAAAGCCCGGAAAGCGGCGTCGTCACTTTTCGTAATCGTCGGCTAAATTAAGCGTCCATAACGGATACGGCAGCTCCAGTCTCCAAAAGGGCCAATGTGCGCACGCCATCTACAAACACCTCTACTACGTTCGATTGGCTTTGGTGAGGTCTTTGGTAGTTCGATAGCGTCGCAGCCCTTCCCTCTTGGACGGCGACGACTAGTTTTCCTGGTCTCGGGCAACCGGACGAGGCCGCATCGGTGACAGTGAGCGGCGTCTTCGGGATGGCGAAGGGCGGGTAGATGGAGACGGGCGTGAAGTCGGTGACATAGGCGGCGGCGGCTCGTTCTATGGACGGCTGCACTGGCTGGTGCCGGTCGATCCGACTCGAGGCGGCTGCATGCGATCGTAATAGCGGGGGACGTGTCCGGCGCAGCCGCACGCAAAGCAGATGGGGCGGTTGTCGGAAGTGTCGGAAATTCAAAAAAACAGCACGAAGACGCGTGACAAACAATACAGGCTGCATTGTCGCTTGTAGAAGAAGCTTGCAGAGATGCGTGTGGGTTGAGCTTGTTAATCCTGCATTTAGAAATAAATACTGCTCACAGCAGAACAATATTGTCACTGGGTTGTGACGGCGAGGAAGGCAGCAGTCGGCGTGTTCAAGGCGAAACTCTTTATTTGTCCTAAATTGTGGCCAGGAAATGAAAATTCCAACTACAGCAATACGCGCTGTACAGTGATAGCGGTGAGCAGGATGTCGGCCGTGAAAAACTGATCATGGCTGGGAGGCGCCGTCTTTTATACATCACGCATCGAGCTTTCCAGCCTTATCACTTGTGGTCGCGGAAGCTCTAGAATAATCTAGACTATTCGTGTCCCGCGTGCAATCCTATGAAAGTGATCAACAATCGCGAAGCTTCTCAAACGCTGCGGCGCGGTCTGCGTCGAGCGTTGCTAACCGTCCTTGTCGGTCAAACACGAATACATCAAAATAAATTAAGACGCGGGCGTGGCGATATATGGGAATGACGTTAGTTGAAGTTTGAAGTTTATTGTAACATCATGAGAATACAAGTGGCATAGTTCATTAGTCCAAAAAACGGCAGGAAGGAGAAGATGGAAGCTAGCGATGAAAAGATCCGCAAGCGAGGTGGGTGCTCGAGCCGACGTTTCGACAAGTGGATTTGTCTTCTTCAAGGCTGGAACTCCTTAGCTCTCGTGTGTATATGCTTCGTACCCTCTCTCGTCTGTATATGCTTCTCGTGTGTATATGCTCGTGTATACATGCTTCATGCCCTTGCGGTCTAGAGGGCACGAAGCATAAACACACGATAGCTAAGGAAACAGTTCTAGCCTTGAAGTCAAGTCCACATTTCGAAACGTCGGCTCGAGCACTCACCCACTGTTTGCGGATTTTTTCACAGTTCATTAGTGTTACAGAACAAGGTCCCAAGGTAAACACTACCAGAGGGACCTCCCATTGTATCCATTCAATACAGGGTAGGCAAGGGGCAAGCAATGGAAAAGCATATTGGAAACACGAAATCGAAACACAATGAAACAGAAAGCAATTTTTAAAACCGTAAACTGCAGCAAAACTACACAAAGCAAACGTATCACACATAATAAGGACATGGACGTGAATTCTAAGTTTACAAGGCGTAAACAAATCCACAAAACCAAAAGAAAGCCAGTAAATAACGCAATTAGGATAAAATTTTAAAATGAGGAAGGAGAATCACACATAAAAAATACGAGAAAGTTGATGCTATGAAATTTTGGCATAGATGTTGATATGAATGTTTCTTAAATCATAATTTAGTTGTGATAGGGTGGCAATTTTTAATGATTATAACTAGTGAAGATTAGTATGATACATAACACTTAAAAAAGTGACGACACAGTCCTTCGGTAAATATTTATATCAGAATACAATGCGAACAGATGGTACACAAAATAAACGCTACAGAGGCTCTGGCCAAGAAAAAAACATACAGTAAAAGGGGGCGTACTGAGTCGCTAAGTACAGATTGGCAAAACAACACGGTGCCGTAGATTGCTTCGCTTTTTTGCACAAGAAGGGCATAATGAGTGTGTGGCTGCAAAGCAGTCTATTATTGTTTCTTCGAAAAAATGTTTTCCTTATCATTCTAATCATGATCTGTGATCCCCCTTTGTTGAAAACGGATGTTCCTTGGAACTTGCGAGTGCGAGAGAATTCATGTATTGTTTGTAATAGCAGACGTACTTCGATTGCAGGCAATAAGGTTTGTACGCACAATCGGTCTTTTTATTCTGCGAACATATAAAAGGCGTGTTACATGCTCTGTTCGAAAAGATCTCGGTGCATTTCCCAGCAGTCCAAATGCGGAATCAATTTGTATATTTCCTTCTGTGCGCGGGAATTTGCGATAGAAGTAGCCCATGGAGACATGAAACTAACAATGACGACATCGTGGTGAGGAAACTTACGCAGATGCATGCCCTTCGTGTTGTGTCATCAGGAATAACTCTTAAAATACTGTGGCAATTATTATTTGGCTTAGCTGCTGTACCGCTGTTGGCCTGCAGTGTTCTAATATTCTTGAAAAACTATGCGCCAGGAAAGTCTCAGTCAGGGAGGACTGGGGCTTAAATGGCAAACTGACGGTACCCTATATAACCTTGCGTATTTTGACTGTCCATGTTTCAGGCACGTATGCTTCATGGTAGCTAAAAATCTCGGATACGATTGAGTCAGCGTCCATGTTAGTCTGTACTGTTCAATGAAGTTTAATATAAATGAAGTGCCGTTATTGCGAGTGATGCGGCTCGTCGTAATGGTACTTCTGTGCGTTTTAGGGGGCCGTTTCAAAGACGGTAGTCTTTCTTGGGGAACTTAAACGCATAAATTTTGGTCTGTCTGTCTATCTCTCTGTCTGTCTTTCTGTCTATCTGTCACACGATTCAGCCACTGGGCGAAGTTTAAGCACTTGCTGAACGCCCAGCCGTCTTGAGCTCGTTGCTGCGTTAATACTTGTGAACACAGTCAATCAAAATGCAAATATTACGCATACCTCAGGCGCATCATCAATACGTATGAATTAGGAGGTGAGTTCCTTTACTAGAAAATATATAAATACGTAATTCTAAAGACCGTAGTGTCTCTTAGGCTGCGCGGAAAATGGTCGTGTTTCTTATCGTGCGCTAAAACGGCGCAGAAACGGCCGGTAGAAGACTATCGTCTTTCGACGACATTTGCAGCTAAGTGCGCAGATACGCGGCTATTTTTTCGTTGTTGTTGGAAGCATTCTGATGGGCGTGGCGAGCGTGTCTTGGCGTCTAGTGCGTGTTTAGCGGTCGACGTCGTAGCTGGCAAAAGTAAAGCATCATGAGGTTGATTTGGGTAGCGCCGTACGAGGGCTGATATGGTGAGCATCCAGTATTACAATCACACGAGGGGTTGTACGCGAAGGTCACGTATGATACTGCCTACTCCCAATCACAGTGGCTGGCCGACAAGAACTTGGAAAGCATGTCTGTCAGGGTCTAGTTCAAAAGCTATCTGATCCCATTGGGGTGGCATATGTACGGGGAAATGACGTTTTTTTTGCGGGGGGGGATGGAGTAGAAGGAAGGCAAGATATCAGTAATGGTATGAAAGATGAAGATACGAGATCGGTTGGTCAGCTACTGACTTCTGGCAGCGCGCGCTAAAATAAAATGCCACAGTAAAAAATATTTTATTTATTTATTTATTTACGGTACGTACAGCGCCCGCGTGGGGCATTAGTGTAGGGGGGAGATAACAATTTCGAAATGCAGAAGGGCGACAATCCATTAACACTGAGGTGTACATAAAAGAAATACAGATACATAATGAAGCCTCCAAGGGTGACACGTAATAAACACTGACGTGTGTGGAGATACAGCAGCAAGGAAAACATAATATATATAATAAATACATACGCGCACACACACACACACACATATATATATATATATATATATATATATATATATATATATATATATATATATATATATATATATATACAGATTAATGCAGGCGGAGAGGAAAAAGAAAGAACTCGCACAGGTGGCAGTGCTAGTGTAAGTGCGTAGCGGGTGGCGTAATCGCTAGTAACGCACCGAGTTTTAAGGCGAAAGCCCTTTATGTATCATATTTGCGTCCGTACGTGCCCTGGTACCAGCTGTAGCCTCTTCCCCTCACACTCTCAGCAATCACGTGATGGCACACTGGAGCATAGCAACAGTTGCCAGCTGCTCCTTCCAACGCGTGTTGCGCAACTGTTGCGCAACACGGAGGCCTCCGTCTGTCAACGCGCACCAGTTGCGCGTTGCTCCTTCCAACGCGTATTGCGCAACTGTTCCGCAACGCGGCGGCTTCGTTGAGTGGCGGCGTCCGTTGGTGGAGTGGAATGGCCACAGGCTTTCGTCGAACACACTTTGGAATTTACGAAGTGTCCTTCAATTTTTCCGTTTTGCTGGTGAAATGCACCTAGTTGTGTTTGACGGCCGTTCCAATTTTCATGAAGTGAAAAAAATTAGTTACAACGACACCACAGAAGATTGTACAAAAAGCGCCCACAATATTCGCGCGCTACGGGATCCCCATACAAATCTGTACTGATAATGGACCTCAATTCGTATCCGAAGAGTTTGCCACTTTCGCCAAGTGATACGACTTTGAGCACATTACATCAAGCCCGCGGTTTCCGAGATCAAATGGCCTGGCCGTGAAAGGAGAGCAAATAGCGAAGTGCATTATGCAAAACACAAGGGAATCTCACAACGATTTTTAGGAGTGGAGACCTTTAAGCTTTTCGTTGCGCCGGTTGGTGCGAAAAAGAATTCTAGTAATCATGGACCGTTACGTGCTCGCTTCGTTCTTTTCAACGTCTCCTTCGCTTCCACAACATGTTTACCGATTTGCCTAGCGTGGAATACAAAAACTGTGACGGGTAAGTCTGTTACGTGACTAAAATTCGGCAGACCCCACGCACTGTGGGAATCGGTGTAATGCGAAAATGGCAGCAAAGAACTGCACACATCACCTGCATACACCGCGTGCATACATCGCCTGTCACCATTTGTCATTCCGTTCGTCATACTGTCATATCGCGCAATACCAATTTCGATGTATATCAAACTCGCAAACCGGCCTCGAGGGCACCATGAGCATTGCACGTAAATCATGCCTTAGACTACACGCATGTCATGAATTTTATGTGACCACCTGCCACTTATATTCGTCATGGTCATAACACGCAATACCAATTTTGGGGTATTCCAAGGTAGCGAACTGGCCGCGAGCGCGCCATGAGTGTGGGAAGTAAGTCATGTCATACATGACATACATGACATTATCGTATGCGAAGCATCTTATGGCGGAGTTCAATCCGGTGGCTGTGGTGGTAGTGGTGTGTGGCGTGGCCTCCCCTACTGCGCATGTGCAAACTCTCTCCGCACACCTCCTCTCTACTCCCCTCTCGCTCTATCCTCTTCCCCTTTCAACTCCCGCTCTGAAACGCGGGCTCGACATGCCGAAATACTGCTTCGCATCGACTCATGGTCCTCTTTAGTAGGAGATGGTGCAATTTTCTTCATTTAACCATCTGTCATTTATGCTCGACATACAGCCACGACGCGCAATACTAATTTTCGTACATATAAAGGTAGCAAGCCGGCCGCGAGCGCAGCATGAGTGTGACAAGTAAGCCATGCTTTCCATGCCATGAATTTCATTATTACCACGAAAGTGCCGGGGTCCACCAAGACTTTCATGGCGTATTTACGTCATGGAAATACGTCAGCGAAATGAATATCATACGATGGCAAAGAAAGAAAAAACGATAAGAAAATCTGCCACTAAGAGCAGTCGAACCCACGAAATCTCGGCCAGCGCGGAAGGCTGGCGGGCGCTTAGCCCATCGAGCTACCGACACACACATACGGATATTTCCAAGTCGAAGGGGATCGCGCAATAGTTCGATATATCGATATTTCGAAATATAAAATATGCGTATTTAAGGCTTATATTAAGCTTATATTGTTACTTGTAGAGTTGCAGTATTTACAATATATTTACAATACGTAAGGCGTGTAGCGTTGACGCACTATGACAAGTGCAACATGTGGAGATAGGTTTAGCACAAAGACCTGATTACGTCTCAGGACGTGGTCGCCGACCTCGTAGTGCACGTCCCCATGCGACCGGTCGTATTGAGCCTTCTGTCCAGCTCGCGCTTTTGCCAGGTTGGAACGCGCCAGGTCGAGGGCTGCGTCCATCCGTGAGTGCAGTTCCGCAGCGTAGCCCGATGGGCCGGCTTTCGTGGCGGACGCCCCGCTGCCGCCCCTCAGAACAGGGTCCATGGGTTAGGCAGCTCTCTCCCGAAGTTGAGGAAAGCGGGCGTGTACCCGGTTGAACGGTTCACCGTGGACCACAAGGAGAAGCCTATCTCGTTAAGACAGGCATCCCAATCGCAGTGTTGCTGCGCAAAGGCGGTCAGCAAGGGCTTGAGGTTTCGGTTTATCCGCTCAGTCTGGTTGGCCTGTGGGTGATACGTGGTTGTCTTGCGGTGCTTAATGCCAAAGGCAGCACACGCATCCACAAACACCTTGGCCGTGAAGTAGGACGCACTGTCCGTGATCAACTCCGCCGGAAAGCCAAAGCGGGTAAAGACCTCGGTCAACTTGTCCCAGATTGCGCGTGCCGGTAGCTTCCGAAGGGGAAACAGCTCGACCCACTTCGTGAAGTGATCTGTGACAGCCAGGAGAAAAACATGGCCTCTCCGGCTTCTTGGGAAAGGTCCCATAATGTCACAGGCCGCGACTTGCCAGGGTTGTTGGCTGTCGATCGGCTGCATGAGCGCGGGAGGCTTGCCCCCACGAGGCTTCACGCATTGGCACACGCGGCATGAGCGGGCGTAGTGAAGGGTATCGCGCTTCATGCCAGGCCAGGTAGCAGAGCGGCACAACTTTTGAAATGTCTTAAGGCCACTCGCATGTCCGGCCAACCGCGAGTCGTGGAAATAGCCTAGGGTGGCTTTCCTTAGACTGCGGGGTATCACCACCTTGAAAGACTCCTGGAGAGCTTCTTCAGATGGGACATAGCGCAGGAGAACGCCATCAGCATCAAGCAGATACGAATCCAACGTGCCCGCAGCAATACCAGTCTGCGTCCCGCACTCGGCGCCGACAGCAATACCAGCTGTCCGTTTGCGCCCGGCGGCTTGATCGCCACGCTCCTCTTGGGAGCTCAGCTCTTTGAGCCCATAAACAATTTGAGTTATGTGGAGATAGGTTTAGCACAAAGCTTACCCTACGAGGCGACCGTGAAGGAACGCGACGTTCTCCACTGCCGCAGCGAACAAGGACGCTACGGCCGGGTTCGTCGACTCCGGCACGGCGCAGAAAAGGCATTCGAAGCAGTATGCCAACAAACAACACGGGTTTATTAACCCAAGGTGCAGCACAGTACGACAGTCACGGGCTTGCAGGCCGTTAAGGGAACTCCGCAAGGCCGATCGAGTACGCTTACCAGCGGCGCTACGACAATCACACAAAGGGCAGCAGTCGAGCACGCGAGCGAGAAGCCGCCTGCTAGAGCAACGCGTCAACCTCTCGTGCTAGCCTGAGAGCATCTGACCCGGGCAAGCCCGTGCCAGACAGAAGCGAGCTCAAGGGGGAAGGGGGTTGTCAGTGTGACTTCGGGAAGCCGACGCATGGCTCGCACCAGACAAAGAGGCCTGGCGCTGCCGCCGCGGTCGCCACACTGCCGATTAACGGCGGTCTCCGGCGCTCGAGCCGCGCGGGGCCCGCACACACGCTAGCTGGGGAACGAGGAGCCAAAGGGGAGGACACGCTCGATTCCCACAAACACCATCGCCCCAAACCCGAGACACTTCAACTTCGTCTTCGGCTAGTAGTGTACTCTAGTCCACAGTGGCACAAACACCTATGTGACATAAACTACCGGCGGCAGAAGTACCGTCTCGGTGCATCGGATCGGTGTACGTGACGTAGGGCTTTAGTCGGGAAACATATAGTTTCTCAACTCAAGTAGCTGGTAAAGGGGACAGTAGCTGGTGAGGGGGACAAATGCTTGCGGTACAGTGGCGAGATCTCGTATGTGACTTCGGTTACTTGGCGAAGAACTCGGTAAGGCCCATCGTAGCGCGGCAGCAGTTTTTCACTCAGGCCAACGCGACGTGAAGGCAGCCAGAGGAAGACCAGGGAGCCAGGGCTGAAACGCACGTCCCGGTGGTTGCTGTCGTACAGGCGCTTTTGGTTGGCCTGAGACGCCACGAGTCGATCACGGGCAACGGGACGTGCCGTCGCCGCGCGAGCGATGGCGTCGTGAGCGTAGAATGTGGTTGAGCTTGCCTCTGAAGGAAGTAGTGAGTCGCGAGGCAAGAGCGCGTCGCGGCCATACAGGAGATAGAACGGAGAATAGCCAGTAACGTCGTGACGCGACGAATTATAGGCAAACGTCACGAACGGTAAGGTGCAGTCCCAATCTCGGTGATCCTCAGACACGTACATGGATAGCATGTCCATGAGTGTACGGTTCAAGCGCTCAGTAAGTCCGTTTGTCTGAGGATGGTAAGCGGTGCTGAACTTGTGGGACGTTGCACAAAAGCGGAAAAGGTCGTCGACAACTTGCGAAAGGAAACAGCGACCTCGATCAGGCAGCAGCTGACGAGGAGCACCATAGTGTAAGATGACTTGATGGAGGAGGAAGTCAGCAACATCGGTTGCACAGCAGGTAGGGAGCGCTCGCGTGATGGCATAACGTGTGGCATAATCAGTCGCTACGGCCACCCACTTGTTACCCGCGGATGACGTCGGGAAAGGGCCAAGGAGGTCCAGGCCGACACGGAAGAATGGTTCCCTGGGGACAGCTATAGGCTGAAGGCAACCAGCTGGTGGGAGAGGAGGCTTTCTGCGGCGTTGGCAGAGCTCGCAGGAGGCGACGTAGCGCCGAACAGTGCGGTATAGGCCAGGCCAGAAGAAACGTCTGCGCACGCGATCGTAAGTTCGGTAAACACCCAAATGTCCAGCGGTGGGAGCATCGTGCAATTGCAAGAGAATAGATGGTCGCAGATGCTGAGGAACAACGAGATGCAGTTCAGCACGGTGTGGTGTCGTATTGCGTCGATGTAGGGTACCATCGTGCAGAACAAACATAGAGAGGGGGCCGTTCCGTTGTTCTGAAGTGAGGCGTTCTATAAAAGATCGAAATTTCGGGTCACGACGCTGCTTGTCGGCGACGTGAAGGAAGTCGCTGAGCGACAAAACGCAGGCATCCGAATCAGTTTCGGTGGTGTTAGGTGGGTCGATGGGATAACGGGAGAGGCAGTCGGCGTCCTTGTGTAGCCGTCCAGATTTGTACGATACAGAATTGTGAATTTTTGGAGGCGTAAAGCCCAGCGACCGAGGCGTCCCGTAGGGTCTTTGAGTGAGGAGAGCCAACATAACGCATGATGGTCTGTTACCACGGTGAAATGTCGTCCGAACAAGTATGGGCGAAACTTGGCAATGGCCCAAACAAAGGCGAGGCATTCACTTTCTGTGATCGAGTAATTGCGCTCTGAGGGTGATAAAAGGCGGCTAGCGTAAGCGATTACACGATTCATCTCCCGCTGTCGTTGTGACAAAATAGCGTCAATGCCATGGCCACTTGCATCCATACGAACTTCAGTGTAAGCAGACGGATCAAAATGACCCAGGACGGGCGGATTTACAAGGTGATTCGTAAGCGTTGAAAATGCCTCAGCTTGCTCTGGTCTCCAACTGAATGGCCTGTCCTTTTTGAGAAGATTGGTGACAGGACGAACGATGTCGGCGAAGTTTGCAATAAATCGTCTGAAGTAGGAACACAGCCCCAGGAAACTTCGGACGTCAGCAGAGGTACGAGGAGGTCGAAAGTCTCGGACGGCGCGTATTTTGTCGGGATCATGTTGTATGCCAGTAGCGTCCACCAGGTGACCGAGGACTCGTAATTGACGACGGCCGAAATGACATTTCGCAGAATTGAGCTGCAGGTCTGCTCGTCGGAGGACGTCAAGGATGGCCGAGAGCCGGTGGAGATGGCTGTCAAACGTCGATGAAAAAACAATAACGTCATCAAGGTAACACAGGTATGTGTACCATTTAAAACCACGTAGAAGAGAGTCCTTCATGCGTTCGAATGTGGCTGGAGCATTAGAGATTCCAAAAGGCATCACTTTGAATTGGTAGAGACCATCTGGGATGACGAAGGCTGTCTTCTCGCGATCTTTGGCATCGACTGCGATTTGCCAGTAGCCAGAACGTAAATCGTTCGAGGAGAAATAACGGGTACCATGTAAGCAGTTCAGTGCATCATCAATACGCGGAAGCGGGTAAACGTCCTTTTTCGTGATCTTGTTCGGATGACGATAATCTATGCAGAACCTCCAAGTATTGTCCTTATTTTTTATTAAAACGACAGGGGATGCCCACGGACTGGAGGAAGGCTCGATAATGTCCTTAGAGAGCATTTTCTCGACCTCTGTTTGTATGACGTGACGTTCTGCCGTCGACACACGATAGGGACGCCTATGGATGGGCGGAGCGTCATCAGTGTGGATCGAATGGGTGACGATGTTGGTTCGACCCAGCGGGCGATTTCGAAATCAAATGTCTTCGTAGGATATCAAAACGCGGCGGAGGGCGTCAGCGTATGAAGGTCGTAGGTCAGGAGCTATCATTCAGCGAATTTGTCGTTAGATGGCATCGTCGGAGCCGAAAGTTCAGCGAACTCAGATGGTTGTTCATAGCTGAGAGCAGACACTCTGGACTCTTCCAAAGGGGACAACACAGCGAGAGACACACCCTCAGGAAGAGCTTGTGGAGACGAGCCAAAGTTCAGGAGAGGAAGCCACGCATGGTTGTTGGTGATTGTAATGATGGAGCTTGGGAGAGCTATTTGGCGCTCCAGTAGGACTTCGTGAATCGGGGACACGACATAATTACCATCCCGAAGTGGTGGGCAAGGCGACATGAGCACATCGGTCGCAGCATCAGGTTGCAGCCGAAAAAATTCAGTGCAGCGAAGTCGGGAGTGGATATCTGCGGTGGTGTCGGCACAAAACTGGGGTAGCTCAAGCTTCAGAATACCGGTTGAGCAGTCAATTAGCGCTGAGTGAACAGTCAGAAATCCGGCAGATCCCACGCACTGTGGGAATCGATGTAGTGCGAAGCAGCCAGCAAAGAGCTGCATACATAGCTTTGTTTGTTTTTGAGCCAAATGAAGTCATTCATGCCATGGTATCTAGTTCAACATATATCGTATGTTTGCCATGCACGCGTGCATGTACAATGTGGTATATACCATGCCAATGAAACGTATATTCTGGTATTACACTGCATGGCCGGTCAGTTATGTTCTTCACGCACTCCAGTCATGCCATACCACTTTGGGTATATATCCAGTTATTAAACGGGCGGAAGCGCACCATAACAGTGACATGTAAATCATACCGTACATGACATGCATAACATACTTCGCATGTTAGGAGCTGTCATTTATGTTCGTCATACAGTCACATCGCACAATACTAATTTTGGTGTATATCGAACGAGCGAAATGACCGTTAGTCAACCATGAGCGTGGCATGTAAATCATGCCACACATGACATGCATGTCATGGTTATCATGTTACCACCTGTCATTTATATTCGTCATACATTCGCGTCACGCAATGCCAATTTTGGTGTATATCAAGCTAGCGAAACAGCCGCGATCGGACAATCAGCGTGGCATGTAAAGCATGCCGTAAATGATATGCATATCATAATTTTCAAGTTACCACTTGATATATGTGTTGGTCATACAGTCACGTTGCGCAACGCCAATTTTGGTGTATATCAAGCGAGCGAAACGGCCGCGAGCGCATCATGAGCGTGGCATGTAAATCATGTCGCACATGACTTGCCTGACACGATTTTCATGTTACCACCTCTCATTTACGTTCGTCATACAGGCGCGTCGCGCAATACCAATTTTGGCGTATATCAAGCTAGTGAAACGTACGCGAATGCACCATGAGCGTGGCATGTAAATCATGAAATGCATGTCATGGTTTTCATGTTACTACCTGTTATTCATGTTCTTGATACTGTCACATCGCACAATACCAGTTTTGGTGCATATCACTCTAGCGAAGCGGCCGCGAGCGCACCATAAGTGTGGCATGTAAATCATGTCGTACATGACACGCATGTCATGATTTTCATGTTACCACCTCTAATTTACGTTCGTCGTACAGTCGCGTCATGCAATACCAATATTGGTGTATATCAAGCCAGCGAAACGGCCGCGAATGCACCATGAGCGTGGCATGTATATCATGACATACATGACATGCATATCATGGTTTTCATGTTACCACCTGTTATTCATGTTCTTCATACAGTCACATCGCGCAATACCAATTTTGGTGTATATCAACCTAGCGAAACGGCCGCGAGTGCGTCATGAGCGTGGCATGTAAATTATGTCGTGCATGACACGCGTGTCATGATTTTCATGTTACCACGTCTCAGTTATGTTCGTCATGTCGAAATGTCTCGTCATACCTGTTTCCGTATATATCCATTCATTTAAACGGCCGCGAGCGCCCCGAGACCATGTCATGTAAATCATGCCGCACATGGCATGCGTGTCATGATTTGTTCGCCATGAACTCTTGTCACGTCATACCAGTTTTGGTATATATGAAACTAACGGAATGGCCGCAGAGCCCCAAGGCTGTGGAAAGTAAATCATGCTGTTCATGACATGCATGTCATGATTTTCATGTTATGACCTGTCATTTATGTTCGTAATACGGTCATGTTATTCCATACCAATTTTGGTATACATCCGATTAACGAAACGGCCAGGAGGGCACAAAGTCGTAGGCGGCTAGATAGATAGATAGATAGATAGATAGATAGATAGATAGATAGATAGATAGATAGATAGATAGATAGATAGATAGATAGATAGATAGATAGATAGATACGCTCAAACCCGCAGAAGTTAGCTAAGAAATGCTTCGCATTTAAAAGTCCATGCCGAGAATCACCTCATGAGGGCACTCCGCAAGTACAGTGAACAGAAATAACGTTGAGCGGTCGGTGATGGTAATACGGGCTGTACACATTCCCATTACGGCTGTTGTGCTGCCGTTGGTTACGCGTAGGACAGGTGACTCGGTAAGTGTTAGCACGTTTCGAAGACGCCTACGAAGGTCGGAGCGCATGACCGACACCTGAGCTCCAGTGTCGATGAGGGCTTTAACGGGCACATGATCAACAAAAACTTCGATTAGGTTTCGTTTGGGAGCAAAGGTCAACAGAGGTTTTGCAGTCAAGGTCGTCAACGCAGCCTCACCTCCAGGGGCTGCATTGGTTAGTTTCCCGAGAAGCGGCCTGATTATGATGGGGACGGGGGACGCCGAGATGTAGGCGAACGGGACGACTGCGCCGAGGTGAGGGCGAGCGGCTATTTGTGAATGGAGAAGCAGCAGGGCCAGCATTGGACGGCTCGGCTTGAGGTGACAGAAAACGAGAGGCGCGTTGGTAGCGGCGGTCAGAATATGGTCGAGGCGATGAATACCAGCGGTCACGGCAGTGGCGCGAGATATGGCCGATCCGGGAGCACACGAAGCAGATTGGTCTGTCGACCGATTCGCGAAATACTGTCGAGGTGCAGCAGAGGCAATAATCGGAGCGGTAGAGGTGGGACGGGGGCTAACGGTGGAGAGCATGTCCATATTCGCAATTTCCTGGCGAACAACAGCTTGAATGAGCGAGATTGTTAGATGGTCATGCATAGAGGGAAGACCACGAGAACTCGGAGCCATAGCCTCAAGTTCGCGACGTATGGCTTGCGTCAAATTTGGTGATGCTGGTTGAAGCAACGGCGCAGGTTCGTTGCAGGATGAGGTCCGAGCCGTATTTGGAAGCCGGTCGAAACGTTGCACGATGCGCTAGCCTTTTGCTTGTTCAAAGTGGCGGCCCTCTTTAATGAGGGAATCAACTGTTGTGCAGCTCATACGAAGCAAGAAGTTGAATTCATCGTCGGCGGTGCCCTTCATAATGTGTCTGACCTTATCTGCCTCCGGCATGTTGCTGTCCGTTTTTCGGCAAAGTGCCAGAACGTCCTCAATGTAGCAGATGTACGATTCGGTGGACGTCTGGGCACGGGAGGCTAGCTCCTTCTGGGCTTCTACTTGGCGTCCGATTGGTCTTCCGAAGGTCTTCCTCTTTGCAGATGTCCCAACTTGTCAGCTCGGTTTCGTGCGTCTCAAACCACGCCTTTGCGGTTTCCCCCAGGTAGAATATCACGTTCGCCTGGCACATCGCCATTCACTCTTCCACGTCGGCCTTGCCAGTACCGGTGAAGATTCCCGGATCACGTAGCGGATTCATGACGTATTGCACAGGTGTCGGGTTGGCCGGGACATTGTCGGTAGCCATAGCAGCAGAACCGATGTGACGTCCGCTGCGGAGATCCAGGTCCAACATTCGTAGAGACTACCCCGCAGCTCCACCAAAATGTTACGCATATAGTTGCAGTATTTACAATATATTTACAATACGTAAGGGGTGTAGCGTTGACGCACTATGACAAGTGCGCAAGCATCGAACTAAACCCGAGACACTTCAACTTCGTCTTCGGCTAGCAGTGTCCTCTAGTCCACAGTGGCACAAACACATATGTGACAATATCAATGCATTGTAGGTATCGAAACAGTTTTCGGAATTCGTAACAAGCGCTAACATGACGATTCGCTCACAAGTAGTATGGTAAATAACCAGGTGGCAACTTTTCTCTTTTGCAAGTTACTTCACTTTATTTCGCGCGGAAATAGTGCGTAAACTTGTCTTCATTTTTGTGCACTGTCAAGTTCAACAAGTCATCCTAAATAATATTGAAGCTTTCCAAATATGCAAATTCAGCACATTCAGCCACAACAGCGGTCATTGACGCCGATGAAAGCTCTGGAGCGCGGTAAAAGGTTGTTTAGCGGCGACATTGGCATATTCATAACCGCACGGGCCCACTTCCGCGGCACCGGCAGCGTCACCCTTGATCTCGGCATCGATGCAGTCAGAAACAGCGACGTCGTCATCTGCACCGATGAAATCACTTGCTGTACTCCTGTCCGAGAGCGCGCCCGGAAATGCTAAGTCGCAAAATTCACTGAGTCACCGTACGCCGTTGTCAGCGGCCATGACGCAACCAAAGTCGACACCTGGCACCAAGCCCGCAAGAAAACGGTTCATGACGGTTCTTTCCTTGACGTCGTTCCAAGCACCAGTCATCGTTGTATCGCTACGAGCGGGTCAATGTTCAGTTCGTCTCCCGAATGAGGATTTGTCAGGAACGATGCGAGAAGTACACGAGTCCTCAAGCCGCAAGAGAGAATGCTGTCCGCAGACAACGAAGGAAAAGCCCCCACCACCGTCGACATCTTGGCGATGGCGATGGCACTTGTGGCTTTGTAGTAAGCAGCCGCGGCTTTGCGCGAAAAGCAAGAAAAAGCGTAGCCTCTGAGATGTGCGCTTTATAACTGAAAACGCCAAAATACGTCACGACGTTGCGGATCTCGAAGGCCATGCTTTTCAGGCCCGCATGCCATCGTGCGCGAACAGGGAAGGGAATGCGAACATTGCGACGAGGCTGCCTGGTATCTCCGCATTCATCTCATTTTGGTGCCTTCTACAATCGGCCCCTTTCAAAAACGTGCCCGCGCGTTACAACCTACAGATCGTGCATCAAACAAGCCGGTGCACTCACAAGCGCTGCTCAACCAACCAGATCAACGTAATGCAACGACACCGCCTTTTCGTCACATATGCGCGAAGAGTAATCGGAACTTGTCAGAACGCGGCTGAAAATGACCAACATTTGTTTAAAAAATGCACTCCTTGGGGTTCGGCGCGGCGCAGCGTTCGATATATCGGATGTTACACTGCGTGAGAGTTCGACATACGTGTGCACCAGCCCTACACTTTTGCATGGAAAATTCAATGGGATTTTTGAACTGTTCGATATAGCAAATAATTCGATATATCCGAGTTTGACATATCCGGGATCGACTGTAATGGAGGCTACATGAACGGCGCCTTTTCTCTTTCATGCGGTTCTCTCACAGCGCTCTTGGATGGATGGATGGATGCTATGAGCTTCCCCTTTATAACGGGGTGGTGACATGCGTGCCATCCGGCTCGGAAAAAAACGCCAGCCCTGCGCTGAAACCGCAGCACAGTCACAGCGAAAGCTGGAAGAGCGGCGTTTCTAGAGCCCGTTAAGCTCTCTTGGGGCTACAATACAAGTACACTAGAAAGGTACCCACTACGTCATAAATCACAATTTTTGTGAAGTTGGGAAGCACCTACTAAGCCATTATTCGTCATTCTGCGGAGAAGCGAGGCACCAGCTACACGTCTGTAAGGCATTATGTGCACTTTGTTGACGCGACGACTGATGACGATGAAGAATTATGGCTCAGCCCTTTGTAATGGGTTGGACTCTTTAAACGGCCCACCAGTTGTGTTTTTGCATAGGGTGACGCCCGGTCGCTATTTCCCTCTCCCGTCATGCTGTATAACATACGTTGACGTGGGAGAGAGACGGGGGGGGGGCGAAGAACTTTACTGAGACCCCGAGGAAATGGATCATGCGCTTATGGGCTTCCTTGACAACCAATACAAGTGCACTTGCGAGGAACCCACTACGCTATAAATCATTGTAATTTTTGAGAAGTAGGGCAGCAGGCACTGTGCCATTTTTCGTCATTCTACGGAGAGCGTTGGTACCTGCTAAACCCATGTAAGGCATTATGCGCACTTTGTTGATGCTGTGCCTGATGACGATGAAGAATTATGGCAGAGTCCTTTGTAATGGGTTGGAAGCATTTAACAACCTACTCGTTGCGCAATTCGCATTGTGTGACGCCTGGTTACAGAATTCGCGTTGTGCGACACTTGGTGCTTATTTTACTCTTCTACCACGCTATATTGCATATGCTAATGTGGTTCCTTCCCGACATGAAGCCTCTATAGGACCTTTTTGCAAACCAGTTTCAAGCACCGGCATGGCTCAGAGGTTGAATACTGGGCTCCCACGCAGAGGGCCCAGGTTCGAACCTCGTTCCATCCAGCAATTTTTTTTCTTATGTCGTTTTTTTTCTTATTTCGAGCGATACTGGTTACGGACACCGGCGGCGGCGGCGGCGGACAACTACGGCGCCAAAAACGGCCGGTGAAATGATCTCATAACAGCTTTCGCTGTAAAAAGTGATAAACTTCGTTGCCTCCGCAATTGGCTCCGGCAACGCGCCGTTGTTACGACAACCCTATTAGGAGCGTTTTCAAGAACAGAAGTGAAATTTCGTCAACGCTTTAACACACCGCGAGATGGCGGCTTTAGCCCAAGCTTCGCACATGGCATCCGTCCACATCGAGTAATAGCTCTCCGACACTCGGCTGGCGGTCGCGCCACGTTCCTAGCTCGCCCTGTGAGAATCACCGACCAGGCTAGAGGGAAGAAACGACGGTTGTCGCGTTTCTGTTTGCGTTTCAAAACGCTTTGAAGGAGTGAATGTCAAGTATCAGTGTTTACTATGTGCTTCTAGGTCTCCCACGCTCACCTGACTATCGCACCACGTTCCCCGTTCGGCCAGTGAGAATGGACGGCCAGGGTAGCGGGAAGACACGACGCTTTGAAGGAATGCACATCGTGTATTAGAATTTACTCTGTGCTTGTCGATGCTATCTTTGCGCGTGATTCACCATATGCGGTGTTCATGTACATCTTGACAACTTCAGCTGCCGTAAGGGTTAAATCATGGTCATGGGCGTTATTCGTCGATACGGAGATGTGTGCCACTAGGCGTCAACGTGGCTGCGTCCACATCAAGCAATGTTATATCTGCCAAACAACAATAGACATTGTTCTAGCTCTCATATACCAATGCACTTTGAACAATCATCTACGTCTGTGACGACACGTTTCGCTTTCGTGTTATACCGAATCCTATAACGGAAGTGTCAGCCATCTTTTTTTCCCGGTTACGACCTCTAATTTATGTTCGTCATACAGTCACGTCACGCAATACTAATTTTGGCGTATATCAAGCTAGCAAGCCGGCCACGAGCGCGCTTGAGTGTGGTAAGTAAGTCATGTCATACATGAGATGCATGGTATTACTTTCATGTAACCACCTGTCATTTATGTTCGTCATACAGGCACGTCGCGCAATACCGGGTTGGTGTATATCAAGCACGCGAAACGGTCGCGAGCTCACCAGCAGCTTGGCTTATATGGCATGCATGTCATGATATCGTGTAAGCACATGTTATTTCTATTCGTCATGAGTCACGTCGCGTCATACCAATCTTGGTGTATACCAATCTACCGAACCGGCAGCGAGCGCGCCATGAGTGTGGTAAGTCATGGCGTACAAGACATGGATGTCATGGTTTTCAAGTTATCTCCTGTTATTTACGTTCGTGATACAGTAACGTCGCGGAATATCAATTTCCGTCTATACCAAGCTAACGAAACGGCCACGAGCCCACCATGAGGATGGCATGCAAATCATGTCGTACATCACATCACGAAACGTTTAATCACGTGATGAAAATCATGGAACATCGCATAATAGCTAGTCACATGACATGTTCCCGACATAAACCACTTAACAGCGTCACCTGACATCTGCCGGCCTGAAACAACGTTACTTAGGCTGGTTACGTAACTCAAATCACAAAATCACGTAACAGGTAGTCACGTGACATGTCTAGCGAAGCTAGCCATACATAGTACTACTAGCAAAAATTCAGCATCGCTAGCGAAAGCTTGGCATTACTAGCAAAATTCAGCTAGGTCGAACACTAGCTCCGCTGATGGTTCCAGCCATGCGCCACAAGTGGAAGCCGCGCAATCTTTTTTTTTTTTCTTTAGCGGATGTTCACATGGACCGCAATGATCCAAAACAGCGTGGAGCACATTCTTTAAAACGTGGATCAGTTGAATATACCCGGCAGGAAGCACGGACGGCTTCTTGTAGGGCTGCCGGAAAACGCGGCATTCAGATAACAGCGCAGAGTGCGCAACGCCAGACCTAAGGAAACGGCAGTGCACGTTGTCATATGTGCGGGAAACAAACCTGGTGGCCAGTGGGTGGGGCGTCGTGCAGGTTGTTACGAACTGTGGAGCGCAGTAAGGTGGCAAATTGGGCTACATGGAACATACTTTTTCCTTTTTGCGCTGAACATGTTGAGTGTGGAGCGCAGGTATTTTGGTGTGACCAAAAGTAGGTTGGGTACAGCAGGTGACATATTACGGCGATATAAGTTGTCATCAATCAGGGGGAGCACCTGTACGGAGGCGTCGTACGACGAAGATTGCACTCGTTGTATTGATTGATTTGTATACGGATGCCGGCGGTGCACGTCGCCGATGTGAAGCAGTTGAGACGGAAAAGATGGAGTCGATGGATTGGGTGTTCGCAGACTCACAGTTAGCCAAAGAGCAGCGGGATAAGCAATGCTTATCTTGGTGCAGTCTGGTGGCCTTATATATTACCACGTAGGGATCCCCTTGCAGGTGGAGTGCCCAGGGAAGGAGGCGACTTGCAGGATGTCATAGAAGGAAACGCCAAAAAATTACTTGCTGCTCGGAGATTCTGTAAACTGAAGACCGCCTATGCGCAAAATTGCACTAGTCGTCGCCCTAGCTTCCCTGCAAGCTGAACAGCAGCCTGCTGGAATAATCTATTACGCGATTCTGCAAAAGCTAAAATCGGGCTAACACAACGCATATTCCGTAACCGCTGGCCTACGTACAGACTTCGTCTGGTGCTAAAGGATTGAAGTGAATTAGAATAGGGGAAGACCAAGCTGCAGCCTGCGAGTGACACTATTTATTAGTATATTGTTGTTTCAGCAGGTCTGTCAGTGCTCTGACAATCTGCGAAATTTTTCATAAATCGCCCAAAGTTTGAGCGAAGCCTCATGTAGTTGCGAACGTCTTTTGCAAATTCAGGCAAATGGAAGTCGTTCAGGACCCAACGGCTGACGCTATCCGCCATATGAGTCCACAGTATTAGCACGCACGCATCCTCATTTACTTTGATGCGACCTCGTTTAACGCACAAAATAGTTTCCAACATCAGCGTAGGTCACGCCACAACGTTTGAGAAAATGCGCTACGTTGATAGACTGTCCCGACAAGATTGCACGCGCGACGCTAGTCCATATTATTCTAGAGCTGACGTGAACGCCAGTGATAACGCTGGAATTTTCAATCACTCATGTATAAAATACGACGTGTTCCGACAACCATCATGTTACCGATGGCTGACGGCTGTGATTGCTGGTATCAGTGTACAGGCTACATTTGTGCTTGAAGCTAAATTGTTTCCTGGGCGCAGGTTCGCCCCAATAAAGTTTCATCGTTAACGACTTCTGTTTGGGGCGCTTCATCGCCCCACCTGCGTGACATCTGGTGGTTCTGCTCGTTCGTTTATGTTCCGGATGCTTGCGAAAAGCCGTGCACCAAGTCAAAGCCGCAAGCAACCATAGCAATCGCGGATCACCGAGCTAGTTACATGTAGCAGCGACTTTGGCAAAACTGCGGGCTTCTTCAGGAAAGCTCCACAAAGACCGCGGCCATGACCACCACATTAGCTGCGGTGACAGCCCATGCGTCGCCTATTTCGGTTCTTATTCAACAGTCCAGGAACGAGCCTACCTTCCGCGCGCCATCATTGAAGATCCAGAAAGCGGGATAGAAACGTCTCATTATGTCGCCGCTTTAACAAGAGGGTGTGCAACAAAAAATGACGCCACTTTTGTTTCTTTCTCGAAGAGAGTGCCCGGACTTGGCTCGAAGATTGAGAGTCCACGCTAACAACCTCATTTACGCAGTTTTGCGGGATACTTTTGCGCGTGCCGTCCATAAAGGGACAGCCGAAACATTGCATCAAACGCATGTACAGCTACAAAATGCAAGTCATCCCTTCAGCACGTGCTGTGAGAAAATGAATCGTTTGCGTCGTGACTCCGGCCCCGCTATGTTCGAAGCAAAGCTCGCTTTAGGGCGGGACTTGTACGTAACTATTTGCCGGACTTGTACGTAACCAGGCGACTAGAGTGAATGACTGTCTTTCAGATGTGGCGATGATTAAAGAACGTTGGAATGCTAACAAACTGCAATCGCCAATCACCGACGGCGAACTACGGCTAAGCCCTAGCACTCAGCACTGATGATCTGCGCATGACCATGAGAGTGGTCGTGCGTGAAGAGCTGGGTGTGTCCACTCTTCCCGATTTTGATGAAATTTGCTGTAGACAGAGGTATTGGGCCCAGAACAATGGTTTCAAAGTTAGTTTAATGAAAAAAATATTTTTTCGCATGAAAAAAATATATACATTTTGGCCGCAAAAATCACTTTCAGCGCACCAAGGGAAGAAATGGTGCACTTTTTGCTCACGATATTTATTCTTAATAAAGAACAAGTTAAATGCAATTTTATGGGTATATAAGTTCGCTTGCCTATCTAATAACTTTTGAGGTAAAAAACCGCGAGTACAAGACACCGCATAAAATTTCGGTATTTCGAGAATTGATTGCTGGGAACAACTTAAACTGAGGGTAATAAAACTCGGTACATAATGACTTTGATGTTTGTGATCTCTTTTAGGATAATTTTCGTGATTTTGTCAAGGTCCATTTTACTTCCGAATTGGGCTGAAACGTAAGTGGTTTACTGAAAACGCCTAAGTTTGAAAATACTTTTCACAGAAAGGCCATTTTATTTCTTTTTCAAAATCTCTCGGATTGAAGTCAAGTATATCGTCTACCATTCTGCTCAAAAGAAAGGTGCATTATTCTGGTTGATAACAAGTTGTAATGAGTTGCATGTGATCATGTCAGCCTAGCGGCCGCGCCGTTCGTTCTGTGTTAAAGATCTGATAGAAGTTGTTCAAAATAATTATACGTGACATAATCACAAATCAGCAGCTCCACAACAACAAATGTGCAGCCATGTTGCAAGGTGGAGCATGCTTTGTCTTGCGATCAGCCGCTTGAGAAACCCGCAGCTGCGGCCGCTCTAGGCGGTGGGCGCTCATATTACATGAGTACCGCTTCGACGGTGGGCGAACTCCGCTTGTGCGTGAAAACTACACTCAGAGCCCCAAAGAGATGAGGAACGCATCGCTGTGAAAAGTAACCGTTGTTAATTGCCAAACAGGTCCATGCTATCGAACGAAAGCTCTGCCGGGAATTTCGCAATGAGCACCTCTAGTAGCGCGGTCATATGTGTGGTTTCCTCTCTCCTGATGGTCTAAAATAATTACGCTCCGTCTGTCGGCATTATGTGACCAAAAGGAAGCTTTTGTGTCACAACACAAAAGGAAGCTTTTGTGTCACATCGAAAGAAGGCTGTCCTACGTGATCACGATGGTCGAACAACTCAAACTGGTATTGTTCTCCTTCACGTGCAAGAACACTGGTGTCAGCCGACTGTTACCATAAACGTGTCCAACTCCTTTGTTTTATGAAAGTACCCCTTTTACAATGCTGTATTATTTTGTATCTGAAGATATGATATTTAACACAGGCCGCGCGTTTACAATATTTTGCCGTTTCAGACCTAACAGCAGGTGAAAAATGCATGAGTGCTGTACTGGAGGCGCGAACTGCAAAATTTTCGGCACAGTTTTTGTTGTATGGTATGAACCCTACTGACAATTAACAGCGTTTTCTTTTCACAGCGACGCATTCCTTATCTCATTCGTCCACCGAGCGTAGTTTTCAGGCGGAAGCGGAGCTCGCTCACAGTCGAAGAGGCACTCATTGAATATGAGCGCCCGCTGCCTCGAGCGGCCGCTGCTGCGGGTTTGTCAAGCGGCTGATCGCAAGACAAAGCTTGCTCCACCATGCAACCTCGCTGCGCATTTGTTGTTGCCGAATTAACACTTTATGAATATCTTGCGTACATTTATTTTCAATAAAATCTATCGCATCTTTAGCACATAACGAACGGCGCGGCCGCTAGGCTGACTTGGTCACATGTGACGCAGTACAACTTCTTATGAACCAAAATAATGCAAGTAAAACGGAGCTTTACTAAACCACGAAAATTATCTTAAAAGAGGACACAAACATCAAAGTTAATATGTACCGAATTTTATTATCCTCAGTTTAACTTGTTTGCAGCAATATATTCTTGAAGTACAGGTATTTTATGCGGTTTTTTATATTGCTATTTATTTCCTCAGAAGTTGTTAGAGAGGTAAGGGAAATTATATACTCATAAAATTGTATTTTACTCGTTCTGTAATAGGAATGAATATCGTGACCAAAAAGTGCACAGTTTTTTCTCTTGGTGCGCTCAAATTAAAAAAAATCGCGGAATTGGCGGTAAAGTGAATTTTTGCGGTCAAAATGTATATATATTTTTGAGGCGAAACATTTTTTTTTTCACAATATTAACTTCGAAACCATTGTTCTGGGCTTAGTACCTGTATCTACAGTATATTTTATCGAAATGGGGAATGGTGACCGGGACCTCATGTTCGATCTAATCTGGACACACCCAGCTTGGTAAGATGTTTTTCGAGTTGCTGTTTCAAGGAATCTCCTATATTCGCCGTCAGGAAAATCTGTGGAGTCCGGGCGTCGCAGAAGCGCCGCAACAGCAGCCGGAAGCCACGAGCAACGCTGCCGCAGTCCGCTGTAAAGTCCTGCCTCCACGCCCAGGTTTAGACGCCACACTACATCGATTCCGCCGCATGGTTTCGCCATTAACGCATCACGTCCGCTGGAAGGTGAACAACTACGTGACATCGCTGACTACGTCGCAAGAGCGCAGTGGACGTCCAGATGACCTTCCCAATATATGTCGTCAGGCCGCAACGTGTGACCGCATCGCCGACAGTAGATCGGCCCCATTTGGACCCGGTGATCCGGGAGGTCATATCCACAAAACTGAAAGCGTCAAGCAATAGACATGTGGTTGCTGCCCATCGCAATACCGAAGTTCCTTCGCTGCAGACGGCGATGCTGCGACAAAACCGTAAAACGCGCCACCAGTCAAACACAGACCTCAAGGTGAAACTTTACTGCCGGGAGACCTAACGAGTCCGCATAGCAGCAGCGGAGCAAACAGACACAGTTGTGGTCCGACACACCTAACTGTAACACTGGACGACAAAATACCGTGATCGACATCCTGATCAACGGCGATAAAGTTGTCGCTTTGATCAATGCAGGGGCGCACTACGCTGTAATCAGTGGACAGTTCGACATGAGGTTGAAGAAAGCCAAAACCGCCTGGGAAGGTTTCGAAAACCGCACAGCGGGAGGTCACAGAGTAGTGCCGGTCGGAACCTGTATAGTAGAATCACCGTTAACAACTGGACGGATGGCCTGAGCTTCACTGCCAACGTTTGAGAGATGTCCTTCTTGAGATGAACTTCTTAAGCCTCGACGGTGCAGTCATTCACCTCAGATGTGAGTCGGTACCATTATCCTACGGAAAAGCACTACTGCCGCACACGACGCCAGAAAAGAACGAATTTAGTTTGCTTGAAGACCAAGTCACAATTTCCCATCACACCATCGTCATGATTTCGGTTGACACCCAGCAATACGCAGGCAAAACAGACGTAGTTGAGGACAACCGGAACATGTGCGTAGCAAGACAAATACCCAAGCAGCATGAATGTAAAGCCATGTGTCATCTTCAGCCGAGATAACAAACGCATAAGGCTCAGTTCAAGTGCTGACTGACATACCATGCCAACAGCATGCATATTTTCGTGGTTGTAAAAGCGACAAAAGCGCCATTTCATGGCGCTACAGCAGCCTGTGCAGGCCGATGATAACAACATAACAATCCTTTCTCTTTTAACAAAAGAAGTAGATATGAGCCTTAAAGATGTCGTGCGTACGCCGTCTGTGCAATACCCGAGTTGTAAATTAGGTTTTCTTTAAATGCTTTCTTGTACCTTGTACTACGTTTTGCCGACGTCCTGCCGTTGTATTTGCTGACATGCAGCCCCCACCGTGCAGCTGTCGTTATGGCGGCATTTGGGTGTCTCGATGTGCGCGCGTCTCCGCTTCCAGGATGGAGACA
Organism: Rhipicephalus sanguineus; assembly: GCF_013339695.2. NCBI lineage: Eukaryota > Metazoa > Arthropoda > Arachnida > Ixodida > Ixodidae > Rhipicephalus > Rhipicephalus sanguineus. The sequence continues at coordinate 129,933,075 of NC_051184.2, read as the reverse complement.
CCTTTTGAAAGACTCCGCGCAACCTGGCGGCCATATTGGTTCAAAAGTGTCGGGCGGTGCGCAGAGGCTAGCGCGGGAACGGTACTGTAAACACGTTGTTCTTGACATATTGAGATCCGTTCTTTGGCCGCTATGACAGGCTGCTGTGTGCCACTGTGTACTAGTTCACACGCGAAAGGCCAGCAGATGTTTCGCTTCCCTAGTAACAGCGAGCGGAGAAAAAAACGGGAAGCATAAGTGAAATGCGACTGTTGGCATCCGACCGACAGCACCAAGATATGCGAGGATAGTTGTTGACTTGTCCAGCAAGTCGCCGTGCATTTTTTATCGCTGGCTGTGAGCATGCTGTTAAAAAAATTATTGCTTGTCTCGCTATAGCTGCATCGCATAATCATCGCGTGAAGCTGATTTTACAAAGAGGATGTCAAGCTTTGCGTTAAGCCGTGCAGTGTGATAAGATGGTTCGGCTACCTTGCCGATAAGCTCAGATAAGCTTGGTCAAGGCAAGTTATTCATAGCTTATGCTAAATAAGGATAGTCAAAAGAACAGTTGTAATCGATACAAATCAATACTGATTGATACTCATTGATGCTAATTAGGCCGCCGGATTAAACCAGGGTAAGCTTAGAAAAAGTCTAGTTAAGCCAGTATATCGCAGTCTAATTGAGTTTGGACAAGCCAGTTTAACGCTAGCCGATGCCAAACTATATTGATAGATACCTATCAAGTGGGATTAGGCAAGATTAGTGTAGACTATGCCGGATCACGCTAATCCGGTCCAAGAGGAGATGGCATAGCCATGAGGTAGATTACACTCTACTAGGCTATGTTCTTTCGGATTAATCATCACTAAATAAATTCGGGTTAAGGTAATCCTGCGCAAGTCAATGTTGAGTGAATTGAGAATTACTAGCCGTTTAGGTAACTGCGTATGTTCACATTAAGCCAATCCGTTTAAATTCGACTAAGCTGGATTAAGGTAATTACTAGCCGTTTAGGTAACTGCGTATGTTCACATTAAGCCAATCCGTTTAAATTCGACTAAGCTGGATTAAGGTAGTCCGAATCTTGAACCACCCAATTTTGAGCAAGTTCAGATTGCCTAGCCAGTTGGATGACAGAGTCTGGCCATAATAAGGCAATGTGGATTAAGCTAATTGACGTTAGGCTAATCACGAGCAAGTGAATTTGGAGTGAGTTGAGATTATCATGCCTGTTGGATGCCGGAGCATGACCAGGTTTAGCCCATCCAGATTCAGCGAGATTAAGCTAATTCGAATTAGGCTAATCTTGAGCAAGTCGCTTATCAGTAAACTTAAAGCGCCTAGCCATTTGGATGACTGAGTATGACCACAATAAGACAATAGGAATTAAGCCGGAATAATCTAGCCCGGATTAAGCCGGATTAAGCTAATCCTGACTAATGGAATCCCGAACCAGCCATTTTGAGTAAATTCAGTATGTCTAGTCAGTTGGATGATAGAGTATGGCCACAAAACAGTGTGGATTAAGCTAATCCGCATTAAGGTAATCACAAGCAAGTGAATTTGGAATGAGATTTTCTTGCCAGTTAGAGCTCCATGACTGGGTCATGTATGTCATGACGAACATGACAAGATTTTCGTGTTATGAGCAGTCATTTATATTCATCTTCCGCTGCTATCGTGTCCTGTCAATATTGGTGTACTGAAAGTTAATAAAATAGCCTTTAGAGCTGTATTACCGGGTCATGTATGTCGTGGCCTGCATGACATGCATGCCATCATTTATGTGTTGTTACTAGTCGTTTATGTTAGTCATACTCTCTTATTGTGCCATGTCAATATTGGTAGTCAGCAAGGTAATAAATCCACCATTGAAGCCCCATGACTTGGTCATGTGTGTCATAGCGCACATGACATGATTTTCATGTTAGGAACAGTCAGTTACGGTAGGTATGCCCTCTTATCAAGTCGTGTCAATTTTGGTAGACACCAAATTAATAAAGTGGCTGTTAGAGCACCATGACCGGGTAATGTATATCTTGGCCTCGTGACATGCATGAGAAGGTTTTTGTGCTATGATCAGCTGTTTATGTTATTCATAATTTCTTATCATGCCATGTAAATTTTGGTACTCAACAAGTTAACAAAACCGCCATTATAGCTCCATGACCGGGTCATATTATAATATCGGACATGACGTGCATGGTATCTTTTTGGTGATATGTCCAGTCGTTTGTTTTCATTATACGCTCTTAGCGTGCCCTGTCAATTTTGTTTATATAAAGTTACCAAAACGGCCGTTAGAATATTATGATGGCGTTATGTGTCATGGCGCACATGACATGCATGACATGATTTTCGTGTTATGACCAGTCATTCATGTTAGCCATACGCTGCTACATGCCATGCCAGTTTTGGTACACATCAAGATAATAAAGCTGCCGTAAGAGCTCCATGACCGGGTCATGCATGCCATGGCCTATATGACAGGCATGACAAGTTTTTCCTGTTATAACCAGTCATGTATATTTTCCTCATGCTCAGGTCGTACTTGTCAGTTTTGGTATACATGAAGTTGACCAAACGGCCGTTGTAGCTCCTTGACCATGTCACGTATGTCATGGCGTACACTAAAGGCGCGCCATGATTTTCATGTAATTAGCAGTCATTTATGATTTTCACATGCTCTTTTCATGCCATGTCAATTCTGGTACTCGTCAACCTAATGAATCGGCCGCGAGAGCACGAGGACCTACGCATCCTATGAGATAGATAGACCGATAGATACGCTCCAAATGCCTTTAATTCGTCATGAAATGCTTCGTGTGTAATAATTTATGCCTAATGTATTTGTTACCAACATTATATGTGCAAGTCCTACCGCCGGAAGGGATAAACTAAGCCAAATTATCAAGGATTTCGCTAAAAGCGTTCTATCTTCGCATGCCAGGCATTGCCATCGAACGCGAACGTTTGAACCAATATGGTGTCCACAAAAGCAGTGTCTCCACCCTGTTCCGGAGGAGCTCATCGAGGCACCCTAGGCGGCAATGGGCCGTCGTATTGCCATCGTAGTTGCCGATGTGTGTCCAGCATCGGGCCGTTCGGCGCCATGTTGCAGCCAATCAAATGCCGTTATTATGCCGATGTTCACTGCACGACGAATATTGTCTACCAGCGGCTTGCCGATATGCAACCATTATTATTAAGGCCTTTTGCTACTGGCATTCTTTTTCCACTAGGGTTTACAATACGCCTCAAGAACTTGTCCGTGCAGCTCAGCAGCCCCGTACGAGCTCTGCAGTGCAGTTTACTTGACGGCCATAGGCTATTTGATGCTCTAGTGTCGAAACGCACTGCACCATGCTTCTAAATTGTCTACTTATGCCTTTTTTTCTTGCATTACCCATTCCCCTCCCTACATGTAGGGAATCAAACCGCACGAAGTCCAGTTAACTTGCCTGCTTTCCTTCACGCATTCCTTCTCTGTCTTGCTGGCAAGTGTCCCCTTTGCTGTTCCATGAAATAACTAAAAGAACATTGCCTAAAATAACTGCTGGATGCAGATATCCTGCACACAAGCAATTTATAAACGAAAATGCTAGAACACAATTTATAAAGCTTTATTTATAGAAGTACAAGCCAGACCATTTATTTTCCAGTGCAGTTTTTCAAGTTACTGATGCTAAGTTATACGGCCAAAAGTAGGAGAGCCCAGCAAGCCTCATGGACATGGGTCTGGCCTGGGATGCCGGGGCAGTGTGTTGTTGACTGCTGGCTGGACGGAACCTCACGGGCAGTGGCAGGGGATCAGGTAATGATGGTGGGCTGGCCAGGGTCCTGAAAGCCGTCATTGGGCTGCTACACTATGAAGGCATCTGTGAAGCGCCTCTCCGTGCGTCCATTCGGGTCAACAGACCTTGGCAGCAAATCTTGATGAAGTGCTGTGCTTCTAGCAGATTTTTTTTTCCTTTTTCACAGACCCCAGCATACAAGAATAGAAATAAAGACAACAAAATATGTATAAAGCACTGCTACAGAACACACATGCAAGACAATGAAAAAAAAATAACTGCAGAAGTCGTATTGCACTATTAATAACAAATGCCAGACGTCCATTATAAAAAGAAATGAACAGCTACTTCAACATTCATTGCGAAAATAAAATCTGCCCCAGTACAAACAAATCAGCAGAAGGTTTCAATTAAAGTTGGCTGAAACAAGCTTGTTTGATTAATTTACAAATGGACACAAGGGCTTCACAATTTGTAAACATGCCTTACGGTGTTGCAAGCCAGAGGAACGATGCTGCTATTACTTATGGTTCTATGCATTTACACAAAGGACAGCAGAATGCACCCAAGTGCACGAACTTTCAAGTCTACAATATGGTCACGTAGCCATGACGGCAGCCCGAAGGCAGGAGACTGGGAGGCTCGTGATGTAGAAGAGAATCCGTTTATTAGGCGGACTTGCGCCCATAAGAGCAAAATGCACACCTTGGCTTCAGCGGCGGCAAACCAAGTCCTCGACAGCCGTCGGGGAACAGAACACCCGCTGTAATCACCCGGGCTCCATGTTAAGGCTGTATCGAACACTCGCGATACGCCCCCAAAATCAGCTGGTACATTCGCCAGCAGTATGGGCCTATCTCATCGCCAACGCGCGAGGCCACGGTCATCCCAGATAATCGCGACGCGTCTCGCATCACGATCCGAGATGATAAGGCCACATGGAGGCGGCTATCGGCATGCACAAAACTGACGCTTCGCGGCATTACTCCCCCCTCCAAAGAAGCATCGACCCGATGCTAAAAAAACAACAAAACAGCAGGTACAAAGGCAATTAGGCAAATCAGCACAGACCATACACACAAAAAAGAAACTAGAAATGCAAACAGAAAGCGTCATTTAGCGCGCATGGTGAGGCTTAGGCAGGCAACATGCACCACTTCTGGTCGGGAGCGGCGTCGCTGGGATGCTCTAGCCCCATCAGGGACTACCTCGTAGTCGAGTTTGCAAGTTGGCGGACGACCTTGTACGGGCCGAAATAACGGCGCAGGAGTTTTTCACTTAACCCGCGGCGTCGAATGGGAGTCCAAACCTAAACTCTGTCGTCTGGCTTGTATTTTACTTCGCGCCTTCGGAGGTTGTAGCGGTGGGCGTCGGTGCGCTGCTGATCTTTTTGCGTAGCCGCGCAAGCTGCCGGGCTTCTTCTGCGCGCTGAAGGTATGCGGCTACATCTAGGTTGTTTTCGTCGGTGACATTAGGCAGCATGGCGTCCATAGTAGTAGTGGCGTCCCTTCCATGGACAAGCTTAAAGGGTGTCATTTTGGTCGTCTCCTGCAGCGCGGTGTTGTAGGCGAAGACCACCTATGGTAGTATTAAGTCCAAGGTCTTGTGCTCTGTGTCCACGTACATCGCGAGCATGTCTGCAATGGTCTTGTTCAGGCGTTCTGTGAGGCCGTTTGTCTGTGGATGGTACACCGTAGTCCTTCGATGATATGTATGACTGTAATGTAGGATGGCCTGCGTGAGATCCGCCGTAAACGCCATTCCCCTGTCTGTTATTAGTACTTCAGGTGCGCCGTGCCGGAGGAGAAATGATTGGACGAAAAATTTGGCGACTTCTACTGCTGTGCCGTTCGGTAGAGGCTTTGCTTCAGCGTATCGGGTGAGGTAATCGCTAGCCACTATAATCCACTTGTTACCGGAGGTTGACGTGGGGAAGGGTCCAAGCAGGTCCATACCAATCTGCTGGAATGGTATCGATGGTGGTTGAATTGGCTGTAGAAGTCCAGCTGGTCTTGTTGGAGGTCTTTTCTGGCGCTGACATTCACGGCAACTCTTGACGTATCGCGCAACATCTGCTGAGAGACGGGGCCAGTAATACCTGTCCAGGATTCTGCGGAGTGTACGTGTAAAACCGAGGTGACCAGCAGTGGGTTCATCATGTAACGCTTGCAGAATTTCTTCTCGGAGGCTGCTTGGAACGACAAGGAGGTAAACTACCTTATTCGGTGCGAAGTTCTTTTTGACGACCATCCCGTTTTCCATAAAGAAGGAAGATAACCCACGCTTGAACGGTGCAGGGGGCATGGACGCCTTCCCTTCAATGTACTTGATCAGGTGTTGTAGGGTCGGATCTGAGCGCTGCTGTTGCGCAAATGTGCTGCTGCTGATGGGCCCAAGAAAGGCATCGTCATCATCGTCGTTTGGGGGTGCGCCGACGGGGGCTCTTGATAGGCAGTCTGCGTGGGAGTGCTTACGGCCAGAAGTGTAGACCACTTTGACGTCAAATTCCTGAAGCCGTAGGCTCCATCGAGCGAGGGGGCCGGAAGGGTCTTTTAGATTGACCAACCAGCACAACGCATGATGATCAGTTACAACCTTCAAGGGTCTTCCATACAAGTATTGGCGGAATTTTGACGTGGTCCATATTATTGCAAGACACTCCTTCTCAGACGTGGAATAGTTCGCTTCCGACATTGACAATGACCGGCATGCATACGCTATAACTCGCTCGCAGCCTTCCTGCTTCTGGACGAGAATGGCGCCTAAGCCAATGCTGCTGGCGTCCGTATGTATCTCAGTTTCGGCATTTTCATGAAAGTGACAGTTATGTTTTTCCTGTGTTCGTTTTCTCCTTGATGTGGATTGAAGTCCCGTCAAGGAGATGATCGACGTCGATGAAGCAGGAGGCAGGTTGGAGGTAATGAAAACTTGAAGGTATATTGCAGCGAAATATTTACAGTCATATGTACATCTTGCCGAAGCACACTGATGATAACATAGACATCAACAGCATCTTACTCTTCTACTTAACTTTTCTTAAGTTAGAGCCTAGGACACTGTTACTACATACGAAGAACCGAGTCTCACTGTTCGACCACCAAGTGGTTACGGCCCAGACGAAAGTTGCATCGTACGGAGTCTTACTGATCGATCAGTTTAGTGATTACAGCCTAGACTGAAGGGAAACGAATTCCGTCCAGTCTTAAGTACCTTGCGGTAACAAAGAAAAGGGGAGGTGGCCACTGGTGGTCCGCCTCGACATTCCCTTATCCAATCCGTTCATTCTCAGATTAAGCCACTCCCTACCGGGCTGTCCTTAATCTCGACAGCAGTGTCTTTACAGCGCAGACAGGCGTTTTGGCACTCTTTCCCATCATGGCTCTCCCTCTCCTTCCCACGCTCTCAGGGATTCTCACGGTCGAAATACATCTGTATTTTAGCCCTGGTGCATTCACGCCATTTTCCCATACACATCGAGGTGAACTCGCGGAGCCAGTCGTTAAACCGTTCCGGGAAAGAAAAGGCGTCTGCGTGACCCTGCCTCCCACGCATTCGACCTTGCATTGTTGCAAAAGCAGATCTTGGCCCGTGTTGGGGTCACGCATACTGTCGTCTCGAGTGACGGCTTAGAGCGGGGGATGTCCTCCTCATTTTCCCACACATTCCGGCCGCCGACCCCTGAGAACGGTCGCTTGACCGCAACCCATGCTGGCCATCGGGGTAGACAAGCTTGTTCAAAGGAAGCCGTTTGCTTTCTCTTGATAATTGCCCAGCGAAAAGACCAGGCAGGGGGAGAGCCGAGAAAGAAGCTTTGTACGACGTACCGTGCCGCGCCGTCCTGTCTGCAGGATCGACTTATGAGCGGCAAACATAACACGTCCCCCCTAAAGAGTACGCTGGGCTGTTCTACGCTCAGTGGTACGATAAATCACTGCCGCGATTAGGTCACTGGACTTTCTAACCATACAACAGTCTACACAAACATCAAACACAATTGCGAGACAACACGACAGGAGAATACAAGAAACGTAAACAAGTACATGCTAAACAATCAAGCACACCATTGCTGCTTCAAGCAGTACGATCACTAGTGTCTGTTTCCTGAATTCACAATCACACAGTCCACAATATACAGCAGCAAGTGGGCAGGAACATTCACGTCCCCCCCCAGTTGGCATGGCACTGTTATTCTGATGGCTTCCATAAACTATTCTGGAGCCTTGATAATGCATCCGCATTACCGTGACATACGCCCTTCCGATGTTGTACTGACACATGATATCGCTGCAACGCCAGCGCCCATCTTGTCAATTTCGCCCCGTGCGGAGTCGAAGTTGTAAGGTACGACAGCGGATTGTGGTCGGAAACGACGTTTACTATGGCACCAAAAAGCCAGTAGTCAAACTTCTTTAAGGCCCATATTATTGCGAACGCTTCCCTCTCAATGGTCGACCAGCGCATCTGGGTCGGTGAGAAACGGTGGCTTGCAAAGGCGATAGGCTTCTCTTGCCCCTCGGCTGACATTTGCGCCAAACATGCTCCCGCCGCCGTAGCTGATGCGTCTGTGAAAAGCCAGTAGGGCTGAGATGGCTCTGGAGTGTTAAGCGCCACGACCTCGCACAAAGATTGCTTGAGAGTCTCAAATGCCGCCCGGGCTTCCTCCGGCCAGGGTATCTTATTAGGTACCGCTTTCTTTGTTAACAGCGTGAGCGGGCTCGTCACCTCTGCGTATCCTCGGACGTACTCGCGATAGTAGCCGCAAAGTCCTAACAGGCTGCGTAGTTCCTTTTTGGTGCGCGGTGGTACCAGGTTCTTAATCGCTGCTATTTTTTCAGGGTCTGGTGCATGTGTCCCTGAACCGACAATATGCCCCAGGTAATGTATGTGGGATTGCGCAACCTGACACTTCTCCGGACTGGCTTTCAGTCCCGCCTTATCTAAGACCTTAAGAATAATGTCGAGATGCTTTAGGTGCTCCTCCCAAGTACTAGAAAAAATAGCAATATCATCAAGGTATGCCGTGGCATACATTTGATGTTGCGCCAAGAGTTTATTCACCATTCTTTGAAAGGTTGCCGCGGAATTTTTTAGCCCGAAAGGCATCACTTTCCATGCGTACTGACCCTCGTGCGTTACAAACGCGGTGAATTTCTGACTCTTCTCTTCCATCGGTACCTGCCAGTACCCGCGCCTAAGGTCCACTACCGTGATGAACTGCGCTCTGCCTACTCGGAAAATCAATTCCTGAGGATTCATCATAGGGAACGCATCCACTTTGGTGACAGCATTTAACGCCCTATAGTCCACACACATGCGGATAGTCCCATCTTTCTTTCCGACGCATACTACCGGGTGTGCGAACTCACTCTCCGTGGGGTAGATCAACTTCGAAGCCAACAGTTCGTCAACTTGCCGGCTGACTTCCTTCTTTAATAGTTCCGGCACCCGATAAGGAAACACCTTTTTTGGCTGGTGGCCCGGTTCTATTTCTATCTTATGTTCGTCTACCTTCGCTATACCCGGGGTGCCGTCAAAGAGTGTGCAATGTCTTTGGAACACCGCCTGTACTTCCGCCTGTGCTTCAGCATCAAGGTGAGCAACCTTCTCGCTCGTTAGCACTAGCTCTTCCCGCTTTATAGTGGTTGGTTGTGGAGCATATTCCACCTCCCCAAGATCATGGTCCTCATCGAAGACTACCCCAATATGACTGACCCTTGCATAGTAAGGTCGAATGTTGTTGGCGTGGACACTTTTCACCTTTCCCGCAGATGTTTCAACGCGGTAAGAATGTTCGCGCTCACGTCCAACCACTGTGAATGGGCCTAGCCATTTAGGTGACATCTTACAATTCCGATCATTGTCGAAAGCCACAACTTGGTCGCCAACGTTAAAAGCTTTGAGCCTGGTGCTGCGATTATACGCACTGGCGTAACTCTCCTGATGAGTTGCACTCATTAGCTCAGCAATATTAGCGGCAGTCTCGAGCTGCTCTTTAAGTTGCTGTAAATACTTAGCGGGGCTTTCTCTCAATGTTGCCGGCACCGGCATTTCTCCCGTCCACGTCCTCTGCAGTATTAGAAGCGGTCCCGTGGGATTCCTTCCATACAATAGACGAAACGGAGCTACTCCGGTTACCTCATGGGGAACTTCCCGATAAGCCCATAAAACCATTGGGATCAATTTGTCCCAATTCTTGGAGTCTCTCTGAATGACATGATACAACATGTTTTTCAGTACCCGATTCCACCTCTCTACAACTCCATTACTCTCTGGGTGTTCTGGGGTTGAGAATCTTGGTGTGCAGCCTAATTTCTCCAGCATCGTTGCGTGAGCTGAGATTTAAAATTAGTGCCTTGATCGGATCAGATCATCTCCGGAACGCCTGTGCGACTGAAGATCCCAATCAGTGCGTCACAAGTCGCCTTAGCTGTCAAAGAGCGCAGTGGGACCACCTCTGGCCACCTCGTGCAAAGGTCCACTAAGCACAGCGCGTACTTATGCCCTCTCGCTGACGGTGTGTCTAGGGGTCCGATTACATCTACATTGACAACTTGGAAAGGGTGCTCGGGTCTAGTGAGCGGAGTTATAGGCACCCTATCCGTGCGACGCCTGTCTGAACGAATTTGACATTCATGGCACGAACGACAATGCTCTAATATCTCCTTCGCCATACCCGGCCAAAAGAAGTTATACCTAATGCGAGCTTTTGTTTTCTTTGGCCCTAGGTGCCCCCCACATAGTGACTCATGGGCTAAGTACGCTAAGTACCTCAGTACGCTTATCTTTGGGGACAACTAGCTGACTCACTCGAGTGCCTGCTATTGAGTCGCAGTGATATAACAGTCCGTCTGAAATGACCATGCCGGATTTCCCACTACGAGCATCTTCCCAACATTTCTTTAGCGTAGCGTCACCCAACTGCACTTTGCGGAACTCCTCTCTTTGGCCTAACGACGCCTCCCTTTCTTCATCAATTTGCGCCTCTTCCCCGGAAACGTCTTTCTCCTCCAAGGTAAGATTGCAAACCACTACTTTTGGTTTCTCTACTACTTGTTCTGCCTCATGAGCAGGCTCGGCCGGTGCTCGACAGGGTGCCAGAGGGCTGCTGGCCTTCAACAAAAGTTTCCAATCTTCCTCGGTCAACAAACAATCTGTGCCCTCGACGAGCTCATCAGTTAACGCGCAGAGTAGGTCGACGCTCTGAGGCTCCGTAACCTCTCGCGGGCTATTTAATTTGACCGGCAACGTAGCTAGCCTTGCCTCGATCGTTTTACCAAAAGCAGACACCAATCTCACCTTGCCACACGACTCTATTAGACTACGCGGAAGCAGGCTCTCCCGAATGACGGTTATCTCACTCCCCGTATCCAAAATCGCATCTGCGGCTATACCTGCACATGATACAGGAATTAACTGCAGTTTATTTGTGCCTTCACCCTCGTGTTTCAGAGACTTCACCTTTGCGCTAAGTACTCCATCAGGTATTTCAATTTCCGACTCGTCGGCTAATATTACCTTTTGTACTTTCCGCTTTGGCTCGATAGCCTTCTTGGTGTTGCTCTCCTTATCACTAGCCTTCGGGCACTCTTTAGCGAAATGGCCTGAGCCGTGACATAAGTGGCATTTCAGAGCCCCTTTCTCTACATGTGTCGCCGGCTTCTGCCCCATTTCTACACTTGGTTGCTTTGAAGCACGCCCTTTCCCTTTCGCTTGCTCGAAAGTTTGGAGCACTTTAGCGATCTCGGTTGGCCTAAGCCATCCCTCGCCTTCCCTTAATCTCACATACTCAAGACCCTCTGTACTGAGTCCCGATTTTATACGGTCAGCAACCATGAGTTCGGCCATCACTTCTACCGTGTCGGCCTCTCTCACTTGAAGGTAGTATGAGAAATAAGTTTTCACGCGGGACGCGAACTGCGCCCACGTCTCTTCCTTCCGCTTTACTGCTCGTTCAAACCTCTGCAGATACTCTGCCGGAGAAAGCTTCAGTTCCGTCAGCACTGCTGCTTTAACTGCCTCGTAATCTGCACTCTCTTCAGGGTTGAGGTTACGCAGTAAGTAACGAACTCGTTCCGTTAGTGCTGGTATAACCAAATGCACGCGACTCTAATACGGTACTTGGTAAGTAGTAAACAGCTTTTCTACTTCCTCAAACCATAATGGCACATCCGCGTCACTCGGCAGGCGGAACCCTTTCAGCACTTTTGCACATTGCCGGATAGAGTCAAAACCCAGTCGCCTATGATCACCCGTCTCCGACCCATAGTTGGACAACGTGCCATTGAGACGGTCAGCGTTCGCTCTATTCTGCACTAGCCTTTCGTACTCAATCTGAAGATTGAGCCTTTGAATTTCAAGTTCGAGCGTTCTCGTTTCACTTGAAAACGGCAAAACCTGAGATGCCTGCTGCATCGATTCTTGCCTCTGAGTAGGCACTCTCGCCTCAGCTGATTTATCGGAATTTAGACTACCATTATTTGATGGCTCTCGATTCCGATCCATATCCGCTACACTCGCACCTTCATCTCCATTAAACTCCATTGTTTCAGCACCTCCGCGTGTTCTCACCATGTGCTCTACACATAAACTGCCATGCCAACTTGAGAAAGACGCAAGAAATCCTGCTCACCCCTTGCTGAATGCTCTGTCGTTCCTGGATCTCCTCCACGGTGCCGGAGTTGACTGCTGTGGGATCGTCTCGACGTCGCCGCTGGTGGCTGCTGGATGCCTTGCCCCTCGGGTCTTCTCAGCGCTGGTCCAGTGTATGGTGCTGTAGAGCTCGCCGATCCCTGTCAGACTGCGCCAGTTATGTTTTTTTAGGTTCGTTTTCTCCTTGATGTGGATTGAAGTCCCGTCAAGGAGATGATCCTGTCGACTGCGCCAGTTATGTTTTTCCTTTGTTCGTTTTCTCCTTGATGTGGATTGAAGTCCCGTCAAGGAGATGATCGACGTCGATGAAGCAGGAGGCAGGTTGGAGGTAATGAAAACTTGAAGGTATATTGCAGCGAAATATTTACAGTCATATGTACATCTTGCCGAAGCACACTGATGATAACATAGACATCAACAGCATCTTACTCTTCTACTTAACTTTTCTTAAGTTAGAGCCTAGGACACTGTTACTACATACGAAGAACCGAGTCTCACTGTTCGACCACCAAGTGGTTACGGCCCAGACGAAAGTTGCATCGTACGGAGTCTTACTGATCGATCAGTTTAGTGATTACAGCCTAGACTGAAGGGAAACGAATTCCGTCCAGTCTTAAGTACATTGCGGTAACAAAGAAAAGGGGAGGTGGCCACTGGTGGTCCGCCTCGACATTCCCTTATCCAATCCGTTCATTCTCAGATTAAGCCACTCCCTACCGGGCTGTCCTTCATCTCGACAGCAGTGTCTTTACAGCGCAGACAGGCGTTTTGGCACTCTTTCCCATCATGGCTCTCCCTCTCCTTCCCACGCTCTCAGGGATTCTCACGGTCGAAATACATCTGTATTTTAGCCCTGGTGCATTCACGCCATTTTCCCATACACATCGAGGTGAACTCGCGGAGCCAGTCGTTAAACCGTTCCGGGAAAGAAAAGGCGTCTGCGTGACCCTGCCTCCCACGCATTCGACCTTGCATTGTTGCAAAAGCACATCTTGGCCCGTGTTGGGGTCACGCATACTGTCGTCTCGAGTGACGGCTTAGAGCGGGGGATGTCCTCCTCATTTTCCCACACATTCCGGCCGCCGACCCCTGAGAACGGTCGCTTGACCGCAACCCATGCTGGCCATCGGGGTAGACAAGCTTGTTCAAAGGAAGCCGTTTGCTTTCTCTTGATAATTGCCCAGCGAAAAGACCAGGCAGGAGGAGAGCCGAGAAAGAAGCTTTGTACGACGTACCGTGCCGCGCCGTCCTGTCTGCAGGATCGACCTATGAGCGGCAAACATAACAGTGACCCAGCAGCGGCGGTGACTGCAAACGCTGCTGAAGTTCCTTGAATGCGTCGCGTTGCGCAGCTTCCCATTTGAAGGGCATGTCTGATATGGTGAGCTGTGTCAAAGGTTCCGCAATGTGCCAGAAGTTCTTAACGAAGCGCCGGTAATACGCGCACAGCCCTAAGAATCTGCGCACCGCTCTCTTGTCGTCCGGATGAGGAAACTGTGCGATAGTGATTGTTTTCTGCGGATCTGGTAGTACCCCTTTCTGCTTATAATGTGGCCAAGGAACTGCAGCTCTTCGTAGGCGAAATGACATTTTTCTGGCTTCAGTCTCAACCCTGATGGCTTGATTGCCTCCAATACAGTCCGAAGCCTTTTGAGGTGATCGCTGAAGTTCGCGACGAAGACGACAACATCATCCAGGTACACCAGACATATTTTCCACTTGAGGCCTGCCAGTACTGTGTCCGTTAGACGCTGGAAGGTTGCTGGAGGAGAACAAATTCCAAATGGCATCAACTTGGATTTGCCAATACCCTGTTTTCAGATCCATGGACGAGAAGTACTTTGCATCGCTCAGACGGTCTAAAGTATCGTCGATCCGGGGTAAGGGGTAGACGTCCTTCTTGGTGACGCTGTTCAATCGTCGGTAATCGACGCAAAACCGGAGGCTTCCGTCTTTCTTTTTGACAAGAACGACCGGTGCTGCCCATGGGCTTTTAGATGGCTGAATTACATCGTCGTGTAACATTCCCTCAACTTGCTCTCGGATGGCTTGGCGTTCACGTGCCGACACACGATGAGGACTTTGGTGGAGAGGGCGGGTGTCTTCTTGGGTTATAATTCGATGTTTTGCAACAGACGTTGGTCGGACTTGTGAAGAGCTAGCGAAGCAGTCGTCGTAACTTTGAAGAAGGTTCTGGAGCAGTTGCTGCTTGTGCTGGGGCAGGGAAGGGTTGATGTCGAATGTCGGCACCGAGTTTTGGATCTGTGGGGTTGTGGACGTCGGGTCTCAAAGGACGAGGGCGTCGCTCACTTCGACAATTTCTTCGAGGAAGGCAATGGTCGTGCCTTTGGATAGGCGATGGTGCTCTTGGCTGAAATTCGTTAGAAGCACTGAGCTGGGTCCATTGCGGAAATCCGCAGTTCCTCTTGCGATTGCGACATCTCGGTCCAGCAAAAGCTGTACGTTACCTTCGACGATGCCATGGACGTCTTCGGCAGTGGCAGCGGTTACGGTGACTAGAGCAGTTGATCGGGGCGGGATGCTCACGTCATCCTCGAGCACACGGAAGCCGTACGATTGTGCAGTGGCGAAGACGAATTTATAGCCTCATCCGAGAAAAGTGTGATGGACCTAGACCACAGATCGATTACCGCTCTGTTTTGAGTCAAGAAGTCCATGCCGAGAATCACGTCACGGGAGCACTGCGGCAGCACCAAGAAAGCCACAGGGTATGTGTGTCCGTCAAATGTCACTCTTGAAGTACATTGTCCCGACGGGGTGAGGATGTGGCCTCCCACTGTGCGGATCTGTGGGCTGTCTTCAATTCCGCTTCTTCAATTCCGCTGCTAATGACCCACTGATGACTGAGTAGTCGGCGCCTGTGTCTATCAAGGCGGTTACCGTGCGGCCGTCGAGAGATACTTGAAGGTCGGCGACACGTGGGCTGGAGTTGCGCGTTGGTTTTGGGTTCGGGTCACGACTTCGTCGGATACTTTGACTATTGTTGTGCCTTGCCGCTTCCGTTTTTATTGGCCATTCAGCGGGGCCGTCCAGGGAAAAGGAAACATATCGCAACTTCATTTCTTCATCCCACCTGTTGATGGTAGCCACCCGCTCGAATTGGTCGAGCCATTCTTCCGGGTCTTCAGTAGCGTAACCATGGAAGGTTGGAGGCACGCGGGGTTGTTGCAGAATGACAGGAGTGGATGTCGTCGGGTTGCTCATGGTGGGTGTGGAAGATTCTTTTTGGGGTCGCGTGGGTCCGGTAGCAGTCCCAGCTCAGGCGGCAAGTTTCGGAGACGGCGGCTGCTTCGAGTATCCGTGTCTTCGGTGTCCTTGTTCTCTGCGGTGACTGTTGAAGGATGGGTCTTGTGCATACCCAGCACCTCCACCAGATGTCACGTAGCCGTGACGGCAGCCCGAAGACAGGAGACTGGGAAGCTCGTGATGTAGAAGAGAATCCGTTTATTAGGCGGACTTGCGCCCATAAGAGCAAAATGCAAACCTTGGCTTCGGCGGCGGCGAACAGTCATCGGCAGCCGTCGGGGAACAGAACACCCGCTGTAATCACCCGGGCTCTATTGTAAGGCTGTATCGAACACTCGGGATACGCCCCCAAAATCAGCTAGTACATTCGCCAGCAGTATGGGCCTATCTCATCGCCAACGAACGAGGCCACGGTCATCCCAGATAATCGCGACGGGTCTCGCATCACGATCCGAGATGATAAGGCCGCATGCAGGCGGCTATCGGCATGCACAAAACTGACGCTTCGCGGCAATATTCACTGGCACACGTAAATACACAACAGGAAGACTGGTCACATTAAATTCAACAACTTTCACAAAGGGTGCACATTTCTTTTCTCTAACCCAAGCAAAATGTCTTGAATATTACCTGCAGAGGTAGCTTGGCGCATGAGGCATCGCACAGCTAAGTTCGAGGGCGCGGATTCAAGTGCCAACCACTGCGGTCGCATGTCGATAGGATGCACGTTAAAGGTTAGGTGCACCTAAAAAGTCCTAGATGGTCGAAATATAATTGTGAGCGTCCCCTATGATGCGGCGAATATCGTATCGGGCTTTTGGCAAGTAACACCCCAGTGGTCATCAATGTGTCATAAAAGTTTCGATATCTGTTATACCGTTCTTGGGTTTCACCTATGGCACAAGCCCGCATACGAAAGGTGTTGGTGGCTATGCGCCACACGTGATGGGGGAAACGTTCATCACGTTCATCAGGCACTTATGTCCTCCTATGCCAATTTTCGTATATACCACATTAGCGACATGACGACAACAGCACTGAAGTAGGCAGCTAGAGAGATGGACAGATAGAAATGGCTAAAAGTGCTTTTCGTTCGCTAAGAAATGCTTCACACTTAAAAAAGAACACAGACAAGTATTTGAAATGTGTCAACAATTTTATGTTTTCTACAAGATCCCTTTTACGTGCGGAAAATCGTACATAGGGTAAACAGGCCGATGTATGTATTATTAATATGCGAAGAGCTTGTGCTGGGGCTTGTTGGAATACTTTATTTACACTTAAAGTAGGATACGACCTTAAAAAACGCAATTTTTTTGAATAGTGCTTTTTGTCTTCAACATTTTCAAGCTCCTTGTCTATTCAACAATATTTAGCAAAAATGTTTATTGAGTTATCTTGAGCTGTTCGAAAGTAATAACCATTTTTCCAACCCCTCTTAGACGCATTCGAAACCGGAACTGAAGGTTTCCGATTCCACAACCCTTGCCATGTTAACATAAACGTTTTTCTTTATACATCTTACGTAATGCTAAGTTGTCTAAGTACATTCTTAAGCTTGTGGGGCATCATGTTTGCGATTAACTTGAACATTTCTACTACATGTCTGCGGCACTCAGTTGCTTAAGTTGCACGCGTTTTCGCTCGGCTGTCTGTGCTTTTTGTACAACACTTCGAGTTTCGGACCTAGCTCTGGCCTTTCAAGGAGAAAGCTATAGTACTTATGAAATATGGCAAAGTATAGGACGAAAAGGAAGCATGGACTCAATTTATGGAATCAATATACCAAGCGTGGACCCGCTGTGGCGCATGTAGATGAGTCAGCTGGAGACGTAAAATGAGCTAGAAAAAAATATATATTCTTTATCTCGCTCAAAATGAGAATGCGGCGCTTCAGAGGAGGTCCCAAGCTATGATCCTAGAGAATTTCAGACGTACTGAATGTTTCTTTGTTATATAGACATCCGATTCACATCTTTAAAGACGTTTTCCTCAAAACATTATTTTTTTGCAGTCTACAGATACGCGAACAGTGATAACTGTCCTGCTGATAAACATTTTCACATACAACTGTGCATACTATTTTTATAGGTCGGGCTGTGCATTCAATAGAGATCATTAAAAAGGAGCGGTAACTTTTTGTACTTGGGCGAATTGTGCGCAAAACAAACCTGTCAAATATATACTTTTTCAGTCTTTGTACGATAACGCGCCTCGGCTTACAGTTGGAGTAATAGTGGAGGTTAGATCCACATTATAGTGTCCTCACTACGTACCTGCCAAGTCGCGTTTTAATCGCCCCAACCATATTGCAGTTATGACTGTTCGCGTAACATGCCTATTTTGGCACATTTTAATTTTTATATATTTTGTTCTTTACATTTTTAGCAGTTTCAACGTTCTGAAATTTAAATTTACCTACGTCCTACAAGCCAAAACTATTATTACATCTTTTGGACTGCAACGGTAAAATTTGTTTTCGAAGGTGTTGACCTACCTTAAAATGCAGCACTGCAAAGAAGAAACAGACACAGGACAAAACTACACACACTAAGCAATGAATCTGTGCAGTTTCTCCCATGTCCGTTTCTACTTTCCTAGCACTGCTTTTTACATCAAAGTAGGTGAAGAGGGCATAAATACGCGACAGAGATGCTTCAGTCACCGGGACACTTGGAATCGCACTGCACACAGTGCAGCTGCAAGCCTATCTTCAACAAAACAAAGGCTTTGAATCGATGCAAGTCTTTTTCAGAATGTCCTCTGCAAATAAATGAGGAGGTGCTGGACATACCGAGGACTGATCAGCCTTTCACTTTGAAGGTTGAGCGCTACTGAGATGCAATGCGGGTAACATTTGTGAAGAGTGTTCTTTAGGCACAACGGGGCAACAGCTCTTTAAAGCGTGGAGAGCGCGGGCTTGAAAAGCTTAAGGGGCTTGCTAGCGTGTGCCACAAAGCACCAGCAGGCACCAACTTGAAAGGAAGCCACATATTTAAAATATTCGGCAGATCCCATGCATGCGGGAAGCGGTTTCATACAAAGCAGTCAGCGAGCACTTCTATGCTGTACGTTATGGCTTTGAGCCATGCATTACGAGGTGGATTGGCGTGTTTTTGTAAGTGTAGTAGCTGTATGCACATCGTGGGCTTACGAGGCACGTCGACAATTCCCGCGGTTAAAGGGCAACTTATCGTGCGACGTAACGTCAGCCCTCACGTTACAGTACATAATCTGCATTTTAGAAACCAAGTGCACTTTATGGTGCACTTTATCGAAACTAAATGCCATCATGTGAATATCATACGTAACTTTCACTGATGTATTTCTCCGGGGTCGAGCGATGCTGCAAAATAGCTTGCTTAATCATAGGACTACAAATGTAATGTTTATTAGTCTGTTATGAAAGCGGAGCCAACACTGGAACCACCGATGTTAATCTAATATGACGCCTGTATCGTAGGAGTACATATGTAGTGTTTATTGCTTTCTTGTAAAATTAGATAGCGAGCACCGCAACCACAATTGACGTTGCACTGACATTACGCCAACATAGGCTGTTTTTCCAAATCAGTTTGTAGACCTGTCGTGGCTCTGTGGTAGAATACCTGAATGCCACGCAGAACACTTGGGTTCGATTCCTGTTGGAATCCTAATTTTTATTCTTTCCATTCGTCGGGTCAACGCTATTGATATCGGTCTCTCTTAACACTCTCCCAGTTAAATTACGAATGTCTGTTCTCGCCGTTCTTGGGTAGGTATAAACTGTCAATACCCTGTGGCGCATACGCGTACTCCGCGGCCCGTGGTAAACGGGTATGTGCCACACGTGTCTGATGGTGGTGGTGGTAAACATTTTGTTCAAGAACTTCACAAGAGAGCAGCTCACGTGTCTGGAGGAAACGGTTTGACGACGTATGCCACATACTTTTTGCATTAGTCATGTCACGACTCCACAGTGATATTTATGAATCATCGTACACTCCCATGCCAATTTTGGTCTACACCAAGTTAAGAAGGCAATCACGAGAGCACTCACACGATATATATATATATATATATATATATATATATATATATATATATATATATATATATTTAGAGAGAGAGAGAGATAGATAGATAGATAGATAGATAGATAGATAGATAGATAGATAGATAGATAGATAGATAGAAACGCTCAAAGTGCATAAGGTTCGCTAAAAAATGCTTCGCATTTAAAATCTGATGTAGCCATTGACTAGGATTTTGTGCACTAGGACAAGCTGGCTCATTATATTTTTATATAAAAACCAACAACTTATACAACGTTATATAAAACAACTACAACATTATATAAAAACCAACAACTTTTTGCTTTCACGTATAAAAGCCTGTGGTTCACAATTGAAAACAGCGGTATGATGTGAAAGTCGATACACCCTACACGCTATCTTAAGTCTGAAGAATGACTGACCCGGCAGCAAGCAAGCAAGGAAGCAATGTGTCTGCGGCGTGAAGCACACGCAGCTCTTTGTTGACTGTGCAAGAGGGGTAGTGTACCAAACTTCTTTAATAAGATGTGGAAAAGTTTACATTGGCCAAACAGGCCAAACAGGGACATGCATCAATGATAGGTTCAAGGAGCATGCAAACATAAAAAAATGTGCGTAAACGTTTTGTTTTCTGGCTCGCCACTGTGTACCTTGTAAGGCCTTTTCACCAACTTGGAAAACATATCTGTCATTGAAGGTGTAGTGACACAAATTTTAGAAATTTTTCATAGGTGCTCTAAAAACAGGAACACTGGTGTCGAGAACCTTTGAGAATGTGTAGTTGTGCTTCGAAATGCATTGAGTATATATTTATTAGCGCTGCCCTAAAATTTACCCTCTTCTTCAATATCGAAGGGGGAGTTTCACATTGATATGTTAACACAGTCTGGTGTAGGTCTAGGTGATGTGCGGAGAGCAACTCGTGACGTACAAATCTTGAAGACAGCTTATCTTGGCAGTGAAGCAAAGGCTACAGAGGCGAGGCTACCGCACATTCATAGTACTCCGCTAGTAGTACGCAGCTTGCAGTCGACTTAAATCTGCCTTTTTTTCATGATGCCACAATGCATGCACCCTCATCGTAGTAGAAAACTTGCAAAATGTGCATTCATCTCTGAGGCTTTCATTCTGGCGATAGCGGCCGTTCCCGCCCTACCAAAAAAACAGAGGGCAGCACAGTAAACTGAAGGCAAATTCCGGTTTATGTTTTGCTTGCTCACATCGTTAGCGCCTTTAGAAAAAACATATAGATGAAAAATGTGAATCGGAGAGACATTTTGATTGCTCAGTGTATATTTCAGTGTCATGTTTTGGGTATATTTTTCTCTGAGAAAAAGAGAGCTTGCGACTGCACAAGGACCAGCACTATCAGAAATGCAATTTTCAACTCGAAAACAGGTGTGCAGAATAAGTAGTGCTTCTAAGAAATGCAAAAAAGAAATTTCTGTAAAGTGAGCACGAATTTTACCTCTGGCTCTTTTAGTCCCATATTAAATAAAGCAGCATTCATTGCAGCGAGGCTTATGGGAGAATTATCAATAAAGTTATGTACTATTTCCTGGCGTACTAGCAGTCATGCGTTTAGGTTCGGTAGCATAAACAGCACTGTCAAGAAAAGGTTTCCCCGAGCATAGCAGCAGCTACAGTCTATCGTCTGCCATCAGTGTCACTTAAGCAACGACGACTTAATTTGTTTATCGACTCTGACAGCGATTTTGGTCGCATGCAGAATGCAGAGTTCGCAAACGTAGCGAACTGAGTTGACTCGTCATCCTAATGCCTATTGTCGTGGCATTAAAGGGCTTTGAACAACCTCAAAAAACACGAAAAAACAAGGCCGTTATTCTGCCTCGGCGTTTCTCATCGTTTTGGCGCACTTCGTGACGCCAGAACGGTGATTCACGTGACGTCATTAGGGTGCATACTCTCAATTCGTCTATGTATGAGATATCAGTTGTGAATTGTCTCCTACTCTGCATTGCCATCCAGTTGCCCAGGCGCACTTCCTTTGTCTTGCATGACTATCGTGCGTGGTCAACTGATTTCTTTTAATTTGCCATGTTTTCTATGAAAGGCTTTTGGTGTAGCGCCAAAGGAAACACGGACACGAGAAGGCACAAACAAACACCACACAGCGCTGCTAGCAACAACATGTTTATATTCAAGAACCAGACCGCTTATATTTCATCAAAATCAGGCAGACAGCTGAACACGTGGGATCACTCAGATAATGCGTCAAAAACCACTTCACTGAAGCAAAATCACGACAGGTTAAAACTAAATGACAGCTTGCGCAAGAACTCTAACTCTTTAGGTGGCAATGTTATCGATGAGTTGCTCACATACAACTCACCATGCGCATCGATAAGCTCGGCTTCAACTATAAGACGGGTGATCTCTTCTTTATGTTGACTAACAATGACGGTGTTATGAAACAATGGTCGGCAACCACATGCATGAACGTGGAGTGATAGAAACCCATCAGGCGCCAGTGTATTTGATTTGTAATGGTGCTCTCTTAATCGCTCATTGACACATCTGCTGGTTTGGCCAATGTATTGCTTTCCACTAGAGAGCGGAACACGATAAATTACAAAACACTTGCAATCAACAAATTTGTTTGGTGCTTTTTTGTGCAACCAGCTTATTCTGCTCCAAATGGATTTGTCACGGCGCACTGTTTCCCAAACTTATCGGGTACTGAAAATACTACCCTAATATTATCGCGAAGTGCCATCTTCTTGAGATTATGTGACAGCTGGTGAACATAGGTGATTACAGCAGTGCGTCTCGTTTCTGTCGTTACGCGGCCTTGTGCGTTACAGTGGCTTGAAGTTCAGCGAATTCTTTTCAACTTCTTTTCAACATAAATGTTTTATACGCCTTTCCTGTGTCCGATGTTTGGAAAGCGTTAGTATTACATGCCAAGGGAATGAAAAATATCACTTGTGTGACCTCAAAATTGTCAATACTCCTAGAAGAGCAGAACTTGTACGACATGAGAAATCCTAGAATCTGAAGCATTCCTGATCATGACCTCTGTCACATACGCAGATAAAGAGCTTGTTTATTTACACATGGGCAGGTGTTGGAACCTCGAATAGACGGTATATATATATATATATATATATATATATATATATATATGAACTATAATACCGTTCAGAAGTTCCGCACTGTTGCTTGTCCTTTTTTACGCCTGTTTTTGCTGCAGTATTTTTCAATTATGTATCAACATGCCCAAATAACCAACTGAATCTAGAGAAGGTGTTTTTAACACGAAAGTGTTTTATACTTGGGTCCACCAAGAGTTCAGTGACGTATTTCCGTCACGGAAATGATGTTGAAAAAATTTACAGGATCAGATGGCAAAGAAGAAAAGTTTCATCAATGGGCATCGAACCCACGACCGCTCGGTCCGCAACAACAGATACCGGGCACGATATCCACTGCGCCACGGTCACAAACTCTAGAGGCTTAACTAACGCGCCTTTTATATCTACCACTCTCCCGGTCGGCAGGGTGGTGTCGCCCTCTCGGAGCGGTAAAGTAAAGTAATTCGTCATTACTCTGGCCTCCGCAATTAGCACCTTCAAGAAGGTTACACGTCCGTGCCATTCGGCGCGTTTTGAATAAAAGTTCTATTTCGGCAATGCCTTAACGCACGGCGAGGTGGCGATCTTAGCCGAAGCGTCGTAAAAGCGTCGGCCTCGCTAATCCAAAACATAAATAGCTCTGCGACGCGCGCCTGCCTCACCGTGCTGTAACACCGCGTTCCCCGCTCACGCGCTCGCCGCGAGAAAAAAAACGCCAGGCCTGCGCGGACAGCGCAGCACAGTCACAGCGAAAGCTCGAAGAGCGGCATTTCTAGAGCCCGTTATAAACTCTTGTGGCTACTAATACAACTACACTAGCAACGTACTCACTACGCCACAAATCATAATTTTTGTGAAGTTGGAAAGCACCCACCACGACATTACTCGGCATTCTGCTGAGAAGCGAGGTACCATCTGTAAGGCATTATGTGCAGTTTCTTGATGCGACGGCTGATGACGATGAAGAATTATGACTGAGCCTTTTGTAATGGGTTGGAAGCTTTAAAGGACCCACTGGTTACTTAATTCGCATTGTACGACGCCCAGTCGTTATGTCACTCTCCCACCACGCTTTATAACATAAGCTAACGTGAGAAAGAGATAGAGAGAGGGAATTAAATTTATGATAGCCTGAGGAAATGGATAATGGGAGGCTTATGGGCTTCCTTGGCAACCAATAGAAGTGCACTTGCGAGGAACTCACTACGCTATAAATCATCATAGTTTTTGTAAAGTAGCGAAGCAGCCACTGTGAAATTTTTCGTCATTCTGCGCAGAACCGTGTTATCTGCTAAACACCTCTGAGGCATTATGTGCACTTTGTTGATGCTGTGCCTGATGGCGACGAAGAATTATGGCGGAGTCCTTTGTAATTGGTTGGAAGCATTCAACAACCTACTCGTTGCGCAATTCGCACTGTGTGACGCCTGGTTAAAGCACTCGCGTTGTGCGACGCTTGGTGCTTATTTTACTCTTCTACCGCGCTATATTGATTATGGTCATGTGGTTCCTTCCGGACATGAAGCCTGTATAGGGCCTTTTTGCAAAGCAGTTTCAAGCACCGGCATGGCTCAGAGGTTGAGTACTGGGCTCCCACGCAGAGGGACCAGGTTCGAACCTCGTTCCGTCCTGGAATTCTTTTCTTTAGTTTTTTTTTCCTATTTCGAGTGATAGTGGTTACGGACACCGGCGGCGGCGGCGGCGGCAGCGGCGGCGGCGACGGACAACTACGGCGCCAAAAACGGCCGCTGAAATGATCTCATAACAGCTTTCGCTGTAAAAATCGCGGCAGGGCTATAGGGGCGGCGCGACGCCCTTTGCGTTTCCGTCTAGTCCAGCCGGGGTTTTCAATCACATTTTAATATGCCGCGGAATGGCGACCAAATTCTGCGTCCAATATGCGACGCTCTTCTAGCTATCACAACTCGTTCTCTGATTACGCTTTCACCGTTAACTACTACAGGTACCACAAGGGTTTCTTTAATAATTTAACATGAACGTTAGTCGTCGGGATGGAGATGTACCACCAATCATCAATGTGGGTGCATGCACGTTCAACTGTGCCAGACAGCACTATGCATTGTGCAAGCTCTCTTATATCAATGTACATTAAACACAGCAAGCGTGCTCTTACTTCTGTAAGGGCACGCTTTACTTCTGATTTCTATGACGGAGGGATCAATCATTTTTTTTCATTGCGGCACTTCTAGAAGACTTAGTCAACTAGGCAGCGGCTCCTGCCAACTAACTTCCGCACTACGAATTGAGGATGAACACCACACTTAAAGGGCCCTTAAACCACCTTGGATATTTTTTCAAACATTTCAAGTAAACACGCGCATCGTGTGCAGAATGCCTTCACAACGAACGATGCCACACCTGGCAGCGCTACAAGCCGCGGGCATGCCACGAATTCCAAGAAACAATTTCTTCTCTCCGGGCCCTTCCGGTCTGCCTGGTGACGTGTGTTACGTCAGCATGTTGAATCTGTGATGCGGTATGATGGTGAGGCTGCGATTGGCCGAACAAGAACCTACGACTTCCGGTTAGTCTGCAAGCAGCTGCCCGCGCTCTTTGCTGTTCGTCGTGTAGCCCGCGTGTGCGCGCTTGCGAATCGGCAACTGCGTCCCGTAACACAGCTGCGAAATCGCTAGCGTACCAGCAGTCACGCCTGGTGGTCTGATAAGCAGTGCGGACTGAATCTGACAGTATTTTGCTATGGCTTTTACGCATCAGTGCTTGGCTGCAAAAGCGCCGAATGGAAAAACGAAAAGACGCGACACGTGTCGACCTACGGGTCCATTATGTTGGTTTTTCTTTAAAGGCGCGCGCACAACACAGGGTCCTATACGGGCACAATTCGTACGAACACGGGCCGGCACGGCAACAACAGCGGTTAGCCGATAAGCACGGAGTTCACGGAGTCGCAGTGACCGGAAGTGCCCGCTGTTCCGAAGAGCGCGTCAGCGAAGACGGTATGTCACATGAGATTGGGAGGGACACTCGGCGAGGAGGGCAAAGCGGCTTTTGGAGAGGAGACTAGCCGACGAGCTGTAGGTAACGAAGGAAAGAATGAAACAAGCGGTCGCAGCGTTTCGATCATCAAACGCGTGTAAGTCGGCTATTATGGCACCGTTTCGAAAAATTCTCACGGCAATGTGTTTGTTGTAGAGTCGTGCACAACTGTCACACCACAACTAAAGTTCGACCTCTGGGTGGTTTGGGGCCCTTTAACCCATATATGCCCAGTGTCCTACATATAGGACGCTTCTTTGATGCACACTAACATCGCTATTTCTTTAGTTGTTCACAAGCGCCACCTACAGCACATGAAGCAGGCCTCATTCTCAACGTGTGCAAGCCTAGACATTGCTTGCTTATGATGCTGCCACGTGCCGACCGTTTTCTCCCGGCAAGCGCGTGCTTTGTGTGAAAGAAGTCATGGAGAGGAAGAAGTTCACGCGAAATGCCGACCGCTTTCTCCAGGCAAGCGCGTGCTTTGTATGAAATACGTCATGGAGAGAAAACAGTGCAATTTCGGAGTGCACGTGAAATGTTTCAAGGCTTACCACACCCGCACATAGCACCCCAAATCCCCAGTGTCCTCTATGCATAGGACGGCTTGAAAAACAATGTTCAGTTTAGCTGACAGTAAATGAAGAACTTGTGCTTTCTTTTGAGGGTAGAAGTACACTTTTTTGTGAAAAGCAAATATTTGGTTTCATTTTTTCTGAGTTTGGGCATATATGGGTTAAGGAAGCTAACTAAAAAAATGGTGGCATCCATATCGGCAGTCGAAAGCAGCGTGGCTGCAACAGAGGCTGAAAAGTCTTCCTAAAAGCGAGTCAACTGGCTTTTCTCAGCAACAGAAATGCTGACATGTGAAACAGTCCTTCAAAACAAACCACACCACACATGATACCAAACTTATCAAGCAACATATTGTCTTGGCTTTCGCATTGACCTCAAGGTGTTTTGGCCTGTGGTTAGAGACCAGCCTTTACATATGCCAAATTTTGTCAAAACAATTGATGGTATACGCTCGAGTACTGTCGGTACAAGCAGGAAGGATTTATTTTAAGCAAAATGCATTGTCTTTGCCAGCATACTTATGAAAACTAGGCAAACGTTTATATTGTTACTCGTGGAACTGAGTGTGACGTGGCCTGCTTCGAAGCCCATAACTAAGGACAACTTTTCCCGCCTAACATGTGACAGCTGTAGTTGACGCTAACTGTAGTTTACTGCGGTTAACTGAGGTTCGTCGTAACTGAAGTTACGGTGCCCATGTATCACACAGCACAGAAATTGTGTTGGGTTCTCATTATGAAACCCTAAGGGGTAATACACACCAAGGAAGCATCCATGGAAGTGCACGAAGTTGTCATGACAGGGCACGATGCAACAAGGTACGTCTTTAGTATAGTTTCTGTAGGTTCACCGCTCTTGGACAGGTGTTGAATCTCATTCCTTATTTGCAGTGCCTTTTGCCAGCCATACCATTTTGTCACTACGTTAAGCTGAAGGTGCAGAACCTGTAGCAGGACCGCTCAAACATGCAAAAACATTTACTTGATAGCTGTGGAGCTTTTATGGCACAGATTGGTAGCCTGACTGCACTCTGATAGATCTTGAAATCTATGTAAACTACTTTATAGCTGTCACAAGAATAAGTAGGTTCAATAGGGTGGCTTCTTGGGCAAGTTTGTACATAGTGCCTAGCAAAGAAATGCCAGCACCACCAAAAGAAATTAGAAGAAACCAAGACAAGAAGAAAGTTGGTCGCGTTTTCATTGAAGCATTTTAAATGCGAAGCATTTCTTAGCGAACTTCTGCGACTTTGAGCGTATCTATCTATCTATCTATCTATCTATCTATCTATCTATCTATCTATCTATCTATCTATCTATCTATCTATCTATCTATCTATCTATCTATCTATCTATCTATCTATCTGTTGTAATCGCGTCAAACGTGGCTGTGACTATTATCTGCCCTCTGCTGTTCAGTGCGCAGAGCCTGCGCGCGCATCCTTTGTTGGCGCTGTTATCCTGTTAAAAGCGCGGCGACCAAGCTGTATCGTCATATGTGTTTCTGCCATGAGCTGCAATAAACGGCTTTCGCATATCGGCGTCTTCATTGCAACATTGGCGACGAAGATGGGATGAACCGGCACTGAAGCTATGGCCACCACTTACGGCAAGCTGCCGGAGTTCTGCCCGGACTCGGGAAACATCGACGTCTACCTAGAAAGGTTCAAACTATTTGCGAAAGCAAATGGAATAGACGACGGAAAGAAGCTTGAAGTCTTCCTGACCATAATAGGAGAGAAGGCCTACGTGACACTGCGTAGCTTACTGCTGCCGAAAACGCCCACCGAAGTAAAGTACGAAGACGCCAAGAAGGTGCTGCAACAGCACTACGCCCTGAAGCGGTCTGTGGTCACCGAGCGATACCACTTCTACCGGCGGAACCAGGAGTCAAATGAAACCATCGCACAGTTTCTTGTGGAATTGAAGAGGCTCGCAGCGACATGTTCTTTCGGAAATTTCCTCCAAGAAGCGCTACGGGACCGCCTAATTGCCGGACTACGGAGCGACACCATCCGATGCCGTCTTCTCGCCTTGCCCGACGACGAGGTCACCTGGGAACGGGTGTGCAAGGTATCCACCGCCATGGAGGCTGCACAGAAGGACACCCAGGACATGCTGTGTGACAGCGCCGGGGCCAGCAACGCTCAACTGTACTGGCAAGGAAGCCAAGGGAAGCCTAACGCAACAAGCAAGGTACTGGAAAAAAACTATACGCAAAAAACTGCAGTAGAGTGTCATAGGTGCGGTGGTCAGCACGCTCCTACAAGGTGTCCATTTTTAAAAAGTGCTTGTTTTAAGTGTTCTAAACGTGGTCATGTCGCAAAAATGTGCAAAACGCGAGTTGTTCATGCTGTAGAAGTACCGGCAACAGAGCAGGATTTGCAGGATTTGCTGACTATATGTCAAACAAACAGAGCAGGCAGTCCGCCTCCCATAGTAGTAAAAGTAATCATAAACGGTCACGAAGTACCGATGGAATTGGACACGGGGGCTGCCGTTACAATCATGTCTGAGAAAGACTTTGCAGAGAACTTCCCTGACCTATCGTACAACTGTGAGGACGTAAAATTCGGAGTGTACAACGGCACCGCAATCAATGTAAGGGGCGTTGCCCAAGTTGATGTGAAGTGCGGGAAGCAAAGCCACCGCCTACCACTTGTCATTGCCAAGTATGAAGAAGGGGTGCGCATGCCGGTGCTCCTCGGTCGTGACTGGCTCGCAAAGATAAAAGTGAACTTGCCTGATGCCTTGCAGAAACTGCATGAGGTTGCGCTTAAAGTACAAGCAGTCGCGCCTCTAAAAACTCAAGGAGCTGTAGAATCATTAAAACAACAGCACGCTGATGTTTTTCAAGCAGGCTATGGTGCTATAAAAGGATACAAGGGTAGCATTCGCACGAAAGAGAATGCAGTTCCAGTTTTCTGTAAGGCGAGGCCTGTACCGTATGCCTTGCGAGAACAAGTGGAAAAAGAACTGGCGGAACTAGAGAAGGCTGAAGTAATTTACCGGGTGCGGCACAGCACCTGGGCAACGCCACTAGTAATTGTGCCCAAGAAAAATGGACCAGAAATAAGGATATGTGGTGACTATAGAGTCAGTGTGAACAAGTGCATCGAGGTAGATCACTATCCCTTGCCACTTCCTGAGGATATCTTTGCATCCCTGGTGGGAGGAACTGTATTCACTGTGTTAGACTTGGCAAAAGCTTATTTACAGCTGGAGTTGGACAAGCATGCCGAAGAACTTCTAACGGTTAACACGCACATGGGTCTCTTTAGATACCGGCGGTTGCCGTACGGCGTTGCGAGTGCGCCTGCTATGTTTCAGGCAGTCATGGATCAGGTTTTGCAGGGCATACCTGGCACAGCCTGTTACTTAGACGACGTGCTGATTGCTGGGAAAGACCTACCAGAGTGCTACAAACGAACGAAGGAAGTGCTAAATGCTCTGAGCAAGCACGGGATCCGAGTAAATGTGGCGAAATGCGTTTTCTTTCAAGAAAGGGTACAATACCTAGGGCACGAAATAGACCAACACGGTCTGCATCCCACGGCGAATAAAGTAAAGCAATCCTTGAAGCACCGAAACCGAGCAATGTGACCCAGTTGAGGGCATTTTTGGGCCTAGTGAACTTCTATGCAAAATTTTTGCCCAATTTGGCCGGACAACTAGAACCGCTTCACCAGCTTCTACGCAAGGGAAGCATATGGCAGTGGTCGCGTCAGTGCGATGACTGTTTCAGGCGATGTAAGCAGTTGCTAACTAAAGAAACAGTCTTGGAGCTGTATGACGTAAAAAAGGAAATCCAGCTGACATGTGATGCATCTGCTTACGGGCTGGGCGCGGTGTTATCGCACGTAGTGAATGGCGTTGAGCGTCCGGTCGCATTCGCTTCCAGATCAATGTCACAGGCGGAAAGAAACTATGCCCACATTGAGAAAGAGGCACTCGCCATCATTTTCGGCGTAAAGAAATTTCATAAGTATCTTTATGGCCGCAGCTTCGTTATTATCACTGACCATCAACCACTCACGATAATTTTTGAAGCTAGACATCACAGCAGTGCTGTGGCAGCGGCGCGAGTCCACCGCTGGGCCATTTTTCTGTCGAACTACCGTTTCCGCATTGTGCACAAAGCAGGGGCAAAGATTAGCAATGCTGACGGCTTGTCGCGTCTACCATTGTCTGAAAACACTGATGATGTAGATAAGATTTTTACTTTTCTCCTGCCAGAGAATTGCCCTTAACTGCAAAGGACATCGCACATGAAACATCTAAGGACTCTGTCTTGAGTGCTGTGCGTGAAATGACATGGCATGGCTGGCCGCGGTCGGTAGATGCGCAGTATCAACCGTTCTTTGTAAGACGGTTTGAACTTTCGGTAGATGATGCCTGCTTAATTTGGGAGAACCGAGTGGTTATACCCCGCGCTCTTCAACAGGAAGTACTGTTGCTGTTACATGAACAACACATGGGAATCAGTAAAATGAAGGCCCTGGCGAGGTCAATGGTATGGTGGCCCGGAATCGACAGCAGCCTCGAACAAACTGTAAAACAATGTCACATCTGCCAGAGTGTAAGGCCAGTGGGCCAGCCAGCGCCACTGACCCCATGGAGGTGGTGCACTAACAGTTGGGAGCGAGTGCACCTCGACTTTGCAGAAAAAGAAAACAAGATGTTTCTGGTCGCAGTCGATTCACACTCCAAGTGGGTAGATGTCAAAATAATGAATTCAACAACGGCGCAAAAGACCATTGAAACAGTAAGGTCATTGTTTGCAAGCTATGGGTTGCCTCAGGAGATAGTTACGGACAACGGGCCACAGTTTCGAGCGAAAGAGTTTGATGATTTCT
The DNA here is from genome assembly GCF_013339695.2 of Rhipicephalus sanguineus. NCBI lineage: Eukaryota > Metazoa > Arthropoda > Arachnida > Ixodida > Ixodidae > Rhipicephalus > Rhipicephalus sanguineus. The sequence continues at coordinate 129,901,805 of NC_051184.2, read as the reverse complement.
TGCAGGCAAACGGGGTCAAACATACTTTGACTCCGCCTTATCATCCTCAATCTAACGGCGCAGCAGAACGAGCCGTGCAGACTGTTAAGCAGTCATTGCTAAAGCAACTGCTAGAGGATGAACGGAGCCACAGTTCCAGATCCTTGCAACACAGAGTTGACAACTTCCTTTTCGCGTACAGAACTACGCCGCACACATTCACTGGTAAAACACCAGCAGAGTTATTTTTAAAGAGAAAGCTGCGGACAAGACTTTCTCTGCTCAAACCAGACATGGAAGGTACGATCAATTCGAAGTCCGAGAGAGAAGTGCGCAGTGCAAATAAACGTAGGGGAAAGCCTAGAGCATTTTCTGTGGGCGATCGTGTGCTCGTGCGTACTGTTCGTGGTGAACTTGTAAAGTGGCGACCTGGAAACATTGTGAGCGTGAAATCTCCGGTAACGTACCTGGTGAATGTTGATAAACAAACGCGCTTTGTGCATGCCGATCACCTACGTTGCACTTCTTTGAAACATGACGAGTATGTGGAAGACTGTGGTGATGAAATGTCTGCCGCATGCCAGTGTTATTTTGGAAAAGGGAAATTGCTCAGCACAACCGCCAGTGTCGTCACCACAACCGCCGCACACCCCTCCTGTACTTAGACGTAGCACACGGGTGACACGGCCACCAGATCGACTGATGTACCATTGAATGTTATTTTGTTTGTGGGGGAGTGTTGTAATCGCGTCAAACGTGGCTGTGACTATTATCTGCCCTCTGCTGTTCAGTGCGCAGAGCCTGCGCGCGCATCCTTTGTTGGCGCTGTTATCCTGTTAAAAGCGCGGCGACCAAGCTGTGTCGTGTCATATGTGTTTCTGCCATGAGCTGCAATAAACGGCTTTCGCATATCGGCGTCTTCAATGCAACACTATCTATCTATCTATCTATCTATCTATCTATCTATCTATCTATCTATCTATCTATCTATCTATCTATCTATCTATCTATCTATCTAGCCGCCTACGACTTCGTGCTCTCCTGGTCGCTTGGTTAATCGAATGTGCACCAAAATTGGTATGGCGTAACATGACTGTATGACGAACATAAATGACAAGTCATAACATGAAAATCATGGCACGCATATCCTATACAGCATGATTTACATGCTGCGCTCATGGTGTGCTGGCGGCCGTTTCGCTAGCTTGATATACACAAAAATTGGTATCTTGTGACGTGACTATGTGGCGAACATAAATACCACGAGTTACCATGAAAATCATGACACACATGTCATGTACAGCATGACTTACGTGCCAGGCTCATGGTGCGCTGGCGGCCGTTTCGCCAGCTTTATATACACCAAAATTGGTATCTTGCAACGTGACTGTGTAACGAACATAAATAGCACGAGTTAACATGAAAATCATGACACGCATGTCATGTACAGCATGACTTCCGTGCCACGCTCATGGGGCGCTGGCGGCCGTTTCGCTAGCTTTATATACACCAAGATTGGTATCTTGTGACGTGACTGTGTAACGAACATAAATAACACGAGTTCACATGAAAATCATGACACGCATGTCATGTGCAGCATAACTTACGCGCCAAGCTCATGGGGCGCTGGCGGCCGTTTTGCTAGATTTATATACACCAAAATTGGTATCTTGCAACGTGACAGTGTAACGAACATAAATAACACGAGTTAACATGAAAATCATGACACGCATGTCATGTACAGCATGACTTACGTGCCACGCTCATGGGGCGCTGGTGGCCGTTTCGCTAGCTTTATATACACCAAAATTGGTATCTTCCAACGTGACTGTGTAACGAACATAAATAACACGAGTTAACATGAAAATCATGACACGCATGTCATGTACAGCATGACTTACGTGCCACGCTCATGGGGCGCTGGCGGCCGTTTCGCTAGCTTTATATACACCAAAATTGGTATCTTGCGACTTGACTGTGTAAAGACTATAAGTAACACGAGTTAACATTAAAATCATGACACGCATTTCATGTACAGCATGACTTACGTGCCACGCTCATGGAGCACTGGCGGCCGTTTCGCTAGCTTGATCTACCCCGAAATTGGTATTGCGCGACCTGACTGTGTGACGAACATAAAAACACGAGTTAACATGAAAATCATGACACGCATGTCATGTACAGCATGAGTTACGTGCCATGCTCATGGGGCGCTGGCGGCCGTTTCGCTGATTTGATCTACCCCGAAATTGGTATTGCGCGACGTGACTGTGTGACGAACATGATAACACGAGTTAACATGAAAATCATGACGCGCATGTCATGTACAGCATGACTTACGTGCCACGCTCATGGGGCGCTGGCGGTCGTTTCGCTAGATTGTAATTCACCAAAATTGGTATCTTGCGATTTGACCGTGTGACGAACATCAATAATGCGAGTTATCATGAAAATTATGACACACATGTCATGTACAGCATGACTTACGTGCCACGCTCATGGTGCGCTGGCGGCCGTTCGCTAGCTTGATGTACACCGAAATTGGTATCTTGCGACGTGACTGTGTGACGAACATAATTAACACGAGTCAACATGAAAGTCATGACACACATGTCATGTACAACATGACTTACGTGCCACGCTCATGGAGCGCTGGCAGCCGTTTCTCTAGCTTGATCGACCCCGAAGTTGGTATTGCGCGACGTTACTGTGTGACGAACATTAATAGGAGTCAACATGAAAACCATGACACGCATTTTCCTCAGTGACATACAAGACGATGTATGCAGCTCTTTGCTGGCTGCTTCGCATTACATCGATTCCCACTATGCGTGGGATCTGCCGGCTTTTTATAGGTGTTATGATTCAAGTGTCTGTGCTTTACAAGGGTTCCAGAAGTGCTTTGCAGTATCTTCAACATAATCAGAATTGTTTCATGAAAGAAGGAAAATTTAGCAGATTTTCATGATGATAAGTAGTCTGTAAGCGGCATTTTGTAAGGCCGATGAATTTGCTATATTTAAAGACAGTTAGCTTTTCGGAAGAGTTGTCCCGCCCTGTTATATAGATGACTCTTCTGTTTTCCTACCCATCAGTGAAATCTAAACACCATTCCTACTCCACAGGGTACGAAGCCTGTCCTGTACACGATAGAGCTTGAGGAAACACTAGTCACCGCCATGAGAAGATCCTACCCTTCTGCAAATCACAGCAGCATCGAGCATTATGTTCATTGCTTCATAAATTCCGGATGCCTACGCCAACCGTTCTCAATGAGGTAGAGAGGCTGCGAAGGCAACAGGCTGACAGACCTGAGAAATATGCAAGCTCTTTAATGGAGTCAGGCCATTATGCTACTAGTGGTTTTCTCGACCTGTTTCCAAAGCTTCCGAAACATGTATGGTGCTCCCGTCTTAGCGTGCTGGCCAATCTTGGCAAAGCAGTTAGGTGGAATTTGAAAAGGAGGATGACGGGTTATAAAAAAAATTGTCATCCACCCATTATTCATTTTTTCATAGCATTGTACTACAAATGGATAAATGGCAATTTCCTCCTTCATGACCAATCTGTTTTTGTCAGTGCATCTTCTCTTCATAGGTTGCCCGTTTCTCGGCTATTTCACCTAGCTTTATGCCCACCACCAAACAGGCTTTTCTCCTGCCTGCACAGCATGAATGGTATTTTAATTCCACTTACATGCAGGAAAACATATGTGGGACAAATAGGCAGCAACTTAACTGAACAGCTATGTGAACACCACAATAATGTATACAATGCCGTGCAGGGTCATCGTGGCCTCTGCTGTTCTGATTGTGGGTGTTCCCTCTTCCGTGATCAGTGTTGCACTTTGGCCAACCATAGGTACTAATTGCAATATAACTGAGGCTGAAACATTCTGCAATCGCACTTCCATAGCGCGAGCGTGATTGCTTGGCTGGAATTTAGGGCACTAGTAGGCATATGCTTACTTCTATATGATTGTGGTGCCTCACGAGTGTGGCGCTGCATGATAAAAAATGTAAATACAGCATAAGGTCTCATTACAACAAACAGGCATACGACACACTTTCAGATATAACTGACTCTATACTTCTGCCTCAGTTTGGCCAGCCTACTTTCTTCTTACAAACTAATTCACTCTTAAACAACCACGTTAGAATAAAATATCAACTAAAACGAACAAAGTTACATTTTTTATTTAGTTTGTAAAATATAATTTTGCTGCAGCGGCAGGGAATGTCAGTAAACTTGACCGTACCAATATCCGCTCGCTTTGCCCTTTGACAGTAATTTTTTTTGCCAAATGTCAAAACACAGTCACATTTTCTTTTATTGCAGATTTACAATCTTTACAGTCCGACTTCTTTAGAAATAAATTATCTTAGTTTTGAAAATGACCAGAAACTAAGAAAAAACATTTTTCATTGGTACAGAAGCAATGTCGATTCGCAAATATGTTCCACGGGCTTAGAAAAATGTGCGCACCAGATTACTGTCAGAAGTCAGAAGCGTCATGCCCTGCACACTTCTGAGAAGATGCTCCTCGGTCAGATTTCAATTTTGAACTGGTTAGCCAATTAAGGTCTCTACGGCTAACATCCAATGAATCTGGTTGCAATTTGGCAGTGGTCTGAATCAAACGAATTAGTGTTTGACTCGTTTATAGCAGCGCAACCATTGTGCAAAGCTATCTTGTAATCTCAGGGTATGTGAGCGTCGAAAAAAAGGGCTATGGTCATGCGCCTGTCACAAAAACCAAATGAGTGAAAAAATTCTGGTAACTATTCACGTTGTTGCTACCGAGAGGTAATCAATTTTGGTGGATCCTAAAGAAAATGCACAAGCATGACAGCATTTTCTGTATGCATAGCAGCGTTTGGCTGTGAGCTGCTGAAATGGCAACCCGATGAACCAAAATTTCTCACAGATCCCTCACACTCTGGGAGTCAATGTCACACGAAGCAATAGGCGAGTTGCAGCCTATACCACTTTTTTATGCTTTGAGGAAAATGTCGCGAGGTGGACAACGGCCTTGTGCCCTTTCAGTAGTTATCAATATCACGGGCTTACCACACGGGTCGACTACACTGGTATGATAGTGTACCAGTGTAGTCGTCATGTCGGCACTCACGTCAAAGCACAGATGCCACTTTCTCGAAACGAACTGCACGCTACAGTGCGGTGATGTGCTTAAGCAGTGGTTGTTGGCGTATACCTCTAGGGTTGAGCAACAGTTGACTATAGCTTGTAGAGTCATATGAGTTCATATGGAATGTTTATTCCATTGTTATGAAAACAGATAGCCACCGCTGCAACCACGATTGACGCTGCCCCTACACGACGCCTGAAAACGGTTTTTCGATGCAGTTCTAAGCACTGGCGTAGCTCCGTGGTAGAATACTTGGCTGCCACACAGAATGCCAGGGGTCGATTCCGGTTTGAAACATGATTTTGATGTTTTGTACATCTAATTTTGCGCTCACTGGTTTAGCTGCCCACGCCGCCACCAGATTTCCTGCAACACAGGTTCTTCAACATTATCACTTTAAGATTTCCAGAATGTGTTATAGCCAATACTGGGTTGATGCCGATTGCCAATCGCTTGTGACTCAACCACATTATATGGGCTGTGGTATAAGAGTTTTCGCCGCACATGACTGAGGGATAGGCTTTTATGACGCGTGTGCAAGTCATAGACTCCTCTATAATTTCTGTGGCCGTCAAACGCTCCGTTGGCGACCGTAGTCCTTCCCTCTCACCCACCGTGGTTTTACGCTGCATTCCACGGCGACGCGGCGCTACCTACGTAGGGCTTATCTTTTGCGACTTGTGGAGGTCTTGCCACTGTATCGCATGCTGCCAAGCCTAAGCAATAGCGTGTTGCGGCGTTTCCTCGCTGCTGCGATTCCTTGCCGATATACCTGTAAGCGGTTGTAGCCATCGCATGAAGCAAACGATAGCGTCGTCGACGTACGAGAGCCGATCAAAAAGCCTTATGCGACCTTCTTGCGTCCGATGGCGTACTGCTGTAAGCCACATTGCCGGTCGGACGGGAAACAAATGATTTCTGGTGTTTCTTTTCATGAAATTCCTGCGGATGAGACCGCACCGCAGCAGTGGATAAAGACTATATGAATAGACAACTGGGTGCCCAACACGACATCGAACTACTCCAGAGCGTGCAGCAAACACTTCAGGTAGTTAGACTTTGCAGAGGGGAAACGGCGTCGCCTGAAGAAAGGGGTTATCCCCACCGTGTTTCGCGACTACCCATCGCACCTCAGACCACAACCGTTGAAGCAGAGGACCACTGAAAGCATCCAGAAACAATCGGCTTCACAATGCGAAGATAAAGAAAACGAGCCGAAAAGAAAATGGGCTAGGCACCGAGAAGATACTCACGGTGAAGGGCCAACTTCGAATTACATTGCCTTGTAACTACAAGCATCAAAGTGCATGAACGAGACTTCTCTGGATCGCCAGCAGCAAACAATGCACAGTGAAACAATCTTGGATGAGGCAACACCGTGGGCTCATAAAGCAGTCGCAGACCAAGCAATGCAAGTTGATGTAGGCGTGCCCAGCATATTAGCAGTTCAATGAGCGAAATCGAAAAGCACGCAGAGGGACTTGAAAAATGACATGGAAAGGTTTCACATTAGCTTTTGTGCGGCTTTCTGGTTCCAGAAAGCCGCACAAAAGTTGAACTTCAACTGGGCAAACTCTATTCTTAGAAAACCATGAAAAGGTTCTAGCACGGACCAAGCAAAAAGCAAATAAAGGAACCAAAGAGGCAGGATTGTTCAGATAAGTAGGAGAACACGGAAAAGGGCTCAGAGTACTAGAAATCAAGCTTAGAATAACAGAGAGCTGAGCTAGTTGGTAAGTATTCATTCTAAAAAGAGAGGGCATGCAAACCCGGACACGAGAAAGAAGTCAGGACACCACAAACGCCGACTAACAACTGAAAAGACGTACAACGGCTGAAAAGAAAGAAGGCACGAAAACTTATCTGCGCATGCCCATGCAAGGGGCGAACCTGTCAGTCCGGCACGCGTGGTGGTCTACGTGGAAGATGTTTTCACGGCTGCCAATAGGCTAGGTAAGATTTGTGCCCCTGTGCAGAGGAAGAATGAGCGAGTAAAAGACAAGAAGCGGACCGATATTTTGCTTTGTAAAACACACCAACAAATACACTGATTGCCGTACGAGTGTGGTGTATAAGGTCCCTTTCAGCTGCGGCCGCTTCTACGTAGGACAAACGGGCCGATGCATTAACCACAGATTGTTGGAACATAAGAGATCGCTAACAGGAAGCTCACCTTCTAATCTATCTTTACATTGTCGAGATTGTAAGTGCACGCCAAAATTCGATGAATGCGCAGTGTTGTACCGTCATAGAAATGAAGAAACGCGCCTGATGATTGAAGCATGGCATATCAAGAATAGTGGTAGCGCATGCGTGACCCAACCGTCGATTAACTTGCATAAAGATGAAATCAAATGCGCCAACAGTTATCTTCCACGTACACCGCCACGCGTGCCGCATTGATAGGTTCGCCGGTTGCATGGGTATGCGCAGATAAGTTTTCGTGCCTTCTTTCTTTTCAGCCGTTGTGCGTCTGAATGCGGGAGATTAAGTGTGGGCGAGTGTCATTTTGTGCTTGGTACCGTATGGCAGAAAATATTGAGGAAAGGGGGCGGATGGGTAGCACGAGCCTGGTGTGCCATTCGCTGGCTCAGTGGCATAAATCTACAAAAGTCTCAAGGAGGGACACACCTTGGTGCCACGATGGCCATCTTTTTCGTTTTAATTGTACACAAAAATAAAAATAATGTTTTCAAATCAATTAAGAAGATAGGGAGAATGGGCCTGAGCAGTGAAAAATAGTTGGCAAAGTTTGTTTCTAAGTGTAACTCGTAGGTATAGGCTGCAGCATGTCTCAGCTATATACTGTAGCTGATACGTCATTCTGGTTAAATCATCAAATAAAAATGCTAGCGCTTTTTTACTGTAACGCACAAAGGAAATACTTTTATTTAACTTCACCTCCAACCGTATATCCTTTTAGCTTGAAGACTTCAAGACTTTATTGAAGTTGTTTACGATACAGTTCATGTAAATTCACAACACTGATTAGACCCATAGCCACAGGCTAGTAGGGGGTCTAACGGAAAAAAATTATATAAGCACAATAACAACTTGTGAAACAAAGCACAACATCATCAAAACAAAAACAATTACGGAAAGGAAACAAAAGTATACCCAGGATTTACCCGTGAAATCATTCTTGTAAAGCATGTTTATATTAACCAGTCATTTTTTCAATAAAACGACTATATATGAGAAATCAAACTCATACTTTGTTGTGAGTAGCTTCTACCCAATTGTCTACATAAATAAATAAAGGTAGCTGATTGTTGACTCTTTACATTGCACATCAAAGGCCAGAATAATAAACATTTTCGGCACGTCAGAAATCACCTGTATCATGTCAGAAAGCATGGCATCTACAATGTTTTTTCAAACAAAAACAGCTTTTCCTCTTGTAGTACTTCGTGTCTACTCGCTGGAAGGGTTTCAGATTTCAAAATTGGTTTTGGGAAGAGTGCACTGTAATGATCTGTCAAGTAATAGAATTGAATTGCTGAATTGACATATTTACCTTTGAAATATAATATTTCAAGAAGGTGAAAATGGTTGTTGCGCGCAGTTCAACAAAGTGTTGCAGGAAATATGTTCCTGTACTATATGGATATGAAGACCCCATGAGAACTATGTGTGTGCATTGCAGTATATATATCACAAAGATATGTATAACGGTAATACGGCAAGAGTGATATGCGCCTGCAGCTACTTTGGCTTGCACCAACATGCTTCTCACCATCGCTTCTAGTTCTGTTTGACTCGATTAGCAGATTCTTTAGGCACACATATAGAGCAAAGAATTGCATAGAGAGATGTGATTTATCAAGTAAACAAGTTAATGGGCACAAAAATTCGTTTCGCTCATCTACACTGAATCTGGAGGAAAGGAACTAGAAAGATAAGGATGGGATCGAAATATGGAGACCCTGAGAGAGATAAATTTAAACAGAGCACACGCCCAATTCACTGCTGCTCAGAGCACAGGCAACGTTCTTCAGTGCTGTCAACAGTCACTCATGCCAGCTTGTTGGTTGCAATGACCACAACAATCGTAGCTTTGGAGACTTAATCATAAACATATCCCTTTCAGTGCGGTGCACAAGGCCTGGCACCAGCTGCTAAATGATTCTCCCGATATTTTGGGAGACTACCGCGAATTCTGACGAATCCTTCAATTTGTATGGGTACGTCCGAAATTCTCCCGAAAAACAGCGAGTCTTCGCCCCACCAAGAAACGAAAAAATAATAACAATGGATGGCAGCTTTAAAATAAATCTATCCGCTCTTGATCTAGGCAACAGCTTTCAAGATATGTCCGGCATCCTCCCTTCTTTCCTTAGATTTAAAAGGAAATGTAGGTGGGGACGTTACTGGCTCTGTCTTTAATCAAAGTGGTTTTGCCGCCGCATGCACGCGTTTTTTTTATTTATAGTTCGGCGTGTTTTGTGAAAGCATTCGGCGTGTTCTGTGAAAGCACAGAACTCACGGAAGCGGCTTTTTTTTTTTTTCGCGTCGTGCTGCAGGCCGTGCCTACCACATTGGCTGCTGTATTGGGCAGAGTAGGGTATAAACAATAGATTGTAAGAAAAGAAAACACGAAAAAAAAGCAGCACGCCGAGGTTCGAAATCACTACGATGCGGCGCGTAGACAACGTGCTTGACGCCCACGCACTCCGACACACCGTGCTAGGCGTATTGCAAGATATTTTAGTTGACTTGTGTACTCGTGGCATCAACCTACTATGTGGGTATGTGTCGGATTACGGCCACCGCACGTATTATACGATTCAATCATCACAACGCTCTAACTCAACTGATATCCCTCACTTCGCACACATCGAGCACCTACAAGTGCGCAGCAGTTAACCGGTACCGCACTGTGGACAACGCGAGACAGACAAATCGATCGCGGCCATAGCAAAGCAGGACACAAGATATGACACAATCGGCGTCCCATCCGACGTCCAGCGCGCCGTTACGGTTGCGTTACGTACGGCAGCCGGACCCGCGGTTAATTCATCGTAACGAGGCACCGGAACGGACGCCTGCAGGTGATAAATTGGGTAAATTTTTCTCACTTAAATAGTGTTGCACCAGTTCAACGAAAAATCATCCATATATACGGGCTCTGTATGATTCAATGACCAGAATATGTTTCTTATGTTGTGTCCGGCACATTACTCACTCGTACTTGAAAACTTGGCGTGTGAGACCACCGAAGAGCACGAAAAAGCAGTAGGCCCAAAAGTTGGCTCATAACAGACCCATGTTATGCCAACGAAGTTGACTCTTTAGCCAACGTCGGCAATATCGTTCGAACAACGGGCCAATAATTCCAGCTTATTTGCATGGCTCAGCCCATATTGGCTGCTGCTTGTATAACTCGGCCCAACGTGCCTGTTCTATCAGAATCGCACAGCCGATATCGGCGGCACGTTCTGAATGCTGGTCCAACATCGGCGTTCCATTAGACTGACACAGCCAATATTGGCGGCACATTGTCAATCATGTGCCGTTCTTGGCCCAGGAACTCCCAGTCTATCGCCGACATCGGCGCAACGTTCTGTGCTGCCTGGGTACCATTTACCAAAAATGTTTCGGCTCCCGTACGGGGGCCTTGTTCACAAATGGAGCAATGAAAGAACGGGGGTTGACTACGTACGTGCGAAATAGATCTATTTGCACGTACATAGTCAACCCCCGTTCTTTCATTGCTCCATTTGTGAACAAGGCCCCCGTGCGAGATCCGAAACGGCTTTGCCTTTTTAAGCGTTTTTGGTCGCGTCGTCTTTTTTACCTTTCGACCGAGATTGTTTCCGACCAGACGAGGTTTCGTCGAACTCTTGATTTCATGTGCCATTTACCACTGCCGCGCTCTCTTGTGATTATTCTTCGCATCGCCATTGACTATTAGTGTGCTTTCCACTATTTCTACCTAGTTTTCTTACTACATCATAAATCTGTGACGTATCTGTGTATGTTTGCACCGGCGTAGAATAAGCTACATTTTTCATTTGCACAAAGTTATGTATAACTGCAGTTTTTCTGTTCGTTCTTTTTCTGTAGCGCCCCCACTTTAATGCTTGAATGGGCGCGGTGGGTACAAAATGAATAAAAATAAATAAACAAAGCAATGAAAGTAGCTAGAGGAACAAAAGAAAGAAAGAAACGGCAGAAGCAGTAGGATGCGCATGCAAAGTTCATTTTCATTTCTGGGGCACATATCGCATAACTGGTTTCCGCATTAGCGAGCTGCGGAGATGCGGATACTAATGGCAGGAGAAGGGGAACCGGCCACACCATGCTGAATGCACCTGTTCGCGTCCTAGGGGGGAGCACTGGCGTCGGGGCATACACCGGGGCACTGGCACAACTACACGGATAACTGGAGACACATGTGTACTGGCATTCACTAGACAAAACCGAAGTACTTGGTGTGGTACCGGCGGTCTGTGCAGATGTGTAGGCCGCGGCACCACCCACAGTATCTGGAGGCACAGATGGTCCCACGTTTGACACATTCGGAGCGTTTGTCTGGGGACGCCAAGGATATTCTGAATGTTCACGCTACCACAGTACCGCCCACACATGATCGTGGCGCCGCCTCCACCGGTAGCCATCTGGTAGACTTAGCAAGACTGCAAGAGATTTGTCCCCTTCTACCGTTGCCGGCACCAAGGCACGACCTGGACGAAACTTGCGAGCGAAAGGAGCCGTACCGGGTGGCGCAGGTACGGCTCCTGCCGACCCTGTGCTGATCACGAGACAGAGAGATCTCTTAGATCACTGTGCTCCGGAAGTCAGGCTTACTAAATCCGGCGCCGTTTTCAACTTCCAGCCCATGAAAGGCACATAGGGGGTTGCAAACGGATTCTTCGTGAGGTGTTGCCCGCTTGGTTTGTTGAATGAATGAATGAATGAAAACAACTTTGGTAACAACTTTATTGATAGTCCTACAGAGTAATCGCCAACCGGGCCTTAGGTCTCCCATTTGGGGACACCGAGGCCTTGCCTCACCGCCGCTTCGTGGACCTGCTGGACAGCCCAAAGTTGGTCGCCGAGGCTGGGGTTGCGCAAGGCAGCGGCCAAGCGCGGCGGAAGGGTTCCGGAGTTAGCACCTTGCGGGTTTTCGTAATGTTATGTGGCGACGTCAGTGTGGCAGACCTTGCATATATTTTTATTCTTATACTGCTCAGCGCAAACGTTTGACCCAGTAGACATAGAAAAGACGAGGACGAGAGCAGACTTCCAACTGTATTTATTACAAGGACGCACAAATATGCCAATCAATCAATCAATCAATCAATCAAGCAATCAGTTTATTTCCTTTCAATTGGAGGAGTACAAGGCTAAAAGCTCGAGAGCTTGACGAGGCCCGACCCCGTTACATGTTAATAAAGCGGTATGGTTGACAATCATGCATAAAAAACGGAATACACTTTACAATATATGGGGTACAGACAAAGATAACACATGCTTATATAAGAACTAAAAAACCAAAAAGATTACAGGCAAGAAGGAACCCCGCAATAACCAAGAGATCACCTTGGAACATATATTTGTATTCGGGTAGAGTCTTGCAATGTGCGGGATTGGGGTACGTGCGCATCTGCAGTTATCTAAGGGTCACCGCCTGCCTCCTGTTCAGCTTATCGCTTGGCGGAGGAAAGGTTCGGCAGGCCAGGTAGAGGGCCTTGGTAATTTCGTCATAGCTCATGAAGCGGTCTTTGGTGTTGTCTACCTTGCGCGCGCGCCTTGGCGTGTGCCGTCTCGTTTAGGTTGCGTTAGGTCTCTGATACCTCTCCCATGTGGTCCGGGAACCACCAGAGTCTGGTTTGAAACTCTACCGCCCGTTGGATATGGCTACTGCGCACGACTCGGGCTGCGCATCACGAGATCCATCCTTTGGCGACGTTTCTGACCGCTTGTCTGGAGTCGCAGATGATAGGATCGTCGTGTGCGTTGGATCTGTGAGCGCCACCGCCACTTCCTCTGCTTCCTGTGGGTGCTCGAACGGTATACATGCCGATATTCTCGTTTGACCTTTCCAGTCGACGACCACGACCGCTAATCGTGAGCACTCTGCGTACCTCCTGAATCTGGATGAATTGAGGAGATACACACGAGTTAAAAGACGGACATACAGAATGACGCGTAATGTGCACATTCTACTTGTGGGTCTAAAACCAAGAAAAATTGAGAATGATGCCGCTTATTCGTTGGGAAGATGCTGAGCTTCGGATGCATACCTCAGTGGAGACCTAAGCCGAAAACTGTCAAAAATTCGCATTGTCACCATTCATAATTTCAGGTCGCCACGGGCCTCTCAAATTCGCCAATATGGCGAAAAGTAGCCACCATTCGCAACCCTGGGCGCTGGAAACACAGTGGGGTAAAACACCTAGAGCATAATTATATCCGGCGGGTTCTCGACATGAATCTCAGCTATTGGAAGCGAAAGCCGGCACAGTGCATCGGCGTGCGCAATGAGGCGACTAGGTCTGTACTTCAACACGTAATCCTCGTCCGGCAGGAGCACTGCCCGGCGGAGTAGTCAAGGTGAGCAATACTCTGAAATCGGCTTGTTTGCTTGGCATCCAGCTTTATCTGCTGGCATGTGTCCTTGAAGACAAGTTTTCTTAACTTTCTTCCGCCACACAGTGTGGCGAACATCTTTTCGGTTCTTGGGATGGGGTAACATTCAGTGATTGTCAGTGGGTTGACAGTGACATTAAAATCCCCACACACGCGCTGTCTACCTATTTGCTTCACCATTCGAACTACTGGCGTGGTCTACCTCGACGTCTTTACAAGGCGTATAACGTCTTCGCGCTGTAACCACTGGAGCTCTTGACCTACCTGTCACCAAGTGCAAACGTCACTGGTCGCGCCTTGTACAATGTCGGCCTTGCTCCTTCTTGCAGCGAAATTCAGCCCAGGACCCCCTTTATCGTACGAAGGCTGTCTGAATGTGCATCATTTGACCAAGCCATCGAAGCTACAGGCGCTCCCAGAATAATTCAACGTCACTGGTCGCGCCTTGTACAATGTCGGCCTTGCTCCTTCTTGCAGCGAAATTCAGCCCAGGACCCCCTTTATCGTACGAAGGCTGTCTGAATGTGCATCATTTGACCAAGCCATCGAAGCTACAGGCGCTCCCAGAATAATTCGGAACGCCGAGCATGCAGCCGCCCGCCAGCGGAGCGCACCGGCGGATAAATGCACGCACGGTGTGCGCATGCGCGGCCTCCCTAGCGAGCTAGTTTCGCTCCCTAGTTCATCTAGACTGGCGTTGTCTTGCACCAAAAGGGTAGCGCTAGGTGCTCTTTAGCATTATCACAAGGCGAGCGCGGCGGCGATGACGCAGCACCACCGTGATTCGGCTACTCGCCGGCGCTCTCCGCCTCAAGCCATTAGATGGCGCACCGCTCAACGGACCGGAGACCGACCATTTTCTGGCCGATTAGGCGCGCGCAGTGGCAACACCTGAATATTCTTACACCGTGTTCCAAATATATTCGTAGCTCCTTATCAATATGGCCACCGATATGTTCACGGTTGCATCAGATGAAACCACCGTCCTTTGCGAGCGCTAGTCACAGTCGCCTACCGGAAATAATCTGATCAAATAATAAATATGAAGCAAAGTAGCAAAAGAAAAGTGTCATCCAAGCAAACGAACATGCACGACGGCTCTGCTCCAACGCGCGTGCATGCGCACACGCGGCTTCTCACAGACACCACCCACCCAGCGCCCTTTATCAAAACGCGAAGGGACACACAGGGCACCGTTTTGTAGCAACACAACGCGAATCTAGGTGCAATACGGAGCAACGTTTGCTTGCTAGGGAGACCGCGCACGCGCAGGCCATAGTACTACTTTTCTGCGCGCATACTCCGCCGGCGCGCTGCTGTGTGTCCGGCGTTCCGAATTATTCTGAGAGCGCCTGTACTGATTGTTTTCACGTCTAATGGCATCGATATAGCAATACCGAATTCCATCCAGTCGCTTTCGAAAAGTCACGGGCACGTTCCGCTCACAACTAATGACGACAACGTTGCCTCCTGGATGCCCAGCATCATTACAGCCGGCATTTTACACAATACGGCTGACAGCTCACCAGGGTACCTTTTTCGTGTCAGTATGTTACAGCGGCTCTACTGTAAAAAGTGCGCTAAATTTACCGAAACACTGCACCCGGTGTCAATGCTATCACTAGCCGCACGCTATTGACAAAAGCTTCGATTTGCGCAGGTGCCAGTCCGGTAGCACGAAGAGACCACCACGTGTGTTCCTCACCTTGTCTCGCTGCTTTGGAAAGGCCATTCGTGTTGTGTATGGAGCGCCTACTTGTGCCATTCCTTTTATTAGGCGCAGGTGTCTGCAAAGCGTTGTTAAGTGGCTCTTAGGACCGCACTTGAAGCAGGCGTTGTATTGGTGCTGGCAGCGCGATGCGTGGTGTTTCCCCCTGCACCGTGCACCCATTTGCTCCGTCTGTCCCTTTTTGGCCGTCCCCTAAAACTTTCGCGCTTTACCGAATCCGTGGAAACGGATGAGGCGCATAGCATGTGCGAGTCCCGTCTTGCAGCTTCTATCGCCATAGCAAGCATTTTCGTGGATTGCATGTCCAGTTATGCACATTTGAAAAGGCCGGTCTTCATTGCGCAGTCGTTCCACAGGCAATCTGGTCGCACATAATTCGCTCACGCACTGCCTCAAAGCTGCAATCATCTACTAGCTTGCTCAGTGCATTACGTAGTCACTAACGGCCTCATCCTTCTGACTTTTCACTAAAAAAACTTTAAACTCGCCACTATTTCGGAAACTTTGGGCTTGAAGTGTGCCCCGAGAGCCGCGAAGGTAGTTACGAGTGCCGCATCACTCGGGGCGACAGCAGGTTTCATAGCAAAGAATACGTTGCTGCACCGCAGTTTGTCAGAAATACCAGCTTCTTTTTGAACTCGCTCGCGACCTTCACACCGAAGTAAAGCAAAACACGCTCGCGATGTTCCGGCCACCCACTTGCGCTTGCTTCGAGAGCTTCAGTCTCCCCACGGATGATATATATTTATTTATTTATTTACCCTATTGTAAAACCTGCGGCACTGTCCCGGAGGCATACATTATTATTGCACCAGTGTGGCGCTGGGTACTGGAACGCTGGCACGCTGCACGAGGCACGCTGGACGCTGGCGCGCTGCACACTCGACACCCCTTACGGGTCGAAATGGGGCTTTTAAATTGTTTTTAAAAACTGTGGTTATGGTGTACTAGAATAATTTATTCTAGCACACTATAACTGTGGTCATGCCCAGATCGTAATTAGGGCTAAAACACGAGCACAGCGACAAAAAAACCACCTAAAAAAATAAACGAGCGAGCGAGATTTGAAACCACCACCTCGAAGCACCGTGCATCCTGAGTCTGACACGTTACCCCTACACGTGGAAGACGACAGTTAGTCTCTTTTTACTTCTTGTTGTAACTACTTCCGGTAGCCAGTATTTTCACTTTTCTCGTTAAGAAACACAGATTTCAGTCTCTTCGTGCTCGCGAAAACCTAACAGAAATTAGTTAACTTGTTTTTATGTGCTGCCTAGGGTCAGAACATCTATCTGGCACGTTTTGCCTCAAAAAGCTGTTAGCGTAACCGCAGATATGTTGGGGCGATCGCACTGAATCACTAAGCAGTTGATCCTACCTATGTAGAAAAGAATATTTATCTGAACTGCACTTTGAACACTTTAGTTTTCGTCACCCGTTTGAACATATTTTCCGTCCTCTTTGTTTATGCTCCGCGTAATATACAGCCGTAGTAGTTCACCCTAGCCGAACCAACCGATAGACGTAGCGCTGTACTCCGTACGCCACGATTGCTGTGAAAAACGTGGATATTCAATTACGAAGAATTTAATAACCGTTCAAATGTAGTTTCGATCATACCTGACTAAAGCGGCGCCATATTTGCACTTTCGATTACACAAATCAGAATCTAAAAACGCCGATATTGAGCCCTACATTGGCTCACTGTTGCCGGTGACGTGCGCCCATGGTGCGGCTTTCAGCAGTACGGGCCCAATGGAAGGACTGACTGGTAGTGTAGGTTGATGTTATCGGACTAATACTATTGCCATATTGTGTTGCGAATGATAAGTTCTTCCGATGCAGTTATATGAACTACATTCACGACACTCGATCGCACACTTCAGAGAAAGCGCGTGCGCTCGATTGATGATTGCTTTAGCGTATACCTACATCCGTCGCTTAACTAAAGCTAAAGCTAGATATGTGTGGACACAGAATAGGATGTTATTTAGAAAATATTCGATAAGTTTTTCTTTCGACTTCTCACGACCCGAATTCCACCCAGCGCGCCCAGTTTTTTTTCCAATGTGTTGCCAGTGTTCCCAGTGCACGGGCAGACACTGTATAGCGTGGCCATTGCCTCCCATTGCGCTGTAAGACACTGGGCCACTGGGTACAGAATTCCCGGCGTCATTCAGCGCACTGAGAAGCACTGGTCACGCTTTACAGTCTGTCCCAGTGCGTCCCAGCGCGCTGTAGTACACTGGGACACACTGTACAGGGTTTCCAGTGCCACTCAGTGCGCTTAAAGGCACTCGGAGGCGCTGGAAACGCTATTTTTTCCAATAGGGTATTCATTCACATTACCCTCAGGGCGCATACAGGCTTTAAAGAGGGATGTCATTAATAGAACAAGAAATGCATTAATAATAGAACGTAAAAATACATGAAGTTATTGAAAGTACATGTTCGAATAATAATCCGTTTTAACACGAAAGTGTTTTATGCTGGGGTCCACCAAGACTTTCATGACGTATTTCCGACACCGAAATACGTGAGCAAAATAAACGCCATCAGATGGCCAAGAAAAAAAATCTATAAGAAAGAATTTTTTACAGGAGTCGAGCCCACGACCTCTCGGCCCGCGACGATGCCTGGCGGGCGTTTAGCCCACTGCGCTACCGCCAAACACATTACGGAGGTTACATGGACGCGCCTTTTAACTTTCACACTATCCTCTCAGTGCTCTTGGATGGATGGATGGATGGATGCTATGAGCGTCCCCTTTATAACTGGGCGGTGAGATGCGTGCCACCAGGCTATAGCCAGGTTCGAAACAAAAACTGCTTTGTCTCCGCAATTACCTGAGGCAATGCGCCCTTGCTACGTCCGTCCCGATAGGCGCGTTTCCAATGGAAGTGTAATTTCGTCAACGCTTTAACACACCGCGAGGTGACGGCTTTATCCCAAACGAGGAAACCTCGCTCGTAGCATCCATCCATATTGTGAAATTGCTCTCCGGCGCTCGCCCGGCGGTCGCGCCGCGTTCCCCACTCGCCTTGTGATAATTAACGGCCAGGCTAGAGGGAAGAAACGACGCTCGTCGCGTTTCTCTTCGCGTTTCACGACGCTTTGAAGGAGTGCGTATCGAGTACCAGCTGTTGATGCCATCGTTGCGCGGGATTCACCATATGTGGTGTCCAGGTATATCTTGACAACTTCAGCTACCGCAATGAATAAATGATGATCATGGGCGTTATTTGTGGGTATGGAGATGTTCCACCTGGCGCCAATCTGGGTGCATTCACATCAAGCGGCGCTATGCCTGCCAAACAATAGACATTGTACAAGCTCTCATATACCAGTGCACTAAAAACATCCAAATACTTCAGTGACGACGCGTTCCACTTCCGTGTTATATACCGATTCCCATGACAGACGGATGAGCCATAATTTTTTACAGCCTCAAGACATAATCGGTTAGCGCAGTCTTGAATAATGGCGCGTCGTCAATGCAGGCGTGGAGAGGGGAAGGCGGTTCCACTTGGCAGTGGTCATTGGCAGAAAGGAGTCTGAAAAAACATTAGTGCGGCAGAGAAGAATGAAAACTATATACTTATGGTGAAGACGTGACGACGTGTATGAAGGTTGTGATATGAGTTCCTGTTTAAGTTAATTATTTTCGTAAAAGATTTTGCGAAAACGGCATAGACGAGAATTTTTTTCTTCTTAATTGCAAATCGATTAAGCTAAGGTCAAATTTCATTAGTGAAACGCTAGCTGAGCTGACTGATTTTGAATTGACTCAATAATAGTTGTTAATGTTTTTTGACAGTCGTCGCAAGGAGAAGACGCATACCCGAATCTGGGTGTAATTAGTGTTTTGTAGAGTAATAATGTTATATGGCATGGGGGCTTTAGAAGAATTTCTGCGTATGTAGCAGAGGGATCTGTTGGCATTGTTCGTGATGTATTCAATGTGCGCATGCCAATAACAGGTATTAGCAGAATTCCGATATATTTATAGGAAGCTACGTACTCGAAGCTGGTGTTATGGATAGCATAGCAGAATGAAGTGGATGAGTGAGAGCGATGTGAGACAGGCATTATTTTTTATTTAGTGGGATTTAGGAACACTAGTCTTTGTTAGCACCACTACGATATGTTATCTATGTCTGACTGAAGAATAAAGTAATGCTGATTCGTTATTTCGTGGTATACGACACAATCGTCGACAAACAGTTTAATGTAACTATTATTAACAGTAGGTAAGATATTAATACAAATCAGAAATAACAGTGGGCATAAATGAAGCCTTGAGGAACGCCTGCCTTGATGTCACAACACGAAGAAGCGGATCATGTGCAGTTACCAAATAAGTACATTTGTTTTAAATAATTCTATCCAGTTCAAGATAATATGGTTGTGGCGAAGCACTCGTACTGTGTAATGGGTTGCGCTCTCGAGAGGCTTCTAGTGGGTCGTCCTCTTCTGAACGCTGCTTGCGCTCTGAGTCCGTGCTTTTGCCTTGACTGCCACCATTGCGCATTGTCGGTGAGTGCCGTCGAATAAACACCTTCAATAAACACCTTTACACATTGGTGGAGGAGCAGGGTACACATATCCCGCTGTCACACGCATCCGCGATCCACCTATCTTCACTGAATCCGATGGCACTGACGTGGAGGAGTGGCTCGCAATTTACGAGCGCGTGAGCGTACCCAACAAATGGGACGAAGCAGGCAATTCGAGCAACTTGGTATTCTACCTCGGAGGAGTAGCAAGCTTGTGGTACAACAACCACGCGTCCGATTTTGCGAGTTGGTCCGATTTCAAGACCACAATCATCAACGTTTTTGGCCGCCCTGAAGTTCGTAAGCTGCAAGCAGCACAGGGCTTACGCGAATGAGCTCAGCAGGCCGGTGAATCTTTCACGAGTTATATCAAAGACATCCTCGGATTGTGTAGAAAGCCAACGGCACCATGTCCGAGTGTGACAATATCCGGAACATTATGAAGGGCGTTGACGACGATGCCTTCACCATGTTGCGCGCCAAAAACCCTTCCACAATGGCCGAGGTCATAACGCTGTGCCAGAGCTACGAGGAGCTCCGCCGGCAACGTTCGGTGACCCGTCGCTCTCCATGGCGCGCCGAAGAGCTTGCTGGCTTAGCGGCCATACCTGACCAGTCCGCGTTGCTGACAGAAGTGAAGTCATTCGTGCGCGAGGAAATTGCACGCCAGTTCTCTCTCCTGGCATTTGCCCACCCACCGCACGCTCAACAGTCGTCGACGACCCTTCTTCGTCCGCTCCGCCGAGCGATTGAACAGGAAATTGCGGAGGTGATGCCTGAGTACCACCAGCAACCGCTGGCACCTGCGCCACAGAGTTACGCTCAAATTTTCGCGAGGACTTCCAAGCAATCCCAACGGCTGCCCCACTGAGTTACGCCGAAGCCGCCGCTAGACCTCCGTCCTTCGATGCGGGCGTGCCGGCTACGCATACTGCCGTCATCCCTAGGCCCCGACTGCAGCCCACCATGCAATCATTTCAGCTGCCGTCCCGTCAATCGCATCCTGCGACATGGGTGGGACCTGCCCCGGCAAACCGATGGCGAACACCCCACAACCGTCCCATCTGCTTCGCATGCGGTTATGCCGGTCACGTGGCACGTTACTGCTATCGCGTGCAGCCGCCTCGAGCCGCATCACCCGTCACAAGCCAGTCCAGCCGTGCCTTCTACGACCCGCCAATGTCACCGACGTCACGCCCAGCTCCATCCACTGCTCCATCCAAGAAGAACGAAAGAGAATTTCGTTCTTCTTTCGATGTGGGGCAAACTTCTCTCGGCCGCACGTCCTCTGTTAGACATCGCATCGACACTGGCGCCCAACCACCACTGCGGTAACATTCATATCGCGTGTCTCCCGCAGAACGCAGGGTCAATAATGGGCAAGTCAACGATATGCTTCGAGCGAGGTTATTCGACCCTCGGACAGCCCAAGGGCGTCTCCTGTTGTTCTCGTTGCCAAGAACGACGGTTCTGTGCGGTTCTGTGTGGACTACCGGTGGTTCAACGAGATCACGCGCAAGGATGTTTGTCCACTGCCTCGAATCGACGACGCGATTGACAGCATCCAAGGAGCAGAATACTTTTTATCTCTAGATTAGCGCTCGGGGTACTGGCAAGTACCCATGGCTGATGACGCTCGCCCGAAGTCAGCCTTTGTCACGCCCAACGGCTTGTACGAGTTCAACGTCATGCAGTTTGGTCTGTGTAATGCACCCGCGACCTTCGAGCGCATGATGGACAGCGTTCTGCGCAACTGGAAATGGGACACGTGCTTGTGTTACCTGGACGACGTCGTCGTTTTTGCTCCGGATTTATCCACGCATATCGAACGTCTGCGGCATGTTTTGACGCGTTTGAGCAATGCCGGCCTCCAAATGAACCTCACGAAGGGCCGATTTGCAGCCCTGCAGTTGACGAAGCTCCTTGGAAGTAACGGTCCCTTAAATCTGGGGTCGTCTGAGTGCGACGACGCTGT
This sequence comes from Rhipicephalus sanguineus, assembly GCF_013339695.2. Classification (NCBI taxonomy): domain Eukaryota; kingdom Metazoa; phylum Arthropoda; class Arachnida; order Ixodida; family Ixodidae; genus Rhipicephalus; species Rhipicephalus sanguineus. The sequence continues at coordinate 129,879,822 of NC_051184.2, read as the reverse complement.
CGTAAAACTCCGTCTTTTGTTGATGTATCCTCCCATACTACGCCACTACGACCCTACGGCCCCAACGGAGGTACACACGGACGCCAGCGGTGTTGGCCTCGGCGCTGTTCTTGCGCAGCGCAAACCAGGGTTTCCGGCATATGTCGTCGCATACGCAAGTCGTACGGTTACTCGAGCCGAGACCAATTACACCGTCACGGAAAAAGAGTGCCTGACGATCATTTGGGCTTTTACAAAATTCCGACCTTATTTGTATTGTCGCCCATTTCATGTCGTCACCGACCATCATGCACTACGCTGGCTGTCGTCATTGAAGGATCCCTCGGGCCGTCTCGCCCACTGGGCACTTCGGCTGCAAGACTACGACATCCACGCGCTGTACCGCAACGGACGTCAGCGTGCTGACGCCGACGCCCTCTCAAGCTCCCCCTAGCCTGACGACAATACCTCCTGCTCAGTTATGTAACATTGCTCTTTCTTCCATCGCAGTTCATACCATCGCTGCCGAACGGCGCGAGGATAAATGGATCGCCTTGATGATAGACCTGCTGACTGATTCGTCGGCAACACCAACCACTCGCGCGTTGCGTCGTCAAGCCCACCATTTCGCCATTCGTGATGACCTACTGCACCGACGCACTTACAACGCCGACGGCCGCCAGTGGCTACTTGTGATGCCCTGCAGTCTGCGTTCTGAAATAGGCGAGTCCTTCCACTCTGATTCGCAATGCGCGCACTCTGGGGTATCCAAAACTTACCACAGCATTCGACAACGACACATCTGGCGAGGAATGTACCGCTGCGTGCGGAAGTTCGTTCACTCCTGCCTCGACTGCCAACGCCGAAAACCTTAAACGCACGTGTCACCGTTCGGTCTACAACCAATAACTTGCCTTAACCGTCCGTTTAGGCTCGTGAGCATTGATTTGTATGGACCAATTCCTCTGAAGTCGGCTGGTGACCGCTGGGCCATCCTCGCGGTTGACCATCTAACGCGATACGCCGAAGCCGCCGCCCTCCCAGCGGCCACAGTGCGCGATGTTGCCTCCTTCCTGCTACACCGATTCATCCTGGGTCACGGTCCACCCCAGAAGCTTCTGAGCGATCGGGGCCGTGTCGTCTTGTCGGAAGTCGTCGAAGCCATACTGAAAGAGTGACATGCTGTTTACCATAAAACTACTGCTTATCACCCGCAGACAAATGGCCTAACCGAACGCTTTAACCGCATGGTCGGCGACATGCTCTTAAGTACGTCGCCGCCGATCACACAAATTGGGATGTCATTCCACCCTTCGTCGCCTACGCCTATATTACCGCACATCAGAGCACTACAGGTTTTTCACCCTTCTTCCTATTGTACGGAAGGCACCCGTCACACACCATCGACACAATACTTCCATACAAGCCGGATACATCTGAATGTGCGCCTATTTCTGACACAGCCAGACTCGCTGAAGAGTGTCGTGAGCTTGCCAAGGCCTTTACAACGCACGAACAAGAGCGGCAGAAGAGCATTCGCGCTGGCATCACCACCTCCACCTATGAGTCCACGTTCCTTCCTGGAGCGCTCGTATGGCTCTCGGTCCCTACCCCTGCAACTGGCCTCTCTTGAAAACTACTGCCGAAATACGAAGGCCTCTACCGGGTCGTCGAGCGCACATCCCCTGTCAACTACCTGATCGAACCCATCAAACCATCTTCGGACATGCGCCGTCTAGGGCGCGACATATTCAACGTGGAGCGCCTCAAGGCCTACTATGGCCCACTCATAGTGGCGAGCTGTTAGGTCGCCGGACGGCTCCCTTTTCATATCCGTGGTAATTGTGGCGAAGCATTGGTACTGTTTAATGGGTTGCGCTCTCCAGAGGCTTCTAATGGGTCGTCCTTATCTGAACGCCGCTCGCCCTCTGAGTCCGTGCTTTTGCCTTGACTGTCGCCATTGCGCATTGTCGCTGAGTGCCGTCCAAGAAACACCTTAACAGGGTGAATGTTAAGGGCATTGAGTTTAAGAAGTAGTAAGCGATGAGACTCCTTGTCAAAAGCTTTAGCGAAATCTAAAACAAAACACAGTAAATAATATGGCCTTTTCAAAAAGGATGAAATTTAATGTATAAACGATATAAGTTGCGTTTCCCAGGAATGTTTCTTGTGAAACCCATGCTGAAAGAAGTGAAAAAAGAGTTAGATTCCAGAAATGAAACGAGATAAGAAAGTCTAACATGTTCAACGATTTTCCAAAGCACACTGGTGAGTGAAATGGGCCTGTAATTGAGAGGAGAATGCGGACTACCTGATTTCAGCAGAGGCACCACCTTTCCTACCTTCCAACCTGCAGAAAAGCCGAGCCCTCAATAGACCGGATGAAAAGGTATCGCAAAATGCAGAAGTGTACAAAGCTGTATTTCTCAATAAACAATTATACCCGGCAAGTTGGCGTGGATCCATCTTGGTAGGAAGCGCGCAACTTTTACAATAGGACACAAAAGAAGGTACACAAGCGCTTATCGTATAAGCACTTCTGGCTCTTCTTTCGTGTCCTCTTGTAAAAGTTTTGTGCTTCCTACCAAGCTGCATTTCTCGAAAACGTGGCATTAATTTCGTCCACGCCACAGGAAGACGATAGTTTTAAACCATGAATTAAATTTAAAGTACCAGCAAATATGAGTATAATTGGATCAATGGGGAAAAATTCATTTTGTACAAATGCGGCACATGGTCAGCATAGATATCAGAAAATGATTTTGAAAAGGTGTAGTTTAGTACCATGCAACATTCTTCAATGCTCGCTGGGCAACCGCCAGAACCTGTAAGAGATATGTTATTCTTTTACAGCGAAAGCTGTTATGAGATCATTTCTCCAGCCGTTTTTGGCGCCGTAGTTGTCCGCCGCCGCCGCCGCCGCTGCCGCCGCCGCCGCCGCCGCCGCCGGTGTCCGTAACCAGTATCGCTCGAAATAAGAAAAAAAACTAAATAAGAAAAAATTCCAGGATAGAACGAGGTTCGAACCTGGGGCCTCTGCGTGGGAGCCCAGTATTCAACCTCTGAGCCATGCCGGTGCTTGAAACTGCATTGCAAAAAGGTCCTATAGAGGCTTCATGTCGAGAAGGAACCACATTAGCATATGCAATATAGCGTGGTAGAAGATTAAAATAAGCACCAAGCGTCGCACAACGCGAATTCTGTAACCAGGCGTCAAACAATTGCTAATTGCGCAACGAGTAGGTTGTTGAATGCTTCCAACCCATTACAAAAGGGCTCTGCCATAATTCTTCATCGTCATCAGGCGCAGAATCAACAAAGTGCACATAATCCCTTACATGCGTTTAGCAGGTACCAACGCTCTCTGTAGAATGACGAAAAATGGCACAGTGCCTGCTGCCCTACTTCTAAAAAATTACAATTATTTATAGCGTAGTGGGTTCCTCGCAAGTGCACTTGTATTGGTTGCCAAGGAAGCCCATAAGCGCATGATCCACTTCCTCGGGGTCTCAGTAAGATTACAATGATTTATAGCGTAGTGGGTTCCTCGCAAATGCACTTGTATTGGTTGCCAAGGAAGCTCATAAGCGCATGATCCATTACCTCGGGGTCTCAATAAAGTTCTTCGCCCCCCCCCCCCGTCTCTCTTCCACGTCAACGTATACAGCATGACGGGAGAGGGAAATAGCGACCGGGCGTCACCCAATGCAAATTACATAACTGGTGGGCCGTTTAAAGATTCCAACCCATTACAAAGGGCTGAGCCATAATTCTTCATCGTCATCAGTCGTCACGTCAACAAAGTGCACATAATGCCTTACAGACGCGTAGCTGGTGCCTCGCTTCTCCATAGAATGACGAATAATGGCTTAGTGGGTGCTTCCCAAGTTCACAAAAATTTTGATTTGTGGCGTAGTGGGTACCTTTCTAGTGTACTTGTATTGTAGCCCCAAGAGAGCTTAACGGGCTCTAGAAACGCCGCTCTTCCAGCTTTCGCTGTGACTGTGCTGCGGTTTCAGCGCAGGCCTGGCGTTTTTTTTATTTGATCAACTCTCCAAGATTTCGATGGATTAGTAGAAAGAAGTGAAAGTACATATGAATTAAAGAAGTCGGACTTCGCCTCTCTTAAGGCGGTGTGATATGGATGCAGTGCATTGAGTAATCATTCTAACGAGTAGATGTGTCAATGCATTTCGCTAGACGAAAAAAGCGTTTTTTCTTGTTTGGCAATGTGTTTAACGTCGTCGAAAACTAAGGCAAACATTACTTTCCGGGTAGCTTGAGCAGTGCAATATATTTAGCGACAACTGACGTGAATATTCTTATACAAGTTTAAATTCTCTTTTACGTCACGGCTAAAACTTCTTACGTGCGCTCGTCAACGAATAGAGCAAGCCCATTAATAATAGCCGTGGAAGCGCCTCTGGCATAATCTCTGATGAATTTTGAATTGCTTTTTAACACGAAAGGGTTTTATGCCGGGGTCCGCCAAGAATATCATGACGTATTTCCGTCACGGAAGTACGTCAGCAAAATGAACGCTATCAGCTGGCAAAGAAAAAAACTCAGGAAAAGTTTCGTTGACGGGATTCGAACCCATGACCTCTCGGTCCACGACGATGGCCGGCGGGCATTTAGCCGACTGAGCAACCAGTATATATTTTCTTTATTGCCTCACTTAAGTATTTTCACACACTAATCGTAACCCAAAGAACAGTACAATGATGCACCATGAGCTGTAAGCCATACACATTACGGAAGCTACATGCATGCGCCTTTCATCTTTTACACTTTCCTCTCCCAGTGCTCTTATATTTATGGATGGATGCTATGAACGTCTCCTTTATAACGGGGCGGTTACATCTGTGCCACCAGGCTCTTAAAAAACGCTCCGTTGCTACAACAGTCCCATTCGGCGCGTTTCCAATACAAGTTCAATTTCGTCAACGCTTTAACTCGACGTGAGATGGCAGCTTTAGCCCAAGCCTCGCTCATAGCATCTATCCACATCAAAAAATGGTTCTCCGATGCTCGCCTGGCTGTCGCCGCGCGTTCCCCGCTCGCCCTGTGAGAAGTAATCGCCAGGCTAGAGGGAAGACACGACGCGCGTAGCGTTTCTCTTTGCCTTTCACGACGGTTTGAAGGAGTGCATATCGAGTATCAGTGTTTATTAGGTGCTTGTTGATGGCATCTTTGCGCAGGATTCACTATAAACGGTGTCCACGTGTATGTTAGAAACTTCAGCTACCGCAATGGTTAAATCATGATCATGGGCGTCAGTCGTCGGTACGGAGATGTGGCACTATGCGTCACGGTGCTTTATTTGCCAAACAGTAGACATTGTACCAGCTCTTATATACCAATGCACTGTAAACAAAAAATACTTCTGTGACGACATGTTTTACTTTCGTGCTATACCGACTTCTGTCACGAAGGAATCAGCCATCATTTTTTGACAATAAATCCGGCCGTTTATAAAAAAAATGTAAACGCAGGGATCGCTTATTCCGGCTATGCAAGTTAATGGATGTACTAAGTTAGGGTTATTGATAAGCACCGGGTCAAGAGTGTTTATTGAGGTAGTGTTAACTGTAGTAGTCTCAGAAAAAAGTTGCGTGAGAATAAACATTGCGCGCAAGTTAATAAAAGATAGTCTTTCAGTGGACGAACCAACCAAAGAGAGAAATTACAAAGCCCAATTTATTTTAGAAAAGTTGAAATAATTCACAAAAAGTAAAGGAGAGTAGGGAAATTCTGAGACGGAACAATGCGGTATGATGGTGTAAGACAGCACGCACACAAACCAACTCTATGGACGTCGTAAACGCAATCCTAATAGACTCTTTATTGGCGGCAACGGCGATGAGAACGCCAGCACCAGGTCTTAGGTCGCAACCATTACAGTGCACAACCTAATTCTAACAGAATGTGACGTCCCGTTGTGGCCGTCAGATAATGTGGGTTCCGAGGTGGCGTAAGAAAGACGACCGAAGACATTGGAGACCAGGAAGGGACTACTAGATCCTTTTAAATGCGGTGCATTTCTTAGTCGCACCTGCGGCGTCAGCGCCTGTCCACGCCCCCACTGCGCTGCTCGGCTCCCTCCCTCGCATGCTCGGCTCGTCTCGTGCCGGCAGCAGGCCTCTACTTACCCTCCCTCTCCTCCTCTCCTCCCCCTCTCTCCCCCTTTTCCTCGCTCGCGTTGCACAACCGTTCAACGCAGGCAGCGCCTGCTAGCGAGTTTCTTGATTGAAAAAACCGACCGCTCGCCCTGCACAACAGTTCACTGACCACCCCGTATATATAGGCACTGGTGTTTACCTCCAAGGTAGTGGCTGTGTGAGATTTCTCCTGTGCGTGATTAAACAATGAAAATTCACAGCATGCATGTAGAATTAAAATGAGCGGCAAGTCGCCACAATTCTCATCGACCTTTAGTATAAACGCGCCTGATCTCATGTCGTTGATGATGATGACGCGATACCACCACCACTCTGCGACGCATTTACTCGAGTTTCCCCGTGGGAAGATGCGGGCGGTTTTTTTTAGGAGCTGGCTTGCCAGGTTATTAAGTTCGGGCAAAATCCCACGCTGTAAACGTAACCTTAGTTCCAGAGGCGACCGCTACAGGCGCAGCTCGCGCGAAAGACAAGTCTTCTTCCTTCCTTTCTTCGAGCGCCTTGATGATGATATTAACGCAGGCAAAGCACATATAGCATAGCCAACCGTAGCATGCGCACGCTCGCGCGAAAGAGAAGTCTCCTTCCTCTTGTTCTTCGAGAGCCTTGATGATAATAATAGCACAGGCAAAGCCACAAATAGCATTGCCAACTGTAGCATGTGGCACTCGCTGCACTCCGGCAGTGCGCTTCGATACTAATAACATGCACGAAGAAGCCAAGGCGGCGGAGCGGAGGGCTCGGAAGGCAGCAGCAGTGCGGGTTCGCCTCCAAGGCCATGCGGTGAGAGCTCGCGAGGCCGCAGAAAGAAGTCGGCGTCGTGCGGACCCCGAGATACAAGCCCGCCAAGTCGAAGCAGCACGGAAGCGGCAGCAACAGAACCTCGAAGAGGTACGGGCGCGGGATCCAGCGGCCAAGCGCCGAAACCTGTTGCTACCTGAAGTTGGTGGCGCCGACGCACGCTTCAAGCGCGATTTCCTCGACCACACGTTCGGCCACAGCTGCACGGTCTGCGACGTACCGCTTGTGTTTCGACAACCACCTGACCACAATCGCTACTATAACAACGTGTGACGTGTTTATATGACAGCACAGGAATTGTACGGAGCATTCACGGTTTACCCGATTACTCCGAGCCAGCTCCTCAATCATCAATAATTCGTAGATATGGCGTGTTTTTTTTTTATTGCGATAGCAATTATATGGACAGTCTCGGCTGGATTTTGCCGTCGCCGTCGCCGCCGTCATGCACCGTATATGTATAAGTATGTATATATATATAAAAGCCCCAAAGAAAAATAATTCAGAAAAATGCTTCCAAAGCGCGGAATCGAACCAGGGACGTCTTCCTCCGCAGCGAGTGGCGCTAGCCACTACGCCACGAAACGCAGGTCCTCCACGTAGCTAACGGCGAGCGTTATATACACACCCTTTACCGCTGGACGGACTCAGAGACGGCTGCGCTTATAAGCGTTTCTTCATTACCAGCGAGATGGCGTTAGGAGCGCGACAGGCGCATTTAAAAGTCGTCGGCGAGCTCGCTCGCTTCTTCTTATACTTGCGCAGGGAGAACCTTGCTCTTCCACTGTCTGCTCGCGCGGTTTTCTTGTGCTGAGGGGAAGAGGGATGTTTCACGCTTTCACCGTGACGTCCGCGCTCATGTTACGGAGCGTACGAAAGCCACTCGAGCTCAAGGGACGCCGCTAAACGAACAAACAGAAGATGAGCGCGAGCTATCAAGTATCACAGCTCGACACTTGAAGCACGCTAGTTTCCTTCGCTGCTTCGGCCGCCTTTGCAACAGGAGCGCTATTCAAAGTGAGAGTATCCATTGGCGAGCCTCACTTCATATAGCATTAATTTCTTGCTATCACATTCATTGCTTCGGCCTTGCGGCGAAACTGCGACTTTTTATTCTTCGACTCTCCTCGAACGCAGGTGAGCTCGGAGCCGATCTTCATCGTTTTTTTTTTTGCGCGAAGGCGCGAGACACACACCGAACGTCGTATGATATGACTCGTGACATGCACGGGTTTTGAAAACTACTCGTCCCGACGTATTACATCACGGAACATTAAAACAGAGATTGGTGAAACGTAACTAAACTAACTTAAACAGTAATATTTATAACTATTTACAAATGTCAAGCAAAGCCTTTCTACTTCCACGCACGCAAAAGTACATAAAGCACTAGCAATAATTAACACTGCATCGAGGAGGTGCACAGTTTAGTCTGAAGCATTAGGTTGACCATCTGAGCAATGGGGCGCAGGGCCCTTGAGGAGCACCAGTTGCCCTCTCTCAAAGACGATGCGCTTGTGGTGCTGTTTGAAGTGCTCTTTTTTGTTTTTCTAGAGTCAGTCTGATGAACATCGCAGTACTGGTACCCTACGGTTCACCAAGAAGAATGGGGTTTGACGAATCGTGTCTTGGCACGCGGTGTTGTAGCCGAATGTAAGATATGGGAGAATAACGGCCCACTTTTGTCCCGCGGCGGTAGCCATGGCAGCCATCTGCTTCAATGTCGTATTGACCCTTTCGCACAAGCCGTTTGCGGCGGGGTGATATGCGGTCGCACAAGAGCTTCGTCCCTGTGATGACCACTACACAATTTTACAGCGAAAGCTGTTATGAGAACACAAGGGCCGTTTTTGGCGCCGTAGTTGTACGCCGCTGCCGGTGTCCGTAACCACTATCGCTCGAAAGAAGCAAAAATACGAAATAATATAAAATATTCCAGCATGGAACGTGGTTCGAACCTGGGCTCTCTGCGTGGGAGCCCAGTATCCTACATCAGAGCCATGCCGGTGCTATAACCTGATTTGCAAAAAGACCCTATAGAGGCTTCATGTCGGGAAGGAACTACATAAATATATGTAATGTAGCGTGGTAGAATAGTAAAATAACAACCAAGTGCCACACAACACGAATTCTGTAACGAGGCGTCACACAATGCGAATTGCGCAACGAGTGAGTTGTTGAATGCTTCCAACCCATTACAAAGGGCTCTGCAATAATTCTTCATCGTCATTAGCCAAAAGAGGTACCACGGTTCTGCGCAGAATGACGAAAAATTGCGTAGTGGCTTCTTCCTTACTTAAAAAAAATTATGATTTATAGCGTAGTGGGTTTCTCGCAAGTGCACCTCTATTGGTTCCCAAGGAAGCCCATAAGGCTCCCATCATCCATTTCCTCAGGGTCTCAATAAAGTTAATTCCCCTCTCTCTATCTGTTTCCCACGTTAGCGTATGTTATAAATCGCGGTGGGAGAGTGAAATAACGACCGCGCGTCACACAATGCGAATTACGAAACTAGTGGCTCATTTAAACCTTCCAACCTATTACAAAAGGCTCAGTCATAATTCTTCATCCTCATCAGCCATCGCATCAAGAAACTGCACATAATGCCTTACAGATGATACCTTGCTTCTCTGCAGGATGACGAGTAATGTCGTGGTGGGTGCTTCCAAACTCCACAAAAATTATGATTTGTGCGTAATGGGTACGTTGCGTGTGTAGTTGTATTAATAGCCACAAGAGAGTTTATGACGGGCTCTAGAAATGCCGCTCTTCGAGCTTTCGCTGTTACTGCGCTGTGTTCTCCGCGCAGGCCTGGCGTTTTTTTTTTCTTCAGTTACGCGATGCCAAGCCAAGAGAACTAACTTCCGAGATAAAGGTGGCAGTGTTTGCTTCCTAACCTAGTAGACCTTGTGTAGCCTTTAAGGAACAGATACAGCAAAGCTCTTCGCGCACCTGTCGATGACGGCTCTTGAGGCCAGCAAGAAGTAGTCACCTATACCGATTGATTCGTGACGTAACTGGGAAACAACGACAAAATCATGCTGCAGTGTTTGGTCATCCACTGTTACCACAGCTCTGATTTGACCCAAGCTTTGCAGGTGATGGCAGCTTGCTCCTACCAAACGTAGGGGCGAAGACCCAATGCTTAGTTTGAGTTTTTCAACTAGTGGTGCCGTAATCAAATTTTCACAGCTCGAGTCCAGAATGTAAATTTCTGTTTGTCCGTTGATGGTGACAGGAACGAAAAAAGTACCCGCTTTTGAGGCACACGACACCTGCTCAATTACTCGCGACTGCTCCCGAGCATAGCCGCCACCAGCTGTCCGTTTCCCCACTGTTTTGAACTGGAAGATTCAAATTCTTCCTTTCACTTCAAAAACTCTGCAGTTAGCAATGGGCGATACTACGTGACAAAATGACCACTTCTGGAACAGTTCAAGCACAATACAGAGAGTATACCGAGGGACATTCGCCAGATCATTGAGGTCAGCCCAATACCTAGAAACATGCATCCGAAAATACATAAGGCCAGAAGAAAGGCAAGATCGGAAGCACAAGAAAGAAATTTCACAGGGAGAACATATGCACTGTACGTTGACGCAACCACATACGAGAACACTCCGGGGCGGTAGTGAGCGTTGTTGATCACCAGCTTCGGGAAGTCAACAGCGCTTCGATCAAAAGCAACAACATCCTCGAGGCTGAGGAAGTAGCGATCTCTCTCGCCATCACGAACCAGGACAAAGAATCTACTGCTGAAATAGTTACGGACTCGCAAGAAGCGTGCAGACGATACAGCAGCGGACGCGTATCCACTGCTGCCATCCGCATACTCAAGGCGAGAAAAATCACCTTCTCGTGCTGCTCCATTACGTGGACACCAGGCCATGAAACTGTGACTAGGAACCAGCGTGCTGACGCCAACGCCCGAGCATACGCCAACCGGGGGGCGCGCAACGACGGGGAACCAGACACAGTCACTAGACGCTATGGGGCAATTCTAGAACATCAAAGAGCACTGAGGAGGATTTACTCTCCTCCCCACAAAGACCTCAGTAGAGAGCAGTCGGTTACCTGGAGACAGCTGCAGACTAATACATACCCAAACCTCAGTCTACCTAACAAAATCTATCCGACTACATACGACAACAAATGCCCGCTATGCGGAGAACATGCAACACTTTATCATGTTACATGGGCCTGCCAACACTCAAAGGATGTGCCAATAAACAACACACCAACACCGGAGCAGTGGGAGGCTGCGCTGTCCTTACCGAAGCCTGAAGAAGAGCTGAAGCTGATCGACAGAGCTCGCAAGAAGGCAAAGGCCACAGGGACCCTGGACTGAGGGCTGCACCTTCGCCGAGAGAATATTTTGCACCAATAAAGTTTTTCATTCATTCATTCCTGGAATGCGTCGAACGCCGCAACGCAGACTGCTTCCCATTTGTGTCTTCTTTTTTAGGCGCGTTTCTCTGTTATACTTCATCCTCTGAAGAACCCCTAAACTCTATGCTATCCGTGCGCTGACGATGGCGCACAGGTTTCCGAGGCGAACGCTTTGAGTTAACCCGGCGTTCAGCGGATGGCGTTGTGGAAGGACTCGCACATTCTTCCGGAACCGCAGTCTGAACGCTTTCCTCAGAATTGCTGATCTGCTCGAAGCGGAGAAAGGAACTTATCATATCGTTTAACTGCCTGAATGTCTTCTCAAAAAAAGTACTTCCTTGCCTTAAGTGACACTGTAGTCATGACGACTTGACACTTTTTTGTGTACTACGGGATAACGGCCCTGTTCCATGAGGTCCAATTTTTTGTATGCGAAGTCTGTACAAGGCTCTCCAGCGCGTTATATTGCTCCGAAAATTCGCTGCTTAGACGTTACATCGCAATCCATGCTATAGCGTCGGCGGACCGCTGCTTTCACACCAGCCCAAGTAGTAAATCCGCCACCTTTATGATGTGGCGGATTCATGTAAGGCTTTAGCTGGGAGCCTCCCAGTATTGATCGGTATGGAGACCTCGTCTGGAACGCTGAAGGTTTTGAACCAATAGTCGACCTGGTGAAACCAGGTGTTTTGGTCTTTTCCGAGATGCGGTAAGGAGCTCGCCGCGAAACTTGAAATTCAGTCGCCAGCGTCTTCACCGTTAGACACGCATTCGATATTGTCGCTTCTGGCTTTGCTTTGTTGATTTCGCGAGCAGCCCTTAAAATTCATCGACGCATTGATCTCCTCAGCACTCGTGCGTGATGCGGCGTCAGAATCCTCATGAGTTCTCGACTCCAAGCGCTCGATGCGTTCTACAACAGAAGGGCGTCTTGCTGGGCGAGTTGGTAATATACCATTATTACACGTAGCGTAGTACAGCACGAACAAAATGAAGAGGCACATACACAGCTCAGTCACTGCGCGGTGTATGTGCCACTTTACGTTGTCCGTGTTGTATTGCGCTACGTTATATAAAGCGTTCTACAAGTGGATCGAGTAAGTTGCAGAAGTTGTGACTTGCCTGTTGTTGTGCGTCAAGAGGTGGCTTTGGTGCATCGTCGTCGTCTTTAGCGGCGTCGTAGTTCTTCGAAAGCATGATTTTGAGTCCCTCCAATTCGCGCCGGAGCTGATCCACCTCGGTCTTGAGGGCACCGGATTCGGACACATCTGACATGTAGGTTTCCACACGGGCGACGTCATCCAGCTGTTCAAACACGTCAATGGGACACGGGGCGGTCGCCACCGTGGCTTCACAGAGCCAACGTTGTCCTGAAGTCAGTGGTTCAGCCAAAGGAGCACGTAGAGAGCGACGTCCTCACATAGACAAACTGAACGTCTTCCTAGCTCACCCCGAGCCGTTGGGCGCCAAATGTGACGTGCCGTTGTTGCCGTCGGATAATATGGCTTCCGAGGCGGCGTAAGAAAGTCTCCTGAACACATTGGCGACCAGAAAGGGACTACTAGACCATTTTATTTATTCTTCGAATCTCCCCGAGTGCGCACGATCTCGGCGCCGATGTTCTTCGTTTTCCTTGGGCGAAGGCGCGAGACACAAACTGAGCGTCGTCTGCTATCGCCCGTGACACAGTGAAACAAATCTTCGCTGAAAATTTTATGGGTCACCCAGGTCTCCGTCAATGCAACAAGGTCAGCCGGGCCCCTGTAATGAGGAGCCCACCTAGTGCTTGTGAAGGGTGGCCCCATCCGGGCCACTTCGCGCTTACTCCCTGTATGTACCTCTAATAATGTATTTTCTTCTTTCCAAGAATAGATGCTAGAGCGTCGCCTTTATTGATTAAAGTGAGCACATTTGACAATAAAAATTAAAAGCCTTTTGAAGATTGCATGCGATGCTGATGCTGAACTTCTGTTAGGAAAAAGACTCTTCAGAACGGCTGTTTGTAGTGGCAGACGGTAGTTAATAAGAATATCTGGGGTTTAGTGTCCGAAAACCACGATATGATTATGAGAGCCTCTGATTATATATGACATATGATTATATGATTATAGTATCTCTAAGTTCACAAGTTGAAAACCGGGCAATAGTAGGTCTGGTCTTTTTAGTGACAAAACGGCCAAGACTGTGGGTTCAGGAAATACGGTCATCGCTGCTATTTAGGTCCAGGTTCAATGCTGTATTTAATATCGCACAAACGTTTTTTCCACCTATGCCCAATTTTTAGCAGCAGTGTCTATTGGCATTGTTAGTCTAAGTTTTCCCCACATGAATGATCTTCAAATTCATTGAGCCATTCGTTCAGCACGGCCTTTGGGGCGCTAGGCTTTCCCCCTGTTGCCCCTCAGGCAAACGAACGATTTGTTGAACTGCCGATAGTACTTGAACAAGATTTCTCGTTGAATGTAGCGACGTTTGTGTTTTCTGCCGCGCTCAACTCGCAGATTTTATTTCTCGTCACCTGTTTTCCTGTTCTGCCGAGATAGCGCACGCACGAGGCTCGGTCCGAATGCTGACTGACCTACCCGGTGAGCAGCACGCTTAATTTACCGGTTATAAAAGGGGTAAAAGCGCGATATCGTGGCGCAACAGCAGACTACTCAGCCCGATGGCAACACGACAACACAATGGTGATTCTAGAAATTTCAGCAACGAGTACATGCACGTAAACAAGGGCACGAGTATCGCCTAAATAGAAGAAATTGTACAATAAAGCAAGCTCTCGCCCTCGGATATCGTACCTAACCTACTGCGACGATGGACGCTTCGCAACTAGCTTTTGATATGTCTCCAAGTCTTTCCAGGACTGATCAATACAGGAACTCTGTCTCGCTGTCGACAAGACTTTCTTAGAACGCTGTCGCTAAGCACCGTATTATAACGGAGGAATAGGCCCGTCCACTTCACGAGAGCCGGTACAGAGTTGGCGCGCGTGAGCGGGAGGTCATAAAGCGACTAGTCAGTGATATACAACGTGGTGAAATCAGAAAACTTTTCAAGAGTCCGTGAGTGGCACCCCTAGTACATGTGAAAGGAAGGAATTCAAGATGAAGCGGTGACATTATACGTTCACAAGACCGCTGAGAAGCAATGGAGGGACGAACTGTGCGGGCCTTGCAATACTTGGAAGGCATGACCGCTGCTACCCCGAGGGTATTCAGGTGTGGATTGTGTAATTTTAGGGGCGAAGCACCTTAAGACATCACAATATCCGTCCGTCCACCATAGTCTACAGTCTAAGCGCCAGTGAGAAACAGCTGTGTAAACCGTCTACAGGGCGAGCATAACGCACATATGGTTAAACATACACCGTACTCGTCGCGGCGCCGCGCGAACGCTGCTCGAAGACAAGCACATCGATGAAAAGGTCACAACATGCGCAAAGCCGTCTACAGAGCGCACGAAGCGCGCACATGGTTCCAAAATAGACCGTTCTCGGGCGCGGCGCCGCGCGACCTCGTATTTGCCAAAATCAGACTGGATGCGATCCAAGAACCATTGGCTCTGCATATAACGGACCACAAAGAAGTAATAATGAAGGCAAAACGGAATCCACTACTCAACACGAGAAACGAGTTATGACCAATAAAACACATTGTATATAACTGTACACACGCCTTGTCACACATTTACATGGGCTAGTGGGCAATGTCACGGAAGATTCACGCTTACCGAACGATCCCCAGTGCTTCACCCATTCATCACCTTTCACTTCATCAATATGCGTGGATTTTTTCCTCGGGAGGTGGAGTACTGAGAAAGAGGAACCTGTCGGCAGGTAGCACCAGCTACCTTCTCACTGTGCCCTCCGAAGTGCGTTCATAGGGGTCTTTCAGCTGCTGCATGACGACACGACTGCTTGACACCTCGGATAGATGCGTACGCGCGCAAAAATTCGGGAGAAATTTTATTGGCTGCGACTGAACGCCGACGTCGACCATCACGTCGAAACACGGCGGAATGTCAGCGACGCAAGGCACTGCCCACAAGGGCACCAACCGGGATTTTTTCAGTTCATGAAGCCACCTGGTAGACCGTTCCAGAGACCGGCATGGGCTTGCTGGGGCCATTTCGGACGTCAACCTCCGCCTACAAATTAATCGTGTTAGCTACAGATTACCTAAATATAGGGCCACTCAGGTAGCGAACCGTCTCGTCGAGAACATTCCACTGCGACACGGCGGCCTAGTGGCTGTTATCACCGATGGGGGTACAGACTTTATGATAGACCTAGCACAAGCGATCCTGCAAAAGACAAATAAGCTCTCTTGCACATTTGCTTAAGAGGACTCGAAGGTGAAATCCATGTTCGCTTTCTTCTCACTCAATGTATTATTCCTCTCGCGCTCCTCCGAAAGCTATGCCGTCTAGCGTCGCCTCGGATACTTAGCAAATTTTTTCGCGACACCTCCAGGACGGAGGTGCTGCAAGTTTGCTGCACATCACCTCGTTTTACACTATTTATTTATGTGCACATCGAATTTCAACGCAATTATAAAATAAATGCAAAATAATAAATGCATCAATAAATGGCACTGACTAGAAACGTAGAATCTCAAAACACTATCCAATGATTTCAAAGAACATAGATGTCCACGAATTTTCAAATTTCAGCAACCTATATTGAAACATTGCTCGACCCCGGAGGAATACATTAATGAAAGTTTCGTATGATATTCACCTGAATCCGGCATAAAGTGCATTTCGTTTCGACAATACTGACGTATGTACTCTAACCTGAGGGCTGACGTTACGTCGCACCATAAGTTACCCGTTAAACGCCATTGTTGTCGACGTGCCTGATAAGCCCACGATCTGCACACAGCTTCTACACTTACAAAAACACGTCGATCCACCTCGTAACGCTTGGCTCAAAGCCATGAAATACAGCATGCAAGTACTCGCTGAATGCTTCGCATAAAAGCGATTCCCACAACGCGTGGGATCTCCTGAAGTTTTTTTTTTCTTTACGCTCTCGCATTTAAATTATAAATGCCTGTTCTCGCCGTTCCTGGGCTTGGCTGCCCTGGTCGACCGAGCCCGGACGGCGGCAAGAGTTAATGGTCTCCCGGACTAGGATGTCCAACCACTAGAGACTCAACTTGTTTGAAATGAATGTTTTATTCTCTCTCGCCGTTCCTGGGAAGATAAAAACTGTCAATCACCTGCGACGCATACGCGCTTACCGTGGACCCTGGTATATGGGTATGTGCCACACGTGTCTGGAGCAAAGGGTTTGACCAGGTACGCGACAGCATTTTCACGTTATTTATGTCATGACCAGACAGCTTTATACGCCGTATCCTCTTACCCTCTCTGGCCAGTTTTGGTCTACATCAAGCTAAGGAGGCAATCACGGGAACACCCAGACGTAGGCGGCTCTATAGACAGACAGACAGACAGACAGATACGCTCAAAGTACTTTGAGTTCGCACATGTGCGCTCCATTTTAACGCGATAGCGTTAAATATCTCGTCTCGTAGAAACTCCGGTATCGGCGTCATTGGTTGTGAGCGAAAAATCATCGTATTCTCCGTCACCGAAAATCTAGAAAGATGCAAATAAAATAAATAACAAAAATCATCAAAGTTCGAGTGAGAATTGAACCCAGATCATCTGCGTGACAAGCAGGCTTTCTCCGAAAGGGCAAAGGTATTTCTTGAAACCGCTTATGAAATAAACACTATACGAACGTTATGTAGCGGAAGGAGTCTCTCTAACACACGTAATATTACGTGTCAGGTGGGTAGAATGGAGGCAGGTGTCAATGCATATGAATTGCGCAGCTCGTGGGTGTTTTAGAGGCCCACCTATTGCAAAAGGTTCATATTTAATCATCAATATCATCTGCGTATGTTCACGTGTTGCCTTACGAACGCGTAGTGGGCGCTTTGCTCAATCGCCAAAGGAATAATTTTGGCGTTGTGGGCACGTAACAAAGAGCCTTGCAGTAGGCATTGTAGGATACCTTGAAACGGTCAGTGTTATGCGCACAGACGTTGTTTGCCTAATGAACGGTTGAAGCATCCACCCAGAGCCCAAGGCAGGCAGCAAAAGAGAAGGCGAGTTGCACGCGGCCCAATTACGCTATCGTGCTCTGCTTTTGAAGGCGAAGCTCAAGCTTCCTCCAAGTTATTGCTGCGCTTGATCGACTTCCTGCTTGTTACGACAGTTGAGATGCGTGTCTGCAGCGAATTTCGTCAGGTTCTTTTCTACATTAGGTGTAGCGATGCAGCGCCGTCAAATCACAGAGAGCAGGGCATTCGCCCTCTCGGCGAGGTGGCAGCGCCCTGTCTTCCACGACAGAGTCAGCGGGATGTTTCCGCAACGTTTTTACCACTTTTAAGTTTATTATTGCAATTACTTCTTGGTTATTTCTGTTAATTATGTTATTTTAGACTTGTGCGTGCATTTTAACCCAGCTTTGAGCATTGCTAGCTTTGTTGTGGCCTTATTGAGCGTTTTACTGTGAGCGTGATCACGCTACGTCAGCACAATGGATGAACAAGCCGGGCCCC
Organism: Rhipicephalus sanguineus; assembly: GCF_013339695.2. Classification (NCBI taxonomy): domain Eukaryota; kingdom Metazoa; phylum Arthropoda; class Arachnida; order Ixodida; family Ixodidae; genus Rhipicephalus; species Rhipicephalus sanguineus. The sequence continues at coordinate 129,861,899 of NC_051184.2, read as the reverse complement.
TAAAATAATCAGCACATAATTGGGCCCTGCCACACTTTTTCACGCAACCACCTAGTGGTTTCATTAAAGACGTATTAAAGACGTTTGTTACCTCGCGAATGGACCACGCGAATTTTTAGAATCTCTCTGGTACGTGCGGAGGTAGACGCTTGTCGCACACCACAATTGCTTTCTCTATTCTCTCGTCCCAAGGAGTGCGCTGGAAGCGAAGCTGCGAGGAATGGCACAGGGGAAGAAATTTACCTCACGCACGTGTCACGAACTTCAGCACTTTTTCTTATGATTTTTTTTCTTCCAACGTGCCAGTTACTTTCAGTGTGATCGCGAACGCGCGCACCTGGTGGCCTCCCGCGGTGGCCTCCCGCGGTGGCCTCGGTAACTATGCAGTTAATGATTGTGAAATGAGCTAATGACCGTGAATTTGGATATATGGCGTGGTTCTTTGGGTGTATGACATCACCTATATAAAAAACAGGGCACGATTTCTAGTTAAATTTGAGAATAAGTTGTGAATTCCCGGCCGCGTGCTACACCAACCAATGAATTATAAGAGTAAAGAAACTTCTTTTACTTTAAAAAACCCGACGTTTCGGGTCCAACTCGGACCCTTCCTCAGGGGTGACTGTGGGGCGCCAGAGAGCAACAGAGTTTAAAAAGGAAGGAAAGAGCCTTCCTCTCTTTAGGTGGGGGGGTCAAGCTTGGTTTGATTGACGTGCCGTAGTCCATTCAAATACACACTCGGCAGCGCACCTGCAGACCGGTTCACGTTGCCGGGTGTCGCCTGAATATGCCAGGATTCCACGAAAAGTCGTTTGAGGTAATTTGCCTCGAAGTCGACGACGCGGGAGTTGTCAAAGGCGATGCGGTGGTCGTTCACCTCGCTATGCTCAGCTAGTGCACTCCTTTGTCTGTCGAACTTGCGGACGTCGTTTCTCTGTTGTCGCAGCCTCTCTGGGACGTTTTTCGTTTCCCCCACGCATGAAGCGCCACAATCCGCACAAGGAATAGAATAAATCACTCCTTGCGCTTTTTACTTGGGCGGTCTGTCTTTTGGGCGCGGGAAGAAGCGGCCGAGTGTGGAAGTTGGCTTGTGCGCAACTTTTATGTCCTGCTCCGACAGAACGCGTGTGAGCGCTTCGTTGGAGCGCTTAACGTAGGGAATGCAGACGCGGACAGGCCTACGAAGCGACGAGTCAGTGTCCTCTTGAAGGGGTCTGCGGGGGCGGGCGTGGCGGCGTGCAACCCTCTCAATGAAAGCTTTCGAGTAGCCGTTCTTTAGAAGTGTACCTGATCTTCCGTTCTTGATCCGTCCGCTTATCATCCGACGAACAAACCCTCCGTGCACGTGTTAGTAGTGACGATACCACCGCTGATTTATGGTGGAAAGGGTGGTTGGAGCCAGCGTCGAGGCAGCGACCGCTGTGGGTTGGCTTTCGGTACACCGATAATTGAAGCAAACCACCCATCTTTTAAAAGAGGACATCGAGGAATGGCAAGCAGTTGTTTTTTAACACGAAAGTGTTTTATGCTGGGGTCCATCAAGTACTTCCGTTACTGGATATGACGTTCATAAAATGGGCGCCAACGGGTGAGAAAGAAAAAAAAAAGCCAAGAAACAGATCCGCCGCTGGCAATCGAACCCACGACGCTGCGGCTGCGACGGTAAGCGCCCAACACTACCAACTAAGCCAGCTTGGCAGACGCCGGATACCTCACGAACGGGCCTTATACCTTTCGCACATTCCCTCTCGCACGGTGCTCTTTGTTGGCGGTGTAGATAGGCGGCGCGGAGCGGGGGCGGTGCCGCCGTCTGTGAGAGATAAAAAAAGTCGCAGCTTCGCCGCAAGGACGAAGCAATGAATGCGATAGCAAGAAACTAATGCTATAGGGAACCCAAGCTCAAGTTTGCGGCGCGACGACAGCGCCGCGCCAGCCGCGCTGCGGCTCTGTCGGAAAGCTCTGAACCTTCGCGCGGCCGACTCAGCCCCTTTCACGGTAGCGGTAGCGCACGTGCGCACGCGTTCTTCTCTCGGTGCGGGTAACTGGGAGGCCGTCAGCTTGGTACGTTGAACCGAGAGGCTTGCTGTGTGTGGGAACTGTATCGGTTCCCGGGCGTGTCGCACGATAAATAAAGGCGGCAAGCGTGGATAGCTGACAGCGCTGCCTCGCCTTTATTTTGGCTGTCTGAGTTCATCGCTTTCGTTCGTTCCGACTACCTGAATCGGTAAGTAACAGGGCGCATGCACGCAGTGACTACAGTAATGATTACTCGCTGTCTTCTCGCATTGTTAAAGCCCAGTTACGGTTGTAGGTGAAGCAACTTTGTGTTTTGATTCCCCGTGCTCGTCAGACCTGCCCGTCGTTGTTGAACGTTCACATTCGCGTTATACCGTTAGCGTTGCGCGGTTGGTTGAGTTCAACTGAACTCCGCACATTGTCAGAAGTTCGGCGCCTGCATTTCACGCGTCGGGAAGGCTGCTTTATCACGCCGGAACGGACGTCTGTGCATTTTCAGCAAGCTTTGACACCGTTCTGCAGGTTTGCTTTGTTTTTGTCACTTTATTGGGGTGATATATATTTAAGCCGCTATATATAACTGTCACTCAATACATGCTTTGCAATTGCAACCTTGAAGTAACCACCTTCTGACTTTGTGCGATTTTCTAGCCGCGTTCACGCAACAGGTTTTATACGCCTGTCAAGTCGATATCACAAAAAGAGACTGCAAGCATGACGCAAGAGCTGAAAAAACGAGGCGAGCAGTTCATCTTGCTTCACAGTGGTTGAAGCTCAGCTAGCTGCCTCGCGTCTTAATCGGCGGGTGATTCTCCAGAGGCACGGAGGACATGACTCTAACCTTCTCAGGAAGCAGTGCCATGGCCGTATAATCTTTTTTTCGCACGCCGGAAACGTTTGTTCACGAAAGTACACGGCTGCTACTGTAAGCATGCCATATCAAAACACAATCATATGATTCGTAGTCCACGCCGCAGAACATCGATAACGTGTACAGCTTCATTTCGGAGTGCATGTGGACCATTATTCATCTTTAACATGACAGAATGAGACTTACCTCGAGGTATACGTCCTACACGGTGTAATCGCGATTTGGGAAATGCATTTCGCTTTGAGTCGGGCGTGATTGTCGTCGATCGTCTGCTCTTCACCGTTAACGTGATTGACGAGCCTTTCACATTTTATCAAGTTCGCTTTTCGGAAGTGCAAGTCAAGCTTGAAAATCCTTTTGAAGCCGCACTGCAAGCGGTACATTGCGAGGCGCCGAAAGTGCACCGCGAGAGCTCTGCACGTGCACAGAAGCGAGCAGCAACGCGGTGGAGAGAAGGGAAAACGCGCGCTGCGAACACCCCAGTTTCTGTTTTTCTGCCAGAGATGGCGCTGCCTGTCAAGAGCAGCAGCGCCGCTAAGCGTTGCATGGGAAGGCTATAAGAAGTGAGGCTCGCCAATGGATACTCTCAGTTTGAACAGCGCTCCTGTTGCAAAGGCGACCAAAGCAGCGAAGGAAACTAGAGTGCTTCAAGTGTTGAGCTGTGACACTTGATAGTTCGCGCTCATCTTCTGTTTGTTCGTTTAGCGGCGTCCCTTAGCTCGGGTGACTTTCTTAACATGAGCGCGGACATCACGGTGAAAGCGTGAAACATCCCTCTTACCCTCAGCACGAGAAAACCGCGCGAGCAGACAGCGGAAGGGCAAGGTTCTCCCTGCGCAAATATAAGAAAAAGCGAGCGAGCTCGCCGACGACTTTTAAATCCGCCCGTCGCGGTCCTAGCGCCATCTCGCTGGTAATGAAGAAACGCTTATAAGCGCCTAGCGTCTCTGAGTCCGTCCAGCGGTAAAGGGTGTGTATACAATAGTGATGCAGAACTATCGATGGTACTATCGAACTATCGACTGTGAAAAATACTATCGATAGCGCTATCGATAGTAAAAAATTCGATGGTACTATGGATAGTATAAAATCAACAGCGCGGACTCACCGCAGAATAAACTTGGTTCCGCGCGCGCGTAGTACATAGTGGGGCCGGAGGAGCAGGCTGAAAGGCAAGAAAGTTGACATGCTTGTGTTCTTCACCAGAGTGCTTTGCTGACACATGGTCATAAAGTCAAACTGTTCCGCTGAAGCGGAAAGGAAGCCTTTACATGTGGTGGGGCTGCGCGGCTTCAAATTTATATTGCATTTTATGATTTCAAAATAATCAAAATATCAAGAAATTAATTGTAAGGTGCAACTGGTTGCTTTTGGGTACGAATTTATTTATATTCCGTCATTTTCCCTGCGGAAATAATTCATTTCTCCGCCAAAAATTGCTCATAAATTAAGCGAAGCTGGTAGTAGGCTATCGCAAATATTTTGGCAATATGGCCGGCCAGCAACCGCATCATTATTCACACCACTATCGATAGTATTGTCACGTCGTTGTGACGGCGATGAATGCTGCAGAAATACTGGGGAATACGGAGCTCTTTATTTGGGCGAACTTGTGCCCAGAAAATCAAAACTCAAAATACAAGCGATACATGCTGCACACTGATAGCGGCGGGAGCAGTCGCCAGCCGTTGAGTAATCTGATCATCGGTGGAACGCGTCGTCCTTTATACATCAGTCATCAAACCTTCCAGCGTTATCGCTGGTGGTCGCGTCAGCTCTCCAATAAACTTGAGTATTCGCATCCGGCGCATAATCTTAGCAGAATGATCTCAAACAATTGTGAAGCTTCTCAAACATTACGGCACGGTCTGCGTCAAGCGTTGCTAACATTCTTTGCGGGTGAAATCAGAATACGTGAAAACAAAGCAATGAACACGCGTGGCAGTAATATCGCTATAGTAATATTAACGATGGTACTACCGATTGCACTATCGATAGTTTGTCGATAGTAGCACCATTGATAGTTTGTTTACACTATCGATAGTTTCAAAAACACTATCGATAGTCAATTTACCGATAGTTCTGCATCAGTAGTATACAACGCTCGCCGTTAACTACGTGGAGGATCTGCGTTTCGTGGCGTAGTGGAGAGCGCCACTCGCTTCGGAGCAAGGATGTCCCTGGTTCAATTCCGCGCTTCGGAAGCATTTTTCTGAATTATTTTTCCTTGGGGCTTATATATATATATATATATATATATATATATATATATATATATATATATATATATATATATATATATATACATACTTATACATATACCGTGCATCACGGCTGCGACGGCGACGGCAAAGTTCAGCCGAGACTGTTCATATAATTGTTATCGCAATAAAAAGAAATAATTCGTCACGATCGACACTTACTAGCGCTTACTCCGAGATTGCGCATGACATCGGAGGTCATGGTTAAAGCGTCTCGATACCAGCGAGGGACGCTGGTTACGCTGGCGCCGCCGAGGCACCCTAGACGCAGCTACGCTTCGCTTCATGTGAGGGTGCGCCGGCTCATCGGAGTAGTGCAGCTGCAACATGCACCAACGGGATTTCTCCGCCGCCGACTAGTTCGATTGCGAGAGCACCGACTAACAAAACTGCCGCAATAAGTGTTGCCGAATGGACACGATTTCGACGGGCGAATGTCGCGCCTTGGTGGAGCGAGACAGAGGCCAGCGGGACGCACGCGTTCGCGGCTCAAGCTAAGAACCTCTACAAGGTAGGCGTCAACATCGGCGCATTCCCGCCAATCGGTGCTATAGCTGCCAAGCACGAATAGACATTGTACAAGCTCTCATATATCACTACAGAATAAGCACTACTTCCGTGCAGACACGTTTCACTTTCGTGTTTTACCGATTCCTATGACGGAGGGATCAGCCATGTTTTTTTCCCGTTCCACGGTGAACTGGATGACCGGCTCAATAGACTTCAGATGGGCTGTGAAGGCGTCTATGGCAGGTGTTTTTAGGATACAGAAACAGTCGTCGACATACCGCAAAGATATTTTGGGGTGATTCCGGCCGTCTGCATTGCTCTTCCCTCCACTGCCTCCATCACGATGTTTGCTGCCGTTACAGACACAGATGCCCCCATTGCAGCACCAGTTAGCTGTTTGTAGTATTCTCCATTGACGGAGAAGTACGTGCTGCTGAGACAAAAGTTCAAAAGGCGGCTCAGCTCTTCGACGCTCAGGCCTGTTCCTGCCTCGAGGTTTTCGTCACACTCCAGCCCTTCACGCCCTGTGGTCACTGCTAATTGGACAGGTGTGCTTGTGAAGAGGGAGACCACGTCGAATGACACGAGGCATTCATCTTCGCAAATCGGTATCGGGGAAAGAAGCTCAACAAAATGGCTGCTGTTTTTTACGTGCGTCGGCGTGTTTCCCACGAGAGGGGCCAGCATCCTGTGTACGAAGCTGGACAGGGCTTGAAGTGGCGAAGATGTGAAATCCACAATCGGCCTCAAGGGAACACCGGGCTTGTGGGTCTAGGGAAGCCCGTAGAATCCGGGAGCACTACCGTTTCTGCACATCAAACGAAGGTGCAGAGCTCTGGCATCCGGGTGTTTCACGAATACGTCTCCTAGGACCTTGTTGAGGTCTATCTGTACCTGCGCTGTAGGGTCCTTCTTAAGTTTGCTGTAAGTGCCACTTACAAGGTGGTCTTCGACCTTGCGGTCGTAGTCTCGCCGGTCAAGGACGACAGTAGCGTTCCCTTTATCCGCAGGCATTTACTTTTTCCGCCGCACTGAGAGCTTTCCACTGCAATTTTGGTACAGAGGGCCGAACGCTCGTAGCTTCAAAGATGACATCGAGAACGCGCGCACCTGCCTCTCGAAAACTGCAAATTTCGGCGGACTCCGACGAGTCTCATTCATAATTATTTTTCATGATGCCAGCAGCGAAGGCTCGAAAGATGATTTTGACTCATCCGACAGCAGCGCAGACAGCGAAAGTTAGTGTAACAGCCGTGGAACGGGACCGTGTGGGCGGGATAGCTTGCCGGTGGCTGCTCAACGAGTGGAGTTTAGCGTGGGTAGGCGACCCACAGTGGACTTCGCCATTGCGCTCCGTAGTGCCGCGCGGCATATCGTCTAACCCGTACATTTGTTTGTCCCGTTCCTTTCCTAAGAAATAATCACCGAGATGTGAGACACAACTAATGTATATGCATGGATGTATACTCTTTAGCGAAATATAGAACAGAAAATGAGTGTTTTTTGCAAGACATTCTGTGCACACCTGTGCTTCACCGCCTCACGTAACTGCATTACACGGTGGCACTAGGGCCTCTTAGGCTGGCGTTTTCTTTTGTATTTAAATAGCGGCTACAGATAGAATGCTTATGTTTTCAGGGATGTTGGATACGACATTTCTGGTCAAAACGTATATTTTAAGTCTATTTCGCGCGAAACAGCGTTCATTTATTTAAAGAGGGTTCTCGTTTTTGTTAAAACTATTCCTATGAAAGATTTTTGCGCGAACAAATAATAATGTTCGGTTTAAGTTTAGTGTCATTAGAAAGCGCATTGCTTGCTCTACAGAACAGTATCAATATTTGATTATGGTATCAATAATCTTGTCTTCTCTAGTGAACAATAAATTGTTCACTAGAGTACCCAAGAATGGCCTTTTTTCCCCGGAGGGGAAAGTGTAAAAAGGTTAGTGACATATTGGCACACTCAAATCCGGCACTGTCGTGGGTCGAGCAGTTTATTTGATTTCGCGTTTTATCACCTTTGTGAACGCCCTTAGCGAGGCAATTTATTACACGGCCATTTAATACAGATATTTCGCGCTGGGAACTTGAGGCAGATTCGGTGCAAGAATATAGTGCTGCCTATACGTCGCACTCGTGGCAAAGTGCATGAGTGTTCTGTATTCAAAGTGTTGTACTTTAACAAAAGTATTTATTGCAACATCCACTGGTGTTCTTGTGTCTATTGCAGCAAGCCTACGCCTATAGTCAATTCAATGGCGTCCATCTAGTCTACAAATTTTACTCCAGAGAACACTGTAAGTGGTCATTACCTGCCAAATGAGCAAAATGGTTTGTCTTCTCTTTAGCGATGGTTTCGCTGGCACTCAACGCCTTACTCTGTTGGAAAAAGCCAAATGGTGAGCATGGTGGAAACCACCATCCACCATTTTAGTGGAATAATTGAGCGGGTGGATGGTGGGTAGATAGTGGGTAGCGGGCAAGGGGATTAGGTAGTGGTAGATGGTGGACCTGGTGCGTATATCGTGGACAGTAACTTAGGTTGGCAGATATTGGGCATATAGTGGACGGCAGCCTAGGTGGTTGTATAGTGGGTAGAAAGTATACGATGTGGAAGGTAGGTGGCAGGTGCGGAGATGGCGGGCGCAATTATTATTGAATAATTTCTCGTTCAATGTTCCTTCCGTTACATTTGTTACATTTGAAACTGTATCTTCGTCTTACACAAGCCACACCAGGTAACCTCAGAAAACAAATAACTCCCAGCTTTTGTTCCGAATGCGTTAACAGGAAAACAGGCATCATAACGGCATGTTTTTAATAACCAGCAAACAGCCTGGCTCAGTAAATAAGTTTTGTTTACACTTTTGCGCATTTCTTAGTGCTGTGCTGACTCATTGGCTTTGACGAGCATCATCTGCAGAAAACCCTTGTAGAAAGTCCTCACCACTCAATCATGGTAGTTCATCGGTGGTTCTTATTGAAACAGTTACAACAAGGTGTCTTCTCCAAGCAACCTGAATAATATTTGAAAATCACCATATAAAATATAGGAGTTTTTCTTTGGTTAATCAGCATATTGAAGTGTTTTTCACCTTTTATTTCTCACAATGAAATAGATGTAGTGAGTATAACATGTTGTTGGGCTAGTTGGTTCATAAATTAAGCAGACACGTTAATAATCATATCTGGGTTTTAATGTCCCGAAACCACAATATGATTATGAGAGACGGCGTAGTGGAGGGCTCCGGAAATTTTGACCACCTGGGGTTCTTTAACGTGCACCTAAATCTACGTACATAGGCCTCAAACATTTTCGCCTCCATCGAAAGCGCAGCCGCCGCAGCCGGGATTCGATCCCGCGACCTTGGGGTCAGCAGTCGAGCGCCATAACCACTAGACCACCGTGGCTGGGCTAAGCAGACATGTTTAAAGTGCGCAAAGAACTCATGTTTGAACATAAACACACGTGCACACACGACGCGCAAGGTGTGTCTGTCTACTGCGCTTCGTGCGTGTGTTTATATGTTCCAACGTGTTGTCCTCGCGCAGTTTAAACATGTCAGCTGAAGCCTTGTTACAATTAGGTCATACAGTAAAAACACACTGGAAATTACTACGCTGTTTAGGTTTAACCGGTTGTTCCTTTTTGTAAGCTGCCGTAAACGGAAGGATAGTATCGGTATTCAGTGCCGAGATAATTACCTGCCCTCGCAACAGGCTGGCAGCTTTAGCTTCGATGGCATCCCTTGGAAGAAATCTCGTTGAAATCACAAGTGTATAGCTCTCTCTGCAAATAAGCTTCGCCTCGCAAAATGATCGCGTGATGTGCTTGCTCGCGCTTAGCAAGAAAAAAAAACAGGAAAGACATAACCATGATGATGATGATGATGATGCAAACTTTATTGGGGTCCATAGAAGACGCAGGGGAGACCCCGCGCCACCCGGCTAGTCCCACGTAAGACATAACCATACCATAACACTTTCGAACGCTGCCGCGGCAAATCAATTCCACAGTGGACGACGCCAGCAGCTAGCCAACGGAGATACAGAGCCGGCCAGTCTCCCCTCGCGCTGCACTGCCGAACCCCCCCTCCCGCCCTCTCCCGTGGCGCCCCTTCAGTATCATCCGTGAGGGGTGGATTCTGAAGGCGTTGCCTTTATTTATGGCATAAACAAATAAGAATGCACAAAGCTGCTAGTATATTCCGCGTTGAGTATTGGCCACCTAATGACACAAACAGAATACACGCTAAGCAAACGTCGGCAACAGCAACTTATGGCGCATCGCCGACTCAAAGTCAAAGCACAACCCGGCGGCTGTAGCAATATTTTTTTTTTATTTTTCTTCAACACAGGTGCAGATGTTTCGGCTTTATTAAGGTCTTCCAAGTGCAGTGACGACTCCTAAATTCCTGTGTTACGAGCGCCTTTCTGGCGAAAGTTTTGTTGATGTTCTCAGTTTTACGGGGGTAGTGCGTCCGTCTCTAACACTACCAATAAATCTCTTCAGAAATTTCGTGCGGGAGCAGGTTCAATGCAACTGCAAAAACATTCAAAACCGCGGCATTCAATATCCATCGGTAATAACGCGCACAGCCATATTAATACTTAATGTGCACAGAGTATCACTCACCTTAAGAAAACATGTGGGATCGTACACATTGTGACGTCCGCCGGTCTTTACGCAATGTGCCGAGTCGACGTTTGCTGAACACATCGTTCGCGGGCATCCGTCGGTCTACAGCAATATGGTGAGTTCCCAATATCCGCAAACTGTTACGTCGATTCTGCGTGCCACATTGCACGTTGAAGAGAAATCATCCCGGTGCTGTTTGTCGCTGATGTGCCGAATTATTAGAAGACGGTGTTCTCCAAGAGTAATCACACCCATGACCAACAAAGGAGTTGTTCTTTAGATGCTGGTGGCTTATGCTCACTTGGTTTGCCGCATACCGCACATCACACTGATTCAAGAAGTCCTGGCTGAGTTAATGACCGCAACAAAAAAATTGGGGGATCCTTAAGCTTCGCCTTTAAGAGTTGAACGCAATACCAAAATCCGGCCCCTATTGCGCACTTCAACCACTATGTGCGCATGTGTATTGTTACACACACACGCATACAGACGCACACACGCGCGAATGGTACTGGTTTTCGATCTCACTTGGTTTGCCGCATACCGCACATCACACTGATTCAAGAAGTCCCGGCTGAGTTAATGACCGCAACGAAAAAATTGGGGGACCCTTAAGCTTCGCCTTTAAGAGTTGAACGCCATACCAAAATCCGGCCCCTATTGCGCACTTCAACCACTAAGTGCGAATGTGTATTGTTACACACACACGCATACTGACACACACACGCGCGAATGGTACTGGTTTTCGAATAAAGCACTTCCCTGTGCAAGAGTCGCATGTCCTCCGAGATACACGCAGCGCGCCCGCCATCTCAAGCCGGCGTTGGCTTCATATGTTTTCCGCTAGATGGACATAGTTGACCATTTTTAGAGCTGTTTGAAAGTTCGGCGATGGCTGCACCACACCGGCCTTTTTCGACGTAGTTTGATGGCCTCGCCAATGCGCCTACAAATCGCAGAATGGGCTCGTTTTCATCGTGGCACCTGCCGAAGAAAATGCGTTAAGGAGACTCCTTCCACTACATGACATTTATGTAGTGTTTTTTTCCGAAGCAGCTGCATGTAACATCGTGGCTTCGTGGTAGGACACCTGCTTGCCACGCGAACGGCCCATGTTCGATCCTCAATGAAAAAGATTTTTATTGTTTACTTTATTTGCTTCTTTCTCGATATTTCGGTCAGGGACGATTTTTCGCTCACAACTAACGACGCCGTCACCGTCGCCCGTCGCCGATGTCGACGCCGACACCGGAATTTCTGCGACACGAGCTCTCTAATGCTATCGCGTTAAAACACAAGAGGCACGTACAACAATCGACGGCATCAGTACAAACACAACCACCACGCCATCACTAAGCCGAACGCAGCGCGCCGCTATGTCAAAAAACAAAAAAAAATTCCAGGCCTGCGCTGAAACCGCAGCACAGTCACGACTTGCCTAAGATCGGCGTTGGACAGGTCGTGCCCACATCTTATGGAGACAAGTTTTTTTGCGCAGGTGGAAAGACTAAGAGACGCCGCGTTTCCTGATAATGCTATAGCTGCTGCTTGCGAAAAAATAAAGTCCATTAAGCAACGGCCTGGGACAGTTCCAGCCAAGAATGTTCCGCAGGAAAGAAAAAAAGTGTCAAAAATCCCGTATGTCCACTGGCTTTCGTACGGCCTTAAGAGAGTGGCTTCGAGGTATGGGGTGGATCTCGTGTTCGCAGAAAACAAGGTGGGCCGCATCTGCGCAGCGGTTGGTAAGAAGATAGGCAGGCAAAAGCAGTGCGAAAAAAGAGGATGTGCCATTAAGCACGTAAGGCAGTTCGTTCCTTGCGCACGTGGTGTTGTGTATAGAATACCACTGTCGTGCGGCAAGGCATACATCGGGCAAACTGGTAGATGCCTCAACGTGCGTTTGCGAGAGCACAGCAGCTCTTTACTAGGAAGGCCGTTCACGCATCTGGCGATGCATTGCAGAGGATGCGATCAGGGTAGCTGCAAGCCTGCATTTGAGCAGACAACTGTAATCTACAGGCACAGGGGATCCGCGGAGAGGGAGATTATAGAAGCCCTCTTTATCCAGAGAGAAGGGCCGGATTGCATCAGTCACCCCTCTATCAGTCTGCAGGAAGGGGAGATAGCCTATCTACAACGTTACTTCACGCAGGCATGCTGAGCATATGGTTTTTTTGGTCGACTCGTTGGGTTAAATTTGTTTTCACTGCGTTATAAATATGTCTTTCCTGAATAAAAATATTCCAGTTGCTAGTAGCGCGTCGTCCCGTGTACTTCTTTTCTTTGTGTGCCGTTTTTTCGCGCCCCTCAGTCATCATGAACAAATACCAACTCGCCCAACTTTTTACTTTACTTTGTATATGATGTTTACGAAGCCTAAAAATGAACTACTCTACGGTGATCATAATTATGTTCGTTTCTCGTGCTGAAATCAGTATTCTCAGCCGTGAAGCTCAAAATAGGATTCGCTAACAATTTAATATAATTAATAATATATAACAATAAGTGGACTCTAAACAAACGTAGCATTGAAAAGGGAAGCTCCACGGCAGGGCTGGGCAGTATCGCGATAGTATCTCAGAGAAAGTTTTAAGTATCTGTATTTCTGTTTCGAGATATATTTAAAGAATATATTTGTATCGCATTACTGGAACACTTAATATATCCATCGCTTATATCGCGATAATGTGCTCGACACAGGTATCTCACCAAGGTTGCGCCTTGTGTGTTACAACGTCTCTTTTTGTGTCCGTGTCATTCATGCGCATCGTTATACCCACTACAGGCATATCGTTACTTTTTGTCGGAAATGAGAATATGTGTTCCTTCAGGGGAATGTAAGACTTTTTCGGGCTAGGTCATGCAAAGGCGCGCTGCCGGTCCCGGACACAGTGGGGAGGACGCAGTGTTCCCCACACGCAAAGAATGGCCCATGTGGTAAAGTGCCAGATGCCCTGACGGAAAGATCGCGAGGCAGTATTGACATTCTGTGCTGCCCAATCCGGTGGTCTTTCAAGGCAGATGCCTCAATCCTATTTTTTTTTCGGGCGCAATTTATTTCCCGAGTCTTGCGCTTGCAGTCAACGTACAGTTAAAGTGCAGTTAACGCGACACCCATTTGAAAATCACAACAGAATAGTACGATCGAAATTCTGCTGTCTCGTCGTATTCTGGGACGCTGTAGTCTATTGTCTGTCCTGTAGTGAATTGCCTGTCCTTAAGCCTGTTGTCTGTCCTGTAGTCCATTGTCTGTCCTGCAGTGGATTGCCTTTCCTGTAGTCATTGTGTGTCCTATAGTCAATTGTCTGTCTTGTAGTAAATTGTTTGTCCTGTAGTCAGTTGTCTGTCCTCAGGACTGTACGTGTTCGCCAATTTTTAATGAAGCTGATGTCGTAAGCAAACATAGTAAGAAGCTTGTGCGTGATATTATCGAAGCTGAGATGATTCATAGGTTAGGTAATGAATGTGTCTGTTCACCGTCAGTCATGTTATCAAATAAAGAGTTAGGATTTCTTCGATCGGGTTTTCCAAGATGATGAGGAGCGTATCTGTTTTGACATGCGCATTGGTATGGCTGTTTTCTGCATATATGCCAAGGAAATTCATCTAATAAACTGTTGTAAGTCAGCGCTGTGTGTGTTTCCTTTCTGTGTCCCCGTCGTTGTTTCGCGCTGTGTGTTTCACTGTCTGTCCTCAATTGTCTGTCCTGTAGTCTTCTGTCCTGTAGACAATTGTCTGTCCTGTAGTCTATTGTCTCTGCTGTGGTTTGTCGTGCAGTCCAGTTGTCTATCGCGTGGTCCAATAATATGTGGTGCTGTCCAGTTGCCTGTCGCATTATCCAGTTCTGTGTCACGTCATCCAGTTGTCTGTTGCATGGTCCAGTCGCATGTCAGGGTGGTAGAGCCTTGCGGTCCTAAACTACTCCAAGATCATAAGCTGTTCGTGTTAGTACGCAGTAATAAAATTGAGTCTCTCGGCAGGGCAAGCGGAAATTTGGAAATCTGTCTTACTTTTTACTAATAAAAAATTATTCCTTTGTAATAGGCGATGCAAATATGAAGGAAAGAAGATAACTTTTAAGGGCTGGTTTATATTTGTTAGGCGCAACAATAATGATAACTAACAGACAATAATGCTAGGGAAAGTATAGGGGATGCTATTTGTCGTAATTAAGATTTAATTACACAATTAAATCTTAATTACTACAAATAGCATCCTCTATACTTTCCGTAGCATTATTGTCTGTTAGTTCTCATTAATGCAATGCAAATACGAGCTTTCAAAATTGGACAAACCAGTCCAAACCTGATAAATTAAGTAACATGCGTACCAAGAAATCTGGAGTGAAAGCACTGCAGCTGACAACTAAGGGTAATTTAGCAACAAACTTAATGAAAAAGATTGATATTTGCAACAGACCCTTATTGCCTCATGCTACACTGAGGTAGTGAATGGCCTCATGATCAATAACTAAAAAAATGATGTCCTATGGACTGTGTCTGGACAAAATAGAGCAAAACCAATGAAAAGAAATTTATTGCAGCTTCACTAGCAGTAAGTTTACCTATGCAGCGCTGAGGGTAGTGACTGGATTTTAAAAATGCACACATCGGCACATTTTGCCATGCACAATTACATGGAACATTTTAAGTGAAGTTGACACATACTCATTTAAAAAAAATATCATTTTAATAAATTCGAGGGCACTAAAAGTAATGAAAATGTACATGAAAACCTTGCTGGAATAATCGTGCAGGTCGGCACATCCTTGTGCACGGTACTGTAGCGAGCGAGAGAGATGTCCGGTGGCCGACGTGGCCGTGTCCTTCTCGCTACTTTATTAGAAGGCCCTAGTACAAGCAGAGCGATAGCGGCTGCCGGCGTCCAGCTTCCAGGAGCGTGAGCACGTTCCTCTCTGCTCGCCCCTCGAGTTCTGAGCATACCCTGCTCGAGAGGCGCGGCGCGTAAATGGTAAAAAGGATGATGATGATCGTGAGGGATGACGATGCCGGTACAGAGTACTCCCCCCCCCCCCCGCAGAAATGAAGCCGAAATGGAAAAAAAAACGATGGGGGCGTATATAAAAGGCTTGTGACGCGAGACAAATGTCCGTGGGCAGTCTAGGTCGTCGACGGTAAGAGTATCGGGAACCATTGCGTCTCTGGCGGGCGGCTCTGGGAGAAGCGCAGCGGGCGTAGAACTGGGCGAAAGTACGCTAGGGTCGTGCCCAGGCGGCTCCAACGACGACTTGATGGTGCCTTCCGGTAGCGCACCAGGTGGCGTGAGTCAGCACGGCTGGCAGAGGTACTTGCAGATGGAGTTTAGGGCGGGTGCACAAGGGCCGGTGCGGGCGACGTGCGCGAAACAATGCGAAGTGACACAGTGAAGCCACAACGAGCGACCATCGACGAGTAGCTGCTGCGATGGGTCTTTCCTGTGCGGGCACAGCGCTGACGCGGATGTTCGTACGTGGACATTGTGACCTGAACGGTGCCCAGATGGTCGACTTGGCCGCTTACGTGGGTTGTGGGGGGGGGGGGGGGGGTAGTGATGAAGATGTCGGTGGCGCCGAAACGCCGACCTCAGCATTGCATTGCAGCGGACATGCTGGCACGGGTATACAAGTCGACGGACGCGGGAACGTCGTGGTTGCAGAACCATGCCACGCGCAATGCGAGTAGTGATTAGGTGTACGGCACGTGGTAGGTAAGCGCGTCGGGCTGCGGTAGAAGCTTTCGCCATGTCGAAGGGCATACCTGCATTGAAGGTACACGGCTGCTGGTTCGCGTCCCCCGTTCAGAACTCCGGAGGAGGGACGTCATGGAACACCACAGGCGTAGGCTCTGCGAGAGGTTCCGACAGCGCGCCTGTGCCCGCGTCTCTGCCCGGCACACGAGGGCTGGTGCGTACGTGTGCATGTTGGATGTTGGCCTTTGCTGCAGGCGTGACATGTGCGGGCTGCTCTGCCATCGGCGAACCAGGCAGTTCGTCCTCAGACGCTTCCGTCATCGTAGCAGCGTCTCGCAAGTTCGGCCGGTGTTGGTTCGGTGCTCGAACTTCAGCTGCGGTGAACTGCGAGGTCAATGCTGGTCGCTGCTGGCAAGACGCACATAGTGTCGAGGTTATTGAAACGTGGTGATGGCCGATGGAGGAGGACGGCGAATCCGCCACAATTGGGGAGCGAATAGCGGACAGTGCGATGTCCGTGTCCGACTCCAGGGCGTGCTGCAAGGTAGCGGTCGTGGAGTCTGATGGCTCCGAGGTGTCGCTAGCCGTCGAGGTCGGAGAATACGTGCGGATGGCGGGCATGCCTGATGGACCGCCGGCCGAGGGTGGCGAAGGAATGCACCTCGTGGCGGACTGGTCGAAGGCAGCAGCAACGTTCGCAACCTCGTTGGGTGCGTGGTCGCGCGCAGGAACTTCTGCTCTAGCGGCCCGACGAGAGCGAGAAAGAGACATGGCCGGGGAAGGTAGCTCGCCGTCATGGGAGGGCTGCGGGCCGGGTGGTACCGCTCGCATTGGAAGGGAAACCTGCAGGGTAAACCAACAAATGTAAGTGCTTCTTAAATTATTGATACCTATATTCACACGTGGAAGCTTCAGATGCAGAAGCACACGTAACCTCACTTCAACGTCTTTCTTGCACCACGTCGGATACCTTCGGAGGAGCAGTAATATTGTCTTCTTGCCTTCATTTCAAGCTAGAACCTTCTTAAAAGGCATGCAAAAATGAGATATCCCCATGTGCTCTCTCACCATCCATTCTTCATGTGATGCCTTGAGCAAAGTACTGTAATGCAGCACTGACTTTTTAGAGAGTTACTCATTTTACTTTTCGTTGTACAGGCTCTTCATGTAAAGTATGACAAGGACGCAGTATACTCACCATTCACTATGCTTATGCCGCATGCTTCTAAAGGTGCGTTTACACTAGAGTGACACGACACCCATGCAGACGATCGGCCGACGACTGGCCCGGCGACGATGTCGCCGGACCATCTGGTCAAACTAGGCCAACGACGACGCCAATGCCTCCAAAGACAGCATTTCGTCGTAGTGTAACATGATGGCAGACTAAAGACACAAGCAAAACACATCGGCCTACGTGTCGTAAGGAGGTCTTCGTGAGATTGGTGGCCGAGCAGAAATACGCCTTGCCCAAACAAAATGTGCGATGCTTCGAACCTCGAAGGGGAGATCTCGGCAGAGATAACGAAGGCCCCCTCGAGCACCTCGGGCATCTTGCTTACCCCTCCGACGTCTTTTCATCGCTTCCGCTTTGTTTATCCGCACCCCGCTCCATGACGCAGCGGGGGGTGGCGGGTATCGCACAGATTACGCCGAGGGGGACAGTGCTAGAGGTGGGAGGACGACTTAAAGGAAGAAACGAGCGGCGCAGCTGGCCCCGTTTCAATTTCTTCGTGCAAGTTTGGTCGGTGTCGCGGAGCGCTCCTTCTGTGTTACAACATAATCAGCCGACGAGCGGCTGGGAGCACAACACGCGGACGGTGTCTTCAAAAGATGATCGGCCGACTGTTGGTGTCGTTGCGGCGTAAAGAGAACGCAGACACAACGAAAGACGCTCCCTGGGACTGTCGGCAGACCGAAATTGGCGTTGTGTCGCTCTAGTGTAAGCGCGCCTTAAGAAATGCGACAGAAATACGGTCCACAGATGTCGTGCGATCGGTAGGGGATAGAATCTCTGTGACAAAGTTGGCGTCTGCTGAAGAGACGAACATAAGATACCGAAGCAGTAGTCAGTTCCGAGGCACAATTGGTATGAGTCGCGTTTAGGTGAGGTGCAAATAAAAAGAAAACAATAAGTGTATCTCTATCTGAAACATTATCAGCAACACTGCAGAAAGCCCACAAAAACATGTCAAAATATGAGGGAACACAAAGCACTACAGTATATTGCCCCCCACGTCGCTTCCGCATCTTTCTGTTGCCCCAAGATTGCGGCACATTGAAGCGAACACACTGGCCAGCACCCAGGGATGCGGCAGCTGCTCAACATAAAAGCATTTTTTCTAGCAGAAAACAAAAACTTTACGGTGATTCCACAAGAGATCGAACATGCCAGTCTGGTCGATATTTCTCGTTTTGCCGACGTTTTTTATATGTTATGTGGGCACATTCAAAGTGCACGGAACCGGAAAATTTAATTCCAGAAAATGCTCCGAGCGCGCCAAAAATATCTGAAGATGGCGGCGCGGGCCTCCTGCTTTTGCTCACTGCAATGTTTTCGAATTTCAGGGCTCAATTTACCGTGAACAATAAATGATGTGTCGAAAAATTTTTTGGTTCGTTTAAATACGCATTACTGTGAATTATATCCATCTTTTTTATGCCGTTCTCAAGAGGAAGAAAATGTGAAAAAAAGGCAAACACGGACGAAATCAAAGAAAGTGTGCTAGGTTTGAGACACCTTGGCGCCTTTTCTATTTTAAACAGGAACATGACAACAGTGTCGAATATAGAAAAGAGCCTTTGCAACATTTATACGGAACATAGTTTTCCTATCTAGACCTCGCAGTTGTCTCGGTGATCCTCAGCCTATGACAGTAACTTCTGGAGGTAGGCAACAACAAGAAGAGCAAGGAAAAATTTGCGCATTGAATATTTGTTTTTCTTCAATCTTCTTTTTTTGAACGCGTAAGTAATCGGCACCGAATACTCTGATGTAGCCATGGGCAGTGCACATCGCGTGTAGTGAACAGCTAGACCAAGTTGAACGGTTATACTGAACGGCACCGCACACATTTATTCACTTCTGCGCAGCTGTCATGAATGAGTTTCCACAACTGCTCACGGTTTCACATTTTATGACCAAGGGTGTCTAAGCGCTTTGGGCTGTGATAATTAATTTGTAGGCACACTCGTTGTCAAAGCTAAGGATAATGTCAGCTGGCCACCACCAGTGACCTCTGCTGCTCTCGATGTGGAAAAGCACCTAAGTAAAGTGCCAACAAAACATCATCAATTGGGCAGCTTCGACCACTAATGGCTTAATCATGCCGTACCGCATGTTTTCTGGCTACTGAAACACTGAGATAAAGGTCGAGATGATACAGGAAGACGTTATCTACGACGCCGAAAACATGTGATAGCGGCAAGTGAAGTAAACGGCTCGGAAATGATTGAGCTAACTTTTTACAAATGTTGTTGAGGCACAGTGTGCGTCGAATGGGGAAGATGGTTAGAGGGTACAATGCATGTAATGAAAGGGAAGCAAGCAAGCAGTGAGAGAGCACCTGCATAACAACGCGCCTGCCGATTGTGGCATTCATTTACAGATTAGCCTGGCCTTCACTACGTACAGATGCTGTGTTTGTTGTGCAAGGAATAAAGTCACCTAAACCATGTGCCGCGGTGTCTTGCGTGCTTTTGATTAGCGAATACTGGCTGGGTAAGTTGAGGTTGGAAGCTGCAAACTGCGTACGCGTTAGGGCTTTAGAGAGCGGCAGCAGCTCACCCCCCCCCACATGCTGGACACAAATAAAGTTTAGGAATACATTTTTCTTGAGGAGAAGACACCAGAGCAAAGTTTTACTGCAGGAAGATATTCAAAACTGCAGAATTATGTGCAATGCAAGCTGATGAGAACCATCAATCGCACTGAAGTGAGCACACACGGCAAGGGTCATTTTGGCCCGTAAAATCTCGTGAACAAAGCAAATGAGGACATACATATTAGCACGGTGCTTTGACTGACGTAAGCGCTATTTGATAAAAAATTGTGGTCAAATTCAGACTGAAGTTTTTTTCTTTTTTTAATAAGTTTTTCTGAAAAATCTCGCTTCTTTAACTGTTTCCTTCTTTTGCACTGCCTGTAGGAAAACTATGTTCCGCATAAATGTTGCAAAGGCTCTTTGCTATTGCCACGTTGTCATGACGCTGAAGAAAGCAGCAGTCGGCGGGTCCAACATAAAACTGTTTATTAGGCGGAACATGTGGCCGTGAAATGAAAACTCCAGCTACAGCAATACACGCTGTACACTGATATCGGCTAACAGGGCGCCGGTCGTCGATAAAACTGACAAGCGGTGAAGCGCGTCGTCATTTATACATGTGCCGTCGAATATTCCAGCGTTACCGCTGGTTGTCGCGCAAGTTCTAGAATAAGCTCGAGTATGTACGTCTTGCGCGCAATCTTAAAAAAACGATATACAATAATCTCGAAGCTCCTAGAACAATGAGGCGCGGTTCGCGCTGAGTGTTGCTGACAGTCTTTGTGGGCAACCGAATATAGCAAATGTGATAATAAATGTGAGACGTCGAAGTACCTGATACGGTCCGAGGTATCGTCGAAGAAGCTTATCACTAGGTCCCCGTCGGCGTATTGGCGTCCATACCCATACACGGTCACCAGGTTGGTATTCCATGTGGCGTCGTCGAAAGTTGTAGCGGCGGCTGTCGGTCGTCTGCTGATTCTTGATCCGTAGGCTGGCGACTTGTCGTGCTTCTTCGGCGCGCTGTAGGTAGGTGGTCACGTCGATGTTTTCCTCGTCGGTCACGTTTGGTAACATGGCGTCGACCGTCGCTACCGCGCTCCGCCCGTAGACCAATTTGTATGGCGTCATCTGCGTCGTTTCTTGTACGGCCGTGTTGTACGTGAAAGTCACGTACGAAAGGATGGCGGCCCACGTCTTGTGTTCGACGTCGACGTACATAGACAGAATGTCGGCAATGGCCGTGTTTAGACGCTCGGTGAGGCCGTTAGGTTGTGGCTTGTCTGGCTGTACCTCAGGATTACCTGAGTTAGGTCAGCAGTAAAGGCCGTATCTCTATCGGTGTAAGTACATCTGGGGCGCCATGACGAATGACGATGTTCTCAAGGAAAAACGTGGCTACCTCGGCGGCACTCCCTTTGCGCAGAGCCTTTGTTTCGGCGTAGCTCGTGAGGTAGTCAGTAGCTACGACGATCCATGTATATCCTGAAGTCGACGTTGCGAACGGCCCCAGTAGGTCCATCCCGATTGGCTGGAATGGTCGGCGAGGGGGTTTGATTGGTTGAAGAAAGCCTGCTGGTCTTGTCGGCGGTGCCTTGCGTCGCTGACAGTCTCAGCATGTCGTTACGTAGCGAGCGACGTCGGTGGCAAGGGACGGCCAATCGCACCTTTCCCATATTTTCGCGAGCGTCCAGGAAACACCGAGGTGTCCAGCCGTCGGGTCATCGTGTAGGGCCTGGAGGACTTCTGGTCGTAATGCTGAGGGCACCATGAGAAGTGGCTCGAAGTGGCGAGATGTTCTTCAGGAGAACGCCATTTCGCAAGAAAAACGACGCCAGTCCTCGCTTGAATACCTTCGAAACAACGGCGGTCCTGCCCTCGATATGTTCCACAAGGCTCTTGAATTCTGGGCCTGTTCGCTGTCGTTCGGTGAAGTCGTCGGCACTTATGGTTCCCTAGAAACAGTCATCCTCCTGGTCGTCCTTCGGCGGTGCGTCAACGGGGGCGCGAGGCAGGCAGTCAGCATCGGAGTGTTTTCTTCCGGACTTGAAAACGACGGTTATGTCGAATTCTCGAAGTGTTAGGCTCCACCGTGCTAGGCGACCTGATGTTAGGCGACCTGATGTCATGTTAGCGAGCCAACACAAGCCCTGGTGGTAACTCACAACATTGAAAGGTCTGCCGTAAAGGTAGGGGCAGAACTTTGATTTACCCCAGATGATGACAAGACACTCCTTTCCTGTTGTGGAAAAGTTGGCTTCCGACTTGGAGAGCGACCGGTTAGCATAGCTGACAATATTTTCCAGTACGTTAGTCATCTGCACAATGACGGCGCCGAGACCCACGCTGCTTGCGTCGGTGTGGATTTCCATATCGGCCTATTCATTGAAATGCGCGAGTATCGGAGGCGTCTGCAGGCATCGTTTCAATTCTTGAAATGTCTGGACTTGCGTCGTTCCCCACTTGAATTCCATGCCAGTATTCGCCAGGTGAGTTAGTGGCTCGGAGATCCGTGACAATTCTTTTACGAAGCGTCTGTAATAGGCGCACAAGTCGAGAAATTGGCGTACGGCCTTCTTGTCGGTGGGCGGCGGGAAGGCAGTGATGACAGCTGTTTTCCCCGGGTCTGGGTGAACACCATCCCTGCTGATAACGTGACCCAAAAACATGAGGCTCTTCGTAGGCAAAGCGGCATTTTTCGGGATTCAAGGTGAGGTCAGAGGTCTTGATTGCTTCAAGTACAACTTCAAGGCACCAGAGGTGTTCGTCGAAGCTTGAGGCAAACACAACGACGCTGTCCAAATACACGAGGCACCTGTACCACTTCAAGCCATTCAGCACTGTGTCCGTAACACGTTCGAATGTCGCAGGTGCCGAACAAATACCAAAGGGCATGACCTTGAACTCGAACAGGCCGTCTGGTGTTAAAAATGCCGTGTTTTCTCGGTCTCTCTCGTCTACTTCGATTTGCCAGTAGCCGTTCTTAAGGTCCATCGATGAAAGGTACCTCGACTTGTGGAGTCGATCCAGGGCTTTGTCTATCCGTGGAAGAAGGTACACGTCCTTCTTCGTGATTTTGTTCAGGCGACGATAATCGACGCGGAAACGTAGGGTTCCATCCCTCTTTCTTTCTAACACTGCGGGAGACGCCCACGGACTCTTGGACGGCTGGATGATGTCGTCGCGTATCATTTCGTCGACTTGTCTCTTGACGGTGTCCCTTTCTCGCGTCGAAACCCGGTAGGGAATATGACGGAGTGGTCGAGCATTTTCTTCCGTTATGATACAGTGTTTAGCAAGGAGCGTGTGCCGGACCGGTGATGACGACGAGAAACAGTCGTTTTATTCCTTAAGAAGGTATCGGAGCTGTTGCTGTTGGCGAGCGGGAAGGATTGGGTTTACGTCGAAGGATGGCTCAGGCATTGCGGTTGTCGTTGTAGCTACGTCAGAATCTGAAAAGATAAACGCATCGCTGACAGCCAAGATTTCTTCTATGTACGCAATCGTCGTGCCCCTGCTCAGTTGTCGGTATTCTTGGCTGAATTTCGTTAGCATCACGCTTGCTTTTCCTTCATTCAACCGAGCAATGCCTCTTGCGACGCAAATGTCACGCTCTAGGAGGAAACGATGATCGCTCTCAATGACACCTTCGATGCATGCAGCCGTTTCGGTGCCGACGGGAATTATGATGTTCGATCTAGGAGGAATGGCGACTCACCTCGAGCACGTTCAGGGCGTGTTCACGTGGGTTCGTATCCGGCGGTGTCGCTTTCTCCGACGATAGAGTTATCGACTTGGTTCTTAGGTCGATGACGGCGCCGTGATGGTTTATGTCCATGCCATGTATGGCATCCCTCGAGCAGTGTTGCAAGATTTCGAAGCTCGCAGCTTAAGTGCGATTATTGATGATGACTGTTGCTGTGCAGACTCCTGACGGCGTTATTAGATGACCTCCAGCGGTCCGGATATCGGGGCCTTCCCAAGAAGTCCTAACTTTCTTCAACTTTGCGGCGAACGGCCCACTGATGACGGAATACTCGGCTCCAGTATCGACAAGAGCGGTGACGTTGTGGCCATCGATCAGAACGTCGAGGTCACTAGTTCGTCGTCTTGCGTTGCAGTTAGGTCGTGGCGTCGGATCACGGCTGCGTCGGTTTGTTCCACTGCTTCCCCGTTGCGTCGTCAGGTCTTCTTCCGTCCGCGTTGTTTGATCGTCAGAGCTCCGTCTAGTTGGCGTCGTGTTCTTGAGGTTTCGTCGTGGTGTCGTCGTCGGCGGAGGAGGATCTTCGCTAGTTCATAGCACAGCAACCGCACCTCCATCGGTTGCTGCCTTTAGTTTTCCGGATATGAACTCGCGGAACGGCCCCGTTCCGGCCGCTGTACTGCTGTTGTCGCTGAAGGGACCGGTAGCGTCCAGGCGACAGTGAACGCGACGTACGTCGAGGTTCGCATTGAGTGGTGGCCAAGTAGTCGACGATGTCATATGGTCGCTCACCACGCTGTGGACGCGGTGCGTTGACGGCGAAGCCGCGTAGACCCATCTGACGGTACTGGCAGTGGTGATAAGTGTGACCAGCTTCTGCGCAATGGTAGCAGAGTGGACGGTGGTCAAGCGCACGCCAAACGTCAGTTTTCCTTGGGGTGTAGTGCTGGCCGACAGGTGGGCGGTAGGGCGTCGACGGCGGCGGCGGTGTCTAACGACGGATGTGCGGCTGTGCGGCGTCTTGACGTAGGCGCGGAGCGGGAACGGGACGGCCGACTGCAGCAGCGTAGCTGATAGCATTCCGCCTGCGTCTGTGCTTGTTTAGGAACCCCAAGTGACTGCTGGATTTCCTCGCGTACTGCTTGAGCAATGGACGTCACCTCAGGCTGTGGAAAAGAGAGCTTCCAGAGCTCCTCGCGCACGATGGCTCGGATAGTATTGCGCAGGTCGTCGGAGCCAAGGTCGTGCAGAGCTGCGCTGTCGTGAATCAGGCGACGGTTCTATCTTCGGGTGCGCATTTCTAGCGTTACCTCAATCGTCGTAGCTTCAGAGACAATTTCTTGGATACTGCCCGGTGGGTTCCGCATGAGTCCGCCGAAGAGCTCCTGCTTGACTCCTCGCATAAGAAAGCGAAGTTTCTTCTCCTCGGGCATGTCAGGATATGCGTGACGGAACAGTCTCGTCATTTCTTCTGTGAAGAGCGCCACGTTTTCGTTTGGCAGCTGTACGCGGATTTCGAGCAGAGCCTTGGCCCTCTCCTTGCGGACGACGCTGGTGAATGTTGCCAGGAACTTAGTGCGAAAAACGTCCCATGTTGTCAGGGTTATTTCTTGGTTCTCGAACCAAGGTCGAGCTGCATCCTCCAAGTCTTCTCTGCTCCAGGCGTTGAAAACGGCCACCCGGTCGTTACCTGCTCGAAGGATGATCCTCGGAACGTTGGCGGCTCCCTGGTTGATGCCGCACGACTGTCGAAGACGGTGGCACTGTGGCTGTCATCGTTGCCGCAGTCGTGGTCATGGCCTTCATCTTCCGGGTCTTGGCGGGTAGGGGCCCGTGCTATGGTGGTAGGCCTCGCTACCTGGGCTAGCTCGTTGGTCGGGGTTCGCGTCGATGTCTCCTTCGCGATTGAGACTGGGTTCACGGCTTGATGGGGGTGTCCGGAACATGAACAAACAGCACCATCACCAGATGTCACGTGGTCGTTACGCTGAAGAAGGCAGAAGTCGGCGGGTCCAAAATAAAACTGTTTATTTGGCCGAATTTGCATCCGTGGAATGAAAACTGAAGCTACTGCAATACACGCTGTACACTAATATCAGCGAACAGGGCGTCGGTCGTCAATAAAACTGACAAGCGGTGAAGCGCGTGGGCATGTATACATGTGCCGTCGTATATTCCAGCGTCATCGCTGGTTGCCGCGCAAGTTCTAGAATAAGCTCGAGTGTGCGCGTCTTGCACGCAATCTTAACAAAACGATCTACAATATCCGCGAAGCTTCTCGAACAATGAGGCGTGATTCGCGCTGAGCATTGCTGACAATATTTTGGCGAAAACCAAATAGAGCAAATGTGATAATAAGAAACGCACGTGGCACTATACTTGACACTGTTTTGAAGTTTCTGTGCGAAATAGGAAAGGCGCCATGGCTCATCAAACTTAGCAAACTTTGTTAATGTGGACTCTGTTTTCCATTTTTTCACTTTTTTTTACTTTTGAGGACAGCATAAAAAAGCGTGGATGTTTCAAAGTAATGCGTTTTTAAACCAGCAAAAAGTTTTTCGACGCATCATTTATAGTTCGCGTTTAATTCAGCCGTGACATCCGAAAACATTGCAGTGAGCAAAAAGAAGAGGCCCGCGTCGCCACCTTCAAATATTTTTTTGGCGCGCTGGGAGTGTTTCTTGGGAATAAAGTTTGGGTTCCGGGCATTTTGGAAGTGCCCATATAACATATAAAAACCCAGTCAAAACAAAAATATCAACCGGAGAGGCATGTTCAATCTCTCGTGGAATCACCCTTTAGTAAGTAAATGTCCTTTCTTTACCCTTCCCAATGAGTGCAAGCATACCTTTTTCATGGAACTCATCACCACACACTTTTCTATGCTTGTGTCTCTTCCTCTTCGGAACTACTAAGTCATCAACCACCGTACTTTTTGACACGCTTACTGGTAAACACACATTATGTTTATAGAATTCGTAAAATTGCTTTTATATTTGGCTCAATAGGCAATGAATTGCCGCACTGCTTCACCAAAAAGCACATCGTGAGAAAAAGTAGCGTATACCATTGGGAGCGAATAAGAAAGCGTTGTTGCTTTTCTAGAAACCAGCAGAGATTTAAGGCGATATGTGCAGTATTGTATTGTTGAGCGATTTCTCAGCAACCCATGTTTCGCTCACATCAGCAACATTTGAAACAATGCTAATGATAAAATATATACTCTTCTTGAAAAATACTGTAGGACGGCAAATGATAGACTATAATGATTTCCCACAATTTTGTAGAACAGAATCTGAGAGGGTTGAGCACTACGTCTGGGACGGTTGACGTGGAATGACCCAACTGTGATTCCCAAAAACGAAGTGCACCAACGATGTGCCTGTACATCCAGAAACACAGCTCCAAAAAGCAATAACTATTCCTCAGGCCGGTAGATGGGATTTTTTTGGGGGGGGGGGGGTGCACTTTAGAAAAAAACACCTATTTTCATTATTCACTTTCGGCAAAACACCCCCTTCCACCAGAATTTCGAGGGGCGGTGGCTAGGGCCCCCTGCAGCCCTGACTACAGGCCTGCTTTTCGTATTTACATCTTTAAACAAATGATACTTAAAACCTCCAATTGTTTTGCATTTTTCTTTGCATCTTTCGGCTTAACATTTCAACAAACACTGGTCATATATTTGGACAGTTGGTAATTACCCAGCAGCATGGTTGTGTCATCAGCCGCACAGCTGGTTCCAGCACTAGCAACCAATGCAAAGGAATGTACAGGGAAAATCTAGTCATATATAAAGGCAGCCTGTTGGTAAAAGATACAGGCCGCAAGAAGCTTCTCGTGCGCTTCAGCGTGCTGAGAAATATGCCTTCCTCGCTCACCTCTAAGCAAACTGTTGTTGTGATTTCAGCAACAGAGTATATGAAAGGAAATTCATCAATGTTGAAAAACAAAAATTACACGCAGAAGCAAGCTGAGCCCCCGAAAACTTGGCCTATCAGTTGGCCCGATGAAATTTGGAAATCAATGTGTATCCTTACTCCTCCACGTATAGCATAAAAGTCATCGGACACTGTTGAGTGACAGCGTTACCCAATTACTTTACGTACATTTGGGGATTACTACTGCTCACTTTGCAAGTACAATCTACTTGGATAACATTTTGAATGATGCCAGTTGAAAGGTTCCCGAAGTTTACAATAAAATGTGCTGCTCTTACAGTAACTCTTGAGCTTCAATGAATTAGGTTTTGAAGTTTTATGGAATACCAGTGATTCTTTAAGTCAAGTTCAACAATAACTCCTGTTATTTTCAAGAATCATTTTAGGCGATTGTGCCCGTAAATAGCTTATTTTATCTCATGCATTGCAATAAATGGACTGAACAAATTACAAAATTAGTAAATTCCTAGTAATATGATTTTGCACTGCATTTGTAACTAACATCCACGAAAACTTCAGACTCATTCCAAGTGTCACAGGCCGTTCTTATATTTCTGCTTTGAAAAACTAGCATAATTTTAAAGATACATGTTTAGGCTTCACAAAGATAAATAGATGTGTCCTGTCCAAATTGCCTGGATCCTCGCTGGTTTTTCATCAGTGGGGCAACCTATCAGTACATTTCAGCAGTAAGTATCAAATACGTTGGTGCCTGCTATATGCAGCTTGAATAACACAGTGCACTCAAGCACATTTATTCCTTTGCGGTCCGTTGTCGGGCCACTACCGCCAATGCAACACGACCACAGCGGCATGTGGTTGATTCACGTGTGCATTTTCTCACTGCATTATGCATCATTTCTAAATGAGTAAGAACACTTCCTTTACTTGAGTTTTGTTTTCTTTAGTTTCATACAGGAAGGGACGGAACGTGGCCAAAGGTTTCGGACTGCAAAGGGTTAAACGCCTAGAAGTGTTGTAAAGAATAACAAAAGCGTTCTTAAGCAAAAATTGGCTTGATGCAATTTGAAAGTGAGCCTCATCGTAACAACAAGGGACACTGAAGGGGAACACGATTGATTCTGTGCATGAATATTAACCCTTGTAGAAAAGCATAAAGACCACCGTTACCATCAGAAAATGGCTTGGTAAGAACGACAGCGACATAAATAAAAATAGTTTGCGCCAGTGACTTGCTGTCATATAAGCTTGCCATGACTTCATCTTAAAATTTCCTAGGAAACAACATAGTAAACAATTAAGACTAAACTCAAAGGTAAAGCAAGATTATGTCGAAGTTACCTGTTGCTGAACATAATCCCCCCCCCACACACCTAAGAATGCACAAATTAAAAAAAATACTTGAAATCAGCAATGCCGCACTGACACACCATTATTTCAGTTTACAATACAAAATAAAAGTTTAACATTGAGGCTCATTTTGTCATGAAATATTACAATTATTGTGGCATTAATAAATTGTGTTTTCATGACTGCTTCATGTGAACGAATAGGTTGCTTATTTTCAGTGTCGCATTGAAAGGGCAGCTATATTGAAACAAAAAAATCAATTCTGATCTTAAAACCCATTTGTAGTTGTTGTTTTGAAACAGGCACTGACACCTCACAGGGTTTCAAGGCTGCAATATAGCATGACAGCGCAGTTTATATACCATTGTAGAAATTCTTGCAACAGCTTCCTTAAGCTCCATGTTCATAAGTATCAGTTTTCTTTATTTTCTTTTTTAAGGCCGCAAATAATTCCTCACTGCTAAGTGACTATCCTGAAGCATAGTAAATAGTGGGCTCATTGCGTTCTTCCTCCTCTGGAGGCTTGAACAGCTTTCTTTGTAACATCCCTAGCTCACTTCTTTTCGTCATTAGAGACTTCAAGCGGGAGAAACATCAAGCACTGTCACTTTTGGCATCATCTATTCGCAAGCACTACAGACAGGCATGGTTGATAGGCCGGCAAGATTGCAACCCCCCCCCCTTTACATGACTGAGCAAGAGGCCGGACCTGTGGTGTGTAGTCTGCAGCTTGTAAATTGTGCTTGGTACGTGAGCACACGGGAAATGTGGACGTTCTGCAGCCTGGCTTACACGCGTTACACTCCACCTGATTTTGAGTGATTTAAGCGACGGCAATGAAGTCAGGTGAAGCTTTCTATGAGGTTTGTCATTTAGAGAGGCTACCAATGAATGTCGCGGAAACTGTTCTGGACAGAATTTAACTTATCTAGAACATATTATCCCCCAATATAGAAAGTAGTAGTATGTCCGCACTCAATTATCTAAAGCACGTGTAGAAGCCCGAGATAGGCATTACATGTTTCCACAGCTTTTGCATAGCAAGTGCAGTTTGCTAAGGGCAGATAACACCTGCAATCGTCATGAGGTCAGATAGTGTAATGTCTTAGGCCCGCTTGCATGCGCCTTTTACAGTCCGATCGTTATAGGCCATGCCTCGTTAACTCGCTTCCCAACGGGTGACACCAAAAACGGTGGCGCTTTCTCCTGCTGATATGGTGCAGTAAGCAGCTACTCCAGAGCAGAGGGCACACGCTCGCGAGTTCTTTTTCGTAAAGAACACACTGCAAGCGTTGATAGGCAGGCTAGTTGGTATAGTTTGAAAGGAATTACGCTTGGGCAAGTTGATGCAGATTCATTTCTAAATGTTAGCAGTGCATAGAAGGTTTGGAAAGAGACAAGGCAAACATATTCAAAGAGCGCTGATTTCCAACTAGTTTTTTTCGACAAAAAGGTACATATATGCAAGGTAAATGAGAGGGTGTGATACAAGAAAAGAAAAATGCTTACATAATTGCCACATCATCTGAAATGCTTTGAGCGTAGGACCACGTATGCCCTAAAGCCCAACCAAGTTATCAAATTCTTTATTTGAAAGTGCAATAGAGGGCGCGCTAATGCACTTGTCTCCCAGCTTATGTATCAACTCCGCTTTGATAACTTCGCGAGTTAGCTGAGCCCTATGCCTCGCCATGACTTTGCTCTGATTGAAATGGGGTGTGGGCCTACAGTCACGACAATGAATGCAGATGCGCCTCTGCACCGTGCTGAATACATTATTGTGATGCTCATGCAATCAGTCATTTAGGCATAGGCCTGTGTGGCCGATGTAACGTTTTCCAGATGTCAGTGGGAGTGAATAAGCAACCCCCACTGACCAGGAGACGAAACGTGTCATGTGCTTCACAAGATACGCAGGAACCCGTGAAGGCTGAGCATTGTACATTTGGCATGACTTCTCAAGCTTCTCTGGAGCCGAGAAAGCCATATGCAAGTTGGCGTGTGCTCCCATTTTCTTCAGCTTATGTGACCCATTGTGTATGTAGGGCAACACAACGAAGCGATTTTGTTGGTGTTTCCATGCTTTTTGCAATCGTCTCCTTGTTGAACCTGCTTCAGTAGCCTTTCAGCGACAGCAGAGAGCCATGTCTTAGGGTGGCCGCCGTTTTCCAGCCAGCCTACTTGCGCGACAACACTACACTGCAAGGCATCAGGGCAGGACTTTTTCAGATCACCAGCCAGGCATAAGTTAGCGGTAACACGCATGACTAGTTTCGAGTGCGCCATCGCTGTAAGGAAAAAGTTCTTTACCACTACTTGGGCGATACATCCAGCATAGATGAGCTGAATAACAGAAAAGTTTTATGGCCACAAATCTGAGTGAACTGTTTACGGGGAACTCACAACTCAGGTGCAGCGGTAGCACACAGCCCTTGAAAGATGCTGCAATTCCGTGCCCTATCTGAAGAAACTTATCTTCTGCACAGTGAACAACAATTTAGAAGTTGTCAACAAATCGGCACACTATAAAAATAACCGATCCATCTAGCTTGGTTGCAAGATGGATCCTAGATGTTAAAGTGTGCCTAGATTGGTTGCTAGATGGATTTGTCAGTTACTCAGTTGGTCTCGACTGTGCACGAGATCCTGGCGGTGCTTGATGTCTCTGGACAGGCTGACATTCTATTAGATTTTACGAAGGCGTTCGATAAAGTGCCACATGGCAAGCTGTTGTATAAATTAGAATGCCTCGACCTGCCGTCTTTTTTGTTAAATAGATCAGTGCATATCTTGACAACAGAAGCCAATTTGTAGACGTCAGAAAGTGCTCATTCCCTGCGCTTGCTGTTACCTCGGGAGTACCTCAAGGTAGCGTTTTAGTCCCCTTGCTGTTTCTTATTTATGCTAATTATCTGGTTGAAGTCGTTCCTGCTACTGTAGCAATTTGGTTGTTTGCTGACGATTGCGTTGTCCTAAGGAAATATCATCTACTAATGACCACATAGTGTTACAAAACAGTACATGTGCAAAAGAGGATTGATGCAAACGATGGGGAATGGTTTTAAACGTGGAAAAACAGTATAACTTCCTGTTACTAGAAAAAAATATGTCAGTGTATTTGCGTATTCAGTTAACCGCCAACAGGTCTCAGAAGTTGACAAGTTGAAATATCTAGGCGTTACCCTAACAAACAAGTTCATATGGTCTGAGCATATATCCGACGTTTGTGCAGTTTGTCTCCGAAAACTGTGGTTCTTCAAAAGAAAATCTAAAAAAGCACCGAGTAGCCCAAAGCTTCTAGCTTACAATGCCTGCATAAGGTCTAAGCTGAAATACGCCTCAATAGTATGGGATCCACATTATCAAAAAGATATTGCACAGCTAGAAAACGCTCAGGAGAAAGCAGTTCGATTTATATTTAGCAGGCATAAACGTCTAGATTCTCCCACAGGCTTGATGAAGCGCAATAAAATACCGACGTTGGAAGCCCGGAGAAAAGTTAACCGTCTTCCATTCCTTCACAATTGCCTTACAGTTAGGATCAGTCTAGCTCTTCAAGCATCATTTAAGCGCCCCAGCACGAGGAAAACGTGGCACAGTTATCAACATTCGTTGGCACCAATATTCGCTCGTACAAAAGCGTTTCAGTACAGCTATCTGTAAAATGATTTTCACTATGTTTATGCTGTTGCCTGTGTTCATTTTTGCGTTGCTTGTATATTCACTTTTGCATTGTATGTAACGCCCACCCTGCTTGAGCCAATTTATAGGCTTGTAGCATTCCAAATAAATAAATAAATGTCGTGGTCGCCACGTGCAAGTTAAATATTACTCAGTATTTGTGCCAGACGTGATGAAATGCAAGTGCCACTCTTTTGGATGATGTTATGATCATTCCTCATGACGAAACTCGACTTCTTTTAGAAGTTCAACAGTTCTAGTAGTATACTATCGTCAATTACCGAGGAAGTTTGAAACGCCGACGACCCAAAAGTGTCCACGCATTCTACGACATATAAAAGCAGTTCGTCATGTGGTAAAGAGTAGTATAGGTGTACTGAAGCAGGCTCAGCAAGGACACGATTGCAAAGAGCGTGGAAACACCAAAAAAAGCGCCTCGTTGTGTTGCCATACTTGCACAATGTGTCACATAGACTGAAGAAGATAGGAGCGCGTGCGAACTTGCAGGTGGCTTTCTCGGCTCCAGAGAAGCCTCAGAGGTTGTGTCAAATGGTGAACGCTCAGCCTTCACGATTTCCTGCGTGTTCCGTGAAGGTTCCCGCATGTTTCGTCTCCTGCGCAGTGGGGGTTGTTTATTCAATACCACTGACGTGGGGAAAAAGTTATAACGGTCAAACGGGCCGATGCCTAAATGATCTGTCGCACGAGCATCACAATAAGTATTCAACATGGTGCAGGGCACAACAGCATTCACTGTCGTGACTGTGGGCGCACACATCGTTTCAATCAGTGCGACGTCAAGGCAAGGCATGCGATTCAGCTAACTGACGAAGTTATCAAAACTGAGTTGATACATGAGCTGGGGGATAAGTGCAACAGCGCACCCTCCATTGACCTTTCAAATCAACAATTTGATTGTTTGGCTTGGCTTCAGAGCATACGTGGTGGTACGCTTAAATAATTACAGATGGTGTGGCAATGATGTAAGCACCTTTCTTTTCTTGTCTCGCAGCCTCTCCCTTATCTTGTATATATGCACATTTTTATCAAAATAAAGCTAGTTGGAAGTCAGCGCTCTTGGTCGATGTTTGTCTCGTCCCTTTCGAAACCTTCTATGCACTGTAGACATTTAGTTGTAATAGATTCAATATGTGAATTTGGCAGCACAAAAAAACGGGACAGAGAGAGAAATTGGGGACGCACTGCGTTTATTTGTTCTTTGTTTGCACTGCCAAGTTTGCATTATGAACCAGGCTGTAGACCAATGTAGTCATTTCATATACAAATAACAGATTACGTAAAATGTACTGAGCTGGAACTTCGTATAAAAAATAATAAATGTCGCAAGGAGGACTGTCATAGATCTGCAAGTGGCTCGAGGTTTATGTTGGAATAAATTTGAACTAGTGTGATTGCTAAATTGATAGAAAAAAATTTTTCTGCTGCCACTTGAGCCAGCTTTTTGCACGTAATTAGAGTCTACTGTAAAATGAAAATTAAGCTACTGCCGAAAGAATTGACACTGCGCGAAATCCTCTCAACACAAAACAGGAGAAGAAAAAGTTAGCAGGACAGGAAAATTTATTTAATATACCAATTACCTCAAAATGACACAAAACAAAGGTACTGAGCTTGTCACAACGCGCAGAAGCAGTACAATACTCCCTCATAGTGGAAAACAAAATCAACTGTAAGTGGTGCATTCATTGCAAGAGGCAACTCAAGAGCAATAGATCAATTCTGGCATAATGTTGTTTGGCGTTTCGCCTGCACTTGAAGGTGCAAAAGCCTACAATCGTGTCAGTGGCTGACATGCAGCACCGAAATTATGCCTTCAAGATGGGCATTATCGTTGCAATCAATTAGCTTTAACTTTTCACAATCATGCCGTGAGTGAATTAAACCCTCTTTGAGCACATTTACAATGGTAAAAACGTGACGCTATGATAAAATTATCAACATAGTCTCAGAAATGTGAATAAAAATGTGCACGCAACAGGCTGTTCGTAATGCTTCAGTGAAGTGAACAGCGGGTGGTAGCGCGCGGAGCCGAACGCTCGTTGGGCGTGTATCATAGCAGAACTGTTGCACAACTTATTTGTTCCTTTAAAAATAAGCAAAACAGAGACAGGAAAGAAATGAAAACACGAAATCAAGCTGCTGTCAATCATTAGAAGACTAAATAATGCGGGGTTAATTGCGAAAGCATCTGGCAATGCTGCTAAATGATGCTTGCGAACTCTGACATCTCTTCAGCACACCATTTTACTTTATTTTCATTATGCGTATCGCCTCTTAAGTCTCACTCCACTCGGGACGAAAACTGCACCTAAGACGGATGGCACCTTTTTTTCGCACAATGAAGCTTTCCGTTACATTAAACAAGAAAGCATACAGGCGTAGCTCACTTTTTTTTGATCCCGGTGCCAGTTGAGCATCGCCGAGTTTCCGCGGCACACGTCGGTTGTTGTTCGACTCACGCCTCCTCCATCCCTTTCTCAGTTTCTGCAGTCGGCAGACAATGTCTTAACATGGTGCTTGCAAACAACTTAAGCATTGCTGCAATACTCACGCATCATGTGCAGTAAGTGGGTGCTGCCGTTTTCCTCGCCAGCCCACAAGACTTCGTAGAGTTCTTTTTCAAATCGTCGATATCCAGCGGGCGGAAACGACAAAGCGCACAAGAGAATTCACTGCTGCAGACGATAAAGAAAACATTTCTGAACTTAACACCGCACAATGGATCTTGCTGAGCGTCGAGATCATCGAAAACACGCCGATCAGGTTGCTGCATGATGAAAAACAAAAGCACGGAGCCATTTTTTAGAATAGCACCACGCCAAAAAGAAAAAAAAGGAAGAAACGCAGCGCTACCTACTGCTTTTAAATGCAACAGTCGCAAACGTGACAAGTTGTTTTTGTGTTGTTGTTTAAATCGTCATTATACTGTGTGGGAATTCAGGCGTCCGCGCCAGTGGCTCGACGCCATCTTCCCTTCAAGAGTTCTCGTGTCTCTCCCCTCTCGACCGGACGGGTGGCAGCTAGTCATAAATCGCCGTCACTTTGCTGCCACCCCGCCCTCGAAGGTTAAACACGATGTCCGATTGGCCCAATTTTGGCGGGATTTGGACCTTGCTCGCGCTCGTCTAGAAGCGGCGGGCGCGCGACCGGGTTCGAGAGAGACCACTTGGGGAATTCGAAGGGTGCGTACGCGTTTTGGCCGCTCCGGCCAGCGGCGATCCTTTGTTCTTTGTTCTTCGCCGCCGGCCGGCGGTTACGTCGTTTTGTCGGGGCTCCGGCCTCAGCGGGCGCGCGCTACTCCGCGGTCTCGAAGTCCCGAGGCAGCGCCTCGCGATCGTGCACCGTATGTTCCTTTTAAGTGTTCCTATGTCTGTTATGTTTCTTCTGCTCTGGGGTGCGAGATCGCGGGAGCGCTGGCCGAAGTGTAGGTCGGCTCTCCAAACTCGCTTCTTTGTTTGTTCGTTTTGTAGGTGTGCCATTCGCGGCCACATTTGGAAACTTGTATTAGCTAATTGGTGTCATGTGTATTTATGTTACTTACGATTGGCTGCAGCGAATTATTGATCTCTTGTACTAAAGTCCCGGCAATAAACCACTAATTTGGAGAGTGTCGCCTAGGGTCTCCCTCGCTGCGCGCGACGGCTCGGCGTCCCTTCGCGGTGACGGGCCGAGTTCTCGCGCGCAGCAGTTCGAACGGTACACGGGCGCGGGACGAAGGAGGACGCGGCAGCATGGATGAAGCTCCCAGTGCTCGAACCCGCGGTGGTGTTTGACGCGTACGGCTAAAAAAGTATATAGTGAGGACCGCGCGCGCCGGGACTGAAGACGACGACACCACATTCTGGCACCCAACGTGGGGCCAGAGGCCTAATCAGCCTCTGGTCGCTGAAAAACCAAGCTTTTACGCAGAGTGCGATTGTCGCGTCAAGTTCAGTGCGTCCGTGTACATTCGTATCTTTCTTCTCTCTGTTTTCTTTGCATTCACCGCCGTTTTTCTTGAGTTGCCTGTAATATAAACTCTTCGAGAGTAAATTACGCTAGGCCTGGTCTCTGTTGTGGTAACGTGGTACGAAAAGAGGCAAGTGCCACTTTTCAAGAAGTATTGGGCACCCGCTTCAATGTTTCTGCTGCGAAGCGCGGACGAGGAAAGGAGTGCTGCAGGTTTCCGCCGAGATACGACATTAGTTCTTGGCGGCGAGAGTTCCTTGGATAACCTGAGATCCACGTCATGCCGTTCCGGGGAGACTGACCTCCCCTTCTCTGGCTTTGATTCAGCGATTCGGTGAGTCCAACGGATTTTCTCTGAACACCTGCGCGTTTGTAGCCCAATTCTAGCATAAATCTGTAATAGTTGACGCACTATTTCGCGCCCCGTGTTGCTGCTGGTCACGATTTCGGCACATGCCAGCAAAAGGGCGAAAATGGCGGAACAACCGCCGAGCGGACAAAGACGGGTCATAAAACGAGCCCGGTGCGCGAAGAGGCGAGCGCCTCAGGCACCCTCCGTCGCGTGCGCAGAAGGGGACGCGTCCCTGCAACCGGGTGACGATGGCGGGAAGGCTGTCCTGACGGAAAGCCGGCCGGGGGGAGACAAGACAAACCATCCGCATCTGGGATCTGGAATTGTCTCTTTTTGTTTTTTAACACGAAAGTGTTTTATGACGGGGTCCACCAAGGCTTCAGTGATGTATTTCCGTCACGGAAATGACGTCGAAAAAATATACACGATCAAATGGCAAAGAAACAAATGACCGTCAACGGGCATCGAACCCACGACCGCTCGGACCGCAAAACAGATGCCGGGCGCGCTATCCACTGCGCCACGGTCAGACTCTGGAGGATTTACAAACGCGAATTTTATTTCTACCACTCTCCCGGTCGGCTGGGTGGTGTTGACATCTGGGAGTGGTAAGGTAAAGTAATTCGTCATTGCTGCGGCCTCCGCGACTAGCACATGCAACGCGTTAAGCGCCCGTCCCGTTCGGCGCGTTTTTAATAGAAGTTGAATTTTGTCAATGTCTTAACACACCGCGGGGTGGCGACCTTTGCCCAAGCGTAGTAGAGTCACTGGAAAATCAGAGTACCGCAAAGGTAGGCTGCACGCGGGCAACATTGAGTGGCGGCGGCCATGTCCCTTCCAGACCGTCCGGCGCGTTGCTAGCGTGTGTTGAGAAGTGACCGAAGTTTTAGCCTCAGTACCGTGTTGCGCTCGGCAGAACGGCATTATGTGTGTGTGTTTCTTCAAGAGGATAGTAGAAGTGATTTCGAGTCACCCACAGGTATGGATCGACTGCGCGGTTAGCGGTGCAACTAATGAAACGTACGGCGAATGTTGCCATGTGCTCGCGAACTCTCTTCATGGCTTCATCGGTCTCGTTTCGTGTCACGCCCGGGCGTGTTCGCTAGGTCCGGATCTGTAAACATAGTTGCATTAGCGCAGTGACATCGTGCGAGATGCCATTTACTTCGACATTGGGTGAATCTTGACTGTTTGCGCTAGCTTTTCAGTCGGTGTTCAGGTTCACTGCACTCGAGAACGTTATCGAACATCGAGAACATTCAACATTGCGTCCTTCGACTGATTGCTGACGCATAGCTTGCTTGCGCACCGTGCTTGCTGTTCAACTGGTTGACATGTGTAATAGAAGTTGTGTGTGCACGGTAATTGGAAGTAGTGCGCGACGTCTTGATTCGGAACGCCAGCAGCCGAACGCACGGGCGAATCGGCGTGTCGTAGGTAAGGTGCATCTTATCTTACGATACGTAGAGAATAGGCCATCAAAAATTATTGACATCACTACTTAATTGTTTCGTTTCCTACTTCTTGTCTCCTTAATATTCCCAACGTTGCAATGAATTTGCAAATATTTTGCTGTGTTCTGACAAACAGTTCCTTTTTTTTGGCGTCGCCAGCGCGTAAACAGCTGGGGTTCGGTTTCTGCACTGCTGCACTTTTTTTTTTCATACTGCACTCTTATTAAAACTTCCTCGACATGGTGCTTTATGTTCTTTTGATCAGAAATAGCACATCCCGGAATTTTTAAAGCGCATGCTACAGCAACACAGTATGTATATAGACCTAGGGCTCGCATAAAATCGACTCCCTCAATGCGTGGGATCTGCTTTTTTTTTCTTTTTTGCTGTGACCATTTCTCACCAACTATACAGTATTTTAAGGGCACGCTCGGTGCAATGCAGCATTAGCAGCATTTTTTTGCAACAAATGTAAAAATACGCTTGATAACATTCCCTTATACCATGTTTATCAACAGAGTTCCATGCTTCTGTTTTGTGCAATGCCAAAGATCATGCCACAATTGCCTTCAAGGTATACCAGTAAACAGTTAATATTTTAATAAATCTTCGATTTCGCTCTCGTGCGTGACACGCTTATAACTCGGATAGCATGCGTAATCTGTTCAACAGATCGAGATATAAACAGCCGAGCAAATAGAAAGGTATGTAGTTTTCAATATCGCTGACCATAGCGAACCGAAAATGTGAAGTATCCTGTCGCATAGGATCTTTTCCAGCAAAGTTAGTGTAGTTCACTGCAGGAAGGAGTGTTATTCGAGGGGGCCGAATTCGTTCAGGGCAACTATGCAGCCACGTAGAACGGCGCTCTTTGACATTAATTTTTCCCACACGGCAAACGAGATTCCCAGAGTAGCTCACCAGTAACGTTCGATTGATGGTGAGCTACTCTCTTCTGGCATCTGCATGCAGTGGCGTAGCCAGGGGGTGGCACACCGGGCCCGTGCCCCCCCCCCCCCCGAAAAAAAATGTTTGCTTACGCCCCTGTCTACATGACGCGTTTAAAAAAGCGACGAAGTACTTCTGAAGACCGTGGTACTGCAAAATGTCCGGCCACGCTCCGCATTAAACGCGCCTGCGCCCAAAGCGCTTGGAAGGGATATGGCGGCGAGAGGTCACGTGATGCGAGTAAGCCAATCGCGTCGGCGGCGGCGCGCGGAAAACAGATGCGATACTCTGAAATTTTTCCAGTGACTCTAAAGCGTAGTAAAAGCGTCGGCCTCGCTGAGCATCACGCTAATACAAACCAAAACTAGCTCTGCGACGCGCGCCTGCCTCACCTGGCTGTAACACCGCGTTGCATGCTCACGCGCTCGCCCCGAGACAAATCGCGGCCGGGCTACCGGGGCGGCACGATGCGTTTTGCGTTTCCCTCTACTCCGGCCGTGGTGTTCAATCACATTTTAACATGCCGCGGGATGGCGACCAAGTTCTGCGTCCAATATGCGACGCTCTTCTGGCTATCCCACCTCGTTTTCTGATTACGCTTTCACCGTTAACTACTACAGCTACCACAAGGGTTTGCTTAATCATTGAACATGGACGTCAGTCGTCGGGATGGAGTTGTACCACCAATCATCAAAGTGGGTGCACACACGTTAAACAATGCCATTAGATGCCGGACATCAATATATATTGTGCAAACTCACTTATATACAGTAAGCATTCAGTTACTTCTGTAAGGGCACGCTTTACTTTCGTGTTATTCCGATTCCTATGACGGAGGGATCAACCATGTTTTTTGTAGTGGCCCGAAGAGCTGCGAACGGACCGCGTGGTGACCCCGTTGTATATATTTGTAAATAGTTGCTTCGTTTGTCGCTGGTGATGCGACGGCCTCCGGGAGGCGATGCGCCGGGACGTGCTGGTATTGGGCGGGCGCGGGCGCTGTAACCTTGCTGGTATTGCAACGAGCGCGTGGGGTCCGATGCAGCGCCGGGCGCTGCTGCCCCGAAAAGGGTAGGGGGGAAGGGTTTACTTCGCATGGTCCAGAAGAGCTCGGCCCAAGTTCGCATGCCACCTCCTTTACCCCTTTCGATGACCGAGGCGTGTAAATAGATTGGCGACCCCCGGCAGCAGAGGTACGAGGTTTTGCACCACTGCATTTCTTATATTTCAATGGCCAGTCTTCGGAGTGGTAATGCTTACATTAAGGTTAATTCGCTCTGAGATTCAGCGCGCGGCAAGGTGTGAATCTTCGACAATCGCCGTCCCCTCCACGTCTGTCCATTTCGTAGACAGCACGTCATGGACGCCCATTTCGGTCGGTGTCGCGAATGGGCAGTGTGCGTCCGTGGGAGGATTATCCGCTAGTGTCGAGGTCATACGTCAACGCGCTAGTGAAGACCACGGTTACTATCCGGATGAATTCATCAGACAGAGAAACAATGACAAGAGACCGGCCGTACAGATGTTATGCACGTTAATTTGATTTAGGACAGCGAATGGGGACTCCTCGATAAAGCTTTCGCTCACTTCTTCAGGTTATGGATTTCGATATTCGGGTAGTGACTTCCTTACAGCCAACTTCTCTTTCCTTGGTTCTTCCCATTATTGATTTCCCGTTTATGCAACCAGTGTTTAGATTCTGT
This sequence comes from Rhipicephalus sanguineus, assembly GCF_013339695.2. Classification (NCBI taxonomy): domain Eukaryota; kingdom Metazoa; phylum Arthropoda; class Arachnida; order Ixodida; family Ixodidae; genus Rhipicephalus; species Rhipicephalus sanguineus. The sequence continues at coordinate 129,821,086 of NC_051184.2, read as the reverse complement.
TGAGCCCTCACCTTTTGCTTTTACGTATGTGTTTGCTTCAACGTTTCGTTCTTTGATGTCGTGTAGTTCATTTATCTAGAGTGTTTTGTGCTTCGCGAGTGCTTTGTTGTGTTTTCTGCTGCCTTGCGTCGTCGAGTGAAGTCTGCGTGGCCGGAGGCAGCGACGGCGGAGTGGTGCATCGGGCTGCGGTTGCGGCCATGCGGCGCCTGTCGCAGTCAAGGCGTCGACGTGACGGCCGGCGAACGACGCCTGTGGCGGTCCGTGTACGCGAAGACGGGACTGGGGCAGGCGGGACCATTCGACCATTCGGGTCGATCATCAGAGAGACTTTTCGCGATCGTTATGACTTTTGTGTCTTTTTCACCGTTTGTACTGTTGCCTATTACTACCTCGTCGGATGCTCTTGTATTTATTCGTTTCGAGTGCAACCACGTTTTTAATTGTGGTTTCTGTGCGCGTCAGGTGTGCGCGTTTGATTAGGTGTTGATATTTTCATTGGGAGAGCTTTAGAGCTAATGTTTGTCTTCTTCCTGAGGATTTTCGCCGCGTGGTAATTTAATTGAACGCCCGGGTGTCGTGCCGTTGCTACATTGTTGCGTATGTTTTCTTGGCCGACACCGGAGCTCCAGTTAGTAGAGGGCATTTAAGGAGGGAGGGATGTGGGAATTCAGGCGTCCGCGCCAGTGGCTCGACGCTATCTTCCCTTGAAGAGTTCTCGTGTCTCTCCCCTCTCGACCGGACGTGTGGCAGCTAGTCATAAATCGCCGTCACTTTGCTGCCACCCCGCCCTCGAAGGTTAAACACGATGTCCGATTGGCCCAATTTTGGCGGGATTTGGACCTTGCTCGCGCTCGCCTAGAAGCGGTGGGCGCGCGACCAGGTTCGAGAGAGACCACTTGGGGACCTCGAAGGGTGCGTACGCGTTTTGGCCGCTCCGACCGGCGGCGATCCTTTGTTCTTTGTTCTTCGCCGCCGGCCGGCGGTTACGTCGTTTTGTCGGGGCTCCGGCCTAAGCGGGCGCGCGTTACCCTCCGCGGTCTCGATGTCCCGAGGCAGCGCCTCGCCATCGTGTACCGTATGTTCCTTTAAGTGTTCCTATGTCTGTTCTGTTTCTTCTGCTCTGGGGTGCGAGATCGCGGGAGCGCTAACCGAAGGGTAGCTCGGTTCTCCAAACTTGCTTCTTTGTTTGTTCGTTTTGTAGGTGTGCCATTCGCGGCCATATTTGGTAACTTGTATTAGCTAATTGGTGTCATGTGTCAAGATTTATGTTACTTACGATTCGCTGCAGCGAATTATTGATCTCTTGTACTAAAGTCCCGGCTATAAACCACTAATTTGGAGAGTGTCGCCTAGGGTCTCCCTCGCTGCGCGCGACGGCTCGCCGTCCCTTCGCGGTGACGGGCCGAGTTCTCGCGCGCAGCAGGTCGAACGGTACTCGGGCGCGGGACGAACGAGGACGCGGCGGCCTGCATGAAGCTCCCAGTGCTCGAACCCGCGGTGGTGTTTGGCGCGTACGGCTAAAGAGTATATAGTGAGGACCGTGCGCGCCGGGAGTGGAGACGACGACAGCACAACTGTTAGCTTTTCATGAACAGGAGCGAATAGCACGAGTGGTTTGTAATTTATTGGCAGAAGTAACCGAAGTAACCATAAAACTAAGGCCCGTCACTTTAACGACAGCACTATGTTGACGGGGCAACAGCTGATAGCTGTTCGTAGACGTTGCACGGCCGTTGTGGCGTAGCGTGTAGAAGTAATGAGCGTGTTGTTCGCGGTGCCCATTTGATTCTCATTATTTCGCCAGGGTCACTAATTGGCCCGTGTCACTGGGAGAAGTAACATAGGCTGCCGCTTTCCAGCGCGCCTTCGGCACTCTCACTATTTTGCTCGCGTCACACAGCCAAATCCAGTGAGCGACGGGATACGTCCGCCGCTGACACCAACGTGATTCTCTATTAAAAACAAAAAAAAAATACAGCTCATTCAGAGCAGTAACGTTAATTTAGAAACAATACTTTAAAAAGAAAGAAAAGAAGAAAGACAAGAACATTTCTGAAGGCATGAGTCGAACCCACGCCCAACGGCACACCGCCGTTCAGAATTCAGCGCGTTAAGCCGCTGCGCCACCGATGCACGACATCCGTCATAGCTAACAAGGCTTGGTAACGCTGCATGTGTACTACGCGATTGTACGATTATTGTTACAGCTGTATTTGTACGGCGCGCCGTTATTGTGTTTGTGCAGCATAATCCCCGTGCTTAGCGCGAAGTTCCGAAAGAATGGTGGCTGTGTATGTTGCGCATAATTCCCCAAGAGCACTAACTGCTACTAAATGTATTCCTAAATCGAACGCAGCAGCAAGCATCAAACCAAAATTCACCGTCACCGAAGCCGCAAATGTGATGCGTGTTTGTGTTTTGTTCATGCAGCACGATCACCATGCTTAGCCCGAAGTTATGAACGAATGGTGCGTGCACGCGCGCGCGTGTATGTGTGTGTGTGTGTGTGTGTGTGTGTGTGGTGTGTGTGTGTGTGTGTGTGTGTGTGTGTGTGTGTGTGTGTGTGTGTGTGTGTGTGTGTGTGTGAAGCGCATAAATTTGCCGTGAGCGTCACACGAAAAGCGCACGGCTGAGAAGCCGCAAATGTGATTCGCGTTTGTGTGTGTTTATAGAGAAAGTGGAAATATGGATTAGGATTTGCCCTTGTGGTCTTCAGCCATATCGATAGCCTGGCTTGTCCATCGTGAAATGTGTGGTGTGAATGCGTGTTGATGTTCGCTGTGAATATCTTGTAAAGCATAAGAACATTCCACTATAGGTAGAGCTCCCTGTTTTCGGTGTTTATTTTTCTGAAAAATCGGCGGGTGTTTATCGAAGTTTGTTTCTCGTAAATCCCCAGTTCTCTGATATTCGGAGTTTCGCATTATTCTCGAACCCCCAAAACCTTTGATCTATTCATATCTGACTACTAAAACATCAAAACACACGAAGTACATTTTTTTCTAGAAGGCTTGAATGCACAGGAATATATACGCACAATTGAAACACTTGAACACAAACACCTGTATTTGTGCGTATAACAACCTTACGCTTAAAGCTTATTGTAAAACACGCAAGCATTCTTTGCGAGGTTGCTGTCAGTGACTGAAGCACGCTCCTTTCGCTTGATGACTCTCAGCTTTGAAAATGCCCTTTCAGCGTTAGCGCTACAAACAAGAAGCGCTAGAAGACGCAGCGCGCCGTGAGAAAGCACTGGCCACTGAAAGTTGTGAAGTCTGGAAAACGGCAGGGGTTTAACAGTGTTACATATTTCCTCGTACTGATAGTTCGCAAAATCACTCAGGAGCTGGCTCATGTGGTCCCTTTCAAGAAGCACTAATTGAAAAATAGGCGCATGGGTTTCGAACGCGCAGGGCAGCTCACGCTTCACATTTAAACATTCACAATTTGAACACAGTACCAAAACTTTTATTTGGTGTACTGTAGTAGATCACACAGGTTCCTCTCAGATCTCTGTCTCCACGTTTCGGCGGCAGCAGCGTAGTATCCATGAAAGTCTGCGGCAGTCGTTAAGCGGTCAGTCTCGTCAAGGAGGTCCAACAGACTTGTGACATCTTATGTGAAGACCTCGGTTGGATCACGCCTTTTGACTGATGAGTGCATGTAAACGAAACCCCAGTATGGGATAAACTTGGTGTACAAGAGTACTCTCTGCCTCAAGTTCCTTGATTGAGAGCACGGCCCGCGAATTGGTCTTCAGAAACCTCACCTTTATGAGCAAGTCGCGCACAGCTTTAGGTGATGAAATAAGACTCTTGAGCTTCTCACACTTCGTTTCCTTGGCTTCGTCGCTTCTCAGGAAAGACTAAATGGCGCGCCAGTTGTCCAAAATATCTTCTAGAGCTTCATAAAAACAGAACCACCTCGGCGAACATACGGTTTTTAGTGACTTGATGGGCATGCCCATAGCCAAGCACACAAGACCAAACTTATGGCGCAGCTCCCGTGACGACTTCAGTAGGGCAGGAAAGGGCACAATAAAATCATGAACTACGTAAAATGAGCACGTCCCGATCCCATTCTCCAGAGCGTTGTTAAGAAGGTGGCACGAATCTTTGAAGTGAAGCGCCTTGAATTCGGGGTTGGAAGGTTGCAAGTTCTTGTGAAGTTTCTGCATGTAGGAAGCTGAGTCGGAGCACAATACAGCTACATCACCTAATACAGCGACACGCGGTAAACTCTAAATCGGTCAAACCAGAAGGTTTATCAATGAGCGCTTAGATCTTGCCCTTTCGATAAAGAACGGCACCTGGTCATACTGGCCCTTGAAATCGGAGATTATCGGATAAGTCCGAATTGTCAAAAATTTTACCGACGAATGTTTATCGGATTCTTTTTTCGGATGAAACTGAAAACACGGAGCCCTAACTATTGAGCTTGGTTCATAGCTAATAAAATGAGCTCGTTTGTGAGCGACTCTTCTTCGACGGGGGTGCAGTGAAAGTTTGGTGTGTTCGGTGATCTGCCGTTACACTAGATATAAGCTCACTGAGTGGCTCTAAAGGTGCAGCATGCTTGTGAACATGTACAACATGAACACGACATTTGACAACACATCTGTCGTACAGTACGTGCACTGGCGTAGCCATTGGGGTGGGGGGTCTCCCCGAACTTATTCGATTTTGCATGTGTATATAGACAAACGCACACATAAAAACGCACGAACATAAACTAAGTATGGTCTGCACCCGAACAAGAACACCACGATCTTCACGGAAGATACGACTACCCTTTTCTGTTATGTTAATAGGTCTCAGGAGACGAAAGTCTGTTTCCTTATGCAAGCAGCAAGGCAGGAGCTCTTCGCTCGATTAATGAAGCACCCACCAAGAATTTCTTTCCAAGAATTTCCAAGAAGACCATCCAAGAATATCTTTCCGAGGTGATGACAGTGGCGAAGACAGTAGAAATGCACACCCAACAACCCAACATATATTCACCAAACTTATATTCACCCAACAATATGCTCTGAGAACATCTGTCATCTCATCAGAGCAAATGAGCCGCAAAAGGTGCAATCATTGTTGCATCCTGGAGTAGCTTCAGTTGCTGATGATGCAAGGAAATCTACCAGTCAGGTATTTCTGAGCCAGCATAGCTTCTGTCAAGGGCCACAAACCGCACTATAGCTGTGTACCCTGCGCAATCGCCTCAAGACGCCACACTACTACAATTTAGTCGGCGGCTGCCATTAGCATCGTGTCCACTTGTTGCCCAGCACTGTGTTCTGAGGAATTCCGTCATTTTTCAACAATTTTAATGACGACATTCCTCCAGGAAGACAAGTCTCTTCCGCTTGGATTTTTTTCTAAAATAACAAACATCGCATGTTCTACGAAATGGTTACTCCTTGAAGCTCGTCGTATACAGTACACCATTAGCAAGAGTTTCGTTCGTGCTGCTCGCTTATTGTTTTCTTGCCTGTATGATGCTGGCTACCACGTCACACGTCTGATCATCTATATACGATATGGCCTTATTGAAAGCTCAACGACTATTTATGAAGGCTTGCGCTGATGCGGCTTAGGAGATGAGCTTCGTCAAAGTAGCCTTTCTTTATTTCAACCACTCATTTTCACTGATGATGAGCTAGGACTGGCGTACCTCCACAGTGAGTGGTTAGCTGCTTCGTTGCGGCACGGTAATGAAATTTGGGCGAAATAGAGCACCGTGTCATCCGCTCTGAGGATTTGTTCAAGATAGGATTGTAACGTTCAATGGCTTTCAGTTCATTGAGGCTGCAAAGCAGCTTTTTCCCCATTTTGATCATCCACGAAATTCTATAGGAGTGAAATGTAGTGCTTGTTGTTACTCTAAAAGCTGAACACGTTTTTTTCTCAGCGCCTAGCTTCTGTGGGCCTTCCGCCTACAGGAGTGATCTTGTGTAACCTGTGACCGAATCCTCGCTATCAGTGAAATTTGTCAACCGGCTCGTTGTGCATTGTATTGCATTGTTACTTGTTTATGCGATGATCTGTTCAGACTTCCTTTCTGGGCACCCAGAATGCCAAGCTCAGGACCATATGGCTCTCTCTGGTTTTCTGGCTTGCTCAAAGACGTAGAATCTCAATGTTTTCTATCTTTATGCAGTTTTTTTGCTGAGGGTTTGCAGAGGGCAAAGTTATTTGAGGTTGCGTAGACATCCCCCAAATGCTTTTCACACTGCATCATGAACCACATTTTTCTCTAACATAGTGGCTCGAAATAAAATTCTTGCTGCATTGAGCAATGGGGAGAGACTTGTCAATAACCAAAATCTTTCCGGCAAATTTTCTTCTGCTATTTCGCACACAGTTCCTCATCAACAGGAAATTGGCCATTCGACATTCTTGCAGCCTTTGCAGATCGCAAGTTCCAAATAACACACATCATGTGTGCATTATCTTAACACTGCAACAGAAGCACCAAACACACACGCAGTCACTTCATAAGAGCAGGCAGACTTGAAAACAAAAAGTTACATTGTGGAAACTGACTGCCACAGTTTGAAATGTGATGTATCTGTCAATGAGCTATGTTTACATATAATGATATGTTTCCTTGAAGTATTTGTATACAGTGATAAGGTCAGATTCTCTCAGCAGGCACGTGCTCTACCCCACTGCTTCATACCACCTGAAGAAGTAATTAACATGAGGAACTCGTGGAGTAAGCGGCCGCAGCACAACCCACTTTGACGGCTTGGCTTGCAACTCTGATGCGGAGCGCGCTGACATGACCTTTCAAAAACGTGTCTATTAAACTAGCGCCATGCTTTTAGAAAGCCCCTCGTCATGCTGTGACACTGCTGTGTACTCAGTGAATCCGTGGAGTTTTTTTTTTTGTTAACAGGCCACCAAGAAAGCAGATGTCTCTCAGTTTGCCAGGGAGGGGGTTTATATGGTAGTAACTGCAGTGTTGCTCTAGATTGCAAGAACTAGGCTTTTGCTTTTGTCCGTCATGCAACAAATAAAAATTATCTGAACCGCAAGCTCGTTTCATGCTCATCAATTACATATTGCAAGCTAGTAACTGTGGAGTAGCGTGTCTCACATATGTTGTCTGGCACACAGTAGTCAAAAGCTACAATATGATGATGACTTAGACTGTGCGTGTGTATCTGTGCATATACATACATACCTGTATACATACAATGCATGGTGTTGTACATTCTTCGCTCGGTTTTCGTTGTTTGCATTGCTCGATGCTTAAGTTTACGCGAAGGGCACTACTGGTTTGTTATCAGTAGCCTGGGGAACGTTTAACGTTATTCGTAAAAGAACTAAACAGGAGGCGACTTCTTAATAAGTTTAAACAAACAAGTGCCCCCAATATTCATAACCGCTGCACCAAAAGGCCATAAATTGTAGTGCTTTACTTGACTAGTCTGTTCAGAACTATTCCTTTTGGATAATCTGTTGTTTTAAACGTATGGATCTGCAGTAAACCAACAAAAATGTTTTGGGACGACATGCTTTAGCAGTCTAAGAGCTTTTGAATTGCTGAGGTCATGTCTCAAAATTTTGTGTTTTCTTTTCTTTTGCTTCTTCAACTGTGTGCTCACTTAGCTCTGGTACATGGTCAATACATCATGAATAATGAAACAGTAGTTTCCAGTCTGCATGTACACGTCATCTCTTCTTGTCTATTTCTAAGGTGCTGCTGCTTTGCTCTCAGAACTTTCATAAAAGAATGCCTTATCAAGGATGAGTGCTAGCAGTATTTTTTGATGATGATTGGTACTAAGTAACTTCAATTGTTTATTGTTCTGGCATACACTATGTGATGCTGATGTGCTGTGTGATCAAATAATTCTGTAGTAGCTTTCATCCAACACGAAATACTATACGACAACCCTACAACCAGTTATCAAATAAGTGTGTCATATGTAGGAACGGTAAATATCAGCCAAAATGCTTTTCTTGCAACGTTTGTGCAATCAGGCGCTTGTGTATTTCCGTTCTATCTCCTTTCTGCACTTCCTTATATGACCTGCCTTGTCAAGTGCTTGGAAATGATTGCAGTTAAAAATGTCCGTATTGTGAGAATGGTGCTACAGTTTGCGAGTGGATAGGCAAAATGCCATCACACATGTAAACAATACAATGCATAAATGACACGTAATGTAGCTAAAGAGAGCTTTAGGCTTCCTTGTTTGCTTTGTTTTGAAAGAACAAAGTTACAGAAAGCAATGAGAGAACAAATTCACGGAGTACTGTTGGTTTTATTAACTGCAAAGCATTTCTTTGTGAACCAAAGGCACATTGACCATTTCTGCTTAGCTATCTGCCTACATCTGGCCCCTCTCGTGGTTGTCTGCTGAACGCAATAGGCGTGTACCAAAATTAGTACAGGATGACATGAATGTATGAGAAATATGAACAATGTTACATGCCAATCAATGGCGCATATTGTGTCGAAGGTAACTCATGTCACAGATAATTTGTTGCCGCATCAATCGCATTGTCAGGTAGCAAAAATCTTGATGACCCAAGAGAATTAAAATCATGATTCACGCCAGAATAAACCCATGCACTCAAACTGGCTGTCATGTATTCTACCACAGGGGCATGCCAGTGCTTAAAACTTTTATAGAAAAAGACTCTATACAGGTGTCATGTCGGGGACGACATCAAGTGTACTTGGACCGTTGGCTATCTGCTTTTGTAGCAATGTAATAAACATGAAATATGTACTCCTATTACTCAGAAAGCTGTATTCCAGCATTGATAGAACCCAGAGGAATGCATCAACTACCGCTACTAATATTATGCACATTGTCACGTCGTAGTGCACACTCCATTTCGACAAAACTGACGCCTGTGCTCTAACGTGAGTGCATTGTTATTTCTGACAATAAGTTACCCTTTAGGCACCAGTGTAGTCGACATGCCTGGTAAGACCTTGATATGCCCACAACTAATCAATTTACTCAAAGACGTCAGTCCACCTCCTAACGCTTGACTCAAAACAAAAAAAAAACGCCAGGCCTGCGCTGAAACCGCAGCACAGTCACAGCGAAAGCTGGAAGAGCGGCGTTTCTAGAGCCCGTTGTAAGCTCTCTTGGGGCTACAATACCAGTACACTAGAAAGGTACCCACTACGCCATAAATCACAATTTTTGGGAAGTTGGGAAGCACCTTCTAAGCCATTATTTGTCATTCTGCGGAGAAGCGAGGCACCAGCTACACATCTGTAAGGCATTATGTGAACTTTGTTGACGCGACCACTAATGACGATGAATAATTATGGCTCAGCTCTTTGTAATGGGTTGGAAGCTTTAAACGGTCCACCACTTATGTAATTTGCATTGGGTGATGCCCAGTCGCTATTTCCGTCTCCCGTCATGCTGTATAACATACGTTGACGTGAGAGAGAGACAGGGGGGAGTGAAGAACTTTACTGAGACCCCGAGGAAATGGATCATGCGCTTATGGGCTTCCTTGGCAACCAATACAAGTGCACTTTGCGACGAACCCACTACGATATAAATCATTGTTTTTTTAGAAGTAGGGCAGCAGGCACTGTGCCATTTTTCGTCATTCTACGGAAAGCGTTGGTACCTGCTAAACGCATGTAAGGCATTATGCGCACTTTATTGATGCTGTGCCTGATGACGATGAAGAATTATGGCAGTCCTTTGTATTGGGTTGTAAGCATTCAACAACCTACTCTTTGCGCAATTCGCATTGTGTGACGCCTGGGTACAGAATTCGCGTTGTGCGACGCTTGGTGCTTATTTTACTCTTCTACCACGCTATATTGCATTTGCTAATGTGGTTCCTTCCCGACATGAAGCCTATATAGGACCTTTTTGCAAAGAAATTTCAAGCACCGGCATGGCTCAGAGGTTTAATACTGGGCTTTCACGCAGAGGGCCCAGGTTCGAACCTCGTTCCATCCTGGAATTTTTTTCTTATTTCGTTTTTTTTTTCTCATTTCGAGCGATAATGGTTACGGACACCGGCGGCGGCGGCGGCGGCGGCGGCGGACAACTACGGCGCCAAAAACGGCCGGTGAAATGATCTCATAACAGCTGTCGCTGTAAAAAAGTAGCATATACAGCAACTCGCTGTCGGCTTCGCATGGAATTGATTCCCACAATGTGTGGGATCGCCCGGAATATTTTTAAAAGCTTTTCACTGTGGTTGTGGCCGTGGTGTTATAACGATGTCTCCTGCAAACTTGTACTCTTATTTGTCCTCGTAAGCATGGTATTGGTGTGGTAATGATTGTGTACTTAGCTTTTGTTGTGAAGGACCACAGAAAAAAGACTCATCTTGGACTTCAGTGCTTCTCAAAAATGTATTGACTGGATGCATTGTTGATATTGAAGAGATGTACACGACTTCAGTCCATTCTTCTCTCTACCAACCGTGGTAGCTTAGTGGCTATAGCATTGAACTGCTTAGCATGAAGCGTACACGCTTGAATCTGTCCATGACAGCCACACTAAAATGAGGGTGAAATGTAAAAACATGCATGCACTTTAAATGTGATTTAAGTACTAATTAAAGCTGCTGATGAGGTATAAATTATTCCAGAGTCCCTTGCTACACCATGCCTCGCTATGGTTTCCCAATTTAAAGCCCAAAATCTTCTCTTGTCTACTTTCTTTGTTAATTTTATCTCGGCAAAAACATGGTATGCACATGCTGTTCTGTGCTAACCCAAAAAGCAAGCTTCAGTTCTGGAAATTGGGATGTAATTCTTGATTTGTTCATTTCGTTTATATGTATAGTTCGCTCCTGATGATACCATAGCAAGGGCGTTCCATGGCCATATCATAAATTTTTAAAATAGATATTCATGCCAACATGGCTGCACAGCACAACTGAACGAAAAGAGAGGACGCAATGCATGCACTGTGGTGTGTCCTTTCCTCTGCCTTCGTTCAATTTCTGCTATGTAGCCATGTTGATATTGAATCACCAATACACCCAAGCTACAAGCTCTAACAACTATATTCATGACTAGGGCAGTTTCATCATGACTGCATGCTTCTGTGTCTTGTGCACCAGCACGTGCACTGGCACATTGGGCACTAGCATACTTTTCATAGAGATACAGCACAATCAGTTTTCAGTGGATATATATATATATATATATATATATATATATATATATATATATATATATATTTAGGCATCATATACTAGTAAATAAAAATGCAGTACCGCATAATTGTGCTTCATTATTCAAGACACACTTCTGTTGTCAGAATTAGATGCATGCTTAGACAACAAGTGTCTGTTGTACCACGAAACGTTGTCGTAGTACTACAAATTTTTGCCGCATTAGTTGAGGAAGACTTCTGTTGTTACACTTGAATACACGCTAAGGCAACTAGTTTCTGTTGTAGCACAACATATTTCTGTAGCACTACAAAATTTTGTCGCCTACTGCAGAGACATTCCTGTAGTAACAGCCGGGTGCCCATTGTGACGACACATTTTTATACAGTACTATAAACTTGAGCAAGACTTGTTGCTGGGCGAGTTGGTTGAAATCTATGGGGTACATTTTAGCGCAAACTGTGAAAGAAAGCACGGGAATAGAGTACAGGAAACCAGAAAGGTCGAGCGCTAATCTTCAACTGTTTATTCGAAAGGCGAAGCCAACAACAAATAACCATGCGCGCATGCGTGCACCAGTAAGGGAAAAAATCACACTTTCATATCAAATAGTTGCCTCTCGTTTTGGAACAGACAAGCAGACGTATCACTGATACAACTCGTGCCTCTCTTCTTAATATGGAACGTCTCCAATAACTTTCTAACCATTCTGCCCACTCGAAGTTAGTAAAGAGAGCTATCGCTACCAACTGCCTTGAGTCCGCCCTTATGAAGTCGTGTCCTCACGCCATGTAGGTTAGATTTGAGAACCAATTGGCAAGGCTATATGCAGCCGGCTTCCCGAGCTCGGTCGTAGTGGCCGTTTCGAAAACCCTTCTTCAGAAGGTGAAGGGCATAAAAAGGAAAACGGCTAGCCCTGTCCAAAAAGGAGGCAAGCCCGCAGTGGACCCGTACGTCCACCAACTTTCCCACAGCCTCAAGAAGGTTGCCAATAGATACCGTGTGCCTGTAGTCTTCTCGGCTCCACGCAAATTGGCCGGACTGTGTCCGCGAATTAGCCGCGTTGACAGAAAGTTCGGTTGCCAGAAGAAGCACGCCAGACCTTATGTGAAATGCACGACGGGCGTTGTATATGAGATACCGCTGTCGTGTGGGAAAACTTACGTGGGCCCAACTGGGCGATGTGTCAACGACCGAGCACGGGAGCATGAATTTTCCTTAAAAAATAAAGGAAACGCGCACTTGCCTGCCCATTGCGTAGCCTGTAATTGTGAGCCTCTGCTTCGTGAGATTCAGATAATAGGCTTCAGATAATTCAGATAACAGCTCTTCATACACTTCGCTGATAGCCGTTTCTGCTTGCCGCTATTGTAATTGGGTGGAGTCGATGCTCTGCTTGCCGACCAGCTAGCGGGATGCGATCGAATCACAAGAACTTCAACAGGAAGCTTCCACACAATGGTGCAGATACCGTTGTTAAGTTCTACCTTGCCCGTAAACGTAACACGGTTTTCGAAATACGCGATCACCGGACTGGTGTACATCAGCGAGAAGTTGGTAGCGACATCCTTTGCGACGCATCGTGTTTAGGTAGAGGAAATAAAACTGCAATTATTTATATACAGGGCTGGGCAGTATCGTGATACTCTTGTATCGCGATAGTATTTCAGAGATACTTTTGAGTATCTGTATTTCTGTATCGAGATACATTTGGAAAATGTATTTGTATCTCAGTAGTGAAATACATTTTGTATCTCCTGTATCGCGATACTATGCAGGACACGGGTATCTCGTTACATTGTTTTTTTGTGTCGGAAATGAGTTGAGGCGTTTTTCCATAGGGGGAATGACGTTTTTTTTATCTTTTTTGTGCCAAGACAAGCAAAGGCTCGCCGCCGGTCGCCGACAAATAGGGCGGCGATGGTTTGCCCTCAAGCACAGAATGGTCCATGTGGTGAAGCGCGCGACGCCGCAGACGGCAGAATCGCGGGTCAGTGTTATCGGCCTCTGCCGACGAAAGTCGCTGTCTCTCAAGGTCAGTGCTGCATGCCTAATTTTTTTCGGGTGGCAAGCCATTACTTCGCCACCCCCCGCGCGGATACCGCCTTGGAACTGGCTTTGCAATGCTTCGCGTGCGTTCAGTTTTCAAAGCGGCGGCACTTACAAAAGCAGTTCCCGTAGTGGCGGCGGAAGGGACTAGAAGATGACTATCTTTGACGCGCTTTCAGCCACCTCTCCAATGTCAGGGTGCGTTCCTAATTGATTACATGCGTGATACCGTCTTTTGTGGTAGCAGGCTCCCCCACCGCCGGAGCAGACTTCGCTTGTTGCAGCTTTCTGAAATGGGTGCTGGTACCGTCGGTGGTGGTGACAGCTTCATAGAAGCCGACAGGGTCAGTCGGCTTAGGATTCCGAAGATGGGGACATACTTCGGATTCTGAACAGTCAGAACAACCCAAGTGAGGGTGGAAATGTTTCGGTATCTAGATGACCCGAGAAGAGATATCGCCACGCTGCAGAGCAATCCGGCTATGAAGGCGGTATTTATTCACTATAACACGAATTTGTGCTCGCCTTCAGCGGTAGACACACCTTCTTTCTTTCGTGAGTCTTGTGCTGAGGCTGAACCGACGCTGTCTAGAAGACAGCCTATTTGAGAAGCCTACACAGCAACCTTCTCAGCAAAGCAGATATTCAAAATGTGTGCTTTTTCTCAATTCACTGGTGCTCATTTGTGATTTGAGTGATTTGCTTAAAGTGTGCCATGTCTAGCATTGCTTAGTTTGTTCGCCAAGTACGTCGATTTCGGTGGCCATTCCTTGTTACTGTTGCTGTGAAATAGTGTATTTTTATTGCAATTGATACTTGTAATTATGTCATTATTACTAATTATATACTTTGTCCGCCCCCCTTCCCTGCAATGTCTTAATGGCGCTGAGGGTACTGTAATAAATAAATAAATCAACTGAACGTTTTCATGCGCTGTTACTTTATTTACGACATTATGCTGCCCTAATAGGTGTCTTTGCGTAGTATGAGCATCCTTGAAATAAAAAAAAAGTATTCGAGTATCTGTATCGCTGTAACTGTATTCCGGAATACTTTTTTCTTCTTATTGCAAAAGTATCTCCGAAATATCCCGCTACGTTAAAGGTAAATGTGTCTCAGTATCTGTATTTTAGGCTTCCAATTCATGTGTTTCGATATCTGTATTCCGGAATACTTTTCTGAGTATCTCTGCCCAGCCCTGCTTATATATCTACATATCTGCTGGCGTAAAGGGTTCGTTAGCGACGCACACACAAATGCGCGATCTTTTTACAATTTCTCTTTCATGAGAGAGCCCAGTAAACGTGTCAGACGTGTTCTAGAGTTGCACGAAGTGCCGCAGGACACCGCCGCTATTCACACTATATTGTCACTTAAGCTCCGATTACCTGGGGATTAGTAACAGTAAAATATTTAGAGAAGAATAAAAAAAGAAAAACAAATATATCTAAGTAAAATAGAAAAGCGGTTCTGTATCAAACGCAGCGAATAACTATAGGAACACGATACATGCGGCACCCCTAAGAGCTAATAATAACTGTTGCGTTTAACGTCCCACAGACCCACGCTATGGTAATGATCGATGCCATAGTGGAGGGCTCCAGAAATTTCGTCCGCATGGCGTTCGAAAACTTAAATATAAGCACACGGGCATTGAACTGCAGCCGCCGCGACCTACGGGTTAGCAGTCAAGCAACATAACTACTAGACTACCGCTGCGGGTAACCCCTAATAGCTAAGAGAATTAGGCAATTAGGGTAAGACCACAGAAAATTCATTGCCTATGTAAAACAGCGTAAACCGACACGATGAGAAGCTAATTAGAAAAACGGAGCATTTTGTCTAACAATGTTCCTACAATCCCTTTGCTAACATCTTTTAGATGGCCGCTAATAATTTACGTTAATATAAAGAAAATTCAATTTCGCTCTATTACTAAGCAGTAAGCAGAGTTTTTGTTACTTGCTCCAAGCACGCGCCGATTATTATATATTTGTTTTCAACGTCGCCTTCACATAACAGTAAGCTCAGGTAGAATATAAGTCTGTAAGCAGTAGCAGAAACGATGCAGACAGCTAAAAGCCAGCATAAAGCAGATATCTTACATTGCCAGCATGGTAAAGACATATTGCCGTAAGCAGACTTGAAAAAACCATTACAGAGACATATATAGGCAATGCATGGGATGGAAATGGACAACTTAGAAAGAACTGGTGCTCACAATCCAATTAGGATTTTGAAAGCTCACTAAATAAAAGAAAAAGAGACGTACGCCTAAATAGCTTCTATTAAGCGAATGCTTGTTCTGTTCAATCCAGCACCGAGGTCCTTCAAATCGTCGATGTGTGAAAACCACGAGACGCAAAACAACCCATTTTCATGCTTTCTTCAGACTTCTTAACGAAGCACAACGCAATACAAAATCGACAAGGACACTACAGCGGCATCAGACTCTGTGCAAACAAAAGACACCGCACGCATTGGAATACGTGGTATAGGACAGTGGCTAAGAGCCAAGTGCCATAGCATTGACACAACTAAAAGAAAAAAAAGTAACCGTTAAAACAAAATGTCCTCTGGACGTAGACGTTCGCGCGTTTGTCTGTCGAGATGACGCGAGCGCCACCACGTGACTCTGCTCCCTGAATAGGGGCACTCAGAGCTCATCCCTGCCGTCGCTGGAAAACTCTCGCGAAAAGGCAACATAATGTCACTATCTTTAGCTTTAATATGGTGTTTAGTGGGAGCAGTATCGGCTTGAGCAGCGGAGTTCCACCAATGTTTGTTGTTTTGCACCGTGGTGTTGCGATCGCAGTGTCTTGTATCTTAAGATACACGATACATTTTCCAATGTATCGGAAATACAGATACCGATACACGTCTCGCGATACAGATACAAGATACCCAAAGAGTATCTAAGATAGTATCGAAGATACATGTATCTTCGATACTACCCAGCACTGGATCGGCGCTTTGCAAGCTTAGTAGAATGGCTGAAAGGAATCGGCTTTCGAATTCGAGTGTGGTCGTGTAGATACTCATGCAGCAAAGTGGTACGCTCAAGCTTGCTTTTATGAGCCAGGAGTCCTAACGATAACGGGCATGCGAGGGATGAAAGAAAAAAATTGCGGTCATATTGGCGGAAAATGAACCATATTGATTTTTTCTGCACGGCCTCAAGCCTATCTATGTGAAATGCAGTGTAGGGTGACAGTCATGGATGAAAAGAGAAGTGGCACAAGAATACAAACAGAAGACAAGAAGTAGATGGCAGACCACGCGAGCAAGAAAGAACAATGGAAGACGCGAAAGATTCCAGAGGTGCGCGTAGGGAACGCCATATTGGAGGGCTGGCGCGCCCAGGGAAGAACGTGGTCGCCAGGATTTCTTCGTGAAGTTGTGTCTTCTTTTAACATCTTGCATACACGGGTTTCATTAGAATACTTGAGTGGAGTTACACGCAAATAATAATATAAAGATCTTACCTGTACCTTTGTATCGCGAAGTCTATAGGATCGGGCTCGAAGGGAATGTCCTAAAGAGGGTTAAGAAGATGCCATTAAGGCCGTCAATAAAGTCATTTTTGTTCCATAGCAACACACTTCCTGTCAAGCCTTGGCTCGAGGAGAAAGGACTACTCGTACTCTGGAGTGTAAATTGTACAATACGTAACAAACCAGAAACGATAAAACACATATTTCTGTATTGCTGGGACGCAGCATTTCTATGGAACATTCTTCAACATACTGTAAATAAAGAATTACCGATTACTCCCTCTGATATTTGCTTCTTTTCTGCAGATACAAATGGTTTATATGGTTATGCTAGTATGCATGAACAGCATATCGAAACCGAGAATGGTGGTACAAAACCCTAATCCAGACGCTCGTTCCGCTAGAGAGTATTTCATTGAATATGCAGTATAAATAAATCTGTCGAGTTCAGGAAGAACATCCAATATGGATGTCTATGTTAGGTGACCTGGTTTAATAGAAGCGATTTTAAATGTGTGACAGGTCGACCTTTTCTAAATGGCACCATCATTGTTATGCGCGTTTTTTTTGTATTTTGTGGTTGAACATGTATGTTTCTGACATCAAATTGAAAAGTACAGGTAATAAAGAAAAACAAATAGGTGGAGCTCTGTGGAGGACGGCTGAAGATCGGGCAGTCTGGCTCCTGACCCCTTACTGTAGTCACACAAGACTACTTTTGCAATGGGCGTTTGTTTAGCCGACAGAGGACACCATCAACAGTACACACGGCAATTTACCTTTGAACTACACCCTTGCGTTGCCTCACATTTTAGAACAAAAAATTGACGGCTCTGGCCTCCATGGTGTCTTCATGGAACACATACGGGTCCCGAAACGTCCGTGCGTTTTCACCTTCACATGGTCAGTGGCCACCGCTTCATCATCATGCAATGCACTTAGGCCATTTTGGAAAATGCTCAGTGTTCAACGGAACAAGTGAACAAGAGAAAACTGTTTAATGTTACCATAAATTGTAGCTATTTTGTGCTGTTTCATTTAGTCATACAAATTCAAGTGCCGGTGGCACCTGCATTTGCACGAATAATTTTTTGTGCATTTATTTCATGCCAACGTAACAGTACGTCAGTTAAGCAACGGACACTAAAAAGAAACTATATATATATATATATATATATATATATATATATATATATATATATATATATATATATATATATATGAGAACTAACAGACAATAATGCCAAGGAAAGTATAGGGGACGTTTTTAGTTTGTAAATGTAAGGTAAATGGGAAGAAAGAAAAGTGGACGAAAAGATAGCTTGCCGCGGGCAGGGACCGAACCTGCGACCTTCGAATAACGCGTCTGATGCTCTACCAACTGAGCTACCGCGGCGGCCATCCCATCGTCCACTTTATAGGGTATATACGTACATTTAAACGTGGGAGCGTCAGTCAGCGCCGCCAGTAGCCATGACGGCGAGTGTGGAACACTCTTTTTCTGCCTGTTGGCGTCACGTAGCACGTGAACTTATTACGAGCTGGCAGCTGACCAATAATCCCTCGCATACTACCTGAAAGCATCAAGTCTGCCAGAACGAGACCCTCGCTATGAATGAAGGAAAGAAGTGTTAATCTTAAGGGCTCGTTTTCTTTGTTATACACATTATTAATGAGAACTAACAGACAATAATGCCAAGGAAAGTATAGGGGATGTTTTAGTTGTAAGTGTAAGGTAAATGGGAAGAAAGAAAAGTGGACAAAAAGATAGCTTGCCGCGGGCAGGGACCGAACCTGCGACCTTCGACCTTCGTCTGTTAGTTCTCATTAATATTGTGTATAACAAAGAAAACGAGCCCTTAAGATTAACACTTCTTTCCTTCATTCATAGCGAGGGTCTCGTTCTGGCAGACTTGATGCTTTCAGGTAGTATGCGATGGATTACTGGTCAGCTGCCAGCTCGTAATAAGTTCACGTGCTACGTGACGCCAACAGGCAGAAAATGAGTGTTCTACACTCGCCGTCATAGCTACTGGCGGCGCTGACTGACGCTCCCACGTTTAAATGTACATATATACCTATAAAGTGGACGAGGGGATGGCCGCCGCGGTAGCTCAGTTGGTAGAGCATCGGACGCGTTATTCGAAGGTCGCAGCTTCGGTCCCTGCCCGCGGCAAGCTATCTTTCCGTCCACTTTTCTTTCTTCCCATTTACCTTACATTTACAACTAAAAACATCCCCTAAACTTTCCTTGGCATTATTGTCTGTTAGTTCTCATTAATATTGTGTATAACAAAGAAAACGAGCCCGTAACACTTCTTTCCTTCATATATATATATATATATATATATATATATATATATATATATATATAGGGTTTCGAAAGAATGTTCCTGGCTATTGGTTTAATTATATGAAAGTTTTTCACTGTGACTAGTTTTCTTTCATATATATATATATATATATATATGGCAGGCATGGTGGTGGAATGGCCGCAGCGTTGCAAGTAGACAAGTAGATCCTCCGTGAGAAGTCACAACGTTATTTCGACGTTTCAGCCAGAGTCTGGCCTTCATCAGGAAGGCCAGACTCTGGCTGAAACGTCGATATATGGTTTGACCTATTGTATCTCCACTGCGAATAATTTCAGCATCACAGGTAGTTCAGTAAAAGGGAAATAAAGGGAATTGTACTTTTCAACTTCAAGCAGACACTTTAGCAGATGCGCGTTTCTGCAACATCTCGAATACCTTCTTTTTTGCGTATTTTGGCCCAATTGCTTCGATAGAACTTTGTTAAACCTGTTATATTAGGGCTTTGGGTCTGTAAGAGAACAATGACAATTTTTTTTTGATAAACGATGACACAGGCCGAGGGAGGTGCCAGCAAAATCTGTTGATGTCACGGAGTAGCTGGTGCGGCAACTTCTATGGGGTGCCGCCTCCAGTTTCATCTTTTAGCCCATAATATCGCTTACCAATGACAGAAAGCAGAGATGGTTGGAAGGGATTTCTGATAAAAGGCGGTAGACATCAACACGTGGAAACAAGAGAAAAGTCAGGACAACACAAATGCTGAATAACCTTATTCGGCAATCCGGTTAGTCGGCTTTGTTTTGTCCCAACTTCGTTGTGTGCGTGTTTGCATACCTAGCGTCTTTTATCATGAATGACCGAGCATCTTCTCGCAGTAAGTGTCATGCGCTCATTATTTTGAAGTTCTATGCACCAAACGACAGAAACCGTATTTCTCTTCAGAGTTATTTCAAATGGTTCCTGGCACATTTTGATTAAAGATGGCTGGCAAAAAAGCAATATAGAGTCTCAAAATACACAGCGAGGAAAAGCCATTGTCTTACTTTGCAGTTAATTGAGTTTGCACACCCGTTTTGGGAAAGAACTGCTCAATCGTTACGGGCATCATGTCGACGATGAGTACGTGCTCCTTTTTGCATATCTTGATATGGTTTAAGCGTTTGGTCAAAGTGATTGCAACTGGTTTCATTGATAGTATTGCTACAAATAGCAGAAAAAAGCAATGTTTTTCCTTTTATTGAATTTTGTAGTAGCCTGCATGGAGAAGTTCATCGAAACATACCCCATGCGCCCGGCTGCACCACCTACAGAAAACGGCCTTGCTCCCACCTGCAAGCACGTGCACAGTTACCTTATGATGCATGCGAGCAGGGTGCGCGTATTAGGCATAACAGCACGAAGAACAAATAAGCGCGAGCAATTTGGGGCAAGACACACAGTGATTCCGTGCTGCATGAACATGTGGCTGCATATTTTCTCAGTAGTAGCATGTAGTGTTTAAGCTCAGGGGTAGGAGTAATCAGGTTCGGAAGCGCAATGACTGTATTTTTTTATTACTGTGCAGTTCGACATGATTCGATTCGACATGATTCGACACCCACCATTATCTACCAACATCTCCCATTGCCCAGCTTACGCTCAGCCAACTTACGCTCCAACTTACCCTTAGCGTGTGCCCATCACCAACCGTTCAACCATGAATTGTTACCCAAGATTCAACTACCGTCGGCCCACCACCCACCAAGCACCATCACAACAAAGTACAGTTGAGCGTTGATTTAACGAAGTGATGGGACCCGCGAATTAGTTCATTAAATCGGAAACTTCGTAACACCGATAGAACGACACATTTTGCTTGAGAAAACGGCAAATTGATTGCCTTGTGAAAAAGCTTGTGATTTTTGCCTGCGCGCACTTCGTGAGGAGCGGGAGCACACAATTCTCGTACCTGGCCAGTGAAATCAAAGCATCCTCGGCACTCGTGCGCTGCAGCAATCCGCCTCACCTGGCTTGGTGTGGGCGCAGAAACTTCGACAGCGTCCGTATCGTTTGCGTCTTCAAACTCCTCTTCTGCGCCAGCATCCAGAACTTCTATTGTGTCAGTGTCCGCGCCTGCACCGGCTATTGTCGTCTGCGTCCGCGTCTGCCCAGCCTGAGAGCACACTGCCAGACTGCGTCTAGAATTTATCGCGTGTATAATGTCTGGCAGCACACTGCCAGACGTCCCACCCTATAAAAAAATCCGTATGAACGGAGACAGCAGATGCGGAATTACTTAAAATATAGAATGCCGTATCACCGTATTATGCAGAAATCGATAAGATGCAAGCTCCCAGTGGCACGGGACAGACCGGTGACACTGGTTCAGAGGTCACCTGTAGGCCGGATCTAATAACGTCGCTCATCCGCTGTGTCATAGTTGGATAAACTTGAGACCGCGGCAGCAGCAAACTGACAATCACTCTAAAAAATTCGGCAGTCCCACGCCTTGTGGGAATAGGTTTCATGCTAAGCAATCAGCGAGTAGTTGTGTATAACGCATTTTTTCGCTTTGAGCTAAGCGTTACGAGGTGGATCGGCGTGTTTTGTAAGCGTAGTAATTGCGTGCCCATCGTGGCCTGACCAGGCACGTCAACTACACTGGTGTTTCAAGAGTAACCTATGGTCTGACGTGACGTCAGCACTCACTTTAGAGTACAAACGTCAGTATTATTGAAACGAAGTGCACTTTGTGGTGCGATGATGTGAATATCACATGTAAATTTCGGTATTGTGTCCTTCTCAGGTCGAGCAACGCTTTAATATAGCTTGCTGAATCATCGAAATAAAAAAGTACAGTTTATTAGGCTTGTATAAAAGCGGAGCCAACACTAGAACCACTATTTACGTTAACCTGTCATGGGGCCTCAATCATGGGAGTGAATATGTAATGTTTATTGCTTTGTCATAGATTGAAATAGTCAGCACTGCACCTACCATTGGCATGCACCGACATTACGCATGCCTGGGGTGTTTTCGAAAAGCAGTTTAAAGACCTAGCGTGGCGATAGGGTAGAATACCTGACTGCCACGCACAATGCTTGGGGGCGATTCCTGCTGGGATCCTGATTTTTATTCTTTCCATTCGTAGGATCAACGCTGCCGATGTCGGCTTTTCTTTACGCTCTCACTATTAAGTTACCAATGTTGGTTCTCGACGTTCCTGGGAAGATATAAACACTCAATCACCTGTAGCGCATATCGGCCCGTGGTTACGGGCGTGTGCCACACATGTCTGGAGGTAAAGGTTCGACGACATACGCGACAGGATAATATTAAAGGCGAAATATTTCTTAGTGAACCATTGGCACTTCGAGCGTTTCCAGCCATCCACCTATCTAGCCGGCTACGTCTGCATGCTCTCATGATCGCATCCTTGACTTGGTGTAGACCAAAATTGGCATTAGAGGCAACCCCACCCCCCCACTGAGAAAAGTTAAGGGGGCGGAGCACCCCCTCCCCCCATTTTCGGCAATGGTCATTGTCGGCGACAGACTGGGAAACTAACAAGTCAGGCAAAGTTTTACTTGAGCGCAGCAAGCACGTAATTATGTAATAGTATTTGTCCTACGAATCTACCGTGACGACTGTTCCTCCGTGTTTCATGACCACGCACTATTGGCTCTTTACGGTGCAGGCTGCCTATGCGACGCCTTCGAGCCTTGCGCTCGAGCATGGCAGAGGAGGCTACCGCTCAACAGGCACTCTATAACATTAGTCATTAGGACAATCTGTCATAACTTTATTTTGTTCTGCCTGGCCTGAAACTTACGTAATCGGCGACGAAAATAAGGGCGGGAACCAGTAACGGTTTTCTAGCGCGGACAAATGTTGTTCTTGTATCAGGATATTTTGTTTCTTTCGTTGAAAACGAAGAGCATCGCTGCTGTTCCACATCCAAGCTGCTGTGAGTTGATGCCTGTGCAGAAGTGTCAAGTATTTTAGTTGTGCCGAGCCAGGAGAGCTAAGAAAGCTTCCCGCTTTAGTATCCGATTAAACCTGCTGCACCTTGCTTATCATAAGGTAGCCTGCAGCGATCGCGGCGGCTTGTAACAATGCGATAAATAAGGCAGTGGACTCGAGCACATTGAGAATCTTAGCTTTCAAGTTTGCTCCATAATTGATCAACCTGACCAGGGAGACAGGGGCGTAGCCAGGGGGGGGGGTAGGGGGTTCAACCCCCCCCCCCGAAAATTTTCAGTTTTGCTTGCATATATATACACGCGCACATAAAAACGCACGCACGAACATACATAAAGTATGGTAAACCCCCCCCCCCCCAAAAAAAAAAAAAAATTCTGGCTACGCCCCTGCAGGGAGATGATTAGCATCCACGGTTTTCTGGACTACTAATAATGCCCACCTGCAAAGGATTGCGTCTGTTCCTAACTATGTTTATAATTTTCTCTACACCTCTCTCAGCAAGGATGAGTTCACAGAGAGTTGTATACGCGCAAAAAGAGCTGAGCATTGTTATACCACGTCTGAAAGTATCTATTATACCCATATGAATCCGTCTCACCAGCTGCTATAAGTAGCCGCTGCCAATGTGACAGGCGGGCAGTGTTCTTAAATTACGTTCATAATAAGACGCTGTTCGGCTATTCCAAAAAAAAAAAAAAATCAGTTACTGTTCACCATAGTAATTCATTGTTGATTTCGCACACTTCATTTCAACGCGGCGAATTTTCGCAGGCTTGTGACGTCACATAAAATACTAATAACATTTTAAGTAGTAACTGTAGGTTAAAAAAATCACAGCATATCCACGTGGTGAATGATGATGAGTGGGGCGAAGCGAACTCGCGCTGCAGCACGGCAATGGCATTGGCGCGAGCGTGGTCCTTCTTGATGGAAGATATTGTGACTAGATTGTTTTAGAACCGCAATCTGTCAAACACACCGCAACCATGGCCGAAACTCTTATCAAGGAAGTCCCGCTGGAAGCGCGCGTCGGCGCCTTCGGGCAGAGCCCGCCTGATGCGTTTTGCAGCCACTTCACGTGCTCGCACAGCCTCGGGCTCTGCCTGCCGGTACGCACGCTTTCTCGCCGCTTCACGGTCCTTCACGTTTTGAAGATCCAATTCGCGCCGCAGACGTGCAGCTTCGGCCTCGCGGGCTCGAACGGCGGGGTCTTCGCGCCAGCAGCTTCGGCCTCGCGGGCTCGAACGGCGGAGTCTTCTCGCCGCAGCTGTGCAGCTTGTCGAGCAGCTTCGGCTTCGCGGGCTCGAACGGCGGAATCTGCTTCGCGGC
Organism: Rhipicephalus sanguineus; assembly: GCF_013339695.2. Taxonomy (NCBI): domain Eukaryota; kingdom Metazoa; phylum Arthropoda; class Arachnida; order Ixodida; family Ixodidae; genus Rhipicephalus; species Rhipicephalus sanguineus. The sequence goes on along the minus strand of NC_051184.2, from coordinate 129,796,822 downwards.
GTCGACGTGCAGCTTCGGCCTCGCGGGCTCTCACCTCAGGATTCTGTCTGCGAGCGCGCGCTGCCGCCGCCTTCCGTGCCCTCCGTTCCGCAGCCTCGTCTGCCATCTGGCGGCTTCGAGCTAAAGAGAAAGCGTGCCAAGAGGGAGCCTCATGGCGCGTTACTTCTGAAATGTCTTCGGGTGTCGTTGAAAACACGAGACGTAGTAAAGAAGAAAGAAAGCCACACAGGCGAACACACACGAGAGTGTCACTCGTCAACGTCGTCGTCTTCTTCTACTGCATACCAGAACGCGCGCAGTAAAGAAGAAAGAATGCCACACAGGCAAACACGCACGAGAGTCTCACTCGTCAACGTCGTCTTCTTCTTCTACGGCATACCAGAACGCGCGCTTAACACGAACTAGAAGTGACATTACAAACAAACAAACCTACAAACGGAGGATGGACAGACCCACGGCATAGGGAGCTTCGCCCCTAAAAAAACAAATAGGCGATCCTCGAATTGCAGGCCACGAGAAATGGTTTGTACTGCTATGACGCACCTCTTATGAGAAACAATTACTGCTTCTCAATGTACCGTATCTTTTAAACAAATATCAGAAGCAGGGTATTGATTTAACAATGTCTGTAAAAAACACGGTTGATCCCTCCTTCATAGGAATCGGAATAACACGAAATTAAAGTATGCCCTTACAGAAGCAACTGAATGCTTACTGTACATTGATATAAGAGAGTTTGCACAATGTATATTGATGTCTGGCAGCTACTGGCACCGTTTAACGTGTATGCACCCACTTTGATGATTGGTGGTACATCTCCATCCCGACGACTAACGTCCATGTAAATGGATAAACAAACCCTTGTGGTAGCTGTAGTAGCTAACGGTGAAAGCGTAAAGAGAGAACGAGGTGTGATAGCTATAAGAGCGTCGCATATTGGACGCAGAACTTGGTCGCCATCCCGAGGCATGTTAAAATGTGATTGAACACCACAGCCGGACTAGAGAGAAACGCAAAGCGCGTCGTGCCGCCCCGCGAATTTTCCCGGGGCGAGCGCGTGAGCATGGAACGCGGTGTTACAGCCAGGTGAGGCAGGCGCGCGTCGCAAAGCTATTTTAGGGGCGAAGCTCCTTAAGGCGGCACCCGTTCGTCCCTCGTAGTCATCGTCGTCGTAGTAGTAGGTAGTAGTAGTAGTCGTAGTCCGTAACAAGTCTTACGCTTTGACCTCCAAGGTGGTGCCGGTGGGAGATTTTTCCTGTGCGTTGTTGAACAATAAAAAATTCGCAGCGTGCGCGTTAACTAAAAGCCGAATTCTTCTGTTTCTCATTCCCCATTAGCAGCCATTGGCATGTTCCAATAGGAAACGTTAGTAGAAGTAGAAGTGTAAGTGTTAGCTAAAAGCCGACTTCTTCTGTCTCTCATTCCCATTAGCAGCCATTGTTTACCTCCAAGGTAGTGTCTGCTGAGATTTCTCCTGTGCGTGATTAAACAATAAAAATTTTGTTCAAAACGCCGTTGATTGATGAAATAAACCAACGAAAGACGCCAGATGTTTTGTAAAAGGAGAACGAAAGAACGCCAGATGTTTCTAAAGCAAAACGAAAAGACGCCAGCTGCTTAACGAAAAGACGCCAGATTTTTCTAAAGCAATTGTTTTCTAAACAATGAAAATTCACAGCGTACATGTAAAATTAAAGTGAGCTGCAAGTCGTCATAAATCATCGAACCTTTAGTATAAACGCGCCCGATCTCACGTCGGTGATGATGTACTGGGCAGAATTCACGGAAGATTCACGGTTTACCAATGAACCTCCGCAGCTTCGCCCACTCATCATCATTCACTCCGTGGATATGCTGTGATTTTTTGCTTTGTATTAGCGTGATGCTCAGCGAGGCCGACGCTTTTACGACGCTTGGCAAAGGTCGCCACCTCGCGGTGTGTTAAGGCATTGACAAAGTTCAACTTCTCTTAAAAACGCGCCGAATGGAACGGACGCGTAACGCGTTGCAGGTGCTAGTCGCGGAGACCACAGCAATGACGAATTACTTTACCTTACCACTCCCAGAGGTCAACACCACCCAGCTGACCGGGAGAGTGGTAGATATAAAAGGCGCGTTCGTAAAGCTTTCAGAGACTGTGAACATGGCGCAGGGGATAGCGTGCCCGGCATCTGTTGTTGCTGACCGAGCGGTCGTGGGTTCGATGCCCGTTGACGGTACCTTTTTTTCTTTGACATCTGATTGTGTATATTTTTTGGCGTCATTTCCGTGACGGAAATACGTCACTGAAGTCTTGGTGGACCCCGGAATAAAACACTTTCGTGTTAAAAAATAGTTGCGCGAATATTTGATACCTGAACTGTACTAAACGGTGCTATCTGTTTTTACCGCTGCACACTTGTTTCATTGAACAAAGCAATATTTTTTTTAATATTTGTGCTGTAACATTAAATCTATATAAACCTGTTTAAGGCCAGCATGTTTAAATGTAAGTATCGTGATCCGACGTCATTACATTTAAGTATACTTCTCCTTCCATTTATGTACGCGCGTGTATACAGTGTGTATGTATGTCATATGTTTACCAATATTCTTTGCTTTTACTACTTTATATATCCTTTGTTAGTTATGTGCGCTTTTCGCCTGGGGTTACCCCCAACTATTAGGTTGGAAAGAATTCGGCAGATCCCACGTACCATGGGAATCGATGTTTGCGACGCTTGCGCAGGAAGGTGACTGCGTCGCAATTTTTCACATTGAGCGAAACGGTACGGCATGACGCTAGATAAATGTGCAAATGGTATACGCACACACATATTCTGAAGAGTCGTAGATGTGCTATATAAGCAGTTGCGCTAATGATATGTGCTATATAAGCAACATAGATGTTACCAACACCAGACGCAGTAAGCTGATATGTAGTGCTCAAATTCTTCAATAGTGGATAGCGTGAGTTCGAATAGGACAATGAAGGAACACAGAAGCACAGGACAGGCGCTACTCGCAACCAAGCTTTATTCAGAAAAGTTTCCCTAGATATATACACAGCCGAGTGGCACGAGCAGGCGCACTGCACGTACGTTACAGTCACAGTTGCAGTTGTTAGAGTTTCGTTACAGTTGTTATGCTTATACTTATCCGTCTTCAGGGAGAATGCACGCACATTTCACGAACCCGTGTGCACTCGTGGAAGGGGCTCTTGGCAGTTCTTTAATATGGTCATCATCACCGGGATCGTGCAGTGAGCAACAGCAGCTGGACAGGACATATCGGATCCGTTCATGATCGCGGCTACGAATGGTCTAAGTTCAGTGAAGTGCGAGGTATACTAGAGCTGGTGAAAAGCAAGGATGGTTTTAACGAAGAAATGATATATGATGCCTTCTGTGCTGGACGTGGCGCCGAGGTCCTGTGATGCCCTGTCCACATCCAAGCCGTCTTTCATGCCCTCTAAGAACCAGGCTTTGTTGGGTTTTGATAGACCAATGCTGAAGTCACCGGTAATCATGAGGGACATGGTCCTCTCGGCAGACTTATTTTAGGAAGCACTGACTCGGTTTTTGCGTAATCTACGTGGCCGACGTTGTGGACCCAGTGGACGAGTGGGTGGTAGCCCAGTGTCTTCCAGGGGCCCTCTGTCTTCAGTTACCTAACATTCTTTGCGTCTGCCACTGTGGTGTGGTGATTACAGTGCTTGGCTGCTGACCCGGAGGCCGCGGGTTCGATCCCGGCCGCGAAGGTCGCCTTTCGATGGAGGCGAAATGCTAGAGGCCTGTGTACTGTGCGATGTCAGTGCACGTTAAAGAATCCCAGTTGGTCAAAATTTCCGGAGCCCTTCACTATGGCGTCTCTCATAATCATCTAAGAGGACAGACTTTTGGGCTAGAGTGTTCGTTACGTTCATTGAAGCCATAGCGCTGATAAGACAGGGACCACAGAAAGAGGACAGGACATGCGCTACTCACAACTGAATCTTTATTTCGGAAATATGTTGTTCTTATATAGCATTGAAAAGACAGCAATCGTCACCACAAAACCGTATCACAAGCGCAAGCCTGCATCATCCAGATACGCGATTTCCTTAGCACTGAGAGCAATCGAGGGCGCACTGACACAATTGGTATCTTCTCTAGCAATCAACCATGCCTCGACAATTTCCCGCGTATCTTTATCAAAGTTGCTATGCAGAACTACGCACTCATTGAACACAGGTCGGCAGCCGCAGTCACTACAATGCACTGATACATGCCCGTCGCGGTAACAGTTAAGCTTCTGTTTGTGCTGTCTGAGCCTATCATTCAGGCATCTGCCCGTGTGCCCGATATATACCTTGCCGCACGAAAACGGAAATCTATAAACAACACTCTGAGCACAGGCCACGAACGGGCACTGATGCTTCTTCGCGCATCCTCGGCGTTTCTTGTGGAAGGGGTCAGAACCCTTACAAAGGCTCACTAATGTCTGTGGAGCTGAAAACAACACATCTACTTCCGCTTTGCTGGCCACCTTCTTAAGGTTGTGGGATAGCCCATACATATATCACACAGAAACGTACTTCCGCCTGGCTTGACTGCGCCTGCTCGAGCTTGCCGGTTCCTTTAACTTTCTTAACGCCTCCTCTGCCACTGACAGGAGCACGTGAGCAGGATAGCCTGCATCCAGCAGCCGCTCTTTTTGTCTGCAGAAGCTGAACTGCATTCGGTGGGGTAGTAGCGCACGTCCTGTCCTCTTTCTGTGGTCCGTGTCTTATCAGCGCTATGGCTTCAATGAGCTCATAATCATATCGTGGTTTTGCGAGGTAAAACCCCGACAGTTATTATTACTATCAATTTACTTCCGTGTCAGTGTGTATGTTCGCGGTTACTGCATTGATTGAGACTCTGTTATCACCTGTGGCACATACCCGCATAACATGAACTCTGGTATGCGGGTACGTGCCACACGTGAAGGGAGGGAAAGGGGTTCATGACGTACGCGACAGGTATTTTGCGTTTTTCGTGTCATCACCAGTGAATCGTGTTCATCATACATTCATCCAATGATATGCCAATTTTGGTATATTACAACCTATGGAGACGACCGGGAGAGCGCCCAGACGTAGGCGGCTAGATAGATATATAGATAGATAGATACGTAGATAGAAACGGCCAAAGTGCCTGAGGTTCGCTAAGTAATGCTCCGCATTTACTAAACTTCCTTGATTCCTGAAGGAGGCGGTTTTATGGCACACCGGCAATTTTTGACAAATAGCGAAGAACAAATGACCAACGATACGCTGTATTGAAGATAGTTTATTGCTTTTTACGTAGGCGTGCGTAAGTGGTCATTACGCGGTGGATCCCTTAAGTGTCATTTGTTGCGTCGTGTTACGAGCAGGTGCTGTGAGCATGACCCAAAACGTTTTGACCAATCATTAACAGCTCACGATATATACGGACGGAAGGAAAGAATGCGGGGTAGTTTAACGTTATAATCACACACATTTTTTCAAAGAAATGTTTAGCTTACACTGTTTGCGTAAGCGTATTCACTTGGAGGTGCTGAAGGGGACGAATCATGGGCCACTTAACCACATTTCTCTCCACACCCCGCTCAAGCTGGTAAAAAGAGGGTAAGGAACGACACATACTATATAAATTCGTAGCCATTCATAATCTTAAATACAGAACCAGCTCAATGTGGTTTCCATCAAAATTACTCGACTGAACTTGGTCTTCTTCAGAAAGGCTTGATATTATAGGGCTCTAATATACTGTAAAAAATTTCGCACTCGGCTTACTCTGAAGACTTCCGCGAAGTACCTTGCATTTAAAGCCGCATGTTTTATTTAATATTAATAATACTATGTTGGGGTTTTACGTGCCAAACCACGAAACGCTTATGAGGCACGCTGTAATGGAGGGCTCCGAAAATTTTGACCGTCTGCTGTTCTTGAGCGTGCACTGACATCGCACAGAACACGGGCCTCTGCCATTTCGCCTCCATGGAAATGCGACCGCCGAGGCCAGGATGAAACCGCGACCTTCGAGTCAGCAGCCGAGCACCGCAACGGCTACACCACCGTGTCAGATGGAATGCAAAGATGAAGAACAGGTTAACTGTGGCTGTACTTTTTAAAATTGGCGGTAATTTTTCCATAATGTTATCACACACTGCTGTGTTGTCGCGGTATAGGGCGGCCCAGCTTACACAATCTGTTTGGGCAGCTTCTTTCTTTATATATATATATATAAATATATATATATATATATATATATATATATATATATAGAGAGAGAGAGAGACTGCACGACACTCGCCCCCCCATGCCCCCACTAGCGATCGAGTTGGTACGCCACTGATGGCCAGCAACCAATAGCTCGTCCGTCACGATGTAGCAACCAAGTTTTCTGCCCACATGACGAACGCGGCTGAAAGCCCTTCATCTTCAACAGCGTTGTGTATCAAGCTACAAGGAATTGCATCAAGCTAGAAGGAAGCTGCTGAGGGCCGCATTCACATGTGGACAAAAGCGTCCTCACTGACTGATGCATAATATAATTGTTGCGGTTTATCTTCGCAAGACAGCCGTATGATTATGAGGGATGCCGTAGTGGAGGGATCTGGAAATTTCGACCCCCTGGGGTTCTTTATTCCACCTAAATGCAAGTACACGGGCATCAAGCAGTTTGCCCTCCATCGAGGATTCGGCTACCTTATGGACAAAGCATTCTGGACAGCACCGCCTCGTTTATGTTGTCTCTTAATGCTGCTTTCGCTTTTTGGCTCGGTACTTTTGCGGCACTTCGCGTATCGTCCAAATGAAACGGGTTGCGGCAAAATGTGGCCGCGTTAACGCTAGTTGGATGCCATTAAAAACTCCACATGCTTGCCGGAAACAGGAAGCGCGTTCGAATTATCCAATTTTTCGAATGAAGAAGGGTTCAGTTAAGGAGCTCACCCCTTAAAATTATTTCCACCAATTTTGTGACGGTGAAGAAGGCAACAGTAATAGTTGTAAAAAATGAATTCTTACTGGGCGACCAGTATACAGCAAAAAAGGAAACACTGACAGCACGACAGCGGCAATCGCGATTGTCGGTCCACATTTTTTTTATCTGGGAGTGAAACGCGTTGTCATTTATGCATGCAACATGCGCAGGGGCGATGAAAAGAAGCGTGAACAGCGCGGCGTACTGTGTTCACTTTGCTCTGACCTTGGTGGCAATAAAAAATTCATCCACTATTACGATACTGCCTAATGCGAATTTTGAGCGCAGCTTCTTTCTGGGGCAACGTCAAGTATGTCTGAACTTTTGTCTATCAGCAGTTGTAGCAATGTCACATTAGTTGCATGTCGCCACAAAAACTGCCATCGCTCGAGTGTTACGCACACCACTTTGTGCATTGCAGGCGTCGCGAACCAAGCGAAACGCCGACAGCGCTCGAGTGCTACGCAGACCCCTCTGTACATTGTAGGCGTCGCGAACCTAGCCAAACGCCGACAGCGCCGTTACGACAAGCGAAGCCAGCCGCTGTGCGCGCACCAGCCCTGCATGCGCACGAGCTTCGAGCGAGGGGCCAGAGTGCGTGACGAAGGAAGAAAGTGAGATGAGAGGTCAGTGGCTCATGATATCGACAGACACCGCGTTCGCTCTCTTTCGTTTTCGTTCACATTATCGGTTACGCCGAAGACACCAGCCAATGACGACGACACTCAACGCAGGAACGGGCGCCCAAGAGCCGTGCTCTAAAAGAAGATACAATGGCTCTTGATAGTATCATGAATGACCCTGCTGTCTTTTTGTTACCATCGAGGCTACAACCGCTTAAAAATATATGCGAAACAGTAGAGAATTTAGGGGCCGCACTGTTCGCGTTTGTTTCCATCCCCACTGTACAAACATATAACCGTTATCACTGGTACTCGCGTAAGTTCGAGAATGTACTACTCTCCAAGCGTCTTGTAGAACATTAGGATAAATTATACAACGTTTCTGTAGATTCAGGCATGGCCTGTGCCGCGTAAGCTTATTTTTTAGACGTTGAAATCATCTACGGTCGCCACGAAGTAACAATATACGTGTCAGCAGTGTCGCAGGTGTTTCTTTTGACGTCGTCGCATCAAGTACACTCCCGTATTGCTGTAATGTGTCATGATTATACTGAAAATACAATGTGCTGTAACGTGTCACGCAACACAGTGTTAATGATGTGCTCAAAGCAGTCAAGGGCACGTTGCCAGTAAAGAGTTCAAGTGTTACAGTTAGTTACCTAAGCCAAAAAAAGTAACTCTGTTACAGTCACAGTGACCAAGTTTCCAAAGGTAGCTTGTGGCAGTTACAGTTACCGTGAAAAAATAACGCCGTTACTGTTCTGTTAATGTATAGAATACTTGATTACAGAAATTTTTATTTCATATTGTGATATTAGAATGAATGTGAGCCCAGGATCCGTAGGAATTGACACGGCAGTCAGGTATTTTTCACACAACATAGACTATATTACAACACATAAGGTAAAACACTCTACAAACAAGACAACACTGCTATTCACGCTGCTATGTATAAGTCCTATGCGCCTAGACACACATGCACTGTCCTACTCGCCGGTACGTAGTCGTTGCGGTGACAGTTGTCGTCGTTGACGCGCCTCAAGATGACTTGATCGGGCTGTGACGGAGTAGGGGTAGAACTGCAGGCCGGCAGTACACCGAGGCCACAGGTCCTCACGTTCGGTAGAGCACTCAGGTCTGCGCAGCTTCAGGACGCCCGATCGAGGGAAGCAGCTCACAGCGGGACATCATGCAAACCAGGACCGCATAGCTGCAGGGCACCCGGTCGAGGGAAGCAGCTCACAGTGGGACATCAGGCTAACCAGGTACGCATGGCTGCAGGACGCCTGGTCGAAGAACGTCGCGACCCGAACCACCGATCAACCAGCTGCCGTTCGATCGTGTCCCGCTCCGGATGCTCGAGCCGCCCACTGCACTCGCTCTTCCTTTTCGTCTTTTTCCCGTCAGAGGCACATAGCGAAGCGCAGAACTGCCGTTTTCTCTTCACTTCGTCGCAGCAACAATCCACATCTTCACAACTGCCCCCCACTTAAGATAGTTGCCCGCAACTATTCTAACCAACACAGGGGATGGTGGTGCGTGAGTTCTGGAACGTGCGGATTGTTCTTGAAAAGTCGACAGTGGTTTACACATGCAAATCCACCATAGTTCAGCAAGGGTCTATATGTGTAACTACACACAGTAATAACGGGTCGTAATACAGTTATCACTGATCTGCACAGGTATGGTGCCTAGAGTCGTGTTAGAACACTCGCGCGTGCGAAGCACGAGCGTCCCCGCGATGTCTGAGCCTTGCCGTATTGGTGCTGTATATGATGAAGTCTTGTTCTTGTTTTTCTATCCAAGGCACTATGTGGTTTGTCTCTTTGTTCTTACTGGTTGCGGGTGGGTGCTTGAAGTTCTTCAAGTGCTGAACAATCCTATTGAAACATGCCTTTCCGTATCGGCACACTCGCTCGTCATCCCGAACCCGCTTCCCGTTGTCTTCATTGTGCCTCTCGTCTCTGTCCTCATCTTCCTCTTCTAAGGAAGCTTCGTAAAATTTGACGTTGGGGTGACTAAACTGTTTGAGGTGCTGTGCGTTTCTCCTGAAACACTTCTCGCCGTACTTGCACCGCTGTCGCTTTGGTGTCTGCTGCGTTGGTCCTCCTCTGATCGTTGCCGATTCAGTTCTGGTCTTGCTGTCCTCCGTGACCTAAACGCTTTGGCTTTCGTTGACCAGTCCGGATACTCCCAGTCAGGATCTGGCTCGTGCGGCTCCCTGGCTCCTGGGATGTTGCCCCCCACGAGGTCATATATAAGGTTGTTCATGCATAGTGCGGTTGCGTCTCCTGTGAAGTAAGGTGTGTGTATCCAGATGCGCGCTTCGGCCAGTTTCTTGCAACTGCCATCCAGCAGCACCGTTTTCCTGGTGTTTCCAGTTGGGCATCGACTGGGAACCAAATCACACCGTACAATCGCGGAGTTGCTGCCCGTGTCTCTAGGACGTGTGCTACCTGTCCCAGTACTCGTCCGTGAACCACTGGCATGCAGTGAACTGGTAACATTGGCCGCTTGTTTTTCGTCCTGCGGCATTCAATTGCAACGCATGTCTTTCTCGTGGGCTCAGCCAGAGATCTTGAATCTCACGTTCCCTCACTATCTACTATGATGCAGGACACCTGCCGTGCAGCCTGGTTCTTGCAATCAGTCGTTCTGTGTCCGAGGCGCCCGCATGACTTGCATTTCTCAGAATCTGCTAATGTTTCTCGACACTCAGATGCCTTGTGTTCTTTGCGGTTGCAAATGAAGCAAATCGACTGCTGCTTGCTCTGTGACACAGCACCGAGTTTATTTGCATCCTTTGCCACGTCTGCTACTCTTCTATGCTGGTGATGCCCTGGGCCTCGAGAAATCGGTCTGTGGTGTCCGCAATGGAACTAAGGGTTTTGCATTCCCTTTCCTTTAGGAAAACAGCAAGCTTCTGGTTACAGCAACGCAGAAACTGCTCACTGATGACGTGATCTCGGAGGCCCTCGAACGTTTTGGGAACATCGGCCATCTTAATCCAATTATCAAAGTAGCTCGAGATCCGTGCCGCAAACTGTTTCCATGTTTCGCCATGATGCGATTGCACCTTCCGAAACTTCTCCTGGTACCCTTGGGCTGTGAATCTAAACCTCTGAAGTAGCGCCTTCTTCACCTTCTCATAGTCGAGGGAGTCAGTTGCGGTCATACGTCCAATAAAAGTCAGTTCCTCCCCAGTCAAGCACATGCTTATAGCGATAGCCCATTTATCTCGAGGCCAGTCTTGTCCAGTGGCTACGCGCTCGAACCTCTGCAGGTACGCATGGAGGTCGTCGCGCCGTTCGTCGAAAAGTGGCAGCAACTTCTGGGGTTGAGGCATGGTAGGTTTGGCTGCGTAACGGCTGCGGCTGGAACCGATAGCTCGCTCTGCGCTCCTTCTTGAAGCTTGAGCTTCAGGTGCAGAATCTTTATTTGCCGCTCATCGGCTAACCGCTGAGACTCTGCGGCTTCTTTGGCTGCCTCTCGCTCAGCCGCGCGTTCATCCTTCTGCCTAACCTGCTCTCTTTTGAACCACTCACGAAGTTCTGCGCCAGACAATCCTAACTGCGTAGCAATCGCCGCTAACTTCTCTAAATCCATATCGGTCGTCTAATGTTGCATGGATACACCTTATTGCTGGTCTCTGCGTTGTAGATGTTACTGGCGGATCCTGGCAGGCTCGCCAGTTTGTGATAAAAGAATGAATATGGGCCCAGGATCCGTAGGAATTGACACGGCAGTCAGGTGTTTTTCACACAACATAGACTATATTACAACACATAAGTAAAACACCCTACAAACACGACAACACTGCTATTGACGCTGCTATGTATATGTCCTATGCGCCTAGACACACATGCACTGTCCTACTCGCCGGTACGTAGTCGTTGCGGTGACAGTTGTCGTCGTAGACGCGCCTCAAGATGACTTGACCAGGCTGTGACGGAGTTTGGGTAGAACCGCAGGCCGGCAGTACAACAGGCCACTACAGTACAGCTCAGTCGCCAGGCACGAACTGCGGGAACCTCGTGTCAACTGGACAGCAGGCGGTTGCCCCTCTCCTACCCAGCCACGAACACCGAGGCCACAGGTCCTCACGTTCGGTACAGCACTCAGGTCTGCACAGCTTCAGGACGCCCGATCGAGGGAAGCAGCTCACAGCGGGACATCATGCAAACCAGGTCCGCATAGCTGCAGGGCACCCGGTCGAGGGAAGCAGCCCACAGTGGGACATCAGGCTAACCAGGGACGCATGGCTGCAGGACGCCTGGTCGAAGAACGTCGCGACCCGAACCGCCGATCAACCAGCTGCCGTTCGATCGTGTCCCGCTCCGGCTGCTCGAGCCGCCCACTGCACTCGCTCTTCCTTTTCGTCTTTTTCCTGTCAGAGGCACATAGCGAAGCGCAGAACTGCCGTTTTCGCTTCACTTCGTCGCAGCCACAATCCACATCATCACACATATTAACGTACGAAGTAGAAGGGTGAGTGCGTAACGAGTGAAGACGACGCCTAATTGAGTCTAATAAAGGGTCCCTGAAACAGAATTTTAACATCACCCTTTATTAAGGGAGCTACGAATAATGAAGAGCTTCCCTCCTTCTCTACTCCGCCTTTCACCCTGAACTTTTCCTTCGAGCGCTCGGGGCTAAGTTCCGCCTTCAAGAGGCTTTGCGTCACGATGTGACGTGCGATAAGGCTTGCGAGCCATCGCGTCGTCTACTTCCGGTAAGTCGAAGCCAACGTAGTAGACACCGGTGGGTCATGCGCTGGGTCGCTGGCTCAGCTGATCGTCCGTTTCCTGCCAGTGCCATCCGAGCAGTGTGTTTTATTTCACGGCAGTTCAGACAGTTCAGAATGTACCCCGTCTTCAAAGAGCGGTTGCGCCGAATGAGCCGAGAAATGGGTTTTGACCCTCACAGTCACACGCCATTTCGCGATCCGGGGCCTCGTGCTGAGGGTGGCAGCACTGATCCGCCTGATCCGCCACCACCATACTCCCCGGATTTCCATAACGATGGCAACGATCACCGGTAAGTGTATATACGCGAAGTCCCCCTTTCTGTTCGATACTTGCTCGTCCTCGTGGAGGTGTAGCGCGTACTGTGCCGTGTATGTAAATTCTCCGTTGTGCTTCATAACTCGAAGTGCTACAAAGAAAACCGTCAAGACGTCTTTCATTTCGCGGTGTATGTGCGGCGTTCACGATTACGGTTGCTTACGCCTATTTTCGGCGATGGAGGTGTGACTGCGGGCTATGTGGGCAGTGCCAACGGCCATTGAGCAAGTGTGCTGCCGCGACATACCGGATGTTGTTCGCGAAAGTCAGGACGGCTGCATCACACAGCACGAGGAGTTCCGAAGCGTGTGCCTAAGCTCAGCGGTGCTGCGCGCTCTGTATTGGGAGCTTAAGGAAAACGGCGTCGCGGTTGAAGGAGAAGTGCACAGGTAATATTGAAGTAAAAGACATGTTGAAGTTAGTGTTCCAGCAGCGTCATCTTACGCTTTCTTCCAGAAAATATCGCTTTCTAGCGTGCCGCTTTTTACTCGGTGGATTTGGAAGTGGCTGGGGAGACGCAACAGAGTCGTGCTGCCTGCGTGCGTCGTCACCGCCTTAAGGAAGCAGTTCCCATCAGCCGAGTACGTGGGCTTCAGATATCCAGCTTTGTAGGCACGCTCAGATGTGAGTTTTTTACGTCAATACCTGATATTTAATTTGAATACTGCTTTTAGTTAAAACGACGCATAAATAATTTGCGTGTTCCGTTCCTTGTATGCTGAATGTTTGTGCATGTTTTTTTTTTGTTTTTGCCAGCGGGCTTATCTAATCTTCTCGCGCTCCAAAATAATTATGCTTCATGCATGACCTTCAGTTTTCTCTTAAGATAATAGTTTTTAGGGCTAAACCTTCAGACCGTTCTCTTCTGATGACAATCACAGACTATATTCATTAGTCATCAGTTTTGAAGTACACAAACCATGGGAAATTACCACAACAGAAGTGTTATACAGAGCAGACAAATAATTAAGTTAAACATCTGTTCTCTGGACTTACACAAATTAGAAACGAGGGACATATCATGAATGCTTCCATCTAGTCGTTATGTCAGAATTGTGATGCTGTGTCAAGCAGATGTGGCTCTCCCACTCCACTTCCTCTCTGTACGCTGCCAGCCGTAGTACCCACACGTGAAAATATATATGACGGTGGTTTCCACAAAGCAGTCATGGCAGCATCGTTGCCCGAATGCCAGGAAGAGATGCTGCATTGCACAAGTGTCACCAGACTTCTATTGCGTCGTCTCGGTGGTTGACACTATCTGCTCGACCGAACATTCGATGCTGCCCCGGTCAAGTGGGCCTCTCTCACTCCATTCTCATTGGGCTGCCAGCCATAGCCCATACACGTCAAAATAGATTAGACGGCAGTTTCCACAAAGCAGTCATGGCAGCATCGGTGCCCGAGTGCCAGGAAGGGTTCCTGCAATGCTCAAGTGTCAGCAGACTTGTGTTGCGTCGTCTCGGTGGTTGCGCACTCTCTGATCGACCGAGCATTTATTGTTGCACATGCGTCAGCAGACTTCAATGCCGTCGTCTCATGCCGCGGCAACCTCCGAGTGTCACCGCTCTTACCCACATAATTTGGAAGGAAATCAGGCAGTTTGTTCCTTCCTCACCGCAATCGCGACCCGAACCTCCCACGCTCTCCTACGCGGATGCCTTGCGGGTCTCTACGCCGCCACCGACGCGTTTTTTTCATCCACCTGCTGGGGCCCCTCGACGTTTTACAAGTCCAACCCACCACCCGGCTTTGCAGGCCGACTTCCGTCCTGGCCCGCGGAAGTACACCGTCTGGCGTGCTCCTGACAATCGCCCTTTGTGCTACCACTGTGGCGAAGCAGGACACATGTACCGCGACTGCTACTACCGGCGAATCGGCCTGCGCGGATTCCACCCGTATGCCTGTTCTCCACGCTATGATGAGCGGCCGCAAGAAATTGAGGAATACTTAGAAAGCAGTGTCTCCCGCCCCGCAGCGACGAGAGTCACGGTCGCCATCACCGCCTCGGCCCGTATCGTCAAACGGCATCCGACCATCCTTTGAGTCCCCTGGTGTCATTGGCTCAAGTCCATGCCGGGGAAACTCAGAACAGTGACATCCGGGAGTGAGGCCGCTATCACGCGAACCGAGAAATATCCTCCTCCGATTCCACACCCTCACGATGTACCGCTAACGCCTTCTTCTGAAACCGCTAAGAGAGCGTCCGCTGTCATGGCCGCCTCCGTGGACTGTTATCCAGTGACTGCACTTGTCGATACGGGCGCTAGATTTGACGTTAAGCTTTTGATGCTGTGCTAAATACATGACATTGCAGCCGCGGTGGTCTAGTGGCTATGGTGCTGGACTGCTGACCCGAAGGTTGCTGGATCGAATCCCGGCCGTGGTGGACGCATTTTCGATGGAGGTGAAAATGCTTTAGGCGCATGTACATAAATTTAGGTGCATGTTAAAGTACTTCAGGTGGTCGAAATTTATGGAGCCCTGCACTATGGCGTTCCTCATAATACATTTTGGTTTTGGGACGGTGAGCCCCAACCATCATCATCATAAATACATGTCAATGATTCAGTGGAGCTTTTTCATGAGGTCGTCGTCAATCGCCAGTTAAAAAAACCTCAGCGGGCAAGGCTCCTCAGTTTACTGTCATCCTTTAGTGACTGTTTCGCCAGTACATCGAAGGTCCGGCAGACACCTCTAACGAAGCACAGAAACATCACTGAGCCCAACATGGTTACCGCGTGCCGCAGAGAAAAGATGATGACATTCGTCATCAAGTCGAACAAATGCTCGATGACGACGTAATTCAACCATCGACAAGTCCTTGGGCGTCACTTGTGTTGGTTAGGAAGAAAGATGGTTCCCTACGATTGTGTGTAGACTACCGCAAACTGAACAAGATCGCGAAAAAAGACGTGTATCTTCTTCCTCGCATCGATCACTCCTTGGATCGCCTGCGTCGCGCCCGTTACTTCTCTTCGACGGATCTTCGTAGCGGGTATTGGCAGATTCAAGTAGACGAAAGGGACCGAGAAAAAACGGTGTTTATAACACCTGATGGTCTCTACGAATTTAAAGTTCTCCCTTTCGGACTGTGCTCCGCTCCAGCCATATTTCAACGAATGATGTACACAGTCTTGCGTGACCTCAAGTGGCACTCGTGTTTAGTGTATTTAGACGACGTAGTCGCTTTTTCCACGACGTTTTAACAGCACATTGAGCGGCTTGAGGCGGTTCTTCTGGCCATTCGCACCGCCGGCCTGTCTCTGAAGCCGGAAACGTGTCACTTTGGATACGAGGAGCTTAAATTCCTTGGCCATATTGTCAGCAGTGGTGGTGTTCAACCCGACCCTCAAAAGGCCATAGCGGTTGCTTTGCTCCCGATCCCGAAGACAAAGCTTGATGTACGCGGCTTTCTGGGCCTTTGTGCGTATTACCGCCGTTTTGTGCCAAATGTTTCGAAAATTGCCGAACCTCTGCAGAAACTCGTCAACGACCTTTGTTTGGGGTCCCGAACAATCAAACTCTTTCCGCGACCTTCAACAACGCCTCCACACGCCGCCGATTCTTGGTCACTTTGACACAGAAGCAGATACAGAAGTACGCAATGATGCTAGCAACCTTGTTCTCGGAGCCATTCTCGCGCATTATCAAGATTGCGTGGAACGCTTTATTGCCTACTCCAGCCGCATGTTGTCATCTGCAGAGAAAAACTACTCAACGACTGAAAAAGAATGGCTGGCGGTCGTATGGGCTATTCCTAAATTCATGCCATACCTGTTAGGACGCCCCTTCCGAATCGTCACTCATCACCACTCTCTCTGCTGGCTGGCGAATCTGAAAGATCCTTAGGGCCGTCTCGCAAGATGGAGCCTTCGGTTACAGGAATTCGATATAACAATAGTTTACAAGTCTGGCCAGAAACGCACCGACGCCGACTGTCTTTCCCGCGCACCCATCAAGACCGTTGCGAAAGGCAATGACGAAGATTTCAGTTGCCTTTCCATTCTAACATCTCTGAACGTGGCTCAGCAGCAACGCGACGACTTGGAACTGCAGCCACTTATCGAATACCTTGAGCGACGACGCCCACAACCCCCACGTCAGTTTACTTGTGACTTATTATTTTTCTGTCAACGCAACGACGTCCTCTCTAAGCGCAACTTTCATCCTACGAACACTGTTAACCTCCTAGTCGTTCCTGCTGCTCTCCACGACGACATTTTGCGAGCATGCCACGACGAACCCTCGTCCGGTCATCTTTGCTTCACGCGTACTCTGGCGAGCATCAAGCAGAAATACTACTGGCGGAAACTTACAAAAACCGTCAGGCAGTACGTCAAGACTTGCACAGCTTGCCAACGCCGCAAAAATCCACCGATGAAACCAGCTGGTCTGCGTTAACCTGTAGGACCCCCTCACGCACCTTTTGCACAGGTCGGGATGGATTTACTCGGCCCATTTCTAAAACCTTCATCTGATAACCGCTGGATTGTCGCCGCCACCGACTACTTGACTAGATATTGCGAAATCCAAGCCGTTCAGCGAGCAACTGCTTCCGATGTGGCTAATGTTTTTGTCAAGAACATCGTTCTCCGCCACGGTGACCCCGCTGTTGTCATCATAGATCGTGGTACTGCATTTACGGCACAATTTCTCCGAGATATCATGCGGCTGAGTGATATGACACACCAAATAGCAACCGCGTACCACCCGCGGTTGCCGCAGATATGCTTCGAAACAACTGCAGATATGCTTTCGATGTATATCGCCAAGGATCACAAGAACTGGGACGATATCCTCCCATATGTCACATTTGCTTACAACACTGCGCTTCAGGAAACCACCGGTTTTGCTCCTTTTAGTCTGGTTTACGGGCGCAACGTCACTGCGATGCTTGACATCATGCTACAACCAACTCCGCCGGACGCGACTACCCCGGATACAGACGTATTTGTTCAGCGCGCCGAAGAAGCCCGGAAGCTAGCGCGCTTACGCATTTTGTCGCGGCAAAATCAAGATGCTCACCGGTACAACACCGATCACAAAACTGTAACGTACGAGCCTGGCGACCTAGTCTGGGTTTGGATCCCCAGACGTCAACGAGGGCGATCCGAGAAATTGTTGTGCCGATACTTTGGACCCTACAGAGTTCTTCATCGCTTTGGTGAAGTGAACTACGAAGTTGTTCCAGCAGACACATCGCACCACTCCAGTATACGGCGCTCATCGGATGTTGTTGATGTCTCCCGGATGAAGCCGCACCATTCCCGTTGACTGCAAGTCGCGAACATTGTGGTGCGGAGCCTGCCTTCACGACCATTGTGCATTTCTTTCTCATTTCCTTTATCTCGCCCTATTGCTGTGCAACAGACACAAACATTCTTTTTTGGCAACACTTTCATTGGTATTGTCTCTTTTAACACGAAAGTGTTTTATGCCAGGGATCACCAAGACTTCAGTGACGTATTTCCGTCACGGAAATGACGTGAAAAATATACACGATCAGATGGCAAAGATAGAAAAAAAGTTCCGTTAACGGGCATCGAACCCACGACCGCTGGGTCCGCAACAACAGATGCCGGGCACGCTATCCACTGCGCCACAATCACAGACTCTAGAAGCTTTACAAACGCGCCTTTTATATATACCACTGTCCTGGTCGACGGGTGGTGATGCCCTCTGGGAGCGGTAAAGTAATTCGTCATTACTGTGGCCTCCACGGTTAGCATCTGCAACGCGTTACACACCTCTCTCCCATTCGGCGCGTTTTCAATAGAAGTTCAATTTTGTCAATGCCTTAACACATCGCGAGGTAGCGTCCTTAGCCAAGCGTCGCTTAAGCGTCGTAAAAGCGTCAGCCTCACTCATAGCTCTGCGACGCGCGCCTGCCTCACCTGGCTGTAACACCGTGTTCCGCGCTCACGCGCTCTCCCCTAGAAAAACCGTGGCCTGGCGACTGGGGCGGCACGACGCGCTTTGCGGTTCCCTCTAGTCTGGCCGTGGTGGTCAACCACATTCGCGGGATGGCGAGCAACTTCTGCGTCCAATATGCGACGCTCTTCTGGCTACCACACCTAACTCTCTGAATACGCTTTCACCGTTAACTACTGCAGCAACCACAAGGGTTTCTTTAATCATTTAGCAGGGACGTTAGTCGTCGCGATGGAGATGTACCATCAATCATCAAAGTGGGTGCCACCAGGTTAAACGGTGCTATAGCTGCCAGACATCAATATACATTGTGCAATATATCTTATATCAATGCACAGTAAACATTCAGTTACTGCCGTAAGGGCACGCTCTACTTTCGTGTTATTCCGATTCCTATGACGGATGGATCAACCATGTTTTTGTCTCTGTCGATGTCTCTTTTTTTTCTCGGGAGAGGCTAATGCCACGTGCTAGTGGTGGCGGATAAAGAGAGCGAAGAACTTGGAGGCTGTTGTGGCTGAAAGTAAACAGCCATTCGCTTCGAGTTCCCTGTGTTTCGTTTCCTCTCGCGACAATATATCTTCATCTTGAACATCACACATGTAGCAGTGCTAAGCGCTGTATTGTGTGATTTATGCTATAGGATGCAATCTTTTTTTACAAATTTTCATTGCAAACAATGGGGCTGTGACAACCGCACAATATTCTTTTTCTGCATTTTAGGAAAACAATACCACTTAACATGCCATCTATCTATATAGTTCAAGCGGATTGGTAAAGATTGCTTGATACAAGCTGTGTTAGTACGCCTGCTTGGATGCATTTGTTAAAGAGGCAACACATTATTTGTACAATGGACTGCATTCGGCATGTAGGTAGTTAACAAACTCTTCAGATATTGACACATAGAAGGGCTCTTCTGGGAGCAATATTTCTACCGTGTGCTTAAAAGCACTCGGGGATGAGCTTGCCTGTAATGTCAAAACATGTTTGAGCAAATGTTTAGTACAAGTCTCTCAAGAGTGACGCCAGTCCTAGGATTTCTTATAGGCGAGTATGGCATTGCTGGTTGTCTTCAATTTCATTATTAGATCATGCATGCTCGAGGAAACAATTATAGTTCAAAAGCTAGTTTTGGAGAAGTAGATGTTACTCACGCATAAATATCAACCTCCTTGGTTATTTTATCAGAATAGGCCAAATTAGGGTACATGCTCCATGCCATCTATTTAAACAGTATACATGCTTACCTTTACCAACGTGCCAACCATCCTACCAGCGTGGCATGCTTGGCTTGTGCTTGCGGCAGTATTGCTTGACACCAGGATGTCTATCTGTGAAAACACTGATGTATAGTAAGTCCCTTAGACCCCTATCATAGGCATACACAGTGCTTTCTACAAGGTGGATAAAACTATCTTGCAGCCAACTCCCCTTGCGTCCAAGATTCTTTCTTGAAACATGCGTCTCTGAAGAATGATGTCTCATTGAGATATATATTTTAACTTCTTGTTTCTTAGGTTTACCAGCAAATTTTGCAGAAACATATGGTACCTGTTGTCAGCGAGCATTTGTTGATGCCTAGCTTTTCCACTGCAGTCAGGCACTTTGCAAGTCCTCGCTTCTCCATAGAGACACTGTTGGGGACTTTAGGTGACTGTGAACAAAAGTGTGGCAAGTGGTTTCATTACCATTTGAACGATATACTAATAGTGCTGTAAGTTTACCTCTCCGAGTTGCACCTGCTCAGTGTTTAAAATGCAGCCATTCTGCATGGCAAGCACACCGTACGTAAGATACTTGGCGCTGTAGCCTGGAGAGTCACATCGCCCATCACCTGCCAGGTCAACTTGCAAGTCAGCCAGCGCATTCACCATGACTGCTTGTTTCTTTAGGAAAAGCTGGAAAGACAGGTTGCACAATGCATAGCTTTGTTTAGTGTTTCGCAGTGTAATAACAAGCACGTTTCACACCTATATTTCCCTGAGTGTTCTGCCACTGCTACATGTTTGCCACCGCAGCAATTCATCAACTCAAGCTCAATTCAGTCATGAGTGTTTGCATTACACAGTAAGATAAAGAAGGCAGTATGCTAAAACTCTCTTTAAAGCTAGGATGGTTTCCAGATGACTTCTTTCTAAATTTATATTTTAGCGTGCACAAATATGAAGCTTCTATCTCGCATGGCAACCATAAAGTCAGATGAACTCATTTGTACAAATTTTATACAAAATGATTTTGTGTTTTTAATTTAGATAAGACTGAATGAGATATACAGAATACAGAAGGAACCAATCGCTTTGCTCTACAATGCGTAAATCTACCGCAAAATTGTTTTGAAAGATCAGGTTTGCTATTAAGGCAAAAGCAGTATAAGCATTTCTGCTTACACTGCCTATTATGCGCATAAATTTTGCTCGGGTTATATTCAGATGTTGATGAATAAGTGAACTTGTTTTACTGCATGGAGCAAGTAGGCCGTCTGGTAGCACTAAAAGGAGCGCTCGGTGATGGTGCGTACACCAATGGAATTGAGGCACCGTATCGTTGGAGCCACCACACAGCCCGAGTAGAGGATGCCAGCAGCCAGGAGAAGGTTGCCAGCTCCAGCTCCACTACCTTGAACAAGTGGCTGGCTTCTCCACCGAAGCTTGTGCCGTTGCTCGCAGACTCCCTCTGCAGTGACCAGAGTTCCCACTACGCTGAAGTTCAACTTGCCTACTGCTTGGTTACAGACTGATCAGTTGGCGAGCAGTTCTCGGAGGGAGCTCTCAAACACAATGAACTCTCGTTCGGCATGAAGAGTCTCTCCACCCCTGTTCGAACTCCAGCGCTCTCGTCTTGATGGGTACTGCATATGAATGGCACCACAAAACATGTTAGTGCTTGTGTGTTCCTCTGGCTACTTGGTATTGGATAATACATAACGGAGCAAGTAACATGGCTTGGTTAGGTTAGGTTGGCTAAGTTTTTACCGACGAATGACTACGCCTTTCTTGTCTGTAACAAGTGTTGTGCTGCTAAGCACGTGGGTGAAGGAGAAGTTGAGGGAGCATTGTAATATGCGACAGAAAGAAAGGACATACAAAAAGCAGTGGACCAGGCACGCACATGCCAAGCTTCCTTTGGCCCCTATTTCCCTAATAGGAAAAGGCCTCGCAATTTTTTTAACATTAACATCAATTGTTTTATGCCGGCGTCCACCAAGACTTCAGTGACGTATTTCTGTCACGAATATCACCGTGATAAAATGAACGCTAACGGATGAGAAAAAAAAAATAAAAACATAAGAAAAAGTTCTGCCACTGAGAATCGAACCTATCGCCTCTTGGTCCGCAACGATAAGTGCCCGGCGCGCTACCGACTTAGCCACTGAGACAGATGCGCGACACACTACAAACGCGCCTTTTATCTCTCACTCATTCTCGCACAGTGCTCTCGGTTAGTGGTGCGCGGTGGTGCCAACGTCTGTGAGAAGTATTGCGGCATGACACTTACTAGCGCCGATAGAGAACGATTCAGCGACGACGCTGTTACAGCGTGGCCTCCGCGCAACATACCGGCGCACACTCATGGATGCCATAGTTAAAGCGCCTCGATACCAGCGAACAACACTGGCTGCGGTAGCATCAGGGAGTAGCCCTACACGCAGTTACAATCGTTGCCTTTCGCTTCGTGTTAGCGTGTGACAGCTCGTTGTCGGGGTATTGCAGCTTCCACATGCAGTAGCGCTGTTTCGCCGCCGCCGACTGCTTCCAGTGCGATGGCACCGACTGATAAATCTGCAGAAAAGCAGTGATGTCGACGTGCGAATGTCCTGCCAGGTGGAGGCAGCAGGACGTGGAACGCCTGCTCATGTTCGTGGCTCAAGCTACGAACCTCTGCCTCCCGTGTAGCTGAAGCGCTGTGTCGTAGCGTATGCATGAGCACAGGCGTAGGTTACACTGTTTCTCAGGAGCGCACAGTTTGTTGTTTCTCTCCTTAATATACGATGCTTTGGAGAAGTAAATATCGAGTACCGGTGTTTCTTATCTGCCTGTTGATGTCAGCATTGCGCGAGATTCATGATACACTGTGTCCAGGGATATGTTAACTTCAGCTACCACAACGGCTAAATTGTGATCATGGGGGTAAGTCGTGGCGGTGAACCTGTGACATGGATGCATCAACATAGATGCATTCATATCAAACGGGGCCATAGCTGCCAAGCACCAATAGACATTGTACAAGCTCTCCTTTATCACTGCACTATAAGTACTACTTCTGTGAAAACACGTTTCACTTTCGTGTTATACCGATTCCTATGAAGGAGGGATCAGTCATGTTTTTTTAGGGGCGAAGCTCCTTAAGGTGGCACCCGTTCGTCCCTCGTAGTCGTAGTCGTAGTAGTCGTAGTGCGTAACCAGTCTTACGCTTTGACCTCCAAGGTGGTGCCGGTGGTAGATTTTTCCTGTGCGTTGTTGAACAATAAAAAATTCGCAGCGTGCGCGTTAACTAAAAGCCTAATTCTTCTGTCTCTCATTCCCCATTAGCAGCCATTGGCATGTTCGAGTAGGCAACGTTAGTAGAAGTAGAAGTGTAAGTGTTAGCTAAAAGCCGACTTCTTCTGTCTCTCATTCCCATTAGCAGCCATTGTTTACCTCCAAGGTAGTGCCTGGTGAGATTTCTCCTGTGCGTGATTAAACAATAAAATTTTTGTTCAAAACGCCGTTGATTGATGAAATAAACCAACGAAAGACGCCAGATGTTTTGTAAAAGCAAAAAGAAAGAACGCCAGATGTTTCTAAAGCAAAACGAAAAGACGCCAGCTGTTTAACGAAAGACGCCAGATGTTTTCTAAAGCAATGGTTTTCTAAACAATGAAAATTCACAGCGTACAAGTAAAATTAAAGTGAGCTGCAAGTCGTCGTAACTCATCGAACCTTTAGTATAAACGCACCCGATCTCACGTCGGTGATGATGTACTGGGCAGAATTCAAGGAAGATTCACGGTTTACCGATGAACCTCCGCAGCTTCGCCCACTCATCATCATTCACTCCGTGGATATGCTGTGATTTCTTTGCTGACACGATATAAAGTTTTCTAAGTGCCCTTAACGCCATGGATCGCCCTTGATGCATTTCGCCTTGTGACAAATCTAATGATTAGGGCTACTGCAAGGCAACCTGCTAGAGGAGTTGCTATGGTGCATCAGTACAGTGAGCACTGGGATATCAAATAAGTGCCAGGATGCACACATCAGCAGCCATAATCTTACCTCCAAAGATACCACTACAATTCCCATGTTTATTTTTATTGCTTATGGATCTCGAATAGCTTAACTTTGCCCGAATACTTCTTGGTGTTTGCTGATTATCAGTGCACTGGAGAAAATTCGACTGGCCGATGCTCTTCGTTATCTTGCTAGAGACTGTGGCAACATGTCAGAGCACTGCTGTGTTATAGTGCATCATTATT
The DNA here is from genome assembly GCF_013339695.2 of Rhipicephalus sanguineus. NCBI lineage: Eukaryota > Metazoa > Arthropoda > Arachnida > Ixodida > Ixodidae > Rhipicephalus > Rhipicephalus sanguineus. The sequence continues at coordinate 129,772,773 of NC_051184.2, read as the reverse complement.
GCAAATGAGCACTGACAGTGATCAATGCTGCTGTCATAAAACTCCTCTTCTCGAGCTAATTTAAATGAAGAGACTCTCTAAATGCTACTTATATAAGCTCTAATTTGCTTCATTATAAAACGCTGCAGCTCTGCCTGTAATGCATGCACGTGTATCAGCAGGCTTCCCAGAGGAACAGAACTGGCTCACATTTGTATTGTTTGGAAACACACAGGTAGAAAAAATGAGCATGCACTGAGGAATGGAGCATATGTGTTCTGGCAACGATACATGGAACTGTCGTGAACTGCTCTGCGGTAAAATGTTTAAGAGAACTGAATACCTCAATTTTTTTGTTACAAGCAAGAAAAGTGCACACGAAATGCAAGAGAATAACGATCTCAAGTGACGGTTTCAGTATGTCTGAGTAGTTTGTGGATCGACATGCCCATTACATGTTAAAGATCACTCACTGCTAGGCATCTGAAAATGCCCAAGAGTTAAATTTTGTTGTTAGTCCACGATAGACTAATGCATGCAATGCCTGTAGAAACTCTCGCTGAATGATGGTAAGTAGGTAACGTCAACTTCAGCGGGTGGCTTCTCTTCATCAGCAGTGAAGGAGTCATCTATTGGGACAGGTGTCGAACCACGAAGAGGCCTGAAATCTGCAGGGAGCCGTGGCACTGGGGCAACATATGCAGCTGCTACCAGTGCTGTAGCTGCTAGTGATGCTTCATGCGATGCAGCACTGCACTCTGTCTGTGTCTTGGCGGAAACCAGCATCTTCAGGCCCATGTGCACCTGCGTAGGTGGGATGGTAATGATACGCACAAATAAGCAAAACTTTCTGGATTGGCGTCATGCCCAATTGTTCATCAATAACCTGCATTATTTCGTGCTAGCCTTTTCTACAGCTTACATGTTAATCCTGGCATTGGACTACTGTACATTTTCTGCTCCAGATGTGCATTATTTTTTAATTGTTTGGCCAACTTACCAACGGACTGGCATTCCACTGTTGCCTGAGTTGCCACTGTTCTAGTGCCCGCCTTTCGCACAGTTTTCTGCTTGCCTCTCTGAATATGAGGCAATAAGAATAAACATACCATGTTACACCAGCATTTTTAATTAACTTAATTAACTAAGAGCCACTGCAGTGTAAACATCGCTCAGCTTGTTCATGCTCCCACAGGATATGCTCTAATATAAAGCAACATGCTGACAATCGCCCCCTTGAGGTGCGATAATCTTTTTAAATGCACTTTCCCCCCGCACTGTCAATTAATCGAACCAGCTATCAAACAACTTAGTATTCCAGCTAATGTTGTTTTGTTGATAACACTGAAATTGCACTCGACACGCATTATCTTGTAAGGCTGCCTTTACGCCCGTACGTGCATACATTTGCACCTGCATGATTTATTTTGGCCGAACTAGTGAAATGATAAGTGTATCCCCACCACCAAATAAATAAATAAATAAATAAAAGTAAAATACAATGCACTACCAGAGAAACATAAGCTTGACCACACTTTACACGGCGAGCACTGCGAGACGATTTCTAGTGTGATGTGCTATTACTTTCCGTATGATTTCAACACAAGCAATCGCGCCGTATTATATAAACGTCGTCGCGCACGAGTTGCATTATTGCGTGGTTTTAATTAAGCTCAATACATACGACACCGCAAACCGCACACTTGAACGAGGGATTTCAAGCTGACCCTACGACGTACACACTTGTGCAGTGGTTTCAAATGCATTGTTCTCAATTCACATGCACCCTGTCATTTTCTAATCAGTACTAGAAATCGCAAAGCGGCGAGGGGCATTCTATATATATATATATATATATATATATATATATATATATAGTCGAGAAAGGAAGACAAAACGTACGAAACAAACTTTACTAACGTTTCGGCAGGAGGGCCTGCCTTCGTCAGAGTGACGAAGGCAGGCCCTCATTCACTCTGACGAAGGCAGGCCCTCCTGCCGAAACGTTAGTAAAGTTTGTTTCGTACGTTTTGTCTTCCTTTCTCGACTGCATTTCCCACCGGATCCATTGAACTTCATCCTCGCATATATATATATATATATATATATATATATATATAGATATATATATATATATGTATAGTCACGTGGTTGTGACGTCGACGGAGGCGGCAGACAGCGTATCCGAGATGAAGCTTTTTATTATTTTACCGTTATACACAGCAAGCTTATAGGTAAACTAGAGGTACTTTTAAATAATCCGCAATTAATTGACTGGTTAGCAAGCTTTCTAAACTCGCGCTCTCAATTCGTCTCATTCAATTCCAAGTCCTCGTCAGCAGTAGAAGTTACATCTGGTGTCCCACAGGGCTCCGTTCTCGGTCCCCTATTATTTCTGATTTTTATAAATGACCTTCCCAGCAATATTAGGTCCCAAGTTCGCCTGTACGCCGACGACTGTGTACTTTACCAGGTAATTACTTCTCCTAATGATCATGCCATACTTCAAGATTCTTTCTCGCAGTTTTGTTCTTGGTGCTCGGATTGGCAGATGCAGATAAACTTCCATTAAACAGTAGTTTTGTCTTTCACGAACAGCCATTCTCCATCACAATATGCATACTCCTTCGACAACATCGCAGTTCCCCGAGCACAGACATACAAATACCTTGGCGTTATGTTCACATACAACATGCAATGGTCGCATCACATAGATTACATTACATCTAAAGCATTAAAAAATTAGGTTATTTAAGACGTACATCATCTGCATCGCCAAAATCCACCAAATTACTAATGTACAAAACACTGATCCGCCCTATATTAGAGTACGCTTCGTGTGTGTGGAATCCATACAAAGTGTGTGACGCGAATAAAATTGAATCTGTCCAAAGGAAATCTGTTCGCTTCATTTTTCATCGCTATGACCATGATTTTTCGCCCTCATCTGCAATGAAATCTTTGAAGTTATCTCCATTGTGCGCTAGGCGTGATATTGACTCTTTGAAACTTTTGCACTCTTATGTTCATTCATCATGCCGGCTATCTAATGATAACTACATCGTGTATGCTAATGCTCTTGCAACTAGACGTGGTCACAATCTTAACATAAGGTCATTCTTCGCACGTACTAATATGTTCAAATACAGTTTTTTTCTGAAAATTATTGTCTACTGGAACGATCTACCCGGTTCTGTTCGTGAAATGAATATGTCAGATTTTTTGGAGGCACTTGAATGACATTGTTGTCCTTTTTTTTCTTCTTCTTCTTTTCATTTATGTACCCGGTTGTGCTCAAGAGGTGGCGATATTTGTTCTGAAGAAGAACTTGTTGTGCTGTTACTGTTATTCTTTCCTATTGTATGTACCGCACTCCTGCAATGGCCCTGCATTGGGCTGCAGTATTTGAAAATAAATAAATAAATAAATTTGGCCGAACTTGTGGCCGCGAAACTGAAAGTCAAACTACAGCAATACACACCGTACGCTGATAGCGGCGAACAGAGCGTCGACCGTCGAAAAACTGACAAGCGGTCAAGCGCGTCGGCTTTTATAAAGGCGCTATCGAACTTTCCAGCAATATCGCTGGTGGCGGCGTTATCTCTCGACAAAGCTGGAACATTCGCGCGCGGGGCGCAGTCTTAACAAAACGATCTACTACAATCAGGAAGCTTCTCGACACTGCTTCGCGGACAGCGTCGAGCGTTGATAACCGTCCCTGCCGGTCAAACCCGAATACATCAAAACAAGACAAGAAGTGGGCGTGGAAATATATTGCAAAACTGGCCACATAACATTTAAGAGACGGAGTCGTTATAGTTATAATGAACGAGATTACATGAAATTTTGGGAGTGCCGACGTGCGAACCGCGCACTATGCACACACAGCACACGATCTGGATCGCTTGTGAACTTCCCTTTCCACCGGGAAGGAACAAAGACGGCAGTGCGTCGACTTTGAAGGATGCCTCTTCAGATCGAGGCCGAATCTCTGCATGAATACGGAACTGAGCTCGTAGTCTTCCGGCTTTAATTGGCGACCGCAAACGCGTATGTCCTGCGTCGATCTGATAAAGACAGTCCGATGCGCTGCAGCCACTCGGCGCGCCTGCAGCCTTCCAAAGGCACACGGTGTCTTATTTTCACCTGTCGCCAATCGCTGAGCTTGCAGCCCACAACGCAGCAAGGGCGATTCATGATGTGAGAAAAAATGTCGCGATACACACTGGTCGCGCAGCAGAGCTGCGGCGGCACGCGAGAACGGGCCCCCACCGCGAGGAGGGGGAAAGCTTACACCAGAGATTGTCTTACGCTTACACGAAAGCACAGTGTAACAAATGATACGAAAAGTAAGGTTCGCAGCACGGTGTTTATGTTACGTGCGGGTGCGGAGGCGTGCGCATGTAAACACAACTTGGGGTGCAAGTTCCGACGCTCACCACAACATAAACACTGAGCGTGTGGCATGACATGCACACGATGTTCGCTATCCGCCGGAAGTCCTGAAGTCTAGTGGTAAATTACTATTGTGTTCGGTTTATTAGTGACTGGTTTTTAACCAAAACAAATTATAAAGAGTTTCAGAGATCACAAACAACATTTCTTCGCAGTTATGTCGAAAAAAATTGCTTGTAACATGTACTGTGAATCCAATCAGATCAGCCGCATGCGTGACGTCGCGCTTCCAAATACGACACGCACTGGAACTGGGCGGGTTCAAAACGCGTTTGGCTCAGCCGCTGTGATCGGTGGCGATTCGCAGCTTGAAAGCCTTGTAATAAATTATACAGTTGACGCACAGAGTCTAAATTGGTCTGTAAATGATCCTTAGGGCTTACTCTACCGGCCCAATGTGTTTGTACAAAATCTTCAAAACCGTTCCTGGAAAATTTCGTTCGATATTCTAATATCGCGGCTCGGTCAAACATAATATTAAGAGTAACGAAGCACCTTTAATTACACTTTAAAAAAAGTTCGCAGAAAGCTTGTAACCACTAGCAAATAATAACAGCAGCTGTTACTAACTTTGTTAGACCATTATTATCTTTGCTGCCTACGTTAGTAGACATAACTTGCAATGGTTACTACCTCTTGCGTACCGTTACTAACGTTTTGCCATGGACTTGGCAAACGAATTTCTTGAACGATCTTAAGACGTTATTATTACAAGCTTTTTTCAACCTATTCACTGCGTCATGGATGCATTCAAGCACACTGAGGCGATATCAGGAAGCTTAGCACCCCGTCTTGGGTATTGTTAGGTCTTAATATGCTTCATTAAACGTCCTACTACGCTACGTGAGTACGCGCACCTAATAAAATTGTACGCTATATAAATAAAGGCGCGCATCGTAAACTATTCATTCTAAAGTCTAGCTGCTCACCTGCCCCAGCTGCGTTCCCCAGAGGTACGGATATATGTACTCTTGGAACCGCTCATGAATTATACGTGTTTTGTAGACTTGTCGGTGTGTATGTGTGCTGTTGTCATTCTTGACATCATGTGCGTAATTACCCAATGCTTAATCACTGTGTTGATGTTCGGGAATTTGACCGTATAAAACGGGTGATTCCTGAGGCGAAATGATCGCGGTTACTACGTTTTTTTTGTGGGTAGCAACCGTTCCTACCTATGTTTTACTAGTTATGGATGAGAAGTGTAGTAACCATTACTAATTGTGTCTGTAACGGCGAGGGTAGTAACGGTTACTAATCTGCCTGTTACTAAATGTACTTACTAACAGGGTTGTAACACATTTGACAGGCAGTTAGTAAACCGAAGTTAATAAGCACTACAACCTTTTTTCTATGAGTGTAAAATTATGCTTATTGCGTACCCTTACGAAAAATGCAATATGGCCCATATATGTTTTATATATGGCCGTATATGATCAAATATGGGTGCATATATAGTTATATATGGTCATATATGAATTTATATATTGTTATAAAAGTGTTCATATACGTCCATATACTGTCATATACTGCCATATACGGCGTCACATAAGGTCATGTACTGCCATATATGGCTGTACTGATATGTATATAAGGGCACTCATAAGGCTATATAATTCCATACATGAGTGTATTCATATGCATATAGAGGCTCTCATAATGCTGTATACTGCCATATCTGGATGCAAATCGGCTATGTATGTAAATGTGTCCGAAATACGCCAAAAATAAGAGAACTGAAGCATTTGCTCGCAGCCTTTATAATTACTTTTTCTGTGGTGGGAGATATCTTGAAATGACTAGACACACCAGTTACGCCATTATTAAAAAAATAAATTAATTAACTTTTTAATTAGCGGAGAGACGCGGTCGAGCTAAAAGGGACGAGTGCTGTCCTTCCGGAGGAAAGACCTTTGTCGCTTTGACATCTTGTGAAATCGGCCTCTGGTAATTATTGCGGAACAATGAAATTCAACCAAATTCCCTGGCGAAACCAAAACCGTAGCTCCAATGAGCGCAACTGGCAGACGACGAGAATGACGGCACATTCACGACGGCGATTGCAGTGGTGTAAGTTCTGCATTTGTTAGCGCATGTGCGCCATACGTGCTTTTATTGCATATGAAATCCACACAACCTCGTCTCGAAGTCAATTAATCGATGGCTGGTAAAACGAGCTCGCTCATTCTGGACATCCCGGAAACGTAGTTGCGCTGTTCCGAGTTTCGGTTTCCCCTGCGAAATTAGTCAGATTTCATTAATCGCTAGCAATTTCCAGCGGCTGCTTTCGCAAAATCACAAAGTGGCAACAGGCTTTTCGCAGGAAGGGCTGCAATTTTCCCATTTGACTAGACCACTTATCTCAACTAATTAAAAAGTTAAATACCTCAATTTCTTTGATTCCTGTCGTGATTTATGCCTATGCTCAGCTTAATATGCTTGCCGCCGCAAAAACAAGTAATTGTGAAGGCACCTTGAATATATCTCATATTTTCATTTCTGAGGACTTTCGGACATATTTCTTGAAACACCCTGTATTAAGGTGTTTTATAGTCATATACAGTGATACATGAATGTAAGTTAGGCCTTATATAAGGCCTAACTGCATTAATATAGATGTTTATGAGACTTTCTATGAGCATTTTAAAGTTTGCCAACTACACCACAAAGACGCGCACACACACGAATGCTGTGCGTGTGCATACCTTTTGTCTGTGATTGAAGGCAGGTACGTATTCGGTAGGCATAACATTAAAAATGAGAAAGTCGAATGCCATGCATAAATCATTTATGAGTTGATGATATAGCCGAAGCCCAGGCTTTTTTCAAAATTATGCTTTAATTTATTAGAAAGACTGGTATCTTGGGTGAGCATAGACTTAACAGTTCTTTTTCAAACTTTTCCCGTACCACCATTGCACTTAATAGAACTTTTTGTTGGGCTAGTTGGTACATGCTTACTGAAAAACCAAAAAGACGCGTACCATCAAGGAAAAAAAGTAAGACAGGACAGAAAGGGCGTTCTGTCCTGTCTTACTTTTTTTCCTTGATGGTACGCGTCTTTTTGGTTTTTCAGTAAGCACCATTACACTAATGCACTTGAAATGTTTCAGCACAAATTTTTCTAACTACCGTAGCAGCGACTTCCCAACAGCCATCATGCATACTCATTGTATACAAACTCTGAATTTGTGATAAAAAAATCCTAGGCCTAAACTTCTTTTTCTCCACAAAAATAACAAACTCTCTTGCCATTGTGGTCCAATGCCTGTGCCAAATAACTATGAATTAACCAGACACCATCACCCTGAATCCTTAACGTCATATCAAACAAGAACTAATGCCTTCGAATTTTCTTTTTTTGAGAGGTGGACAAGGGGAACGCACTACCATTCTCATTGAGAAATTTTGTTGACTTGATAGACCTGATAAATTTTTGATATGTTAATTTTGCAATTGAGACGTTAGTGTTTCTCTTTCTCCTTTTGGAATACTTGTATGCTACTTTTGTAGTTTTACTCCTCCTGCCTGGGCCCACATGAGCCTGCAGTGTATATAATTTGCAAAGACGTTTATTAGTGGGCTCTCGGCGATGATGCACGACAGCGACAGACAAGGCGGGGCCGACTCTCAGCACGAGTCGACTCTCATGCAGGCGAAGCGCCCAACGGACGAGGCGGCCTGAGGGATCATTCAACGACAAGCAGCACAGTGCATGATGGTCGGTGACAACATCAAATGGGCGACCATACAAATAAGGTCGAAACTTCGTAAGGGTTCAGATGATTGCCAGGCATTCTTTCTCCGTGACGGTGTAGTTCGTCTCGGCTTTCGTAAGCGCAAGGCTTGAATATGCCACGACATATTCGGGGAACCCAGGTGTGCGCTGCGGAAGGAAAGCGCCGAGGCCAACACCGCTGGCGTCCGTGTCTATCTCTGTAGGTGCCGTAGGGTCGTAGTGGCGTAGTATGTGAGGAGACGTCAACAAACTACGGAGCTTTGCGAAAGCATAGTCGCACTCTGACGACCACGATTTGAGGGGCCCGTTGCTGCCAAGGAGCTTCGTCAGCGGCGATATGATAGTCGTGAAGTTTCGGATAAACCGCCGAAAAGAGGAGCACAATCCTACGAAACTGCGCAGTTCCTTGACGGACGTAGGTTTGGGGAACTCTGTGACGGCCCGAAGCTTGGCTGGATCCGGGAGATTTCTGTATTTGGACACGACGTATCCTAATATCGTCAGCTGCCGTGCTGCATATGGGCACTTCTTTAGATTGTAGTCCGGCCTCGCTCAAATGCGTCAAAACATGCCGCAGGTGTTATAGATGCGTGGAGAAATCCGGGGCGAAAACGACGGCGTCGTCGAGGTAACACAGGCACGTGTGCCATTTCAAATTGCGCATAACGGTATCCATCATGCGCTCAAAGGTCGCGAGCGCATTGCACAGCCCAAGCGGCATGACGTTGAAATCATACAAGCCAATGGGTGTGACAAGCGCTGTCTTCGGTCGAGGGTCATCAGCCATGGGGACTTGCCAGTACCCTGAGCGAAAATCGAGCGATGAAAAGAATTATGCTCCTTGCAGGCTGTCATTGGCGTCGTCTATTCGAGGGAGGGGATAAACGTCCTTACGGGTGATCTTATTGAGTCGTTGGTAGTCCACGCAGAACCGCACAGAGCCGTCCTTCTTCGCAACGAGAAGGACAGGAGACACCCACGGGCTGTTGAAGGGTCGAATAACATCGCGGCAAAGCATGCCTTCGACTTGCTCGTTAATTACACGACGATGTGCTGGCGATACGCGATATGGACGTTGCCGCAGTGGTAGTTGGGCGCCAGTGTCGATCTGATGCGTGTCAGCAGACGTGCGGCCGAGAGAAGTTTGCGCGACATCGAACGAAGAACAAAATTCTTCCAACAGGCATAGATGCTGTGAATGCTCCAACGATGTGGGGTTGTCAGCAATCGATGAACCAAATACATGAGCTGGTGACGAATCAGATGTGGAAACAGTACTGAGCGGACGGGAGCTTGCGCAGTGCGTGTCACCCGGTGCGTCCATAACTTGTGCGTCTTCGAGGGCTTCCGCTCTGCGGAGACATTCCCCTCGCACCAATGTAACAATGTACGCGGATGGGTTCGTAACAAAAATATCGGTGTCGCCCTCAGTGACTTCCACTGTCGCAAATGGCACCAGCTAGCCTTTCCTAATGAAAAAGCGGTCAGATGGAGAAAGGAGTGCAACGGTGTGAGCGAGCCGGGTGCAATGGACAGGCACAGCCATTGACGAGTTTGCAGGAAATGTGGTGTCGTCTTTGACGAGTACCTTGGTCGCAGACGGTGTACTGTCTGCCGGCGTCCAATCTGGGAATGGTGAAAACGCTATTCGGGCTGGTGCTCACCGAATTACGGCGTCGTGACGGGCGAGAAAATCCCATCCCAGTATGACGTCGTCAGAGCATGAAGAAATTATGATGAATTCGACGGCGTACAGAGCGTCCTGAATCATGACACGGGCTGTGCACACCGCTGTCAGGTGAATACTTTGGGCGCTGGCTGTACGAATGGAAAGCCCGGAAAGTGGCGTCGTCACTTTTCGTAGTAGTCGGCTAAATGTGGCGTCCATAACGGATACGGCAGCTGCAGTGTCTACAAGGGCCGATGTGCGCACATCATCCACGAACAGGCCTACTACATTTGATGGGCTTTGCTGAGGGCTTTGGCAGTTCGATAGCCACTCAGCCCTTGCCTCTTGGACTGCGACGCCTTGTTTTCCTGGTCTCGTGCGACCGGTCGAGGCCTCATCGGCGACAGTGATCGGCGTCGCGGGGACGGTGAACGGCGGGTACATAGAGCTGCGTGTGACGTCGGTGACATAGGCGGCGGCGGGTCGTAATACGGGCGGCTGGACTAGTTGGTGACGGCTGATCGAGTCGAGGAGGCTGCATGCGATTGCAATAGCGGTCGACGTGACTGGCGCAGCCGCACGCAAAGCAGATGGGGCGGTTGACGGAAGTGCGCCATCCGCTTGCCGGGCTAGGTCCCATCAATGTCGCAGGACGCGAGGGACGCTGCGGCTGCTGATACGACTGCATGGTGGTCTGTAGTCGGGGCGTATGGATGACGTCGGCGTACGCAGCCGGCACACTTGCTTCGAAGGCCTGAGGCCTGGCGACGGCTCCGGCGTAAGTTAGCGGGGGCACCACAGAGTGCTGGGGGCGGCCTGGCTACAACTTGCGCGTAACTGAGGGGCGCAGGCGCCCGAGAGGGTTGGTGTTATTCCGGCATGACCCCCGCGATATCCTGCTCAAATGCCCGGTGTAGGGGAGGCAGCAGTGTGGTCGACGGCTGTTCAACATGCTGCGGGTAAGCGAAGGCCAGTAGAGAAAACTGGTGGGCCATTTCCTTGCGCACGAATGACTTGGTCTCGGCGAGTAAGAAGGAGTGGTCCGACGTGGCCGACAAGCCAGCGAGATCGGCGTCTCGTGATGGAGGTCTATGCATCAACAGCCACTGCCAGCGCAGCACCTCGTAGCTTTGGCACAGTGTGATGACTTCTGCCACAATGCGGGGGTTTTTGGCAAGCAGTATAGTGAAGCGTCGCCGATGCCTTTCATAACGTTCCGGATCTTGTCGGACTCAGACATGGTCGCATTGGCTTTGTTGCACAAGTCGAGCACGTCTTCAATGTAGCTCGTGAATGACTCGCCGGCCTGCTGGGCTCGTTCACGTAAACGCTGGTCGGCTTGCAGCATGCGAACGGCAGGGCGGCCAACCACGTCGATGATGGCGGTCTTCAAATCCGACCACGTAGCGAATTCGGATGCGTTGTTGTACCATAGGCTTGCGACACCCGCGAGGCAGAAAACCAGGTTGCTCAGTTTGCCTACCGGGTCCCATTTATTGGGGACGCTCACATACTCGTAGATCGCGAGCCAGTCCTCGACGTCGGTGCCATCCGCGGCGGTGAAGACAGGATGGTCGCGGATGCGGGGGACACCTGGGCATGCCGTAGGTGCAAGAGGAAGCGTTTGCTGGGCGGCGTCTTGAGTCATGGTAGAAGGCACGGTACGGGATCGCAGCCCCAAGGGCATCGAATGCGGACCGTAGTTGTTGAAAAGGCACAGCACTCTCCATCAAATTGCAAAGACGTTTATTAGCGGGCCCACAGCGACAGACAAAGCGGGGCGAAAGAAAGCACTAGAAAGCGCTCGAGAGGACGACCCGTTACTGACTACGAACGCTTCGCTACATATATAAACAAATAAATAAATAAATAAATAAATAAATAAATAAATAAATAAATAAATAAATAAATAAATAAATAAATAAATATACATATTAGAAGTCACCCACTCCATGTACATAAATATTTCACTTCCATAGTCTTTCTGATGAGTAATACAGACAAAACGTGTGTATAAGGATGCTACGTTAAGGAGCAGCCACTTTTTTATGCATTGCATATCCACTGAACTATCACTTTAATTATGTTTCAGTGAAATTCTTCATACTAATGTATATCAATGCAAAACTAACAATAGACATGTGAAAGCTGCTTTTCATTAATACATAAGAGCCGTATATTAGTTGTAGGTAGCAATGCATGCACGGAGAACATTCTTAATGCACATCGCAAAATTCCTTGACCGCACATGCATATCAATAAAATATGCAGAATACAACAGAAGCATCGTTGTAATATGGTGCAAATATGGAGCACAATAAAATTCATTATGTAGCATTGCACTTGGAAACCTTTATCTTCAAACTGACCGACATTCAGGTGTCCCCCAGTATGTATGCCAAGCTTACGTGGGCTGACATTATATGAAATACATTCACGAAGCAGTTATTGTCTGGCTATTAATGCCTGGCTAATAACAAGAACAGCACGAATATTAGACATCACAAGGATTACAAATTATTTTGGGTGTACATAGTGGTCACTGCACTGAAAAAGTGTTTTATTGAAACTCTGCTGCACAATACGATACATTCTTAATATCCAACATGATTGATTTCGCAGAGCACTTCAATTCGCACGACAAATATTGCAGGAGTTCTGCGGCAATTTTTCAAAGTATCAAGCAAATATAAGCCAGCGTTTCAGACCCTGTGCACTTTGCAGGTTTACGGTTTAGGTAACGTGCACTTCAGATCAAAGGTTCGGCACACTATGCACTTGAAAAATTAAGAGTTAGAGTTCCAGTCGCAGCTGTCAAGGGTTCAGTACCCCAGACACACAGCAGGTAGAGAGGGTTGAAATGCTCAACACCCTAGGTATATTAAGTAGTGCGTCATACTATGGAGGTCAAGGGCTTGTTACCCTCATGCTTGAAAAGCTCAGTTTGTGTATCTGTATACTTCAGAGGTCGAGTGTTTGATACCCAAAACACTGGAAGGTTAAGTGTTAGAGTGCGTGCACACTTCATAGGTCAAAGGTTCGATATTCTGCATGTTGAGGAGGACGAGGGTTTGATGCCTCGCATGCTTGGATGACTTCAGAAACTGTGTCCCTTGTTCACATCGAATGTAGAGGGTACAATACCCTATGCAGCAGGAAGCCGCTACATACTTTGGAGTTTGAGAGTTCCGTATCCTACACCCTTGGAAGGTTTGGGGTTAAAGTTGCTGTAAACTTTGGAGGTCAAGGGTTAGGCATCCTACTTGCTCAGAAAGATGAAATTTGGGGTCGTTACACATCTGTTCAGTCAAAGGTTAGAGTTATACCGCTAAGTGTTTTCCATGCTGTTAAAATCACTGGTGGATGGTAACACACTTGTGCTTCTGTCTTCATCTGGAAGTTCAGTGTTGGTCTGAGCCCAAACCATTAGATGTTTGGTGGTTTCAGTGCATGCATAGACACAATGAGAGCTCCACATATTGAGTTTCTTGGTTATTAGTTTTCATGCATAACATGAAGTAGCCAATGTACCAATACGGATTAGTATAAAACAAACTTACGTCTACATTTCTGAATTTCACGGGTGTTTATGTATGTGATTATCACATTTTTATTCTATAAATGTGTGTAAAACAACTTGTTGGACTACCTGGTAGAACATTTCGAAAATAATTAGAGCCCAAACACACGGCACATTCACATAAACAAACACCACCGCGTACAGTCACCGAACACGTACAGCGCTGTACGTGTTTCGTGACTGTATGTGGGGGTGTGTGCATGTGTGAATGTGCCGTGTGTTTGCGCTCTTAATATTTTTGAAATGTACATAACTTTAGGCAAAAAGAGAGCGAGAAAAATATACCATGGAAAAGCGCGGGGTTAACCAGGCCACCCTAATTTGCTTCCCGCACTGTGGGAGAGGCAAGTGGTCAGAAAAAGGATAAGAAAAAAAGGAATAAGACAACGAGTGATGTGCATGCGCACATATCAGAGTTGATCGCTGATGCACGGACTGTCACATACTAGACAATATATGCTGCAACTGTTGTGGTAAGGAAAGATTGCTTTTAAGAGATCGTTTTTTTCTTTGTTAGTCACAATATAAATGAGAACTAACAGACAATACCACCAGGCATTATTGTGTGTTAGTTCTCAATAAATGTTGTGGTAAGCCACTTTCATTTACACTGCAGTGTGAGGATGTCTGAACGCAATTTCAAATTCATCATCTTGTACCAAATGACTACGTTCTATGTGGTGGAAATTTCGTAGTTTACTAGCACCAAATTCTCTGCATAATTGACCTGTATTCACCTGCGCACCCTTTGCATTACTTAAGAAGACATTGACAAGGCACAGTTGGCATGTTTACTGTGTCACATCCCCATTGAGTAATCACCAGACCTGTTATGTTATTACCTCATGAGCCTACTTTCATTTATTCTAGCTCAATCATGCAGATATGACTTTCCAAAGAATTTGTATTGCCTATTTTTGGTCTCTTAACATTGTGCCCCTCATTTTTCATCTGGTTCTTCCATTTGTAGCAGTCCTTATTTTGTAATATCTTGAACCATATTGCAGTGTAAAACGAAACGTTTTCAAGCAAACAACAGTGGCTCAACACAATAACATATTGGGTAATAGTTGGTGTATATTTGTACACTCTCTTGTGTTCAGACAGTACAATACGAGGAGACAGCAGTGTATTAAAATACTTTTAAAAAGACAGAAGGAATATGTTTAAATTTATTTATTGGTCGAACCTACATACAACACTACCCAGCTGTCCGCGTTGCGTGTTAACCGGCTACACCAACGGTATGCTTTTTCTCTCTCTTTCTCTCTTTCTTTCTTTCTTTCTTTCTTTCTTTCTTTCTTTCTTTCTTTCTTTCTTTCCTTCTTTCTTTCTTTCTTTCTTTCTTTCTTTCTTCCTTTCTTTGTTTCTTTTTTTCTTTTACTGGACACCAAACATGCGCTTGGCAGTGCAAAGGCTTCATTTTTTTTCAGTAAAAGCTGCGGCGTATTATATCTGTGTTGTACTTAATAACCGTTGCGCCAAATCAGTGCTACGTCGTCAACACCCGGCGTGACCTAGCAATATCGCTCCGTACTGATCCGTGGCACGCTAGTTGAGATCTCGCTCGATCACTAACTCCGCACTGAACAAAGAATAATTACCTCAATGAACAGGATTTTCCACCGTAGAGGGAGCTCTAATCCACCGGCTATCGTCGTAAGTACGTAGCGGCGACACCAGCAGAGCACGATAGCTTGTTAATTCATTTTGGTTCGACGCAACGTACGTAAAAATACTACTGTTTGAAAGAGAAAATTCTGTCTTATGTGAAAATTCTACTGTTTTTAAATGACCTGCTATTAATTAAGCACGCACTGTACACACAAGTAATGTAGAGCATTGCTTTGACCGCCGATGGAAATGTAAGCTAGAACTCTGTTCTCTGCTATAAAAAAGCAAACAAAACAAAAAAAGCAAGTCTGCTGAAGTACTATTTCTCTTACATCGTATAAATTGCCCTTCAAGTTAAGCTATTATTTTAATTGCAAACTATGTTTTTTGAAAAACATGCGGGCATTTTTATTTGCACTCGCTCACGTATTTTTCTTTTTTTAACATCAACTCTGCGAGCCAAAGCCATCCACGGCCAAATCCACATATCACTTTTTCTTTGTTCTGTGTCAGCGCCTCGTGTGAACTCGTTACGTCTTCAAGAACATTAATTTAATCTGAGAAAGTGCCGCCTTCCTTTTTGCGATGTGCGAAGATCCTGCGCAAGTCGTGTGCTTTTTGGAGCGCCAGTCACGTACGAGTCGTTCAAGGAATCGAAGGAATGTACTACAGGCGCTCGTAGGACTCCGCAGCTGATAGCTGACGCCCGTGGCTACCTACTGCATGACGGCATGAAAGGTAAGTGGCACATGTTATTATCGAAAGTACGCAACTCAGCGGAAGGCTGTGTTATAGCACGCGTACGAGGCGTTGTAGAGACGCAGCCTTATGCCTCGTTGCGAGTGACAAACACTGTCATTGTCCCCGCTACCAATTCGCTATGACTACGCTCATACGAGCAGAGAGAACCACGACGCATCGGTACGGCTTTACGGAAGCAGATTTGTAACAACTGAGATAACATGCATGTGTATGATGATCGATTTGTCTGATGAGCATCATAGTGAGCAGGACGCAGGCGTCACTCGCACTGCATCGTTTTAGGGGCGAAGCTCCTTAAGGCGGCACTCGTTCGTCCCTCGTAGTAGTAGTCGTAGTCCGTAACCAGTCTTACGCTTTGACCTCCAAGGTGGTGCCGGTGGGAGATTTTTCCTGTGCGTTGTTGAACAATAAAAAATTCGCAGCGTGCGTGTTAACTAAAAGCCGAATTCTTCTGTCTCTCATTCCCCATTAGCAGCCATTGGCATGTTAGAAAACGTTAGTAGAAGTAGAAGTGTAAGTGTTAGCTAAAAGCCGACTTCTTCTGTCTCTCATTCCCATTAGCAGCTATTGTTTACCTCCAAGGTAGTGCCTGGTGAGATTTCTCCTGTGCGTGATTAAACAATAAAAATTTTGTTCAAAACGCCGTTGATTGATGAAATAAACCAACGAAAGACGCCAGATGTTTTGTAAAAGCAAAACGAAAGAACGCCAGATGTTTCTAAAGCAAAGCGAAAAGACGCCAGCTGCTTAACGAAAGACGCCAGATGTTTTCTAAAGCAATGGTTTTCTAAACAATGAAAATTCACAGCGTGCATGTAAAATTAAAGTGAGCTGCAAGTCGTCATAACTCATCGAACCTTTAGTATAAACGCGCCCGATCTCACGTCGGTGATGATGTACTGGGGAGAATTCACAGAAGATTCACGGTTTACCGATGAACCCCCGCAGCTTCGCCCACTCATCATCATTCACTCCGTGGATATGCTGTGATTTTTTTAAGATAGCAAAGCAATGCTGAAACGCCATTTACTGTGCAGCCTTGGTCTCACGTTCGTGTGCAATGCGATTCGTGTGCGAAGCGGTATAAAAATCACACCATCTCGTTAAAGGGGACCATGAGGCGATGCGAAGCAGTGTTTCGGCATGTAGAGGCCACGTTTCAGAGGGGGAGGGGAAAGTGCAGTGGGGGCGAAAAGGTAAGGGGAGAGGGGATGTGGAGAGCGGGAAGGGATAGATGAAGTGGAGAGGGGAATGGTAGAGGGAATGTGGAGAGGGGGAGGGAAGGGGGAGAGAGGGTGTGTAGAGGGTATGCGTATGCGCTGTAAGAGTGGTCACCGTACTTACTGCGCATGCGCAAGGCTGGTACGGGTTTAATTAACCGAAAGTGCCGTATTTACTCGAATCTCGGTCGACCCCGATTCTAAGCCGATCTCCGAAATACTGAAGGCCAGAAAACAAAAAAATACTTAATATTGTACTCGAATCTAAGGCGACGCCCCCCCCCCCCTCTAACTTTCGCACATGTTTTTTTTTCGAATAAAACATCGGCTTCGATTCCAATAAATACGGTATACACAGTACCAGTGAAAGTCTTGACACAGAAATACGTTCCTGAAACAATCTCTAGAAAAATTACACCATTTCCCGCTAAAGGGGACCATGACGCGATGCGAAGCCGGAGCACTTGCACGATCGCGTTCCGTTGGCGTTCTTTGGGCATGCTACCGACCTCGCGTCATGGAACGCGAAGAGGAACGCTACGCGCGTCTTGTCTTCCCTCTAGCCTGACCGTTAATTCTCACAGGGCAAGCGGTGAACGCAGTCGGCAGGCGTGCGAGAGGGGGGCAGCGTAGGAGAAGAGAGAGAGGGGGAGAGGACGCGCATGCACTGGTGCTCATCGCGGCGTTGCGCAGGAGAGAATTTCGGCATGTCTAGCCCGCGTTTCAGAGGAAGAGTGGAGAGGGGGAAAGGGGAGAGGGATTGTGGAGAGGGGTAAGAGGAGAGTGAATGTGGAGAGGGGGAAAGGGGTGAGGGGAAGTAGCGAGGGGGAGGGTAGTGGCGGATAGAGGATGCGGAGAGGGGGAGGTGAGAGAGGAAGTGGTGAAGGTGAGTGGGGAGGGTGAGTGGAGAGGGTACGCGCATGCGCAGTAAGGGTGGTCACGCCGCACGCCACCACCACCACCACCACCACCACCGGATTGAACTCCGCCATAAGATACTTCGCATCTAAAAGTTTGCGTGACCATGGGATAGAACTGAAACTTAGACAAATTCCACCAGCAGGGTATGCATTGCTGTGCAATTGTGTTCCAGATTTGGCATGACAGTAACATGAATTATTTTCCTTACAACACTTCAAACAAACGCGACTGTCTTTCTCTCGAAAGTACGCATTATCTATTTATGGAAATAACAGTACCCTATTGAGTGAAAAACACTTACCGTATCATCTGCTGCGATGCCAGATGCGTCTGTCCAAGTGGCATGCCCACAACACATCTCTCGTTTTGTTGTGAAGTCGAGTCAGAATAGCAGGACGGTGCGTCTACTCAGCTTCGCCGTCGTTTTTCAATCGATTTGAAGGCGTTTTGGCAAGACGCGCTTATCACAAAACCTGAACTCTATGCAATTTCCTGCAGTGGCATGGGACGCTACATCTATGCGCAGCGCTCAGTGCACGACGCTTGACTAAAACTATCATATAGAACCTGTAAAGCTGCAACGAAGCAGCAAATTAAGACATCTAGTGGTCTTCAGCCCCTTTGAACAACAAAGGCCCTGCTTTAGTGCATTGAAACCCACCCCACTACACACGCCTCGCGAAGACAGAAAACTGAAACTGTAGAAAAAGATCCGTAGACAGTTCGCTAGTTAACGCAATCCAATCCGAAACCTGTACTTCCCATCATTCGCATGGTGGTTGAACGATCGCAGCGCCAGTTTCCTCTCTAGGTTATTGTATGAAACTCTATGACCGGATTGAGCTCCGCTATAAGATGCTTCACATCTAAATGCTGAAACTAATGGTGAAGTGTTGACTATGCGCTTAGACACTGACTTAAACTAGGTAAACGTAATAATGTTAATAGTGAGCTGCAGCCGTGCTTTCAGCGTAGCGTAGAGACGTGTTCGTGCAGTCCGTGCGTGTGTATCACATTCACTTTTTCGCAATATTGTACGAACCAGCATCCACGATTTTAAAAACTGACATGCACCAATGTGAGATTTCATATTCGGCCATAGTCACCATGTGAACCTTATCCGAAGCAGCAGATTTCATATTCTGTCAGTGTCGCTTTTTATACATGAATGTACTGGCGTCATGTATTTGCATACATTACACTGATGTGTGGTATTGGTTTAAAAGCATGGTACTGTGCGGTTGCTTATGTAAGCATGTTAGGAGGCAGAAGGCTCTGAGTATGCTAGTTGGCTCATGAGAAATGTAAGTGTGCTAGCACAAACAAGACAAGGCCGAAGGAAGACGTAGAAACGGGACCAGATCTCTTACGGGTCTACCTTCTGTCCTCACCTTGTTTGCGCTAAAACACGTAGGTGCATATAATTTCGCAACAGACTTTTTGTGTATAGGTTTTCTTGCCCATTTAATGCTTCAGTACAAATTAAATAGATTGTGCATATATAAACATGTCCACACAAAGTAAATTTCATGCTGTTATGCTAAATACCTAACAAAAGCCTATCACGTGGTCACTTGCTTTTGTTTCAGCTTTCTGAATACTGTTTATTTTTATTAGTTCCTAACTTCAACAAATTCCACGTAAAATTGATTAGTGCTTCTTGTCCTTCATAGTACAATAGCACAAGAAATACAGGGAGACAGGCAAGAGAGACAATAGAGACGCTAAATAGCGCCTGTATCGTCTCTCTTGCCTGTGTCCCTTTATTTCCTGCACTATTGTACTATGCATTCGTACGAACTGGCTCGGCTTTCCATACTACTGCAATTCTTGACCTCATTAGCGCATTGAAAGTATTGCACGCAGTTACAAGGTGTGACCTCACACATATTCAATGCTGCTGCCTGCACAGCACTGTCATTGTTACTGTTTCTCATTTCTCTCTAACTTATTGCTTACCGTAAAATCCCGAGCAAGTGCCCCCCCCCCTCCCTTCTTCGGGAGATTTCAAATATGCGTCCCCTTCTCCCCTCCCACCATGTTCGCTGTTTTTATTTGTCCAACAAGTGTGAATGAAAACAGGGAATGCATGCGTACTCAAAGCATTTCATTAGAAGCATGGCTGTGCATCCTTTACTCATAGGGGATCTTCCACCGCCACCTTGAATTTTGATTCATGACCGAGCAAGGGCCCCCTCCAAACCTTGTCGGATTATTCCTCACTGTAGGGGTGGCGCTTGCTCGGAATTTTACGGTAATGTTTCTTACTCTTCACTTTTTAGACACATGCGTACAGCGCGGTAAGGTAGGCCGCTTTGCTAGGTGGCAAATTGGTGCAGTCAAATATATAAATAATCCTCGTACATCTCAGGAGTCGCATACACCTCACATCGCATGTATAATGTACAGTGCTCACGAATTGAAATAGGACACTTGGAGCGCATGGCCGCCGGTATATGCAGCGCCGCTCGTGGATCCTCATAGAACCAAGGTGTTGCATTGGGGTATAAAGCGAGGGGGGAACATCGACGCAGCAGGATGGCTCCTTCTGGTCGCCAACAAGCCGGCCTGAAGTTCACCGCGCTGAGAGTGTTGCCTAAAAGGCTTGCGCGCTTTCGTATGCGGACCCAAATGGCTTGCCGGTGTGCACCTCCTATATTGCGGTGCGAGGAGAGGACGCTCTCGTTACACGCGCTTTGGTGATGCGGAACGAATGCTGTGCAAGACTCAGGAATTGCGCCTTACAATCTGCATGTAAGCAGTCCATTCTGCCCACATTTAATTGCAGGGCCCGCTATCGTCGCGGTTAATCGCAGTGACAAATTGCGGTGAAATGAAGCAATGTCTGTGTTCTTCCCGCTTCCTTCACCCATGCTTAACGCCCAATCTGCATCGTGTTGCAACTAGCGGCCAATGTAGCGTCAACGAACGCTTGTAAGGCACAATCTCTTAGCTGAATCCTGTGTCTTACTTGCAAAGGCATGCGTTCCACATCGCCAAAGCGCGTGTAACGAGAGCGTTCTCTGCTCGCTCCGCATTATTGGAGGTGTGCACCGCCGAGCCATTTCGGTTGGCATAAGAAAGCGCGCAAGCCGTGCAGCGCCACACTGGCAGTGTGGTGAACTACAGGCCGACTAGTTGACGACCGGGAGGAGCAAACCTGCTGCGTCGATGTTCTCCTCCTCGCTCTATACCACAATGCAACACCTTGGTTCCATGAGCATCTACGAGCGGCGCTGCATATACCGGCGGCCACGCGCTCCGAGTACGCTATTTCAGTACGTCAGTAATGTACACTGCACATATAATCCCAATTAGCTTTGATTGATTTATTTCTTCAGTTATGCTTTGCTTAAAAAGCGGAAATGAAGGGAAGGTGTCGGCATTTCTCGGTTTGGTGCATTACCTGGCCATCCTTTTTTTAAATTATTTTTTGTTCTTACTTTAAGAACTACGATAGTGCAAGTTAGGAGGCAGACACAAAAACGTGACGCACAACACAAAGTCTCAAACGTTAGTTGATAGCTTTATACCGGCAAAAAGGAAAGAAAACAAAAACAGGCAGGATAAGTGGGTCTGATGCCATTTAGTTATGCATCACTGTTGGGAGAAAATGGAAAGTGTAAGAGCAGTGAAAGTACAGTGTCACATATGGTTGCTGAGTTGGTCGGCCTTCAAAATTCACTGCCGCACTCCTGTGGCTTTCAGCAGCCTTGATATTGTGACAAAGTAGGTCAGTAGCACTGACAATTAGGCGAGTTGGTACGGATGCATAGATTCAGACCGGCGAAACAATTCAGTCGAAAACACGAACGATCGATGGCACTTGTGTTCGTGTGATCATTCATCCTTTCGTCTGCCTTGTTGTGCCGTTCTAAATGTAGGAGAGACACGAAAACCAGAGAGCATGACAAATTGACCAACTTTATAGATACTGAACAAGCAGTGTCCTCTTTTTTCATTGAACTAAGGAACCCATGCGTTTCATTGTCGTCAACATGCCCTGGCACGTACACGTGATATCGGTGCGGCGTTTGGCCCATGCTGAAAACTGTGTTACATCGTCGTCGCTATGTCGTGGCACATACTTCAATAGAGCTGTGGGAGTATGCACAACTATGGCCCTGACATATTGTTCAACATTCTATTAGGCTGTCAAGAGAATGCCTTGTAATCAGAGGTTCAGAATAGAAGCCATCATGTGACAGCTCTCAGAATTGTTTCGCACAGCACTGTTTAGCTCCAAGCTTCAATTAATCGTGCTTTGGTTATTGTACCACTCACGTAGAACGTGCCTTCGCTGCTGCATTTCACCCACTCATCTCATTTGTCGTAAGTGTAAAAAGTAGTGAGGCATGCTCATGCATAAATATTGTTCGTCTCTTTCAAACGTTTGGAACGGGTATCAACGGAAGATATTTCACCACCATAGAAAGGTGATGAGGTCTGTCTCGTTTCTGTCTTGTCTCCCTTCTATCGAGGCTACATGTGTATTTCAGCTGAGGGGTGATTCTACAAGAGATGAAACATGCACGTCCGTTTGATATTTTTGTTTTGTCTGTGTTTTTATATGGTATGTAGGCACATTAAAAGCGCATGGAACCGAAAATATTATTTCCAAAAAACGCTCCCACCGCGGCAAAAAATATTTGGAAGTGGCGGCGCGGGGCGTCTTGTTTTTGCTCACTGCAATACTTTTGGATTTCACGGCCGAATTAACGCGAACTATAAATTCCGTGTCGAAAACTTTTTCTGTTGGTTTTAATATGCATTACTGTGATATACATCCATGCTTTCTTCATGCCGTCCTCAAATGGAGAAAAATGCGAAAAACTGGCAGACATGACCCAAATCAAATATGTTTGCCAAGTTTCATGCGCTTTGGTGCCTTTTCTATTTCACACAGAAACTTCAAAACAGTGTCAAATATAAAAAAGTATTTGCAACATTTCTGCTGTACATCGTTTTCCTACAGGCAGCGCAAATGACGAAAAAAATAGTTAAAAAAGCAACTTTTTTCTAAACGCTCATCTTCAACAACAAAAAAGCTCCGGTCTCAATTTTGA
Organism: Rhipicephalus sanguineus; assembly: GCF_013339695.2. NCBI lineage: Eukaryota > Metazoa > Arthropoda > Arachnida > Ixodida > Ixodidae > Rhipicephalus > Rhipicephalus sanguineus. The sequence goes on along the minus strand of NC_051184.2, from coordinate 129,749,768 downwards.
CGCAGATTTTTTTATGGAAAACCACTTACTTATGTCAGTGAAAACGCGGTTTTATTATCATATGTTCTCATTGCTTTGCTCTGGTGGCTTGTTGTCCAGAAAAATGGGTTCTAAGATTTTATTTGTGTCTAGCGTGTGCAAAAGTGGGCTGGTGCCGCCCTCTGAAGGGCTAATGCCTACGCAGTTTCCAGCCTACAACCTCAACTTACCCAGCCATTATTCGCTATTCAGGAGCACGCGAGACACCGCGAGCACATGGTTTAGGTAACTTTGTCAAAACTCGCATTGCACACCAAACAAAGCATCTGTATGCAGCGGCAGGCCAGCTTAATCTGTAACTAAATGCCACAATCCGGCCATAGGTCGGCAAAAATATTGGAACTCACTCCGACTCAATCAAAAAGCACAGCATATCCACGTGGTGAATGATGATGAGTGGGGCAAAGCGAACTCGCGCTGCAGCACGGCGATGGCACTGGCGCGAGCGTGATGGAAGATATTGTGACTAGATTGTTTGAGAACCACAATCTGTTGCACACACCGCAACTATCGCCGACACTGTTATCAAGGAAGTCCCGCTCGAAGCGCGCGTCGGCGCTTTCGGGCAGAGCCCGCCTGATGCGTTTTGCAGCCACTTACGTGCTCGCACAGCCTCGGGCTCTGCCTGCCGGTACGCGCGCTTTCTCGCCGCTTCACGGTCCTTCACATTTTGAAGATCCAATTCGCGCCGCAGAAGTGCAGCTATGGCCTCGCGGGCTCGAACGGCGGGGTCTTCGCGCCGCAGCCGTGCAGCTTGTCGAGCAGCTTCGGCCTCGCGGGCTCGAACGGCGAGGTCTTTGCGCCGCAGCCGTGCAGCTTGTCGAGCAGCTTCGGCCTCGCGGGCTCGAGCGGCGGGGTCTTCTCGCCGCAGCCGTGCAGCTTGTCGATCAGCTTCGGCTTCGCGAGCTCGAACGGCGGAATCTGCTTCGCGGCGTCGACGTTCAGCTTCGGCCTCGCGGGCTCTCACCTCAGGATTCTGTCTGCGAGCGCGCGCTGCCGCCGCATTCCGTGCCCTCCGTTCCGCAGCCTTCTCTTCCATCTGGCAACTTCGAGCTTAAGAGAAAGCGTGCCAAAAGTGTCACTCGTCAACGTCGTCTTCTTCTACTGCATACCTGAACGCGCGCAATAAAGAAGAATGAATACCATACAGGCGAACACGCACGAGAGTCTCACTCGTCAACGTCGTCTTCTTCTTCTACTGCATACCAGAACGCGCGCTTCTCACGAGCTAAAGGTGGCTACTACAACGCTAGAAACATACGGAGGATGGACAGACCCACGGCATAAGGAGCTTCGCCCCTAAAAATATATTTCGCACTGACAGCTCACTCGGACCCGGACTCACCGAAATTTTCCTCAACCAGACTCACTCGGACTCAGACTACTAAACTTTTTTTCTCAACTGGAGTCACTGGGACTCAAACTCACCAACATAATGCTCAGTGGGACTCACTCATAGTCAGACTCACGGCTTCATCTGAGTCTGAGGGAGTCGACTTATGAGTCTGCTGGCGTAAAGTTAGCTTTTCCGATCATGGTGTAAATGCTCTTTAACGCCTATATCTCACAAAATCGGTGCTCTACAATACACCTTTTGGTCTTATACTTTCAAATAGTAGTTATGAGTGCTTGTAATCCAGTAAGGATGTTTTTATGAAATGTGTGACCCGCACGAGATATTTCTATCAAGAACTTCCCGTGCAGTGTTTGCCGGGGGAGGTCATGAAACCTTCCCTTAGCACCCCCTCCCCCACTCACACCTCTTATCAATATACATTGTGGTGGAGCATGAACTCTAGTTCGTTGAGGCACGTGTGAATAGATTTGAGTATAAACGTAAGCAGGTATAAGGCTGATAGTATTGCCGATAGATGAGTAGATAAGTCCATTGGTCGGCAATGAAGAGTGGAGCTCGCTCAGACTCACTCAATAAATATATTTTGTGCTTAGGGCTCACTTGGACTCAGACTCACCAATATTTTCCTCAACTGGACTCACTCGTACTCAGAGTCACTAATGTTTCCCTCAACCGGTTTCACTTGGACTCAAACTCACCAACGTATTGCTCAGCCGGACTCACTCAGACTCAGACTCACGGCTTGATCTGAGTCTGAGTGAGTTGACTCATGAGTGAGCTTGCCGACCTATGCAATCAGCAGGCGCACTGTTATTGAGGTGCTTTCTCACTGCCTGCTTGCTTCCCTTTCATTACGTGCATTGTACACTCTAACCACATTCCCCATTCAACGCACACTGTGCTAAACAGCATATGTAAAAACTTATCTCAGTCATTTCTGAGTCGTTATCACGTTTTCGGCGTCGCAGTTAACGTCTTCCTGTATCATCTTGACCTTTAAATAATAATATCTGGGGTTTAACGTCCCAAAACCACGATATGGTTATGAGAGACGCCGTAGTGGAGGGCTCCGGAAATTCCGACCACCTGGGGTTCTTCAACGTGCACCTAAATCTAAGTACACGGGCCTCAAACATCTTCGTCTCCATCGAAAATGCAGCCGCCGCGGCCGGGATTCGATCCCACGACCTTCGGGTCAGCAGTCGAGCGCCATAACCACTAGACCACCGTGGCGGGGCCATCTTGACCTTTACCACAGAGTTTCAGCAGCCATAAAACGCGCTGTGCGGCATGATTAAGCAATAAGTGGCCAAAGCTGCCCAATTTATGATGTTTTGTCGGCACTTTACTGAAGTGCTCTCACACGTTGAGAACAGCAGACGTCCCTGGTGGCGCCAGACGGATATTATCCTTAGTTCACGAGGGAAGCGATAGATGCGCTCGGTGATATGTGCATCAGCAAGCCGTCTTTGGCACTAACAGACAAAGAATTGGAATATCTGTGCATGCCATAAGATACCATGTACATATTTGTTTGCGTCGTTCACGATGATCCCGAGAGTGTGTCATGTAAACCGAGTGTATAAGTGCTCTTTGTTTCCGAAAATTGAAGATTATTAGAAGTTAGCGCTCTGTGTGTCTATGTGTGCCTATACATATATATTCTGTCCTCTCTTTTACGTGCGCTACAAGGAAACTTGCTGAAGATTATCCTTAGTTTTGATGAGGAGTCTGGCTCACAAATAATTATCACAGCCCAAAGCGTTTAGACATCCTTGGTCATAAAAAATGAAAGCATGAGCAGTTAAGTGAGAAAATGTATGCGGCGGTGTTAAGTATAAACGTTTCCACTTGGTCTTGCTGTTCACTACACGGGATGCGTGCGGCCCATGGCTAGGTCTAAGTATTCTGTGCCGATTATTTACGCTCCGCGAAAAGAAAATTGCCCAGAGAAACATTTTGGTTGCGTCAATTTTTTTTCATTCCTGCTTTTGTTGTTGCTTACATCCAGATGCTACTGCCATAGGGGGAGGATCTTCGCGACAGATGCAAAGTCTGCTAGCATTGCTTTACGCGCCTCAAGGAAAACCTGTCTACATCTACGAGAACCGCGATGGGGTAGTCAAGGCATTTCTTCAGGAACAAAAAGCGATTGATATCTTGAACTGGTGCGCCTACCTTTCCTCTGATGCCTGTAGGTGAGGTTCTAGGCTGCATATACGCGTTAGCCCTTCAGAGGGCGGCAGCGGCCAATTTTCGCACACCCTAGATACCATTTTTCTAGACGACAAGCTACCAGAGCAAAGTTTCGCTGCAGCAAAACAATTAAAACTGTAGTTTTACGCACAATGCAAGCTAATAACAACCACTGATCACAATAAGTGAGCACACACAGCAAGGGCAATTTGGCCCGTCATATCTCGTGAACAAAGCAAATGAGGACTGATGATATTAAAACTTTGTTTTCACTGACATAAGCGCTTTTCGATAAAAAAAAAATGTAGTCAAAATTGAGACAGGAGTTTTCTTTATTCTATTTCTTGAAAATGACATATAAAAAAAAACTCGCTTCGCTAACTATTTTTTTTCTTCTTTTGCGCTGCCCGTAGGAAAACGATCTCCCGCCGAAATGTTGGAAATGTTCCTTACAACTTTTGACACTGTTTTGAAGTTTCTGTGTGAAATAGAAAAGGCGCCAAGGCGCAGCAAATTTAGCTAACTTTTTGTTTTGGGCTGTGTGTGGCGTTTTTTCACATCTTTTTCTTTTGAGGACAGCCAAAAAAAGCATGTATGTTATTCACAGTAATGCATATTAAAACCAACAGAAAACATTTCGACACAACGTTTATACTTCGCGTTGAATTCGCCCGTGAAATCCAAAAATATTACGATGAGCGAAAACAGGATGCCCACACGGCCACCTTCAAATATTTTTATGGTACGCTGGGAGCGCTTCTTGGAAATAATATTTTCGTTTCCGTGCGCTTTGAATGTGGCCACACAACATATAAAAAAAAACCAGGCAAAACAAAAATATCGACCAGACAGGCATGTTCTATCTCTCGTGGAATCACTCTGAGGTAATTTTTCATCTCTTTCAATGTAGTTGCACCATCAGTGTCCAAATGTGCCATTTTTAAAAAGAAGCTGCCCAGAGTTGTGGAGTTGTGGTTGTGCTGCCGTGACCTACCTTAGTGCTCTCTTTACATACAGCATAGAGTAACCATTCACATTGAACGTTACGGTTGGCTTTAGATGGACTGTGGCAGTTCAGAAAAATAATTAAAATGAAGGTTGCAAATGCAGAACTTAACTGCTAAGAAAGTATGTCTGAATTCATCTCTTGAAAAGTGGGGCCGTTTCTACTGCAAATGTTTGGATGTCATGTTTTAAATTGTAAAAACATCTTCTGCGACCTTGTGCAGGTCGATCTTGGGCCACGAATATAAATGGAAAAGCAAAAGTGGTGGTGGCGGTGTTCTCTGTCAGAGAGACAGCAAAAGCACTATCGCACATCGAAATATTAGAGCATTAGTTATGTCTGATGCTGCTCTTTCATCAAAATTCAAGGTCATCGCCCTTGGAGGGACTTAATACATGGCAGCGTGAGTGGCTAAATGGATTTCTTTTTGTTCTGTCCTAGGTCGAATAATAGTATCCAAATGCAACCTCGAGAAAAAGCGCAATGGTGGCAATGACATCGTCCAGTTACAAGTGCACGCCTCAGTTTGTACACAGGAATGTGAGCAACCTCAACATCATCCGGAAATCCAGTCTTCCTGCTCAACCAGAAGGAAGGAAGAAACTCTAGGCCTGCGGGGAAAGTGCAGCACAGTCACAGCGAAAGCTGGAAGAGCGGAATTTCTAGAGCCCGCTGTAAACTCTCTTGGGGCTACTAATACAAGTACGCTAGCAAGGTGCCCACTACGTCATAAATCACAATATTTGTGAAGTTGGGAAGCGCCTACAACGCCATTATTCGTCATTGTGCGCAGAAGCGAGGTTCCAGCTACACATATGTAAGGCATTATGTGCACTTTGTTTACGTGACGACTGACGACGATGAAGAATTGTGGCTCAGGCCTTTGTAATGGGTTGGAAGCTTTAAACGGATCACCAGTTACGTAATTTGCTTTGTGTGACGCCCGGTCGCTATTTCACTCTCCTGCCATGCAATATAAGATACGTTGACGTGAGAAAGAGAGACAGAGAGAGAGGGGAAGAACATTATTGAGACCCTGAGGAAATGAATCATGGGCTTATGGGCTTCCTTGGCAACCAATGCAAGTGCACTTGCGAGGAACCCGCTACACTATAAGTCATCATAGTTTCTGTGAAGTAGGGAAGCAGCCACTATGCCATTTTTCTTCATTCAACGGAGAGCCGTGGTACCCGCTAAAAACATGTAAGGCATTATGCGCACTTTGTTGGTGTTGTGCCTGTTGACGATGAAAAATTATTGAAGAGCCCCTTGTGATTTTGGTTGTTATTTTGGTTGTTTCTACATTAGGAAGTCAGGTCTTCAGGTTTCGTGCAAATACGACTGTAACGGTCCAAGAGCAAGGAAACTATTGGCCTTTCACAAGTGTTCCGAAGGACATTATGTTCAGGTAGTGGGCAATGCCTACTCTTTCGGTAAACATTGGGAGTGCTCCATTATTCCCGTTTACCAATACATTCAAAAAAGTTAATTTCTACTATGCCTCCATCTCCACCATGAACTGAAAGATATCTGCTTGATAGCGTAAATGCATTTGGAAGCTTCCAAAGGAGAGCGATCAATCACACAAAAATAATACTCTACATAGCACACAAAACGTATTGGTTTTGGGCTGAAAGATGCAATGGAATTATGTTCCAGCCACTGCATTGCCAGATTCGTGGTGTGCCTTGGAATTGCGCTTACATGGCTTTTTCGAAACACACGTAGGTATTGCCCAGGGAAAAACTGTGGAGCCTCTTCAAGTCGGGAACATCGATTTGAGACCTTTCTTGTAGGGCTGTTTGAGTGCAGCAGCACACACTTCAATGGTCATGTAAATGATAATATAAGTAACCAGAACTGTATACTTTCATGCCCAAATGACATTGTTGTTGACATGAAAGTCCAGAACTCGCCGAAGGGCGTCGGTCACAGTGGCTGCAAAATCACGCCCTCACTTCTTTCACCCCAACAAACATTTCAGCCAAGTATGTTTGTGTGTTATATACTATCGGCATCAAATGAAACCAGAACGGCGGCAAGCATTCGCAATGGTATAGGGCGCCGTCCAGTTATCACCATGGACGGTCGCGCGTATGCGCAGTGCGGCCAAACCGGATGCGCGCTCCTGTCAATAGTAATTACAGCACGGCGCGCACTGTACCATGGCGAAGGCTTGCCGCTGCTTGGGTTTCATTTGACGCAGATAGTACATTATTGTTTTTGCCTGATTAAGTGCGCTGCTCTGGAAGCTTTCACACCCATTTAACTCCTTCCCTGGAGAGTTTTTTGGCAAAAAGAGATACAAAACTACCCATGTTTTTTCGTTGACTGGTTGATTGTAAGTGTCTAACACATAGAACAGCTAAAAAAATTATTCAGACACTTTATTAGCATAATACATGCGACATATTATTTCTATGTTATAAAATATACAGATGATTGTCTTCCCCGGACAGCACCACAGAAAGAGCCCTAACATCTCCAGCCTTCAGTGCAGAAAATGTATCTTTGAAATTTCAAATGTAAAGCGCAGGGACTAGCGAGTCCTTGTAAACAAACCTTTAACGATCGCCAACCGAATTTAGCGGTTTAGACAAACTATGTTGCTCTCTGTATTCCCTGCCGCCCTCACAGGAGAACTGCAATTCTTCATTTCACAAGAATTCGGCAAACAAGCGCTTTTTTATTTCTTTGTTGTTGTTTTAATGGAGCTGTTGCCAGCAAGCATGCACCTCTTGCCCGCAGAGGAGGATGCCATTTTCTAATTCCAGTTGCGAGAGTCAAGCTCTTCCTTCACTAAAATGCATGTTTTGAGCGCGCTTTTAAATATTTTACACGGTCATCTGTTGAAGCCAAAGAGAATACTGCTAACTGAATCAGGGTAGCCCCACTGCGGCGCCCCCGAATGCTTGTTTCAGGGTGGACGAGCCTAGCTCGTCTTTGGTAAGGAAAGGCTTAAACCATCAAGTAGATTCCATTCAATTCACAATACAGGCGGAGCAGATTAGAAATAAAAATGCTTTTGGATGAGTTGGTAAACAGGAACAATAGAACAATAGAGGACTGCATTCTGTCATTGTTAACAGAAAGGGTACGCATGGACTGGTATCTGAGCTTAATGTCTGCCCATCTGTGCATAATGTCTGCACTTGCCAGAAGTCAGCAGTTGCCGCCCTCTTGGACCGTTTACAGTCGCATTTGCACGAAACCTGAAGACCTGTCTTCCTAAATGTACAAAACTCAAAGGTACTTTTTGAGAAATACTTCCACTCTTGAGTACATGAAAACTGTGGAACACCGTTTGCCCAAACCCTCCTGGCCTGCCAGTATCCGACAGAAGTAATGCGCTCCGATTCCTCGCATGCCAGGGTAAGTGGGACCTCATGACGCGTACAGTGTAATTATGATGTGGGGGCTGCTAATCTTCCTGCATCAAAACTCAGGCAAGGGCTCATAGGTGGAAAAGACAAGCTGCCAAAAGAAGTCTTTGATGGCATTTTCTGCAAGATTCCCTGGGCAGACTGGGCGACTGTCTAAACGAGGGCGACTTAAACAGCAGCTGCACCAACTTCATACCAATGTCCATAAGAAAAAGATGGCAGGGCACGCAAGCAACAACTGAGCACAATACAGACTGGGTGAATTGTAATAGTACAACTGGCCAGTAAAGAAAATGGAAGTCACGTTTGTATCTCAAATCCTTTGAGATACAAGTATTTTGTGTTGTACTTGCTTCCATTACGATCAATGCAATCGTGTTGCCCTTTTTTGCTGGTGCCCTCGATGGCTGTGCACATTCGAGCTTAGAAGCATTCCCATGATTCCAAATCTCTTCATGGGATTCATTTTAGTGCCAGTCGCACCGGCATCGTTGAAGTTGATGCGGTATTCGTGTTTCTCACAATAATCTTTTAGAGCATGGCGCTCGGAGCACACCCACTTTGGAGGATTGCCTAAAAAATTGATATGCTAACAGAAATGAAAGTATATAATTTGTGTAGTTTTCGAAAAAGTTACAACAATAAATATAAATTAATAATGGTTATTTCAAAATTTAGATCAAAATGAAGGGACAAGGGGACAGGGTAGAACGAATACTGTCGCGTGGTCGTGACGTCGACGAAGACAGCAGTCAGCGTTTGCAGGATGAAACTGTTTATTTGGCCGAACTTGTGGCCGGAAAATGAGAACTCGAACTACAGCAATACACACTGTACAAAGATAGCGGCGAACAGGGCGTCGTCCTTCGATCAACTGACAAGCGGTGAAGCGCGTCGGCATTTAAACATGTGCCGTCGAATATTCCAGCGTTATCGCTGGCTGTCCTGCAAATTCTAGAATAAGCTCGAGTGTGCGCGTCTTGCGCGCAATCTTAACAAAATGATCTACAATGATCACCAAGGTTCTCTAACAATGAGGCGCGGTTCGCGCTGAGCGTTGCCGACAGTCTTTGTGGCCGAAAACCGAATACAGCAAAAGTGATAAAGAAACGCACGTGGCAATGCCCCCCTCTGAAAAAGCATCGTCCCGATGCTTTAAACAGAACAGGCCAAAGCATGCATCAATAAATAACAAGAATAAAGCAACAAAGTAATATAAACAATAAGCACAAGAAATAAAGCACAATAATAAAGCAAAATGACAGTCCTCAGATTTGCTAACGTGCGTAATATGGTTTGAGGAGCACGACATGGACGACTTCAGGTCGTACACGGCGCCGCTGAGAGTTCGTAATGCCGTCAGGCACAACGTAGTAGTCGAGTGCGCCGTTGCGTCGAAGTACCCTGTACGGTCCGAAGTATCGTCGAAGAAGCTTCTCACTGAGTCCCCGTCGGCGTATTGGCGTCCATACCCATACACGGTCACCGGGTTGGTATTACATGTGGCGTCGTCGAAGGTTGTAGCGGCGGCTGTCACTCGTCTGCTGGTTCTTGATCCGTAGGCGGGCGAGCTGTCGTGCTTCTTCGGCGCGCTGTAAGTAAGCGGCGGCGTCGAGATTGTCTTCGTCGGTGACGTTGGGTAGCATGGCGTCGAGCGTCTTCGCCGGGCTTCTTCCGTAGACCAACTTGTACGGCGTTATCTGCGTCGTTTCTTGGACGGCCGTGTTGTAAGCGAAGGTCACGTACGGAAGGACGGCGTCCCACGTCTTGTGCTCAACGTCGACGTACATGGCCAGCATGTCGGCGATGGTCTTATTTAGACGCTCTGTGAGGCCATTGGTCTGTGGGTGGTAGGCGGTGGTGCGGCGGTGGCTCGTCTCGCTGTACTTGAAGATCGCCTGAGTTAGGTCCGCAGTAAAGGCGGTACATCTGTCTGTTATGAGGACCTCTGGGGCGCCATGACGCAAGACGATGTGCTCCACGAAGAACTTGGCTACCTCGGCGGCACTGCCTTTGGGCAAGGCCTTTGTCTCGGCGCAACGGGTGAGGTAGTCAGTTGCTACGACGATCCACTTGTTGCCGGAAGTCGACGTCGGGAACGGCCCCAGTAGGTCCATCCCGATTTGCTGGAACGGCCGGTGAGGTGGTTCGATTGGCTGTAGAAGTCCCGCTGGCCTAGTCGGCGGTGTCTTCCGTCGCTGGCAATCTCGGCAAGTATTAACGTAGTGGGCGACGTCGGCAGGAAGGCGTGGCCAGTAGTATTTTTACTGTATCCTCGCGAGCGTGCGGGAAAAGCCGAAGTGGCCAGCCGTCGGGTCGTCATGCAGGGCCTGCAGAACCTCTGGCCGCAGTGCCGAAGGAACAACGATGAGGTAGTCGGCCCGGGCCGGAGAGAAGTTCTTCTTTACGAGGACGTCGTTTTTCAAGAGAAATGACGCCAATCCCCGCCTGAATACTTTTGGAACAACGGCGGTCCTGCCCTTGAGGTATTCCACAAGGCCCCTGAGTTCCGGGTCGGCTTGCTGTCGTTCAGCGAAGTCGTCGGCACTTATGGTTCCCATGAAGCAGTCATCATCGTGGTCGTCCTGCGGCGGTGCGTCGACGGCGGCACGAGACAAGCAGTCGGCGTCGGAGTGTTCTCTTCCGGACTTGTAAACGACGGTAATGTCGAATTCTTGAAGTCTTAGGCTCCACCGCGCGAGGCGACCTGAAGGGTCCTTCAAGTTGGCTAGCCAACACAAGGCGTGGTGGTCGCTCACAACTTTGAAGGGTCGGCCGTAGATGTAGGGGCGAAACTTCGATGTAGCCCAGATGATGGCCAGGCACTCCTTTTCCGTTGTGCAATAGTTGATTTCTGCCTTTGATAGCGACCGGCTAGCATAATTGATGACCCTTTCCAATCCGTCGGGCTTCTGCACAAGGACGGCGCCGAGTCCTACGCTGCTTGCGTCGGTGTGGATTTCCGTATCGGCGTACTCGTCGAAATGCGCAAGTATCGGAGGCGTCTGCAAGCGTCGTTTCAATTCTTGAAATGCCTGAACTTGCGACGTTTCCCACCTGAATTCGACGTCGGCCTTCGTGAGTTGCGTCAGTGGCTCGACGATCCGTGAAAATTCCTTGACGAAACGTCTGTAATAGGCGCACAAGCCGAGAAAACGGCGTACGGCCTTCTTGTCGGTGGGCGTCGGGAAGTCAGCGATGGGAGCTGTTTTCCGCGGGTCCGGGCGAACACCATCCTTGCTGATCACATGACCCAAGAACAAGAGCTCCTCGTACGCGAAGCGGCACTTTTCAGGCTTCAAAGTGAGTCCGGAGGTCTTGATTGCTTGAAGTACAGCTTCAAGGCGCCGAAGGTGTTCGTCGAAGTTTGAGGAAAACACAACGACGTCGTCCAAGTACACGAGACATGTCTGCCACTTCAAGACGGCCAGTACTGTATCCATAACCCGTTGAAAAGTCGCAAGTGCCGAGCAAAGACCAAAATGCATGACCTTGAACTCAAACAGGCCGTCTGGCGTTATAAAGGCAGTCTTTTCTCGATCTCTCTCGTCGACTTCTATTTGCCAGTAACCGGTCTTGAGGTCCATCGACGAAAAGTACTTTGCGTTGTGTAATCGATCCAGGGTGTCGTCTATCCGGGGAAGGGGATACACGTCCTTCTTCGTGACTTTATTCAGGCGACGATAATCGACGCAAAAACGGAGAGTCCCATCCTTCTTCTTCACTAGCACCACGGGGGATGCCCACGGACTCTTCGACGGCTGGATGATGTCGTCGCGTAGAATTTCGTCCACCTGTTTCTTCACGGCCTCCCGTTCCCGTGTCGAAACCCGGTAGGGACTCTGACGGAGTCGTCGAGCATTTTCTTCTGTTATAATGTGGTGCTTAGTAAGGGGCGTTTGTCGGACCCGCGATGACGACGAGAAACAGGCCTTGTTTTTCTGCAGAAGGCATCGAAGCTGTTGCTGTTGGCGAGCGGGAAGGCTTGGGTTTACGTCGAAGGGTGGCTCAGGTGTTGGGGTAGTCGTCGTAGCTTCGTCATGATCTGAAAAGGCAAACGCATAGCTGACCTCCAAGATTTCTTCGATGTATGCGATCGTCGTGCCCCTGCTCAGGTGTCTGTATTCTTGGCTGAAGTTCGTTAGCATCACGCTTCCTTTTCCTTCATGCAAGCGAGCAATGCCCCTTGCAAGGCAAATGTCGCGGTCTAGTAGCAAACGCTGATCGCTCTCGATGACACCTTCGATGTCTTCGGCTTTTTCGGTGCTGACGGGAATTATGATGCTGGAGCGAGGCGGGATGGTAACTTGATCCTCGAGCACGTTCAGGGCATGGTGACATGGATTCGTATCCGGCGGTGTCGTTTTGTCCGACGATAGGGTTATCGACTTGGTTCTTAAGTCAATGACGGCGCCATGATGCTTTAAGAAATCCATGCCAACTATGACGTCCCTGGAGCAGTGTTGCAAGATTACGAAACTCGCAGGATACGTGCGATTATTGATTGTAACTCTTGCTGTGCAGACTCCAGACGGCGTTATTAGATGGCCTCCAGCGGTACGGATTTCGGTGCCTTCCCAAGCAGTCTTAACTTTCTTCAACTTCGTGGCGAAAGGCCCACTGATGACGCAATAGTCGGCTCTAGTGTCGACGAGAGCGGTGACGTTGTGGCTGTCAATGAGAACATCGAGGTCGCTAGTTCGTCGTCTTGCGTTGCAATTGGGTCGCGGCGTCGGGTCACGGCTGCGTCGGTTTGTTCCGCTGCTTCGACGTGGCGTCGTCAGTTCTTCCTCAGGCCGTGAAGTTTCGACGTCAGGGCTTCGTTCGTCTTGCGGCGTGTTCTTTAGATTTCGTTGCGGCGTCGATGTCTTCGGCGGAGGATCTTCGGTAGTTCGTCGTACAGCAACCGCACCTCCATCGGTTGCTGCCCTTAGTTTTCCGGATACGGGCTAGGTGACCGGCCCCGGTTTGGGCCAGTGTACTGCCGGCGGTGCGGAGACATGTAGCGGCCGGGCGACGGCGAGCTGGAAGGTCGTCGTTCTTGCCAGTGTGTTCCGGTGAGGTAGTCGTCGATGTCCCGAGGCCGTTCGCCTGGCTACGGGCGCGGCGCGTTGACGGCGAATCCTCGAAGCCCCATCTGTCGGTACTGGCAGCGGCCGTATGTGTGGCCGGCTTCCCCGCAATGATAGCAGAGCGGTCGGTTGTCAGGGGCACGCCAAACGTCGGTCTTTCGAGGGGCGCATGGCTGTCCTGTCGGCGGGCGGTATGGCGTCGGTGGAGGTGGCGGCGGTGCCTGACGTCGGAACTGCTGCGGCGGCGCGGTGTCTTGACGCGGGCGAGGAGGGGCGGCGTTGCGTCGGGCTGCAGCAGCATAGCTCATGGCTTGCGGCTGAGGCAGTGGCGGTTCAAGGTTGCCCAGGGACTGCTGGATTTCTGATCGAACGACATCTGCGCTCAAGTCCACTTGAGGCTGCGCCGAAGGTAAGAGCTTGCGAAGCTCCTCCCGCACGATCGCTCTGATCGTTTCACGCAGGTCGTCGGCGCCGAGGGCATGAACAGCTGGGCTGTCTTGAATCAATCGGCGATTATATTGGCGGTTACGCATTTCCAGCGTCTTCTCAATCGTGGTTGCCTCTGAGACGAATTCTTGGACCGTCGAGGGTGGGTTCCGTATCAGCCTAGCGAAGAGCTCTTGCCTTACCCCTCGCATGAGGAAGCGGACTTTCGTGTCCTCGGGCATGGCAGCGTCAGCGTGGCGAAACAGTCGGGTCATTTCCTCTGCGAAGATGGCCACGCTTTCGTTTGGTAGTTGCACCCGTGTCTCCAGCAAGGCTGCGGCCCTTTCTTTTCTGACGACGCTTGCAAACGTCCGCAGGAAAGCGCTCCGAAAGGCGTCCCAAGTTCGAAGAGTGGACTCCCGGTTCTCGAACCAGGTCCTTGCTGCGTCTTCAAAGTAAAAGTAAACGTGCCGCAGCTTGTCCTCGGAGTCCCAGTTGTTAAATTTTGAGACCGTTTCGAAAGTCTCGAGCCAGGTGTCCGGGTCTTCGAATGACGACCCGCGGAAGGTTGGCGGCTCCTTGGGCTGCCGGAGTAGGATCGGCACAGGCTGCACGGGGTCGGTCATCGTCGCTGCGGTGGGTGTTGGGACCTTGGGCTGCCTGGTTTGTTCGGGAAGGAGCCCGGGCTCTGGCTGCAGTCCCTTCTGCCTGCGGCTTGTTCGACGATCCGGGTTTTCTTTCCTGTCGTCCTCCTCGCGGCTTGGGCTTGGGTCAGCGCTTCGCGGGGGCGTCCGGATCATGGAAGAAGCAGCACCTCCACCAGATGTCACGTGGTCATGACGTCGACGAAGACAGCAATCAGCGTTTGCAGGATGAAACTGTTTATTTGGCCGAACTTGTGGCCGGAAAATGAGAACTCGAACTACAGCAATACACGCTGTGCAAAGATGGCAGCGAACAGGGCGTCGTCCGTCGATCAACTGACAAGCGGTGAAGCGCGTCGGCATTTAAACATGTGCCGTCGAATATTCCAGCGTTATCGCTGGCTGTCCTGCAAATTCTAGAATAAGCTCGAGAGTGCGCGTCTTGCGCGCAATCTTAACAAAACGATCTACAATGATCGCGAAGGTTCTCTAACAATGAGGCGCGGTTCGCGCTGAGCGTTGCCGACAGTCTTTGTGGCCGAAAACCGAATACAGCAAAAGTGATAAAGAAACGCACGTGGCAATACAAAGGACACGAAGACAGGACATGCGTTGTGTCCTGTCTTCTTCTCGTCATTTGTATTCGTCCTTGCGCTGCCCCCTTGTCCCTTCATTATGAACTCAAACCAACTCGCGCACCTTATTCTGTTTGATCAAAATATTGATTGAAAAACGGCAATTGAGTTTTAACCAAAAGAACCACATGAATCTAAGTAATGCTGAAGGGCCTCAAAACCAGTTTCCCTATTTTTAACATTTCAAGTAAATGTGCGCTTAGAGTTCAAACTTTTGCAACGATGAACAGTGCCAAACATAGCCGCAGAATAAAATACGACCTCTCGCTAAAGGGGACCGTGAGGCGATGAGGCCTTGCCTGTGATCCTTTGCCTGAGATCGAGTTCCGTTGGCGTTCGTTGGGCATGCTACCGACCTCGCGTCGTGGAACGCGAAGAGGAACACTGCGCGCGTTGTGTCTTCCCTCTAGCTTGGCCGGTAATTCTCACAGGGCGAGCGGGGAACGCGGTCCACAGGCGTGCGAGGGAGGCAGCGTAGGAGAGGAGAGAGAGGGGGCGGGAACGCGCAAGCGCTGGCACTCATTGCGCCGCTGCGCAGGAGAGAATTTCGGCATGTCGAGCCCGCATTTCAGGGGAGTCAGCCGAAGCAAGCTCTGGACTGAACGCTCGCAGCGCTCTACCACTTGAAGGAGGGGAAACTAGAGGAGGAGAGTAGCGCATGCGCCGCGAGAGCAGAAGCGAGAGTGCAGGAAAAGCGCAAGCAGGGGCTCGTAGAGAAGTGGAGAGAGTAACGCGCAGTTGTTTGAGATAGGGAAGGAGGAGAGTTGCGCATTCGCAGTATAAGTGCGGACTAGCACGCTGCGGGAAATCCTGTGCTCCACTTCGGGCATTTACGTATCCCCAGAGTTGGTGTGATGTGATCAGAAAATCTGGTCATGTAAGCAGCCGAGAGAGCCTGTTTGTCTGCCTGCAGGCATGCGTGTTCGCTGCTTATCCTCGCACGGTGAGGAGGAACACTTGCCCAGGAGGAGAGATAAGCTAACGAATGTAGTGTAGCGCATGAAATAGTGAAATGAGGGAGGGCCCCATTTTGATCATCATACGCACGTAACTCCGTTATTAGAGCAGCATTTCGAAAAGTTCTCGTGGCCACGAGTTGACTGTAGTAAGGCTAAGTGACCGTGACTGGTATGCAGGAAACATGACTACTCTTCTACATTAGATCAGGACTACACATGTAAAAAAGTGGCGAAATTTCAAGTAAAGCACGTTGAAGGAGAATATCTTAGGAAAAAAATGTCTAGCCATGTTATATATACAGCTACACAGGTTATTTCTAGCATGCAATGCGTGGGACTTACTTTTTCCTTTCTGAAACTAAATTAGTTGCAAAAAGCTATTTCATCTCTTTGCAAGGAGAAGCACCACAATGGCTGTCCTTGAGTTTTTTATGGTGTAGAGAGAAAGAAAAGGTGGGTGTAGCGTTTTCTTGTGTACAATGTGAAAGAAACATCAGAACAAAACATCACACACAAAGGTAAGGCGATCTGCTGGTGCAAGTGAGATTACTTGTTACTTTCCACGACACGACACTGCCACGATGTGCCCACTTTGTCCCTTCCTTATCATAGCAACTTCTGGTGTGACATCACAAAGTGGCCACGTTTCCTGCGCGCCAAGTGCGGTCAATTTTGTCACCGGCCTTGAAATTTGATGATGAATACTCAAACTACGTTCAACTGTTCTTATTTCTAAAAAAATTGGTGTGCCATGAATTCTACAGCTTACGACTTTCTCATACATACAAGGCCCTTCAAGGCAAATATAAAAGGGCTACTTATAGCAAGCCATCACTTCAATGTCAGTGGAGTACATTTTAGCGCAAACTATGATAGAAAGCACGCGAGAAGAGTAGGAGAAAGCAGAAAGGTCGAGCGCTCGACCTTTCTGCTTTCTCCTTCTCTTTTCCTGTGCTTTCTTTCATAGTTTGCGCTAAAATGTATCCCACATGTGACAACAGGAGCCTGGCAGTGGTAGCACTATTATAAAAAAATCTGTATTGTCTAACAAAGCACTCTGTATAAAAGGCAACATATTTAGAGGCAAATATACAGACATTGAAGGTGTTGAAAAAAGGGCTGATTCTCTTCTCCTGAAGTTTCACGATCGTCCACTCAAACACATTTCATGTAAAGCGAAGTGAACATCTGCCTTTCATGCAGGAGTAGGTGATGTTCAGCCTGATTGGTTGGTTATGGCGTTGATAGCCATCATAAAAATTCTGACCTGCACCTTGATTCGTCTCCCAAAAATTTTATCGCGTTAATGATGGCAACCTTAAAACTGGGTCTATTTTTCAAGCAAAACTCAATTATTATGTCATTTATATGGTAAATTCAGTCAAGGTTCGATCTAAGGAAGCCCGATTTTATTAAGTTTCTGACCTAACGAAGAAATTTCAATTTCCCAGCAAGGCCTCATAGAGACCGAAAGGTTTAGAAAAGACTCAGTGTTGTCAACTCGAATTAACGAACTAGCTTGGCAACCAAACCCGATTTAGCGAAATCATCCAAGAAATAACTGAGTAAAGAAGCGGTGGCTTCCTTCCAATTTTCTAGAGACTGGTTTTTCTTATGAGTATCACATTAAAACTTCTAGCCGCCCTACTGATGGCCCTATAGCTTTAGTTTGATGAGGCTGCAGGCCGCGCCCATGCATGAAGCAATGGACTCGGCTGTCGGTAGCGCTCTTACGAATGGATAGTGCTATGGACAGTGGTGGTTGGTTTCCTTATTTCATGGCACTAATCGTCTCCTTGCAGCTTTCTGGCTCGTTCTGCTTGCACAGTCACTTCATTTGTTGCCCGTGTCTCCGCGTACCATTCACCCGTCATTGCTTCATGTAACCATCTTTCGGGACTGCATCGCCCGGACATGGTACCCCTTATGTCTGGGCCTCATGGGTGGCTCTATGTCACGACCGACTTCGGGCCGCCCTCGAAGACTTTTCACATGCGCAGAAATAGATTGGTGTTGGTGGGAAGGACGATTGCCTGGCAGCTTTTCGTTGTCACTACATTACAATTTTAGATTTCGAGGAGCCAAAAATTACTTCTCGATTTTACGAACTTCCAGGTTTAACAAAATAATTCCAGCATCCTTATAACTCCAGTAGATCGAGCTTTAACTGTAATCATTCAGTTTTTTCTGTAGCCGTTACATTCATAATATGAACGTTAGCGAAAGTTAGTTTGCCTAAAATAACCTTCCTCATTCTTGTTTTCAATTGGGAAAGTTTATTACCAGTTACAGGGAACAGAGTCAGGCACAAGGATGTCTCGTGGGCTAAGCAGGCATATAGATCACTGTCGAATCTAGCATGCAAGAACAACTGATTTGTTCTCTCGAGGTGTTTTCTCAAGGAGCCTTAGCATCACACAGGGCTGCACCCAAATGGAACTGAAAAGCAAGACGATGGCTCCACAAAATATGACACCCACTGTCCTCTTAGAGAAAATAATGCAAATGAAAAAAAAAATGTACATGTTTGCTGTTGGGACATAGAGAGGTGATGTTCTCAAACAGATGGTCCTGGCACCTACTTGTTTTTTACGCACCCTAATTAAGCGTAAACCAATTTTAAGCTGGGAAAATGTGCAGCATATGCCTCCTACTTTTAAATCAGAAAAGAATGCTGCACACAGAGCTTATATTCATGACTTGACATTCCCTGATACGTAATATTTATTTTCGCCATTCTCACACATGAATTGCATGCTTTTTAAATGAGTCTGCAGTTCTCATAAACAGATTGTTGCACATGCCTCACCTTCACCAATTCAACCTATGATGCATGCGATATTCAGAATGCGAGGGACACATTTCATGATCTGTTGTGGCAAAATTTCATATCTAAAGATTTTTAAATGAGCTTTCCTATTAAACCAGCACATCACTGTCACCGCTCTTTATACATTACATGGAAACTGTTTGGTCACAACCTTGTTGATTGCTTTACTGCTTTTTAGAGTGCTACAAACACAGTTTTCGTCGAGTAATGCATTGTAATGCGTGTGGAATTTTCGGATCTGTTTGCTTGAAGAAATGCTGCAAGCTATAGCTCAGCAACTATGGTACTCATGTTATTTACATTCTGCTTCAATATCAGTGCTTGAAATGTGATAAGCGTACTATATCTGTTAGGGCTCTAACCACTTTTTGCAGGTTGCACAGCCACCTCATAAATGTTCCGTTTGCAATAGATTTCAGTATTTGTGTCCTGTGTGAAAATTTCGGCTCAAATAAAATTGACTTTTGGTTTATTTCTGATGGTTCAATTTCCACACAGAGAATCCTGAAACTAATTCTTCTAAGGCGGAGCGGGGAGCAAGGCGGAACACGCTGAAATTTATCAGAAGGCCGAAAGAATAAATCTGTGGTTCATCTGCATGTACAACCATCGTCAAGTGTTATCATGTGCTCTTTTTTGCAGCTGGGTAATATTAAACAGTCCGAGTCTGCCCCAGCAACCCATATGGGTAACGGGTGCTTCGATGAAGACTTCTTTTGTGATGTCTCTGAAAGTAAGGCAGTAGCATTCAACTAATTCGAATTATTTCATAAACATGGCTTCATGTGGTTGGATAAACCAGTTGCACAAATTGATGTGATATTTCCAGGAATGACAAGTTCCGTGTGAGATTCACAAACTAGTTTTCTCACGCAATTGACTCGGTGGCAGTGTAAAACGTCTAATACAAGTAGTGATAGGAACCACCACAGTTCTCCAAGTGGCTGACAGTAACAAACCTTCCATAAGTATCAGTGAAGCATGGCTTACTATTTGATGGCAACAGTGTTCCTCAGATGTCCACTGTAGAGTGGCTCTAGGGCCCTGTCTTTATATGTTTAATACTGCCCAGGTGTAGTATTCTATGATACCCAAAATATAAAAAGCTGATATATGGGCATACAAAAATTCGCCAGAGATGGCCATATATGACATTACATAAGGATCCCATATATCAGTATTAAATATTCGGCAGATATAGCCATATATGGCAATATATGACATTACATAGGGATCTCATATATGGCTACATTAAAAATTGGGCAGATATGGACATATGTGTCCATATCTGTCCAATTTTTAATATATCCATATGTTATATGGATATATTAAATACATGGGATTTTTGTAAGGGTATATGTACGCCGACAAACAGTAGTTGAGGATTGAGCCGAAACCAGCTAGCGCGACTGTCTTTCACAGGAGATGGCAAGGGGCGACGGCAAGTGCTTCGGTGAAGCGCCCGAAGAATGTGGATTTCCCCGACACCAAACGCTATGCCGAAAGTTATACATGCGCAAAAAAACCAAACACATGACATAGTCAGTTCAATGGTCACAGACTTTCCAAACACTCTTTACAATTTACAAATTGTCATTCAATTTTTTTTGCTGGCGCATTTGTGGTTTATTACCAAGAAGAAATACCTGCGTGCTCCTCAAAACAATGAAACAAATGCAGGAACGCATGCCCGTGAAAGTTGCGGAAAAAGCGCCTCTAGTCTGGCCTCGTCGTATGATCTTTTTTCATGTGATTACCGTTGTCATAGCAACGGGAGGCTCGCTCACACGTGCTGCTGAGGCATCACGCATACACGCTGCTCCACGAAGCGTCTGGTTTTGAAGAGATCGCCGACAGACCCGTGAAGATGCGAGTGGTTTTAGGGGCGAAGCTCCTTATATCATCACCTGGTCGGTCGTCGCTCCGTCCGGCGTTCCCCCGCCGTCGCGTCCCCCGTATCATTCAATAGACGGCGCCGTCCCATAGAGATGCATGCAAACTGCAGTTGGGTGACGATATACTAGATGGCGCTGTCCCATAGAGATGCGTAGAGTCACTGGAAAAATTTCAGAGTATCGCATCTGTTTTCCGCGCGCCGCCGCCGACGCGATCACTTGACCTCTCGTCGCCATATCCCTTCCAAGCGCTTTGGGTGCAGGCGCGTTCAATGCAGAGCGGGGCCGGACATTTAGCAGTACCACGGTCCCCAGAAGTACTTCGTCGCTTTTTAAAACGCGTCATGCAGACAGCGGCGTAAGCAGACATTTTTTCGGGGGGGGGGGGGGGGGCACGGGCCCGGTGTGCCACCCGTGGCTACGCCACTGCATGCAGATGCAAGAAGAGAGTAGCACACCATCAATCGAACGTTACTGGTGAGCTACTCTGGGAATCTCGTTTGCCGTGTGGGAAAAATTAATGTCAAAGGGCGCCGTTCTATGTGGCTGCATAGTTGGGCTGGACGAATTCGCCCCCCTCGAATAACACTCCTTCCTGCAGTGAACTACGCTAACGTTGCTGGAAAAGATCTTATGCGACAGGACACTTCACCCTTTCGGTTCGCTATGGTCAGCGATATTGAAAACTACATACCTTTCCATTTGCTCGGCTGTTTATAACTGGATCTGTTGAACAGATTACGCATGCTATCCGAGTTATAAGCGTGTCATGCACGAGAGCGAAATTGAAGATTTATTAAAATAATAACTGGTATGATCTTTGGGCATTGCACAAAACAGAAGCGTGGAACTCTGTTGATAAACTTGGTATAAGGCAATGTTATCAAGCGTATTTTTAAATTTGTTGCAGAGCGTACCCTTAAAATACTGTATAGTTGGTGAGAAATGGTCACAGCAAAAAAAAAAGCAGATCCCACGCATTGAGGGAGTCGATTTTATGCGAGCCCTAGGTCTATATACGTACTGTGTTGCAGTAGCATGCGCTTTAAAAATTCCGGGATGTGCTATTTCTGATCAAAAGAACATACAGCACCGTGCCGAGGAAGTTTTAATAAGAGTGCATTGTGAAAAAAAAAGTGCAGCAGTGCAGAAACCGAACCCCAGCTGTTTACGCGCTGGCAACGCCAAAAGAAGTGTTTGTCGGAACACAGCAACATATTTGCCAATTCATTGCAACGTTGGGAATATTAAGGAGACAAGAAATAGGAAATGAAACAATTAAGTAGTGATGTCAATCATTTTTGATGGCCTATTTTCTACGTATCGTAAGGTAAGATGCACCTTACCTACCGCACGCCGATTCGCCCGTTCGTTCGGCTGCTGGCATTCCGAATCAAGACGTCGCGCACAACTTCCAATTACCGTACACACAAAACTTCTGTTACACATATCAGCCAGTTGGACAGCAAGCACGGTGCGCAAGCAAGCTATGCGTGAGCGATCAGTCGATGGACGCAATGTTGAATGTTCTTGATGTTGTTCGATAACGTTCTCGAGTGCAGTGAACCTGAACACCGACTGCAAAGCTAGAGCAAACAACAGTCAAGATTCACCAAATGTCGAAGTAAATGGCATCTCGCACGATGTCACTTCGCTAATGCAACTATGTTTACAAATCTGGACCTAGCGAACACGCCCGGGCGTGACACGAAAAGAGACCGATGAAGCCATGAAGAGAGTTCGCGAGCACATGTTAACATTCGCCGTACGTTTCATACGCCGCTAACCGCGCAGTCAATCCATACCTGTCTGTCGATGACTCGAAATCACTTCTAATATCCTCTTGAAGAAACACACGCACATAATGCCGTTCTGCCGAGCGTAACACGGTACTGAGGCTACAAGATCGGTCACTTCACAACACACGCTAGCAACGCGCCGGACGGTCTGGAAGGGACATGGCCGCCGCCACCCAATGTTGGTCGCGTGCTGCCTACCTTAGCGGTACTCTTATTTTCCAGTGACTCTAGAGATGCGTGCAATATGGCGGTTGGGTGAATGTACGCTAGATGGCGTTATAGGTACCGCTGGTCCCAGATTGGCTGTTGTGCCCGTTATCTCTCATTATCAGTGATCGTCGCCGTACGAGGAGGAGTGCGCTTGCCGGATCGTGCTGCTTGGCGGACCATGGGCGACGAGGAGCGCCGGGTGCGGAAGGCCGCTGCGTCTCGTGCTCGTCGGCAGGATCCCGAGGTGCGAGCTTGAAAGGCTGCCGCCAAGCGAGCGCAGCAGTAATCAAAGCGGCGTATCGCTTTGATTACTGCGGGGCGAAACCACTGATCATTTCACGTTGTAACCATCATTGCTTCAGATGCTTCGCCCAAGCTCTTCATCATTCACCCGTGGATATGCTGTAATTCGTATTCTCTGTCTGTCTGCGCGTGTGGATGTTGTGTGCGTCATACATATGCTTTGTTATTGAGTGCGTACGTATGCGTTCACTTATTCATGCCCCTTATTTATATCTTGTGATAACAGAAGGGTGAAAAATAGGAAGGAAGGAAAATAGAAACAAGCGGAAGGACATGGAGGTTAGCCAGTTCTTTGACCGGCTGGCTACCCTGCGCAGGAGATTCAAGGGAGTAAGGCGAATACAGGATGGTAGAGAAGAGCTATTACAATTAAAATGAATTAAATTAAATTTTATCTAAGATGAATTGCTGCTCATAAACTTGACAGCATCCCGTTGTGAGAGCGAAAAAATTGTGATAACTTGCCGCCCGCAGGGATCTCTTCGTCCAATTTTCTTTCTTTACATTTACATTACAATTAATGTAATAACTTTCCCCAAAGCTTAAGTGTAATAACATCCCCCATACTTTCATTCGCATCATTGCCTGTTATTTCTCATTAATATTATGTCTAGGAAAGAAAACGCGCCCTTAAACTTAAATTTCTTACGTTCGTGCATATGGGTAGTACTGCATGCTTGACATTGCAACAAAAAGGGAAACTGAAGTCGAAAGCACCGATTCATGGCGGCATAGATGCTGTCTGAACAGGAACAAAGGTCCAAAGGTGTCATACCGGTTGGCAGAGGTTTCGATGGTTGGACCAATATTCGTGAAAGGCGCCTTATCATCGATAAGATTTTAGACTTGCAAGAGCTAGTCATGCACGCGTCTGAAGAACATAGATCCACATATGAAAACATCGACTAGACTGCCTGAGGCCCTTATTCCTTTTCAGATAACGTTTATATCATGTGTTTCCATCCATCGGTTCCCCCACGTACACTACTCACGGAGTGGAACAGGACAATTTAAGGCGAAGTAACGCACATACTTTCCATTCCATCGGCTTCAAATCGGGTCATGCCGGCGTAATTTCGATTCTAACGCGTAGGTGAGAGCCAACAATATTGTCACGGGGATTATTTATTCGGCGAGCACTGGTCGAGCTAACACTGCACACAGTGCACAGGAACGCAGGTCAAAGGCAGCTCCAGACTCTGCCCCACAGCAGCAACGTCGTCGTCGTCGTCTTCATCCATCCGGTATCAATGCGGCGCCCGTGCCAGAGTGACCTTTCCATACCCGTGACATTACCCCGGTCGGCAAAGCACCGTCCCGGTGCCTGTTATGGTTAGAAGGGCGTGTCACCATTGTAGGGCTTCAGGCGAGAAACATGCACGATGTCAGTTCTGGGTGTAGCAGTCGATGAGTTAGTGGCCGGGGAAATCTCATAGGTGACAGGTGTCACCTGGCGCAAGACTCGGTAGGGCCCAACGTATCGCGACAGAAGCTTCTCGCAAAGGCCAACACGACGAGATGGGAGCCAGAGTAGAACGAGAGAGCCCGGAGGAAAATCGGCATCCCTATGTCGACTATCATAGAGGGACTTCTGTGCGGTCTGGGATGACGAGAACCGAGCGCGGGCTACTGTACGTGCGATGAGAGCACGGGTGATGGCATCTTGAGCGTATGAAGTGGTGGATGGAGGGTCAGGCGCAAGCACGGTGTCGAAAGGTAGTAAGGGATCACGGCCAAAGAGAAGATAAAAGGGTGAGTAGCCGGCAGTTTCATGGCGCGACGAGTTGTAGGCGAAGGTGACGAACGGGAGGGCAGTGTCCCAATCACTGTGGTCTTCAGAAACGTACATGGAAAGCATGTCCGTCAGTGTGCGGTTGAGGCGTTCGGTCAGCCCGTTAGTCTGAGGATGGTAAGAAGTCGCAAAGTTGTGTCGAGTAGCACACGATCGAAGTAAGTCGTCAACCACACGAGACAGGAAGCAGCGACCACGATCTGTGAGTAAGTGACGAGGAGCGCCATGCTGGAGAATGATGTCGTAAAGAAGGAAATCTGCAACGTCCGTCGCGCAGCTGGTCGGTAGCGCTCGAGTGATAGCATACCGAGTAGCATAATCCGTAGCTACTGCAATCCACTTATTACCTGTTGTTGAAGTTGGGAAGGGACCTAGCAAGTCCAACCCCACTCGATAAAACGGCTCGGCTGGGACTTCAATAGGTTGAAGGCGTCCGGCAGGGAGAGTTGTAGGCTTTTTTCGGCGCTGGCACAGGTCACACGCAGCGACGTAGCGGCGGACTGAACGATAAAGGCCCTTCCAGAATACCCGTCGTCGAACGCGGTCATAGGTTCTGGATACGCCTAAATGTCCAGAAGTTGGCGCGTCGTGAAGTTCTTGCAGGATGTCCTTGCGCAGATGACGCGGGACGACGAGTAAAAGTTCCGCGCCATCGGGGTGTAAGTTGCGGCGGTACAAAACGTTGTCTTGAAGCAAGAACGTGCTCAGTGAAGGGTCGGTATCGCCGGTCTGAAGGCGGTCAATGATGGAGCGCAGCGATGGGTCGCGGCGTTGTTCATTCGCCACCTGCAGAAAGTCAGTGATGGCTAAGATGCAGTCATCAGCTTCCACCTCGGTGAAGTTGGGTGGATCAACAGGGTGTCGTGATAAGCAGTCGGCATCGCTGTGCAACTTGCCAGATTTGTACACTACCGAGAATGTGTACTCCTGCAATCGTAATGCCCATCGGCCTAGTCTTCCTGTGGGATCCTTAAGTGTTGACAGCCAGCAGAGGGCATGATGGTCTGTGATAACTTGGAACGGGCGTCCGTATAGGTACGGACGGAATTTCGCGATAGCCCATACGAGAGCTAGGCACTCCCGTTCGGTAATGGAATAATTCCGTTCCGAATGTGACAGAAGGCGGCTAGCGTACGCTATCACACGGTTTGTGCCATTCTGTATCTGAGCGAGTATAGCACCAATGCCATGGCCACTTGCGTCGGTGCGAAGCTCTGTTCGAGCGGTTGGGTCAAAATGAGCCAACACAGGTGGTGATGTGAGCGCGGAAATCAGCGACGCAAAGGAATGTTCTTGGTCGTCACCCCAGGAGAAAGCCACGTTCTTTCTGAGGAGATCCGTGAGTGGCCGAGCAATTTCCGCGAAGTTGATGACGAAACGGCGGAAGTACGAGCAGAGCCCCAGAAAGCTGCGGACTTCTTGTGTGGAACGTGGAACCGGGAATTCGCGGACAGCGCGGACTTTGTCGGGGTCGGGTTGGACACCAGCAGCGTCAACAAGGTGACCAAGTAGTTTAATTTGACGGCGTCCGAAGGTGCACTTCGACGCATTAAGCTGGAGGCCAGCACAGCGAAAAACGTCAAGAATGGCCGACAGACGTGGAAGGTGGCTTTCAAAGGTGGGCGAGAAAACAATGACATCGTCCAGATAGCAAAGGCAGGTCGACCATTTAAAACCGCGTAGGAGAGAGTCCATCATGCGTTCAAAAGTTGCAGGAGCATTGCACAACCCAAAAGGCATAACCTTAAATTGGTAAAGGCCGTCGGGTGTGATGAACGCTGTCTTCTCGCGGTCGCGGTCATCGACAGAAATCTGCCAGTATCCAGATCGAAGGTCAATTGATGAGAAATGATGAGGCAGTCGAGCGCATCATCAATTCTAGGTAGAGGATAGACGTCCTTTTTAGTGATTCGATTGAGATGGCGATAGTCGACGCAGAACCGCCAGCTGTTGTCCTTCTTTTTGACAAGCACCACAGGTGATGCCCAGGGACTTGAGGAAGGCTCTATGACGTCTTTGTCGAGCATTTTCTCTACCTCCTTCTGTATAATTTGGCGCTCAGGGTGAGACACACGGTAAGGGCGTTTGTGAGGGGGACTGGCGTCGCCGGTGTCGATGCGGTGGGCTACGACGCGTGTGCGGCCCAGGGGACGGTCGTCGAGGTCAAAAATGTCGAGGTAAGAAAAGAGAACACTGCGGAGTGCTTCAACTTGGGAAGGTAACAGGTCACTGGCTATCATTTTGTCCAGGAATGCCTTATTGTGCGCGGTTATGACAGGCTCGGCGACGGTCTGGGTGTCAGGGGTGAAAGCTGAAACCGTACATTGCTCCAGAGTTGAGAGTTCTGCTAAGGCAATGCCTTCAGGAAGGACTTGGGTCGACGTAGAGAAGTTTAGAATAGGTACAAGCGTCCTGTTGTTGGCAACACTCACTATAGTATGCGGAAGGGCGATGTTGCGGGAAAGGGTCAGGTCAATGACGGGAGCTACCAGATAGTCGCCATCAGGAACTGGTGGGAACGACGACATATGAACGTACATAGCAGCCTGAGGCGGTATCCGTAGACACTCCACGGACCGTAGCCGTGTGCGATTTGCAGAAGCGTTGAGTAATCCTCCTGCTTTTAGCTTGCTCGAACCGCCGACATTCAGTGATGATTGAGTCAACGGTGGAACAGTTCTTACAAATTAGGATGTTGAAGGCATCGTCAGCTATGCCCTTCAACACGTTGCTGACCTTGTCAACTTCTGTCATGTCTTTGTCAGTTTTGCGGCAGAGGGCTAGGACGTCTTGGATGTACGCGACGTAAGACTCCGTGGATGATTGAACGCGCGACGCGAGTTCCTGCCTGGCTGCCATCTGACGAGCAACTGAGCGGCCGAACAAGTCACGGAGCTTCTGCTTACACACGTCCCAACTGGTGAGGTCTGCCTCATGCGTCTCGTACCATGCACGCGCTGTGCCTCGGAGGTAAAAAATGATGTTGGCCAGCATAAGCGTTTCATCCCACCTGTAGTGCTTGCTGACGCGCTCGTATAAGATGAGCCACTCGTCGACATCAGTTGTGTCCGTGCCGCAAAATGTGCCAGGGTCAAGGAGGTGGGAAGGGATCATGGGTGCCGGAGCTGGCGTGGACGGCGAGGACTGCGCGCCGTCTTCAGGCATCGTGGCTGGATTAAGGCGGCGACCGCTACGGAGATCCAGAGCAGGGTTGTTGGAAGACCCGCAACCTCCACCAAAAAGATGTTACGGGGATTATTTATTCGGCGAGCACTGGTCGAGCTAACACTGCACACAGTGCACAGGAACGCAGGTCAAAGGCAGCTCCAGACTCTGCCCCACAGCAGCAACGTCGTCGTCGTCGTCTTCATCCATGCGGTATCAATGCGGCGCCCGTGCCAGAGTGACCTTTCCATACCCGTGACAATATCTTTATAGAAAGATTCTTCCTGCCATGCCGTGGTTATCTCGAGCGATTGCTATTGTAGCGGAAAGCTTGTTGAAAAGGGCAAACGTTTGTCAGGCTGCGCATGGAAACACTGGAGACGCACGAAAACCATGAAGACGAAAAGTCGTGGTAATCCTAAATGTGTATCATATCTCGCACCGCTTAGAGAAAATCGGCGCGCAATCAGAGGTGACGGTTTTGTATTTCGCTGCCAAAAAGCTGTTGAAGTTATGTGAGCAAACTGTCCTGCGAATAAGAAAGAGGGCTGCAATATTAGGCATAGGAACCCGATCGCTGAGTGTATTTCCCACGTGGTCTATGATATACCCATTTTATGCGGTGCGGCATACGTGGAACAAACAGGAAGATGTCTCACCGTGCGCCTGCTAGAGCACCGTCAAAACACCGAAAAAGGTTGAGGTGGCTTTTTCGCGCAGCATTGTTCTGAGTGTGCCCGCACTCCTATCTTTGGTGACACTACTGCTATCGCTTAAACGGCATGTGAGAAAAAAAAGGCTGAATATTGAAGCTGCGGCAATTGAAGAAAAAAAAGGCCATTATTAAGCTGCAATAGTGCTATTTCCCCCAAGTAGTTATCATTCATATTTCCCCCAAGTAGCTATCATGAACGCATTTCCTAACATTGAGCGAAATAAATAATTACGTGTTATCATTGTCAAAAGATATTTTCGGCAGCATGTACTCGCGCATGCGCAATTCTGTTTGTATATATACACGTGTGTTTCATCGAAATAAAATCTACTTGTAAGTCAGCGCCTGTCGTCGTGTCTCTTCTTCGTTCATGTACCAGTTGCGCTGAAAGTTCTCATGGATTATTATTATTACACCAGTCGGTATATACTAAAAAAAATTAATGTCGCGCTTGAATCCGTGAGTATGGTGCTTAGAATTTCTTCGCTATAGATTCCGCACCGAAGGCAAATAAAGGGCAGTGCACATCATAACGTTGGGAACAAGGCTACAAAACCTTAAATTGGTTGGCCGCGGTGGTGTCCCGGTTACGGTGCCCGGCTGCTGCCCCAAAAGTCACGGGTTCAATCCCGGCCGCGGCGCTCGCATTTCCATGGAGGCGAAATAATAGATGACCTTGTACTGTGCGATGTCGGTGCACGTTAATGAACTCCAGATGGTGGAAATTTCCGGAGCCCTCCACTACGGCATCTCCCATAATCATATCCTCGTTTTGGGATATAAAACACCAGATATTATTAAAACCCGAAACTGCTGGCTGGCACAAAAGTGGCCAGCATTTCAAACACACTGTCATGCCTTTACGAGGGAGCCGAGCTTCCCGCGAATGTTACGCACTTCAGCGCAGTGATCTTAGCGTCATGACTATGACACGCAATTTCTGTTAACCTTTTAATCCGATGCCCTCAATGCCGCCAGTAGAAATGCGCCGCGAAGCAAAACAGCAAAAAAACGAAAAAAAAGAAGACACGCGGGGCTCTGTCACGTGAATACAGTACCGAGGCTGCGGTGTCTATCAGAAAGCCGCTAAAGAGAATCCCCGCTTGCGGACTCTTGCCGAGGCACAGGCACAGAGTGCCTGAGTCGTCAGTGGAGTTTGTGTTTTGGAAATTCGATAACAGCACAGTTGGAAATCATGGAACTCTTCCCATAATCAACTGATTTACGAAATAATATGCTTGAAACTTACCTGTTTACCATCTTTAACTTAAGGTGTAATCCAGGGTTACGAACCTGTCGCACAGAACATACGTTTTCCTCACGGTAAACAAACATTGATCCCAGGGAACAAGAACAAATACGTTTCGAGACCCTTACAGGTCACCTGTTTACATAAGCAGCATAAAGCCTTCAGCGTGTATTTAAAAAAATTTCAATAAGGTTTTTCCAAACCAAACCAATTGATCCTGGTGAGAGGCCTTTTAACGTACGGAGCTGTTAAAGTTTTTTGTCGCGCCGTGTAGTGCGAATAGAAATCAACCAGCACGCGCTCGCTTCGGCCTCTTCTACATCTTCTGCTTCGCTCGCACAAAACGTGCGCCGATTTGTCCGAGCGCGGAACACAGTAAGTATGATCGGCGAGCATGTTACGGGACCGGAAAATAACTTAACATCGGGCAACAAGTAGTAACAAATCACGTAACAAGTCGCGTGATAAAAAAATCCCGTAAAACTAGTCCTATAGCTAAAAAAATTCGTCACATCCCACGCACTGTGGGAATCGATGTAATACGAAGCAGTCAGCAAAGAGCTGCACACATCGCCTTGTTTGTCTTTGAGCCAAATGAAATCATTCATGCCATGGCATCTAGTCCACCATATATCGCATGTTTGCCATGCATGTATGCATGCACAGTCTAGGGTACAACATGCCAATGAAACGCATATTCTCGTACATAAATGCATGACCTGTCGTTTATGTGCATCACGCACTCGTGTCATGCCATACCAATTTTGGTATATATGCCACGTTAACAAAGCGTACCATGACAGTGGCATGTAAATCATACCGTACATGACATGCATACCATGATTCGCATGTTAAGGCCTCTCATTTATGTTCGTCATACAGTCACATCGCGCAATACCAATTTTGGTGTATATCAAAGGAGTGAAATGGCCGCGAGTGCACCATGAGTAGAGCGCTATACCACATCGCGCTATACCAGTTTCGGTGTATATGAAGCTATCGAAATTGCCGCGAATGCACCATGAGCGTGGCATGTAAGTCATGACATACGTGGCATGCATGTCATAGTTGTCATCTTACCACCTGTTATTTATGTTCTTCATACAGTCACATCGCGCAATACCAATTTTGGTGCATATCAATCTAGCGAAACGGCCACGAGTGCGCCATGAGCATGACATGTAAAACATGTCGTACATTTCATGCATGTCATGATTATCATGTTACCACCTTTCATTTACGTTCGTCATACAGTGGCGTCACGCAATACCGATTTTGGTGTATACCAAGCTAGCGAAACGGCCGGGAATGCACAATGAGCGCGGCATGGAAATCATGACATACATTACCTTTATGTCATGCTTTCCATGTTACCACCTCTCATTTACGTTCGTCATGCAGTCGCGTCGCGCAATACCAATTTTGGTGTATGTCAATCTACTGAAACTGCCGCTAGCGCATCATGAGCGTGGCATGTAAATCTGGTCGTACATGACTTGTATATCACGATTTTCATGCTACCACGTCTCACTTACGTTCGTCATACTGTCGTGTCGCGTTACACCAATTTTGGTGTATATCACGCAAGCGAAACGGACGCGAATGCACCATGAGCGTGGCATGTAAATCATGACATACATGTCATGGATGTCATGGTTTTCATGCAACCACCTGTTATTCATGTTCTTCATAAAGTCACATCGCACAGTACCAATTTTGGTGTATATCAATCTAGCGAAACGGCCGCGAGTGCGCCATGAGCGTGGCATGTAAATCATGTCATACATGACATGCATATCATGATTTTCATGTTACCACGTGTCAGTTGTATTCGTCATACAGAAATGTCTCGTCATACCAGTTTTCGTATGTATCCCTTCATTTAAACGGCCGCGAGCGCCAAGAGACCATGTCATGTAAATCATGCCGCACATGACATGCGCGTCATGATTTGCATGTTAGGACATGTCATTATGTTCGTCATGAACTCTTGTCACGCCGTACTAATTTTGGTATATATGAAATTAACGGAACGGCCGCAAGAGCCCAAAGGCCGTGGAATGTAACTCATGCTGTTCATGACATATGTGTCATGATTTTTATGATATGACCTGTCATTTCTGTTTGTGATAAGGCCATGTTATGACACACCAATTTCGGTATACATCCGATTAACGAAACGGCCAGGAGAGCACAAAGTCGTAGGCGGCCAGATAGATAAAGTCGCAGAAGTTCGCTAAGAAATGCCTCGCATTTAATACGCAACAATTCGTAACAAGTAGTCACTTGACTAAGATCACGTAATATCTAGTTACGTGTCTAAATCACCTAAGATGATGTAATAACTAGCCACATGACTGAATTTAAGAATTATTTCGCAAGTAGTCACGTGGCTGAAATCACGAAAGAGCACGTAACAACAATACCAAGGAGCATCTAGTCTCTAAAATCACGTTACATCTAGTCCCGCGACTAAAAACCACGTAACATCTAATCACGTGCGCAAAGCCACGTAACATCACAAAACAGCCAGGCAGACATATATTCCACACAAAATATGTAAAAGGTGGCGACGTGACTAAAAGCACGTAACATAACGCAACAACTCACGTAAATAGTCACGTGACTAATAGCACATAACTAATCACGGGACATGTTCCCGCTAAAACCACGTAACTCACATGGCGTGTTTGAAAACCACGTAACAGCTATAGTGACGTGACTAAAATCAGTTTGCATTGCGTAACGTATTCATGTGACTAAAAATCACGTAACATCTTCTGACAGCTATAGTCAAATGACTAAAATTACGTAACAAACATCAAACAGCTAGTCACGTGATTAAATTAGCAATAACCGGTCACGTTATATGTCCCCACCAAGAACCACTTAACAGCCAGTCACGTGATTAAAATCATAGCATCATTTAAGAGCTAGTATATAACACGTTCCCGCCAAAAACACGTGACACAAGCGTAGGTAGTGTCGGGAACCGGCCGAAAAAAACGGGAAACAAAGGGGCGCTTGTCTTGTGTAGTTCTTCGTTCTTGTCTTCCGTTTCTTTCGCGCTGTTTATTAGTATGGACCGGCCAATAGTGGAGTAGGATGGCCAAGCCTAACCGTAGCTGGTACTAACAGAAAAACTTAGCTAGTCTAGCAAAAGCTTGACATCACTAGCAAAACTTAAAGAAAGACAGTTCGAACGCTGTTGGTACCAGCGCTGCACCACGTGCAAGCTGCGCTTTTTTTGTATTATTTCTACTGACTGCGACGGCGCGGTTTCAATGTACGACATCGAACAAATCTGCATAGCAGCGTATATCCACTGTGGCAACGAGGTGGGTTTCAGGGTCGTTTATACAAAAGTCTATTCGCGTTTATTGCATTTTGAGAGACAGAGGAAAAGCGAGATTGGGCTCTGTAGCGTTCCATGTGTGTAAGAAACTAAACTGTTTGCAGCTCATTTTATTGTGAGCTTGAGAAACGAAAGTAATGTGGTTCAAGGTAAATCCCCTTAAATAAAATGCTTTAAAGAAGAAGGTTACTGAAAATTATTCCGTTTTTAAACAAATGCGTTCCTTTACTTATGCCGCTTATTACGCCCTATAAAACGAAGTCTCTGTCAGGGACTATAACACGTAGCTTGGCGGCTTCCCCCAATTCTGCAATATCGTGGGTTTGTAAAATGACGCCAATATAATGAGGAAAGCCAAATCCGAGCATGCATTTTCTGCAACAACGCGACAGTAATAATTTAAGATGGTAGTATTTCTCAAAATTAACTTCAGCGATTCAAAACACTAGAGCGACCGAAGGCGTTCTCGTCAACTTTGAAAGGAACCAGGGGAAGCCAACGGCAGTACAATCGGATGAAAAATATTGAAGGGGCCGGAGACGAGAGGAAGAGCAGGACGCCATTTCCAGATACCGTCGTATCGATGAAGGAACGAGCCATTGTGATACAAAACTGCCGATTCACTGTTCAGCACTCGCCCGCTAGTCGTATGCGTTGTCGTTATCAGTCGGCGATTACCGGTTCGCACTCGGTGGTGAAAGCCGATGTTGTCGTCTGTCTTTTTGGGCGCTACGCTGCCGGTGTCCCATCGCGCGAATTTTGAATCTTCAATGTCTCTACGCCACATGGTGTGAAAAACGGTGAACCAAAAGCGACGTCCCGAATGGCTGGGTATGTCCGTCAATGAGGGAGGAGCATCGAGCCTGTTGCGGAGGCTCGAGCAAGCGAACTGTGCTGGGTACATTGCGTGACCAGTGATCAGCTAGACGTTCAGTACATCTTTTATATTTAGAGAGGGGCTTGGCAGCGTTCCGTCTACCTTCCATCTACCACCCCGGATCTCCGTACTCGGCGACTACCTTCGCTTAACCCTAGGGCAACCAGCAGAGGCTTCCATCGCCACCTGCCCTGGCAGTGTTCCTTTCCGGGAATTTCGAATCTTCAGCGGAACAGAGGACAACGACGTCGAAGATTGCCTGTCGTCTTATGAACAGTTGAGCGCTCTAAACAAATGGACGGACGCGGGCGAGTTAACACGCGTGTCCTTCTATCTGGCGGGTATGGCCAGTGTTTGGTTCAGGAACAAAGAGGGAGACGTCCGCACGTGACCGCTGTTCAAAACGTCAATCACGGCAGTATTCGACCGACCCGCCGTCCATGAACTTCGAGTTGAGCAGCGTTTGCGCACACACGCATAAGACACGGGAAAACGTTCACCACTTATGCTGAAGACGTTGCCGACCTTTGCAGACGCGTGAATGCTGCCATGACGGAAATTGAAAAAAACATCAAACACATCATGACAGGAAATCATAATGACGCTTTTCAAGTGCTGCTGGCGAAGACCCCGGCCACGTTTAATGACGTTATTAGCTTGTGAAAGAGCTATGATGAGTTGCAGAAGCAGCGAGTAAGTGAACTGTTTTGTTTTTTTTTTTGGGGGGGGGCATAACACATACGGGCGTTCCCCGCGAGGTAAAGCAAAAAGGAAGCCTTAAACCCCCTGACTAGGCCTGATCACACTGGGGCAAGACGTCCCCCAGCGCAGGTCCCCCTACAGACGACTCTCAGCTCTGACAGAACGTCCCCCAGCACACCATTTTACATAACAGCCTAGTCTGACCAATGGTCGTGACCAAGGGTCACTACAGCCGCAATCAAAACCATTGTCTGCGAAAAAGTTGCACGACAGCTGTCCCTGGTGCCCTTCACCCTGGAACCTCCGAGAGCAATGCCATCGTCCCCGTTTGGTGTCATTCAAGTAGAGGTCGCTGATGCGCTGCCAGCTTCCCGCAAACTAAATCCTGTTACTGCTTCCCCCACATGCGCTGCGGTTGGTGCCATGCCCACACGCAAAGTGCCCTTACCATCCGCTCCAGCATCCTATGAATTATTCCCCACATCCTGTTCACTTGGGTAGCACTGCCACCGCCCACCTGTGGTGCAGGCTTAACAATCGCCCGATATGCTTCGCATATCGGACAAGACACAAGGTATTACCGCCGCCAGTTGCAAGCCACCGATGACAACCCTCGAAAGCTATATTTCCCGCTTGATTCAAACGCGCAATAGGCTCCCTCCGCTCCAGCGCAAGCTCGCCTCTAGGCTGATCGCCTCTGCCGATCAACCTGGAAGTCGCAGTTCCCGTCGCAGTTCGCGAGGCAAGAACTGGGCATCTTTCGGTTTGCCCAAGTCCTCATTTTTCGCCTATCAATGTCATTGATGTTTTCATCGAAAATGCCGCTTACAGTAGCTCTTGTGAATACCGGTGCTGGTTTTTTATGTCATCGGCGCTGGATTTTGATGCTCAATTCATAAATTGACGATGCATCTCTACGGATTGTCGCTTCGTACAGGCAGTTCTCAGCCCATTCAACCGACCGCAGTCTGTAGAGCCCGTGTGACCATTCACAACGTTCTGTACACGATAGAGTTCATCGTACTATCATCTCGTTACCATGCCATTATGTTAGGATGTGACTTCCTGTCACGTCACTACGCCGTAATCGATTGTGCTCGGGCTGAAGTCAAATTCTGCTCACTCGATAACCCAGCCTCCGTCGACACCAAATATTCGGCTAAGCTTGTCGTCAACGAAGACACGTACATTCGCCCGTGGTATTCGGCATTCGTACTGGTCTCGTGCAGCGCCATATCCAACGCGATGGTTTTCATCACGCCATCTAAAATCTTCTTTACCCGAAGTGCCCGTCCATTGCCTTTTGTTTCTCTTGACGTTGTCGAAGGTTTCACCACAATTATCATTTATAATCATCATCATTTACCACCATTCTCATTGCTTTGTCACGAGTGTCTTGGTCATGTCAAGGTGGTAAACTCCCCACGAATCATTCCGATCCCGATAGCGGGTCTGCTACGGGCCTCTGTGAACTGGGTGTCCTCTCCGCGCGTGACACAGCATCTACAGATATATTTCGACCATTCATCGGCACAGATTTGGTACCTTCGCAGCGATCACAGCTCCTCATCTTCCTTGAGTACTGCTGCCCTCCTTTCGACGTTGCATAAACAATTCTAGGCCTACCGTAGCACTCGAACTCCACACCGACACTGGTTCTGACTCACCGCTACGGCTACGTCCGACACAAAGCGCCGTGTCAATACCAACCACGTTGACTACATGCTCCGCTGATGTGTCATTCGACCTTCACAGGTCCCATGGGCATCTCCGGAGGTATTCCTCACAAAGAAAGGCGGTTACAGCCGCTTCTGTTTCGATTTCCGGCGATTGAACAAGATCATGCTGATATATATTGTCACGTGGTCGTGACGTCGACGAAGACAGCAGTCGGCGTTTGCAGAATGAAACTGTTTATTTGGCCGAACTTGTGGCCGGGAAAATGAGAACCAGAGCTACAGCAATACACGCTGTACAATAATAGCGGCGAACAGGGCGTCGTCCGTCGATCAACTGACAAGCGGCCAAGTGCGTCGGCTTTTATACAGGTGCTATCAAACTTTCCAGCATTATCGCTGGTGGCGGCGTTATCTCTAGACAAAGCTGGAACATTCGCGTGCGGGGCGCAATCTTAACAAAACGATCTACTACAGACGCGAAGTTTCTCGAACACTGTTTCGCGGACAGCGTCGAGCGTTGATAACCGTCCCTGCCGGTCAAACCCGAATTCATCAAAACAAGACAAGAAGTGGGCGTGGCATTGCCCCCCTCTGAAAAAGCATCGTCCCGATGCTTGTGAAAGAACATAGAAGAGAAAAAAAAAACAAGTGCATACACAAATAAATTACAATAACAAGGGAAAAAAAATAGAGTCCCCAGGTTCGCTAACGCGCAAAAAACGGCTTAAGGCGCACGACATGGACGACTTCATGTCATGCGCGGCGTCGCTGGGAGTTCGTAATGCCGTCCGGGATCACGTCGTAGTCAAGAGCGCCGAGGCGTCGAAGAACCTTATATGGCCCGAAGTATCGCCGGAGGAGTTTTTCGCTAAGCCCACGTCGGCGTATCGGCGTCCAGACCCAAACACGGTCGCCGGGCTGGTATTCCGCGAAGCGTCGTCGAAGATTGTAGCGACGGCTGTCGGTGTGCTGCTGGGTCTTGATGCGCAGGCGGGCGAGCTGTCGAGCTTCTTCGGCACGTTGAAAGTAAGCGGCGGCATCGAGGTTTTCTTCGTCGGTGACGTTGGGTAGCATGGCGTCGAGCGTCGTCGCCGGGCTCCTTCCGTAGACCAACTTGTACGGCGTCATCTGCGTCGTTTCTTGGACGGCCGTGTTGTATGCGAAAGTCACATACGGAAGGATGGCATCCCACGTCTTGTGTTCGACGTCGACATACATCGCCAACATGTCGGCGATGGTCTTGTTTAGCCGCTCGGTGAGGCCATTTGTCTGTGGGTGGTACGCTGTGGTGCGGCGGTGGCTTGTTTGGCTGTATCTCAGTATTGCCTGAGTTAGGTCAGCAGTAAACGCCGTACCTCTGTCGGTTATGAGGACTTCTGGGGCGCCATGACGCAGGACGATGTTCTCAACGAAGAACTTCGGTACCTCGGCGGCACTGCCTCTGGGCAGGGCCCTTGTCTCGGCGTAGCGGGTGAGGTAGTCGGTAGCTACGACGATCCATTTGTTTCCGGTATTGGACGTCGGGAACGGCCCCAGTAAGTCCATCCCGATTTGCTGGAACGGCCGTCGAGGTGGCTCGATAGGCTGCAGAATTCCGGCTGGCCTAGTGGGCGGTGTCTTGCGTCGCTGACAGTCCCGGCAGGTCTTTACGTAATGAGTGACGTCGGCGGAAAGGCGCGGCCAGTAGTACTTCTCCTCTATTCTTGCTAGCGTGCGGGAAACACCCAGGTGTCCAGCCGCCGGGTCGTCGTGCAGAGCCTGGAGGACCTCTGGCCGCAATGTCGAGGGTACCACGAGAAGGCAATCGGCTCGGAGCGGTGAGAAGTTCTTCTTTAGGAGAACACCGTTGCGCAAGAAAAACGACGTCAGTCCCCGCGTGAATACCTTCGGAACAACCGTGGTCCTGCCCTCGAGGTATTCCATAAGGCCCCTGAGTTCCGGATCCGTTCGCTGTCGTTCGGCGAAGTCGTCGGCACTTATGATTCCCAAGAAGGAGTCGTCCTCCTTGTCGTCCTGTGGCGGTGGGTCGACGGGTGCGCGAGACAGGCAGTCAGCGTTGGAGTGTTTTCTTCCGGACTTGTAAACGACGGTAATGTCGAATTCCTGAAGTCGTAGGCTCCACCGTGCGAGGCGACCTGAAGGGTCCTTCAAGTTAGCTAGCCAACACAATGCGTGATGGTCGCTCACAACTTTGAAGGGCCTGCCGTAGAGGTTGGGGCGAAACTTGGATGCAGCCCAGATGATCGCCAGGCACTCCTTTTCTGTTGTGGAATAGTTCGTTTCTGCCTTTGATAGCGACCGGCTAGCATAACTGATGACCCTTTCCTGCCCGTCAGTCTTCTGCACAAGGACGGCGCTGAGTCCTACGCTGCTTGCGTCGGTGTGGATTTCCGTATCGGCGTATTTGTCGAAGTGTGCTAGTATCGGAGGCATCTGAAGGCGTCGTTTCAGTTCTTCAAATGCTTCGATTTGCGCCGTTTCCCACTTGAATGGCACGTCGGTCTTCGTGAGGTGAGTTAGCGGTTCGGCGATTCGTGAAAATTCCTTGACGAAGCGCCTGTAGTAGGCACACAAGCCGAAAAAACGGCGCACGGCTTTCGTGTCGGTGGGGGGCGGGAAGGCAGCGATGGCAGCTGTTTTCCTCGGGTCTGGGCGAACACCACCCTTGCTGATCACGTGACCCAAAAACAGTAGCTCCTCGTATGCAAAGCGGCACTTTTCAGGCTTCAAGGTGAGGCCAGAGGTCTTGATTGCTTGTAGTACAGCGTCAAGGCGCCGGAGGTGTTCGTCGAAGCTTGAGGCAAACGCAATGACGTCGTCCAAGTACCCAAGGCAAGTCTGCCACTTTAATCCAGCCAGCACGGTGTCCATGACGCGCTGGAACGTCGCAGGTGCAGAGCAAACACCAAAGGGCGTAACCTTGAACTCGAAGAGGCCGTCTGGTGTTATAAAGGCAGTCTTCTCTCGGTCTCTCTCGTCGACTTCGATTTGCCAATAGCCGGTCTTGAGGTCCATCGACGAAAAGTACCTCGCGTTGTAGAGTCGATCCAGGGTGTCGTCTATCCGTGGGAGAGGGTAAACGTCCTTCTTCGTGATTTTGTTCAGGCGGCGATAATCGACGCAGAAGCGTAGGGTTCCGTCTTTCTTCTTCACTAACACCGCGGGTGACGCCCATGGACTCTTCGACGGCTGGATGATGTCGTCGCGTAGCATTTCGTCGACCTGTTTCTTTATGGATTCGCGTTCTCGCGTCGAAACTCTGTACGGGCTCTGCCGGAGTGGCCTGGAGTTTTCCTCTGTTATGATGGGATGTTTTGCGACTGGGGTCTGGCGTATTCTTGACGATGATGAAAAGCAGTCCCTGTATTTCAAGAGCAGGGTTTTGAGCTGTTCTTGTTTATGCTTCGGAAGGCTAGGATTGACGTCGAAAGTTGGTTGAGGAGCTTGGTTCGTCGGTGTGGGCTCGGAACAATCGGCGATGGCGAAAGCATTGGTGGCTGCCACAATTTCTTCGATGTAGGCGACTGTTGTGCCTTTGTTTACGTGCTTATACTCGTTGCTAAAATTTGTCAGCATCACTGTTGCTTTGCCTCCCCTCAACTCTGCTATTCCTCTTGCGACGGAAATCTCGCGGTTAATCAACTGGTGCTGGTCGCCTTCAACGACGCCTTCCAGGTCGGCTACTTTCTGAGAGCCGACGGAAATGATGACGCTGGAGCGAGGGGGAATGGAGACCTGGTCTTCCAGCACATTCAAGGCATGCTTCCCTGGCGGCGTGTACCTCGGTAAAGCTTTTTCTGTAGATAGTGTTATCGACTTCGATCTGAGGTCGATGACAGCACCCTGAAGGCCTAAGAAGTCCATGCCAAGCATGACATCTCGGGAGCAATGCTGAAGGACTAAAGAATAGTCGGCTCCGGTGTCGACGAGAGATGTGACGCTGTGGCCGTCGATAAGAACATCGAGGTCGCTAGTTCGTCGTCTTGCGTTGCGGTTAGGTCGTGGCGTCGGATCACGGCTTTGTCGATTTGTCCCCGTGTTTCGACGTTGCGTCGTCAGGTTTTCTTGGGGCCGCGAAGTTTCGTCGTGAGGGCTCCGTCCGGTTTGCATCGTGTTCTGAAGGTCTCGTCGCGTTGTCGTCGTCGGCGGCCGCGGATGATCTTCGGCATTTCGACGTACAGCAGCCGCACCTCCATCGGTTGCTGCCCTTAGTTTCCCGGATACGGGCTAGGCGACCGGCCCCGGTTTTTTTTTTTTTTATTCAAGTACCCTAAAGGCCTGGGTAGGCATTACATAGGGGAGTTATAACACAATAAAGCTGATACAATTACAGTGTACAAATTGAATAACAAATACAAACGATTGATACAAATATATATAAATATGCACATACGCTATACATATGTAGAGATATTATTACTTAACAGAACAGAGATGCTACGTGGAGAAAATAAAGAAAGTACTACTAAAAAGAAACAAAAAGAAAAGAACAGGACAACAAAAACTCTAAGGAAAATTTTCGCAGTGTTCAAAACAACAAAAGGATGCAAAGAAAGGATAATTCCCGTTCATTGAAATTCCGCGTACAAAGAACAACGACAACAAGTACAACAAAAGAGATATGCACAAGAACAATATTAACTTTCATTAAAATAACTTTTAAGTTTATTCATGAAATCTTCATGATTTTGAGAAGAAACGACGTCGGTAGGTAGCTTGTTCCAGTGATATATTGCGAGAAAGAGGGGGGATTTACTTAAGAAGTTTGTTCGAGCAAAAACGGGTTGTACTTTAAAGGGGTGATCCAGGCGCGGAAAGATACGATGGGCGGCCGTGATGTGGCGTGCGCGGAACGACGATGATGAGTGATAAAGTTTGTGGAAATGAGATAGAAGTGCTATGATTCTTCTATTCTCTAGGGTGCTTAGATTCAGAGATTTTTTTAGGTTAGTTATGCTTGATGTTCGTGAATAATCTTTGGTAATGAAGCGGGTTGCTTTATTTTGAATTGCTTCGAGTTTGTTGATGAGATAAGACTGGTGCGGGTTCCAAATAAAAGATGCATATTCTAGTTTTGCGCGAACCAACGTCGCATAGGCCAATAATTTAGTAGACTTGTTTGCCAAGTAAAGGTTACGCCTGATAAAACCAAGGGTTTTGCATGCACTGCTACAGATTGCTTCGATGTGGTCACTCCATGAAATGTTAGAAGATAAATGAACTCCCAAGTATTTTATTGTATGCGCACGCGCAATGACTGTGTCACTTATCAAATAATGAGTAAGCTTAGGATTAGACGCTCTAGTGAAGGCTACAGCCTTAGTTTTCGAAGTATTTATCTCCATTTGCCACTGTTCACACCAATCTGCAATTTTCGCAAGGTCAGATTGCAAAGCGTCACTATCAGAGGTGGTAGTTATTCGTCTATAAATTACGCAGTCATCTGCGAATAATCGAACTGTAGATGAAATGTTATTGCTGATGTCATTTACATACAACAGGAATAAAATAGGCCCCAATACAGAGCCCTGAGGCACCCCTGATTTGACCAGTGATCGTGAGGAAGAAAATTCATTGGCAGTTACAAATTGGTACCTGTCGGTTAAGAAATTCCTTATCCAATTCACAACCTGACTATGTATATTAAAATAGCGAAGCTTATGTAATAAACGGTTATGAGCTACCTTATCGAACGCCTTGGCGAAGTCGATAAATATGGCATCTATTTGCGATGAGTCATTAACAGCTTCGTAAATGTCAGAGACCAGCTCGAATAACTGCGTCTCGCAGGAGCGACCCTGTTGAAAGCCGTGCTGGTTGCTGAAAAGATGGTTGTGCTTTGTTAGGTACTTCATGATTGCCGATGATATGATATGCTCTAATAATTTACATGGTATACTGGTCAGTGAGATTGGTCTGTAGTTGGTGACAGATGACGGGTCTCCGGATTTAAAAATTGGCACTATTTTAGAAACTTTCCATCCGTCAGGAACGCATCCTGACTGAATCGATTGTTGGAAAAGGCATGCAAAAATGGGAGAAATAACAGATTTAGTTAACTTTAGCAGTTTAGGACAAATACCATCTGGACCAGGAGCCGAGCTGCTAGAAAGACGATCAATAGCAGCTTCGATTCCCTTTTCAGTGATCACGATGTCCTCCATGATGGAGGTAACGGAGCCGAGGTGAATATTGTCGGTAATAGGAAGCTCACGAGAAAAAACAGAACAAAAGAAGGAATTGAACGCAGTAGCGACTTCAGAAGGCGGGAGGAACTCGTTGCCTTGCATTATCGATATGAAACATGAAGACGACGGCTTGGGGTTTATTACTTTCCAGAATTTTTTTGTGTTGTCAGTTAACATGTTGGAGATGTCATGGTTGAAAAATTTGTCTTTTGCTGCCTCAATTTCGGTTTTGCATAACTGCGACTGTTCGCGATAAGCCTTCCAGGCATCGTCAGATTGCAAGGTTTTAGCTCTTGAATAAAAGCGCTTCTTCTTGTTAATGCATCGCTTCACGTGGGAGGTAAACCAAGCGCTCCCTGTAGACACAGATATGTGTATTTTTGGAATGTATTTTTCTTTGAGTTCGATTAGCTTGTGACAGACGATCATCCAGTTTTCATTGCTGTCGCGATGCTGCATGCCGTTGAAAAATTCTACGCAAAAGGACGAGAGTTCGCTACAGATCATTTCAACATCTGCACGTGCGTAATCATAAATTGTTTTCTTTTCATGCACGCTTTCTTTACGCGTTAACTCGAATTCACAATGGATGACATTATGGTCACTGATGCAGTCTAACACATTAACAGACATGTTTGACGGTTCGGTGGTAAGCACAAGATCCAAGATAGCATCCCCCCGTGTTGGCATAGAAACTATTTGGCTTAAACCGTAGGACGAAATCACGTCAAGAAAGTCCTTACATTCAGCTTTCCTTGCGCCGCTATCGGCTGTGCCCGTCCGCCAGTTTATTCCAGGATAGTTAAAGTCGCCCGCGAGAATCACAAGAGAGCCAGGAAATCTGTCATATACGAGGCTCAATGATTCGTTTAGGCAATTAACGAAGGTTTCTTTTGAGTCAGGCGGACGGTAACAAACCCCAACGGCACAAGTTACACATGAAAGCTGGACCAACACCCACAAAATTTCAATACAGGAACCCGTATCAAGCAGACGCGCTTGAAGTTCTTTTTTTACTGCAATCATAATACCACCTCCTCGTGTTTCCGTTCTGTCCTTTCGAAACAGGATAAAGTTTTTAGTAAAAGACAATTCATGGTTACACACGTCACTCGTCAGCCATGTTTCAGTTCCCACTATGATGTCTGCCGAGCAGGATTCGACAAACGCACAAAGGTGATCTTGTTTTCGAAAAATACTTCTAAAATTAGCTGTAATAATAGATAGCTTTTTATCTTCGGTTGCAATGGGGCGTCATTCATAAATCGCGGGAGCGTCTTGTCTCGGGATGGGGACCACTTTATTGCTCGAGGAATCGACGGTGAAAATTACGTTGCCCATTATAAGCTTGTCAAACTGCAACTTATACTTCTCATTTTTCTGTCGTTTCGCAAGCGCGAAATCACGAAGCGTTTTTCTAATTAGCTGCACACGAGGTGAAAAATCCTCCTCAATCCACACTCGCGGGGTTGCCAGGTCTTTCAGCTTGAACGCATTTTTCAGAATATTGCTTTTGTCCTTGAAGTTTAGGAATTTGACAACAACAGGTCGAGTGCGATCGGGTTTGCGTTGCCCGACCCGATGGGCTCGCTCAATTTCACCTGGTTGAATTCCCAAGTTTTCCGTGACGAATTTATG
Source organism: Rhipicephalus sanguineus (assembly GCF_013339695.2). Lineage (NCBI taxonomy): Eukaryota > Metazoa > Arthropoda > Arachnida > Ixodida > Ixodidae > Rhipicephalus > Rhipicephalus sanguineus. The sequence goes on along the minus strand of NC_051184.2, from coordinate 129,705,654 downwards.
AATGAGTTTTTCTGTATCGCTCCATTTTTCAGCGGCTTGCTCAGGAACACCCTTGAACACGAGATTATTGCGCCTCATTCGATTGTTCAGGTCATCTACAACAAGGTTGGCTTGATGGGTCTGTTTTTGCTCAATGGTTTTCAACTGTTCCTGAGACTCTTGCACAACAGAGCCGACAGCCTTGACGCTTTCACTTAAGTTGTCGGTTTGGGCCTGTGTACTGCCTGCGGTGCGGTGACATATAGCGGCCGCGCGACGGCGAGCGGGAAGGTCGTCGTTCTTCCCACTGTGTTCCGGTGAGGTAGTCGTCGATGTCGCGAGGCCGTTCGCCTGGCCGCGGGCGCGGCGCGTTGACGGCGAATCCGCGTAGCCCCATCTGTCGATACTGGCATCGGCGGTATGTGTGGCCGGCTTCCCCACAGTGATAGCAGAGCGGTCGGTTGTCAGGGGCACGCCAAACGTCGGTCTTTCGGGGGGCGCAGCGTTGTCCTGTCGGCGGGCGGTATGGCGTCGGTGGTGGTGGCGGCGGTGCCTGGCGGCGGAACTGCTGCGGCGGCGCGGCGTCTAGACGTGGGCGAGGAGGGGGGGCGTTGCGTCGGGCTGCAGCAGCATAGCTCATGGCTTCCGGCTGAGCCTGCGGTGCTGCGGGAATTCCAAGCGATTGCCGGACTTCCTCGCGGACAACGTCGGCGATTGAATCCACTTGATGCTGCGGCGAAGGTAACAGTTTGCGCAGCTCCTCCCGCACAATCGCTCTGATGGTGTCACGCAGGTCATCAGACTGCAGCGCCTGAACCTCCCCGTAGATCGTCGTAGGAATGCGGCGGTTGTACTGCCTAGTGCGGATTTCTAGTGCCGTTTCGATTGTGGTGGCCTCCGAAAGGAATCCGAGACCGTCCTCGGTGGGTTGCGCACAAGTCCGGCGAAGAATTCTTCTTTCACTCCCCGCATAAGGAAGCGAACTCTCTTTTCTTCGGACATGGCTGGATCGGCATGGCGGAATAGGCGAGTCATTTCTTCGGTGTACAGTCCGACGTTCTCATTGGGGAGCTGTACACGGGTCTCGAGAAGGGTTTCAGCCCTTTCTTTCCGGATGACGCTCGTGAAGGTGTTGAGAAAGCCGGTGCGGATGAGGTCCCATGATGTTAGCGTGGACTCTCGATTCTCGAACCAGGTCCTTGCGCCATCTTCAAGGGCGAAGTAGACATGGCGTAGCTTCTCGTCGCAGTCCCAGTTGTTGAACGTGGAGACCCGGTCGTATGCCTCCAGCCAGCTTCCTGGATCCTCGCATGGTGATCCGCGGAATGTCGGCGGCTCCCTCGGTTGATGCATGACGACCGTTGCAGGCGCCACAGCGGCTGTCATTGTGGCTGTTGTCTTCTTCGCTGTGATCCTGGTCTTGTCCGGTATGGGTCCGTATTGTGGGGGTAGTCCTTCCAGTCTGCGGCTGGCTCGACTGCCGCTGATGGTGTCGGTGTCTTCTTCGCGACGTGGGCTGGGTTCGCGGTTTGACGGGGGCGTCCGGATCATGGAAGAAGCAGCACCTCCACCAGATGTCACGTGGTCGTGACGTCGACGAAGACAGCAGTCGGCGTTTGCAGAATGAAACTGTTTATTTGGCCGAACTTGTGGCCGGGAAAATGAGAACCAGAGCTACAGCAATACACGCTGTACAATGATAGCGGCGAACAGGGCGTCGTCCGTCGATCAACTGACAAGCGGCCAAGTGCGTCGGCTTTCATACAGGTGCTATCAAACTTTCCAGCAATATCGCTGGTGGCAGCGTTATCTCTAGACAAAGCTGGAACATTCGCGTGCGGGGCGCAATCTTAACAAAACGATCTACTACAGACGCGAAGTTTCTCGAACACTGTTTCGCGGACAGCGTCGAGCGTTGATAACCGTCCCTGCCGGTCAAACCCGAATTCATCAAAACAAGACAAGAAGTGGGCGTGGCAATATATCCAACGCCGCGCATTGGCGATGCTCCGAACTGTTTACAGGGTGCCGAGCTAGACTTGCGGTCAGGCTGCTGGCAAGTGCCGACAGCGGGGGCGATTGGCCCGAAACCGCTTTAGTCACGAGAGACGGCTTGCATGAATTCTACGTGATGCGTTTCAGACTTAGCAAAGCACCTTCTACGTTCGAACGAAGGATGGACAAGGATCTGCATGGCCTTAACTTGAAGATGTGCCTATGCTACGTCGATGTCATTGTGGTTTTCACTCCTGACATCGCAACACACTTGCGCCGCCTCCAGTGCGTTCTACTCGCTTGGCCAATGCCAGTTTGCAATTAAACCTTAGAAATTCCGATTTTCCATGCGTCAACTCACCATTCTACGTCACGTTATATGCAAATGCGGCATCCTCCCGCATCCCGAGAAATTGTGCGCTGTTACTGCGTTTCCTAAACCTACTACCATCAAACATCTTCGCAATTGCGCTTTCTTAAATATGCTCTTATTTCCAGTGATTCGTTAGAAATTTGGCGTCTATTATCTCTCACGCAACTCCTTGGCGGCAGTAAAGATCTATAATCGTGGTGCCCTGCCTGCAACGAGGTTTTCAGCACCTTGTGATGGCTTCTCACGACGGCACCCATTTTTCGCCATTTTGACCCTCAAGCGCCAGCTGAGGTCAAACCCGACGTGAGAAGAGAAGGCATGGGTGCTGTGCTCGCAACGCTTCACCTTAGCCACACAGAATACGTCGTCGCATATGCGAGTCGCGCACTCACCAAGGCAGATAACTACAGCGTCACATATAATGAGTGTTTGGCCATTGTGTGGGCTCTTGGCAATCTTCAGTCATATTTATATGGCCGTTGCTTTGGCGTCACGACTAAGCAGCATGCACTCTGCAGGCTTGCGGCGTTAAAAGACCCATCTGGACTTCTTGCTCACTGGACATTGAAAATCCGAGATTACGACATCGCGTGGTTTATCTCTCAGGACGGAAGCAGGCTGACGCTGACGCGCTTTCCCGTTCCCCTGTCTTCTTCAAAAGCCACTGCTTACTCCGCATGCGAGCGCACATTGCCATCTCTTGACGGGGACAACATTGCTGTGAAACAACGAAGTAGCCCCTAGACTGCGTGTCTTAAGGACCTTGTTTCCGACTCCTCTAGAGTTACAAAGGCGGTAGTGAGCGTGCTTATACAGGAGTCTTTATTAGGGTGAACTTGTGCCCGAAAAATGAAACGGTAAGGTACAAGTAATTGGCGCTGTGCATTGATAACGGCTTGGGCATTCGGCGGCCGTCCAATAATCTGCGAAGCGGTAAAGCGCTTCGCCATTTATAAACTTATACATTTATACACCTATATAGCTTTTTAGACATCAAGCTATGCCTCTCCTGCAAACATATGCGTTGGTCGTTTGAACCGAGGAGAGGAAAACCACCTCTCTCTTTCCATTCAACACAATCAAAATTAGTAAAAAGAAGAATAGGTAATGTATGCTTCATCAATGCCCTTCGAAAGTCGTGTCCGCATTTCTATGCAAAAAACGGAGTTTCGCCGCAATGGCGAAGCAATGAATTGGACAGCAACAAATTGGAGTGTAACGCGAAGAACGGAAAGCAGCTCAAAACTTCCAGCGCGTCGCTCCAGCGCAAATGAAGCACAAAAAGAACACAGACAGGACGAAAACGAACTATCCAGTGTTACATCTCGACACTTAAAGCGCGCTCCTCGAACATAAAAAGGACACACGAAACGAACGCAGAGCTATACACAGAACGAGCGCGAACTAACAGTTGTCACAGTTGTTACTGCTTTCTGTACGAAGAGCGCGCTCCTTTGAGAAACGCGGCCGCTGCAGCGAGCGAAGTGACCTTCGTACGCTCTATACCTTTAGCGTGGACGTCGCGTTGAAAGCTCAAGGCATGCAAGCCATCGCCCTCACGAGATAAGTGCGCGCGCGGATGACCACACCCTTTAGGCAAAGTTCACCTCATGAGGCAGAAAGCGCGTGCGCATCGCAACGAGCGGGGCGACGACCTTAAAGCGCGCCCCTCTCGCGCTACGCCCCATCTCACTGGTGATTAAAAAAATCACAGCATATCCACGAAGTGAATTATGATGAAGGAGCTTGCTCCAGAGTTTAAATCCGGTAAACCGTGGATCCTCTGTACATCTGCTCAATCATCGTCACATATATAAGTGACACAAGAGTTGTTCGCGATTGCATATACACAATGTTTCAATGTTTATAGCAAAATGTTATATGCACAATATTTATGATTTACATATCGATGCACTATGTACATAAATTTTCATATTGATCCAGTATATACATTTTTTCAAGAGCTTATTTACGGATCAGATAAGCTCGGGGGAACGTTATCGTTTTAGTATAATTACTTCTGCTTCGCGGGCTCTCAGCTCGGAGTCTGATTGTGTTTACGGCCGCTGCGCTGAGGCCTCGCGGTCCCGTGATGCCTCCGGGTCCGCTTGTCGACAAGCTCGTTTAGCTTCGGCATCGTGAGCCCTCGATGCTGCCGCCGCGTCGATGCTGGTAGTGGCTTGTGCTTGCTGTCGTCGCTGGTGCCTCTCTTCGGCCGCGCGAGCTCTCACCGCAAGGTCTTGGCGGTGAGCCCACGGTGCTGCTGCATTGCGAACCCTCCGCGCTGCTGCCTTGGCTTTTCGGCTTCATCTTCTTCTCGGCGTGCTTCGCCGAGAGCGGAGCACGCGCCCTTGAATCGTGACTTGAGCGCGTGCTCCGCTGTGACAGAACTAGCGTACACGGCAGGAGGGACGAGACAACCCGCCAGCAAAAAGAGCAAGCTCCCAAAAAGCCCGCTGAAGCATACGATGTATATAAATGGTTCACCGTAAGCATGCTGAAAGACGTTTTCTTAGGGGCCTAGTAGTCTAACGCCGCGCGATGCGGAGCGAGAGGGCGGCCGTTCGATTCCGTGCGTCGAAAAATATCTTGCTGAAATATTTTTCTTTGAGGCTTTTATACATGTATGTGACGAACCACACGAGAACGGTGTGGTGCGGTAGTGCTGAGACAAGACGAACTGTTTAATAAACATAGATCTTCGTACAGCCACCATTGCTCCTGCGTTACACTAGTCGACAGGATCTACCGTGCCCTTCAACATCCAAGAAAGTCATCAACATTCCAAAGTTCTCTGGAGCAACCGAGGACGTCCCCTTTGACGAGTAGCTCCGGCTCTTCGATGTGAAGACTGCGGCCGCTGCATGAATGGAGCAAGACAAGCTGTGCCACTTCTCCGATTACCTTGAAGGTGAGGCTTTCCACCGGTTCCTCACCGAGGTGTTGGACACTGACGCATCTTGGGACAGCTTGTCCAAATGCATGAAGCAACGCTTTACAAGCGCCGTAGCGGATCCTTTCCACCAATTCATTCATTGTCGGCTGAGACCAGGCGAGAACCTGAAGGACTACTATAACGAAAAAATGTGTCTCGGACTCCTTGCCGATCTAAAGGACGCACACCTTATTTCTGGGCTCAATGACGGCCTTCCTGCCGATATGGAAATGGCTCTTGCTGGTCTTAACCCATCTACACCAGCGACGTGGCTTTCAGCTGCGCTGCGCCGAGAGTCAACTTTGCAGAGAGTTAAATTACAGGGCGTTTGTCCCAGTCGGAACACGCAGATCAATGCAGCAAGCGGCAGCGCCCGTCAGCGTCCACTTAATACGCCGTTATGAACACCCGCTTCTGAATGCAGACACTGCGCAATAGATGGCTTACCACGACAGATGCACTGGCACAATGAATGCCCATGACGCGCAAGCATTTCCGCCCTCTCTACCAACCAGGGAAACGAGGAGGCCGACCGAAAGCTCATGTAATTCAGTTTGATGCACTCATTAACGGGTACCCTGTGAGCGCTACTCTTGATACTGGAGCTACAATCACCTGTATCAATGAAGCAGTGCTGGAGGCTCTTCACCTACAAATAATGAGGAATTCATGCATATCAGTTCAACAAGTCACATCACCTACCAAAACTTTGGGTCGCGTCAATCTAAAGATAGAGATAGGGAGAGTCACAAGGGAAATTCAGGCACATGATCTACAAGGCATGAAGAGCAACTTACCTCTTGGCTTGGACAGTGCCTGTCTCCTCAACTTGTTCCTGGACTTTGACGCCCTGACTCTACGCCAAGAGAATGACATCTTACATCCTTGTGCACCAAACCATGCCACGGCTCATATGGACGCTTCTGTGCAGGGAGTTGAAGTTTGCGATTTAGTGTATCTAAATGAAACTCAGCAGTTCGCATTGAAGCTGCTGGCCCATATGTACGACGACATGTTTTCCTAGCCACAGACAGACATCGGGTGCATCATCAGCGAAACGCATCGCATTCTTCTAGCCAACAGTGTTCCCATCCGCAGGGCTCCCTATCGATGCTCAGAAGCCGATAGCGTTGAAATGGACAGACAGATCAACGACCTTCTTACGCAAGGCGTAATACGACTGCCTACGTCACCATACGCTGCACCAGCACTTCTATCAGAGAAAAAAAGGGAAGAACGCATGCGTTTCTGCATCGATTACCGCAAGCTAAACGCAGTGACGGTGCCCGACTATCAACCCATCCCTCGTATCGACGACGTTCTCGATTCTCTCGGGAAATCTACGTATTTCGTGACATTAGACATCACGTCTGGTTACTGGCACGTGAAGATTCATCCCGAAGACATTCTAAAAACGAAATTTGGCACACGTACCGGTCACTACGAGTGGCTTGTCATGCCTTTTGGCCTACGGAACGCCCACCCACTTTGGAACGGGCTGTCAAATCTATATTGACAACACACCGCTTGACGCACATCACGAATTACTTTTTTGAGATTGTTGTCAATTCCGATACGTTCCCAGATCACCTGAAGCATCTAGAGGCCGTTTTAGAGGCTTTTAAAAGCAAATTCGTCGAGCTGAAATTGAAGAAATGTCAATTCGCCCGAACCTCCGTTGAGTACCTGGGACACAATGTATCGTATGGCACGGTCACTCCGAAACAAAGCAACGTGGACGCAATCGTACGATTTCCGACACCATCACGCCCTAAAGAGTTACAGCGTTTTCTCGGCACTGTGAATGCTTACCGTCTCTACATCGCCCGCTTCAGTGAAATTGCTCGCCCACTGACACGCCTGCTCAGCAAGGACGTCACCTACACCTGGGTTTCGCACTGTGAGCTGGCTCTCACTCAGCTCAAGAAATGCATTAACAGAAGAGCCCACCCTTAAAATCTACGACGCCTCCAAACATTGTGTGGTATACTGCGATGCGTCCAACAAAGGTATGGTCGCATTCCTGAAGCAGGCTGATGAAGAAGGTCGAGAGCATCCAATTGCATACCATTCACGCAATCTACCAAAACACGAAATCAATTACGCCATCACAGAACTTGAATGCTTAGCAATTATTGACGGCACTGATAAATGGCACTGTTACCTACAGAGGAAACCTTTCACTGGGATCACGGACCACGCGGCGTTATAGTGGCTTAAAAACATCAAAAATTTCCAAGGGCGTCTCTTCCGATGGTCCTTGAAGCTCTCAATGTACGACGTGAACATCAAGCACCAAAAGGGCATTGACAACATCGAAGCCTACGCACTGTCTCGAAAGCGGATTATCCAACTCCTATCTGCTGAACAACTGCGACAGCATCCTCACGACAAACCGCCCGGCAAGCATACCATTGAGAACGGAAGGACCATAATGACACGCAGAAGGATACGAAAAGTCTACGTCCCCTTTGCCTTTCGATCTTCTCTTCTCCAGAAATCTCACATCGCTTTCGGTCACGTTGATGTTAAGACAGTGCGGCTTCTCTCTCCCCAATACTATTGGCGTGACATCGTCACCGACGTTTCCGAATACACTGGACACTGCTATACTAGCCAGCGCTGCAAGAAGCCGAACGCCAAACGCTTTGGTTCCTTGGAGTCTTTACCTCCAGCCGAACAACCATTTGATCTTCTGGCCATGTATTTACACACATGTATATACACACATATACACATACGGGACATGACGGCGACGGCGACGCTGGTGCCAACAACCAGCTGAGAGTGCTCATATAATCTATATCGCAAGTGGCGGCGGTGCTCGACTGCTGAGCCGAAGGTCGCGGAATCGAATTCAGGCCACAGCAGCCGCATTTTTCATGTATGCGAAAATGCTTGAGGCTAGTGTACGCAGATTGAGGTGCAGGTTAAAGAACTGCAGGTGGTCGAGATTTCTGGAGCCCTCCACTACGGCGACCCTTATAATCATATCGTGGTTTTCAGGCGTCCAACCTCAGAAGCTATTATTACATTGCCCCCAGGTTTTATGAAAACTAAATGGCGAGGAGGAGACAGCGCCTGTAAAGAGAGTACTTAAGGCGAGAAAAAACCACTCTATCGTCGCTGAACTCGTAGTCGTTTAGGGCATTTTGACTAGCTGGCAAGTGGCACACCAAAAACAGCGAATGGGCTCATCCTAAACATTCTGGGCACTGTGTTTGAATGGTATCTCGCTTTTTATTGTGAAAACGTGCTCGTACACACCGATTCCATCGCCTTACCTCATTTAGCTACTATTTCGTTTCTTTTTAGACGACGCTGTAAAAACATACTTTGATTTAGCGAAGAACTTCTTGGAGACGTACACTTGCGTGAGAATTGTGCCACCAAGAAACACATCAGAGAAGGCAGTTCATAATGACTTCGTTACCTTCACTGCAGGGTAAGTTTGGGCGCTTCATTTTTTATAGTTACTATAACAAACAGATGCGTTCACCACGCATTTCGACTTTGTCTAAAAGGATGCTCACCCTCCCCCTTCTTTTTTTATTAGCCTTGTTTGGTGGTAAATCCAAGGTAAATCCAACCACCTCATAGAGGTGGTTGGATTTACCTGAGGAGGTGAGCTTTCGCCCACATAAGACCGGTGCAAATAGCCACCACAGTTGAAGTACACCCTAGAGAGTGAAAGCATTAGTGTCGTAAACAATAACAGTCCTCGATGGCTAATTATCATGTCATGGCAGCAGTGGAATGAAGATATTAACATATAACATACAGGGGTGGTCAGGAGCTCCCATACCCATATCCGATATAACCCTGTAGCAGCGTGGCCTTAGATAATTTCACCACCCCTTGTACGTATGACAAAAAAGAGCCCTGAACCAATTAGGTCTTCTAGATGAGCATATGACGGTTGTACGTGTTATGTAAGATTTGTTGCATACACGCTATTTTCGGACAAGTATCATTATAGATACAAGCTGTATGTTTCTTACGTTTCTTTCTCCGCCTCTCTTTGCATTCTTCGATTTCTCTTTCTTTCTATACTTTCATCTCATTCTCTTTCTTACTCGCTCCCTCCTTCTTTCTCGTTCCGCCTTTCGTTCTCTATATTTCTCGCTTTCTTTTCATTTCTACGGTATGTTTCGCTCTCTCCCCTCCTTCTTTCCCTGCTCCTCACCCTCAAGACTGTCCTCCTCATCGTCACTTCAAGTGCCCACCCCCTTGGTTATACTATAACACAAAAGGCTATGCTATGCTCTGCTAGCGCGCCTGGGTAGCCGACTTGCTATGGCGCTCGACCTCAGATAGTGGGTGCGCAGCTCCGAATCTTGAATTGCAAAAACAATTACAGCTAGACTCAGTATCTTCTTCTATGTTTACTTCATTTTCTCTCTGTCTTTCTATCTCTTTCTGTCTCTCTCTACTCGTTGTCTCGCCCATCAGGGTTATTGTGCCCCGTGCCGGAGAATTAAGCGCACATATTCTGGGAGGGAATCAGAAGTTGAAGAGCACGAGAAAGCACGTGCCGGTTTATGACGATGATCATTTATGCTCGCAGCTCACGGACTAACGGCCGGCTAAAAATCTACGCTGTAAAAGGCTTAATTCTCATTGGTTTTTGGGGTGTACCAAACATACCAGACAGATTCAAGAGCTCTTTTTCAATGTTTATTACTATCAGCTGGGGTGTAGGTAACTCTTTTTTAATTTCTGTCTCTGGGAAAGCAGAAGTCTGCCTAAAGCACTTAAAGATTAAGCACGCCGAAATTGTGTCTTCCACATTACAATATGTTTCCAGAGCTCTGGTTAATTTGTCGTAACCGCGCGACCACCGTTTCATCTAATGTTAACAGGCAGTTCTGTTTCACAAATGCACTTTTTTTGACAAAGTCAACATTTAATCGGGTTGCAAACGTTTTATCTAGGACAGGCAAAAGCAGGTTTCATATGATGAACGTAATCATTTCCGGGGCCGTGAAATGTAACGTTATTGTAAAGGTGTCTTCAAGACGTACATCTGGAAACAGAACAATCAGTTATGTGGGCAGTAGAATGATGGTTTATCTCTGACCGCAGTACAAAGTTCTTAGAGTCACTGTTGCGACAGTAGGTCACCTTTGGTGCGTTGGTAAGCACTTTTATAAGGTGCTCGGCGCTTGCTGACATTGAAGAATATTTATAAACGCTAACATTTAGGTTTGGGAGTGTATTTCAGTAGATATAAATCCTAATTTGGATAGGTTGTGCTTTAGGGTGCTTATCTCCGACTTTTTGTTTCTTTTTTTCTTTTATTCCCGTGTTTCCGATTGTCTGGCCCAATTCGGCACAGCAACTTATCTCATTATGCACTCCTCCCCTCCGTTTCCACACTTGACCTCTCCTCCGCCAATTTCATTGTTGTGACGGAGGGTATGAAGCTCGCGCATACGCTACCAAAGGTGGGCAACTAGGTTCGGGGTCGTCAAAAGAACTCCAACCAGAAAGACCACTGTCTGCTTTCAGGGCTTCTTCGCACGTGGCTACTGCCAAATCTACTGGTATACTCAATGAAAAGTGACGTGACGTGTGCGTCCTTTGCATTTGTAACAAATGCGGAAGAATTTTCGACATGCATCGAGGTCTTACCGGCTAGAGCACAATAGCCTCAAGTAGAACACCAGGCTTGTGGACCCTAGGCGGCCATACATTGCAGACGCTGAGCCATTCGTGCAAAGCAAACGGTAATAGAGACCGGTGTGGTCTCTATTACCGGTGAGGAACCAATTTAAACAACCTTTCACCTAACCTGACACAAAAGTATGCTCTAAAAAGGAGCGCTGGCGCCACAGCCGGATAGTGGGCGACAGACCAGTGTGCACGCGTGTTGTGTGTGCCCCGCCGGGATGAAATGTAGTGGGTGGTGTCATGGCCCCTGAGTTTCGAATTATTATAGTTTATTTCTTTGACGTTTCCCTCCTATTAAAGAGTTCATGAACCCCTCGCTCTTGGCAAGAAAAACACCTTGGAATGAGTCGGATCCTTCCCAGGAATATATAGCCGAAAGAAATTTTCGAAAAGCTAAAGTAGGACCAGAGTTATAGCGATCGCTACATTTGCCTGACGCATTCCCCTCTAAACTCGCTTCATTCCCGAGCCGAGTCAGCGCCATTCGAGGTGCGCCGCCCAGTACATTACGTCACCTCGCTTCACTGTTGTGTGGTTTCCTTTCCGCGTAACTTGGCGGTGTTCACGACTGCAGCTGGCAGCTAATAGTTCCTGTCAGATTCTTCTCGCTTCGCGGCGAGGTCTGGCGCGGAGTATGGGGTCTGGCGTCTAAGCTCTGATGCGAACTATTTGCATTGTATGATGTGTAGTGCGCGTTTTATTTGTGCCTTTGAAAAGTGCGCGGCACGAGACGCAAGAAGACGACAAGGAAGACACTTCAGAGTGCACGCTCGGCGCTGCATTAAACGCCGATGACGTTGAAAAGTGTCATGCACGAGAACACGCGGTGCGACAATTAAGATAAAAGAAAAAAAAAGGATCCTATGGTAAACGAAAACGGAAATCCGAGGGACCAATCAATTATGAGCACGGGAGCACGACAGTTTCCAATCAGGTGATGACAAGTTTACCCGAAACGGAGAAAAAGCCTGGTGCAGAGAAGAGAGGAGAGTTCGAAGGGAACGACACAAGCAGAAGGTTATCACCGGACCGGGCGCTGAAGATGGGCCATCGGGTTGCAGACCCGAACCACCAAGACTTCAACCGGCCGTAGCCTTCTGCCATCGAGATCCCATGCGAGACCACAGCCATCGTGCGCGAAGTCCACCCCATGGCCTGCGGACTCCGGTGCCGGCAGGCAGCGTAGCAGCAGCACTTGGGCTACGGGCCCGAGCTGTGCGTCCTGCAGCTGTGCGTCCAGCTGCCTGGCCAGGTTGCCCTGGCATCTCTGCGCATCACCCAGAAGCGACTTTTCCCTTGTCAACAACAGCTAGACCCATCACTTCAACCAGCCAACCCTCCGCTAGTTGGTGAGACCGCACTAGTATTTTCCCCGCTCCGCTGCTCAACCGCGCCTCAACTGTAAAGCTTAGCCTAAAGCTTTGAACGTGTGTTTTCTTTGTTGTTAAAAATGTTTTTCCGTGTGCAGTGAACCTTTTGTACAGTGTTTAGTGCTATGTAGATTTTTCTACCGCTATAATGGTGTATTAGGAATTTTTTTGTGTGTATTGAAACAAACGGCTTTGTCCTTAAAGAAGCTCTCCGACGCTCCGTCTGAGAGAGCTGACGTAAAAAGAACCTGCATCACACATTGATACTCTCGTTACTAGGCTATTTCGCATTGATACTGATACTTCGCATTCATACTGTCGTTACCTCGCTTCATGACTTCGCTTATGTCGTTTTCCACCGAATGAAAATAGACTAAAAGGAAAAACCGGCAAGCCCTCAACGTGGCCGTTTGGCATGACATGTACACTCCGTATATGCTGTTAGATAATGAACTGGCCCAGGCGGCCTTCCTAAAATCCCGTGCGCAAACAAACGATTCATTTAAGCGGCCGCTGTGAACGGAAGGAAACGAGATAAAATGACCTTCGACCTTCGGACGGCTGCGGCCCGCCTGCTCGTCGACAAAAGCAAGGAAATCAAACAATCAGACGCGTCGGATTACAAGCGAGGTGTGAGAAAACGTCGCGGCGTATGCGCGTGCGAAGAAAAAAAAAACAGCAATATAGAAAAGCGAGAAGACAGTCGGTTTAGGCTGGCCCCAGCAGCGTGCGGGATGCCCAAGCAAAGCCTTCATGGGATTATATTGGCCTTGTGAACACCGCTTCTGAATTGCCCAGGTGTGTCGGCCATGTGTGCGCGTTTATAACTCCAGCACTTGTCATATAACTCCAGCACTTGTCAAACGCGGCCGCAGTGCCACCGTTGGACTGCCGAGGGGGGGGGGGGGCGGTCCCCTCCTTAAAAAATAGAGGGGGGGGCGGGGCCCCCTCAGTCCTCCCCAGACTTTAAGGCCTGACTGGGAGGCACTGGCCACGCTGTACAGTATCTGCACGCGTACTGGGAACACTGGCAGCCCATTGGAAAAAATTAGGCGCGCTGGGTCGAACTCGTATAAAATTTGGTATTGGGTCGCGAGAAATCGAAAGAAAAACTTATCGAATCTTTTCAAAATAGTATTCTATTCTGTGTCCTACACATATCAAGCTTTAGCTTTAATTAAGCGATGAACGTACGTATACGTTAAAGGAAACATCTATAGAGCGCGCGCGCTTTCTATGAAGTGTGTGATCGAGTGTTGCGAAGGTAGTTCATATAACTGCATCGATAGGACTTGTCATTCGCAACACTATATGACATTAGTATTAGCCTGATAATTAAATCAACCTACTCTACCAGTCTGTCCTTACATATGGGTCGTACCGCTGAACGCCGCACCAACGCCGCACGTCACCGCGAACAGTGAGCCAATGTAACGCTCAATTTCGGTGTTTTTAGCTTCTAATTTGTGTATTTGAAGGTGCAAATATGGCGTCGCTTCAGTCAGGTATGATCGAAACTACATTTGAACGGTTATTAGATTCTTCATAATTGAGTATGCACGTTCTTCACAGCGATCGTGACACACGGAGTACACCTCTATGCCTTCTAAAAAAACGACAGGGCGTGCAAACAAGGACACAAGAAAGAAGTCAGGACACCACAAACGGCGTTTGTGGTGTCCTGACTTATTTCTTGTGTCCTTGTTTCCACGCCCTGTCGTTTTTTTTAGAATGAATACTTACCAACTAGCTCAGCTCTCTGTTATTCTAAGCTCTATGCCTAACGGTTGGTTCGGCTGTGGTGAACTACTGTGGCTGTATAACACGCGGAACGTAAACAAAGACGACGGAAAATATGTTCAAACGGGTGACGATAGCTATAGTGTTCAGTGTGCAGTTCAAATAAACATTGTTTTTTACATAGGTATGACTAACTGCCAAGCGAAGAAAAAGAGACTGACTTTCGTCTGTCAAGTGTGGCGTAGCGGTAACGTGTCAGATGCATGGTGCGTCAGGGTGGTGGGTTCGACTCCCGCTCGCTCGCTTTTTTTAGATGTTATTGTTGGAGTTCTCGTGTTTCAGCCCTCATTACAATCTGAGCATGACTACAGTTCCTAAAAACAATTTAAAAGCCCGATTTCGGCCCATAACGGATGTCCCAGTGTGCAGTGCGCCAGCGTCCAGCGTGCAGCGTGCCAGCGTCCCAGTACCCCGCGCCACACTGGTCCATTATTCATGTGTGGCACTGGGAGAGCGCCATGGGGTTTTCCAATAGGGGGTTAATATATTATCTATGTAATTACCTATACAAAAACTGTTTGAAGAACCTTCGTGTGTAGACGTGAGAGTTCCTTTTTTTCTGGTGAGCCTTGAGTATTGCAAGTGTCCTATATGCAGAACTTTATTGTACGTGTTTATTTTAATGAAGTGCTCAGTGTACACGGCATGACATTCTCACTCCAGTGACGTTATCTTACAGCTATCCATTGTATTCGCGGTGAAACAAAGGCTGTGTAGTAGACTTATTCTCTACTAAGCTCTGTAGTAGACTTCACCTATGGTGACGCGTTTACGGCATCACAATCTACACGGTATGATGCTACGAAACTCGGCCAACTATGGATCAGCAAACACCGCGGCGTCGCCACGTTTTGTCGACGACTAAGATTTTTTATTGGCTGTCTTACGTCATCTGTATAGTTCAGGGGAACGTGAGCTGGGGCATGGTATTTGTGGTTTTATAGCTATAAAATGAGCCCGGACGATGAAACGAGTCGAGGTATAGTATGGAATGGACGGCCAGGATTCCGAATAGCCGCATAGTTAAAAAAAATTAGGAAAACATTTCACGAGCCATTTAAGGGAGCGTTTTCGATGATGCCTAAATTGTTCTTACTATACTAGAGTAGCATTATTTGTACGATACGTTATTGAAGTTATGATTCATTTTCGGGAAATAAAATACAGAAAGAAACAATTGAACCATTAGTAGCTGAGACAAAATTTTTTTGTGAGTGCTCCTTGAAGTTAAAAATGTACAAACATTCGATATTTATGCTTTCTACCTTTCGCTTAACTGTGTTTTTTTTGCATTTTCAGAATCATCAAAGAAAAGTAAGCAAGTTCACCTTATTTTTACATTAATTACCCAATACATGCTATTCGTGAATAGAAATCATGTGCACGGCCGCACGGTAAAATGCTTGTCAATCAAGGCTAAGAAAATCTAATGTTTTTTCGCATAATATAACACACTAAAACAAGTTTTAGGAATAGCTATACGTTGAATGAAACGTGCACCCGAAAACAATACAAATAAAAGCACCGCGATTTTTTGTTGGCTCTGCAGTCAGATGCGAACTTATTCTTTGGCTTATCAGAAAGAATTGTGTCCTCTCCTTTGCACCGGCGTAGGGTAGCCAACCGGACTGCTGTCTGCTTAATCTCCCTGCCTTCTCTCTTTTGTATTCTGTGGGAAAAACGTAGTTTCACTTTAAAGTATGATTGCTTACTTGTACCTCGGGTAAGTTAGGTGAAGGTATTTTGTAGCTGCAGCAAGTAAATACCACAATAGGCAGAGGCGCTTTCTTAGCCTTAACTTGCTCGAAATGGCGACAATTTGTGTCATCAGTAATAGTACTTTTGTTACCAATTGGTAATTGCTTGTATAATTGCGTAAGCTAGCACATTATAACCAAGGTTGAAGCCTCACCTTGCCATGCCGCAATAGAAAGAATGCAGGTATAGAAGACCTCCGGTCAATGCATTTGCAAATTACGTAATCTGTGCTACTGATAATTTAGGCCCTGTAGAGAAGACTTCAGCAATGCCTAGGGTGTGTCCAAAGATTTTGCAGCTTCTACTTATTTTATAGTGACACTCATGCTTCTACTTCTATTATTATTATGTATCCTAATCCGGTACACGCACAACCATTTTCTTTCGAACGCCGCGCCGGAATGTCGGACATTTTATACTGTTTCCGATTTCGCTGATCTGCTTGAGTGCCCAACGCGAACGGTGGAGTTGAGCTGGAACCAACGCGGCCACTATAATGAGCGTGGAATCTTCGATGCTACGAGTATAAATGCCGGCGCTTCTTAGCGCAGACCAGAGATTATTGGAACATAAAATACTGTTAACCGGAGGCTCACCCGTCTAATCCATCTTTACATTATCGAGACTGTAAGTACACGCCAAGATTAGATGAATGCGCAATTTCGTGCTGTTATAGAAATAAAGGAACGCGTCTAATGATTTAGGGATGTCATACCGAACATAGTGGTAGCGCTTGCGTGAACCAACCGTCGATTAACTTGCATAAGGTAGAAACCAAATTTCTTAACAGTTATCTTTCACGTGGACCCCCACGCATGCCTGCTTGATAGGATTCCCTTTTCCATGGGCATGCGCAGGTAACTTTTCGTGCCGTCTTTCATTTCCGCCGTTTTGCGCCTCTTCAATTGTTAGTCGGCATTTGTGGCGCCTTGACTTCCTTCTTGTGTCCGTATTTCGACACCCTGTCTTTTACAATGCATACCTACCGACTAGCTGAGCTCTCTGTTATTTTACGCGGACCAGACTACTTGACGGCCAACGACTGTTCTCGCCGCTATCATTGTGCAACGTGAACTGCTTGTAGCTTGGCTTTTCTTTTTCCGGGTATACGCTCCGTACAGTGGAGTTTGCGGCGACCCTGGCGCTACCTGCCGTAGCGACGCGAAAGCAACGGAGCGGTGTGCTGCGGCTAAGCCGACTGAAGCACATTCGTTTCCCGCGCATTGTGCGTAGCGTCGTCCATGTTCGGGGCCATTTCCGTTTGTTTCTCCTTTTTGTGACACGTGTTGGGACCACTTTGGGACGGTGCAGTGGCTTGTGCCTCGGGAGGAAGTGGTGGAGGCGTGAAAAAACGCCCCTGGAACCGGCGATACTGCTGCGTCAAGGACTGCCACAACCACGAAGGACAGCCCGGGATAAAGTTCTACAGGTTCCCTGGCCGGCCTTACGCTCGATACTATATCCAAATAAACATGGATTCAACGTCCTGCGAATATTGGGGCCAGTGGTTTAAAAGCAACCAACTCGACACTAAACTCGATATGTTGTGCTTATGTTTAAAATACCGAATAAATTAGAGCTCATTGGTCTCGCTTGTCACGCGAGGCAACGCGTAGTTGTGCAGATTAGGTCGCAAAATAGGTCCCTGTGAAGCGCGCCAGACTACGCCGACGCGCGCGCAGCGTTAGAGCTCCACAGTGGCGCACCGCTACCATCAATCAAGATCGCACCCGATCCGGATCGCATATCTTAATTTCGATCAACCGTGGTAGGCGCTACACGGGCAAACTATCAGAGTCGAGCTGTTTTACTGCACTGGTCATGACTGTGCTGACACCAACTCGCCTGCGATCGTGAAGCTCCATCTCGATACGCGGATCACAACCGATTGAAAACAGATCGAGCAAAGTCTAAATTCAAAGCAACCATGTTGTATCCGCTTCACATCGAAGTGTTTATCTAGCTGAAATGAGAGTGCGACAAGGGGGAATGGAATAATATAGGCCGGGGCGTACAATGCGCCACAGCGAAATGAGACACGCATTGCCCCCAGAGAGGCGTCGAATAAAACATGGTCAAACTATTCAAAACAACATTTTACTGGTGGCAGTTCAGTCACTTCAGCTTTAATGTAACGATATGTTTTACTCACGTGAAGAATGACTTCATACAGCTGTTTTCCTTGCTGCGAGCGGCACATCGCGTGAACGTCCACACCGTCCACTTCTTTCACGTCGTGGACGTGTGAAGCAGCATGTAGCGTCTCTCCGCTGGTTAACGCGGCACCATGAAAGTAATCCCGAAGTCCTTTAATGGGCCTAAACCCCGCAAAAAGTACTTGGGACATCGCCAAGCAACAGGCAGCCTTGCAACTTGGCGCGCACAAAACGTCGGATAGCGGGCACACACGCGGACATCCGCGTGGTTTCGTTTTCCCACCGCCCCGTTGGTACGCCGCTCGCCACGGGAGGCGCTGAGCGCCGCGTCGCCGCTCCTAAAGTCACTGGAACGGGAAAAGTACCGCGACCGTCCTGCCTGCCGCCATATTTGGTCCAGCGCGGCCGAAGCTTCGGCGGCGCGGTGTTGATTTCACGCGGAGTAACGCATGTTTTACGCATTGCGTGCGCTTTTGCAGCCCCGAATGAAACATACCGTTGTTCTCTAACTGATTAGGAAAGAAATAGCGGCAGTTTTCACTTGCCTACATGCGCACGCACGCGTACTAACGCGATAAAGAAATGCGAACTGCGCGGCATTTACGCGCTCGGCAGTCAGAATTTATTAAATGCGAATCATTTCTTAGCGAACTTCTTCGAGTTTGAACGTAGTATCTATCTATCTATCTATCTATCTATCTATCTATCTATCTATCTATCTATCTATCTATCTATCCGCCCACGACTATGTGCTCTCCTGGCCGTTTCGTTAATGGGATGTATACCAAATTTGGTATGTCGTAACATGACTGTATGAAGAATATAAACTACAGGTGGTAACATTAAAATAATGACATGTACGGCATGATTTACATGCCATGCTCATCGTGCGCTCGCGGCCGCTTCGCTGGCGTGATACACACCAAAATTGATATGACGTGACAAGAGTGTATGATGAACATAAGTTACTGGTCATAACGTGCAAATCATGGTAGGCATACCCTGTAAAACATAATTTACATGACATGGCCTCAGGGCGCTCGTGGTCGTTTAGTGAAATGCATATATACCAAAATTGATATGACGAGATATTTCTGTATGATGAACGTTAGTGACACGTGGTAATGTGAAAATCATGACTTGTATGTCATGTACAGCATCACTGACTTGCCATGCCCATGGTGCGCTCGCGGCCGGTTCGGTAGCTTGGTATACACCAAAAGTGGTATAGCGCGAGGTAACTGTATGACGAACATGAATGACAGGCGGTAACGTGATAACCACCACATGCATTACATGTACGCCATGTTTTACATTACACTGTCTTTGTACGCTTCCGGCCGTTTTGTTAACTGGATGTATACCAAATTTGGTATGGCTTGACGTGGGTGCGTGACGAACATAAATTACAGGTCATGCGTTGTATATACCAGATTCTACATGCATGTACGCATGACAAACATGCGATATATAGTGAACTAGATGTCGTGATATGAATGATTTTATCTGCCTGAAAGACGAACAAGGCGATACATGTAGCTCTGCGCTGGCTGCTTCGCATTAGATTTATTCCCACAATGCATGAGATCAGCCGGATTGACACAAAAGGCACAATTATACAGTGACGTCACGCGCTACCAATCGTGGTGCATATCAAGCCAGCGAACCGGCCGCGGGTGCACCATAAGCATGGCATGTAAATCATGCCTTACATGACATGCGTGCCATTATTTTCATATTACCACCTGGTATTTATGATCGTCATACAGTCACGTCACGCAATACCGATTTTGGTCCATATCTAGCCGGCGAACCGGCCACGAGTGCACCACGAGCATGGCATGTGAATGATGCCTTACATTACATGCGTGCAATTATTTTCATAGTACACACTGTTATTTATGTTCGTCATTCAGTCACGTCACGCAATACCAATCTGTAGCAGTCAGTTTTCATGGCGCACTGATCGTTATATGTGAGCCCAAGCGTCATTTATGCCAAACATAACTAAGAGCTGCCCGGCAATGTTTTTGTGCGTGAACCTTCTGCAGCAACCACGCAAAACAAGCTGCACTAGTGCAGCGGTGACGCCAACATTCCCCAAAACAGCATTTGCGAATTCTCAATGAAACGCTTGCCTCACAAAGGCGGGTATCTGTCGTGGGAACAAATTTTTCGCGCCGTATTCTGTGCAGCCACACAGCCCGTCGCTTGGCATGCTTTTTCCCGCTGGGAATAGCAAAGAGGGCTTGGCCCGTTTCCCGCCGGTTACTGCTCCCGAAAGCGCAGTAAGCGCAGAACCCAGGCCTTCTTCGATGCCTCAACAGGCTTGCGATGAAGTGTCAATACGATACGGGATGTCGTAATGTTCCTGCACGCTTTTCTGAGGCTATAAAAACAATCGCCCTTCAAAGCGCAGTGCGTCGGCGGCCGGGAGACGCTAGCGAGGCGAGCGAGCTGGAGCATTTATGTGGCGAAGCCGCCGAAAGGGCGCGGCGGCGAAGAGAAAACGAACGCGGTACTTTTCCCGTTCCAGTGACTTTAGCCGCTCCTGCTCAGCAGCGCCGCCTGGTCACTGTAAGGAGCCTATAAGTTCGCCCAATAAAAGAGTTTAGTATTTAATATCCCGAGTGCCGTCTCCTTCACAGTCATGACCACGTGGCAATAAAATGTTTTAGAGCGCAGATTTTAGGCACCCATACCTTTGTTGAGCGGAGTTAGCGTTGGGGATGGCACCGGCGTAACCAATAGAGCGAACAAGGACAAAAGAGAACGAACACGACGTCTGTCGATACCATGAGCCACTGGCCTCTACCCTCGCGTTCTTCCTCTGTCACGCGCGCTGGCCCCCATGTCGGAGCTCGTGTACATGCAGGGCTTGCACATGGACTGCGGCTGCGTTCGCTTTAACGCAACGGGGCTATCGGCGTTTCGCTTCGTTCGCGACGCCTGCAATGCATAGTGTTGTACGTACCACTCCAGCACTGGCCGTTTTTTTTTTGTGGCAATATGCAACTACAACGTAGGATAGCCAAAACTTCAAGCACTGTTGGCTTCGCGCAAACACGAAGCTGCGCTGAGACTTCACATTGGGCAGTATCGCGACCGTCGGTGAAATTCTTACTCACTGACCCAAGAGTCCCTCACTAGTTCGGCACTGGCAGAACGCTGTTGGTCTCATTATTTCAAGCCTCGCCTTGCTTCCTTCAATTTAGCTTCGCCGTAGGTTCACTGTACAAAAAACACAGTTCCGCCTGCAAGGGCGAATCAATGGATGTAATATCACGGAATTGAAACATTGTACGAGAAATCTCCTGTAGAGATAACCACAGGACCCCAAATCACTACGCCGTGTAAGTGAAATTATTGGTGGCCCGGGCGCGCCGCCTCCGTCCAGCTTTGTTATACAAGCGCCGTTGCGAACGACGCGTGCACGTGGTAAGCTGCGCCAGTTCAAAATTGTTCATGGCGTATTAGTGAAAACAGAAAACAGAGGAGAGCACAAAACACGAGAAAAAAATTTGGCAGATCCCACGTACCGTGATAATCGATGTTATGCGAAGCATGCTCGTTATGGTGACTGTGGCGTAATTTTAAATGCGAAGCATTTCTAAGCGAACCTCTGGCACTTTGAGCGTTTCTATCTACGTATCTATCTATCTATCTATCTAGCCGCCTACGTCTGGGTGCTCTCATGATCGCCTCCTTAACTTGGTGTAGACCAAAATTTGCATGGGAGGGTAAGAGGATGTGACGAATATGACTGCCGGGTCATGACATGAATAACTTTAAAATCCTGTCGCGTACGTCGTCAAACCCTTTCCACTAGACATGTGTGGCACATACCCGTTTTCCACGGGCCGCGGTGTACGGGTATGCGCCACAGATGATTGACAGTTTATATCTACCCAGGAACGGTGAGAACAGACATTGGTAACACAAATGCTAAAGCGTTAAGGAAAACCAACATCGGCAGCGTTGACTCAACGAATGGAAAGAATGAAAATTAGGATCCGAGCAGGAATCGAACCCAAGCATTCTGCCTGGCAATCAGGTATTCTACCACTGAGCCACGCCAGGTCTATAAAATGGTTTGGCAAAACAGCCTACGCAGGCGTAATATCGGTGCAACGTCAATTGTGGTTGTGGTGCTGGCTATCTAATTTTACAAGAAAGCCAATCAACACTACATGATACTCATACGGTGTGTACTCCTACGATACAGGCGTCATATCAGATTAACGTCCGTAGTTCCAGTGTTGGCTCCGCTTTTACAGCAGTCTAATAAAAATTACGTTTGTATTCCTATGATTCAGCAAGCTATATTGAAGCATTGCTCATACCCCGGAGGAATACTTTAACGAAAGTTACATACGGTATCCACATCACCGCACCGTAAAGTGCACTTCGTCGACCAGAACGACTCAGTGTCCTCTTCATTTCTTACGAGGCTGGGCGATGGCCTCATGCTGACCGAGGATGATGCCAGATTGATTGACAGCCGCTTAGTAGACTAGGCTACGTAGGCCACATACGTCCAGGTAGTCTACGAACACGACAACACCATCCACTGATGTTGGTCTACGTAGCACTATCCAGGCCTACCAGCCTCGACGGCCTATAACTCACGAACGCGAAGGGTGGCTTCAGGTTCCGACATGTCGCCGGCTCTGTTGACAGACAATTTGTCGACGTAATGACCGAGGCATCCACGAATTCGAACAGCTGTACTATACCACATACTTCACTACACATGGACCCTTCGTCACCACGATCACGACCGGATCCTGTAACAAGTCATGACCAGCTGCTGGTGCTCACAGATCACGGTGATGATGCCCTTGTTCAAGAACTGTCAAGTACTTCTTGCACACATGCGCACGGGTTCGTGAAACGTCGTGCGTTCTCGGAACACGTATAAGCACTACATATCAGCTTACCGCTTCTGGTGTTGGTAATACCCACGTTGCCATTGGCAGCGTTACCCAACCGTAAACAACTGGTTATATAACACATATGCGGCTCTTCGACATATATATGTGTGCGTAGACAATTTATACAAAGGTTTAGCGTCATTTTGTAACCTGTCGCTCAGTAAAAAAAGTTAAGCCATTGTCACCTACCCGCCGCATGCTTCGCATAACATCGACTCCCACGGTACGCGGGATCTACCGAATTTTTTTCACATGGAGCGAAACGTTGCGGAATGACGCTAGAGAAATATGGAAGTGGTATACGCACGCTCATACGTTGAAGAGTCGCATATATAATATAAAACCAGTTGTTTATAGTTGCGTAACGATGGTAACAGCAGCATGGGTGTTACCAACACCACACGCGGTAAGCTGATATGTAGTGCTTATATTCTTCAATACTGGATACCACAAATCCGAACACGGCAAGGAAGGAACACAGATGTACAGAACATGCGTTAATGACAACTAAGCTTCATTCAAGAAAGTTTCTCTAGATATATCACAGCCGAGTGACACGTGCAGGCACACTGCATGTACGTTACGGTCTCAGTTTTATGCTTATACTTTTTCGTTATGACGAATAGCGCACGCACGTTTCACGAACCCGTGTGTATGTGTTGAAGGGGTTCTTGAAAGTTCTTGAACTATGTCATCATCACCGTGATCAGTGAACAGCAGCAGCTGGACCGGGCTTGTTAATCAGATCCGTTCATGATCGCGGCTATGAGGAGTCTAAGTGTAGTGAAGTGCGAGGTATTGTGCCGCTGGTGGAAATCCTGGAATACCTATTACAATGAAATGATCTATGATGCCTCCTGTCGTGGACGTGGCAGATAGGTCTTTTGATGTCCTCTCAACATCCAATCCCTTTCTCGCAGTATAAGGACGAAGCGTTGTTAGGTCTTAATAAATTACTGTTGAAGTCAACGGTAATGATGAGAGGCCTGGTTCTCTCAGCAGATTTGTTGTAGAAAGCATTGACGCCGGTTTTTGTGTAATCCACGTGGTCCACGTTGAGCACCACGTGGACGAGTCGGCGGTAGTTGAGCGTCTTCCAAGGGTTTTCTGTCTTCATTTTCCTCACTTTCCTTTCGTCTGCCGCGGTGGTGTAGCGGTTAAGGTGTTCGGCTGCTGACACGAAGGTCGCGGGTTCGATCCCGGCCGCGGCCGTCGCAATTCATTGGAGGCAAAAGCTAGATATCCGTGTTCTGTGCAATCTCGGAGCACGTAAGAATACCCGTTGGTCAAAATTTCCGGACCCCTTTGCTACACCGTCTGTCATATCATATCGTGGTTTTGGGACATAAAACCCCAATAATTATTATTATTATCAGTTTCCTTGCGTGTCATTGTTTGTGTTCGTGGTCACTGTGTTGGTTGAGACTATGTATAACCTGTGGCACATACCCGCATAACAATAGCTCTGGTTTACGGGCATGTGCCACACGTGACGTACGCGACAGGTATCTTGAGTTACTCATGTCATGACCAGTGAATGGTGTTCGTCGTACACAGATCCCCTGCTGTGCCAATTTTCGTGTATTACAAGTTATGGAGACGACCAGGAGAGCGCCCAGACGTAGGCGGCTAGATAGATAGATAGATAGATAGATAGATAGATAGATACGTAGATAGAAACGGCCAAAGTGCCTGAGGTTCGCTCATATCCACGGGTGGATGATGAAGAGCCTGGGCGAAGCTCCTGAAGCAATCATGGTTACACCGTGAAATCTTCAGTGGTTTCGCCCAGCAGTAATCAAAGCCATAGCCCAGTACATCATCAAAGACGTGACAAACACGGTATATATTTATACAAGAAACTTTATTAATTGTAAGTGGTAGCTAGACGTAGCTTCCGTTCCACCTTCATTATAACGGCTTTATGGTCGCTGAAGTGATGGATCGGCGATGGGTCGTAGTGGGATGCTTGCAAAGACGAAGTAGTGGGCAGTTTGCAAAGGTGGTTACGCCGGACAACGGAGACGTGACAAGGTTAGACTAAGACCAGCTTCGCCCCTAAATCTGGGGAGGGGTGAAGCATATAGGGGAGGGTGTTTCAGCTCCACTAACGCTAAATCTGTAGAAGGGCGAAGCACGCAGTGTACGCCGATGTTTCGCACAACAAAATCACTGCTAATGGGCAATGTGGATCAACTCTTGCGCGGATCTAGGGAGCGACCACCATATTCTATACATAATGTTTGAAATGACGGGGGTGGAGGTAAAATACCTCAGATACATAGACTGGGATAAATTTAGAAAAATAAGACAGGACAGAGCGGAAACAGAAGGAAAGGTGCAAATCAGACCACTAGGGTTGATAGCTCAACTAGGGAAAACTTGAGTACAGCGACTAAGGCTATGGACACAGAGAAAGCGGTCGACAAGCCAAGCCAAGCAATCGATTTCAGAAAGATGGAAATCTCAGCGCTTGAACAGAAGACCTAGAAAGTGAATTGCTCAGCTCAACAGGGATATCGAGGAACACGCACGGTATTTGCAGGAACAGCAATGGAATAAGGTTTGTAACTGGAAGGATAAAACTCGGAGGATAAAACGCGGAGGATAAAACGCGGAGGAAGGATGGAAGGATAAAACGCGGAGGCAAATACAATCTGCTCAGATGTCTGCCCAGTGAAAAAGGCACTAAATCGACTAGACGTACGGTAGTGGCGAAGCTAGTACACCAGGAAAGTCAGACTGCAAGCACAGAGAGCATAATGGAGAGATTTGGAGCTAAGTCTTTGACCCTCAGGAAAGAGGACCACGAAGTAAGTTACCCGGATTACTTGGGAGCAGAAAGCAACTTTATGGACCGGGAATGCACAGAAAGTGAGGTGCGCATGGCACTGTATAATTTGAATAGTAGGTCAGCAGCTGGCCCACGTGGCATCTCAGATTGCTTAAGACTCTGGACGACGACTCCATAAAATATCTGACCACGTACGTTAATTAATTATGGAAGGATGGTGTATATCGAAAAACATGGAAGACGGCCAATACTATCTCAATATCACAACCGGGCAAACAGCTCAACTTGGATAACCTCAGGCCAATTTCCTTAAAATCATATCTAGGGAAGACAATGGAGCATGTCATATTGAACAGATTAACAAAATATGAGGAGGACAAGGACATCCCACCGTATAATATGATTGATTTCAGACTAGGTCCGCACAACATGCCATGTTCCTAATAAAACATCAACTGCTCTCAGCCATCGAAAGGACATAGGGCTCTCTTGGGGTTGGATATAGAAAACGCTTTTGACAGAATTAGGTAGAGAGCAATACTTGAGGTCATTTCAGAACTGCGATTGAGCAGAAGACTACAATAAGTGGTTAAAGCCTTTCTTAGTGATCGCACAGCACTGATTAGATTCGGGGATATTAAATCGAAGAAGATGTATCTGGGTGGCAGAGTAACATAACAAGGGTCGGTCTGTGACGTATGCCTTTCATCTTGGCCATGTCAATAGTGGCAAAAGGCGACAGTATAGAAAGTTGGGCTAGTTGGTACAAATGCCTTCTTGATGCAGCGCTAAAAGACAGAGACTAAGACGGAACATTCACACAAGCTGGTTCAACAAGGGGGTTATCCTAACAGTGTGCTGTCTAGTTGCAGTGAGAGACTATCGAGATGGGTGAGGGGTCAGAACCATACCAAACATGTGGAAATAAGCACATATACGAAACGGTAACAGTGTTACCTTGTGTACAAAAGCTATCCTAGGGTCTGAGTGATGTAGGTATAGGTACGGGGTTAATGTTTTCTGCACCAAATAAATTTAATGGAATCTGTCCTCTCGTTAGGAGAAAAACAGCACAGTAGCATCTTAAGTGAATGCTGTGGAACGAACTATGTAGTCTACGTTTGTGCCGCGTAAGTGCAGGGTCGTCTACCAGATCCCACTTACTTGTGGGAATTCTTACGTGGGGCAAACAAGCAGATGTTTAAATGTGCGTTTAAGGAGCATGACCAGTCGCTGAAGAAATCGGATGCTTCGCATCTCGCGGCGCACTGCTGCATGTGTGGTTGCTCTCCAATGTTTTCAGATACGAAAGTCTTGTCGTCACACAAATGCAACGTCACTCGAAATGGGATAGAAACCTTCCATATCAAGAGAATGGATGACGCATGTGTCAGTCAGGCATCATTGTCACTGACGACAAAAAGACTTTTCTTTTCTGCTGAGCACGTGTT
This sequence comes from Rhipicephalus sanguineus, assembly GCF_013339695.2. Lineage (NCBI taxonomy): Eukaryota > Metazoa > Arthropoda > Arachnida > Ixodida > Ixodidae > Rhipicephalus > Rhipicephalus sanguineus. The sequence continues at coordinate 129,678,436 of NC_051184.2, read as the reverse complement.
CTTTGAAGTAATGCTTATGTTAGTGACTAGATTACCCCCTTTTTTCTGCTTTTGCACATGGTTTTCCTTGTCTTTTGCACATGGTTTGCCTTGTCTTTTCTTGTGTTCTTGTCTTTTTGGATGATGTTTTCAAAGCATTTTGCAGTTGCAAGAAAACAGCGCTCGTCCTGTGTGAATGTTCAGTCTTAGTCTCTGTCTTTTAGTGCTGCATCAAGCATGTCTGAAGGATTAAAAATGATAGATGAAATTCACTTCACAATTTATGCCGGCGATGTGACTAAATGGAGCGCTGAAGGAAGATGGGACAGGCAGAAAGCAGACTTCCAAATATCAATTGTTAGGTAGAATTCATTTTACACGACATGGGACTCAAATGCTCTGCTGACGAGTCTGAACTCCTAGTAGTCAATAACAAGAGAAGGGGTAGAAAACCGAGGGGATATGAAAGGCTGGCAAATCCATTAGGCAAGTTGATTCCTTTAGAGTCTCAGGGTTATTCGTGGAGGTAAACGGAACAAATAGAAGAATAATACAACACTTCATTAGCAAGAGTGAGGAGGTAACAAGACTGCTAATAAGAATCACTAACTGACACCTAAGAAAGCATTTACGGCAGTAGTAGTCGATTCACATGGACTCAATCGGGGTGCTATTACAATCATTACTAAAGATGCGACAGTCGCGGAGCAATTGGAGATAGCATTGGCTTTAAGGAATAATAGGTGGACGCGAATTAACAGTAACTCTAAGATGGCTATTAGACACTTTACCGAAGGCCTTGTAACCAAGAATGCTGCCCAACTGATTGGTGCGCTGGACAGCCAAGAGATCCAAATCCGCTAGTTTCCTGCACATATGGGGATGTCGATCCATCTCGAAAGAAGTTAAGCGAGGTGGTTGACGCGGCTGCATGATGACTTAGAATCCGTGCACTACGCGACCAAGATCCCGATAATATGCACGATGAGAACAGGGACGAAGCATTACTATATGAACAGTACAGAATCCCCAGTGCCACACGCTAAGGTCAATAGAGCTCTAGGGTGACTGTGAGATTCTTACAGAGAGGCACTTACCCAAATCCAAACTTTATTAGCAAGATATACCCAGAAAGAGAGTTACAAATCAATTTCGAAAAGTTTAATGACATCATTAGTCTGTATCATATGCGTTGGCAGTGTCCTGTGGCTTTCACAGACTGTGACAAGGAAAGAGAGTGGTGGCAAAGAGTCCTTCACAGTGAAGCTCTTGCAGATCAAGTACAGGCCGTCCAGAACCCCCACAATACGGCGCTAAGGTTAAACCTTACTACCCGACGTGGGAGCCGCCCCCGTAAATCTTAATGTTGATCTTGGAGATCGGAATAAAGTTCATCATACCATACCATATGGGCAATGAGAGACCGAAGAAAGATTTGACACAGGGACACGCAGTCCGCTTTTAGTTAACGTACACGCTGCGGATCTTCATTGATCAACTACGCACATGAGGAATCTCTCACTGGCACTACATTGTAGGTCAAGATCCAGTGGCTATATATATATAGAGTGGCCAGTGAACGGTTCTGCAGCGCGAGCCGTCGGTTTTTTCAGTCAGTAAACTAGCTTGCATACGCTGCCTGCGTCGGCGTTGTCTGTCGCGACGAGCGGCGTCCTTTAAGCGGCATCCTTTAAGGGGAAACCAAAGAGGACAACCCACTATAGCAGGCGCTGGATGCGCAACCCATTACTATGTTCAAAGGTTTCGCTACAATTGCCCCAGGTACGAAAATCGAGCCGGCCGGCGACCTGCTTGTCACTATGAGCGGGTCATAGTATGCCTTGAGGCGCGCCACGTTGACAATGTCACGCCCTCGACGGCGCATGTCTGAAGATAGTTCGACGGGTTCGATCAGAAAGTTGAGCGGGGATGTACGCTCGACGACACGGTAGGGTCCTTCGTATTTCGGCAGCAGTTTTGAAGAGAGGCCACATGCAGTGGTAGAGACCGAGAGCCATACGAGCGCTCCAGGGAGGTACCTGGGCTCAGAAGTGGTGGTGCCAGCACGATTGCTCTTCTGCAGCTCTTGCTCATGCGTCGTAAATGTCTTGGCAAGCTCGCTGCACTCTTCAGCAAGCCTGGCTGTGTCAGAAATAGGCGAACACTCCGATGGATCCGGCTTGTATGGAAGCGTCGCGTCGAAGGTGTGTGACGGGTGCCTTCCGTACAGTAAGAAGAAGGGTGAAGAACGAGTAGTGCTCTGAGGGGCGGTGTTACAGGCGTAGGTGACGAAGGGCAGAATGGCATCCCAATTGGTGTGATCGGCGGCGACGTACAGAGAGAGCATGTCACCGAGCGTGCGGTTAAATCGTTCGGTTAGGCCATTCGTATGCGGGTGGTAAGCAGTAGTTTTGCGGTGAACAGCGTGGCACTCTTTGAGAATGTCTTCCACGACTTCCGACAAGAAGACACGGCCTCCATCGCTGAGAAGCTCTTGGGGTGGACCGTGATGCAGTATGAATCGGAGTAGTAGGAAGGAGGCAACATCGTGCGCTATATGGGCATGGTCGAGCAGCAGCTATGCAGTCGACTAAGAACCCGTTTTTTCTTCTACTCCAGTTGCTGACGATGCTGGCTTCCGCCCCCTGGCAAGAAGCTCAAACGGACGGCTTTCACCTACCTTCGAAGGGCGCTTCCAACTGGAACGACACGGCGAGGTTCTCCTCGTGGTGCCTCACGTCACGGGAGCAAGTTGTGCAAGGCGGACCGCCAACGCTTCTGCAGTCTTCTTCTTCGGCTTGGAATCATGCTTGGCAGTGCCCCGTGTTTGATAGCACAGCAAGCCTGCCTGTTGTCACTCCGATAATCTCCGAATTCTCATCAGCATCGTCATCACACAGCCACAGGTTTATAAGCGGCCGTCATCCCCCGCGCGACTTCAGTGGGCATGGTCGAGCAGCAGCTATGCAGTCGACTAAGAACCCGTTTTTTCTTCTACTCCAGGTTGGTAAATTTCATTCATGCCACTCTAAAAAGTCAAACAACCTGTGTCTGCTGCTTGTACCATGCCCAAGTGCACTTTACTTACGTATTTGCGAATGTTTTCATGTTGTGAAACTATTGCTTTTGAGTGGTGACGTCGAATCCAATCCAGGTCCCAATAATCCTTCTAGTCTGCCTGATGAGCTGGCTAAAGTCGTGAAGGCAATTAACGCGCACGTTGACGCACGCCATAACGAACTAAAAAAAGTTCTTGATGAAGTGAAGTCCACTCAGGCGATTTTGGAGCAAACTGTGTCAGATATTAACTCAAGATTGGTTGCTGTAGAAGCTCGCGTAAATTCCTTGGACAAAATGCCTCCATGTAACCTGCAGCAAACTATAACTGATACTGTTCGTGGGGCGAACGCTGAATTACGTTCAGGCCTAGATGATTTCGAGGATAGGTCACGGCGAGAAAACCTTCTATTCTTCGGAATACCTGATGCTGCAGCCGAAACATGGTCGCATTTTGAAGATAAGGTTCGCGAGATTGTGTCCACTCTAGGTCTCCAACTGCCGACCGATGCCATTTCACGTGCGCACAGGCTTGGTTCATACGCAAATAAGAAGTGCCGTCCTGTAATTGTAAAGCTTTCTACTTTTAAGATTAAGGAATTATGGCAAACAAGGCCAAATTAAAAGGTACCGGTGCCAGCTTAAGTGAAGATTTTTGCAAAGAAACTAGGAACACGCGTAAAAAATTGTACGAGTACGGAAAGTCGACTGGTCAACAGTTTGCAGTGCGTTACAAGTTATTTATTAACAAAAAATGCTTCGTTTACTGCAGTCAGACCGGCAGCGTTTGTGATCTTACCCGTGAATTTGCTTCTTCACTTTCGCCTTCAGGTACCAATATTCCTAGCAGTGTTCTTCCCTCTTCCTAGCAATCCCAACCTACTAAACGTGCCGCAACACTTGAGCCAGTTTCAGTCTTGTTTACAAATATTAGAAGTGTGCTAAGCAAACGTGACAAGTTATCTTCTATAATTGATGACTGTTCTGCGGACATAGTAGTGTTAACAGAAACTTGGTTGTCAAGTAAAATTCGCAACACTGAGGTTTTACATTGCAAAAACGCCTACAATTTTTACAGATCTGATCGAGTAACAAGAACAGGGGGTGGTGTTCTCATCGCGATATCAGATAAATTTTCCTCTCATATTGTTTCTATATGTTCGTCACTAGAGATCGTATGCGCGTGCGTTCGCTTTGCGTATCAGGAAGTGATTTTGTGTGTTTGCTACCGTCCGCCTCACTGCCCCTCAGACTTTTGCGAAAACTTCCATGACTGTTTGCACGCAGTTTCTGTCGGATACCCAAATTCTCAAATATTTGTTATGGGTGATTTTAATTTCCCAGAAGTTACTTGGAGCAGTGAGAATGGAACGGCTAGCTGTCTTTCAGCGGAAGGTAATCGCTTTTTAAATATATGCAATGATTTTAGTTTAACCCAAGTAATCCATGAACCCACGCGCATCACAGCATTTTCTTCCAATATGCTTGATTTGGTTTTCACAACTAATCCTTCGGTCATTTCATCGATTCATTACCTACCCGGGCTTAGTGATCATCGCATTGTACACTTCACCTGCGCAATGCAACCACAGCGTCCTACGCACGCAACTAAAGTTATAAAAGATTATGCGAAAGCTGATTATGCATCTATATGTACCGAGTTAGAAGTTTTCACTGAAAAATACATTGCATGTGCTGCTGATAACACTGTAGAGGAGAACTGGGTATCGTTCAAAAATAAGTTTAATTCACTTATAGATCGTTATGTTCCTTTGCGAACTGTTCGAACGGCGTTTCGCTCTCCGTGGTTCACATCAGCACTTCTTCGCTTACGTAATAGAAAAAAGCGACTTTACCGCAGCGCTTCATCATCTGATACCACGGAGAGATGGGCGGCTTATCACAGCGCAACATTAGAGTACAAAAAAGCTTATGCAGTTGCTAAACATAGTTTCTTTAGCGATACCCTTCCTTCTCTTTTACAATCTAACCCTCGTAAGTTTTGGTGTATTGTAAATGGTCCGAAAAATAAGAACATTGATCTTTGTGACGAACTTGGTTTGGCGATTGCAAGTGACAGGTGCTGCGAAGCTTTGCAAGACGTATTTAAAAACTCATTTTCTGTTGACATCTCCAATCATTTACCAATTCAAGCCGATCCTGGATATCCCCGAATGGAACCAATCATCATTGATCAATTGGGGCTTTTTCACCTCATACTAAAAATGAAAGCCTCAGCACCTGGCATAGATGGAATCGCTCCCCAATTTCTGAAACAAACTGCCATTTATTGTTCAGTCATTTTTTCACAGCTCTTTTCACAGTCATTGCAAAATGCCTCATTGCCCATTGACTGGAAGGCGGGGAAGGTGGTTCCTGTGCCTAAACCAGGTAACTCATCTAATCCTTCTAATTACAGGCCCATCACTTTGACTAGTATTCCATGTAAGCTTCTCGAACACATAATCTATTCTAACCTAATTATATTTCTCGAAGAAAATAACTTCTTTCATAACAGTCAGCATGGTTTTAGGAAACACTACTCATGTGAAACCCAACTACTTCTCTTCACCAACGACTTATTTTCAGCATCTGACACTGGCTCCATTATCGATTGCATTTTCCTTGATTTTCAAAAAGCTTTTGACGCCGTTTCCCACCGTTTACTCCTACTAAAACTAAGCATGCTAAATATTGACTGAAACATATTACGATGGATTGAATGCTTCTTATCTAACAGAACCCAACATGTAACAGCTAACGATCATGACTCACGCAATTGTTCAGTAACATCTGGTGTGCCGCAAGGTTCTGTCCTTGGACCCTTACTCTTTCTAATTTATATTAATGACCTTCCATCCAGCATTACATCAACAATCAGGCTATTTGCCGACGATTGTGTCATCTACCGCATAATAACTAATTCTCATGATTCATCACTACTTCAATCTGATCTTGACAACATTACATCTTGGTGCTCACTCTGGTCAATGAAACTCAATATTAACAAATGTAAAATAATGAGGATCTCTCGAGGAAGTACTGACTGCACTAGCCCTGTTTATTCAATTTATAATTTTCAGTTGTCGTCTGTCAATACTTACAAATATATAGGTGTTCACATAGATAACAACTTAACATGGAATAATCATATCAGTTATGTGATTAACAATGCTAACCCACTCTCGGCTTCTTGCGCCGTAACTTTTCATTAGCACCTGTTTCATTAAAACTTCTTCTTTACATAACACTAGTCAGATCTAAACTCGAGTACGCCTCATCAATCTGGGATCCTCATTCTTGTTTACTTATTAATGCACTGGAAGCCATCCAAAATCGCTCAGCTCGCTTCATTATCGCTAATTACTCCCGTACTGCTAGCATCTCATCAATTAAAACTCTAGACCTTCCTACCCTTTATAACAGGAGGAAGCAGGCCCGCCTATGTCTCTTCCACAAAATTTTTTTCATGAATCCTGAAATAAAACGCACATTGTTCTCGCCACCTTCTTACGTTTCATCTCGCATCGACCATAACTTCAAAGTCCATATGCCATTCTGCCATACCAACACATACTTCCACTCCTTCGTGCCGAAGACTTCATCCGAATGGAACCACCTTCCTGCCTCCATCGCCAGCAACCCTGATCATGCATCATTCAAGACTGCCATCTCTAACCTGTAACCACTCCTCTCTGTAACGCCGCAATGGCATTGAGAGTATTTAAATAAATAAATAAATAAATAAATAATTAAATAAATAAATAACCACTGGTGGGCGCCGGTTTCGGCGTATCGCGTTAGATGGTCAACAGCGACGATGGCCCAGCGGTTACCAGCCAAAGTGAGAGGAAGTGGGCCCTACAAATCGATGCCCACGCGCTCAAACGGACGGTTAGGGCAAGTTAATGGTTGTAGACCTGCTGGCGACACTTGTGTTGCAGGTTTTCGGCGTTGGCAATTGAGGCAGGAGCGAACGAACTTCTGCACGTAGCGATACATGCCTCGCCAGAAGTATCGTTGTCGAATGCAGTGGTAAGATTTGGATACCCCAGAGTGCACGCATTGCGAGTCAGAGTGGAAGGCCTCGCATATTTCAGAACGCAGACTGCGGGGTATCACTATAGCCACTGGCGTGCGTCTGCGTTGTAATTGCGTCGGCGCAGTACATGGAGGAAAGAATACTAAGGAGAGGCCCTATCGTATTTCAATGCATTGCGAAAAGTGTGGCGGAAGTGACGTCAGATTGATGGGGCAAACAAACCGGTATGGGGCAAACAAAACAGCAGACGCCCCGCGGCGTGCTCTCCGCGGTGATTAGCTTCTGCGCAGATTTGTAGTCCCGGCGTAAACTTAGCGCGTTGTTGAACGCACACAGCAACAAGCGCGCAGCGAGCGCACACCGCACAATACATACATCACGTAGTCCGATAACAACTGAAGTTTATCGCCCTTTCGTTGAACGACACAGCCTCTAAAAACGTACGATGCCTTCGGCGCATGTTATGTACGGCGCGTCAGACGCCAAAAACAAAAGTTCACCTGTGTTCTGAGTTGATACAATGAGTAAGAAGCAACAGAGCGCACATCCGACAGCTTCGCATGCAAATACCATGCATTAGTGTCAGTAATGAAGCGAACGTGTACGTACACATGAAAAGTGACACCCGGTACTTTCCGCAGTGCACGTTTTTTGCACCAGGTATACGCAACGCAACAGCTGTGCATTGCTTAGCTTTCCTAAAGAACACACACAAGGAGCAGCATGCGTGAATCGACTGCGCCGCGGCGCCGCCAAGGTAAATGTAAATGGTAGCGAAGCTTCCATAGAAGCCCATACGTTCAGAAAATGGCTGCTCATCAGCTGCTCATGGGGCTTAGCGCCATCTGTGTGAGGAGGGAACGCTTCCGGCGGAACAAAAAATAAAGCGGATGTGACGCAATATCCGGTAAAAAAAGTGACGTCATTTTGTTGGCACTAGCGCGAAATTTGATCTCAAGATATTCTTCTTAGGCCCCTTATCGCTAAGGACTCGCGCTACGGCGAGCCGGCAAGCCCTTAGCGAATGCGCTTGAAACCAACGCTATAGATAAACTAATATCGACCCGTGACTAAACACCGGTGTTTAAGTGTACCGTCGTGCAATTCGCCTTGGTTTTACCAGGAAACTTTATTCTTTGAGCTTTTATTCTGCGTTCGTGTCATCTTCCACAGCGTGAATAAAGTAGGCAACAGCGTACCTCTCATGTTTGCAGCGTTGCTTATTTGCTTCGCACGTGCGCAGAGGACTTAAAGAGCGCATTGCATGTGTGCTTCAGTTCTGACGAGAAGAAATGACGCCTGGTCACGCCAAAATAATGATGTTTCAGTTTTATTCAGTGGTCAAAATAACGCAATTTAACACACTACACAGAATGAGCAACAAATGTAATAAGTACAAAAAGTGCGTACACTATGTGCATTATGCTTTGCCTTATGTTCCGATAACTTAACCTTACGTGTAACGTATCAAGACATGCGAATTGTAGTGATTGTTGCGCGACAGATAAATAAGCGATCTGCTCACCGATAACAGGAAATATAGTAGGCACCGCGTGTTCACAAAGGAAACCGGGCAGCAGGAATACTGATGCATGAAAATCCAGCAAGAACACTACACCAAACCGTTGCCCCGGTGTCTTATCTAGAAGAGAGGGCTCGCCAGGCGTACGCGTGTTGCTATTGCTTCCTTGGAACACCACATCGTTTCCGCGAGTACCGAGGAAAGCGTTCGGCGTGAAATGTTAGCAGCATCGTGCCGTTGTCCGTTGAACACCGTAGCCAACACGTTCACCAACGGTGAAACGCACCTCGCAACTTTGCGCACACCAAAATCAAATTCTCACCACAGTAATTCACAGAACGCATGCACATGCGAAACACCAGAACACCTGAGGGGGCGTGTCGTTGCCGACGAACTTACGAGCGCGCCTTTCCATGCACCGCAAGGCCTGCACTGAATGAGAATGACGTGCGCCTCTCTTCAGGGGGCGCTAAGAAAAAGGTTTTTCGTAAGAATTAAACACTGTCGTACATTCTTGGCACATTGCACCTACATAATATTGTTCGGGAAATAAATGTAATTTGTAAAACATAAACATTGCTTTACGTTTCAATAAAACTTGGTTTTTCGCTATTAGTGTTTGTTCCCTCCAAACATAGTCGCGCTTCAATCGCAGCACCCATAACTCTCCTTGCTGGTGTCGCTGGCAATAGGTTCTGAACCGTTTTTCGCCCGAAGCTTCGCGACCTATTTGAATCGACCTTGGCGCCGCTTGCACGGCGAAAAAAAAGGGCTCGAATCGCGCATGCGCTTGCAAACGACACGGCGGAAATCGCGAAATGGTCCGAGGCTCCTTCGCTAGTAGGCGATGCGGGTGTTTGCGATGTGGAGGCTTCACGAATGTGACGTCAGGGCCTCTCCTTATTTTTCCTTCCTCCATGTCGCAGTAGGTCGTCACGAATGGAGAAATGGTAGGCTAGACGACGCAACGCGCGAGTTGATGGTGTTGCCGACGGATCAGTGAGGAAGTCGATCAGCGAGGTGATCCATTTACCTTGCGCTATTCGGTAGCGATGGTGTGAACGTCGATTGAAGCAACGGCTATATGAGATACTGAGCAGGGGGCATGTCGACAGGCAAGCGAGCGCGCAAGAGGGCGTCGGCGTCAGCATGCTGGCGTCTGTTGCGGTACAGCACGCGGATGTCGTATTCTTGCAGGCGAAGTGCCCAGCGGGCGAAACGGCCTGAGGGATCCTTCAATGACGACAGCCAGCATAGTGCATGATGGTTGGTGACGACATCAAATGGGCGACCATACAAAAAATTGGCCGCGTATCTGCGTACTCCGCTGCAAATGACGTGTAAAGACGATAGAGGAGGCGCTGCGTCTACGCTGCGTTAGAGTTACCGTATATGCTACCTTTGGAGCAGTGTTGCGCATAGGTCCGGCTAGCAACCACAGCTATGCGGTGAAGTCGCACTCCGTTTTTGCAGGCGACATGCCTACCATGTCGCTGATTAACATGTCTGGCTTTCAAAGACCAGCGATGAGTAGTGTCTGGCGTGTCGATGAGTAGTGTTAATTCAGTTCGCTGCAGCGGTGACGTCGAAAATACGAAAGTTGGCCCGAGCGTCCGCTTCTCCGCAATACATGGTTTCTAGCAGCGTTTTGAAGACAGATGCGCAACTCTGCTACCTAAAGGTAGCATATACAGTAACTCTAACGATGCGTGAATAATGGACGCCATCTGGCAAAACATCGGGAAACATGATCTTGTGAAGAGGGTTTAATTCCTCCAGGGCAGAGGGCGTTCGTCGGCGCGCATAGCATGGCATTTTCAGCGCAGCCGCAGCCGCAGCTTAAGAAAACAGGGTCTTTAGAATTAGGTATCTATGTATTTTCTACTAAAGGAATACACCACCTAATACATTCCTAGTGATGCTGCGCCTCAGATCGACAACGTTCACAGGCCGTACCAGTTCAAGATCGGTGGGCGGTAAGCAAGTGGTTCTACTTTGGTCGGGTGGCTGAATCGGGTGACAGACAGACAAGCAGAAAGACAGACAAAAAGACACAAAATTCTGCGTTTAAGTTTTTAATCGTCTTTAATGAGGTCGAAACATTCTAAGGACCCAGATGATCGCCAGGCACTCGTTTTCCGTGACTGTAATTGGTCTCGGCTCTGGTAAGCGTACGGCTTGCGTATACCACGACATATTTGGGGAACCCTGGTTTGCGCTGCGGAAGAACAGCGCCGAGGCCTGCACCGCTGGCGTCCGTGTGTACCTCCATTGGGGCCGTAGGTCGTACTGGCATTGTATGGGAGAATACGACAGCAAAAGACGGAGCTTTTCGAACGCGTCGTCACACTCGGACGATCACGAATTTAGCGGTCCGTTACTTCCAAGGAGCTTCGTCAGCGGCGATATGATGGTGGTAAAGTGTCGTATGAAGCGTCGAAAGTACGAACACCGTCCTACGAAACTTCGCAGTTCTTTGACGGACGTAGGTTTGGGAAATTTGGCCACGGCCCGAAGTTTTGCCCGATAGGGAAGGATTCCGTTCTTGGACAGGACGTAGCCGAGGATTGTCAGCTGCCGTGCTGCAAATTGGCACTTCTTCAGATTCAGTTGGAGGCCGGCGTTGCGCAAACGCGTCAAAACATGCCGCAGACGTTGGAAATGCGTGGAGAAGTCCGTAGCGAAAACCAAGACGTCGTCCAGGTAACATAAGCACGTGTGCCATTTCAAGTTGCGCAGAATGGTGTCCATCATGCGCTCGAAGGTCGCAGGCACATTAAACAGACCAAATGGCATGACGTTGAACGCGTACAAGCCGTCGGGCGTGACAAAGGCTGTCTTCGGTCGAGCGTCATCCGCCATGGGTACTTGCCAGTACCACGAGCGCAAATCAAGAGATCAAAGGAATTCGGCCCCTTGAAGACTGTCAATCGCGTCGTCGATTCCCGGCAGCGAATAAACATCCTCTCAAATGATTTTGTTGAGCCATCGGTAGTCCACATAGAACCGCACGGAACCGTCCTTCTTTCCAAAGAGATAAACGGGAGACGCCCGTGGGCTGTCCGAGGGTCGAATAACGTCGCGTTAAGCTCATCATTGACTTGCTCATTAATGACCCTACGTTCTGCGGGAGACATGCGAGATGGACGTTGCCGCAGTGGTGGTTGGGCGCCTGTGTCGATGCGATGCGTAACGGTGGAAGTGCGGCCGAGAGAAGTTTACCCTACATCGAAAGAAGAACGAAATTCTTCCAGCAGGCACAGAAGTTGGGAACGCTGGACTGATGTGAGGTCTTCATCAATGGAGGACCTAGACACATCAGCAGGCGACGAATCCGACGTAAAAACAGCACTGAACGTACGGGAACTGGGACAGTGCGTGTCATCGGGTGCGTCCATAACTTGTGCGTCTTCGAGGGGTTCTACTCTGTCCAGACATTAGCCTCGCACCAACGTAGCAATGTATAGAGATGGGTTGTTGACAAAAATAGCGGTGCTGCTCTGAGTGACTTGGACGGTCGCGAAAGGTACCAGCAAGCCTCTCCTTGTGCAAATGTGGTCAGATGGCGAAATGAGTGCAATGGTGTCGGAGAGACCGGCGCAGTCGACTGACACAGCCGTCGACGAGTTTGGAGGCACTTTGGTATCGTCTTTGACGAGGATCTTGCTCGATACCTATGAAGTGTCTGCCGGCGCCAAATCTGAGAACGGGGAGAGTTCGATTTCGGCTAGTGCGCAATGAATTACGCCGTTGGCGGTAGAGAAAATCCCATCCCAGGATGACGTCGTGAGAGCATGCAGCAATTATAATGAACTCGACGTGGTACAGAATGTCCTGAATGACGACACGAGCTGTGCATATTGCTGTAGGATGAATACTCCGGGAGCTGGCTGTACTGAGAGACATCCAAGAAAGTGGCGTCGTCACTTTTCGTAGTAACCAGCTCAATTTTTGGTCCATAACGGATACTGCGGCTCCAGTGTCGACAAGGGCAGATGCAGGGACACCATCATTAAACACGTCCATCACGTTCGATGGGCTTCGGTGAGGGCCTTCGCAGTTCGATAGCGTCGCAGCCCTTGCCTCGTGGACTGCGACGACTAGTTTTCCTGGTCGCGTGTGACCGGACGTGGGCGCATCGGCGAGAGTGAGCGATGTCGTGGAGACGGAGGGCGCCGAGTAGATGGAGCTTCGCGTGACGTCGGTGACAGAGGCGTAGGTGTGGAGTAAAATGTGCGGTTTGACTGGCTGGTAGCGGGCGACATGACTTGAGGTGGCTGGACGCGATTGCAATAACGCGCCACGTGTCCGGCGTAACCGCATGCGAAGCGTATGGGGCGGTTGTCAGGTGTGCATAATCGGTTTGCTGGAGCAAGGCCCGCCCATGGCGCAGGACGAGATTGACGGGGTGGCGACTGATAAGACTGCATCGTGTGCAGGAGCCGGATGGTGCTGGTGGTTCTCATTAAGGACCTCCGCGATTTCCTGCTCAATCGCTCGACGGAGGGGAGGGAGAAGAGTGGTTGACGGCTTGAACGTGCTGAGGTTGAGCAAAGTCCAGCAGAGAGAACTGGCGCGCGATTTCCTCGTGCATGAATGATTCACCTCTGCGAGAAAGGCGGAGCGGTCGGATATGGTCGACAAGCCAGCGAGCTCGGCGTCGCGAGATGGAGAGCAACGGGTCATCGACCGCTGCCGGCGCAGCTCCTCGTAGCTCTGGGAGAGCCTTATGACCTCGGCCACTGTGCTGCGGTTTTTGGCCAGCAGCATCGCGAAGGCATCTTCGTCGAGGCCTTTCATAATGTACCTCATGTTGTCTTATTCCGAAATGGTAGCGTCGGCTTTCTTAGACAAATTGAGGATGTCTTCAATGTAGCTGGTAAAGGTTTCGCCGGCCTGCTGAGCTCGTTCTCGCAAACGCTGTTCGGCCTGCAGCTTACGCACGGCAGGGCGGCCAAACACGTTGATAATGGCGGTCTTGAAGTCGGACCACGTCGTAAAATTGGATGCGTGGTTGTTGTACCACAGGCCGGCCACACCCGTGAGGTAGAAAACCAAGTCGGTCAATTTTTTTTTTTTTGCCTCGTCCCATTTATTGGAGACACTCACGCGTTCATAAATCGTGAGCCTGACCTCCACGTCGGCCCCATCTGCGCCAGTGAATACTGGATACGAGGGACACCGGGGCATGAGTTCGGTGCAGGTGGAGGCGTCTGCTGGGCGGCGTCTTGAGGCATGGTAGCTCGCAGGGCACGGGATCGAAGCTCCAGTGGCATCGAATGGGAGCACAGCACTCTCCTACAATTTGTTAGGGTATTTATTAGGCGGCACTCAGAGATAATGCGTAATGGCGACAGTCACGGCCGGGCACGAACTCTCAGCGCGAGCGGCGTCCTTTCAAGGAAACTAAAGAGCACCACCCACCATAGAAGGCGCTGGAGAGTGCAACCCATTGCTAAGTTCGAACGCTTCGCTACATCATATAAAAGCGCCCCGCCACGGTGGTCTAGTGGTTATGGCGCTCGACTGCTGACCCGAAGGTCGCGGGATCGAATCCCGGCCGCGGCGGCTGCATTTTCGATGGAGGCGAAAATGTTTGAGGCCCGTGTACTTACATTTAGGTGCACGTTAAAGAACCCCAGGTGGTCGAAATTTCCGGAGCCCTCCACTACGGCGTCTCTCATAATCATATGGTGGTTTTGGGACGTTAAACCCCAGATATTATTATTATTACATCATATAAAAGCGGTGCGCACCCACACTTTTGGTAATGCGCCTCTAAATGAAGGGTAGCACGCCCTTTCAATAAACTTGAAAGCTCTCCTCCTGGAAAATTGGAACCGACTCCCTCGTCTTTGAGCACTGGTGGTGAGGGGCCCTTTAAACGACACACAAAATATGTGACACAAATAGCAGGTTGCCTAAATAGCCGATTCGTATTACCACATGCGCTCCTTTCTTCTTTATTTTTTGTTGCCGTTTAACTACTTCTTTGCGCATGCCGCACCAGAATGTCTGGGAACATTACAGATTATTTGCAGATCACTCTGTTAAGGCTGCACGCAGGATGCGGATTGTGAAGTTTATTCTTACGCGAGCACCAGCGACAACACTGGAAATTTCGATAATCGCTGTATAAAAGACGACGCACTCCGCCGGTAGGGGAGTGAAACTTCCTATACCATCCATGGAACACGATATTCGCTCGCAGCGCCGGACGAACGCCTGGTGTTTGGGGCGGTACTAAAACATGGCGGCGCATTGCAGACACGCACTGGGGGACGCCATCTTGATGAGGACTGAGGATCTGAGTGGCGGGGGGGGGAATTTAGCGCCAAATTAAATTGGGATGCACCAGCAAGCCAAATTGAGCGAGTGGAAGGTATTCAGATGGCGAGCGCGTGACCTTCCTGTTGCGCAACCCGCCACATGATAAAACAGCAATCATTGCGTTCTGATTGATGAAGGTTTGCCCATCCACCTGTCTTTTCACCACTTATTATAAGACTGTTTTTGTTTAGGTGTATACATAAATTAGACAGGAATAAAGAGCAGAGTTTGTTTGAATGTTTTATTGCCTAAACCTACCATTCATACAGTAAATTCAAGCATACAGTATAATTCAAGCCGCAGAGCAGACAATCAGAATGTAATAAATAAATCATGCTCGTGTATGCTCAAATAAATTACACAGCTACTGCTGCAACCGCATCCTGATATGCCGTGCAAGCGTAGAAAAACCAAACGAGCATCATGGAGATCGTACCTTTCGTCCGCCGGGATCCGAAATAATTTATGCCGGTGTGGCGTGAAGAATTTCGACACCACTCAGCACAGCACGATTTGTGATAACGGCGCGAATCCATTGATCTGTTTCGCTGAACCTTGCAAAGGTTTCGCCAGTTTCGCTTAAACAAACTTTACGGTGGTAAAAGCGGCCTTTGGGACACCGCAGGCAGTAGCATACATAGGCGCGCGACAAGAAACGCCCCTTTTTCGCCGTGAGAGATAGGACGGCGCAGTTCCCGTTTTCCACTCCGGGTGGCGCTCGTATTTTCGCAACCTCGAACTGCAACCTTTAAGTTCACTTGAGTATTAAAAAATCGGGAGTTAATAAGTAACCTGGTAATAAATATCAAATGAAACAACAACGTTCATTTATGCTCGTAGGTAGTACAGCCCCCAAACATTAGGATCGTTGCAGTCGCGGGACAGAAAAACAGCGAAGTTTCACCCCCCTGGTCACACTATAGACGGCCGACGCGCTGATTGCCACTATCAGTGTACAGCGTGTATTGCTTCTAGTCTGACTTGTAGTTTGCACAAATAAAAAGATTCGTATTGAATCTGCCGACTGCCGCCTTGTTCAACGTCACGACCACGTTATAATGTTAAGGCGCCTGTTTAATGGCACAGGTTACACCCTATACGTGTGACTCATTTTTGGCCATTTGGAGGTTCCGTTTTCTCACTGACTAAAAGGGATATCCACATATTTCATACATCATTTTTCCCCAATTTCCGTTCTTTTAAATCACACACAATTACTTAAATCTGACTATTAATAGAATTTAGGTAAACTTTTTGGCACTAAGACCTAAATTTTGAGCTAATTTGCATTTTGAAAATTTGTGAAACAAAAACTGCGAACAGTATAGCTTCATTTCTTCGTCACTAATTGTATGCATTTATGAAGAATGCAAGAAAAAATAACGAATTGGTAGTCATGGAATACATGGGAAATAAAGGTACCTAAGTGATAAAAAACCTGGCTTTCAGGTAATCGAGCTTGACGTTAGAAAACACCTGTAAAGCGAACATACTTTGCTACAAACATCGTTTAACTATTTCATTTAGTAGCTGCTGGCTTCGTGTTGATAGCCATAGTCAATAATTCACTTTCGAGCATGTCGTCTTGCTTGCCTTACTTCTATTGGGAGCTGTCCTGCAGCTCGACCCGCAATGTATCGTCGATTGTGGTCAACTTTTTCTAGCAAATTTACTGTATCTTGGCCATGCTTCAAACCTAATTATTTCAGAATTTCGGATTTGCCATACTGCCATCAATACACGAAAGAACATCCAATATCGCAATCCTTTAGACTCTGAAGCCTATACAAAGACAGCAACTACTCTGCCACGCAATTCGCATTAGCTCGACACTTGCGGCGCACAGTTTGCACGCGCAATTCAGTCTTAGTGCATCACAAACAAAATGTCCATGAAATCACACCCGTTGTCACCTTGCACGCCATTCGCCTCGAAGGAGGCTGAAAAGGCTCAGAGATTCAATGACGAAGAGCTTGCTGGCTGAGCGTTCAGCACCTCAGCACGTCACCGGCATTTATACTCATTTACAAGAGAGGTGTATTGGTTGGCGCGAAATTTACACTTGCTGAAAACCTTCTTTACACTCAGCATTTCAACTTATCGACAGGCACGACAGACACTGGGTTTAATGAAGCTAGGAGGTGAAAGTGTTTGGATAGACGCGCTCCGAACAACAAGTGTGAATAAAAAGGTGCACAGATTCTTCGGACTGCCTTAGAAGTTACCTGACAATAGCTTATACACAGCTCACTACAGAGAAGCGTTAGGTTGTGTAAAAAAAGAACGAGATACATTTTTACACACGCACACATTCACAGCTGTCCTGAGTCCGATGGTGACTAGGAACGGGACGACAACAATTAAAAAAAGGTTAAAAGAACCCATAAAAAACGAGAGAAGGCATTTATACACATATGCCCATATTTTCACCACTCGTTCAAACGTGACATGAAAAAGGACGAAAACAAAGGAAAACAATAAATGAACACTACAAAAAAATTGGCACGTTCCTGCGTGCTTCGCTGCAAATGTCCTCGAAAACGATAGTCTTCTGCCGGCCGTACTACATCAGTCTTCCTCCTCTATGTTGTATCGGCGCACCTGGCTCATAGCGTCGAATTTGCAGCGCAGCCCGATAAACACTAGCATTTTCAGCGCAGCCTAAGAAACACTAGTGTCTATAGAATTACGTATCCTTGTATTTTCTAGTAAAGGAACAAACCACCAAATACTTAGGTATTGATTCTAAAAAGACAGGGCGTGCAAACACGGGCACAAGAAAGAAGTCAGGACACCACAAACGCCGACTAACAACTGAAGAGACGCACAACGGCTGAAAAGAAAGAAGGCACGAAAACTTATCTGCGCATGCCCATGCAACAGGCTAATCTATCAATCCGGCACGCGTGGTGGTCTACGTGGAAGATAACTGTTAAGGCATTTGATTTCATCTTTATGCAAGTTAATCGACGGTTGGCTCACGCATGCACTACCACTATTCTCGATATGCCATGCTTCAATCATCAGGCGCGTTTCTTCATTTCTATGCCGGTACAACACTGCGCATTCATCAAATTTTGGCGTGCACTTACAATCTCGACACTGTAAAGAGAGATTAGAAGGTGAGCCTCCTGTAAGCGATCTTTTATGTTCCAACAATCTCTGGTTGATGTATCGGCCCGTCTGTCCAACGTAGAAGCGGCCGCAGCTGAAAGGAATCTTATACACCACACTCGTACGGCAATCAGTGAATTTGTTGGTGTGTTTTACGAACCAAATATCGGTCCGCTTCTTGTCTTTTACTCCCTCATTCTTCCTCTGCACAGCGGCACAAATCTTACCTAGCTTATTGGCAGCCGTGAAAACAACATTAACGCCGTATCCAGTTCCTACTTTCTTTAGCCTGTGAGATACGCGATGAATGTACGGTATACCTACGACACGTTTCTTCCTATCGCTTTCTGCAACCATGCTTGGACTTAACACAATAGACTTCTTTAAACGTTCAGCGACTGTGGCCACTGCATCACGAGGATACCCTACATCTAACAGACGTGTAACCTGTGCGTTAAAGCTATCACTAATTTTGTGCTCACACGACTTGGTGAGGGCTGACTTAAGGCAAGACATGGCGTTGCCGTTTTTTACAACTTTCGAGTGCTTTGACGAAAAATTTAACAGCGGTTTCGAAGATCTAGGAGAATACTGCCAACACACGTAGTTCTTCTAGAACGTTAAGAAAATGTCTAGAAATTGTATTGCATTATTCTGAGGCACCTCTTTTGTAAAACTAGTCCTCCTCCATTTAATTCAAATTTTTTGCTCACGGAATTTACCACCTTTTCAAAGTGTTTACCACTACAAAAAATCAAGTAATCGTCCACATAACAAAAAAAAAACCTAATAACCGAATTACCTAAGGCGCCTTCCAAAAAATTGTCAATCTTGCTAAGGTATAAATCACTAAGAACCGGAGCAACTTTAGAACCAATACATATCCCTGATTTCTGCACATAAACGCCTTCCTTCCAACCTACCAGCGTCGACTTTAAATACATGGAAAGGATTAATAGAAATGCACCGGTAAAAACACCACATTTTTCGGTGAAAACCGTCTGGTGCTCTTGTTCATTAATACATTCATTAACACATTTTAACAAGTCATCATGCGGCAAAGAATAATACAGGTGTTCAATATCCATACTAAAGGCCTTACAACAACCGGGGTCCTCCTCTGAGAGGAACTGAACTAGCGCCTGAGAATTACCCATATGAAAAGGGTCTGAAAAACTCAAAGAGGTTAAGCAGCTCTGCAAATACCTAGATACAGCGACTTGCCAGCTGCCTTGCTCTGAAACGATTGCTCGAAACGGAATGTCGTTCTTATGTGTTTTGGCGGAAAAAAACAATTCTAAAGTAAGTGATTTGGCCTTCTTGACATTACAAGCTATTCTCTCAAGATTATGTCTTAACAAAAGGTCGACAGCACGTTGCCTAACTACGGATGACTTAAGTTTTACCGTCCTAAAATTCTTTTCTATGGCTGTTAATGCTTTTTCTGAGAACAAACTGTCCGGCATAATTACAAAATACCCTTCCTTATCTGAAACTACTGGCCTGAGTTTCTTCTCGACACAGTAATTAACCAAAGGCCGGATAGGATCAGAACACTTGAGAGGCATATTAGAACCCTTGATGCTACCAACGCAGTCTGAAATGCAGTGGGAACGCTCTTCTTCAGGAACAAGTCTAGTGATTGTACGCGGCATGCGTGAGCCAACCGTCGATTAACTTGATGTTGCGCCTCAGATATGCGAAAATTTTTTTCTTTGATCGACAATGTTCACAAGTATGAACGGCGGTACCAGTTGCAGATGGCGGGACGTTCAGCAAATGATTAAACTTCGGCCGCGTGGCTGAATCGGGTGACAGAGAGAGAAAGAGAAGGACAGACAGACCAAAATTTCTGCGTTTAAGTTCCCCAAGAAAGACTATCGACTTTAAATGAGTAAGATGTATCTTTACACACATACACTCACTGTCGCCATGAGTTTGAAGGTAACTAGGAGCGGGACGACAACAAATGCAAAACAAACAAAAGAACTTGAGGAAGTGAATGAGAGGGATTTATACACTAATGTACACACTTTCACTATTCTTCAAACGTGTCAATGAAAAGGACGAAAATAAATAAAAAAAAGAAAACAAGAACACTAGAAAAAATAGCGATAGCCATTTTTACACACCTACACTCACTATCACCATTATTACGAAGGTGACTAAGAGCGGGACGACAACAAATGAAAAAGGGACAAAAGACCCCTAGAAAGCGAGCGAGAGGGATTCATACACATATGCACATACTTTCATGATTTGTTCGAATCTGTGAAGGAAAGGGACGAAAGCAAATGAAGAAACGAAGAAATAACACTAGAAAAGAGAGCGAGAGACATTTTTACACACATACACTCTCCGTCGCGATGAGTTCGATGGTGACTAGGAGCGCGATGACAACAAATGAAAAAAAGGAGAAAAGAACCCTAGAAAATATTTGTATACATACGCACTAACTTTCACCATTCGTTCAAACGTGTCAATGAAAGAGCCGAGCACAAATGAAAACAAAAAATGAAGAACACTACAAAAAAGAGCGATAGACATTTTTCCACACATGCTCTCACTATCGCCTTGAGTTCGAAGGTGACTCGTAGCGGGACGAGAAAAAATGAGAAAAAAGAACAAAACAATCCTAGAAAGCGAGTGAGAGGGATTTATACACATATGTACACACGTTCAATATTCGGTCAAACGTGTCAGGGAAAGGGACGAAAACAAATGAAAACAAGAAATGAAGAACACTAGAAAGAGAGCGAGCCAAATTTTTACACACATACAATCACTGTCACCATGAGTTCGAAGGTGACTAGGAGGGAGACCACAACAAAGAAAGAAAGGGATAAAAGAACCCATAAAATAGGAGTGAGATAGATTTATACACACATGCCCTGACTTTCACCATTCGTTCAAACGTGTCGAAGAAAGGGACGAAAACAAATGAAAAAATAAAACAAGAAAACGAGAAAAAAGAGTGAGATACAATTTTACACATATAGACCTACTGTCGCCATGAGTTCGAATGTGACATGGGCCGGGGGTACAGCAAATAAAAAAAGGACAAAAGTACCCAAAAAAAGCGAGTGAGTGGAATTTATACACATACGCACACTCATTCACACTCGCAAAAACGGGTCATGGAAATGGACGAAAACAAATAAAAAAACAAGGAACACTAGAAAAAAGTCGTACTTTCGCCGGAAGTGCGAAGCAATGAGTGCGATAGCAATACATTGGAATGTCACACCAAGAACTAGAAGCAGCTCAATATTGGCAGCGCGCCGCTGAAGCACAAAGAAGGACGCCCGAAAAGAGCGCACAGGCATGCCGTCGTCGCAGTTGTTACGTCTTTGCGCTTGAGCAACACGCTGCAAGTGTCTAGAATGTTGACTGAGAATTCGAGCTGCGAAAAGCTTAGGGACGAATGAGCTTGTGAAACACCAGGGCGCATGCGCAGAAACCAAGCCACTCTTGGGCTCTTGTGCTCGCTTTGCCAGCAGCTCTGCCAGCACTGGGCAGTATCGAAGATACGTGTATCTTAGATACTATCTTAGATACTTGTAGGGTAGCTTGTATTTGTATCGCGATATGTCTCGCAAGACGTCTATCGGTATCTGTATTTCCGATACATTCAATAATGTATCGTGTATCTGCAGATACAAGATACCACATCGCAACAGCCCGCGCGAAACCATAAAAGTTGGCTGAACTCAGATTCTCAAGCTGATACTGCTGCCACTGAGCCGCCTGAATAAATCTACACACAGTGACCTTAACTGATCTTTCCGCCAGAGTTCTCTAGCGAGGGCAGGCGACGAAGTTTCCGCGTCCCTATTTTTGGAGCAGAGTGAAATTGCGGCGCTCCGCAGTCCTGACAAAATAAAGGGCTTGAACGTCTACGTCGTATTGACCTTTTGTTCTCATGATATTTTTTTTCTTTTTAGTAGTGACATTGTCGTGACACTTGCTTGTACTCCAGCGTGCGGCGTCTTTCACACACATTTTGATGCCGCTGTATTGTCGTTATTGAATTTTCGCTTGCGTAATGATTCGTTACGATGTTTTGAGAGCCCCGCCACGGTGGTCTAGTGGTAATGCGCTCGACTGCTGTGCCGAAGGCCGCGGAGTCGAACTCTAGCCGCGGCGGTTGCATTTTCGATGGAGGCGAAAATGTTTGAGGCCCGTGTACTTGTGGCTCTTGAGGCCATAAGTACGTGGGCAGTAAGTGGGCTGCAGTAGGTGGGAATGCATGTCTGTATTGCAAAGTTTGAGTCAGTAGTGTTTCTAAGCACTTCCACTTGGCAGAATACTTCTAACATGTCCGTGCGCTTATATATACGGCCACGCATTTTAATTGCGGTTCGCATGATTACAAACGCAAGGCAGTATACATACAGGAGCAAACCAACGCTCGGAACTGCCGCGCATGTTTCGTGTGGCGTTTAGGCAAAGATGATGGTTATCCTTTTACTAGCAGCGGGCGATACCAAAAGATGACTGCGCGTCCCATTACGTAGAAACTTTGCACGGATCCTCGCTGCCTTGCATGCTTAATCATTCCAACAGCAATTAAACTTTGCAGCAGGATAATTGGCAGCACGGACATACTAGAACAATTTTTTCAAGTTCATGTGTATAGAAACGCGACTGTTCCTAACGTTTCCACACATACATGCCCGCTTAGTGCAGCAAATACAAAATATATCGTTGTATCTTAACTGGGCGGCTGACAGCGAAAATTGCGATCTCACTTCGTGTCCCCCTGACTGCACAACTTATTTGCAGAGATGGCACTATAAGACAATCATGACGAGTAATTCTGATCACCCGATATAGTTCAATAATTTCAAGTTTGCGAACGTATAAAAGTATCTTAAGATACAATTGCAGGGTATCGTATCGAATACAATTATCCAGCAGTATCTTGTATCTGTATTTCAAATAATTCTGGCCCAAGTATCTTGTATCGTACTGCGATACAATTTCAATGTATCATTACCCAGCCCTGCTCTCTGCTGATCCTCTGAACGCAAGAGCTACCTAACCAATGCAGCATGGTGACCCAGTATCTTGGGTCCGCAACTCTCAAAATCTCTATTGGAGAATCAGGTGCTCATAGATATTTCTTTCTCTTTTAAACTGCGGTGCGTAGAGTGACCCCTGCGTCTCCTACCACATGGGGGCGTCTGATGCAAGGCGTGGCCGATGTTCTTTGTTTTCTTTTTTTCCACATCACGGGTGGGTACATAAAAGGGTCACTTTGTCGTGCGCGTCTCAAGGGCAGTTTTCAAATTTTAAAAAAATTGGCAGATCCCACATACCGTGGGTATCGATGTTATGCGAAGCATGCTCGTTATGGTGACTGTGGCGTAATTTTTCCCATGGAACGAAACGTTGCGGAATGACGCTAGAGAAATATGGAAGTGGTATACGCACGCTCATACGTTGAAGAGTCGCATATCTATTATAAAACCAGTTGTTTATAGTTGCGTAACGATGGTAACAGCAACATGGGTGTTACCAACACCAGACGTGGTAAGCTGATATGTAGTGCTTACATTCTTCAATACGCGATAGCGCGAATCCGAATAGGATAAAGAAGGAGCACAGACGCACAGGACAGGCGTTACTAGCAACTAAGCTTCATTCAAGAAAGTTTTTCTAGATATATCACAGCCGAGTGACGCGTGCAGGCGCACTGCACGTACGTTACAACTCTCAGTTACAGTTGTTATGCCTATACTTGTCCGTTATGATAGATAGCGCAAGCACGTTTCACGAACCCGTGTGTATGTGATGAAGGGGTTCTTGACAGATCATCACCGTGATCAGTGAGCAGCAGCAGCTGGACCGGGCTTGTTAATCAGATCCGTTCATGATCGCGGCAATGAGGAGTCTAAGTGTAGTGAAGTGCGAAGTATAGTGCCGCTGGTGGAAATCCTGGAATACCTATTACAATGAAATGATCTATGATGCCTCCTGTCGTGGACATGGCAAAGTGGTGTTTTGATGCCCTCTCCACATCCAATCCCTTTCACGCAGTATAAGGACGAAGTGTTGTTGGGTCTTAATAAATCACTGTTGAAGTCAACGGTAATGATGAGAGGCCTGGTTCTCTCAGCAGATTTGTTGTAGAAAGCATTGACGCCGGCTTTGCATAATCCACGTCGGTCACGTTGAGCACCACGTGGACGAGTCGACGGTAGTTGAGTGTCTTCCAAGGGTGTTCTGTCTTGAGTTTCCTCACTTTCGCTGTGTGTGCCGCGGTGGTGTAGCGGTTAAGGTGTTCGGCTGCTGACCCGTAGGTCGCGGGTTCGATCCTGGCCGCGGCGGTCGCATTTGGTTGGAGGCAAAGTGCTAGATGCCCGTGTTCTGTGCAATCTCGGAGCACGTAAGAATACCCGATGGCCCAAATTTCCGGAGCCCTTCGCTACAGCGTCTCTCTTATCATATCGTGGTTTTCGGACATAAAACCCCCAAAATTATTATTATTATTATTATTATTATTATCACTTTCCCTGCGCGCCATTGTGTGTGTTCGTGGTCACTGTGTTGGTTTAGACTATGTATAACATATGGCACATACCCGCATAACAATAACTCTGGTTTACGGGTATGTGCCACACGTGACTGAGAGAAAGATTTTCATGACGTACGCGACATGTATTTTGCGTTACTCATGTCATGACCAGTTAATCGTGTTCGTCGTACACAGATCCCCTGCTGTGCCAATTCTGGTATATTACAGGTTATGGAGACGACCGGGAGAGCGCCCAGACGCAGGAGGCTAGATAGATAGATAGATACGTAGATAGAAACGGCCAAAGTGCCTGAGGTTCGCTGCTTGGCATTTAAAAAAAGGAAAATAGAACCCTAGAATGTGAGTGAGAGGAATTTTACACGGATGCACACACTTTCACCATTCGTTCAAACGTGTAAAGGACAGGGACGATACGAATGAAAAAAAAAATTAAATAACACTAGAAAAAAGTGTGAGAGGTATTTTTACACACCAATACTTAGTGTCGCCATGAGTTCAAAGGTGTCTTGGAGCGGGACGACAACAAATGAACAAAATGACAAAAGAATACTAGAATGCGT
Organism: Rhipicephalus sanguineus; assembly: GCF_013339695.2. Classification (NCBI taxonomy): domain Eukaryota; kingdom Metazoa; phylum Arthropoda; class Arachnida; order Ixodida; family Ixodidae; genus Rhipicephalus; species Rhipicephalus sanguineus. The sequence goes on along the minus strand of NC_051184.2, from coordinate 129,653,291 downwards.
GTGAGAGGAATATATACACTTATGCACACACTTTCACTGTTCGTTCAAATTTGTCAAGGAAAAGGACGAAAGCAAACGAAAAGAAAAGAAAACAAGAACACTAGAAAAAGAGTGAGAGACATTTTTACACACATACACTCTCTGTCGCCATGTGTTCGAAGGTGACAATAGTGGGACGAACACAAATGAAAAAAGGACAAAATAACCCCAGAATGCGAGTGAGGGGGTTTTATACACATATGCACACACTTTCACCATTCCTTCAAACTTGTCGAGGAGAGGACGAAAGCATATGAACTGAAAAGAAACCAGAACACGAGAAAAAAGAACCAGATACTTGTTTACACACATACACTTAATGTCACCATGAATCCGCAGGTGACTAGGAGTGGGGCCAAAATAATGTAAAAAATTGAGAAGAACCTTAGAAAGCGAGGGCGGGAGATTCATACACATATGCACACATTTTCACCATTCTTTCGAACGTGTGGAAGAATGGGAGGAAAGCAAATAAAAAAAAAAGAAAACAAGAACACTGGAAAAAAGAACGAGATACATTCTTACACGTACACTCAATATCGTCAAAACTTCGAAGGTGACTAGGAGCGGGACGCCAGCAAAAAATAAAAATAAAAAGAGCCCTAGAATGCGAGTGAGAGAAATTTCACGCATGTGCACACATTTCACTATTCGTTCAAACTTGTCGAGGAAAGGGACGAAAGCAAACGAAAAAAAAAAGAAAACACGAACACTAGAAAAAAGAGCGAAATGCATTTTTACACACATTCACTCTCTGTCGCCCTGTGTTCGAAGGTGACTAGGAGTGGGACGAACGCAAATGAAAAAAAGGACAAAAGAACCCCAGAATGTGAGTTAGAGGGATTCATACACATATGCACACACTTTTACATTCGTAAAAACGGGTCAATGAACAGGACGATAAGAAATGAAAAGAAAAGAGAGAAAGAACACGAGAAAAAAGAACCAGATACATTTTTACAGACATACACTCACTATCACCATGAATTCGAAGGTGTTTAGGAGTGGGACGAAAATAATGTAAAAAAATTCAGAAGAGCCTTAGAAAGCGAGGCAGGGAGATTCATACACATATGCACACATTTTCACCATTCTTTTAAACGTGTCAACGAAAGGTACAAATGCAAATAAAAAAGGAAGCAAGAGCAATGGAAAAAGAACGAGAGACATTTTAACACGCATACACTCAATATCGTCATGAGTTCGAAGGAGACTAGGAGTGGGACGACAACAAATGAAAAAAAGGAAAATAGAATCCTAGAATGCGAGTGAGAGAGACCTATGCAGATGTTCACGCAGTTTCACAATTCGTTCAATGTTGTCGAGGAAAGGGACGAAAGCAAATGAATAAGAAAAGAAAACAAGAACACTAGAAAAATGAACGAGAGGTATTTTAACACTGCTACACTCACTATCAAAATGAGTTCAAAGGTGACTAGGAGCGTTACGACAACAAATGAAAGAAAAGGTACAAAAGAACACTAGAATGCGAGTGAGAGAGATTTATATACATATGCACACACTTTCACCATTAATTCAAACGTGTAAAGACAGGGACGAAAAGAAATGGAAAAAGATAATTCAAGGACACTATAAAAAAGAGTGTGAACTATTTTTACACACCTAGATTTTGTGTCGCCATGAGTTCGAAGGTGTCTAGGAGCGGAACGACAACGAATGAAGCAAAAAAGCACACAGAGCACTAGAATACGAGTGAGAGGGATTTATACACTTATGCACACTCTTTCATCATTCGTTCAAACTGGTCAAGAAAAGGAAGAAAGCGAATGAAAGAAAGAAAAAAACATGAACACTAGAAAAAAGAGCGAGATACATTCTTAGACACATACGCTCTCTATCGCCATGTGTTCGAAGGTAACTAGGAGTGGGGCGAACGCAAATCCAAAAAAGAAAAAAAGAACCCTACAGTGTCAGTGAGAGGGACATTCCCATATATGCACACATTTTCACATTCGTAAAAACAATTCAATGAACAGGACGAAAGGAAATGAAAACAAGAACACTAGAAAAAAGAGCACGATACATTTATACACACCTACACTCACTGTCGCCATGAGTTCGAAGGTGACTAGGAGCACGACAACAACAAATGAAAAAAAAGGAAAAAAGAAACCTCGAATGCCAGTGAGAGGGATTTATACACTTATGCACACAATTTCATCATTCGTTCAAACTTGTCGAAGAAAGGGAAGGAAGCAAATGAAAAGAAAAGGAACAAGAACACGACAAAAAAGAACGAGATACATTTTTGCACACATACACTCACTGTCACCATGAATTCGAAGGTGACAAGGAGTGAGACGAAAATAATGTAAAAAATACAGAAGAACCTTAGAAAGCGAGTGATGGAGATTCATACACACATGTACACATCTTCCTCATTCTTTCAAATGTGCCAAAGAAAAGGACGAAAGCAAATAAAAAAGGAAACAAGAACACTGGAAAACGAACGAGACACATTTTTACACACATACACTCACTTTCGTCATGAGTTCGAAGGTTTCTATGACCGGGACGATACCAAATGAAAAAAGGAAAATAGAACCCTAGAATTCGAGTGAGAGGAATTTTACACATACGCACACACTTTCACCATTCGTTCAAACGTGTAAATGGCAGAGACGAAAAGAAATGAAAAAGGAATTCAAGGACATTATAAAAAAGAGTGAGAGGTATTCTTACACACCTACACATAGTGTCGCCATGAGTTCAGGTGTCTAGGAGCCGGACAATAAATGCGAGAGAGGGGGATTTATACATATATGCACGCGCGTTCACCGTTCCTTCAAACTCAATGAAAGGGACGAGAACAAATGAAAAAGAAGGGACAACACGAACGCTAGAAAAAAGCACGCGAGACATTTTTACACATATACACTTACTGTCGTTATGAGTTCCAAGGTGTCTAGGAACGGGACGACAACCAATGAAAAAAAGGACAACAGAACCCTCGAATGCGAGCGGGAGGGATTTATAAAATTTATGCACACACTTTCACATTAAAAAAAACGGGTCAATCCACAGGACGACACGAAATGATATAAAGAAAAATAACACTAAAAAGCGAGAGACATTTTTACACACTTACACTAACTGTCGCTATGAGTTCGAAGGTGACTAGGAGCACGAATGCAACAAATGAACAAAAGGACAAAAGAACACTAGAATGGGATTGAGAGGGATTTATACACATATGCACACACTTTCATCATTCGTTCAAACTTCTCGAGGAAAGGGAGGAAAGCAAATGAAAAGGAAAGAGAAGAAGAACACTAAAAAAAAGAAAGAGATACATTTTTACACACAACACTCGCTGTCGCCATGAGTTCGAAGGTGTCTAGGAGCGGGACGACAACAAATAAAAAAAGTCAAAAGAACACAATTATGCGACTGAGAGGGATTTATGTACATATGCACACACTTTCACTATTCGTTCAAGCTTGTCGAGGAAAGGTACGAAAGCAAATGAAATGAAAAGAAAACAAAAATACTAGAACAAAGAGCGAGAGGTATTTTTACACTGCTACACTCACTGTCACCATGAGTTAGAATGTGAGTAGGTGTGGGACGACAAGAAATGAAAAGAAGAACAATAGAACACAAGAACGCTAGTGAGAGGGACGTATACACATATGCACACACCTTCACATTCGTGAAATTGGGTCGATGAACAGGACGAAAAGAAATAAAAAAAAGAAAAAAGAACACTAAATTAGACCGACAGATATTTTTAAACACATACACTAACTATCGCAATGAGTGCGAAGGTGACTAAAGGCGGGACGACAACAAATGAAAAAAAGGACGAAAGAACAGTAGAATGGGAGTGAGAGGGATATATGGAGATATGCACACACCTTCACCATTCATTCAAACGTGTAAAAGACAGGGACAGAAAGAAATTTAAAAAGAATGAAATCAAGAACACTAGAAAAAAGAGGGAGATGTATTTTTACACACCTACACAAACTGTCACCGTGAATTCGAAGGTGTCTAGGAGAGGGACAACAAATGAAAAAAAAAGGACAAAAGCACACAGTAATGCGAGTGAGAGGGTTTTATACATATATGCACACGCTTTCACCATTCGTTCAAATTTGTTAATGAAAGCGACGAGACCAAATAAAATAGAAAAGAAAACAAGGACACTAGAAAAAATTCGGCAGATCCCACGTATCGTGGGAATCGATGTTATGCGAAGCATGCGCGGCATGGTGACAGTGGCGCAATTTCTCACATTGAGCGAAACGGTACGGAATGACGATAGAGAAATGTGGAAGTGGTATACGCACACTCGTATGTCGAAGAGTTTCATAGGTGTTATATGACCTGTTTATGGTTGCGCAACGGTGCCAAGAGCAACATGGGTGTTAAAACACCAGACGCGGTAAGCTGATATGTAGTGCTTATATTCTTCAATACTTGATAGCGCGAACCCGAAAGAGACAGAAAAGGAACACAGATGCGCAGGACAGGCGTTTCTCGCAACTAAGCTTCATTCAGGATAGTTTCTATAAATATATACACAGCCGAGTGGCACGCGCAGGCGCACTGCACGTACGTTACAGTCACAGTTACAGTTGTTATGCTTATACTTCTCCGTTATGACGGAAAGCGCGCGCATGCACGAACCGGTGTGCATGTGTGGAAGGGGTTGTTGATAGTTCTTGAACAAGGACTTCATCACCGTGATGAGTGAGCCCCAGCAGCTGGACCGGACTTGTTATTCGGATACGTTCGTGATCGCGGCTGCGAGGGGTGTCAGTGTAGTTAAGTGCGAGGTACAGTACAGCTGGTGGAAATCCTGGATGCCTTTACGATGAAATGATCTATAATGCCTCCTATCCTGGACGTGGCAGCGATGTCCTTTGATTCCACGTCCACACCAAAGTAGTCTTTCACTCAGTATATAGGCCAGGCGTTGTTTGGTCTTGATAAACCAATGTTGAAGTCAACGGTAATGATGAGAGGCCTGGTTCTCTCGGCAGATTTCTTTGAGGAGGCCTTGATCCCGGTTTTTGCGTAATCCACGTGGTCTACGTTGCGGACCACGTGGACGAGTAGATTTTAGATCAGCGCCTTCCAGGCTTGTTCTGTCTTCAGTTTCCTCACTTTCCTTGCATCCGCCCGGTGGTGTAACTTTTACGAGAGCAAAAGCTAATGGACGAGAGCAAATGAAAAAGAAAAGAAAACAAGGACACTAGAAAAAAGTACTCATTCTAAAAAGACAGGGCGTGCAAACAAGGACACAAGAAAGAAGTCAGGACACCACAAACGCCGGCCTTAGGTAATTCGGTTATTAAGGTTTTTCGTTATGTGGACGAGTACTTGATCTTTTGTAGTGGTGAGGACTTTGAAAAGGTGGTAACTTCCGTGAGCGAAAAATTTGAAATGAATGGAGGTGGGCTGAGCTTTACTAAAGAGGTGCCTCAGAATAATGGAATACAATTTCTAGACATTTCCTTAACGTTCCAGAAGAACCACGTGTGCTGGCAGTATTCTCCTAGATCTTCGAAACCGCTGTTAAATTTTTCGTCGACGCACTCGAAGGTTGCAAAAAACGGTATCGCCATGTCTTGCCTTAAATCAGCCCTCACCAAGTGTGAGCACAAAATGAGTGTTAGCTTTAGCGCACAGGTTACACGTCTTTTAGATGTAGGGTATCCTCGTGATGCATTGGCCAGGGTCGCTGAACGTTTAAAGAAGTCTATTGTGTTAAGTCCGAGCATGGTTGCAGACAACGATAGGAAGAAACGTGTCGTAGGTATACCGTACATTCATTGCGTGTCTCACAGGCTACAGAAAGTAGGAAGTAGATACGGTGTTAATGTTGTTTTCACGGCTGCCAATAAGCTAGGTAAGATTTGTGCCTCTGTGCAGAGGAAGAATGAGCGAGTAAAAGACAAGAAGCGCACCGATATTTGTTTCGTAAAACACACCAACAAATTCACTGATTACCGTAGGAGTGTGCTGCATAAGGTCCCTTTCAGCTGCGGCCGCTTCTACGTAGGACAGATGGGCCGATGCATTAACCAGATATTGTTGCAACATAAGCGATCGCTAACAGGAGGCTCACCTTCTAATCTATCTTTACATTGTCGAGATTGTAAATGCACGCCAAAATTCGATGAATGCGCAGTGGTGTACCGTCATAGAAATGAAGAAACGCGTCTGATGATTGAAGAATGGCATATCGAGAATAGTGGTAGCGCATGCGTGAGCCAACCGTCGATTAACTTGCATAAAGATGAAATCAAATGCCTTAACAATTACCTTCAACGTAGACCGCCACGCGTGCCGGATTGATAGGTTCGCCTGTTGCATGGGCATGCGCAGATAAGTTTTCGTGCCTTCTTTCCTTTTCAGCCGTTGTGCGTCTCTTCAGTTGTTAGTCGGCGTTTGTTGTGTCCTGACTTCTTTCTTGTGTCCTTGTTTGCACGCCCTGTCTTTTTAGAATGAATACTTACCAACTAGCTCAGCTCTCTGTTATTCTAAAAAAAAGTACGAGAGAGATTTTTATACACATGCACTTACTGTCGTTATGTGCTCCAAGGTGACTCAGAGCGGGACGACAACCATTGAAAAAAAGGACAAAAGAGCCCTCGAATGCGAGGGAGAGGGATTTATACAATTGCTTCACAAACTTTCACATTTGTAAAAATGGGTCGATGGACAGGACGACAACAAATGAAAGAAAAGAAAAAAGAACACTAAAAAAGAGCGAGATATATTTTACACACATACACTAACTGTCACCATGAGTTCGAAGGTGAGTAGGAGCGCGACGACAACAAATGAAAAAAAGGAGAGAACACATGAGTGCAAGTAAGAGGAATTTACACAGATTTGCACACACTTTCACCATTCGTTCAAACTTGCAATGGACAGGGACGAAAAGAAATGAAAAAAGAAAGAATTCAAGAACACTAGCAAAAGGAGCGAGAGGCATTTTTACACACCTACACATACTGTCACCATGAGTTCGAAGGTATATACGAGCGTTACAACAAATGAAAAAAAGGACAAAAGAACACAGGAATGCGAGTGAGAGAGACATACACAGCTATGCACACACTTTCGGCATTCGTTAACACTTGTCAAGGAAAGAGACGAAAGCAAATGAAAATAAAAGAAAACAAGAACACTAGAAAAACGAACGAGACACATTGTCACACACATACACTCACTGTCGTCATGAGTTCGAAGGTGTCCAGGAGGGAAACGAAAGTAATGAGAAACAGGACAAAAGAACCTTAGAAAGCGAGTGAGAGGGATCTATGCACATATGCACACACTTACACCATTCATTCAAACGTGTGAAGGACCGGGACGAAAGGAAATCAAAAAAGGATTCAAGGACACTAGAAAAAAGAGCGAGAGGTATTTTTACACACCTACACTCACTGTCCTCATGAGTTCGAAGGTGACTAGGAGCGGGACGACAACAAATGAAAAAAAGGATAAAAGAGCTCTAGAATGCGAGTGCACACACTTTCACTGCACACACTATCACTGCACACACTTTCACTGCACACACTTTCACAATATGCACACAATTTCACAATTCGTTCAAACGTGTAAAGGACAGGGACGAAAAGAAATGAAAAAAAAGGTAGTGGACCAGCCTTCATCAGTGTAATCTCTGACGAAGGCTGGTCCACCAGGTGAGAACTTTACGTAAATCTGCTTTATCAAGAAAGTTTCGTGGTCCCTTCCTTGCATATAATACGTCGGGTCCAGCGTGAATCCCTATTGCAAAACCCAGCGCCACTGGGTACCAGCGTCCAGTGCCATGCGTGATTATGGGCCCAGCGTCGAGCTGGATACTGGGCCGCTGGAGCGGCGTTTTACTGAGAGGCGCTGGGTACTCAAGCGCAAAACGGCTCTACAGCGTTAAAACGGCGGTGCCTACGTTCCCTGCATAAATATATTAGTAAAAGTCATATTGAAAGCATTAGTGCAATAAAAAAAAAAGAAAGCCGTATGAAAAAAAAAACCTTCACCACGAGGATTCGAACTCGCCACCTCTCAATCGAGTACTCTACCACTGCGCCACGCTGAAACACAGCAATGTTGCTGCAAAAGGGCTAGTCAACACAGTAAGACAGCGTTTCGTTTCATATTTCGGTGTGTGTATTCAAGGAAGACGCGATCTTCCTTTCCAAATCACGCTTGCGTCTTCATTAGACACAAACCAAGCGTGGCCGGCAACGAATGAAATGCCCAAAATGGGAAGAACGCTAGGTTTCCTTATGAATTCCCGTTTTAACTCCGAAAAATATCAAATGAATCGAGGAGCAGGGTACAGTTTGACAGCTGTTACTGGCGATTTTTAACAGCCGTTTCTCGCCCTTGCTAATGATGAACATATTTCAGTAAGACAGATAACTGGGCAAGTTGGTATGGATCCATAATTTAAACTTTTTTAGCGCGCACAAAAGACAAGGACAAGCAAGAGACACACGCGCGCTAACTCTCAACTGTTTATTTTTTCAAAGGAACGATACATATAAATACCCAAAAACCAGCATAGAGCATGTGCGGCGCAAGTCATGTGACACACTGTCAGAAGGGCTAAACAGAATTTAAAAAAACAAACTCTATCTGTCAGAGCCACCGAAGGGTGACTGATGCATTTCTCTGCACACCTATTGATATAAAATGCTTCCGTAACTTCCCGTGTTAGTTTGTCTTTATCTGCAAACAAGATATCTGTATCATGAAAAACGGGTTCACAATGGCATGAATTACAATGATCAGACAAGTGTGAAAATGTTTCTTTCCCTAGTGAGTTAGCATGCTCTTTAAGCCGTGTGTTGATACAGCGGCCAGTGTGTCCTATGTACATACTTCCACAGGTTAAAGGTATCCGATATACCACCCCTTTTCGGCATTTTGTTAACTTCGATTCCTCCTTTAAGCCACAGCTGCATTTATTTCCCCCCACTCTGAACTTTTTTGCAACGGCCTGGCACAAATGTTGCGCCTTAATGGGGGCGCTGAAAAAACTTCAATTCCATATCTTCCGCCAACTTTTTTTAACCCGTGAGAAAATTTATGAACGTATGGCAAAACCGCACAGTGCCTTTTATCTTCACTGAAGCGTTTCCTCGAAGGTGGTGCCTGCACACCCTTCACTATCCTTATAACTTTATCAACAGCTCTGTTGATAGCCTGCTCCGGGAAGCCTACTGAGGATAGCCGTGCAACTTGTTTTGAAAAGCTCTCTTTCATTGCATGATAGCAAGACTTCACCATGGCCCCTCGAAGGCAAGACACTGCTATTCCATTTTTTTTACAATCTTCGAATGCCCCGACTAGTACTGGAGCAGGGGCTTTTCCGATCTAGGGCTGTACATCCAGCACATGTGGCTAGGCAAAAGTCTTAATGAAAGGTCTAAAAACTGCAGTTGTTTGTCTTTTGCTAACTCATGGGTGAACTTGAGTCCCAGGCCACATTCACGAAATACTTTCAGTATATTCACAGCATTGTACCCATGTTCAGCCCCATCAAATATAATAAAAAAATCATCAACAAAACGGAAAATTCTTTTTGCCATGCCTTGAACGACATGATGAATTTTTCGGTCCACTCGTGCCAGAAAAATATCCCTAAGTAAGGGGGCTACCTTTGAACCTATACAGATGCCGGATTTTTGCACATACATTGCTTCATTCCACCCGACATAAGTAGAATTCAAATAAAACATCAGTATCTCTGTAAAACTTTCCACCGGAATTCCGCATTCATTTCTAAATTTGATTTCATCATTCTCTTGACAAATGCACTGTTTAACACTTCTTAACAACTCTGGGTGCGGAATGGAGTAAAATAAATCCTGTACGTCAATACTGAAGGCACCACATCCTTTGGGGTTTTGTTCTCTCAGATATGTCACAACCGCTTCAGAATTACCAATTACCAGCGGGTCAGAGATTTTTAACGTGGAAAGCTGTTTCTGGATAAAGCATGCTACTTGTTGCTGCCAAGTGTTCCTTTCAGTTACAATGGCTCGGAACGGCTCGCCAGGCTTATGCGTTTTACAAGAAAAAAACACTTCAAGGTGAAGCCCCTTTGCTTTTTTGACAGAATTGCAAAGCTTTTCCAAATTAAAGGAGGAAAAAAGCTCGATGGCAAGCAATTTTTCTTTTGCCGGCTTTACGGTGACCTTTTTGAAATTCTTTTCAATGGCTTCACAGGAATTTTTGCCAAACATACCATCAGGCAAAATAACAAAACAACCTTCTTTATCAGCTGTTAAGACGCGTAACCCTCTAGAGGCTAAGTCTCTTGCTACCCGATTGAGCTTTTTGGGGTTATCCGAACTTCGTCGTGCTGTTTTTACTTTCGCAATAGCATCTACACATTCGGAAACGCACCTTGCTCTTTCTTCTTCAGGAACGAGGCGGGAAATTGTTCTCGATGCTGCAAGCTTGGCAGGGGGACATTATTCCGGCTCCAAAGCGAACTTGGGTCCAAGCTGAAGAAGCTGGTAGTCTGTCTCAGGAATGAAGTAGTCCCCAAGCCTTACCACTCTACCTTCACGGATTGGTGGTTTTCTGGTAGTGGGCAGAAGAGGTCTCACCGTGTTCCAAAGGAACTCCGTAGTCCTGTCCGCTGTTTTGCACCAGTCCAGGAATAGGCGTCGGCTGGATCCGCCACACTGTGTATTGCACGCTATGCGCAGGCAGTCTTTGTGGTAACGCACTTGCCGCCAAGATTCAGAAGCGATAATACGGCATATTCTTCTGCTGTGTCCAATTGACGGTTTCATGAAGCCGCATAGATTTTGTACGTCAGGAGGGCACGTAGATTGTCGAACATGCCACGAAGTCACACGAGCTCGGCACACGCACAGTGCTATTAGTGAAGCCAAAATTGCTGGGTTTTCAGGAGGAGAATTAAGACACGAAACAGAGCCCACGGTACTAGAATTCTCCAAGTTAACGACGTTATTGGCACTGCATGAATAAAAAAAGCGTGGTAGAAAGTAGAATGATCAGTGTTGGTTGTTTTTGTTTATTAACATATTTCTCTCCACATTGGATAGGGAAACAATAGAAGTGACCGTGATTTCACATATATATCATATCACGTACATCATGAAAATAGTGCGCATCTCCTGGTCTTTTTCTGCCAAGCTAGAATTTGTGACACATGCTTGGGACCCGTTAGGACAGCGTCTATCGGTACCATCGAATCAGATATTCGATATCCAACGATACCGAAGCATTCCGCCGCGCACGATACTGAAAGCAGCGCGCGGCACTGGCAGAACAGTGCAGGCTCCAGTATGTGCCAGCGCACGCCAGTGAGAATTCAAGCGTCTCCAGCGCTTCCCAGTGAGCGCCAGCGTCACAGCGGCAAAGCCAGTGGCTCTACCAGTGCAACCCAGCGCTTTCACAGTGCTTTCACCGGAGTCCCAGTGAATTCGAGCATGTACCAGTGTTCCCAGCGCGGTCCAGCGCCAAAAAACGTACTGGTATCACGCTGGGGGTACTGGAATGGTGCTGGCTTTTGCAATAGGGATGACATTCAAAAAATCTAGTATATATTGTCGCGTGGTCGTGACGTCGACGAAGACAGCAGTCATCACGTCAGAGATGAAACTCTTTATTTGGCCGAACTTGTGGCTCGGAAACTGAAAGCAATACACTGATAGCGGCGAACAGAGCGTCGACCGTGAATCAACTGGCAAGCGGTCAAGCGTACCGGCTTTTATGCAGGCGCTATCGAACTTTCAAGCAATATCGATGGTGGCGGCGTTATCTCTCGACAAAGCTGGAACATTCGTGTGCCTGTCGCCATAGCGAATTGTCGCCGTGTGCCGTGCAATAAACAGCTTAACAATATATATATATATATATATATATATATATATATATATATATATATATATATATATATATATATATATATATATATATATATATATATATTGTTAAGCTGTTTATTGGACGGCACTCGGCGACAATTCGCTATGGCGACAGTCAAGGCCAAAGCACGGGCTCCGAGAGCGAGCGGCGTTTATAAGAGGACTACCCACTAGGAGCCGCTGGAGAACGAAACCGTTAAACAGTACCAATTCCTTCGCCACAATTACCCCGGGTACGAAAAAAGAGCCGTCCGGCGACCTAACAGCTCGTCACTATGAGTGGGTCATAGTAGGTCTTGAGGCGCTCCACGCTGACTATGTCGCGCCCTCGACGGCGCATGTCCGAAGCTGGTTCGATGGGTTCGATCAAGTAGTTGACCAGGCATGTGCGCTCGACGACCCGGTATCGACCTTCGTATTTCGGCAGCAGTTTCGAAGAGAGGCCACTTGCAGTGGTAGGGACTGAGAGCCATACGAGCACTCCAGGGAGGAACTTGGGTTCAGAAGTGGTGGTGCCATTGCGAATGCTCTTCTGCAGCTCTTGACACTGCGTCGTAAATGTCTTGGCAAGCTCGCGAAACTCTTCAGCAAGCCTGGCTGTGTCAGAAATAGGCACACACACAGATAGGCGCACACTCAGGCGCACACTCAGACTCTGCCAAGACGTTCCCCTCGCACCAACGTAACAATGTATGGAGATGGGTTGTTAACAAAAATAGCGGTGCTGCCCTGAGTGACTTGGACGGTCGCGAAAGGTACCAGCAAGCCTCTTCTTGTGCAAATGTGGTCAGATGGCGAAATGAGTGCAATGGTGTCGGAGAGACCGGCGCAGTCGACTGACACAGCCGTCGACGAGTTTGGAGGCACTTTGGTATCGTCTTTCACGAGGATCTTGCTCGATACCTATGAAGTGTCTGCCGGCGCCAAATCTGAGAACGGGGAGAGTTCGATTTCGGCTAGTGCGCAATGAATTACGGCGTCGTGGCGGTAGAGAAAATCCCATCCCAGGATGACGTCGTGAGAGCATGCAGCAATTATAATGAACTCGACGTGGTACAGAATGTCCTGAATGACGACACGAGCTGTGCATATTGCTGTAGGATGAATACTGAGAGACATCGAAGAAAGTGGCGTCGTCACTTTTCGTAGTAACCAGGTCAATGTTTCGTCCATAACGGATACTGCGGCTCCAGTGTCGACAAGGGCAGATGCAGGGACACCATCATCAAACACGTCCATCACGTTCGATGGGCTTCGGTGAGGGCCTTCGCAGTTCGATAGCGTCGTAGCCCTTGCCTCGTGGACTGCGACGACTAGTTTTCCTGGTCGCGTGTGACCGGACGTGGGCGCATCGGCGACAGTGAGCGATGTCGTGGAGACGGAGAGCGCCGAGTAGATGGAGCTTCGCGTGACGTCGGTGACAGAGGCGTAGGTGTGGAGTAAAATGTGCGGTTTGACTGGCTGGTAGCGGGCGACATGACTTGAGGTGGCTGGACGCGATTGCAATAACGCGCCACGTGACCGGCGTAACCGCATGCGAAGCGTATGGGGCGGTTGTCAGGTGTGCATAATCGGTTTGCTGGAGCAAGGCCCGCCCATGGCGCAGGACGAGATTGACGGGGTGGCGACTGATAAGAATGCATCGTGTGCAGGAGCCGGATGGTGCTGGTGGTTCTCATTAAGGACCTCCGCGATTTCCTGCTCAATCGCTCGACGGAGGGGAGGGAGAAGAGTGGTTGACGGCTTGAACGTGCTGAGGTTGAGCAAAGTCCAGCAGAGAGAACTGGCGCAGAGAGAACCTCGCGCATGAATGATTCACCTCTGCGAGAAAGGTGGAGCGGTCGGATATGGTCGACAAGCCAGCGAGCTCGGCGTCGCGAGATGGAGAGAAACGGGTCATCGACCGCTGCCGGCGCAGCTCCTCGTAGCTCTGGGAGAGCCTTATGACCTCGGCCACTGTGCTGCGGTTTTTGGCCAGCAGCATCGCGAAGGCATCTTCGTCGAGGCCTTTGATAATGTGCCTCATGTTGTCTTATTCCGAAATGGTAGCGTCGGCTTTCTTAGACAAATTGAGGATGTCTTCAATGTAGCTGGTAAAGGTATGGAGGCACTTTAGTATCGTCTTTGACGAGGATCTTGCTCGATACCTATGAAGTGTCTGCCGGCATCAGATCTGACAACGGGGAGAGTTCGATTTCGGCTTGTGCGCAATGAATTACGGCGTCGTGGTGGGAGAGAAAATCCCATACCAGGGTGACGTCGTGAGAGCATGCAGCAATTATAAAGAACTCGACGTTGTACAGAATGTCCTGAATGACGGCATGAGCTGAGCATATTGCTGTAGGGTGAATGAATATAGTGGCAATTACGCAGCTGTCTGGCCATGTTACGAAACTGGAAAACACTATAGGGTCACTTAGCATACCTAAGCTCAGTGGTCTTGATCCTTCCTGTGTTACCTAGCTTCGAAACTAAATAAAGTTACAGAAAAATGTGATGACGCTGAAAACAGGTCTCGGTGGTCGAACTTGCTTTTCTTTGGGCTTGACGATGATGAGAAAGAAAAATGGGATGATTCCGAGCAGAAAATTATTACCTTCTGCTCCCAACAGCTGGATGTTACTATCACTGAGAGCCAGTTTGAGCGTGTTCATCGACAAGGAAAAGAGAGGCAAGCTGGTCTTTGATAAACTTCAGATTGATCAACAAACGTATGTGTATGATAGTGCGACAGACTGTTATAGCACCTGCTAGATAGCTAGGCAGGGAAAAAAGAACTCGGGCAATACCAAGACCTAGTCGCAGCAGTTCTCAAACATTATCGTTATTTATTACTAATATTAGTAGCCTTCTTCCTAAACGTGATGATCTGTGTTCCTTCTTGGAAGATACTGATAGCGATATCGTTGCACTTACGGAAACCTGGCTGCATCCGAATGTAATGGACAGTGAAATTTTTGCCAATCCAAATAAGTATAGCCTATTTAGACATGACCGCACAGCTAAAAAAGGCGGCGGTTTTCTTATAGCTATCAAAAAAGGATTATCGGCGTTCCTGGTGAATACTGACTCCTGCCTTGAAATAGTGTGGGCCGCCTGTGCTACATCGACGGCAAAGGTACTGGTTGGCGTCTGCTACCGTCCGCCGGATTCCAAAAGTTCCTTTACTGACGAACTTCGAAGTTCCATTACTTCGGCTACCCGTAAATACCCAGCCGACATTATTTACCTTGTTGGTGACTTTAACTTTCCCCAAATAGATTGGTCTCAATTGTCATCTTCTTGCCAAAATGCAACAGAGCTGATAAACATCACCTTAGACTTCCAATTTTTCCAAGCAATTAATCAGCCAACTCGCGGTGCTAATATTCTGGATCTCGTTTTCTGCAATGCTCCTGAGTCTATTGGTGATGTTTTATACCTTGACGGCTTTAGTGATCACAGGCTTATTCAATTACAACTTACCATTCCTCTTGCATTTCAAGGTAGTACTATCACTCACATCCGCGATTACAATCGAGCAAATTATAAGGATCTGAATATTGCACTTAACAAATTTTTCGTTCAGACATTTTTACCTTCGTTTTTTGATAGGACTGTTGAGCAGAACTGAGTGCTTTTTAAGAACGTGCTGACAAATTTAGTGCACCGATACGTTCCCGTGGTGTCAATTTCCAATGATAAAGCTAATCCCTGGTTCAACAAACATCCTAATCGTCATCGTAATAAAAAGAAGCGTCTGTACAGAAAAGGTAAGCTTGCACCTACATCATCGGCTTGGAAAAAATATCTCGAATGTCTAAAAAGCTACTGTTGCGCCGTTCGAACTTCAAACAAAAGAAATACTTTTCCCACGATCTTCCTTCTCTCTTGAAATCTAATCCTAAGAAGTTTTGGCGTGTTGTGTCTCCTAATAGCATTTGTAATCGCATTTCCTTGTGTGATGATAAACAACAGCCACTTGCTGATAGCAAATGCCCGCATGCCTTTAACAGATATTTTGCTTCTGTATTTACGAGGGAAGATCATTCCAACATACCCATCGTTCCTGATCATGATTATCAATACATGAGTGCGATTGATGTCTGCACTGAAGGTGTCGCTAATCTCATAGGAAACCTCAAGACATCAACCAGTGCTGGAGTTGACAACATTAACTCTAAGATATTAAAAAACACAGTCCTAATATCAAGTAAAATTCTTTGCTACATTTTTCAGCAGTCATTATCATCAGGCTTATTACCTACGGACTGGATGATTGCCAAGGTCATCCCTGTTTTCAAAAGCGGTAATAAAAATTCCCCGCAACACTACCGACCCATCTCGCTAACATGCATTTGCTGTAAGTTACTTGAACACATTATCGCCTCCCATATTTACGCTCATCTTGAACATAATTCCTTCTTTTTTCCTCGGCAACACGGTTTCAGAAAAGGACTGTCATGTGACACGCAGCTGCTAGAATTCACAACTGACTTGCACTCTAACATGGACGCTAATCTTCAAATGGACTGTATTTTTTTAGATTTTGCTAAAGCCTTTGACTGTGTGGCGCACTCACGTTTATTCTCGAAATTATCAGCTCTCTGTCTGGATTCTCGAACATTATCATGGCTTCGTAACTTTCTTTCTTTCCGTCAGCAGTTTACATCAGCTAACAGTTTTACCTCCTCTCTCTGTGACGTAGCATCAGGTGTGCCTCAGGGCAGTGTCCTTGGTACTTTACTGTTCTTAATATACATTAACGATTTACCCACAGGCATATCTGTGAAAATACGCCTTTTCGCAGATGACTGCGTCCTATATCATGCTGTTAAATCTCCACTTGATCATGCCACTCTCAACAATTCCTTTCTCTCACTTTTGTAGCTGGTCCAAACCTTGGCAAATGAATATTAACTTCTCCAAGACCGTCGTTATGTCATTTACCCGACGTTCATGCCCCTTGATTTTGACTATGGTTTTAACAATGTTAGTTTGCGCAGGGTGAACGAATTCAAGTACATCGGTATCCTTATGACACATAATCTCTCATGGTCAAAACACATTGATCACACATGCAACAAGGCTCTTAAGAAATTAGGCTATTTACATCGTACGCTCCGTCTTGCTCCTCAAGAAACCAAACTGCTTACCTACAAAGCTCTCATTCGTCCCATCCTCGAATATGGTTGCGTGGTGTGGAACCCACATAAGAAATGTGACATTAAAGAAGTAGAACGCGTTCAAAAAAGAGCTGTGCGTTTTGTATGCAAAAGATATGACAGGGATTTTTCTCCGTCGAATTGTCTTTTTCAACTAGGTCTCACTACACTTGCGAAGCGTCGCCACGTTGAATGTCTGAAATTCCTTTAGAATCTAATCAATTCTCGCCGCCTCGACACTCTAGACAGTTATCTTCAGTTCTCCAGACCTTTGTCTACGCGGAGCGACCACGCCTTAGCATTTCAACTTTTTTCACCCGCACTGACATGTTCAAATATAGCTTTTTTCCTGCAACTATTGAAGCCTGGAATTTGTTGCCCAGAAGTGTGCGTTGCTTACCACTGAAAGAATTTCTGGAAGCATGTTCATGTATGTTGATTTGATGTTATTGTTTTGTTTTCTTTCCCACTCCTGCAATAGCCTCATTGAGGCTTCAGCATGTAAAATAAATAAATAAATAAATAAATAAATAAATAAATAAATAAATAAATAACTTCTAACCTACGTCTTTTCGCTGACGATTGTATCGTTTACCGCTTAATAAATCCACTGAAGATCACTTCGCCCTTCAAAATGGCCTCATAATAATTACAAAGTGGTGTGACAGATGGCAGATGAGTCTAAACTCTACTAAATGTAAGGTTATCACTTTCAGCCGCAAGCGCTTAAATTTCAATTTTTCATACCTCATAGATAGCACATTAGTATCCCAGGCATCATCGTACAAATATTTAGGCGTCCATCTCAAGCATAATCTTTCATGGGACATGCATATTAACACCATTACTGCGAAGGCTTCCAGGTCACTTGGATACCTGCGCCGGAACTTGCGGAACTCACCAAGCAGTCTAAGACAACTCACCTATGAAACCATTGTTCGTCCGCAATTAGAATATGCTTCATCACTGTGGTCTCCTCATCAAATCTACCTGACTAACAAGCTTGAGCCTGTACAAAACAGAGCAGCTCGTTTCATTACTTCCATCTCAGCCCACATTCCAGTATAACGCAGATCAAACATGACATAGCACTTGTACCATTAAATGTACGTCGTTCCATTGCTCTTTTATCTTTATTCCATAAATATCGCTACAGCGTCAGGCCATCTCCCTTACCAATGGTAGCGCCTTCTCGCACATCACACCCCTTCCATAATCAATATAGCATTAAACGCATAAGTGGACGAACTAATGCTTTCAATTCATCAGCACTTCCCCGAGCCATTGATCTATCAGTAACCATCAAGCATTTCTTGATCAATTGCATAAGAATTTCTTGAAATAGTGCCATGTCATCACCATTACTTCTTTTTTTTAAGAATTCGCGAAGTATTCCTGCATTCTTTCTTTTGCAAGTGTGTGTGATTGGCGATATTTTTTTCTTTTTTTTTCATGCGATAAGAAATGCTGTTCCTCTGTGTGAAAATGCTTTGCACTGTATACATACATAATATGTGTATATATATATTTGTTTTTTTCTCTATTGTTGTTTGCTGTTTTTTGCCGTGTGTAAAAAGAGGAGAATGAGGAAAAAAAGTTCTCTAACTGCACTGTACCCCATTTCTTTCTATTTTTTCTCTTGTTATTTCTTTCCCTGTATTTGTTGATGTATTTGTGACATTTTACCTTGTACTTGCTCCCCTTACTCAATGCCTTATTGGGCCATGTAAGGTATCATGAATAAATAAATAAATAAATACTCTGGGAGCAGGCTGTACGGAGAGACATCCCAGAAAGTAGCGTCCTTACTTTTCGTAGTAATCTGCTCAACTTTTGGTCCATAGCGGATGCGGCGGCTCCAGTGTCGACAAGAGCAGAGGCGGGAACACCGTCGACAAACACGTCTATCTCGTTCGATGGACTTCGCTGAGGGCTTTCGCACTTCGATAGCGTAAGGCGGATAAGGCGATAGCGTAAGGCGCTGTGTTAAGATGTCGATAGCTTCGCAGCCCTTGCCTCCTGGACTGCGACGACTAATTTTCCTGGTCGCGTGCGACCGGACGTGGGCGCATCGGCGACTTTGAGCGACATTGAGAGACGTCGTGGAGACGGAGAGCGCCGAGTAGATGGAGCTTGGCGTGACGTCGGTGACAGAGGCGTAGGTGGGGCGTAAAATGTGCGGTTAGACTGGCTGGTGGCGGACGACACGACTTGAGGCGGCTGGACTCGATTGCAATACCGCCCCACGTGGCCGGCGTAACCGCATGCGAAACATATGGGGCGGTTGTCAGGTGTGCGCCATCGGTTTGCTGGAGCAGGGCCCAGCCATGGCGCAGGACGTGATTGACGGGGCGGCGACTGATATGATTGCATCATGGGCTGCAGTCGTGGCATCTGCATGATGTCCGCGTAGGTAGCCGGCACAGCCGCTTCGAAGGACTGATGTATAGCGGCGGCGTCGGCGTAACTGCATGGGACTGCCGTAGGTAATTCTGGGTACGTCCCGGCGACAACTTGGGCGTAACTGAGTAGTGCAGGAGCCCGATCGCGCTGGTGGTACACAGGCATGACTTTCGCGATTTCCTGCTCAATCGCGCGACGGAGGGGAGGGAGAAGAGTGGTGGACGGCTGTTGAACGTACTGAGGTTGAGCAAAGTCCAGCAGAGAGAACTGGCACGCGATTTTCTCGTGCACGAATGACTTTACCTCTGCGAGCAAGGCGGAGTGGTCGGATATGGTCGACAAGCCAGCGAGCTCGGCGTCGCGGGATGGAGAGCGACGGGTCATCGACCGCTGCCTGCGCAGCTCTTCATAGCTCTGGCAGAGCGTGATGACCTCGGCCACTGTGCTGGGGTTTTGACGAGCAGCATCGTGAAGGCATCGTCGTCGGTGCCTTTCATAATGTGCATCATCTGGCCAGATTCCGTCATGGTGGCGTCGGCTTTCTTAGACAAATTGAGGATGGCTTCAATGTAGCTGGTAAAGGTTTCGCCGGCCTGCTGAGCTCGTTCTCGCAAACGCTGTTCGGCCTGCAGCTTACGAACGGCAGGGCGGCCAAACACGTTGATAATGGCGGTCTTGAAGTTGGACCACGTCGTAAAATCGGATGCGTGGTTGTTGTACCACAGGTCGGCCACACCCGCGAGGTAGAAAACCAAGTTGGTCAATTTTTCTGCCTCGTCCCACTTATTGGGGACACTCACGCGTTCATAGATCGCGAGCCAGTCCTCCACGTCTGTCCCATCTGCGCCAGTGAAAACGGCGGCCGTGGATACGAAGGACACCGGGACATGAGTTCGGTGTAGGCGGAGGCGTCTGCTGCGCGGCGTCTTGAGGAATGGTAGCTGGTAGGGTACGGGATCGATGCTCCAGAGGCACTCTCCACCAATTTTTTAAGCTGTTTATTGGACGGCACTCGGCGACAATTAGCTATGGCGTCAGTCAAGGCCAAAGCACGGGCTCCGAGAGCGAGCGGCGTTTATAAGAGGACGACCTACTAGGAGCCGCTGGAGAACGAAACCGTTAAACAGTACCCATTGCTTCGCCACAATATATATATATATATATATATATATATATATATATATATATATATATATATATATATATATATATATATATATATATATATATTGGGGAGAGGAGTAGCGGAACTCTGGTTGAACAACCACGAGGCTGAGATTTCCCACTGGGCCTCTTTCAAAACGACCTTCGCGGACATATTCGGCCGACCAACCGTACACAAGCTCCGCGCAGAACAGGGCTTGCGTGATTGCGCCCAACTGGCAGGCGAGTGCTTCACTTCGTATATCGAGGACGTCGTAGGCCTCTGCCGCCGCTTCAACCCTGTCATGTCCGAAGCCGATAAAGTCAAGCACATCTTGAAGGGCATTGAGGACGATGCGTTCCACATGCTTGTGGCGAAAAACCCTGAAACAGTCGCAGACCTCATTCAGCACTGCCAGAGCTACGATGAGCTGCGAAAGCAGCGCATTTCCACGCGACGTCCCAGTTTGGACACGACCAGCACGTCAGCAGCGACCGTTGGCACAATACCTTCGGACCCGGCGGTCTTGACACAGCAGATTCAGCAGTTTATCCGAGAGGAATTGGCTCGCCAATTGTCTGTTGCGCCCTTTCTCCCAGGCAATACTCATGGGCTCACTTCGTCGCTGCGACAAACCATCGAACAGCAAGTCTCCGAGGCACTTCCGCCCACGTACCAGCCAACGCCTGTACCCGCACCCCTCACCTACGCTGACGTCGCGAGAAGGCAGCCACATGCGCTGCCACCCATCGCGGACACTGCTCCCCAAACAAACGCCTTTTACGCAACGCGGGCGCCGGCAGGCTCGCACGTTCCTATTTATCGCCGTCCTGCAGCGCCTTCCAATAACCCTTGGCGCACATCGGATAACCGGCCAATCTGCTACTACTGTTGTCTACCCGGCCATGTTGAGCGGTTCTGTCGCCGGCGCGTCCCTCGTCCAGGTACCATCGAAGACACCTAAAGCTACGCCCGCCCAGAGCCACCACAGTCAATGCCTCCACACGCTACTTCAGACACCTCTTCATCGAACCGCCGCGCCTTCAACCCACGTCGATCGCCCTCCCCGCGGCGACGTTCACTTTCACCCATGGTTCGTCGAGCACCACCCGCCCAAACGGAAAACTGACCATCGCAGTTCCGGAGGCAAGAACTGCGCCGCTGTCGAACTCTACAAGACCTCGTTGTCTACCTGCCAACGAAATTTCTGTGTACGTTGATGGTGTTGCCGTGCAAGCATTAGTCGATACTGGAGCTGCTGTATCTGTATTGAGTGAAGCAATGTGCCGGAAGTTAAAAAAAAATTACGATTCCGCTTTCTGACGTCTCCCTGCGCACGGCAACCGCGGGTCACGTAATGCCTTCTATGACGTGCACGGCTCGGCTACTCATTCAGGGCGTTTTCTATGTGGTCGAATTCGTTGTCTCTTCGCAGTGCTCGCACGAGGTCATATTAGGCTGGGACTTTCTTTCCACACATCATGCCGTTGTTGATTGTGCCCATGCCGAGCTAGAATTATCAGCGATCGCCGAAGTCGATTCTTGCAAGTCTTCTTTTACAGCGAAAGCTGTTATGAGATCATTTCAGCGGCCGTTTTTGGCGCCGTAGTTGTCCGCCACCGCCGCCGCCGGTGTCCGTAACCAGTATCGCTCGAAATAAGAAAACAATTCCAGGATGGAACGACGTTCGAACCTGGGCCCTCTGTGTGGAAGCCAGATATTCAACCTCTGAGCCAGGCCGGTGCTTGAAACTGCTTTGAAAAAAGGTCCTATACAGGCTTTCATGTCGGGAAGGAACCACATTAGCATATGTAATATAGCGTGGTAGAAGAGTAAAATGAGCACCAAGCGTAGCACAACGCGAATTCTGTAACCAGGCGTCACACAATGCGAATTGCGCAACAAGTAGGTTGTTGAATGCTTCCAACCCATTACAAAGGGCTCTGCCATAATTCTTCATCGTCATCAGGCACAACATCAACAAAGTGCGCATAATGCCTTACATGCGTTTAGCAGGTACCAACGCTTTCCGTAGAATGACGAAAAATGGCACAGTGCCGGCTGCCCTACTTGTCAAAAATTTCAATGATTTATAGCGTAGTGGGTTCCTCGCCAAGGAAGCCCATAAGCGCAAAATACAACTCCTCGGGGTATCAGTAAAATTTCAATGATTTATAGCATAGTGGGTTCCTCGCAAGTGCACTTGTATTGGTTGCCAAGGAAGCCCATAAGCGCATGCTATATTTCCTCGGAGTCCCAGTAAAGTTCTTCGCACCCCCCCGTCTCTCTCCCACGTCAACGCATGTTTACAGCATGACGGGAGAAGGAAATAGCGACAGGGCGTCACCCAATGCAAATTACATAAGTGGTGGGCCGTTTAAGGATTCCAACCCATTACAAAGGACTGAGCCATAATTCTTCATCGTCATCAGTCGTCGCGTCAACAAAGTGCAGATAATGCCTTACAGACGTGTAGCTGGTGCCTCGCTTCTCCGCAGAATGAGGAACAATGGCTTAGTAGGTGCTTCCCCACTTCACAAAAATTGATTTATGGCGTAGTGGGTACCTTTCTAGCGTACTTGTATTGTAGCCTCAAGGGAGCTTAACGGGCTCTAGAAACGCCGGTCTTCCAGCTTTCGCTGTGACCGTGCTGCGGTTTCAGCGCAGGCCTGGCGTTTTTTCTCGTGTCCTCGTCGCCGCGGGCATGGACATCCCACCTTTGTCTTCTGTTCTTGTGCCGATCTCCTGCGACTTTGCTCCCTTCTCTTCCGCCATGTTCACGCCATCAGCAGACTTTGCTCTCTCGCAAGAACTTCATTCTTCCCTTTGCTCTTCTCACGATCGTCGACTCTTGCGCAACCATTTCTGTGACGAATCTGCTTTCGGTCCCAGCCACATTATTTCGCGGATAATGTATACGCCGACTTGAGGACATTGATCTTGTTTGCGCCAGTCAAATGCCCGATCGCACGACAAGCCTCCAGGTCGACAGTGTCAATTCCGTTACCACGTCCAACGCATCCTCCCTGGACGTCTTCCTTCCACCAATTCATTCGGAACTTCCTGTTGCTCAACGGACCCAACTTTTGAAGCTGCTCGACCGCTTTCGGACGTCTTTCGACTACAAGCAACCCATTTTGGGCCGAACATCTGCAATCGTTCATCATATTGACACCGGCACCCATGCACCCCTGCGCCAGCGTCCACACCGGGTCTCTCACGCTGAACGCCGAGTTATTGACGACCAGGTGACCGATATGCTTAATCGTGGCGTCATACGGCCGTCCCAAAGCCCTTGGGCCTCCCCTGTGGTGCTCGTTAAAAAGAAGGATGGTAGCATCCGATTCTGTGTTGATTATAGGCGCCTTAACAAGATCACGCGAAAAGATGCTTATCCGCTCTCCAGAATCGACGACGCTCTCAACTGTTTGCAAGGGGCGGAATTCTTTTCATCGCTGGATCTTCGATCGAGTTACTGGCAGGTACCTATGGATAAAGCTGATCGCCCCAAAACTGCGTTCGTGACTCCCGACGGCTTGTACGAGTTTAACATGATACCGTTCGGCCTTTGCAACGCGCCTTCCACTTTCGAGCATCTTATTATTTTATTTATTTATTTATTTATTTATTTACAAATACTGCCATCTTCCACAGCAAGATATTGCAGGAGTGAATACAAACACAAGATAAAATACAACACATTAAGTCACACTAAATATCATTAAGTCACAATAAATACAACACAGATAAAGTATACACATTGAGTATACACACTGAAGTATACACATTGAATGGGCAGAACATCAGGAAAGTATACACAGCTGATCAGTGAAAACAGTTTGGCAATTGCTCAACGAATTCATCGTTTGACAGCTCGCGCAGGGAGCCCGGAAGACCATTCCAAGTATCAATAGTGTGGGGAAAAAAGGAAAACTTGAAGCAATCAATGGATGACTTCAAAGGAGCTATGTAAGGTGGTGACTTCTCCTTGTGATTCGAGAAGGGTTAGTAAAGGCAATGGGTGTATCGATAAATGTTTCCCCATGAGCGGTCTTATGCAACAGGACAAGACGGTCACAAGTGCGTCGGGGAGCCAAGCTTTTTAGCTGTAATTCATTAGAATATAATGTAGGTGAAAAATGGCGATCATAACGCTTACATATAAATCCTATGGGTTTTTTATGAATAGAATCAAGCATATTTATGTCATTGGCATGATGCGGTGCCCATACGACATACGCATACTCTAGGAGAGGCCTTATTAGAGATCTGTATGCTACTAGTTTACATTCCCTAGTTGCATCTCGAAGGTTTCTCTTTAAGTAACCCAGCTTTCTTAACGCCTTATTTGATATATTGAGAATGTGAGCATGCCATTTCAAGTCAGGGGTGAAAGTAACACCGAGGTATTTGAAAGTGTCTAACTTTCGAGCTTGTGGTTACAACTAAAATATGAAAACTTTAACGGATGCTTTTTATTTGAGAAAGTCATTGAGACTGTTTTTTTGAAGTTCAGTGGCATCGGCCATGCCTTACTCCACTCGCAAAAACGGACCAAAACTTTATTTAACTGCAACTGATCTTGAGTGCCAGTCACATCAGAATATATGACACAGTCATCGGCATAAAGTCTCAATTTCACAGAAGTCCCAGCAGTTACTTTAACGACGTCGTTTATATAGATGATGAAGAGTAATGGACCCAGTACCGATCCTTGTGGTACACCGGATGTAACACTGACCTGAGATGAGTGAGCACGAATAAATGCAACAAATTGTGTTCTTGAGCTCAGATAGTCCTGTATCCAGTCTGTAAGTTTAGTGTCATGAATTAGTTCCTTGATTTTAATGAGAATCTTATTATTACATACTGTATCAAAGGCTTTCCTATAGTCAATGAACATGGCATCAAGCTGTCCTCTGGCATTAAGTGCGGATGCAATATCGTGGGAGAATTCTAGTAATTGTGTCACCATCGAAAAACCAGAACGAAAACCATGTTGAGCATGTGAGAGAATATTATGTTCAGACAAGTACTCGATAATATATTTATAGATGATGTGTTCCAGTAGTTTACAGGACGTTGATATTAATCAAATTGGCCTATAGTTGCACACCGCCTGTTTATTGCAATCCTTATGTATGGGAACGACATTGGCGCACTTCCAGAGTAATGGGACAGTAGATGACTCAACAGACTTTGAAAAAATGACTGATAAACACCGAGAGGTCCATTCAGAATAACGTTTCAAAAACATATTAGGTATACCATCTGGCCCGGCGCTTTTCGTTGTATCAATTTTGAGTACAAGGTTACGAACGCCCGCAGTAGTAATTAGCATGCTTGGCAAAGGTGGTGGAGATGAGTTAGTAAAAAATGTGGGACTACGCCCATCATCACGTGTGAACACTGATTTAAAATAATCATTAAATGCTTCAGAAATGCTAAGAATATCAAAGCATGGTTTATCGGAAATAATAAATGAGGAAGGACAGCTCAGACTTGGGGGATTGATGGCTTTCCAAAATTTCGACGGCCTGTCTTTCATGAACGACGACAAAGTATTATTAAAATAGAAGCTTTTCGCACTTGACATAGCAGATTTTAAACTACTTTTCAGTTTAGGTAACACAGAGGATTTTATTGGATTGCCAGGTTTGGAATGTTTGAGAAGACGCCTGATACGGCGAATCAGATGTATAATGTCGCGAGTGTACCAGGGATGTTTGGGATTGCGTTTTATACACTTTGTTGGAATGTAATTAGCAATACAACGGCCAACAATTCCATTAAAGCGGTTCACTAGTACATCGACATGTTAATGACTGGCGCTGTTTAAAAACTCATCGAAAGAGGACGCAAGTATCTCGATTATGGAGTTATCATCAGCATGCTCGTAGTTCATAACAGTCTGGTGTAAAGGAAGGTTAGGTACCGTCGTTAAGTTAAAATCAACTACGACACCTTGTGATCCGACAGGCCTTCGACAATCTCACAATGATAGCCATATTCTTTGATATCCTCAATAATGAAAACAAGATCAAGAATTGCATTTTCGCGGGTTGCAGAAGAAACAATTTGCGTGAGGTCAAAAGAAGTAGTTAGGTCAATGAAATAGTCACAGGTGACCTTGTGTTGGCCATGTGCTGATAGAGTCTTCCAGTCTATGGCGGGGGTATTGAAGTCTCCAGTGATTAACATTTTGCAACCATTTAATTTTTGTTTGGCTATATAGTCCATGAGCTCAGAAAAAATACCAAAACCCGCATCAGGTGGACAATAGACAGCTGCAATAGCCAGCGTGAGACCACAAATCCTTATTTTACACCAAATAGATTCACAGTTGGTTACATCGGGAAGTACAGTAAATTCAATGTCTTTTTTCACAAAGAGCGCAACTCCACCACCACGACGGCCACATCTGTCTTTTCTCAGAACATTGTAACTTGGTGGTAAAATTTCTGAGTCCATGATATGTTCATTAAGCCAAGTTTCTGTTACGCATATTGCAGAAGGATGATAGCATGCAACGAAGTGATGAAAGTCTTGAATCTTGTTAAGAATGCTACGGGCATTAATATTTGCTAAAGAAAAGTTATCAGAGCGGAGTCAAGTTCCAGGAGGCTGAGAAGATTGCTTTTTGGCTTGAATGATAGAGTCGCCCGCTTCGCATAACACATAACGTGTTATCTATCAGCAAGGAATCATACTGCAGACGAGAGGTGGTGGCATTTTTTCTTTGGTTAGCTGAAAGTTTCCAACGGGCACTGCGTACCTTTCGAACGCGCTCTGAGAAGTCCTCGTTTACATATATTTGTGTTCCTTTCAGCTTTCTGGCATTCTTTGAAACAGCAAGTTTAGATCTGTAGTCCAAAAATTTAAATATAGCAGGGCGGGGCTTTCCCCCTCTGCGCGCTCCAAGTCTGTGCCATCGTTCGATGTCCGTACATTCAAGACCAAGTTTATCAGACATTAGGCTCGTGAACAAATCAAGCAGCTGCCCGGGAGACTCAGAATGGTGTTCAGGCAGTCCGTAGACAATAATATTATTTCTACGGGACCTGTTTTCAAGTTCGTCAGAACAGTTGTCTAACTTCGACACCAAGTTAGCAAGATGAGTTACCGTTTTTTTTGAAGTTGTTCAACACGTGGAATTGCTTCCTTGGCTGATAATACCGAGGCCTCAAGCCTATTTAGCCTTTCTTCGATGGAAGCGAACTTGGCTGTCCATGAAGAGAGCTCAGAACGAATTTTTTCTTGTCTCTCGAGCAGCTGCGACAGTTTTTCGTTTAACTTGTCAGGGCCAGGATTGCTCTCAACGTCGCCGGATAATAGCAACCAAATTCTACTGACAGAGAAGAACGATAATGCCGTCATAAGTGGGTCAGGCAGCAGCACTAGACATCGATCGTGATTCCTATAGCAAGGGAAGTCGTATTTTGGCCCTACCTGGAAGACAGTGCAGACAAGCTTGAACCAAGTGCACATTGTGCCGCCGCAAGACCCACTGAAGAGCGTAGCATTCGCTGTCGGCTTCATAGCAGGCCAGAAGTGGCCAGCTGGTGACGCTGAGGTAGCACACCATGCGCGGATGGGCTCCCAAGAGTCCAAGTCACGCAAATCAGGTGACTCAGTCCATAGATGATACGAATCCCGTATCAGACCATCCGATCCGGGGGGGACGAGCAGCTGCTTGAAGGGTGTCGATACACGATAATGCGCAGAAGCGGATTCCTGAAGACGACTGCTGGATTCGGTGCAAGCGGCAATCTGTAAGACAGTGCAGACAAGCTTGAACCAAGTGCGCATTGTGCCGTCGCAAGACCCACAAGATCGGGTTACTGGCAGGTACTTATGGATAAAGCTGATCGCCCCAAAACTGCGTTCGTGACTCTCGACGGATTGTACGAGTTTAACATGATACCGTTCGGCCTTTGCAACGCGCCTTCCACTTTCGAGCATCTTATTATTTTATTTTTATTTATTTATTTATTTATTTATTTATTTATTTACAAATACTGCCATCTTGCACAGCAAGATATTGCAGGAGTGAGTACAAACACAAAATAAAATACAACACATTAAGTGAGGAATAATGGCTGAATGAGGAATAATGGCTTAGTAGGTGCTTCCCAACTTCACAAAAATTGGTTTATGGCGTAGTGGGTACCTTTCTAGCGTACTTGTATTGTAGCCTCAAGGGAGCTTAACGGGCTCTAGAAACGCCGGTCTTCCAGCTTTCGCTGTGACCGTGCTGCGGTTTCAGCGCAGGCCTGGCGTTTTTTCTCGTCTCCTCGTCGCCGCGGACACGGACATCCCACCTTTGTCTTCTATTCTTGTGCCGATCTCCTGCGACTTTGCTCCCTTCTCTTCCGCCATGTTCACGCCATCAGCAGACTTTGCCTCTCGCAAGAACTTCATTCTTCCCTTTGCTCTTCTCACAATCGTCGACTCTTGCGCAACCATTTCTGTGACGAATCTGCTTTCGGTCCCAGCCACATTATTTCGCGGATAATGTATAGGCCGACTTGAGGACATTGATCTTGTTTGCGCCAGTCAAATGCCCGATCGCACGACAAGCCTCCAGGTCGACAGTGTCAATTCCGTTACCACGTCCGACGCATCCTCCCTGGACGTCTTCCTTCCATCAATTCATTCGGAACTTCCTGTTGCTCAACGGACCCAACTTTTGAAGCTACTAGACCGCTTTCGGACGTCTTTCGACTACAAGCAACCCACTTTGGGCCGAACATCTGCAATCGTTCATCATATTGACACCGGCACCCATGCACCCCTGCGCCAGCGTCCATACCGGGTCTCTCACGCTGAACGCCGAGTTATTGACGACCAGGTGACCGATATGCTTAATCGTGGCGTCATACGGCCGTCCCACAGCCCTTGGGCCTCCCCTGTGGTGCTCGTTAAAAAGAAGGATGGTAGCATCCGATTCTTTGTTGATTATAGGCGCCTTAACAAGATCACGCGAAAAGATGTTCATCCGCTCCCCAGAATCGACGACGCTCTCGACTGTTTGCAAGGTGCGGAGTTCTTTTCATCGCTGGATCTTCAATCGGGTTACTGGCAGGTACCTATGGATAAAGCTGATCGCCCCAAAACTGCGTTCGTGACTCCCGACGGCTTGTACGAGTTTAACATGATACCGTTCGGCATTTGCAACGCGCCTTCCACTTTCGAGCATCTTATGGACAACACACTTCGAGGTCTCAAGTGGCAGACGTGCCTTTGCTATCTGGACGACGTCGTCGTTTTTCAAAGGACTTCGATACCCATATTCTGCTGCTCGCAAGTGTCCTGGAATGCCTCACACATGCTGGGCTCCAACTGAATGTGAAAAAGTGCAATTTACCGCCTGGAAGCTCACCATCTTGGGGCATGTTGTCAGCAAGGACGGTGTTCTACTTGACCCTGCAAAGCTCCGCGCCGTCGCCGAGTTTCCGAAGCCGTCAACACAGAAAGAACTCCGGAGCTTCATAGGCCTATGCTCGTATTTTCGGCGATTCGTCCGTAATTTTCCATCCATAATGGCTCCTTTAACAAACCTACTTGCCGACAGCCAAGGTGTCACGGCATGGTCTTCTGCTTGCGACGACGCATTCGCAAAATTACGTCATTTACGTCAATATCGACCTTACGTATATGGCCGCCCATTTGATGTCGTGACTGATCACCACGCCCTCTGCTGCTTATCGCCACTGAAAGACCCATCTGGTCGTCTAGCTCGTTGGGCATTACGTCTCCAAGACTACGACATCCGTGTCGTCTACAGGTCAGGCCGCCGACATTCAGATGCCGACGCTCTTTCCAGCTCTCCTCTTCCCCATGAATACCGAACTGCGTCTGTTTCCAGCTACGATTCTGCGTCACTTACATACGCTGACATGCCATCTGAGCAGCGCCAGGACCCTTGGATAGTCTCTATCATAGAGCTCCTGTCTAGAGCCATCACCACCTACCGCCACTCGTTCGCTGCGACGCACAGCTCGACATTTCACCGTACGCGACGGGCTCCTGTACCGCCGCAACTACCTATCTGAGGGCCGCAAAGGGCTACTGGTGATTCCTCGCCAGCTACGGGCCGATATCTGCGCCTCCTTTCACGCGGAACCCCAGTGCGGCCACGCCGGTGTAATGAAAACGTATGCACGCCTCCGGTTGTGGTACTACTGGCGTGGAATGTACCGCTTTGTCCGACAATACGTACGCTCGTGCTCCAAGTGTCAACGCCGGAAGAGCCCAGCGCACACAGTCACTGGACCACTACAGCCGTTGCCTTGTCCCTCCCGGCCCTTTGATCGCATCGGCATAGACCTGTATGGCCCCATTCCCTAAACACCTGACGGGAACCGCTGGGTGATTGTCGCTATCGATCACCTGACACGCTATGCTGAAACTGCAGCGCTGCCAGAGGCCACATCACGTGAAGTCGGCTTATTCATTCTTCAAAAACTCGTTCTTCGCCACGGTGCACCTCGCGAGCTACTCAGCGACCGCGGTCATACGTTCCTCTCTGAAGTCTTGCAAGCCCTCCTTCGTGAATGCAACGTTGTGCATCCGCAACCATGCGCAAACCAACGGAATGACTGAGCGCTTTAACCGCACACTGGGTGACATGCTGTGCATGTACGTGTCCGCTGACCACACCAACTGGGACCGCATACTACCCTTTGTTACGTACGCCTACAATAGCGCCACTCAGTCTACGACATGATTCTCTCCATTCTTCCTTCTTTACGGCCCTGAACCTTCCTCGTTAATGGATACCATTCTTCTGTACCGGCAGGACGCTTCAGAATCCACAACTTTATCTGAAGTCGTCAATTATGCCGAGGAATGCAGGCAACTCGCGCGTTCTTTATCCGCCCAAGATCAAGCGCACCAGAAGGACCGTCACGACGTAAACCTGCCTTCTCCGTCATTTTCGCCCGGAACGTTGGTGTGGCTTCGCCTTCCCTCCTCTGCTCCTGGCCTTTCCACAAAGCTACTGCCTAAGTACGAAGGCCCCTACGGCGTCCTACGTCAAGCATCCCCAGTCAACTATATTATTGAGCCTGTTCAATCATCTACGGACCGCCGTCGTCGCGGCCGCGAGACTGTTCACGTCGATCGCCTGCGGCCGCACTATGACCCACCAGTTTTACCTGTTCCTTAGGTCGCCAGGATGGCTCCTTTTCCGCGGGGGAGTGATTTGTAACATGGTAGGGCGCAGACAAGAACTCCAGCGAAAGAAGAAGACGAAGACGGTTGTTGGTGCTCGCGCTTGCTCGGCTTGGACCGCTGATCGAATTGTCTAATGAACGCGTTACTGCCTGAACGTTAAACGCACACCATCAATATATATATATATATATGGGTACGTATTATGGGGGCGCTCAGCGGCTGTGAGCGCACAGAAGGCACCGACGATCGCATGTGCGCTCGTGTCACGCGGCAGCCGCTGGCAGCGGGCAGTTGCGGCCGAGGCTCGATGCTGTAAAGATGTATCTCTTTGGGTCTGAGCCTCATCTCTGAAAGGTTCAGGGCTAGATGCTGCCGCAAGACCCTACATCTGCTGCCCAACGTGGGGCAGGACCCCGCCCCGACATGTTCTGCCCGATAAACGTACGCCGGATCCCACCAGCTCCTGATTTCGGCCACCTGCACGGCGATATCGCCTTCGAGGAGCTATGGGCGCTGAAACGGGCGTTCCTGGACATGGCAGCCTACGGAGTCTACGACCTCGTCCTCTTACTTCACCCGGTCGACACCCTCATGCGCCTCTGCCTTTCCGGGAGAATGACCCCTGACGAACAGCGGCCTGCCATCATCGCCCTGGAGCACCTCGGTGCTTACCTCGGCGTCCCACTGCCCGCGCAGGCCATGGAGGCTGTGGCGCGCTCGTGCGGCCAGGTGGTGTGATGAGTGGAGTGCGCGTTTGAATTCTGCGCCTGTAAAGTGCGCGTGAAAAATTGGAGTGCGCGCGCGGAGGTGGGCAGAGTGCCGAATGGACGACGACGACGACGAATACCTTCATGGGGGCACCAGGCGCAAGGATTCGACGTACAAGTGGCCCAATCAGAAACCAACACGGATCAGTTCAGGGGCCAATTACTTGCTAACAGCGAGGTCCAGCAGTCTCCAATGAGGAGTGGACAAGTGTGCCCGAGGGCAGAAAAAGCCTGGCCTGAGAAGAGCCGGGGAGTTCGAAGGGAACCAGACAAGCGGAAGGTTGGCACCGGACCGGGCGCTGAAGACAGGCCGTCGGGTTTCGGACCCGAGCCTCCAGGACTTCAACGGGCCGGAGCCTCCTGCCGTCGCGTTCCCGAGCGAGGGCACCACAGCCATGGTACGCGAACTCCCGCCCAAGTCCTGCGGACTCCGGTGCCGGCAGGCAACATAGCAGCTGCAGTCGGGCTACGGGCCCGAGCTGTGCATCCACTTGCCTGGCCAGGTTGCCCCGGGCGTCTCATCGTGCCGGCCAGCAGCCAGCTAGCCCGCGTCAACTCTCCATGCCGGAGCCACCGCGTTCCCGTCGCGTGTGTGTCACCCAGCCCGAAGCCATTTGGTGAAAATGAACTCGTATTCTTCACCGCTTCGCTGCTCAGCCGCGTCAGAGCTAGACTGTCCAGTTTAGGTCTTTGAACTCGCATTTTGTTTGTTATTAAGAGTGGTTTAACGTGTGCAGTGATCTTTTTATTAGGTGTTTATGTATGGTTATTTCTGCTTCAACGTATAATTAAAAGTTGTGTGTGTTGTTTGTTAAACCAACGGCTTTGTCCTCAATAAAGCTCTCCTAAGCTCGGTCTTAGAGAGCTGTCGTAAACAGAAAAAGAACCTGCATCACAAATTGGCGTCCGCAGCGACAGGACAAAGCCGTTTGTATTCGACTTGATGTTTTAATGGCGTGAACCATGGTGAGCACGTGGGAATTATTGAAATTGGCCGAACGTATGGGTCTCGAAGGACCAGAGTTCAGAGCGTGGTATGAAGAGCGGATGGCGTGAGAGTGAGAGGAACGGGCTAGATAACGAAAGGCAAAGAAGGAGAAGCTCGAATCGGAGCTTAGGGCTAAAATGGAACAGCTTGAAGTGGAGAGGCGAGCACTTGAGCGGCGACTCGAAGTGGCGATGGATGGGAAGACGCACCTTGAGAGCCAGAGTTATGGGCCAGTGGTTGATGGTTGCTCTGATAGCCGTTTTTCACGGAGTGAGAGAGATCTCTGTAGGTTTAGCCTGGAACCTCGCCATAGCCTTTTGATAGAGCCAGTAGCTCACATAGAGGATGGCAGAGAGGTAGGCAGCAAAAAAAAGTAGGGATCTTGCTGACCTTGAAGAAGCGTAGGACAGCTTCGCAAGCATGGAACAAGGTAGTTCCATTGAGAGTAAGTCGTGCTTTGGTACCTCTGACAGGCCAAGCACATATCAGGAGGAGGTAGGATTGCCTCTCAACAGTTCCCATGAAGGAGAACTAAACGGTCGGCTGGGTGGTCACGGCGAGTGCCGTGAAGTAAGGTTTGAGGTGGTGGCCGCCGATCTTCGTGTACCACAGGAGATGGTAACAGGCGCCACGTACATGATCGAAGACCATGTG
The DNA here is from genome assembly GCF_013339695.2 of Rhipicephalus sanguineus. Lineage (NCBI taxonomy): Eukaryota > Metazoa > Arthropoda > Arachnida > Ixodida > Ixodidae > Rhipicephalus > Rhipicephalus sanguineus. Next base: position 129,619,077 of record NC_051184.2, on the reverse strand, counting down.
AACCACTCGATCTTAAAGAGAGAGTGTCCGCTTGATCTGATTTCTGCAGATGCGGTCTCTCCGAGAGAGCATGGGGAGAACGCAGAAGCACTTGTCCAAGCGGACAGTTTAGCGTCGGAGGTGATTTCCCCAGTATCTATTGATCTGGCCGAGCCGGATGAACAATTTGTAAGGGTCAGTGGGGCTGAAGTCAGCGCTTAATCTAAAGAAGGTGAGCTAGAAGGTGGCGGTCAACTGCCAGAGTGTAACGTTTTGTGCAGTGAGGAACATCATGCGTCTTCTGTGACATCCAGTTGTGCTGAAGGCACTTTTTTCCAAAATGTCGGATGCATGGACGGCATATAAGCCAAGACCAAGTGTTGGTTCACCGGAAGGGTTCACTCGAACGCTTCTGACGCGGTGCGCGTGGAGGCGACGCCGCCAGTTGGATTTCCATCTTCGTTCCGTTGAGGCTAGAAACTCCACTGCCCCGCAGGGGCGTCTGCGCAAGCAGGCGTTTGGTGTGTAGCGACACCACGGATCCGAGCTAACGGGGGGGTTTCGACCCCCTCCCATGCCTAGCCGTGCGTGGCTTCGCCGTGTCCGGGGAAAAGGGGATCCTGGGGGTTGAGCCGACGCCGGGTGATTGGACCTTTAAGGCCCCCCGGCAGAGGCAACACACCCCTTTGGCCCCGGCTTCACGTAGACGGCACCCCTGGGCTGACCCACCCAGGGGAAATCGGCGGTCACCTTTTCCTATCCCCCTCTCTGATCTTTCACTTTCCTATCTTCTTTCGTAGCTGTCCTGTCTCCTATTCCCTTCACTTACTTCGCAATTTTCATAGGTGGCTTGGGTTAACCTTGTGCAAGTAGCCAACCTTGGCCTATGCGCATTTGGTTATAGTAGCGATGTACGGCTGGCGTCTGCATGTTTTCAATTCCGTGAATCTTGTAGCGTCCCCATGTTGGGCTCCGTGGTGGGTGGCCGCCATTGCTGCTGAATCATTTTCCAATATTATGCATAGAGCATTCCCAATAATACGCGATCGTGCCGCTTCAAAGCGTGTACGCACCGAAGACCTGAACTTTCTAAGCCGACCAAAAGAAATATTCCCTACCTATCACGTAGTGCACTGTGAAAAGACTGACAAAACAGCTAGAACCGTGTCCCCATTTGTAGTATCCAGAACACTGACAGCTACCTTAGGTGCTGGTTATAAAGTTACAAAAATGGCCAGTGGCGACCTGCTTCTCCAACTTCATGACAAAATACAGTTTGATAAATTAAAGAACCTCGTAACTTTAGGCGAAATCCCCATCACTGTCACACCCCATCGATCAATGAATTCCGCACGTGGAGTCGTGTCAGATACAGACCTCCTTGATCTTACTGAGACGGAACTCCTAGAAGGCTGGAAAGATCAGCACGTGACCAATGTGAAACGAATTATAATCAGGAGAAATAACCAAGAAATTCCCACTAAACACTTAATACTGACCTTTCTACAAGTGAACTGCCACAGAGCATTGAAACCGGGTACACAAAAACAGCTATTAGACCATACATCCCGAACCCCCGCAGATGCTTCCAAAGTCAGATATTTGGCCACGGCTCTCAGAGCTGCCGTGGTCGACCTACCTGTGCGAAATGTGGTGTCCAAGGCCATGCCTCGGACACCTGTAATGAAACACCACACTGTGTGAACTGCGACGGCGACCACGCTGCGTATTCACGTGCCTGCCCAAACTGGAAAAAGGAAAAAGACATAATTTCATTGAAGGTTCGAGAAAACATCTCATTCAAGGAAGCACGCAGAAGGTGCTCGGCCTTTCACGGCCAAACCTATGCTGATGCGGCGCGTCAGGGGGCAGCGTCGCATCGGCCACCGCCACTGTCCCGGCCCACGCAAAGTGAGCCACCGACCGTGGCGGCTGCCCCCATGGTGGCAGCAGTCAAGACTGCTCCACCTACCAAGCCACTGATCCAGGCGACTCCAGGGTCGTCGGGTCTTACGACCACGCCTCGCCAGGCGAGGTCGGGAAAACAAACCAGCAGCTCGCGTACGCGGGCGTCCAGTGCCTCACACGAGGCAATGGACACAACTTCGGTACCCCTGGTACCGAAAGAGAGGCGTAGCTCCTTGGAGCGCGCCAAGAAAACAAAAAAGCCGATAACAGCGCCCGCCGACGGCTCTGTTACTTAAGTTCCAACTTTCCGTTTGAAAAACAGCTACTTCCTTTTCGTACACACAGCACTACTTCACTTCCAATATGGAAACACAAATCATACAATGGAACGTCAGAGGACTCCTTAGAAATCTCGACGATGTCCAAGAACTATTACACAAACACTCACCAAAAGTGCTGTGTGTACAAGAAACACACCTAAAATCGAAACACACCAACTTCCTACGTAGTTACATTATTTTCCGAAAGGACCGGAACGATGCCACGGCGTCATCCGGTGGTGTAGCCGTTGTAGTTAATCAAGGAATAGCATGTACACACTTACCACTCCAAACGTCCCTCGAGGCAGTGGCTGTTCGAGCGGTTCTTTTGAACAAACTCGTCACCATTTGCTCGCTCTACATACCACCACACTACCAACTGCAAAAACATGAATTTCAGTCTTTAATAAATGAACTCCCAGAACCTTACCTGGTCCTTGGGGATTTTAATGCACATAGCAGTCTATGGGGCGACTCTCGCTGCGATGCACGAGGTCGTCTGATTGAACAGTTCCTCTTCTCTTCCGGTGCGTGTCTGTTGAATCTGAAAGAGCCAACATATTGTAACGATGGTATGGATTTATTTACAGGCTGAGAGTAATGAGAGATGTTTGGTGCAGCGCAAGGGACAGGACGGTCAGCCCCACAACGGCTCGCTCCTCGTGCGCCCTTCTCCTTCCTCTTCTTCTTGGCTCCAGCGAACTCATGCAGCGTGACAATTTCCCCGGGCGGAGACGAAGCTCTCCGAGCGAGTTACGTAGCCCGATGGTGGTAATGCTTTAGGCGGGTAACATGTACTGCTTGGGTTCTACGTGACCGCCGGTTGTCAGAGGACACTTTGGCGATGACGAACGTGACGTCACTCAAACGTCTCAATATGACGTATGGTCCGGTATACCTGGACAAAAACTTCGTGCACAATCCTTTTTTCCGCACAGGCGTCCAGAGCAAAACAAAGTCTCCACGAGCAAATGTGACAGGCGTGTGTCGAGCGTCATAACGAGTTTTGGCTCGATCTTGTGACAAAATAGTCCTGAGGCGTGCCAGTCGACGAGCTTCTTCAGCACGACATAAAGTCCGGGCTACTGAGAAGTCTTCATGCGGAGACCAGGGAAGTATCGTGTCGATAAAGCTTTGGGGATGGCGAGCGTAGAGCAAGAAGAAAGGCGCATACCCGGTGACTTCGTGCTTCGCCGTGTTGTATGCGTACGTAACAAATGGCAAAACAGAGTCCCAATTTTTGTGGTCATTGGACACATACATGGCAAGCATGTTGGTCAAGGTGCGATTCGTGCGCTCAGTCAGGCCGTTTGTTTGAGGGTGGTAAGGCGACGAATGCCGATAGTCAGATCCACAAAGGCGTAATAGTTCTTCAACAACATCCGCTGTAAACTGTCGTCCTCGGTCACTAATCACAACACGCGGAGCACCGTGGCGAAGAATGACAGAGTGCAGCAGGAAGAATGAGACGTCAGCTGCTGTAGCGGAAGTGAGCGCCGCCGTCTCAGTATATCGCGTCAGGTAGTCCACACACACTATAATCCATCGACACCCAGCAGATGACTTAGGGAAGGGGCCAAGCAAATCGACGCCGACCTTTTCAAAGGGAAGGGTTGGTGGCTTAACTGGCTGCAAGGCACCCGCCTGAGGCGTTGTTGGTTGTTTGTGACGTTGGCAAATAGCACAGCTGGCAACGTACTGTTTTGTTGTCTTCCAGAGCTTGGGCCAGTAGAAACGCTGACGCACACGGTGCAGCGTCCGAGCGAAGCCTAGGTGACCTGATGTAATGTCATCGTGCATGGCGCGAAGGATCTCGGGTCTAAGATTCTGGGGCACGACGAGGAGGAGTGGAGCACCTTCAGCGGAATAGTTCTTCTTGTACAATAAACCTGCGGATATGGTGAAAGGTGAACTCCGTGCTGCTGACCGAGCGGCATCAAGAAGAATCCTTACGGAAGGGTCTTGCTCCTGTTCACGCTTGAAGGCGGCGGCATCGGGAAACTCCGTGGATATTCCGAAAAGATATTCGTCCAAGTCATCCTCCCCATCTCGGGTGCTTGCTGACGGAAGTCGAGATAAACAGTCAGCGTCGGTGTGACAGCGACCACTCTTGTATGTTACGGAAAAGTCGTATTCTTGCAGCCGTAATGACCAGCGAGCTAACCGGCTGGTGGGGTCGCGTAGTCCAACCAACCAGCAAAGTGAATGGTGGTCGGTGACTATCCTGAAGGGACGGCCGTAAAGGTATGGTCGAAACTTCTGAATGGCGAACACTACCGCGAGGCATTCCATTTCGGTGACGGTATAGTTCCGTTCTGCCTTTGTGAGTGTACGGCTTGCATAGGCGATGACTTGTTGGCGTCCGCTATGTATCTGTACAAGTACCGCTCCAATGCCCACACCACTAGCATCGGTGTGAAGCTCAGTTGGTGCCTCAGGATCAAAATGGCGTAAAATTGGAGCAGAGGTAAGTAAAAACTTTAGCTCACTGAACGCAGACTGGCACTCAGCAGTCCATGCGAAGGGTGTGTCCTTGTGAAGCAGAGACGTGAGTGGATGAGCTAGACGTGCAAAGTCCTTGATGAAACGTCGGAAATACGAGCACAGCCCAAGGAAGCTGCGGAGGTCTTTCACTGTCTTCGGTTGCTCGAAGTCTCGGACGGCGGCAAGCTTCTGAGGGTCGGGACGGATACCTTCCTTGTCGACAAGAAAACCAAGGACAAGCGTTTCACGCTCACCAAAGTGACACTTTTTCGAGTTAAGGATCAGTCCCGCACGGCGGATGCAGTCGAGAATAACTTCAAGCCGTTGGTTGTGCTCGTAGAATGTCTTGCCGTAAATGACCACGTCGTCAAGGTAGCACATGCATATTTCCCATCGGAAGGCCGCGAAGGATCGTGTCCATGAATCGCTCGAAGGTTGCCGGAGCATTACACAAGCCAAAGGGCATTACATTAAACTCAAAGAGCCCATCCGGCGTAATGAAAGCGGTCTTCTCTTTGTCTTGTGGGTTCATAGGTATTTGCCAGTAGCCTGAGCGCAAGTCGACAGATGAAAAGTATGAAGCGGAATGTAGGCAGTCTATGGCATCGTCTATTCGTGGGAGCGGATAGACATCCTTTTTCGTTACTGCGTTTAGGCGTCTATAGTCGACGCAGAATCGCCACGAATCATCCTTTTTCTTGACCAGTATAACGGGAGCTGCCCAAGGACTACAGGACTCTTGGATGACACCTTTCTGTAGCATCTCCTTAACTTGGTCATCGATCACCTTCCTCTCGGTGGGAGAGACGCGGTACGGCTTCTGTCGAATGGGGGCTGCGGCCCCAGTATTGATGCAGTGGTGCACGCGGGACTGCGGTGGTGAATGCAGACGCTCAGGTTGTGCAAAGTCAAAGACTGAGGCATAGCGCACAAGAAGCTCGTGGAGCGTGCGTTGGTCGGACGAGGGGAGCGACTTGTTGATCATGCCGTTGAACTTTGACGAGTGGTCAGAGAGTGGGGAAGTTTTAGTTTTGTCGGTAGTGACAGCAACTGCACGAATGCCCACAGCGGTATCTTCTTCAAAGTACGCTAACTTCAACCCAGCAGGTAAAATAACGGACTCGGAGGACACGTTCACCGTCCACACGTGAGTAGAACCGCCTACGAGTTGGACAAGTGAGCGAGGGACTATAAGGCTTTTCTTTATCGTGTTAGAGTAGTCCGGCTCAATCAGTCCACAGGACAAACCTTCACGCGGGCGAGATGAAGTAACTGGAACAAACTTTGCTGTTCGCGCAGGCAAAAGCACATCACTGGACACGGAAAATACCTCAACTCGATCAGATGGCATTTCGTCACAAGCATGTGGTAGTAGATCAGTTCGCAGGGAAATTTCACCAGCTCTGCAGTCTAATGTCGCTCCACAGTCTCGCAAAAAGTCGATTCCAAGAATCACGTCATGAGTAGCGCGTGCTAGCACGGTGAATTCAGTTCGAAACTCTTGTTCACCCACGGTAATCAAAACTGAACATACTCCAACAGGTCGCAACAGTTCGCCGCCAACTCCACGAAATGTGGACTTCCCGTCCCAGGCAAACATCACTTTTTGTCCTAGGCGATTCTTGAAAGAAAGGGACATCACAGACACGGAAGCACCAGTATCTACTAAGGCAACAGTACTAACACCCTCAATACAAACACACACTTTGTTCTTTGACATGACGACAGGCGGAGGAATTTGCGAAGATGACCGTCCTGCGACCTCACCTCCATCGGTCGCACCAGCTAGTTTCCCAGCTGGGGTGGTGTAGGCGGGCGGCGCGGTGATGGCGATCGACGCGTCCGGGTTGGTGGCGGAGTCAGGCTGCGGTCAGACACCGGAGACGAATTCCTGGGCATGTATTCCCGCGGTGGCAGACGAAAAGGGGTAGCCGGGGCAGATGGTTGCCAGGGTGCGGCGTCTTGCATGCGAAGCGGATACGCACGATCTCTTGCAGTGCGTTGCGGACGACGTCTGCAGTACCTCGAGATGTGTCCCTGAACACCGCAATTGAAGCAGACAGGTGGGTTGCGGTGGTTCTCGTTGTTGTAGGAGACAGGTCTCCTGGGCATTACGTAGTCGGAAGACACTCGCCGAGGCGGCACGTCCTGTCGACGCGTAAAAGTCGTCACTTGAGGCTGTGTCATGGTGCTCTCCATATGGACGTCATCGCGGTTGGTGTATGCAGGTCGTGACCAGGAGACCGGTACTTCCGGATAGCGCTCATCCAATGCACACTGGTGACACACGCGGTTGGCATCTCCACCTTGAAAGTCAGCTAGTTCGTCTCTGACAACACGCCGTATCATAGCGGCGAGGTCGTCAGAGGAAGAGATGTCAACACTTGCTACATTCGTGACGTTGTCCAGTCGGGCGAACTTCGGAAGTACCCGCCGTGTTTTGAGAGCTTCAAAGGCACGGCAGTGACGCCTCAAGTCGGATGGCGTCGCGACATCTTCCTTAGAGATAAGAAAATTATAAACATCTTCGGCAATTCCCTTGAGCAAATGTCCCACCTTGTCCTCATCCGACATGTTTGGATTCACTATACCACATAGCTTCAGGATCTCTTCTATGTAGGTCGTGCACGTCTCTCCAGGTAGCTGTGCTCGCCGGGAAAGTGTCTGCTCGGCCTTTTTCTTTTTGGAGAGCGAATCACCGAAGCACTTCTTTATCTCGTCTACGAAGGTCTCCCAAGTTGTCAGCACATCCTCATTGTTGTCAAACCACAGAAGTGCAGTTCCGGCAAGGTACAGGACAACATGCGAGAGTTGTGCCGAGGCGCTCCATTCATTAAGGCGGCTCACCCTCTTATAGTGCCGCAACCAGTCGTCGACGTCCTCATCTTCTTTTCCCGAGAATGTGCGCGGCTCCCGATAAGGGGTGCAGCCCGCCTGTCTTGGGCGAGCAGTCTCTTGTGCGGTTCTTTCATGGCCATCATCACGTCTGTCCGCGTCATTCATGGTAACGTCTCCCTGTGGTAGCCCGGCCAACCGTTTACTGCGTCGAGGGGGCGGTAGAGCTCGGTCGTCCAGTGTTACGTACCCAGCACGTCCACCAAAACTGTAACGATGGTATGGATTTATTTACAGGCTGAGAGTAATGAGAGATGTTTGGTGCAGCGCAAGGGACAGGACGGTCAGCCCCACAACGGCTCGCTCCTCGTGCGCCCTTCTCCTTCCTCTTCTTCTTGGCTCCAGCGAACTCATGCAGCGTGACAATATTATAACCTCGCTAACAATACCTACTCGTCCATAGATCTCACCATTACATCTCCATCACTTCTACCTTTATTCAAATGGAAAGTCGGTAATAATCCTTATGGAAGCAACCACTTTCCAATAGTTCTGAGTGCACCGATAACGTATGAATGCCCCCCACAGTTTCCGAAATGGAACATTGAAAAAGCCGATTGTGAAAAGTTTCGCAAAGCTTCTAGCTTAAGTTGGACTGATATGTGTGGTTTAAACATAGATGGAGCCGTAGAGTACTTCACAGCTTTTCTCACGGATGCTGCAACTAAGTGCATCCCACAAACAACTGGATTGCCCGGGAAACGACGTGTCCCGTGGTGGAACACTGAGTGTCAAAATGCACGCAAAAAACAAAACAAAGCATGGAGGTTGCTTAGCGACTCCCCGACAGCCGAGAATCTCGACAGTTTTAAAAACATAAAGTCTCAAGGCAGGAGAACGCGCCGACAGGCAAGAAGGGAAAGTTGGCAGAAATTTCTATCGGGCATTAATTCATACACACAGGAGGCCAAAGTGTGGAACATGGTTAGCAGGGTAGCAGGTCGACAAGCACATTCACTTCCTCTAGTAAACACAGAAGGCGACAGCTTGGAAGACCAGGCGAACTTCCTAGGCGCACACTTCGAAGAGGTGTCGAGCTCGTCGCACTACTCTGAAACTTTCCAACGATACAAAACACGAATCGAAAAACAGAAACTAGAGCGCAAATCCACAAAACACGAAGCATACAATGAACCTTTCTGCATAGCTGAGCTACAAGCATTGCTTAATTGCTGCAATAATTCCGCCCCAGGCTCCGACCGTGTTGTATATGAAATGCTGAAACACTTGTCATCTGAAACTCAAAAAGCCCTCCTTTCACTTTATAATGCTGTTTGGTTTTCCGGCGAGATCCCATCGGCCTGGAAAGAAGCCATTATCATTCCGATTCTAAAACAGGGCAAGGACCCATCCTCCGTTGCGAGCTACAGGCCCATTGCACTGACAAGCTGCCTCTGTAAACTCTTTGAAAAAATGATAAACCGCCGACTTATACATTTCCTCGAAGCAAACAAATCACTTGACCCATACCAGTGCGGTTTTCGAGAGGGTAGATCTACCTCTGACCACCTTATCCGTATCGAGGCACAAATTCGCGACGCTTTTGTCCACAAGCAATTTTTTCTTTCGGTGTTCCTCGATATGGAGAAGGCTTACGACACCACATGGCGCTTTGGAATATTAAGAGACCTGTCCCACTTAGGTGTACGTGGAAGAATGTTGCATATAATAGAAAGTTACTTGTCCAATCGAACATTCCGTGTTCGAGTGGGCAATGTACTCTCCCGAACATTTGTCCAAGAAACGGGAGTTCCGCAAGGTGGGGTACTGAGTTGTACACTTTTTATTGTCAAAATGAATTCCTTGCGCCTGTCAATCCCGCGTAACATATTTTATTCTACATATGTCGACGACGTGCAGATCGGTTATAAATCTTGCAACCTTTCAATGTGCGAGCGGCAGGTGCAACTTGGTTTGAACAAGGTAACCAAATGGGCAGAGGAGAACGGGTTCAACCTCAACCCGCAAAAAAGCACTTGTGTATTATTCTCAAGAAAGAGAGGCGTCCATCCGGATCCGGACATTGAGCTGCACGGTCAGCGGCTACTTGTGAAAACGGAGCACAAATTCCTAGGCGTAATCCTAGACACGAAACTTACCTTCATACCACACATAAAGTATATTAAGAACAAATGCATAAAAACTATGAATATTCTGAAAGTATTGTCACGCACTACGTGGGGTAGTGACAAGAAGTGCCTGTTGAATGTCTATAAAAGCCTCATACGCACACGTCTAGATTATGGAGCGGTAATTTATCAGTCTGCGACACCGAGCGCGTTGAAGATGCTTGACCCTGTCCACCACTCGGGCATTCGTCTTTCTACGGGTGCTTTTCGCACCAGCCCCGTGGAAAGCCTCTACGTCGAAGCAAACGAGTGGTCGCTCCACCTGCAGCGATCTTACATGTCTTTTTTATATTACCTCAAAGTGAGCGCAGACAAGGAACACCCATCACACCCCACAATTAATGATTTATCTAGTTCTGCCCTTTTTGACCACCGTCCTTCGGTAAGACAGCCCTACTCACTTCGCATGAGGGGCTTAGCCGAGGAAATGGGTGTGCCACTTTTCGAACACTCTCTAATGGCTCCCGCTGCACAACTACCGCCGTGGCGGTGGCAGCTCATAGATTGCGATGTATCTTTCGTGGAAGTAACGAAACACGCGCCTATTGCACATATCCGTACATACTTCCTCGAACTACAGCACAAATACACTTGTCCAGAATTCTTTACAGACGCCTCAAAGTCCAATACCTCTGTGTCTTACGCAGCCGTTGGTCCATCCTTTTCCGATTCCGGTATTCTGCACCCTAATTCATGTATCTTCACAGCAGAAGCTTACGCGATACTTGCGGCCGTTAAACACATTAAACAATTAAAACTACAAAAGGCAGTTATATACACAGACTCCCTAAGCGTGGTCAACGCATTAAAAACTTTGCAAAAACACAAAAACCCTGTACTTGTCTCGCTATACACTCTTTTATGCACGATATACACACTCGAGCAACATGTCGTAGTGTGCTGGGTGCCAGGGCACCGCGAGACTCAAGGCAACGTGTTGGCAGACCAGCTAGCAGCATCCGCCCACGATAACAGTCCCAATACATTCATAGCTATTCCCACACTAGACCTAAAACCCTTCCTCAAAAGAAAGCTCAGGGCCTTTTGGCAGGGCACATGGGACATTCAGACACAAAATAAACTACACATTGTCAAACCGCATCTGGGAAATTGGCCGCCAGTATCGAAGTCACGCCACACGGAAGTTACACTCTGCAGACTTAGAATCGGTCACACATAGTACACACACACACCTTCTGTCTGGTGGAGATCCACCTTTGTGTGCACGATGTGGTGAAGCACTAACCGTGCTTCACATTTTAATACAGTGTAAAGAATTAGACACACTTAGGAAAAAACGCTTTCCACTGCCCTACCAACAACAAATTCCATTACACCCATCAATGTTCATCGGTAGGGAACCGGTTTTTAAACACCAATCACTACTCACGTTTTTAGAAGAAGTTCGTAACTTTCACGTTATCTACCCAGGCATTCCGTAGCGTGGCCTCCTAACAGAGGCTGCTGCTGCGGTAGTCACACTTAAAGAAGCACCGGCCTCACAGCCCTTGGTCTCAAGGGCGTTGACGAGGCATTCGTGCTCATGCCATATACCCGTAGTTTCATTACGCTATTAATTCTCTCGCTATTCATTCCCACTACCCATACATTTCACGTCACGCTCATGATTTTAATACATATATGTTTTACCCGCCTTTTCGCGAGGAATTTTAAGGCCCTTTTACAGCCGCTTACCATAATCATTGTTCATATTCGTTACTATGACCTGGCGCTCTTTGGCCATCAAGTGGCCCTTGCGCCAATAAACATCACATATCATCACCAGAAACTCCACTGAGCGTCCGTGTGGTCGCATGCAGAGGTACAGACGCGCGTTCCAACGAACAAGCTTCACAGTGTCTTTACCACGGTTGTTTCTTAAGCGTCGGAATGATGCCACACGTCTGGTTTGGGACGCCATAACGACCACTCGCTGTTTCGGGTTCCTGACTTTGGATAACGGATTGATATGTTTTGTAAATATCCGAGTTTGTTGTGAACGTTCTCTTGACTTTGGATGGAAGGTGATGTACAGATAGTGATGTCGGATGTGAGGTAAGGTGAATAGCTTATGGGGCAGCTGTTTCAGGGTATAGGAAAAGCTGGCTTGGATTAAACGAGCGTATTGTTGGGAATGGTCATGGTGCATTAGGGGTGTTTGTTTGGTCTGAATAGCGGAACCGTGTAATGACCGGTCTGCTGTACTGAACAGACTAATATTGTGTCAGTGTTTGATGAAGAGTTTTATTGTTTAGTTTCTGTTCGTATTACCAGTGCAAGGTCAGGTCGTTACAGTAACAGATCATTAATCTGTTACTATGATAGCACAGTTATATGTGTTGTGAGTGCTATTGTTGTGTGCTCTCTATCACTTATATGTTCCGCGCACTGAGCGGCAGTTTTTCGAAGCGAAAAACTTTTCGAAAAAGGGGCCTATGTTATGAGTGGAGTGCGCGTTTGAATTGTGCGCCTGTGGAAAGTGCGCGTGATAAAGAGAGACGACAATTGGAGTGCGCGCGCGGAGGTGGGCAGAGTGCCGAATGGACGACGACGAATACCTTCATGAGGGCACGAGGCGCAAGGATTCGACGTACAAGTGGCCCAATCCAGAAACCAACACGGATCAGGTCATGGGCCAATTACTTGCTAACACCGAGGTCCAGCAGTCTCCAATGAGGAGTGGACAAGTGTGCCCGAGGGCAGAAAAAGCCTGGCCTGAGAAGAGCCGGGGAGTTCGAAGGGAACCAGACAAGCGGAAGGTTGGCACCGGACCGGGCGCTGAAGACAGGCCGTCGGGTTTCGGACCCGAGCCTCCAAGACTTCAACGGGCCGGAGCCTCCTGCCGTCTCGTTCCCGAGCGTGGGCACCACAGCCATGGTACGCGAACTCCCGCCCAAGGCCTGCGGACTCCGGTGCCGGCAGGCAACATAGCAGCTGCAGTCGGGCTACGGGCCCGAGCTGTGCATCCACTTGCCTGGCCAGGTTGCCCCTGGCGTCTCATCGTGCCGGCCAGCAGCCAGCTAGCCCGCGTCAACTCTCCATGCCGGAGCCACCGCGTTCCCGTCGCGTGTGAGTCACCCAGCCCGAAGCCATTTGGTGAGAATGAACTCGTATTCTTCACCGCTCCGCTGCTCAGCCGCGTCAGAACTAGACTGTCCAGTTTAGGTCTTTGAACTCGCATTTTGTTTGTTATTAAGAGTGGTTTAACGTGTGCAGTGATCTTTTTATTAGGTGTTTACTTATGTATGGTTATTTCTGCTTCAGCGTATAATTAAAAGTTGTGTGTGCTGTTTGTTAAACCAACGGCTTTGTCCTCAATAAAGCTCTCCTAAGCTCGGTCTTAGAGAGCTGTCGTCGAAGACGGCGACGATGCGTGCGCTGACGAGGTCGGCGTCGAGGCTCATGTGGGCTCGTGCGGCGGGCCGGTACCGCGGGACTACCAGCGATGCGGTGGCGACGCATCGTCCGCCAGCGAAGGTGCAGCGTCCAGGAACACTGAAGCAAACACGGAGTTGGACGACGTGATTTCTGGAGACATGGCCGACGACTGCGACGACCTTGAAGCAGAGGTCTGAATGTCCCGGGATGACGACAATGTTGCGGCCATGAAGAAAAGGAAGAAGGCGAGAAATAAGAGGAGGAACAGGAAGCACAGGGACACGAGACTAACACCAGACGAATCGGCGTCCGGCACCGAGGTGGTCCGCGCGCGTGGCCTTGAGAGGGACAAGGTTGCCCTTGAAGCTGAGGTAGATCGTCTCGAGCAGGACACATCGCAGCCTGCTACCCGCATCAGCCAGCTGGAACGTGAGTTGGCAAACTTGACTGATGCACATGATTGTCTCAAGCACGAGCACGGCGTCTACAAAGCCAAGGCAACCACCCTGATTACTGAAAAGGACCGCCACATTTCTGACCTGAAGGTCAAGGTCCGTAATCTGGAGAAACAGCTCGAACAGCAGCTGGATGAGTCGCGGCAACAATTCTTCGAGGCCCAGACATCCTGGAGTGACAAACTCCACATCCTTGAAGCTCAGATCTTCAACATGAACCGAAAGATGGCCGAGGACTCGCTGGAGTACAGTCGCACGGAGAGGCTGCTTGCAGATGCTCAGCAGCGCGTCAAGGATCAGCAGCAGCAGTGTGCCAAGTTCCAGGAGCAATTGCTGGAGCGGGACACTCAACGGGCAAACATGCGGCGCAGCCACGAAGAGCTCCAGCGGCAACGTGCATTCCAGGACTCCCAGCTGGACGAGCTACGGATGCAAGCAGCTGTTTTCCATGCGCAGCTTGCCCAGGCCCAACAGGACCGCGACCGAGAGGCCAGTCAAGCGTAGACATTAATTTTGAAACTGAACCGGAAGGAGGAAAAGTGCAAGAAGAACCAGGAGCAGATCCAGGGGCTCGAGGAGGGGAAGAAGACTTTGTTGGCAAAGGTCTCCGAGCTCGAGAAGCAGCTCAATCTGGCGTTGCACTCTGAGACAATGCTCAAGCACGGTCTGAAGAGGAATGAGGCTGAGCTAGAGACTACGCAGCAAGAGCTTGCAAAGCAGAACCAGGTGCTGGCCTCGGCTGAGATCGGGAACAAGCGGCTGATGGAGGAGCTTGAGGCAAGACAGCAGCAAGCGGATAAACAATCCAGGCTGGAAGAGGTGACGCAACGGCAGGAATCCCTGGAGAGTGTGGCAGGACAGGTGGACCCATTCGAGGCGGAACCTGCCGCCCACGTGAGCAACCGCACCAGCGTGTCTGACCTGCAGCGCAACATCTGCGAGGGACACGTGAGCGCCGGAGGCATATGCAGTCGGATCTTCGTTGGGGACGTCACGCTTGCGTGGCTGCCGAGGTCACCTGCGTTCAATGACTCCTACCTAGAGGAGTGGCCGCCACCCGCACATGAATGGTGTGGTGGGCAACAACGGCAACAACGGCAACGACATACGACAACGGCTTATGACTCGATAGAACCGGTGCTGCACCAGGATCATCGGCATTCTGTCGTGCTCTCGACCGTGGTCATCCTGACGACCGTGGTCGTCAACCTGAGCGAGTCCGGTACGCCTCCGTCTTCGGGCGGCGGGAGTTGCCTTCACTGCGTGCGTCAGAAGTTCCCGCGTCCGGCATCCCATGATGTCCCACAGAGAGCTGTGGACGGACAACGCCAGCATGTGGTCGTGTGTGCCACGCGCAGTCCGCCATGGCCACGGATAGCCAGGGCACTTTCGCGGGCTACCCTTGTGGAGTTGCCCGCGTACTTCTCGCTCACTTTTTTCCGAGGGGAGGGGGCAGTATGGGGGCGCTCAGCGGCTGTGAGCGCACAGAAGGCACGGACGATCGCACGTGCGCTCGTGTCACGCGGCAGCCGCTGGCAGCGGGCAGTTGCGGCCGAGGCTCGATGCAGTAAAGATGTATCTCTTTGGGTCTTAGCCTTATCTCTGAAGGGCTCAGGGCTAGATGCAGCCGCAAAACCCAACAATATATATTATATATATATATATATATATATATATATATATATATATATATATATATATATATATATATATATATATATATATATATATATATATATATATATATATAGGCAAAAGCTGTTTGCGTTTGCGAAAACACTGCATTCGCCATTTAAGCTTTAAGTTGACAAACTACGAATCGGCTTCGCGACATACGTATATGATGGTATCGCTGGCTCTGTCGTCGAGTTAAAAAGATAGCTACGCCAAAACACGTGTGCTGGTTCTCTAACAACAAAGCGAGATCGCAACTTACAGTCATTATCAGTGTCATTTGCAAACACGCGAAGCCTCATGTCAAAGGTTGATCTCAATTCAAGCTATCTTGGCGATGCTGACTCAGACGTTATCGCCTTCACCGAGACATGGCTGTCTCCCGCAGTATATGACACCGAAATCAGTGCTCTTACAAGTGTCTATTATACTTATAGGTATGATCGCACTTGCAAAAGGGGACGTGGTGTGTTATTGGGCGTCAAAAAATGTATTCCATCATTCCTTGTGAACACAAGCTCCTACATCGAAACTGTCTGGGTTGCCTGCAAGGTATTCTCAGTCAATATACTCGTCGGCTGCTGTTACCGTCCGCCAGATTCAAACAGCTCTTTTAACGACCAATTGCGCATTAGCCTAGAGAAAGCATCTGAGGTATTCCCCTCAAACATTACTTATTTTTTTGGCGACTTCAACTTTCCGTCAGTTGACTGGGAAAGACTTCCTTCGTCATATAACGTGTCAACTGAATTCATTATTTTAACTCTGGACTACAACATCTCCCAAACTGTATCCCAGGCAACCCGTGGTTCAAACATACTGGACCTTATTCTTACAAGTCATCCTGAAACATTAGTACACATAAAACATGTAGATGGTTTCAGCGATCATAGTTTGCTTCAAGTCATTTTAAATATACCTTCTCCTGTTACTGATATGTCGTGGAAACTTATTCGTAATTACAATAAAGGTAATTACGTCGTAATAAATACTGAACTGGATAGCTTTTGGGAGCATGAAATGCTGCCATCTTTTCAAAGTAGGTCAGTTGAAGAAAATTGGCCGATGTTTAGGGAAAAGTTGTCCACGCTAATAGATATATACATTCATCGCATTAAGATCAGTAACTGTATATCTAATCCTTGGTTCACTGAAACCCTTAGCCGTATGAAAAATAGAAAGAAGCGGATGTATAAGCACGCTAAACGCGTAGGAACACCATCATCATGGACTGATTACAAGGCCTACCTTAAATCATACTGCTCTGCTGTGCTCACAGCAAAGGATAAATACTTTTCAAATGATCTGCCACAATTACTCAAGAACAATCCAGCAAAGTTTTGGATAACATAGAGTGCAAGTCAAAGAAGTACAGAAATCGTCTTGCAATGACAACGCAGTTGCTCTTTGTGAGAGAGAGTGTTCTGCGGCTTTCAATTCCTTTTTCACGTCCGTATTTGCAAGTGAGGATAGCTCAGCGGTACCACTTGTACCTGATTTCGATTATAATTACGTGGCACCAATAGACATTAAGATCGAGGGCATTGGTTCACTAATAAAAAATCCTAAATTATCTTCATCGTGTGGGATTGATGGAATACATTATAGGGTACTATAAACACCATATCTCTATCAAGCATCATATTGTTTAACGTCTTCAGGCAGTCCTTCTCGTCCGGTGTCCTTCCCTCTGAATGGAAAATAGCAAAGGTAGTGCCTATTTACAAAAATGGAAGTAAAAATGCATGTGAAAATTACAGGCCCATCTGACTTACCCGTATTTGCTGCAACTTGCTGGAGCATGTTAGTGCTTCACATGTTTACAAAAAGCTCGAGTCGAACAACTTTTTTTACAGCGAAAGCTGTTATGAGATCATTTCACCGGCCGTTTTTGGCACCGTAGTTGTCCGCCGCCGCCGCCGCCGCCGGTGTCCGTAACCAGTATCGCTCGAAATAAGAAAAAAATGAAATAAGAAAAAACTCCAGGACGGAACGAGGTTCGAACCTGGGCCCTCTGCGTGGGAGCCCAGTATTCAACCTCTGAGCCATTCCGGTGCTTGGAACTGCTATGCAAAAAGGTCCTATACAGACTTCATGTCGGGAAGGAGCCACATTAGCATATGCAATATAGCGTGGTAGAGAGTAAAATAAGCACCAAGCGTCGCGCAACGCGTCGCACATCGCGAATTCTGTAACCAGGCGTCACACAATGATAATTGCGCAATGAGTAGGTTGTTGAATGCTTCCAACCCATTACAAAGGACTCTGCCATAATTCTTCATCGTCGTCAGGCACAGCATCAACAAAGTGCGCATAATGCCTTACATGCGTTTAGCAGGTACCACGGCTCTTCGTAGAATGACGAAAAATGGCCCAGTGCCAGCTGCCCTACTTCTCAAACATTACAATGATTTATAGCGTAGTGGGTTCCTCGCAAGTGCACTTGTAGTGGTTGCGAAGGAAGCCCATAAGCGCATGATCCATTTCCTCGGGGTCTCAGATAAATTACAGTGATTTAGAGCGTAGTGGGTTTCTCGCAAGTGCACTTGCATTGGTTGCCAAGGAAGCCCTTAAGCGGATGTTCCATTTCCTTGGGGTCTTACAATGATTTAGAGCGTAGTGGGCTCCTCGCAAGTGCACTTGTATTGGTTGCCAATGAAGCCCATCAGGGCATGATCCATTTCCTCGGGGTCTCAGTAAAATTACAATGATTTAGAGCGTAGGGGGTTCCTCGCAAGTGCATTTGTATTGGTTGCCAAAGAATCTCATAAACGCATGATCCATTTACTTGGGGTCTCAGTAAAGTTCTTCACCCCACCCCGTCTCTCTCCCACGGCAACGTATGTTATACAGCATGACGGGAGAGGGAAATAGCAACCGGGCGTCACCCACTGCAAATTACATAACTGCTGGGCCGTTTAAAGATTCCAACCCATTACAAAGGGCTGAGCCTTAATTCTTCATCGTCATCAGTCGCCGCGTCAACAAAGTGCACATAATGCCTTACAGACGTGCGGCTGGTGCCTCGCTTCTCCGCAGAATGACGAATAATGTCTTAGTAGGTGCTTCCCAACTTCACAAAAATTGTGATTTATGGCGTAGTGGGTATCTTTCTAGTGTACTTGTATAGTAGCCCCAAGAGAGCTGATAACGGGCTCTAGAAACGCCGCTCTTCCAGCTTTCGCTGTGACTGTGCTGCGGTTTCAGCGCAGGCCTGGCGTTTTTCTCGAATCAACACGATTTCCGAAGAGGCCTTTCTTGCGAGACACAAGTACTCTAATTTACAAAAGATACCCACCTTAACATGAATCACTTCTTACAAACAGACTGCTTATTCCTTGATTTCTCGAAAGCGTTTGATCGCGTTGCACACTGCCGCCTCATATCAAAACTTTCAGCTTTAAAATCGGACTCTTCTACATTGTCATGGCTACGTAACTTTCTATCCAATCGAGAGATATTTACTTCTGTTAATGAAGTCGATTCCCCTAAATCTATCGTTTCTTCTGGTGTGCAGCAGTGTAGCGTCCTTTGGCCTTTGTTGTTTTTAATATATTGTTACAATATATATAAATGATCTGCCTAACAACATCACCTCTCGCATACGAATATTTGCCAATGACTGCATAATGTACCACCCAATAACGAACATTGATGATCATATCACGCTTCAATAAGACCTAGAAATAGTGAACACATGGTTCATGACACTAAATGTGTCGAAGTGTAAAATTATGTATTTCACCCGAAAACCTGTTAATTCACAATTTTCTTATCACATCAACAGTAATGTCATATCGCTGACCGCGAACTATAAGTATCTAGGCGTGCACCTTACACCTAAGCTGTCATGGTCAGAGCACATAACTTGCGTATGTGCCAGTGCATCCAAATCATTAGGATTTTTCCACACACTTCACTTAGTATCCTTAATTTTTTATTTGTATAACTTCTTTTTGATAAGCTATTGCAAGGGTGCTTTTCAAACTGATAGCGTCTGTCTTTTCATACCACTGTCACACATTTTTTTGTTCTTTTACAATGACGCAATTGTATAGTGGCTGTTATATTCTGTATTGTGGCTGTGCTTTGTATTATATTTCTCCTACGCAATACTTACTATGTCACGCACAAATAATTTTTTTTCTTCTTCCTCGTTTGCACGTATTGTTATCTGTTATTCTTATTTCTACGTGTTATTTTATTCTACTGCCCTGTAATTAGTACTCTGTGGAAATCTCCATATACAATGCACTGTATTGTACTGTATGCCCCCTTCCCCCTACGCCTCTTACGGGGCCTGTAAGGTATTCTCAAGTAAATAAATAAATATATGTATATATATATATATATATATATATATATATATAGCATGTGACCACATGATCACTAGTGAGAAGAAAGGAACCAAGTTTCCTGCTCTAGGTTTCTCCTCCCTGATGAAAATGCGGCATACGTGCGGCGGGACTCAGTTAACTTACATCACGGTTACGGACAACCTTCTCTCCTTTTGTCTTTTTATTTCTGCAACACACTGCGTCAGACGGGCCAGAACATTAGTCGAACGTGCTTTCCGAGGCAGTCTCACATCTGTAGGTTGGAAAACTCACTCATAAGTCGTCGACCCCTGTCACACGGGCAGCTTTACATGATGGTTATCCTAACTGTGGTTGCGGCTAACAATGGTTACAAGAAGCTACACGGCAGACACAAACGCAGTTAGTGTCCCGACTGTGGTTATTGCAAACCGAGCTAGGCAAGCACGGTTAACCCCTTAACTGCTTTGGACGAGCAGAGCTCGTCCTGCCCAAACTGTCCCCAAACTGCTTTGGACGAGCAGAGCTCGTCCTAGCGGAATAGGTACTCCCCTCTAGCGTTCAGGACAAGAGGCGCTCTTCTACAGCTTAGATTGCGTGTAATCCACCAGATGGCAGCATTTACTTGGCAATTTATTTTTCTCCTGCGGAAAGAGCGCGGTTTTTGTATGAAAAGATGGCTTGCGGTGGCGGTCACCCATGCATAACTGGCTCGTCAACACGAAAAAGAGGCTTTTCATTTTCGTCATCTTCTTCGAGTGATGGTCATTCGGATACAGATGTTTATCTTGTGTCCGAAGTGAAGACAGCGAAGGCGGTGAATTGAGCATCTCCTCCGGTTATGATGAAAACAGCTCGGAAGCGAACATTGCGAGTGCTCGCCAGTGGATCCTGCTTGATGCGGACAATCTTCCTGTGAAACCTCCTCGCCTTCCATTCTTGGCCATTCCAGGCAAGACTTTCAACTTGTCATTGCCAGATGACCTTATGGAATATATTCAGCAGTTTCTTCAAATGTGCTTCGTTTGCTCTCGGAAGCGAGGAGAAAACGGAAAAAAAAATGAGAAAGGAAACTCGATTTTGGTGCAGGAGCTGCAACAGGCCGCCTTGCGTTATTCCGTGTTTTGATTTGACTAAGTATGTGGTACAAATATTTTTTCAACATCGACAAGCTGCGTTTTAGTACAATCAGATTCGAAATCAGCAATAAAAAAATAGGCACTTTTGGTTGGGAAATTTTCAAAAAAATAAAGCACTTAAGGGGTTAACCCTTAGAAACCGAGAAGCTGACAAAATGGCACTTGAGCTGCGGGTGCACCAGCCGTGATCTGATGCAGATCGGGCAGCATCGCGTTGGTTGGGGAAAATCAGGAAACACGACTACAGTCGGGGAACAATGGTCAAGCGAAACTCGTCGAAAACGATGTTCTCCGTGGAACCGTTAACAACCAAGAATATTGTATCTTTGGCAGGGGTAGTCAGAGGGTGTTGTTCGTGCCAAACGGGCTAATGGAGCCGCAAGCACTGAATATCTAGTTGAAGGAGGAGCGGATCTTCAAAATTATCTCTGTGAATACACTTTCGCGGATGCGTGGAAGTGTGCCTCGCACCAGGATTGTGCAGAGGGTGGGCCGAAACTTGTTGCTGACCATTTGATTAGCTCGGGGCTTCGCCGGCTTGCTTTAGTGAGCTCACTCAGTTAAAGAAAAACCGCGTTCTGGTTAACTGGTGTTATTCCTGTAAACCACGTTTAGGCATAACCGCCGTTAAAGCAGCGCGTGTTACGGGGGTATCACTCAGACTGACTCAGAGTCACAAGAAGTCGTGGGTCCAAGTGTAAGAGAGTCCGGATGAATCATCTTTGAGGAGTTCCAGTCCTAGTGAGTCCGGTTCGGGAACATTTTGGTAAGTTTGTGTAGAAGTGAGCCCTAAGCGGAAAATATTGCTGCGCCCCTTTTGTGCTGAGCTATGCGTTGGCGCCGGGAAACTGACTTTCAGCGACGGAAGGTTCCACCGGCTAAACCTGCTGGGCTGTTACTCCCCGTGGCGGTACCAGAAACTCCGTTTGCACTAACTGGTTGGACCGTTTGGGCCCACTTCCGATATAGGATAGCGGCATCAGACGGATCATAGTGGCGACAGACTACCTCACCAGGTACGCGGAAACAAAGGCGATTCCGAGCGGCACTGCAGCTGAAGCGGCACAATTCGTTATTGAGAATATTGTCCTGAGACATGGTACTCCCGAAGTCGTCTTAACAAGCAATAGAACCACGTTTAGAGATGACCTTCTGCGTTCTGTGCTTGCACTCAGTGGCACATCACACAGGGAGACGACAGCTTATCACCCGCAGAGATATTGGCTGACTGAACGCCTCAACAAGACTATTGCAGACACGAGTTGCATGTATGTCGACGTGTAGCACAGAAATTGGGACAAAATTTTGCCCCACGTCACATTCGCGTACAGTTATGCCCGCCACGAAACAACGAGAATGACTCCGTTCGGTCTGATCCATTGCCGAGACGTAAATACAATGATTGATGCTATGCTGCCTCATGATTGCGATGATTCGGAAACAGATGCCGCAAATTTCACTGAGCGTGCACAGGAAGCGAGATAGCTTGCCCGCGTCAGAATTACTAGCCAGCAAGAACGGGAAGCCCAACTGTACACTATCCGTCACCGATTCGTACCTTATACACCATGGGAAAGAGTGTGGGTTTCGTCCCCTTTACGACGGCGAAGGCTATCGGAGAAGTGTCTACGCCGATACTTCAGACCGTATAAAGTTCTACGCCGCCTCAGCGACGTCGCCTACGAGGTCGTCTGATGGTTCAGTTTGCTCAAAACGCTGTCAGCATCTGCCTCAGACAGTGCACGTGGAGCGCCTGAAGCCCTATCTTTCAGACTGAAGTGGACATCGGATAGCTAACTGCACATCGACTGGTACTTGGTGAGCATGGAGACGATGCTCGCTCTGGAGGGATGCTCGCTCCCCATTTGTGCGCAGCTATGCGTTGGCGCCGAGAAAGAAGACGACCGATTCGTTCGAGAGGCGCAGCACGATTAACAGAAAAAAGACGTTTTTTGGTTGGTCCACCATTGGTGTTTCTGAGAGAACGACGTGCTTCTGTTTCTTGCAATAAAGCACCTGTACTTTGTTACTGCGACAATATGTTTCTTGTACGAGTTTGAGTGAGCTAGAATATTTTGTCCGACCTACGGTTCTATCTCCTCATCTTCAGCATTGCTGTCAGCCTTATGTTGGGCCACGTCTCTACCCGCGTCACCTCAAACATACTTCAATGCACTAGCGATCACACGCCAGCGCATATTTACCAAAGGCGTATAATGACCTTCCTCCTGGGGACTCTTTCACGAGTGGTTCTTGATAATTTACATCTCGTCTGAGTCATCTCTCGCAACAGAAATGCCATCACTGCATTGCGAACCACCGATAACTGGTGTTGTGTACTGCATCAGCCTGTCATGCGGAAAAGAGTACATCGGCCAAACGGGCAGATGTTTAAACGACCGCCTACGAGAATATTGCAATAATGTCGGCAAGCTAGCAACGAGCGGTAATATTGCCGCACATTGCATGCGCTGTGGTTGTAAGCTGAGTTTTAATAGAACGAAAGTGATAGCGAAACATGGACATCAGATGACTAGGGAAATTGTAGAGGTGCTCGCAATTAACAAGAGTGAAGATTGTGTTAGCAGCCCTTCTGTATCTTTTTCCGAAAAAAGAGATAAAGTTCTTGTCGTGATAGTGGTGGCGCGGTTGCTGTGACGCGATGTGGTGCGTGGGTGCCACTCTTTCCTTTTGTACCTGGGTATATTATGTTTCCATGCGAAATAAACCTCAGTTGTTAGTAGCGCTGTGCCCTCGTGCCCTTCCTGCGTCCTCGTGTCTTCGTGCGCTAAATCTTCGATATGCTGTACCAACTAGCCTACCAGTCGGTTTTACTGGTATTTGAATGTACGAGATTAAAAGGGGTAACGTAGAGCACCAGTTATGCGACATGTTGGCTTTAAAGAGCAGTGCCGGCACGATCGAAAAATCTAATTATTCGCTAAAGAACTCATAAGCCGACTTACTCAGACTCAGATCGGGACGTGAATCTGAGTCCGAGTGAGTTCGTGTGAGTAATATTTTCTGAGCGTGAGTCCGAATGAGTTCGGTCCAGGAAAGCTTTTGGTGGTGGTGGTGGTGGTGGTGATGATGTTGCAGCAGGCGGGGTTAGCCTGGCCTGCATGGCCGGCAATTGTTCCCCCGGAGCATCTCCTGAATTGTAGGGGTACGTCACCAAGTGCTGAACAGCCCAGTGTCTCGCAGGAAAACCAACAAAATTCGTTGCACGCTCCTCCTCGCTGCCGCGGGCCCTTCCGGAAAAATGACGTCTTCAAATGTCCTGTGC
The DNA here is from genome assembly GCF_013339695.2 of Rhipicephalus sanguineus. Classification (NCBI taxonomy): domain Eukaryota; kingdom Metazoa; phylum Arthropoda; class Arachnida; order Ixodida; family Ixodidae; genus Rhipicephalus; species Rhipicephalus sanguineus. Next base: position 129,595,114 of record NC_051184.2, on the reverse strand, counting down.
CTATGACAACCTTTTTGCAAGGTGCGGACCATCGCTGCTCTTTCCACATCAAACTGCGGGCAAAGCCAAATAAAATGTTCAATGTCCCCGATGTCACCGCAGAAGGCACAAAACGGGGAAGCGTATCGCCCAGTCTTGAATGACCAAGCCGGGGTGTATGCGGAGCCGGTTCTTATGCGGTACAACAGCGTCGCTTGTTCACGAGAAAGTCCGGTGATTACACATGCTTGGTGTGGAAACTTGTAGATCGCGTTGAAATGATTGCGTATCGCATCTTTGTTGTTCTGGTAAGTTTTAGGAGTTCTTACTTTTGGAACAGATGTCCGCGCTTCGCATGCAAGGGCATCAGCCTTTTCATTGCCTTCAATGCCAACGTGGGATGGTATCCACTGAAACTTTATATTAAAGCTCTTGCCAATAAGGTGTTTAATGAGCGCCAGAGATTGCCTGGTGAATTTTTCTTGAGGTAGGCCACGATGCAGTCTTTGTAGCGCCGACTTGGAGTCCGTCAGCACTACAACATCTCGTGCAGAAAAGGATCGCAATTTTCGCAAAGCCGCGGTGATTGCAGCGCTTTCTACCGTTGTGGACGAAACCACACGATCCAGGCGGCCCGACCATGACACGCCAAGGCGGGGTATACAGAAAGCCGCTGCGCAGCTATCCGTTTGCGTGCACACTGATCCGTCGGTGTACACTTGTAGGTGGCCGTGGTACATGGTACTCAAGTGGTCCAGCACAAGAAACTTTGCTTCCGCGGCTGGAATGGTGCGTTTCGCTGGTAGCTTGGGTACGCTGAAGTTACAGGCAACGTCCACAAAAGACAATGGCGGGTCCATAGGGCGCCGTTTAGGCAATTTCAAGCCTAAATATCGAAATGTGTTCAGCGCCGCGTTGAAATGTGAGCCAGTTCTTGCTCTGAGCCGCCGGAGAAGCGCCGTGCCTGCGAAGGACTCTCCCAGTCTTGACAGCTGCGTCAATAAGGCCTGAGACGCCAAAAGGCGGAGCGGAAGAGAGTCTGCTTCATTGGTGACCTTCTCGTTTGAAGCCGCCTGAGGAACTCCCATCGCCAAGCGGAGACCCTTTCTGTGCACTGCCTCTAAGCGTTCGAACTGACTTGGTGATGGTGATATCAGCGACAGCTGATAAAGAATGCGGCTTGTTATGAGCGCAGCGTTCAATTTAAGCATGGACATAGGATTGTTGCCCCAACGTACCCCTGCCATGCGACGAAGAGCGTTGATCCTTTGCACTAATGCAGTGACTATACCATCAACCGCACGTCGCCATAGTAGCTTGTTGTCGATGGTAACGCCTAGGAAACGGACACTTGTTGCACAACGAATTGGGTGGCCTCGAATATTCAGCGACAGGCGTGTTGACCTCCGGTTCACTCCCGGAAAGAGAATGAAGGTCGATTTTTCCGCTGATAAAGACAGGCCAAGTGTCGACAAGTGGCGTTCAATGATAGAAATGGCGCCCTGTGCTATCCGGGCCAAACGTTTGTGCTGGTACCCTCAGATCCAAATGCAGACGTCATCGGCGTAGATTGATATTTTAACTGCTTTCAGAGCTAAGTGCATAGTGTCAGGAAGGCTGGCCATGGCAGCGTTAAAAAGCAAAGGAGATAGAACACTTCCTTGTGGGACGCCGAGGGAAACACGTCGCTCTTCGCTCGTTACATTTCCAAGCTTAACCCGGACAGAGCGGTCTCTGAGAAATTCATGTACGAACCGAAGAGCATTTCCCGACACACCCATGGCTTGTAGCCCGTTGACGATGCCTGCCTGAAGCACACAATCATAAGCCTTGGCAACGTCCATGAAGACCGCGAGTGTCGAGAGGCCGCTGGCATGGTAGTGCTCGATGTGGCTTAATAGGTCCAAAACACTGTCCTGGGCACTCAGTCGTGGGCGAAATCCCGTCATACACGATGGCCATCGTCTTCCTTGCTCAAGGTACCAAGTTAATCTTGTACATATCAATCTTTCCATCAACTTAGATACACATGATGTAAGTGACACCGGTCGATATGATGCGAGGCTCGCAGGATCCTTTCCGGGCTTAAGGACTGGCACCACCCATGCTGTCTTCCAAACAATTGGGATCTCTCCCGTGCTCCAGACATGATTAAATACGTCCAAAAGGGCCCTTCCTCGCTCATATGGCAGATTTGTCAGCATCTGGTTGCTGATCAAATCGGGACACACTGCACAGCGTCTTCTTAATTTGCTAAGTGCCATATCCAGCTCTCGAAAGGTGAATGGCGTATCCATCGTGTGGAGTCCATGAGGTGACAGAGTAATCGCCGCTCCTGCTGATCTGCCAGTTGTGTATGCGTCTGCGAAATCCTCTGCAAGGGTTTGCAAATCTTTCCCTTGTTTCAGAGCGAGTGCTTCGAATGGCCTGTGTGAGCGGATCTTCCCAGAAAGACTGTTTATTACAGCCCATATCCTTGTCAAGGGTGTAAACGTCGATAAACTCTCACAGAAAGCGGCCCATTGAATTCGTCTTAATTTTTTTGTGTGGCGACGGATCGCAGCGTTTATCCTGTTATATTCAGTTTTCGCAGACGGATTTCCTTTTTTTTTCATGAGTTTCCGCTCCGCTCGTCTACGTGCTGCGCAGAGGTTCTTTAACTTCAAGTCAGGAGCAGGAAAATGATCGGGCAGTTTCAGCAACGAAGTTGCCGCTCGCTTGCTTTCTAACATATCTGCAAACAGCTCACCAGTGGATTCCTCCAACGCTTCTCTGTAAGTGTCCCAGCGAGTCACATTGCAGAATTGTCGACCAGCAGTCCGAAATCCCAGGATATTGGTGAAGATGGGGAAATGGTCGCTACCCATCCTGTCTGGAGCCGTGGTCGATGATACCAGAAGGTCCGTGGAGTGAAGTACAAGGTCTATCGCACTCCATGAATCTGGTGGCCTGAAAAATGTAGGTTTTCCATCGTTCGCCACACATAAGTCAGCAGCATCCGCAGCTGCTAGAAGTTCCTTGCCTCGCAAATCTACACTCTTATCTCCCCAGAGCGTATGATGCGCGTTAAAATCACCACAGATTATTCGAGGAGCGGGACATCGAGCGCAAAGGTCTTTTAGGAAAGCCTCCATGGAGACCTTCTTTCGTGGGCTTATGTACACCGATATCACGCTCAGTTTTCGGTTTCCCAGACACACTTGCACAGCAGCGACTTCCAATGAGTTGGAACAGAGGTCTTGCACTGGTAAGGCGACGTGAGGTATTTCCCGCCTTAGGTATATTGTGGCGCTTCCATTTGCAAATGACGGTATGCTCGGATTGCCGTGTCGGATGTACCCTGGGAGCGTCCTTCCATTTGGGAGACCGGCTTCTGAGAGGGCTAGGATTGGTATAGGGATGTCTCGCAGGAAAAGGTTGAGTTCGCACATACGTTGCAGAAGACCGGCGCAGTTCCACTGCATGATTAAGGGCACTTTTGAAGGACGGAATGGACCAGGTGGGCGAGATATTGCCATTATTCTACTGTGTGTATGTGGAAGCAGAGCATAGTATCACTGACTCTAGAGCCAGTACTGCTTCCAACATGTCCTTCGTTGAACTCGCAGGCATCTTAGCGACGTGTGAGCGTAGTGCGGTGAACAGAGCGCGAATAACGTGCTCGAAGTTTTCTTGCTGATTGCTTCCACTTGGCACTTGAGGTGGGCTCAATGCATCAGCATAGGTGCGCTTGGCGGACTCTTTTGTGATACGTTCTTCAGCAGCGTTGAGCACTTGCGTTGACTCAGTACCAGCTCTTGTCGGTTTCAGGCGCGGAAAATTCCCCGCATACTCATTTTCCAAACCACCATGTTGTGGCGCGCCGGACGTCTTCTTTGTGTTCGATGGCTCGTTCACAGTCTTCGGGCCAAGGACAAACGTCTTATTCCTTCGCTGCGCTGCTGTTCGTGCTGGACATCGGCCGTAGCTTGCTGGGTGGTCGCCGCCACAGTTTGCACACACCAGTTTTTCTTTACTGGTACACGTCTTAAAGTCATGAGGCCCCCCACAGCGCTTACACCTCTGTTCCCCACGACAATGCTATGCAACATGTCCAAAACGCTGGCATTTGAAACAGCGTGGTGGCGTCTCCACGTAGTCGACAAGCTCGTGTCTGGTGAAGCCAAGGTTGATCTTGCCTGGGCGTTCCGAATTGGGAGCGAATGTGAGAACCACAGAGCCAGTGCGCCTTGATTCCCACTCGGAGGGCGAAGTTTGGACCCGTCGCATGACTCTTCTTGCGTGGTATACTCCCTGAGGTCTCAGGTAGGTTAGCAGCTCTTCGTCCGAGTACCATCGTGGGACCCCTTTTATAATGCACGTATTTTTCATATAGCTATGGGGCACACGGGCAGATATGGCTAGGCCACAGATAGTCTTGGTCTCTAGAATCATGTTAGCTTGATTTTCCGTCTCTATATCCAAGAGCAAGGCTCCCTGTGCTGTGAAACGGCTCTTAACTGGGGATCCACCGAGAATCGTTTCAACTTCAGAATATAGGGCAATAGGGTTCACTTGCCTCAAATTAGCTCCTTCGGATGTTGGAGCGATTAACACAGGAATGCCCACCGTCCTATCTTTGCGATGGCGCACAAGCCGAAAACCACCCTCGTCCATGTCTAGATCTGTGAGGTTCGCCACGTTGTGGTCTCCGATGACAGTTGACTCGTCCTCAGATTCAGTGCTGTGTTGTCGCTTGCAGTCAGGCATGCTTGCGCAAACCAGCTGGTGCTTCTGACCCGGTGTCACTCCTTGGGAGGTCATGGCGGCGCTCTCACTGACGCTTGTTTCGGTTCTTCTAGCACCTTTCGACGCGGCGGGCTGCGCAGCACCCGTCGGTCGCCGATACGGAAGGTACCTTTTCGAGTCGTCCGACGTCTTGAGCAGTTCTGAGACGTAATATAAACAAAAATATCGATAAATGCAGACAGAGCTACTTAGACAGGCAGCAACAGCTTCGTCGTCTTCTTCCTCCTATCCAGGAAAGCTTTTGTGAATCTCAGTGAGCTCAGTCCGACTCACTGAAGAAATATATTTGACGCTTAAGGCACACTCGCACTGAGGAAAGCTTTTGTGAATCTCAGTGCGAGTGTGCCTTAAGCGTCAAATATATTTCTTCAGTGAGTCGGACTGAGCTCCACTTTTTCTGCCGACCTATGCTCTTATCACGCATAATTTTTGCGCCATCGAGCTCAGGCATATTAAGTAGGTTAGTAGGAAACTGCCATTATTGATACCTGTGCAGCTCGTAAGGAAGGGGGCCGCTCACCACTCGCCAATGGCAGTTTACCCTTTGTGGCCACCTGTGTATATATCAGGGTGCGTTTGTCGTCTTATAAATTTGTGGTGTAGTGGTTTCGGTTCCGTTTTCGGAACCGGTTCTCCTGCCCCCAGGGGGCATACTTCAATTGTATATATTTCACTGTACATATTAAACGGTGTTCGGTCTTCTGTTCGGCACCCTGCTGCGTGCCTTTCGTCTGCTTCTGGGCCGCCGTTCCGGCGTGCACCCGGCGTTCCTTCGACGTGGCGTCTTAGGCGCCCACGTCGATACAACATTGGCGACGAGGAAAATCCGGATCAATCCTGCCGAAATGCGAGCCATCCTGCCTTCTGCTTGCTTCTGCTGTACGGCTCACCTTCAAGATACCCTTGCCCACGGATATTTCGGCTGATTGAGAAGACTGCGGGCCATTACACGTGTTTGCGGCCACTACGTTCATTCCCTCCGCTTCTACTTCTACTACTGTTCTTCCGTCGCGCTTGGTCTCTTCGGCGACATGTACCCCGCAATTCCACCACCTCCATTACTGCAATGCCCTGGCGTGCCTCCGATTCCTTGGAAGAAGTGGCGCCGCGTCTTGCAAGTGTACATCGACGCGGCGGCCCCGGACGCTACGCCGGAAAGGAAGAAGGTACTGCTTCTCAACGCACTCGGCGTGGAGGGATTGCATGCATACTACAAGGCTGCTGACGAGCAGACGCAGCTTCAAGGCTACCAGGCTACCGGAGACACCGCAGCAAGCGACGCGTACCAGCATGCCTTAGCCGTTGTGGACGCATACTTCGCGCCGCCTGAAGAGGCTGTCTGCGTGCGCGCCCAATTCCGACAGAGGGTTCAACAACCGGACGAAAGTGTCGTCCAGTTCATACAAGCGCTGCGTCGTTTGGCCGACAACTGCAGTTTCGGCACCGCAGCAGCTACGATGCTCCACGACCAGATTTTACAAGGCGTGCGCGACCCTAACCTCCTCCGGACTTTCATCCAGATGGGAGACGCTTTCACTATACAGCTAGCGTTGGAACACGCCAGGGAAGAGGAGCGCGTCGACCGCGCGTTGCAGCAGCTGACTGCTTTGCAAGTGGACGCTGCTATGCGACGCGAGTATGGACGCCGCGGCGGTCGCCCTCCTGGACCTACACTGCAACAACGTGTCTCCACCACTCCTGCACCGTCGACCCCGCCGAGTGTCTGCTACCGCTGCGGTTCGCCTCAGCATTGGGCGAATTTTCCGGGCTGTCCTGCGCGATGCCGTACCTGCAATAGCTGTGGCATGCAAGGACACTTCAGCGAGCTGTGCCGCGCAGCGAGAACCTCGGTGGCGGTTCGGGACGGTGATGCAGATGAAGTGAGTACTGCCGTGCACACAGTTTTCATTGGGACAAGGATTACCTGTTCTTCTGCGGAAAACATGCCAGTTCTTCCGTGCCATACTTCGACTTCCCGTACTACGACGATCCCTGCTCAGTCAGAGTATGTGCTTACTTCACATGCTGAGCCTGTTCGCGTCCCAGCTGCCCATGCTCCTGATGTACCTGTTCCTGCCGTGTTACCTGGAGATGAGGATACTCTGGCTGTGATTTCTTCCACTGGGAATGCTTCTGTGGCTACAATGGGTGTTTCGACTGGGTCTACTGCTACTGACCATACTTCACCTGCTTGCGTCCCAGCAGCCCATACTCCGGTTGTGCCTGCTACTGCCATTCCACCTGCTGCTGCACAAGCTCCGGCTGTGCTTCCGCCGACTGTTGGTGCTTTCCGGAAGACTGGTACTGTTCTACATGCACCGGAGGTGCATCCGCTGATTGTGCCAGCTGTGTTCCCTGTGCCAGTTCCTGTTCTGCATGCTTCGGGGATGCATCCGCCGGTCGTGTCGACGCCGACTGTGCCCGTTGCCGTTTTGTGCACGGTTTCTGCGTCGGTGGCGCCAAGCCATGCCCCATCTGAGCCTCGCCATCATGTGCATGTTCCGGCCCCTACAGTGCACTGGAAGAAGCTTCCTCCTGAAGGGGGGGAGAGTTCACGGGCCGATTCTTCCGCTCCACCGGACTGCTGTGGGCGGCTGCAGTTCAGCCGACTTTTTTGGAAATGGCACCGGTACAGGCGTCGGCGCCGTAGACTTAAATGTGACAGCGACGATTCGGACATCCTCTCCCAAGGGAGGGGATGATGTGGTGTAGTGGTTTCGGTTCCGTTTTCGGAACCGGTTCTCCTGCCCCCAGGGGGCACACTTCAATTGTATATATTTCACTGTACATATTAAACGGTGTTCGGTCTTCTGTTCGGCACCCTGCTGCGTGCCTTTCGTCTGCTTCGGGGCCGCCGTTCCGGCGTGCACCCGGCGTTCCTTCGACGTGGCGTCTTAGGCGCCCACGTCGATACAACAATATTCACTCGACGAGCGGGTCCTCACCGGATGGCAACTCGGTCAATGTCTTCTTCAAAACGTCACCAGAATTGGCCAGGAAGATGCCAGACGCCTTCCGCTGAGCAATCAAAGAGATTCTGTGAGATTCTACACACTGGTGACTCGTCCATCACAACAATAAACAGACGCACATTATTCTTAAAGGGCCCCTGACAGCCGATTTTTTGTTTGTGGCATTTATGTTTTAATAGGTAGGTATATGTCTTGTAATCACGGAATGACACCGTAAATGCTCCTACGGGATGTCTAATTAATCCTAGCAGCGTTAATTATGGTCATTGTGAGTGTAGGCTCAAAACGCGCGCCCAAAGAGGATAAGAAACTGGCGCCGCGCCGTGGCGGCCACGCCTCGGTGCACGCGTGATGATGTGCGGTCAGTATTGAGTGACTCCAGCCACGCGCTTGTTGAACTGGCAGCTGGAGAACACACACACGGAGAGCTCACGCTGCCTGCCGACCCGTACCGAAGAAGGAGAAGGTGGGAGGAGCAAAGAGCAAACTTGTTTCGCAATATACCACAGTGCACCGCGCATATTTCTGTATGTGACGTCGACAACACTTGCTTTACCTATGCAACGTCACAAGGGGGCGTACGTCTGCGTCATGCTAGTGGTTATGTTGATAGGAGTTCAAAATTCAGATGAGCACTCAGGCTTACTTTAAAAGAAAATTAAAATATCCTAAAGGCAACGCTCGTCACTCATAATCGGTCAGAAGTGCCCCCGTATGCAGGACTATCAAACAACACAAGCATCTCGAGTGTCCAAATTCGGTGTCAGGGGTCCTTTATGGGCGGAGGGGAGGGGGCATGTTATCAATACTACCTCATCGTGGACGAACTATAGGAATGGTTTCCGTTGCGCTCTAGCACACCCGTATTACATGATGTCGAGACACCAAAAACCACTGTGCGGCCTGTCAGAAAACCATGAGCATCATAGATGGGTGTGTGCTTCAGAACTTGGGTATATCCCACTACTCACGACTGGTCCACTAAAAATGAAGGAGTCAAAAATTAGCACAACGAATGCTGCGAAGTGATGGCGGCGAGCCGAAGACCCTGAGTACGTACAGCGAGGGACTACTAGGAAACGGGAAAGGCAACGGCTGCTGCGAGACGACCCTAAGTAATGGAAGGCCTACGCCCAGGAGGACGTGCCCATAGGTCTATGAGAGGTGCGAACGCTTGGTTTCAGCTCGAGGTTCTGTGTGGAGTTCGGATATCAGTGTCGTGTCTTTGACTATCTGTGGTTTAACTCGAACACCTCTGCGCTGAGAATCAACGTAGAAACAGCCAACATCACCTTGCTAAAGCCTAGCAATGACTTAGAAGCCATCTAGAAACTATCTGCATTACCTAGCTAAGGCCTAACATTCCTAAAAAAGACGTGTAACATATGTGAATAAATATTAACGATGTAGTTGTAACTGTTATAAAAGTAACCAATGTAATTGTGACACTTATGTAACCTTTATCTTATGGGTGTCGAAAATGTAAAATTGTGCATCTTAGCAAAGGTTGCCGTATTATGAGTGTAGGGATGGCACACGCGTGTGATCGTGCCGTCTATTGGGCCATATTGTGGGTTAGGAGTTACGGAGTCACCCTCTATCTGACGCGCCTCGGCTGCGTGCTAGGTAGGATACCGCCGGCGCTCTCCTCATAGGTGTTGTTATCGGCTTTGTACAAAAATACCTCGTGGAAGCCCTCCAGGTCATTTATGTACGTATTTGTGAAACGAAATATGTACTTAATTGCCAAAAGATACACTTTGGACCAACGGAAAGCACTGGATAGATTAGAGCCACTGTCTTTTTGCAAAAAACGGAGTGCCCGCTTCACATGTTCACAGCGATGGAGACCCCTGAAGATGCTTTTTACGTGAAAGGTATAGTCTGTCTCTGAGTGCGAACTATGTAAAATATCTTGTCAGATTAGACTGCCTGTATAGTGAAATGGAGCACAACAAAAAGAAGCCTCAAGGCAGCGTCCGCACGTGTTTGCAGCGACTGACGATGATTCTGCATGTACGAGGTTGTACCAAAAGTAATGTTCCCATATATTTTACAAATAGAAAACATTGTTTATTATTATTATTTATACATCGTTGAAAAGCTCGCATTTTCTGTCTAATTTTCAACATAGTCTCCATTTTTCTCGACACACTTTTGAAACCGGTGATCCAGCTTTGTATTCCGTAGTCGAAAGTCTCCCGCCAACCCCGTTGAGGTAGCATGTGACCTCTGCTCGGACTTCGACGTCACTCTTGGAGCGTTTGCCACCTAAGTGTTCATTTACCTTGGGGAACAGGTGATAATCGCTGGGGGCTAAGTCCGGGCTGCACGGGGGATGGGGCATACCAGTCCACCCAAATTTCTTCGAAAGCTTCTGTGTTTGACGATCAACTACGGTCGAGCGTTGTCGTGAAGAAGCACTACTCCCTGCATCAGTCGTCCTCTCCGGCGATTCTTGATTGCTCGCCGGAGTTTGACAATGTTTCGCTGACAAGATTGTTGTTTTGTTTCAAAGGTGTAATGAAACACCCACGTTTCATCTCCTATGACGATGGAGTTCAACAAATTCTCCTTGTTGCCTCCCCCCTCCCATGTTAAAGAAACTTGCGAACACTGTCAAGGCGTTTCTCCTTGTATCCGTCAGTCAGCATCGGGGGACCCAGCGAGCACACAGCTTGCGATAACCCAACGTTTCTGTTAAAGTTCTTTCATTTGTGCCGGGCGAAGCTTCAGGAATGCGTTCAACAAGTTCACGGACATTGACCCTCCAATATTTGAGCAGCTCACTGTTGATCTCCTGGACAATCACATCCGAAACCGGTGGTCTTCCACTCTGTTCTTCATCGTGAAGTTCCGCGCGACCCTCGGCAAAAGCCCTGCACCATTTGTGGATTTGGTGAATCGACATTCACTCTTCACCATAAACCTCAGTCAGCTGCCGATGAATCTCTACGGGCGGTAACTTCCTTGCGTGGAGAAAATGAATTACTGCTCGAACCTCGAACTTGGCGGGAACGGCGATCAGCACTTCCATCTCTGACGGCTGCCATGCGAACATTGAGGGACGTAGCGAATCGCGGGTGGGTGGGCTCGAAAGATGGGGAAACAGCGCGCACGGCACTGATGTCGGATTTAGCATAGCACCTTCCCTCGAGGCTGTAGATCAGTGGGAACCTCATTTTTGATACAGCCCTACAACCAGCTTTAGCGTCTGCATGAATGCCCATACTCATGGTTTCCCTTTCGCTGTGAGCGCGTTTTGGCACCGTGCTGCAAAGTTTAGGCCGCAAAATATGAGAATTTGTGCGTACACAAGCAACTATTGTTGCGCGGACGCAATCAGAGCAGTTAAAGAACAATTTCGTTACAACTACGACTTTGGTGCGCCTATGGCAACGTGTGATATGCCATGGCCACGATTCAACGTTTCTTTCTTTCTGTCTAAATTCGTGCGCGTTTCAGTATCATTAAACAAGTAAAGCTGCTAGGATGCTAGTTGGTGCGAATACATGGCTTGTTCGCGCTGCCAGGAACTGGACCAGTTGATACGGAAAAAGGCACACGCAGGGTGAAGCGCGTCTCCTCTGTGTGTCGTTTTCAGCTTGAAGTCGTCCATTTCTTGGCAGCGCGAACAAGCCATGTCATTAAACACGTTATCTCGCATTTCATATTGATTGGCCTTCTCATCGAGCAATTGTCACTGCTTCTCTTTCTTGACTCAGTGCATTCATTTCATTTGATGCTCACACAAACATTAGCAAATGGTATGCCTTTTTTATATGCTCCCTAATTATCGTTCCCTTTGCATTCCAGTGAACTTGATGCTCTCAGCCATCAATAAATTCATAGACGGCAGCTTCACCGCTTCGAGATTGCTGGTGGAAAGAGAAGCGGTATACGAGGCCAAGCATGTAGTAGCATGCAACGCCAAGGAAAGGAAAGAAAATACAGTAACGTTCGCCGAAGTTGTTCTGTAAACATCGGCTGTGAGCAAGGACCCAAGTGCACTTTGTATAGCGGTGAACGAAAGAGAATATATTGCAGCAACCTGCAGCTGCCCAGAAGGGTAACAAACGGGTGACGTGTAAAATGCAAAATTTTATGCGCAGAAATTATTTATTTATTTATTTAATTTCACACTCTCAGGGCCTGAGGACATTATAGAGAGGAGTGGTCTGTCAACAGCACATCAATAACTGTAAGTTAGAAGGCGGACAGATTCTTCGATTGCATCAAGTACTTGGCGAGTACCTCAGCAATTTTGGCAGCAATGTCTTGTCTAACGCAAACCGCGCGGTATCTTTCTCACATAAATATAAATAAGGCTCCGAGAAAATACATGGGGTCTGAGAGGCTCAATTTTGGTTTGAGAGGGGTACGAATAAATTCGGGCTTTTTAGCACGTAGTGGATGCGTAAGGAGAACGCAAGCTTGACTCAAAGATTGTCATTGACATCATCATAAATGCGACACATCAGCTGCAGCATTTGACTCGCTCGCATGTACATCCACCAGCAAACGTAGTGCAGCGTTTGAGATGCCTTATCAAACGAATTGACTGCCGGCGTCCACACGAGTGATGCAAAAAATCATCACCTGATGACGTCACCATGACGTCACATACCGCAAAAATGTGTAACTTCATTATGACGTCACCATGACATCACATGAAAATTATGTGACGCCACGTTATGTGACGTCACATAACGTATTCACAGGACATCGTAGCTTTGCACTGCCTCCATGATTGGTGGGCCGATCACGGAGGCAGTGAAAAACTACGTTAAATGCAGAAAGCTTTGGGAGGAAGGCGAGGGCGAATCAATACATCGACTGACAAGAAGAAGAACTAAAAGATGGCTTTGTCCTTCTAGTCACCTTAAGCGGATGCATAAGGCACCCTGCGAGTTAAAAAAATCCAACGTATCTAAACAGTGATTTGCGTACTTGCAGCCGATGTGGACGCTGAGCACAGGGCCGACGGACAAGTGGTCGCACTGGAAGGTACTGACATGGTATCGCACCTGGTAAAGGGCAGTGCCTTTTCTATCCTTTGGGCGATAAGCACCATTAGCAGGCGGAAAGCGCGAGCAAAGCGATCATCTCATTGCGTGCTGTCTGCTACTCACCCAACATCGCAGCATCGACGCAGTAGCGAAACTCTTCGTCTCGGAAGTGCTTGTTGCACACATGACTCGTAGCCGATGGCTGCTTGCCGGTTCTTAGCGTCACAACCCACGCTTCACGCAGTTTCTTGTCCCGTGGGTACCCGTGCAGGCTGACACCGGGCTCGGTTGCGCAAGTCCGGCATTGCGGCACCGAGCAGCAGAACACCCTGTTCGTGGCCTTCGGAGGCCGCCACGATTATTACAACGGGTTCGCTTGTGTTCGAAATGCCAGAAAACCTTAGCACTTGAACGGACCGCAGCGCAGCTGGTACTTGAAACTAGTTTTCAAAGTACGCGGCAGCGCTCCACAAGCAGCCAAACGTGCCGTTGAAACCACGTGATCCTGCCAAGCATTTCACGCAGACGGTGGCGCGGGCGTTGCCCTGTGGTGGGCCTCGCGAGCAATACGGCATCACTTTCAGTCGTTCGAGCAGGGACTTTCGTTCGTCGCACCATTGCTTATTTAAACAATTAATAAGTTTCAATAAAATTCAAATTACCCCTACATAAGTTTACATTGCTTATGTAAACTCATGTAAGCTGGACTTACTGTATAATGTTTATAACAGATCTCGGAGCCTTACATGACCATGGTAACAACGTTTCTTATATTTTTCTTATATTTATTCTTAATTATCATTTTCTGTGCATCTAATAGTTACATTAATTTTTCTTGCTCACAGAATTTTGGAGTATGATATATTCCCCGCACACAAACAGCCATACTTCAATTTGTGCCAGTATGGTTGCAACTTTATTGGCGTGGTAAGAGTGCTGCTGAGAGCAAGCGGTTTTGATGACGTAATGACGTACACCTCCTTCTGGACTGTAGCAACTGTACACTTCGAAAACATGCGTCCTCGTGAGTAATTTTCCGTGCGTCTGTCCAGCGAAATTTCTGAATGTTATATTTTATCTAATGTAATGATCTGCAATATAACTTCGCTTTGCAATACCTTGAATAAACCTGACATTACTATCCTGGAGACATTAGGTCTACTGGCAAGTGAGGCCGCCTGAACGTTGTGCCAAGATTTCAATAGTGCCATCATAATTTCCAGGAATACCAAAATATAAATACATATTGTTACGTACTCTGGAGTAGCGTAAGGGGGCTTTTTAAAGACCGCGAAAATCATAGGAGCTACGTCGCCGACCTCTTTTTCTGCCCGGCGCTTCCCTTGTTTTTCACCGACAGTGAAACTTCGTATCATTCCTCCTCTCTCAGATGAAGCCCTCTGGGCGAGTCATTCTTGTGTCCTTCGTGTATACGGCTTCAGGCGGGTAACATGCGTTACCTCCGTCTTGCATGAACGTCGGCCACTAGTAGACAGACGTGTTATTGCGTAGTTTACCTCGCCTAGACGATGGGGGATCACGAACGGACCGGCGTAGTGTGCGAGTAGCTTTTGGCTCAAGCCACGTCTGCGTATTGGGGTCCACACCCACACAAGATCACCGGGAACATAAGTTACGTGTTGGGGTTGACTATCGCAGCGTGTTGTGGAGGAGTCTTGAGCTGCCAATGTGCGTAAGTATGCAAGTCGACGAGGCTCTTCTGCGCGATGCAAAGTGTCCGCAATTGACCAGTCGTCATGGACGACAAAAGGAAAGATCATGTCCAGCGTATGTCGAGGCGAGCGAGCGTCGAGCAGGTAGAAAGGGCTGTAACCTGTAGATTCATGTTTCGCAGAGATGAAGGCATACGTCACGAACGGTAATACTTCATCCCAGTTCTTGTGGTCGGAGGTGACGTACATGGATAACATGTTGATGAGCGTTCGGCTTGTGCGCTAGGTCAGACCATTAGTTTGTGGGTGATAAGCAGTTGAGTGTCGGAACTTGGAGGCACACAAACGAAGTAATGATTCTACCACATCGGCGGTAAAGTGGCGACCACGGTCACTCGTCAGGACGTGAGGTGGCCCGTGCCGGAGTATTACTGAATGCAACAGGAACTCCGAAACCTGGCCTGCCGTGGCTGAGGGTAAGGCAGCCGTCTCGCAGTACCCTGTCTGGTAGTCAGCGGTTGCCTTTTGAAGAACGTATGAATGGTCCCATCAGATCAATGCCGACCTTTTCACTAGGAGAACAGGGGGGCATTACGGGCTGTAGATGACCGACTGGGCCTGAGGTGGGCCGCTTGTGGCTCTGACACTGCGTACAACTGGCCACATATTTTTCAACTGTCTTGCGAATTTGGGGCCAATAGAACCGCTCTTTGGTGCGACTAAGTGTTCGTGCGGTTCCTAAATGACCAGAGGTCGGGTCGTCATGCGTGAGACGTAGAACAGATGTTTGAAGAGACGCAGGAACGACCAGCAGAAGGCAGGGGCCCGTCGTTGACAAGTTACTCTTGTAAAGAATACCATCTCAGACGATTGATTGGCCTTCGGTTATTGGATCGTATGCTGCAGGGAAGATAG
Source organism: Rhipicephalus sanguineus (assembly GCF_013339695.2). Lineage (NCBI taxonomy): Eukaryota > Metazoa > Arthropoda > Arachnida > Ixodida > Ixodidae > Rhipicephalus > Rhipicephalus sanguineus. Next base: position 129,579,778 of record NC_051184.2, on the reverse strand, counting down.
CTTTCAAGCTTGGGTCTTTGCGCTGCTCAGCGGCGAAATTCACGGCATCAGGAAAGCCAGACGACAGCGGAGCGATAAGGTGGTCGAAGTTATCGGCTTCACAATCCGTCCTAGGTAGTGGCATCCTAGAGAGGCAATCCGTGTCAGCGTGTCGATGGCCACTCTTGTACGAAATGGTGAAGACATATTCTTGCAAACGAAGGGCCCATCGTGCGAGGCGACGGGAGGGGTCATGAATGTTGACCAGCCAACACAGGGAATGGTGATCTGTGACGATGGTGAACGGGCGACCATAGATATATGAGCGAAACCGCTGTACGGCAAAGACTACCGATAGGAATTCCTGTTTGGTCACTGTTTAGTTGCGTTCAGGATTGCTTAAAGAACGATTTGCATACGCCACAACGTGTTCCTTGTTACCAGAGCGCTGAAAGAGAACGGCGCCGATACCGATGCCATTTGCGTCCGTGTGGATCTCTATTAGCGACGAAGGATTGAAGTGCCGAAGTATCGGCTATGAAGATAACAAGCACTTCAGCTGGCGAAAAGCAGCATCACACTCGGGGTTCACTGAAACGATATGTTCTTCTGTAGAAGTTTTGTCAGAGAGTGAGCGACATCCGCAAACCTGGGTATGAAGCGCCGGGAATACGAGCAAAGCCCGATAAAACTGCGAAGAGATCTCACAGATTTGGGTTGCTCGAATGATTCAATGGCCGCTGTCTTCCGTGGGCCTGGTATAATGCCATCTTTATCGATGAGATGGCCCAACACCTGCGTTTGTCGCTCGCCAAAGTGGCACTTTTTGAATTCAGTACAAAGCCAGAATTTTCAATACAGGTGAGCACAACATCTAGGCGCGTGTTATGCTCCTGAAACGTGCATCCAAATATTACATCAAGAAGAAAACACCTACAGCTCTGCCATTTTAAACCATGCAGAATAGAGTCCATGAATCTCTCGAATGTCGCAGGCGCAATACATAATCCGAATGACATTACTTTGAATTCGTACAGTCCATCATGCGTAACGAATGCCGTATTTTCCTTGTCAGCTGCATGCGTCAGAATTTGCGAGTAACCTGATCACAAATCAACAGAAGAAAAGTAAAAAGCGGAATGTAGGCAATCTCTGGCGTCATCGATGCGCGGCAGAATTCAGGCGGCGGGAGTCAACGCAAAATCTCCGCGTACCATCCTTCTTCTTAACTAGAATGGCGGGAGCTGCCCAGGGACATGCCGATTCCTGAATTATTCTCTCTTCCAGCATCTCTTGAACTTGATCATCGATGATTTTGCGCTCTGATGGTGCCACTCGGTAAGGCCGGAATGCGCCGGAATGCGCCGACTCGGTGTAGATCTGATGACGTATCCGGGACGCTGAAATTGAGGGCGTTAGGCTATTTTTACAAAAAGCGAACACTTTTGAGTGCTTAGAGGGAACGTGGATTAGTGTATGACATTCGCCTTGGCCAAGCGACTTGCTGATCATTCGTAGCAATTGGGAATCCTCTGAACCTTGCGAATCTGGGCGTCCATTCTGGCCTGTAGCATCAACAAGCGCAACACGCGTCGTAGACAATTCAGGTTTAAATAATGCAAGTTTCATGTCACCTGGCAAAACTGCGGGTTCCATGGAACTGTTCATTTTCCCCACACCTGCTCGTACATCAACAACAGGCAACACGCAATGGGGAATTAGAATAATATTCTTCAGACAGGACAAGGGAATCGGTTCGAGCGTGGCGTCGAACATGACGTCGAACATGACCAAAACAAGTCACGGGAACACACACGGCAGAAAACGCAGGATCGACTGTGACCTCGGAGACGAGAAAGATACAATCATCACGATAGGAATTCTCTAAGAGCGCAGATGGCAAAGTACCATGCAGGGAAAGGTGCCCACTTCTGCAGTCAACAGTTGCCCCACACTCACGTAAGAAGTCAATACCCAAGATAATGTCATGTGTAGACCGTGGAATAGCCGCAAATTCTGTGCAAAATAGATAGCCAAATACGGAGACGTCCACAGTACAAAATCCCACTGGACACAACGCGTCACCGCTCACACCACGGCTCAGGCAAAACATTACTTTAGGTCCGAGAAGGTTCTTAAAACTTACACTCATCACAGAGATTGTCGTACCTGTATCTACAATTGCCATAGTAGGTACTCTATCAACAAGAACGTGAACTCTGTTCTTCACCTAAACGATGACGGGGGTATATCTGTAAATAGCGCCTTGTATCTCGCGGTCTCAGCCCCATTGGCCGCACCGACTAGTTTTCTGGCGGCGGAGGCCGCGTGCGTTGCCGTGGCGACGGCGATCGTGGAGCTCGTGGAGTTGGTGGCGGCGTCAAGCTCCGATCAGAAGCCGGCGAGGGGTAGCAGATTCCGATTGGTGCGCGGGGTGGCCGTGGCGTGTAGAGTGGACGGTCTAAAGGCTGAGAAGGCTGTGGCTCGTATGGATTGCGGTGGTTGCAAAAAACATGGTTGATCCCTCCGTCATAGGAATCGGAATAGCACGAAAGTTAAACGTGCCCTTATAGAAGTAACTGAATGTTTACTCTACATTGATATAAGAGAGAGAGAGAGAAATGGATGAAAAGGAAACGCAGGGAGGTTACCTGGCGCAAGTGACCGGTTTGCTACCCTGCACAGGGGTGGGGATATAGGGGTCGGAAAGTGGACAGAGAGAGAGTGAGATAAAATGAAAACGAAAAAAAAACGCACACATGCACACACACGCAAGACGTTCCAGTCAGAGCCGTTCTGAGAGAGCAGTTGAACGCAGAAAGCGCAGTAGCGCTTGCACAGCCTTTTTCTGTGACGTTTGGTCCGGTCGATGACGCAGGATTCTTTCTTCCGACAGAGTGAGGTCGTCCAACTTATCGAGCGCGTTGCAAAGTGACTGTCTCTGTGAACAGTACTGTGGGCAGTCGCACAGAATATGTTGAATTGTTTCATCACTGCCGCAGTGGTCACATGATGCGGTTTGCACAATGCATATTGATGTCTGGCAGCTATAGCGCCGTTTAACCTGGCTGCACCCACTTTGATTCTTGGTGGTACATCTCCATGCCGACGACTAACGTCCATGTTCAATAATTATACAAACCCTTGTGGTAGCTGTCGTTGTTAACGGTGAAAGCGTAATCAGAGAAAGAGTTATGATAGCCAGAAGAGCGTCGCATATTGGACGCAGAACTTGGTTCGCCATCCTGCGGCATGTTAAAATGTGATTGAACACCATGGCCGCACTAGAGGGAAACGCAAAGCGCGTCGGGCCGCCGCGGTAGCCCGGCCGCAATTTTTCGGGGCGAGCGCGTAGGCGGGGAACGCGGTGTTAGCCAGGTGAGGCAAGCGCGCGTCGAAGAGCTATTTTTGGTTTGATTAGCGTGATGATATGAGCGAAGCCGACGCTTTTACGACGCTTGCGTTAAGGTCTCCACCTCGCGGTGGGTTAAGGAATTGACAAAATTGCACTTCTATTGAAAACGCGAATAAATGAGACGAACGTGTAACGCGTTGCAGGTACTAATCGCGGAAGCCACATTAATGACGAATTATTCTACTTTGCCGCTCTCAGAGGGCAACACTACCCCGCCGCCCGGGGGAGTGGTAGATATAAAAGGCGCGTTTGTAAAGCCTCCAGAGTCTGCGATCGTGGCGCAGTGGATAGCGCGCCCGGCATCTGTTGTTGCGGACCGAGCGTTTGTGGGTTCGATGCCCGTTGACGGAACTTTTTTTTCTTTGCCATCTGATCGTGTACATTTTTTCGACGTCATTTCCGTGACGGAAATACGTCACTGAAGTCTTGGTGGACCCCGGCATAAAACACTTTCGTGTTTAAAACGCGCGATGTGACCCGGGACGCCAGAGTTTTAGCACACCGGATGAGCTCGAGATACAAGCGGCTGCTCAGAGTAACGACTCCTCTCAGAAGGCATGGAATAGTAGTGCCGCTCTTCAGGGGCACCGTAGCCAGGCGACGTTCGTTGACGGTAACCAGGCAAGCGGAAACGCCTTCCGTAACTGGGTGGTGTGCGATGTGAGAGCCCAGACTGCCTTGTGCCTCGATATTTGTTGGGATCTGCTGCGTTAACCGATGGTTGCCATGGAGCAAGAGTAGCCGGAGTTCGCCCACATTTTGGCTCTCGTGCATAGGCATCCTGAAAGGCGCTGGGGTGATAAGAGGTTTGCTGGCATCGAAGTAGCTCTTCTCTGATAATCTGCCGTATTGTGAAAGCAAGGTCGTTCGGCGACACTGTTTCGGCACTAGCCACGGGTGGGACGTTAGACAAGCGGCCGAATTTCGGAGAGATCCATCACATCTTCAGCGATTCAAAGGTACCGCAGTGTCTCATCACGTCAGACACGGAATTCAGGCTTTCCTTTCTATTTAAGAAATCGTACACGTCTGCGGCTATACTCTTAAGAACGTGTCCTACCTTGTCTTCTTCAGACATCCGAGCATTCACTACCTTGCACAGCTTCAAGATTTCTTCAATGTATGTCGTGCATGTCTCGCCTGTTAGCTGTGCCCTCTGAGCCAATGTCTGCTCCGCGCGCTTCTTCTTTGCGTCAGAATCACCAAAGCATTTCTGCACATCTTCGACAAAATGGTCCCAAGTCGTGAACATGTCCTTGTGGTTCTCGTACCACATGAGAGCGGCGTCACTTAGCGAAAACACAACATGCCTGAGCTGCGTTTCGGAGTCCCAGCCGTTGTTTCTGCTCACCCGCTTATAGTTCTTGAGCGAAACGTCGACGTCTTCTTCTGAGGTCCCGCCGAAGTTTGGTGGCACTCGGTAGTAGGGCACGGAACCCGTCCTAGTTGCAGAGGTCGGCTATTGGGACATTTCGACCGGTGAAGGCGGGATCCGGCAAGGCGGCTGCTGCAGCGAAGTTCAGGTAGTGAAGCTTCCGTCACTGGGTTTGTCTTAGCCAGCACCTCTACCATTCTGTTACGTACTCTGGAGTAGCGTAAGGGGAGGGGGTTAATGGGCACTGATACCACGGAATTCGTAGGAGCTACGTCGTCGTCCTCTTTCTCTACCCGGGTTTCCTTTGTTTTTCACCGGCAGTGACACTTGGTATCAATATATTAAAAAGGCGGTGTTTTCCAATGGAAATATCAGGTGTGACATATGAAATACCTTAGAGGTAGCCGCGTGCCGATTACACTCACTCGCTCGGCTGAAGTTCACTCGGCTCAATCCGATAGCGCTGAAGGCCGCGGAAAGGAAATGTAGTCTTTAAAATACATCTCGGTGGATTAATAATCAAGAACGCAACGAGTTACAGCTTATTCTGCAGCCGCGACATTGTTGAGCCTTTAGGTCCTGTCGGGAATGCACTAAATGGCGCAGGCGTGATCGCCGCTGGTGTTCAACCTGAAATTAGCCTGAAATGACTGTCTAATTTCTTCCTAATCGGCTCTTTTGTCTTGCGTATACACAAATGTGTGTAGGTAACTGCCTTCCCTCGTCACTACCGCGGACCTTCAGTAATTGGCCACTACCTCGAGCATAGCGATTACATTTAAACTGTGCCTATAGAAAAAAGCAGAGGCCGTTCCGATGCCTGCAGCGTGACACCAGTACGCTTAGTGACACTGTATCATCCTCCGAACACTTGTGCACGCTCGGTTTCAGTGGCAGTCCCTGCGCTCACTAGAAAAGAGCGCGGTCGCAGTAGCGCGGTCACTAGCTTCCCCGATATGACACTGAGGCGTTTCAATCGTTATGGAAGCGCTGAAATTTTAGGGGCGAAGCGCATTAGGGCCGAGGCTTGTCCGTCCGTTTGGCGTCAGTGCGCACGGCACAGCACCGCGTAAAATCGAAGCAACAGGTTTAACAATAGACGAATATCACCTATAAACGCGATGAAACAATATAAAGCACCTACAAGCACAGACCCTTTATAGTAGTTGGCGATTTCAACGTACACATTATGGACCTTAGGACCTTGCTTTTTCGCTGACTCTCACTGTCCGCTGTCACGGTATATAGAGAGTCGTAGCTATAGTCGAAACATATGGGTGCATGTGAATAAAAATATGTTTACTATAAACGAACATCAATCATAAGTGTGACAGAACATTATAAAACACCTACAAGCACAAACCCTTTATACAAGTCGTTGACTTCAACGTAAACATTATGGACTTTAGGACCTAGCTTTGTCGTCGACTCTTTATGTCAATTTAGGTCACTCAATTTACATTACATGTGGCAACGCTCGGGTATCGTACGGTTACTCACGGTTACCTACCCAGAGCTTCGCCCAGTCGTCATGATTCACTTCGTGGAGTTGCGTGGATTTTTTTACTACAAATCGCAGGCGCAGACTGCAAGTCTGTTCTGCTTATGCCTGTGCTGTGCTACGTCCAGTACAGTGCACAGCAGAACGTTCCAGCATCGTTGAGTAGCGAATGTTTGGCTCGATGATATAGATAGCTGCTATCCTATATATATATATATATATATATATATATATATATATATATATATATATATATATATATATATATATATATATATATATATATATATATCTTTTAGGATTTCTTGTTCAGAACATAAAGGTGCTCGACACGTGCACTGTTTCTATTGTGCACACGTGCATGCTCAAATAAATCTCGGTTATTTTCAATGTTTACCTAATGATTCTGCAGAAAAGTGTGCTAATAGACCAAAGCAGTCGACGCTGGTCATTTCGCTCTGTTGCACGTTTTCTTTTTTTATTCATACAGCTGTAATAACGAATTCAATATCTGTGGAGCATAGCAGAAGCAAAGGTTTATATTTTGTGCATATCACCACGATTTTACCATTTTCATTTCCGTGATGTGTTGCTGTAACCGTTTGAGTGTAATGTTTTAAAGGCTTGCGGCGTAGGTGCGAACAGAGACAGCAAATGCCCGCTTGCACATTGATGCACAGTCGAGGAAAAGCGAATGAGCTCTGGCTTCGCAGTACCCCTTCCAACACAGCTTAAGACGACAATAAAATATGTATGTCCGTGCATAAATTTTTTTGAGCGTGTGCGTATATAAATTAGCGAAATTTTAACAAAAATGAGAGGGGTGTGCGGTGTCTGAACCTGTCATTCTCCCCGCCCTTTCCCTGGCTACGTGAAAGGCTACAATTGCAAAGTCGTGGTATTACTAAAGATCGCTACTGCATAGCGGGCAAGTTAATACAAAATAAATGAATGCGTGACCGCTGCGGGCGACCACAGCACGACAGAAACATATTTATTCGCGAATAAGGCGGTTATTTACTTAGATCGATCACTTTTATACCGTCGGTGCCGTTTCATAGCAAACTCTATTGAGGTCCTGCAGAGGTCCGCCCCTCTTTTATAGGGAGATGAGAGCGGGCCGCTCCTAGTTAGGGACGAGGGGAAGGGGGGCTCCTGTCACGCAGGGCCATGCGCCTTGTGAACAGCCTTGAGTTGCTGTAGTTGGACCAGGCTCTTGCTCATGAAATAAAATTTGTCTTAAGAAAATCCTTGAAGCTTACTGTGTAAAGAGTCGACAAAGCATGCAAGCGAAGAGTGGGCGTGAGCGTGAGCTAAAAGGTAGGAGGCTCGAGCAACACGCCGTTCCACGTTGTATTATGGGTGCATATTTCGTAGAAGGGGAGGCACCTTGATGCGAGATTGCATGAGTTCAGATAGATGGATGTTTTGCTCATTGAACGTGAACTATGTGCTTGTGTCCTGTGGTAATGAGGTTATTTTTCCTTACCGATGTAACGAAAAGCGTGGGCACCTTTTTAGGGACGGAAGAAAGCCAACGTGGTCCTAAGTTCTCAACATAGAGCTAAGCAGATAGCTCTTTGTTGGCAACGTTGGACATCTGACCCTTCCGTACGCAAGACTCAGAGGTCCGAAGTTCGGGAAATAGTAAAACCCTGATGGTTGAGCACTATCTGACCCTGGTAGGAGAGAGAGAGAGAAGCAACTTTTATTGAAACGGCAAGTGTCAGAGGAGTGTATCTCCCCTCCATTAGATGGCAGCTAAGAGTCCTTGGGCCCTAGCGGCATCTTCGGCTTGATTGACGACCTGTAGTTGGTCGTCGATGCTTGAGCTTAGCAGCGCGGTCTCCCACTGCTCCGTGTTCATGTATGTGTTGTTTGGCCCCTCCACGATGTTGGGGCAAGCCCAGATAATGTGTTTGAGGTCCGTCCGCTGATTCCAGTGTTTACATCTGTCTGATTAGATGTACGGGTAACGAGTGGCGCGGCGCTACAACCCCAAAATGGAAAACTAGCGTGCATCGCCATCGATACTACGCAAACGCAGCGCGGCCAACGAGGCAGCATGGCTTGAGTCTCGCATTTTTTTTTATTTTGTCGCGTAAGTGGAAGCACGCCTCACAAGGTGCTGGGATGCAGGAAATTGGCCGTAGTCAGGGCAGTTCGGGGAAATATCTGTATACAAGGCCGTGTAGACCTGATAAGTGAACATCTGTGTGGACTAGGCGAAGGGAGATTTGTAGACTTTTGGTTAAATTCCTGTGTGGAGCTGGTAGTATCTGTCAAAGAACTAATGAGAAGTAATCTCATGGAAGGTGGACAACCAGCCCTTGTCGGCGACGTCGGCAACTCCTTTCCCGACAACTGCTAGACGCCGGGCCCAGCTGCATAATGCGGAGGGAGAGACCTCGCGCACAGAATTGGGCTAACTCATTATGAAATTTAGTTAGAGATTTGTGCAAGTTGGTGTGTATTCATCTTGAAAAGAGCGTTCGCCTTGAAAAATTCACCTTGAAACTAATCTTGAAATCCTTATTGTGAGTCAGCACCCGTCCTGATGTCTCTTCTTCGTCCTCGTGTAGCTGTGCTTTTTGCAAAATGAATAAGTCCTTGTGGGTAGTGACGCCGTCGACGGTGGTGCCCATCTTGGCAGGAAACCATGTTAATTCGTCAGGGTAAATTTTGCCGTTTGCATGAATGCCGTGAATGGCCATGAAAACGTGTTTCGCATCAAACAGCCGAATGGCCGTCATAGCATCTGAGAAGGTGGGCAGATGTTCGCGAATTGTCAGAGCTGGAGAGACAGCAACTTGGTCTGCCACCCCAAAGGACATTTCCCTGGCCCGAGTGGTGCTAATTATGCGGCCGGTTGTGTTGACCACCGATGCCTCAAAGCTATCTCAACCTGAATCTGGTCTTATCCTGGTCTAGTGGTTATGGTGCTCGACTGCTGGCCCGAAGGTCGCGGGATCGAATACCGGCCGTGGCGGCCACAATTTCCATGGAGGCGAAAACGCTTGACGCCCATGTACTTAAATTTAGGGGTACCTTAGAGAACCCCACGCGGTCAAAATTTCCGGAGCCCACCCCTACGACATCTCTCATAATCATATCGTACTTTTGGGACGCTAAACCCCACCAGTTATTATAATATTCGCAACATAATATGACATTAGTATTAGCCTGATAATAAACACCAACCTAGTCTAGCAATCAGTTCTTCGATACGGGCTCGTACCGCTGAAAGCCGCATGCTACATGTAGCAGTTAGCCAATGTCGGCGTTTTTACCTTCTGTTTTTGTAGTCACAGAAGCAAACATGACCTCGCTTGAGTCGCTTATGATCGAAGTTAGATTTGAACGGTCATTAGATTAATCCTAATTGAATATCCACGTTCTTTACAACGATCGTCGTGTACGGAGCACAACTCTAGGTCTAAGGGTCGGCTCATCTAGACTGAACTACTGCGGCTGTATAGTACTCGGAACGTAAACAACCAGGGCAGAAAATAGGTCCAAACGGGCGAAGAAAACTAAACTGTTCAGTTCAGATGCCCGATATGTATGACTAACCACTTGGCGAAACAGCAGACAATTTCCGTTTTGTGTACGCAAGGCTGTACGTCTGCGATTTGGTGCGTAGGCTACGTTTGAGGGTGTCCCCTACAGCATTCGTTTATCGTGCACATTATTCGAAACGTGTACTGCAGCTGAGCGTCAACATGTTTGCCTTTGAGTGTTGCTTCGGGTCATCTAGTGACGAAGCAATAAGCTGTACGTAAGCGATATCGGTTGGCGCAACACACAAGTCAAGGGACGAGACAAGACGAGTTTTTCGGACGATGAGTAATGGCATTGGGTGTTCGGGCTAGTTTAACTTCCATTTCTTCTTGGGTAAGGCGCTGCAGAGCGAAGCAGCACGAGGGACGCAGAGGCGACGAAGACGAATGCTTGCTGCCAACTGAAACTTGTTTCTTGCAGACATGTTGTAAGAAAAAGAAAAGAAAGAACTGAACAAATGTTGCTAAACGTTTATACGAAAAGACGCCCAACGTTGACGCCGGCAACTTCCTGGAATGCCAGCTCTCTTACTTATGCATGGGCATCCTTCACGTATCACACAAGTTGCTTCCAGAATGATAAGTGTGCCCCTGAGGGTTGTCCGTGGGCGAGAAAACAAGCTTAGCTTCATGGAACACGGACGTGCATCCTTGTGCGCTACAATACATGACTTGAACCATCTCTTTCGTTTCTGACATTTGGCATGCTTTTGCAGGCGAAAATTCAGAGATATGCCGGTTTGACCCACGTAGCAATCACCACAGTTCAAAGAGATTAGGTACACGACTCCCCGCTCCCAATCCACAAATCTGTGGCAGTGCTTCACGTCGCCATCCAGTTCTCATTACATCCTAGTGTCGTATGACGGTTTATTAACGAAGTACTGACGACTTGTGCAGTCGAAGTAGCGCCGGTCCAACAGGAACGCAGATCACGCGCACAGCAACAGACGATCGAGCGTGGCTTCTTCCTCCTCTTCACTACAATTGCCCCCGGGAGAGAAGATGAGCCATCCTGGCGTCTTAAGGCGTAGGCAGCATCAAGGGGTCATAGTACGGTTTAAGTCTGCTGGCATGAACCGTTTCACGACCGCGATGTCTGAGGTCGTGGGGCGGCGTCAAAGGTTCAACTATGTAGTTGGCAGGGGATGGGCGGCCTTTGATGCGGCCTGTCAAAGGACGAAATTTCGCAGAATGAATAATGCAACCTCTCGGGCGCTGGCGGCTGGGAGTGCTGCTGTCTCGGAATAGCGCGTCAAATGATCAACGCCGACAATTACCCATCTGTTACCCAAGGAACTGCAGGGAAGTGGGCCGTATAGGTCTATGCCGACGCGATCAAAGGGACGAGCAGGGTAGGGTAGCGGCTGTAACTCGCCGGAAGGGCGTTGGTGTACTTTACGCCACTGGCACGCCGTGCAAGCGAGAATATACTGGCAGACAAAGTGATACATTCCCCGCCAGTAGAAACGTTGCCTTAGCCGAGTATACGTTTTCAGAACGCCGGCGTGACCATGGTGAGGAGCAGCATGGAAGTAAGCGCAAATGTCAGACCGCATTTGCCGTGGTATCACGAGCAGCCATTTGGTCCACCAGGCATGTAATTTCGGCGGTAAATGATGTTGGCGCGCACAGTAAAGTGAGCGGCTTGGCGACGAAGCGTTCTAGAAGCTTTGACCGATGGATCCTGCAGGAAGTTTAGGATAGTTGAAAGCAGGGGATCATTTCGCTGTTCAACCGGCATATCCGTGACGTCGATGGTTGACATAGTTTCGAAGAGCGTTGATGGGGAAGCTACATCCGAGGGTATCGGTGATCGAGATAGCGCATAGGCGTCATAGTGCTTCCAGCCCGATCTGTAGACAACGCGACTGTCATACTCTTGTAAGCGAAGCGCCCATCGGCCGAGGCGACCCGACGGATCTTTCAGCGAAGAAAGCCAGCAAAGGGCGTGGTGGTCGGTAACAACGTCGAAAGCACGACCATAGATGTATGGACGGAATTTGCCGAGAGCCCAAATGATGGCCAAACACTCTTTTTCTGTCAAAGAATAGTTCGCTTCGGCCTTTTTCAAAGTGCGGCTGGCATAGGCGACGACGTACTCGTCGTAGCCGTCTTTCCGCTGAGCTAGGGCTGCACCAAGTCCGATGCCGCTAGCATCGGTATGGATCTCCGTAGGTGCTGTGAGGTCGTAATGTCGGATAGGCGGTGAAGTGAGTAGGCGACGCAGTTGCTTGACGGCTTGGTCGCACGAGGTTGACCCAGCGGACAAACCGTTACTAGCCGTAAGCAAATTCATCAGTGATGCTATCAAGGTTGCAAAATCACGTACAAATCGCCGGAAATACGAGGTGAGGCCTAAAAAGCTGCAGAGCGCCTTAAGGGTTGTGGGCTTGGGAAACTCGGCGAAGGCGCGAAGGTTGGCTGGGTCAGGAAGCACATCATGCTTCTATACAAGGTGTCCTAATATTGTTAGCTTGCGGGCGGCAAAACGGCACTTTTTGATGTTGAGCTGGAGGCGGGCACTGGTGAGGCAGGTCAGTACCTCACGCAAGCGAACAAGGTGCGTCGGAAAATCTGATGAAAACACGACGATGTCGTCCAGATAGCAGATATATGTTTTCCACTTGTAGTTACGAAGGATGGTGTCCATCATGCCCTCGAAAGTAGCGGGCGCATTGCAGAGCCCAAAATTCATTACGGTAAATTCGTATAAGCCATCGGGCGTCACAAAAGCTGTCTTCTCGCAGTCACCTTCAGCCATCGGCACTTGCCAATAGTCAGAGCGAAGATCTAAATAAGAGTAGTACTCCGCTTCTTGCAAGCAGTCGAGTGCGTCATCTATACGAGGCAGCGGGTAGACGTCTTTACGAGTGATCTTATTTACCTGACGGTAATCCATACAGAAGCGTATTGACCCGTCCTTCTTGCGCACTAGCACCACAGGTGACGCCCAAGGACTGTGGGAAGGGCGAATGACGCCACGCTGCAGCATTTCCTCGACTTGCTCGTTAATCACCTTGCGCTCGGCTGCCGACACACGGTATGGTCGCTGGCGTAATGGAGGATGAGAACCTGTGTTGACGCTGTGACTGACGTTCTCCGTACGGCCCAAGCGCGGTTGATCGCAATGAAACGATGAGCGAAAATTCTGCAGAAGCTCGAGTACTTGCATGCAGTACGGAGGTGGCAGGTCGGCATCCAAGACAGATTCAAAGATGTCTGATCAAGGCAAAGTTGATGATGATACAGGAGACGTGCGCTTAACGGGAGAAGTAAGGGCGTCGAGCTCATAATAAGGCGTGTCATCCGAAGTCTCGATGATGTCAAACGGATCAACAGGATGAACACGACCAAGAGATTCTCGTCGAAGCAAGGTGACGGGGTGCTGAAACGGATTGCACACAATCATAGCCGATGATCCAGATGCAGTAGTCAGGACGGCAGGTGGAGCAAGATACGGGCACAAGGACTGACATTGCGATTGGTATGTCCGTGTCGGACACAACAGTGAGCTTTTGGGCTGTACTTGTAGAAAGGTCAGGCAATGCGTCGTCAGAGAACGGGAAGAGCGCCACCTCGGCCCGGGCACAGTCGATGATGGCACGATGCTGAGACAAGAAGTCCCAGCCGAGGATGATGTCGTGTGAGCATGAAGACAGCACGAGGAATTCAACGATATAGAGCGCGCCGTCAATAACCACCCTCGCAGTACATGCAGCAACCGGTGCTACGTGCTGCGTACTTGCGGTGCGCGGTAGCATGCCGGAGAACGGGGTTGTGAATTTACGCAATTTTCGAATAATGTTCTCGTCCATGACTCATATCGCAGCCCCAGTGTCAATAAGCGCAGTTACGGGAGTTCCTTCTACTATGACGTCGTGTAAATTTAGTGGTGACTGTGTAGGCCTTGTAGAAGTCGCGAAGCTGGCAGTTCGTGCCTGCGGAACTGCAGCAAATTGTTTCCCTTGCTAGGTGACTGCCGACTACGTAAGGGTGAAGGCGAGCCACGACGGGGTGACAGGGAGCGATGGTTGCTGAAAGGTGGTCGTGGAGGCGGTGAAGAGTCGGAGCTGAAACGCGTGGCATGGTCGCCAGTATCGTGTGGGTAGCCGTATCCGGGCGTTGGGGTAGCTTGATGAGCAGGTGACATGCGACGGTTGCAGAAGCGCGCCACATGACCGGCGAAACCGCAAGCGAAGCATATGGGCCGGTTGTCGCGTGCGCCCGGGATTCTGAGCATATTGACTCCGAGTTGGCATTGGAAGAGGCGCAGAAGGCTAGGCTATTCGCGTGTGCATTGCTTCAGAGAAGGCGAATGTCGGCGGCGGAGGTCGCGCCGCGACCGCGGCATAGGTCAGAGGTGCAGCTACAGGCAAACATGGCTGGGTCAGAGGTACCGATTCGGCAAGCTGCTCGCGGATAGCCCTCCTGATGGGAACAGCCAGCGATGCATCAGGTTGTAGGGATCGATCGCCCAGAGGCAGCATAGAGAGCTGGCGCGCCACCTCCTCCCGAATGAAGTCTTTGATTTGGCTAAGAGTGATGTAGTGGGTGACGGGTGGGAGGCTAGCGTGAGGCTCGAGTGTGGTTCGGCAGCTGCGACAGCGCTGCGTGCAAGGACCCTTTGTCGACGCAGCTCATCGAAACTCTGGCAAAGAGTAACGACGTCAGCGACAGAAGCAGGTTTCCGCGCAAGAAGCATCTGAAATGCTTCGTCCTCAATACCTTTGAGGATATGCTTCACTTTCTCCTCTTTGCTCATGGAGGCATTCACGCGGGAGCGAATTTTTACTACATCCCCGATGTAGCTCGTATACGTCTCACCGGGCTATTGAGCACGCGGCGTAGACGTTATTCAGCGCGCAGCTTTCGTAAAGTCGGGTGGCCGAAGACTTCTGCGATCACTGTCTTGAAGTGAGACCAGGTATGCTGCTCACGCTCGTGATTGTGAAACCAGAGGTTGGCGACGTCAGAAAGGTAGAAGATGACGACACGGAGTTTGGCCGGGTCATCCCAGTTGTTGGTATCACTGACGCGCTCATATGTGGAAAGCCAATCTTCCACGTCAGCCTCACCTGTTCCGCTAAAGATAGGAAGGTCGCGGTACCGCTGAATGGCGCCGCTGGAGCTGGAAGCCGCGGCGGTGTCGGGCTGAATGGTGGCAATGTCGGTCATTGCAGCGGTTGAAGAAGCGGGAAACGTTCGGTTACGAGCACATCTCCGATTACATTGATATATTTTGCGGCAAAGCGGGACATATAGACGTCCTGATCCTGGGCAGCATATAACAAACAAACTATCTTTTGTTAGGTTGCCGCAATCGCAGAGGGACTGAAATCTGCGTTTCTAAACGATAAGATGAAAACAGCGGCTACCGGAATTAGTTACCCCCCCCCCCCACCCCCAATATGAAAAAAAAGTAACCCGACTCTCGTCTTCTAAGTGTGGCGTAGCGGCAGCGTGTCATACTCAGAATGTAGTGTACGTCGAGGCAGTGGGTTGAGCTCCCGGTGAGTTGTTTGTCTAGGCTTTTTTTGTTTCGTCGCAGCGCACCTCTTATAGTTCTTGTTACAATATGGGCATGGTCAAAAAATTTAAAACAGTTTAAAAGCCCGATTTCGGCCCGTACCGGGGCCCAGTGTGCCACACGCCAGCGACCAGCGTGCCTCATGCAGTGTGCCAGCATCCAGGTAGCCAGCGCCACACTGGTCCAATAATCATGTGTCGCACTTGGACAGCACCATTGTACTTTCCAAAACGGTCTCGCTGACATCGTGAATTTTCCCTGATCGAATGAATTGGGCTGAAGTGTCTATATTAATCAAAGGTGGGGATAGGAACGTGCTTACTAATAGTCACCCGATTTGAAAGACTGTTGAAAAAGTATTGCTTAACAAAATTGGTGGGTTCTTCTCCAAGCTTTTCTTCATAAGTGACAGTAAATTTGGTTTCTGCAAGGTCAAGTCCACGGAATATGTTTTGCTCTTGCAAAATGAAATTATTTTAAATAATATTGAAGCTAAAAAGTTGACTGTCGGCATTTTCGTTCATTTCGCCAAAGCGTTGGACCTTCTCAACCACAAAATATCACTCAGAAAACTCGAAAGCAATGGCATCCGAGGTCTAAGCATGGAAAGTTTTTCAATATTACTTAAGGATTCGCAGGCAGGTATTTTCCGCTGATGGTTGCAAGTCTGGTTCCCAGGTGAATCAATGTGGCGCCTGCAATTCAACGACTGCTTCTCGTCGTCAAGAAGTGGACAGACCCCAGCGGCGAAATACCGCATCATGACAGAAGAAAGTTCCCGCGAGACACTTTCTTCAGTTTCTACGCGAGAATGCGAGGCCGTTAGGAACCAGGTAGGCGAAAGCTACGCGACGTTATTGCCACACGCTCTCATTAGTTTCTGCGTTTTATGTTCCCGCCCCCTTACACCTGTTACTATTGGCTTGAGCAAGCCGCGCCAGAATGTCTGAGAACATTCCATAGCAGTTTATCGACGGCCAGCGCTATGTTCGCCGCTATCAGTGTACTCTGTGTACTGCTGTAGTTTGACTTTCCGTTTCGACGCCACAAGTACAGCCAAATAAAAAGTTTCATTTTGGACACGCCGAATGCTGCCTTCGCCGACGTCACGACTACGTGACATCTGGTGGAGGTGCTGCTTCCTTGATATTCCGGACACCTACGAAAAGCCGCGAACCAAGCCCACAGCGTGAAGAAGACTTCGAAGACCTCGTGCAACAGCAAGCTAACTGCATGCTACAAGGCTTGCAACCCGAATACGGACTCCTACCTGAGAAGCTAGAAACGACGGCGAGGAACACAGCAGCGACGATTACCGCCGCTGTGTCAGCCGCGACAGTAGTGATGCGGCAACCCGGGAGCCTCGGACTTTCCGTGGATCATCGACTGAAGACCTGGAAAGCTGGCTGGAGACGTACGACTGATTGGACTCCGAAAAAAAGTGTGCCACGTCTACTTCTACCTAGAAGACGCCGCGAGGACGCGGTTCGAGAATCGAGAGTTTACTCTAACATGATGGGACCTCATCCGCACGGGATTTCTAAACACATTCACGAGCGTCATCCGGAAAGAAAGGGCTGAAACCCTTCTTGAGACCAGTGTACCGCTCTCCAACCAGAACATAGTGCTGTACACCGAAGAAATGACTAGCTTATTTCGTCAAGCCGACCTGGCTATGTCCGAAGAAAGAAAGGTTCGCATCCTTACGCGATGACGGAAGGAAGAACGTTTCGCCGGACATGTGCCCAGTCTGCCGAAGACGGTCTCGGAATTCGTTTCGGAGACCGCCACAGTTGAAAAGGCGCTAGAAATGCGCACTAGGCAATATAAACGTCGCATGCCCACGTCGAGCTACGGGGATTTTCAAGCGCTGGGAACAAACGACCTGCGCGAGACAATCAGAGCTGTCGTGCGTGAAGGGCTGCAGATGTTCCACAGATCGCAACCTAAGGTGAATTCGATAGGCGAGATCGTTCGTGAATAACTTCAGCATTCGCTGTCAGTTGCTGCACCATCGCAATCTGAGCCGGAAGCCATGACCTATGCTGCTTTTCACAAACTCTTTCAAAAGGGGGGCTCTTGTTATGAGTGAAGTGCGCGAGTGTGGTGCTTCCGATGGTTGGAGCAGCAAAAACGACGAGGACGACGTACAACGTGCTACTTGCGCGAGCGCGCCGAACATTGGAGCATGGAAAAAAAACGCAAAAGAAAAAAATCGCCAAGAGCCACTGCGCCGAAAAGGAGAAAGAAGAGCGGTGCGGGCGGTTCGAAGAACGTGGCTAGGGTGCGGACTGCGAGCTTGTCGGGCGCTTGTACCCGGGCTCTGAAGGCGTCCACCTAGCCGGCGCAGGCCTGCACGCGGACCTGGCGACCATTCTACCGGCGTGGCTTTTGCTGAGGCCCCGGCTTGGCGTGGTTGTGGTTCTCGGGCGGGAGACAGCACCGTCGATGACGGCATCCACCGGGAGCGGAAGTGAGTCGTCGGGCTGAGGGCCCGAGCTTGGAGACTTCCACCACCGCGTCCTCCTACCTGACTGCTTGAGTGTCCAACCAGTTGGTGAGCCGTACTACTCTGGTTCCACATGAGGACTTTCCTGACGACATTAGCGTGTGGACTTGCACGACGTTTAAGCTTATAATAAGTTTCCCTTGTTTAAGGAGAACGCTATGTACTGGTGGTCAGGCTGACGCTTGTTAGTTTACCTTTTGTTGATTCTAAGGTTTCTCTTTCGTCTTTTATTTTTTTGTGTGTGCAAATATATTTTCATTTGTCTGAAAATCAAACGCTCACCTCCGTCTCTTATTCAAGAATAGTATTGCACAGCTGATTCAACTGGCTTTATTAAACGAACCTGTCACAAATTGGCGTCCGCGCGACAGGACGTGAGCGTTTGACACCCAGTTCTCGGTTTTCGAAACGGTAAAAAAAAAGAAAATGAGCACGCGAGAGTTGATGGCGCTGGCAGAACGCATGGGGTTGGAAGGAGCGGAATTGCAGGCATGGTTCGACGAGCGAGAAGCGCGAGCGCGCGAGGAACGAGCGGCGGAGAGAGACGCGAAGAAAGATCAGCTGGAGCTAGAGGGCCGCAATTTACAGCTGCGCCTTCAAGTCGCAGAAAAGGAGGGCCAAAGCGTAGAGGCAAGCCAGCGACGCTTGGAGATAGAAGAACGGACGCTACAGCTGCGTCTGAGAGTAGCTGAGACCGGTGTCGGGGAGCCTAACGTGGCTGACTCTGGTATCCAACGGAGCGCGTCTGCGGTTGTGAATCCGCATAATTTTATACCAGTTTTTAACGAGGACCGAGACGATCTCGATGCCTACCTGAGGAGATTTGAGAGGGTGGACATCGGTCAAGACTGGCCACGAGAAAAGTGGGCAACCGCTCCTAGCTTGTGCCTAAGCGGAGAGGCTCTGAAAGTATTTGGGCGATTGTCGCCTGACGATTCACTATCGTACGACAAGGTCAAGTTGGCTTTGCTCCAGCGTTTTCGCTTCACGGCTGAAGGCTACCGGGAGAAGTTCCGGAAGAGCAAGCCTGAAGACGGCGAAACTGGAAGGCAGTATGCCTCAAGACTCCAAAGTTTTTTTGACCGGTGGATAGAAATGTCCCATACAGGGAGGGACTTCTATTCTGTCCGTGACTTGATTGTGGCCGAGCAATTCTTGGTCAACTGCAACAGTCAGCTGGCGCTCTTCTTACGGGAGAAGAACTGCAAGACTGGACGCCATGGCAGATGCGGCTGATATTTTCATGGACGCAAAGCGACTGAAGAACTTGTTAACAGTTCGGCATAAGTGTGAATACACAAGTGTCAAGGCTGAAGGGAGTTCCTCGAGCCCAAGAGCAGAGGTGCAATGTTTCGTTTGTGGCCGTACGGGGCACAAGGCTTCTGACTGTCGTACTAAGCCGAAGCAATTATATTGCACATACTGTCGTAAGTCGGGACATGACTTTAAGGATTGTGTGAGAAGGAACAACACATCAAAGTCAGCTACTTCTTGTTTGCTGTTACCTAACGACGAGACTATTCCAGAACAACCCACGCACGATGGCAATGAGTCAAAACCAGATGACGATGTCATTGGCACGGTGAAGACGCAACCGCTGGGTAACACACGTCACATGCCAGTGTTACCAGGCGAAGTCAATGGACAAATGGTACAGGTCCTAAGGGACACCGGCAGTAACATTTTGGTTGTATGCCAATCATTAGTACCAGATAAAGCGTTCACTGGCACTACGGCTACTTTGTGGCTGGCTGATGGGAGCACCATTGTAGTCCCTGAGGCTGAGGTGCACATCAGATCTCCCTACTTTTCTGGGACGGCCATTGTCAAGTGTATTGCATCGCCACTACATGATGTCATAGTAGGTAATATACCTGGGTCACGTGATGCCAATGACCCTGACGACTGCTGGCAACTTCCTTCTCGAGATGAACCCAGCAAAAGAGAGGTTCGTTCTGCGGCCGAAGATAACCGGCCAAGTTCGTTTATGGTTGGAGTAACAGGCACCAAGAGCGCGCGAAGATTCGCAACCACTAAATTCCCTGGGCAAATATTTCAGAAGTCTCCGAAGAGGTACTACGACCACCGCAGCAAGCAACGAGAACTGAAAGTTGGCGATCAGGCTCTGATTCTGCTTCCAACAAGCAATAACAAGTTACTAATGCACTGGAAAGGGCCGTTTACCGTAACAGGGAACAAAAGCGACTATGACTATTGGCTGGACCTAGGACACTGCAGAAAGCTCTTTCATGTCAATATGCTCAAGAAATATGAAGAGCGCCACCAAGAAGAGCTTCCCCAAACGTCCTCTTTTGTCGTCGTGGAGGAAGAGGAGTCTGAGAAACTTTTACCTAGCTTCAGGGTCCAAGACAGCTGTGGTATTCACACACGTAGGAATGTGATAGTATCCTCCACCCGGTCTCGTATGCCAGTCGCCAAATTCAACCTCGCGAAAAGAGATACTCCTCAGTCGAGCGGCAATGCCTGGCGTTGGTTTGGGCGATCGAGAAATATCATGCCTTTCTCTATGGAACAAATGCGTCGTACAAACCAATCACCAGCCACTGCAGTATCCCTTAAGAACTAAGCACCTGAAGGAATATTCATTTCGGGTCAAACACATTACAGGCTCTGAAAATGTAGGGAGGAGAATATAAGCCGGCTGTGAGCCTGTAATAGTTCCCTAAACACAACCTCACTTCTGTGTTTTCTTTTTCTTTGTTTATTAGGGATGTTATGTGTATGGACGACACTTAGTGATTTGTCGCGCACTGAACTGCAGTTTATTTTTCTCCGAAAAACAAACTCTTTCAAAAGGGGGGCTCTTGTTACGAGTGAAGTGCGCGAGTGTGGTGCTTCCGATGGTTGGAGCAGCAAAAACGGCGAGGACGACGTACAACGTGCTACTTGCGCATGCGCGCCGAACATTGGAGCATGAAAAAAAAACGCAAAAGAAAAAAATCGCCAAGAGCCACTGCGCCTAAAAGGAGAAAGAAGAGCGGTGCGGGCGGTTCGAAGAACGTGGCTAGGGTGCGGACTGCGAGCTTGTCGGGCGCTTGTACCCGGGATCTGAAGGCGTCCACCTAGCCGGCGCAGGCCTGCACGCGGACCTGGCGACCATTCTACCGGCGTGGCTTTTGCTGAGGCCCCCGCTTGGCGTGGTTGTGGTTATCGGGCGGGAGACAGCACCGTTTGGAGCTTGGAGACTTCCACCACCGCGTCCTCCTACCTGACTGCTTGAGTGTCCAACCCGTTGGTGAGCCGTACTACTCTGGTTCCACATGAGGACTTTCCTGACGACATTAGCGTGTGGACTTGCACGACGTTTAAGCTTATAATAAGTTTCCCTTGTTTAAGGAGAACGCTATGTACTGGTTGTCAGGCTGACGCTTGTTAGTTTACCTTTTGTTGATTCTAAGGTTTCTCTTTCGTCTTTTATTTTTTTGCGTGTGCAAATATATTTTCATTTGTCTGAAAATCAAACGCTCACCTCCGTCTCTTATTCAAGAATAGTATTGCACAGCTGATTCAACTGGCTTTATTAAACGAACCTGTCACAATGACGAACTACAGAAGATCCTCTGCTGACGACAATGACGCCGCGGCGCAATCGCAAGAAAACGATGCTAACCAGACTGACTTCTGACGAGGAAATCTCGCGCAGAGAAGATCTGATGACGCGACATGGAAGCAGCGGAACAAACCGACGCTGCCACTATCTGACGCCACGACCTAATCGCAACGCAAGACGGCGAACTAGTGACCTGGACGTATCAACGGCTACAATGTCACCGCTCTCGTGGATACTGGAGCCAACTTTTCTGTCATCAGTGGGCCATTCGCCGCAAAGCTGAAGTTAGGACAGCTTGGGAAGGCCCCGAGATCCAGACCGCTGGAGGCCATTTAATAACGCCGTCTGGAGTCTGCACAGCAAGAGTCACCATCAGTAATCGCCCTTATCCTGCGAGCTTCGTAATGTTGCAACATTGCTCGAAGGATGCCATACTTGTTATGGGCTTCTTAAAGCATCACGGCGCCGTTATCTACCTAACAACCAAGTCGATTACTCTATCGTCTGAGAAAGCGACACCGCCGGAGACGTATTCATGTCAACATGCCCTGCACGTGCCCCAGGATCAAGTCACCATTCACGCTAGATCCAGCGTCATAATTCTAATCGGCACCGTAAAGGCTGAATACATCGAAGGAGTCATCGCGAGCAATCAGTGTTTGCTGCTAGACCGTGACATTTCCTCGGAAGAGGCATTGCTCGGCTGCATGATGGAGAAAGGAAGCGTGATGGTAACGAACTTCATCATCATCATCATCATCATCATCATCAGCCTGTCTACGCCCACTGCAGGGCAAAGGCCTCTCCCATGTTCCGCCAATCAACCCGGTCCTGTGCTTTCTGTTGCCACGTTATACCTACAAACTTCTTAATCTCATCTACCCACCTAATTCAGCCAAGAATAAACTTCAGCCAAGAATAAAGACGCCTGAGCAGGGGCACGACGATTGCGTGCATCGAACAAATCTTGGCTGTCAGCGATGTGTTTATGTACGACAGCCCCAATGCCTGAGCCACCCTTCGACGTACACGCCTTCCCGCTCGCCAACAGCAACAGCTCCAATGCCTTCTGAATGAATATATGGACTGTTTCTCGTCGACATTGCGGGTCCAGCAAGCGTCCCTGGCTAAACACCGTATCATAACGGAAGAAAATGCTCGAATACATCGTCACAGTCCCTACCTTGTTTCGACGCGAGAATGGGAGGCCGTTAAGAAACAAGCAGCCGAAATCCTACGCGACAGCATCATCCAGCTGTCCAAGAGTCCATGGGCGTCACTCGTGGTGCTAGTGAAAAAGAAGGATGGAACCCTACTTTTCTACGTCGATTATCGTCGCCTGAACAGAATAACAAAGAAGGACGTGTGTACTCCCTCACGTATAGACGACACCCAGGATCGACTCCACAGCGCGAAGTACTTTTTGTCGATGGACCTCAAGACCGGCTACTGGCAAATCGAAGTCGACGAGAGAGACCACGAGAAGACTGCCTTTGTAACAGCAGACGGCGTCTCCCAGTTCAAGGCCGTGCCCTTCGGTCTTTGCTCGGAGCCTGCGACTTTCGATCGCGTTATGGATACAGTAGTGGCAGGCTTGAAGTGGCAAATTGCCTCGTGTACTTGGACGACATCGTTGTTTTTGCCGCAACCTTCGACGAGCATCTCCGGTGCCTTGAAGCTGTACTTCAGGCAATCAAAACCTGCCAGACTCACCTTGAAGCCTTAAAAGTGCCGCATGGCGTACGAGGAGCTCTTGTTTTGGGGTCACGAGATAAGCAGGCATCATGTTGATCCCGACCCGCGGAAGACAGCTGCCATCACTGCCTTCCCGGCGCCCACCGACAAGAAGCCCGTACGCCGATTTCTCGGCTATGTGCCTCACCTGTCAGGTGAGGCTCTTGTGCGCCTCACCTGACAAAGACCTACGTGGAATTCAAGTGGCGAACTGCGCAAGTCGAGGCATTTCAATAACTCAAACGACGCCTTCGGACGCCTCCGATACTCGCGTATTTTTAATGAATACGCCGATACAGAAACCCACACCGATGCAAGCAGCGTAGGACTCGGCGCCTTCCTTGTGCAGAGGACTGACGGACTGGAAATGGTTATCAGCTACGCTAGCCGGTCGCTGTCCAAGGCGGAAACCAACTATTCCACACCAGAAAAGGAGTGCCTTGCCATCATCTGGGCCTCATCAAAGTTTCGCCCCTATCTTTACAGCAGAGCTTTCAAAGTTATGAGCCACCACCACGCCTTGTGTTGGCTAGCTAACTTGAAGTACCGTTCAGGTCGCCTGGCATGGTGTAGTCTAAGAATTCAAAAATTTGACATAACCGTCGTTTACAAGTTTGGAAGAAAATACTTCGACGCTGACTGCCTGTCTCGCACCCCCGTCGACCCACCGCAGCAGGACGGCCAGGAGTATGACTGTTTCTTGGGAACCATAAGTGCCGACGACTTCGCCAGAAGACAGCGAGATGACACAGAACTCAGGGGCCTCGTCGAATACATCGAAGGAAGGACCGCCGTTATTCCGAAGGTATTCAAGCGATGACAGGCTTCGTTCTTCTTGCGAAATGGCACTCACCTGAAGAACTTCTCGCCACTCCGAACCAATCACCTTCTGGCGGCGCCCTCAGCATTACGACCAGAAGTCCTCCAGGCCCTACACGACGATTCGTCGGTTGAACACCTCGGTGTTTCCCGCACGCTCCCAGGAATACAGGAAAGGTACTATTGGCCGCGCCTTGCAGCCGATGTCGCGCGCTACGTAAGGAGATGCCGACACTGTCAGCGACACAAGACACCACCGAGAAGGCCAGCAGGCTTTCTTCATCCAATCGAACCTCCTCGCCGACCAATCGAGGAAAACAGGATGGAGCTAGTGGGGCCGTTCCCAACGTCGACGTCCAGAAATAAATATATCGTCCTAGCTACTGACTTCGTCACGCTCTACGCCGAAACAAAGGCTCTGCCCAAAGGAAGTACCGCCGACCTGGCCAAGTTTTTCGTTAAGAACATCTTCCTTCGTCATGGCCACCCAGAGGTACTCATCACCGATAGAGGTACGGCTTTTCCTGCTGATCTAACTCAGGCGACCTTAAGGTACAGCCAGACAAGCCACCACCGGACCACCGCCTAATACCCGCAGACCAGTGGCCTCACCGAGCGTCTAAACAAGACCATCGCCGACATGCTGGCTATGTACGTCGACATCGAGCACAAGACGTGGGATGCCATCCTTCCGTCCTGACCTTCGCATACAACATGGCAGCACAAGAAACGACGCAGCTATCGCCGTCCACGTTGGTCTACGGAAGGAGCCCGGCACGACGCTCGAAGCAATGCTGCCAGCTTCCACCGACGATGACAATCGCGACGTCGCCACTTATTTGCAACGCACCGAGGAAGCTCGACAGCTCTCCCACCTGCGCATCAAGAACAAGCAGAGGATCGACAGCCGTCACTATAATCTTCTACGACGCGACACGGAGTACCATCCCGGTGACCGCGTGTGGGTCTGGACGCCGATACGTCGACGAGT
Organism: Rhipicephalus sanguineus; assembly: GCF_013339695.2. Taxonomy (NCBI): domain Eukaryota; kingdom Metazoa; phylum Arthropoda; class Arachnida; order Ixodida; family Ixodidae; genus Rhipicephalus; species Rhipicephalus sanguineus. Next base: position 129,554,794 of record NC_051184.2, on the reverse strand, counting down.
ACTTAGCGAGAAGCTTCTTCGACGATACCTCGGGACATGTAAGGTGATCGAACGTCTCAGCACCTTAGACTACGAGGTTATCCCTGACAGCATTACGACCTCTCAACGGCGCCGCGCACGACATCAAGTCGTCCATGTCGTGCGCCTTAAGCCGTTTTATGCATGTTAGCTAACCCGAGGACTGCACCTTTTGCTTTATTATAGAACTTTTTTGCTTGCAGTTATTGCTTATCGTACTTATTTGCTTTATTGTACTTTCTTTGTGCATGAACGTTTTACCCCTCCCAAGTTCTGTTACAAACATCGGGACGATGCATTTTCACAGGGAAGCAATGCCACACGCTTTCCTTTCCTTCTGTGTTTTTGTTAACGGCCCCTTACCCCTGTTACTATTGCCTTGCGCAAGTCGCGTCAGATTGTCTGGGAACTTTTCAGATTGTAGTAGATCATTTTGTTAAGATTGCGCGAAAGACGCGAATAGTGAAGATTATTCTAGATCTCGCGCGACCAGCAGTGATAAGGCGATGAACACTTTATTGACGGCCGACGCTCTGTTCGCTGCTATCAGTGTACAGTGTGTATTCCTGTAGTTTCACTTTTCGTTTCAAAGCCACAAGTGCGGCCAAATAAAATGTTTCATGTTGGACAGGCCGACTGCTGCCTTCGTCGACGTCACGACCACGTGAAAATATTGTCCCGGGCGGTGTCGTCACTGTAACCCACAGAAGACGAGAGTGCGGCAGGCAAGCTTTATTATTAAGAAGGCAAACTTGTGCCTCTCGCAGAGGAAACACAAAGTGAACACTAATGGAATCAGAGCGACGTGCCTATGTACGGCTGCGGTTCACCAAAAAACAACCCACAGCTTACGTACTGCCAAATATTTAAACGCTGAGCAAACGACACAGAACATGCACACACCTATCATCCGATATTGCACTGTCTGATACGATGGGCCCATCAAAAGTTCATCGCAGTCCGCTCTAGCCTGTCTAAATGACGCGACAGCTGTCGCTCGACGGTGGCAGCTGCGATGAATGGCGTGGCACGTGGCATTGCTCCCTCCTTCGAAAACATCGCCTCGATTTTGAAAACAAGCACTGAAGTCATAAGACACTAAAATTTTCACAACAAGGATAGAGCAACAAGGCTACATGATGTCTGCTAGCGCACATAATAGTGTTTCAAACGCAAGAGGTGAAAAATTTCAGCCCGCACACGTTGACGCTGGGAGTCTGCCACCAAATCCGGGATGATTTCATCGTTCAGTGGCCCTACGCGACGAACAATTTTGTAGGGGCCAAAATTACGCCGCAGAAGCTTTTTCCTGAGTCCTCGTCGGGAAACTGGTGCCCATAGCCAAACTTTTTCGCCGGGTGCGTATTCCTCATGGCGGTGTCGCAGGTTGTAGTGCCGGGCATCCGTCGATTGCTGGCTTGCCGTTAGCAGTCGAGCCAGCTGCCGAGCCTCTTCAGCGCGTTGTTGAAATCTCGCCACGTCCAGGTTCGGGTCGCCTTCGTTTACATGCGGCAACATTGCGTCCAGAGTCGTTGTCACTTCCCGTCCGTAAACAAGAGCGCCTGGTGTCAGCCCGGTATCTCCTGGACGGCCGTATTATATGCGAAGGTGACATGTGGGTGCACTTCATCCCATGTTTTGTGTTCAACATCGGCGTATATTGACATCATTTCCGCCAGGGTCTTGTTGAGCAGTTCTGTGAGGTCGTTAGGTAGCGGATCGTATGCGGTAGTTCGGCCATGGGTGGTGTGGCTGTACTGAAGAATGGCTTGCATCAGTTCACAGCAGAAAGCTGTCTGTCTGTCAGTGATAACGACCTGGGCTGCACCGTGGAGCAGGACAATTTAGTGAACGAAGAATATGGCGGCGTCTTCAACAGTGGCTCGAGGAAGGGCGGGGGATTCTGTGCAGCGAGTCAAGTACTCTGTCGCCATAATGATCCACTTGTTCCCTGCGGTTGACGTCGGGAAGGGTGGGAAAGTCTATTCCGATTTGTTCGAAGGGCCTTGTTGAGGGTCTAAGTGGCTGGAGCAGTCCGGAAAGTTTTTTGGTGGTTTCTTGCGGCGTTGACACTCTCGGCACGTCCATACGTAAGGCTTGACTTCTAGAATGCGCGGTCAATAGTAACGCTCACGGATCCGCGCAAGCGTTCGTGTACACCTAAGATGCATGGAGGTAGGTTTGTCATGTGACGCCTGCAAGATTTCCTGACACAATGACGACGACACGACGAGAAGGTAAGTGCTCTTCCTAGAGTAGAAGTTCTTTTTTAAAAGGGCACCGTCTTTTAAGCAGAAGGTGTGAAGGGCACGCCTGAAAGTTTGGGGTATCTCCTACGTTTTCCTTCAATATGTTCGATTAGACAGTTCAGTTGAGGGTCGGCCTGTTATTGGGTGGCTAAGTCGGAAGCGGTGATCATGCCCAGGAGACTGGCGTCGTCGTCTGCACACGGCGGTGGTTGCTCAACCGGCGCTCGAGACAGACAGTCTACGTCGGATTGCTTTCTTCGGTTCTTGTGCACTACCGATAAGTCGCACTCCTGGAGCCGCAAGCTCCACCTTGCGAGACGTCCGGATGGATCCTTCAGGTTCGCAAGCCAGCATAAAGCATGGTGGTTCGTAATGACGGTAGTAGGTCTGCCGTATAATATGGGCAGAATTTGGAAATTGCCCACACAATTGCCAGGCATTCCTTTTCGGTTGGACTCTGCCTTAGACAAAGATCGACTGGCGTAGGTGATGACGTGTTCTCGTCTGTCTCGCCTTTGAACAAGAACGGCACCGAGGCCGACACGGCTGGCGTCAGTGTGGATTTCTGTTGCCACGTTGTCTTCAAAGTGGGCTAACATAGGGGGCGCTTGAAGACGTCTCTTGAGCTCCCGAAATGCTTCCTCTTGGGGTGCTGCGAGAAGTCCTTGAAGAAGGGCCTATAGTACGCACAAATATTGGAGGAAGCTTCGGAGGCTCTTCTTTTCGCAGGACTGCGGGAAGTCTCAAACTGCAGCTGTCTTCTCTGGGTCAGGTAGAATGTCGGCCGAACTGATGACGTGACCAAGGAACTTCAGTTGCTCGTAGGCAAAACGGCATTTTTCGGGCTTTAACGTAAGTCCTTAAGCCTTACGTGTACCAAGTATCACTTTCAACCTGCTGATGCGTTCCTCAAAAGATCGAGCGAAGACTATGACATCTTTCAGATACACCAAACAAGTTTGCAAGTTCAGGCCAGCCAATACCGTGTCGATTACCCATTGGAAAGTTCCAGGGGCAGTGCAAAGTCCAAAAGGCATGACTTTAAACTAGTATAGTCCGTTTGGTGTAATAAACGCAGTGTTTTCGTGATCCCTTTCGTCAACTTCCACCAGCCAGTAGCCAGTTCTTAGATCCATTGATGAAAAGTATCTGGCATTGTAGAGACGATCGATGCGTCATCAATTGGAGGGAACGGATAAACGTCCTTTCTGGTTACCTTATTGAGTCGGCGATAGTGGACGCAGAATCGTGGAGTGCCGTCCCGTTCTTTCACAATCCCTACAGGGGAAGCCCACGGGCTTTGGGAAGGCTCAATGATGTTGTCATGACGCATTTCTTGTACCTGTTGCCGGATTGCCTCGCGCTCATTCATGGACAGACGGTACGGAGATTGACGACTTGGTTGCACATTTTTATCCGTTATTATGCGATGTTTCGCAAGCGTTGTCTGGTGGATGTTGGGTGACGTGGCGAAGCAATCCTAATAGCTATAGAGCTATTTCTGCCGCTTTTCATGTCTTTCAGGGGCAATGCCGCTTCACGTCAATGACACGTCATGTGTACGAGGATGGAGTGCGTTTTCGATCGTGAGTACATTGCTTGTGTCTGAGATGCTCTTGAATAGTGCCGCAGTGATGCTTTTTGCAAGGTGACGATTAGTACACTGACGTTTCCTTCAACGATGTGAAAGGTTCCTCTGGCGATAACCAAACATTTTTTCAAACATCAAACTCTGGTTGGCCTCGACCAACCCTTCCGCAAAGAAGCAGCTGTCAGCGCCCACGGGGATGACAGCACTCAAGCGCGGTGGTAATGTGACGTGCTCATTCAGAACAATTAGTGCAGCAGATAATGCAGGACTTGGATTTCGCGTGACGCCCGTATATGGTGACAGGGTGATTGTTTGCGCTCGAAGATCCATGATTGCTTTCTCCGCCGAAAGAAAGTCTGCACCGAGAGCACTGGTCCAGGACGACAAAAACAGTAGGGTACGTATGCCCTTCCACATCCCCACGAGCTGTCCATCTTCCCTTTGGTGTTACGACGTGACCGCCTACTCGTCTTATCTGTGGGCCTTCCGACCAAGTCAGCACCTTCATCAGCTGATCGGCGAACACCGCACTCATGACCGAGAAGTCAGCACCGGTATCAACCAACGCGATTAATTCCCGGTTGTCGATTTTCACTGCTAGATCCGTCGATTTTACCTTGGCGTTGCACGTCTGTCGTGGTGCGCTGTTTCAGCTTGGACGGAACTTGGAACGAAACTTTCTCTCGCACGCTGTAGGTAGTGTTGCTCCACTGGGACTTTCGGGCGGGGGAGGGTGTTCTGGGGTGCGCCAGGCGGCAATCACACCTCCTTTGGTTGGCGTCTTCAGTCTCCCAAGAGATGGCTAGGGGACCTTCCCCGTGATGCGCCTGTGTTGGCAGGGTGTGGTGGAGGGTAACGGCGAGACGAATGTGATAGTTATCTGTAGCGTCCCGCAGGCGAACTTTGCCGCTGCCAATAGTCGTCAATCTCAGCTGGCCTTTGACCAGGTTGCGGATGTGAAGCGCCGACGAGAAATCCATGTATTCCGAGGTTTCTATAAAAAACGTTAGGGTATAGGTGACCAGGTCTGCCGCAGTGGAAACACAGCGGGCGATGGTCGTCAGTCCTCCACACGTCGTAGTTTCTAGGGACAGCTGTTTTGTCGAAACGTCAGTAGCCGTTTAGTTGTGGACGTGGCGGTGGCGCGTACGTCGGTTGGACGGGGCGCACCGTGTTGCGCGCGGCCGCGGCGTACGACCTAATTCGCGGTCCCCGTGGAGCCCACTCAGCTTCATGGCTTGGTGGAACTAATGGGCCGGTCCCCAGCGCCTGCAGAACTTCTTGTCTGACGATATCGCTCAACGTCGCGACTTGAGGACAAGAGCTACGGAACATCTTCCGCAGTTCCTCATGCAGAACAGCCTTTATGGTGTCCTGAAGGTTGCTAACGGTTACGGTATTAAGCTCGGCCGGCAACGTACCACCAACGAAAGTACGGCGTCCACACTGTCTCCACCGTACATCGAGAATCTTTGCCATGGCGGCAGCTTCCGTTACAAATTGGGAGACAGTGTGTAGCGGATTGCGCATTAAGTCCGCAAAACGTTCTTCCTTCACTCCTTTGATAAGGAATCCGAGCTTCTTTTCCTCTGGCATTTCGAGATCTGCTCGACCGAATATATGCTTCATTTCTTCGACGAAGACAGCGACACTCTTGTTAAGGAGCTGGAGGCGTGAATGCAGCTGCCTCTCCGCCCGTTCCTTGCGAGCAACGCTTGAAAACGTCCGAAGAAGCCTGCCCTTGCAATCCTTTCACGTCATAAGCAAGGATTCTTGGTTGATGAACCAGGTACGCGCAGTCTTCAAGTGTAAAGTAGACCCACTGCAACCTCTCTTCGTCATTCCACTTGTTGATGGTCGCCACTGCGCTCGAACTGTTCCAGCCAGTTCTCGGGATCGTCGCAAGGCGTTCCGCGGAATTTAGAGAGTTCACGGCGTTGCTGCAGTAGGACGGCTGTTGGCAACTGCGCTTCAGTCATCTTGACAGGCTTGGCTTCTTTTGTGGCGGATGGTTTTTCTGAAGGGAGGACGTGCTAAGGGGAAAGTCCTAGCTGTTGACGGCTTCTTCTCTGGTCTTCTTTTGTTTGGTGAGGACTGGTGTCACAGCTGCACGAGGGGTAATGGACATACTCAGCACTTCCACCCGATGTCACGGGCGTTGTCGTCACTGGAATCCACTGAAGACGAGGGTGCGGCAGACAAGCTTTATTATTAAGGAGGCGGTGTTGTGCCTATCGCATAAAAAACACAAAGATAACACTAACAGAACCAGAGCGGCGTGCCGATGCACGGCTGCCGTTCCACCACCGAACAAGCAACAGCTTACGTGCTGCCAGTTATTCAGGCACTGAGCAAACCACACAGAACAATCGCACACCTATCATCAGATATTGCACTGTCTGATGCGATGGGCCTGTCGCAAGTTAATTACTGTCCGCTCTAGCCTATCTAAATGACGCGGCAGCTTTCGCTCGACGGTGGCAGCTGAGAAGAACGGCATGGCACGTGACAATATCATTCAGCCGTCCAAGTGTCCGGGCGCGTTGCGTGTGGTGTTAGTGAGGAAAAATGACGGAACCCTACATTTCTGCGTCTACTATCGTCGTCTGAACAAAGTCACGAAAAATGACGTGTACCTCTCCCACGAATAGAAGACACCCTAGATCGATTCCTCAACTCGAAGTACTTTTCGTCGATGGACCTCACGACCGGCTACTGGCAAATTGAAGTCGACGAGATAGACCAAGAAGGACTGCTTTTATAACACCAGACGGCTTGTTTGAGTTCACGGTCGTGCCCTTTGCACTTTTCTCGGAACCTGCGACCTTTCAACGCGTTATGGGTACAGTACTGGCCAGCTTGAAGTGGCAGACGCGCCTCGTGTACTGGGGCGACGTCGTTGTGTATGCCAATGTTAAGGTAATTATTTGCCGGCACTCAGCGACAATACGTATTGGCGCCAGTCACAACCAAGCACGGACTCTGAGCGCGAGCGGCATTCTTCCAGGAACGAGCCGAAGAGGACGACCCACAAGAAGCTGCATGACAGCGGAACCCATTACACAGTAGCAAGGCTTCGCCACGATTACCCCGGGTAGGAAAAGGGAGCCTCCCGGCGAACATATCGTCGCAACGAGTGGGTCATAGTAGGCCTTGAAGCGCTGTGATGGTCGCTCACAACTTTGAAGGGCCTGCCGTAGAGGTAGGGGCGAACTTTGACGTAGCCCAGATGATAGCGAGGCACTCCTTTTCTGTTGTGGAATAGTTGACCTCTGCTTTAGACAGCGACCGGCTAGCAAAACTGATAACCCTTTCCAGTCCGCCCGCCCGCTGCACAAGGACGGCGCCGAGTCCTATGCTGCTTGCATCGGTGTGAATCTACGTATCGGCGTATTCGTCGAAATGCGCAAGTAACGGAGGTGTCTGCAGGCGTCGTTTCAGTTCATGAAATGCTTCGACTTGCGCTGTTTGCCACCTGAATTCGACGTCGGTCTTCGTGAGCTGCGTCAGTGGCTCGGCGATCCGTGAAAAGTCTTTGACAAAGCGTCTGTAATAGGCGCCAAGCCGAGAAATCGGCGCACGGCCTTCTTGTCGGTGGGTGGCGGAAAAGCGGCGATGGCAGCTGTTTTCTGCGGGTCTGGGAGCACTCCAGTCTTGCTGATCACGTGACCCAAAAACAAGAGCTCCTCGTACGCGAAGCGGCACTTTTCTGGCTTCAGGGTGAGCCCGGAGTTCTTGATTGCTTGATGTACGGATTGAAGTCGCTGGAGGTGTTCGTCGAAGTTCGAGGAATACACAACGACGTCGTCGAAGTAAACAAGGCAAGTCTGCCACTTCAAGCCAGCTAATACAGTATCCATGACTCGTTGGAAAGTCGCAGGTGCCGAGCAAAGACCGAAGGGCATGACCTTGAACTCGAACAGGCCGTCCGGTGTTATAAAGGCGGTCTTTTCTCGGTCTCCATCGTCGACTTCAATTTGCCAGTAGCCGGTCTTGAGGTCCATCGACGAAAAGTAATTCGCGTTGTGGAGTCGATCCAGGGTATCGTCTATCCGTGGGAGAGGGTATACGTCCTTCTTTGTGATTTTGTGCAGGCGACGATAATCGACGGAGAAACGTAGGGTCCCATCCTTCTTCTTCACTAACACCACGGGAGACGCCCACGGGCTGTTGGACGGCTGGATGATGTCGTCGCGTAGCATTTCATCGACTTGTTTCTTAACGGCCTCCCTTTCCCGCGTCGAAACCCGGTAGGGACTCTGACGGAGTGGTCGAGCATTTTCTTCTGTTATGATGCGGTGCTTAGCAAGGGGCATTTGTCGGACCCGCGATGACGACGAGAAACAGTCCCTGTATTCCTGCAGAAGGCGCGAAGCAGTTGCTGTTGGCGAGCGGGAAGACTTGGGTTTACGTCGAAGGGTGCCTCATGGATCGTCGTCGTAGCTTCGTTAGAATCTGAAAAGGCAAACGCATCGCTGACGGCCAAGATTTCTTCGATGTATGCAATCGTCGTGCCCCTGCTCAGGTGTCTGTATTCCTGGCTGAAGTTCGTTAGCATCACGCTTCCTTTTCCTTCATGCAACCGAGCAATGCCCCTTGCGACGCAAATGTCGCGGTCTAGCAGCAAACGCTGGTCGCTCTCGATGACACCTTCGATGTCTTCAGCTTTTTCGGTGCTGACGGAAATTATGACGCTGGAGCGAGGCGGGATGGTAACTTGATCCTCGAGCACGTTCAGGGCATGTTGACATGGACTCGTATCCGGCGGTGTCGTTTTGTCCGACGATAGGGTTATCGATTTGGTTCTTAAATCGATGACGGCGCCGTGATGGTTTAAGAAGTCCATGCCAAGTATGACGTCCCTGGAGCAGTGTTGCAAGATCACGAAACTCGCAGGATACGTGCGATTATTGATAGTGACTCTTGCTGTGCAGACTCCAGACGGCGTTATTAGATGGCCTCCAGCGGTGCGGATTTCGGGGCCTTCCAAAGCTGTCTTAACTTTCTTCAACTTCGTGGCGAAGGGCCCACTAATGACGCAATAGTCGGCTCCACTATCGACGAGAGCGGTGACGTTGTGGCCGTCGACGAGAACGTCGAGGTCGCTAGTTCGTCGTCTTACGTTGCAGATGGGTCGCGGCGTCGGGTCACGGCTGCGTCGGTGTGTTCCGCTGCTTCAATGTTGCGTCGTCGGGTCTTCTTCAGTCCGCGGGATTTCGTCGTCAGGGGTCTGTTTGGTTCGCGTCGTATTCTGAAGGTTGCGTCGCGGCGTCGTTGTCGGCGGCGGAGGATCTTCGGTAGTTCGTCGTACAGCAACCGCACCTCCATCGGTTGCTGCCCTTAGTTTTCCGGATACGGGCTAGGCGACCGGCCCCGGTTTGGGCCAGTGTACGGCCGGCGGTGCGGTGACATATAGCGGCCGGGCGACGGCGAGCGGGAAGGTCGTCGTTCTTGCCACTGTGTTCCGGTGAGGTAGTCGTCGATGTCGCGAGGCCGTTCGCCTGGCTCCGGGCGCGGCGCGTTGATGGCGAATCCGCGTAGTCCCATCTGTCGGTACTGGCAGCGGCGGTACGTGTGGCCGGCCTCCCCGCAGTGGTAGCAGAGCGGGCGGTTGTCAGGGGCGCGCCAAACGTCGGTCTTCCTCGGCGCGGATCGCTGGCTGGCTGGCGGGCGATATGACGTCGGTGGTGGCGGCGGTGGTGCCTGCCGGCGGAACTGCTGGGGTGGCGCGGCGTCTTGACGTGGGCGAGGAGGGGGGACGTTGCGTCGGGCTGCAGCAGCATAGCTCATGGCTTGCAGCTGCGGCGGTGCCGGCTGAGCAGCACCCAGTGACTGTGTGATTTCCTCGCGTACAACGTCAGCAATCGACGTAACTTCGGGCTGTGCAAACGGCGCAAGCTTTCGCAGCTCCTCTCGCACGATTGCTCGGATCGTTTCGCGGAAGTCGTCGGAGCCAAGGCCATGAACAGCTGTGCTGTCTTGAAATGCGCGGCGATTGTACTGCCGGGTGCGCATCTCGAGCGTCTTCTCGATGGTCGTTGCTTCCGAGACGAATTCTTGAACTGTCGATGGGGGGTTGTGCATCAGCCCGGCGAAGTGCTCCTGTTTGACTCCTCGCATAAGAAAGCGGACCTTCTTGTCCTCGGGCATGACAGGGTCTGCATGACGGAACAGCCTTGTCATCTCCTCCGTGAAGAGCGCCACGTTTTCGTTCGGCATCTGCACGCGGGTCTCGAGCAGAGCCTCAGCACGCTCTTTCCTGACGACGCTCGTGAATGTCACGAGGAACCTGGTGCGAAAAATGTCCCATGTTGTCAGGCTTCGCTCTTGGTTCTCGAACCAGGTCCGAGCGGCGTCTTCCAAAGCGAAATAGACATGCCGTAGCTTGTCTTCGCTGGTCCAGGCATTGAAAATCGCGACTCGGTCGTAGGCTTCGAGCCAGCTTTCCGGGTCTTCGAACGACGATCCGCGGAAGGTTGGCGGTTCCTTGGGCGTCCGGAGAAGGATCGGTGCAGGCGGCACAGCGTCTGTCATCGTCGCTGTGGTCGAGGTCAGGATCTTTGTTTGCCGGGTCTTTTCAGGTAGAGCAGCAACATCGCTGGTGGCGGTGTTATCTCTAGACAAAGCTGGAACATTCGCGTGCGGGGCGCAATCTTAACAAACCGATCTACTACAATCGCGACGCTTCTAGAACACTACTTCGCGGACAGCGTCGAGCGTTGATAACCGTCCCTGCCGGTCAAACCCGAATACATCAAAACAAGACAAGAATTGGACGTGGCAATATGACATCGAGTTTAGCGAGGAGTTTAGAATTAGGTTCAGAAAAATATCATGCGTGAATTCGACTAATTGGGTTGTGGAACTGACACTACGCCTAAACCCATGCTACCTGTTAGATAGTAGTTGGTGCGATTCCAAGAAGATTCTAATGTGCTTATGAATGATATGTTCTAACATCTTGCATGATTGAGAAGTCAATGATATCGGTCTATAATTCAACAGAGACTGCCTGTTGCCAGATTTGTAAAGAGGGAATACCTTTGCTATCTTCCATGAGGATGGAAAAGTGCTGGAAGATAAATATTTATTGAATATGGGAGTCAGATATCTGGATGACCACAGGGAGTAGCGAACTAAGAATGCATTGCGTATCCCGTCAGGGCCATTGCATTTTTTACATGTAACTTTAAGATCAGGTTCAGAATGCCTTCACTCGTTTCAATATCAGAGATTGGTTCAGAACGAGCTGTGCCTGTCCGAGAAGGAATGGAGTTGTTGTCAGAAACAAGCACAGACTGGAAATAGTTATTAAAAGCATTTGATATTGCTGGCGGGTCACTAAATATGTCATTGTCAATTCTGAAGGAAGAAGGTGAGGCATCATGAGGCAATATCGAATACCCAAATTTGCGTGGGTTCGTGCTTAACATGCCCGGCAAGTGAACGCGAAAGTCGACGGACTGGGTGAGATAAATGTAAGATGTCACGAGTGATCCAAGAAAGATTAGTTTTGCTTTCCGTTGTCTTAAGCGGCACAAATCTTCGGACACGTGACCTAACAAGATCCTCAAACTAATTAACGAGGTTACGCGCTGTCGCGTGAATTTAGTCAGGTGACTGAATGATACCTCATTTTAGCCACTTGAATAGTTGTTGCGTGATGTTACGAAGTAATTCCCTGCTTGAGTTACATGATGTTACGTGATTTTAGTGACGTGAGTGTGATTACGTGATGTTACGTGAGTTTTGTCACATGATTGGTTGTTACGTGATACTACGCCATTTAAGTCCCGTGAATGGTTTTACGTGATGTTATGCAATTTTAGTGACGTAACATATTCGCCAATAATAGCTTTATATTCGACGTCGGACAAATGTGCGCATGTGTTCTGGGAGCGAAGCAGAATGGCAAGAGGATGAAATGAGCCCGTACCACTTCACGATGATTATAATTCCTGTTCCCAATACAAGGTGCCACGAACAGCTTAAAAGGCTCCGCTCTCAGATATCCTACGCGAACGACCACTTCCCGATAGCCTCGAAACAATGAACGTCCTCCACAAGCTCTTGAATGGAAGGTTGACTGAGCCGACTGGGAGGAGTCCCACAATGAAACTCTCTTAAAATGGGCTGACACTCGTGTTTTTATGTGTAGACAGTACTGCTGAGTACTTCACCACCTTCACTACAAACAGCGCCCGTCCTCGTTTTCTGTTTCTTCTGTCTATGTTCAAATTAACGCTGTGTTTTTTTAAAGATGGACCCGTACCAACGAGCTCGCATTCAAACTCTTCGAGATTTTTATTACTGCTGTACCTAGGTGCACCCCAAGCAAATATTGACCCTGCAAAGCGCCGTGCACCATGATGGAACAAGGAATGCCGGAAACCTTGAAAGAACCAACACAAAGCATGGGGATTATTTCGCGTTTTTCCTTACTGTAGAAAACAGCATCAAATATAAAGAAAGAGAAAAGGTAAGACATGGCGGCCACAAGCTAGAAGAGAGAGTTTATAAACATTTACATCGAGTATCAATTCCTGTACACAAGAGGCAAATGTGTGGAATAGAGTTACCCGAACATGAGGCCGCAAACCATATGCGCTACTATTCGCAATGCCCACGAACTATAGGTGGCGCGCCGTGCTTTTCAAGATGGCGCCAGGAGGAGGGTCAACCCGTTTGTTAGCATAGGAACAGATAGGACGTGCGGACGTACGGCCCGTGCCACTTTCACCGGATGAAGTCATGAGCTGCGCTGAAATGGATATAAGACCAAAATACTTTCCCAAACCAGGGAAAGTGCTAAGTACACGCCACCTAATTATTTGCTGCGGTGTGAAAGGTTATATTTCAGCTCCGTTACCGTGCATAACGATGCTTTGCGAAATCCTGTGCGTGCTACATAAAACTGCATAACTAGAATTGACGTATGAGCTGAACGGCACTCCGAGGTAGTACGTGCCGAGCCTGCCTGGCAGATGTGCTTTCGCCAGCGAGTAGCTCCGTCGCTGCAGCACGGGACCACACGTTTAACGTGGTGATGGTTTGCAAACATAATACGCCGTCGTCATTACTTGCGCAGTCGGGAACGCGGAGTTACGTCTTCAACGGAACACGAGCATTTATCATCCCATTCATTAGCGCTTGTCTCACCCATGCTGAGACTCTAGCCGTGTGCAATTCACTTCACTCGCACGTTGCAGGTTCTATCAGCACGATCGAAACATGAATATCGAAAAGAATGCACACGTATGCTTTTCGCAACGTCGAAGTTAGCCGAGAGGCGTGGATTGTGGCCGTGACTGCACGTTCCATCGCTCTAACCATTTCGCTTCGCTAGTCGAGCTCGAGCGTGTTGGCGGCATGCGGCGCTCCAAATATCCACAATAATTGTGATACATGCAACGCACAAGAGGAACTATGCTTTTATTTTGACCTCACTCAAGGGTATTATACATTATATACAATCAAAGTGACTTACGAGCGTGAAAGAACGTTAACGCACGAGGGGACGTGCAGTGCAACTCGCTCCTCGTGAGTTAGCAGCTGATCGTTCATCGTCGCTATCACTCTCGGTGCTTTCACAGTCTTCTACGTCCAGTGAAAAGTCCTCGTCGTCAAGATGGTTTCTTTCAACATCACTGCTGAAAGCAATCTGAAGAATTTCTTCCGCCGAACGACTTCGACCACTCCGCGTCACCACGTTTATTATTAGAGAGACGTCTGGGCGCGGGGAATATTTTGCTCTCAGACCGGTCAACAAGCAAATCGCTTGCAGTGTGCTGCCACCTATCAACAAACGTACAAAAACAAGCGGCGCAGCGGTGGCCATGAAACCCAACACACTGGCGAAGGACGGCGTGGAAAGCGTTCGCTCCACGAAGGGCGTCGAGCAGACGCGTCCTCGAATGATTGAAACGTCGCTCGCACGATTCATAACAGCACTTTGCTGACAAAGGATAGAGGCCCTATTTTAATGTATCGCCAACTTGAGATATTCGCTCAGTTATACAAGAGAACATCGCGAGCCCGCGCAACCTCCCGCGTACAGTGTTATGGGACTCATGCACTTCAAGAAACACTGACCAATGCTATATGCAAGTAAAACAGGGTGAGCTTCAACTGAATATGTCAGACGATAACATTTAACTAACCTACGTGGCTACTGAAAGCCTCGCGAAGCTGATAGTATGTGTACGCTCTGGGCTAGCATTGAAAGCGCGAGTTGCCACGTATTTTCACGAAAACTTCGCGCCTCGCAAGAACGAATCAGATTTCTCGTGTCACGGCGGGCCCGGTTTGTTCACTGATGCAGGGAACATGCAAAGTCGTAGTGTTCCTTTCTTGCCAACGCGTTAACACTGAGGCTAGCACAGCCGAACAAGGGAGCGACTACGTAGTGCTGCCATTTTGTCGTCTACTAACCCTCCTCGAGAGGACGCTCCTGAATTCCGCTTGGAGGCGCGACAGTCTATGGGCATTGCGAATTGGTAAAGAATGACGTAGACAGCTTAGAAGACCAGGCGAACTTTCTGGATGAACATTAAACAAACATATAAACATAAAACATAAAATATAAATATAAACATAACATATAAACATGAAATATAAATAGAACAACTGCCAACAGGAAGAAAAGGTACAAATAGCGAAGAATTCCTTGTAACTCTAAGTGTTGTAAAACATGTGCTCCCGGTTCTGACCTCATAGTGTATGCAATGGTAAAACCTTTCACCCAGAAACCAGATTTCAGATCTCCCGAAAAAGGGAGGGGGGCGCTTGCTCACGTATGGGCGCTTGCTCGGCAATTTACTGTAGTTACAAGCCGATAGCATTGGCGAGCTGTCTCCGCAAACTCTAAAAATGATAAAGCGACGCTTTCTTCATTGTATTACAAGCAACAATCTCTTAGACCTTCTTCAATGTGGTTTGCGGGAAGGTGCATCCAGTACAGATTACCTTGTACGCAGCGAGGCGATCATACGAGATGCCTTGGCACACAAGCAGCCTTTCTTGTCAGTGTTCTTAGACATGGAGGGAGCATACTCCACCACCTGGTGTTTCGGCATTTCTTGCGATCGCTCCAGCATAGAGATGCGCGACACTTGCTAAACATTATTCGCAGTTATCTGTCCGACAATACATTTCGCGTAAGAGTTGGTTGTGCGTTGTCTAGGCGATTCACGCAGGAGACAGGTGAACCGCAGTGTGGTCTGCCGAGAAACAGTCATAAAAATTTACTTCTTGAGCACTTTGATACATTGCACCCTGTTTTACTCTGTCTACAAGGATCACATGAAAGTTGGTTTCACATGATGTAATCTTGGTATCTGTGAGAGGCGATTGCAGCTTGCTCTTCACAAGGTTGCCAATTGGGCAGATCAGAATTAATTTAGGCTAAATAAACAAAAGTGTACCTGTGCTCTGGCCTTAAACAAGAGAGGAGTACCCCAGTATACACATAAATGGCGAACAACTATCTGAGAGCTCCGAACATCAAATTAGGTATCATATTAGACTAAAACCTCACGTTTATCCCCCATCCTAAACAACTAAAAGCAAAATATCTCGCAGCAATGAACCTTCCTAAGCTATTGGCTGGCAACATGGGAGAGTGAAAGACGATGCCTTCACAGCATGCCTAACACTCTCATAAGCTCATCCTTCAGTATGAAGTTGTGATATATCAGTCTACTACAACAAGCTCCCTAAAAATGTTAGACCCCGTTTGCAACCTTGGAATCCACATTGCGACCGGTGCCTTCGGAGCTACTCAGGTAGAGTCTATATGTTGAGTCGGATCAGTGGCATCTTTATCTTCAAGAAACGGACACTAATTTTAAATACTTCCTCAAGGCAGATGAAGACCCTCAACATCTGTGTTACAAGTTCGTCAGTGATACCTGATCTACCACCCACTATAACAACCGTCCAGCGGTTAGGGAGCCCTTCTCACTCCACGTGAGGAGGCTGTGCCATCTCATGGACGTTGGCCTTTTGGAACATCGTATCATGGCTTCTGCAAAAGCGTTTGCGCCGTGGATTTAACAAGTTCTGGATTCTGATACAACCTTTAAAGAGGTCACAAAACATGCCCCACAGGCACACATCACAATGCATTTTCTTGGACTTCAGAATTAGTTCCCGCTCATGGTTCTACACAGATGCATCAAGGTCACAGGCTGATGTATCTTATGCAGCACTCGGCACAAACCTGTGTTAATTTAACAACTGTTTGCCTGCTGAGGCATATGCGGTATTTTCAGCTGTAAAGCACATCACAAAACACAAGAATAAATACAGTGGTAAAACTCACCGACTGTCTGAGTGTAGTAAAAGCTGTAAAATATATCCGTAAGAGTCACATTTTTGTGCTATACTTTGCCTACTTTGCCCTTTGTACAGTACATGTCAACCAGTACATATCATAGTATGCTAAGCACCTGGGCACAGGTATGAAAGGTCATTTTCTTCCAGATGAAACTGCAGGATTGATGATAACAAGAGTGAGTACCTGCTCTAAGTCTTTCCGCAGCAGACCTGAAGTCATTTATTAGGAAAAAGGCTAATGAGTTACTAGAAGCTACAATTGAACAAAGGAGCACATAAGAAACAACACATAATTAGGCTCTACATAAGCAGTTGGCCACCAATGTCACAAACACAGCGAATGGAAGTTATACTTAGCCGACTAAGGACGCCTACGACACACAGCTACCTGCTGACCGACAATGAACAACCATCTGCGAAAATGCGGCAGCATGTCCTGCATGCTTCATGTCCTAGAATGCCATGAACCGGATAATTTCATGAAAAAAATTTCCTAATGTCATTCCGGCAGCATGTGCCGCTGCATCCTGCATTGTTTATCGGCATTGAGTGACTCTTTAAAATGGAATTAGTTTCTGAAAGATGTAAAGTTTTCTGCCGTCATTTACCCAGGTGACCGTAGTGAGGCCTGTTCAGGGAGGTTGTTGATGCAACGGATTTAATGGAGAGAGATACCCTCTAGCCATTGTGCGCAAGGACCTAGGAGAGGCCTCGGTGCCTCATTTATACTTTCATATTCCTTATTTATAGTGATCACCTGACATACAAGCGTAACCTTTGGCCATGACGCGTATCATTCTCATATTTCACACACATATATATATGTGAAAAAGTGCCATTTTGCTGCGCGCCACCTCACCATACTAGGTCCCGTCGTCTGCAAGGAAGGTGTTTTTCCGGATCCCGCTAAACTTCGCGCCGTGGCCGAGTATCCCAAGCAGAATTCCATCAAGACGCTCCAAAGCTATATTGGGCTGTGCTCGTATTTTCGTCGAATTGTGCGCGACTTCGCTTCTATCATCGCACCTCTTACCAACCTACTGACAGCCTCTAACGGCCTCGGCTTGGTCACAAAAGTGCGACGAAGCTTTCATGACGCTACGGCGCTTACTAACGTCACCATCGATACTTCGTCACTTTGACCCTAATGCACCTACGGAGGTCCATACTGACGCACGCGGTGTCGGTCTTGGTGCTGTACTGGTTCAACGAAAACCAGGATACGACGAGTACGTTGTTGCTTACGCGAGTCGAACCCTGAAAAAAGCGGAGTGCAGCTACTCAGTCACTGAAAAAGACTGCCTCGCCATAATCTGGGCTTTCACCAAGTTCCGTCCGTATTTTATGGCCGCCCTTTCGAAGTAGTCACGGACCATCACGGTCTCTGTTGGCTCTCATCACTGAAAGATCCTTCAGGCCGCCTTGGTCGTTGGGCGCTGCGGCTGCAGGAATACGACATTCGTGTTGTGTACAGATCCGGCCGCAAGCACTCGGACGCTGATGCGCTATCCCGCTAACTGTTACCGTCTGACACAGCTTCGCCGTCAGCCACGTTAGCTGTCTTGACGCCCCTTGACTTCGCAGACATGCCGTCGGAGCAACGCAAGGATGCGTGGATCTCCGAACTCGTCGACATTCTGACTGGTTCATTAGTTCATCCAGCGTCAAGAACTCTCCGTCGTCAAGCCACGCATTTGGCACTCCGCGATGGCCTCCTCTATCGGAGTAATTACGCACCTAACGGTCGGATGTGGTTGCTAGTGATCCCGCGCCACATGCGCACAGAAGTCTGCACTGCTTTTCACAACGACGTGCAAAGCGCTCACGCTGGCGCTCTGAATACGTACAACCGCTTGCGTCAGCGATACTACTGGCGGGGCATGTACACGTTCGTGCGCAAGTACGTACGTGCTTGTACTGCTTGTCAGCAGCGTAAAGCTCCATCTCAACGCCCAGCCGGAATCACTTGAGCATCTACCTTGTCCGGGACGTCCATTCGACCGCGTCGGCATCGACTTATATGGCGCGCTTCCCCCGACTTCCTCTGGGAATCGGTGGATCATTGTTGCAGTGGACCACCTGACCCGTTTCGAAGAGACTGCAGCACTTCCAAGTGCTACCGCAAGAGAGGTTGCGGTTTTATCCTACGCAACTTTGTCCTTCGCCACGGTGCTCCCCGTGAACTTTTGAGCGACAGAGGGCGTGTTTTCTTACGCTATTCAGGCCCTGCTCGTCCAGTGCAACATCGTTCATCGAATGACCACCGCATATCATCCGCAGACGAATGGCCTCGCGGGACGATTTAATCGCACACTCGGTGATATGCTGACAATGTAGACGGTATCAGACCAGACCAACTGGGACACTGTCCTGCCGTCCGTCACGTACGCGTACAACACCGCAACGCACGCGACCACCGGTTTCTCACCTTTCTTTCTTTTATACGGACGCGACCCCTCCTGCACGCTGGACACTATGCTTCCATATACGCCAGACTCTTTTGAATATACTACGATTTCTGACGTTGCCAGATACGCCGAAGATTGCAGACAATTAGCCCGTTCGCTGACCACCGAGGACCAAGGCCAGCAGAAGCTACGGCACGACACCGACCGACCTCTCTCTACTTTCACGACTGGTGACCTCGTTTGGCTCTGGACCCCATCGAGCACTCCTGGCCTTTCCTCGAAAACACGTGCCCGATATCACAGGACCTACCGCATTCTTTCTCGCACGTCTCCTCTCAATTATGAGGTTGAGCCTCTGAGAGCATCCCACCATTACGTCGTCGTTGTCGGGAAATCGTCCATGTGAGCCGCCTGAAGCCCCGCTATTCTGACAACGCCTTAGGCCGCCAGGATGGCTCCGCTATTCACCAGGGGCCAATGTAGTGAACAGTACGGGGCGACGACGAAGAGCGAAGAAGGCAAGCCACAGTGCAAGCGACAGCCCCCGAGCTTGCGCTTGCCTCGATCTTGGCCCTTGACGTGCCTCGGCGTTCTAGCAGATTGCACGTAAATAAATCACGTGACAATATATATATATATATATATATATATATATATATATATATATATATATATATATATATATATATATATATATATATATATCTGCGTGGTAGCGAAGCCTTGAAAATGTGCAGTGGGTCGTCCTCTCGAGCACCTTCTAGTGGGTCGCCCTCTTCGGCTCCTTTCGGGGAGAACGCAGCTCGCGCAGACAGTCGGTCCCCGTCCTGACTGTCGGTGGAGAGTGCTGTGCCCTTTAAACACCTACGGTCCGCATTCGATGCGCTTGGAGCTTCGATCCCGTGCCGTGCCATCTTCCATGTCTCAAGACGCCGCCCAGCAAAGACCTCCTCCTGCACCAACGGCATGTCCCGGTGTCCCACACATCCGCGACCCTCCTGTCTTCACCGGCGCGGATGGCACCGACGTCGAGAACTGGCTCGCAATTTACGAGCGTGTGGGCGTACCCAATAATTGGGACGACGCAGGCAAACTCAGCAACCTGGATTTCTACCTAGCTGGTGTGGCAAGCCTATGGAGCAACAACCAAGCATCCGATTTCTCTACGTGGTCCGTTTCAAGACCACCATCATAGACGTGTTTGGCCGCCCTGCTGTTCGTAAGCTGCAAGCCGAACAGCGTTTATGTGAACGAGCCCAGCAGTCCGGCGAATCTTTCACTAGTTACATTGAAGACGTACTCGACTTGTGCAAGAATGCCAATGCGACCACGTTGGAGTCTGAGAAAATCCGGAACGTTATGAAGGGCATCGACGACGATGCCTTCATCATGCTGCTCGCGAAAAACCCTCGCACTGTGGCAGAGGTCATCACACTGTGCAAAAGCTACGAGGAGCTGCGCTGGCAGCGGCTGATGACGCGTCGACCTCCATCACGCGACGCCGAACTCGCTGTCTTGTTGACAATTTCGGGCCACTCCGTCTTGCTCGCCGAAATCAAGTCATTCGTCCACGAGGAAATTGCCCGCCATTTTCGTCACCCGCAGCATGTTGAACAGCCGTCGGCCACACTGCTGCCTCCCCTTCACTGGGCTATTAAGCAGGAAATCGCGGAGGTCATGCCGGAAAAGCACCAGCGGTCCGGTGCCTGCGCCACACAGTTACGCGCAAGTTGTAGCCAGGCCGCCCCCAGAGCTCCCTGTGGTTTCCCCGCTAACATACGCCTGAGCCGTTGCCAGGCCTCGGGCCTTTGAAGCGAGTGTGCCGGCTGTGTACGTCGACATCATCCATACGCCTCGACTGCAGCCCACCATGCAGCCGTCATATCAGCAGCCGCCCAGTCCCTCGCGTGCTGCGACGTGGATGGGACCTAGCCCGGCAAACCGGTGGCGCACTGCCGATAACCGCCCGACCTGCTTTGCGTGCAGTTGCGCCGGTTGCGCCGGTCACGTCGCTCGCTTTGCAATCGCGTGCATCCGCCTCGAGTCGGATCGGCCGTCACCAACCAGTCCAGCCGCCCGTATTACGACCCGCCGCCGCCTATGTCACCGACGTCACGCCCAGGTCCATCTACCCGACGTTCACCGTCCCCACGACGCCACTCACTGTCACCGATGCGACCTCGTCCTGTCGCACGAGACCAGGAAAACTACTCGTCGCAGCCCAAGAGGCAAGGGCTGCGACGCTATCGAACTGCCAAAGCCCTCAGCAACACCCATCAAACGTAGTAGACGTGTTTGTAGATGGTGTGCGCACATCGGCCCTTGTAGACACTGGAGCTGCCGTATCCGTTCTGTACGCCAAATTTAGCCGAATACTACGAAAAGTGACGACGCCACTTTCCGGGCTCTCCCTCCGTACAGCCAGCGCCCAAATTATTCACCCGACAGTGATGTGCACAGCCCGTGTAATAATTCAGGACGCTCTCTACGCCGTCGAATTTATCATAATTTCTTCATCCTTCACGACGTCATCCTGGGATGAGATTTTCTCGTCCGCCACGACGTCCTAAATCGTTGCACACCACCCGAAATAGAGCTCTCACCATTCTCAGATTTGACGCCGGCGGACAATCCATCGGCTGCGACCAAGGTGCTCGTCAAAGATGACACCGCAGTTCCTGCAAGCTCGTCAACGGCTGTGTCAGTCTATTGCACCAGTCTCTCTGACACCGTTGCACTCCTTTCTCCATCTGACCACGTTTTCAACAGGAAAGGCATGCTGGTGCCATTTGCGACCGTGCAAGTCATTCAGGGCGACACCGGTATCTTTGTTACGAACACATCCTCGTACATTGTTACGTTCGTGCAAGGGGAATGCCTCGGCAGAGCGGAAGCCCTCGAAGACGCACAAGTTATGGACGCACCGGGTGGCACGCACTGCGCCAGCTCCCGTATGCTCAGTGCTGTTTCTACATCTGATTCGTCACCCGCTGATGTTTTTGATTCTTCCATTGCTCACAACCTTACGTCGGTCGAGCGTTGCCAGCTGCTATGCCTGTTGGAAGAATTTCTTTATTCGTTCGATGTCGCACAAACTTTTCTCGACCGCACGTCTGCTGTCACGCATTGCATCGACACTGGAGCCCAACCACCACTGCGCCAACGTCCATATCGCGTATCTCCTGCAGCGCGTCATGCAATTAATGAGGAATCGAAGATATGCTTCGCCGCAATGTTATTCTCGTTGCGAAGAATACGGCTCTGTGCGGTTCTGCGTGGACTACCGACGACTCAATAGCATCACCCGTAAGGACGTTTATCCCCTACCTCAAATAGACGACGCCATTGACAGCCTGCAAGGAGCAGAATTATTTTCATCGCTCGATTTGCGCACGGGGTACTGGCAAGTCCCCGTCGTTAATGAAGCTCGACCGAAGACAGTGTTTGTCACACCCGACGGCTTGGACCACTTCAACGCCATGCCGTTTGGGCTGTGTAATGCGCCCGCGACCTTTGAGCGCATGATGGTTGCCGTTTTGCGCAACTTGAAATGCCACGCATGTCTGTGCTACCTCGAAGACGTCTCCGTTTTTGCCCCGGACTTCTCCACGCATCTTCAACGCATGCCGCATGTTTTGACGCGTTTGAGCGACACCGGGCATCCACTGAATCTAATGAAGTTCCGATTCGCAGAAGGCAACTGACAATACTAGGCTACGTTGTGTCCAAGGACGGAATTCTCGCCGATTCAGCCAAGCTTTGGGCCGTGACATAGTTCCCCAAACCTACGTCTCTCAAAGAACTGCGCAGTTTCGTAGTTTCGTAGGACCATGCTGCTTCTCGGCGCTTCATACGAAGCTTCGCGACTATCATATCGCCGCTGACGAAGCTCATTGGCAGCAACGGGCCCCTCAATACGTAGTCGTCAGAGTGCGACGACGCTTTCGCAGAGCTCCGTCGTTTGTTAACGTCTCCTCCCATACTACGCCACTACGACCCTACGGCCACAACAAAGGTACACACGGATGCCAGTGGTGTTGGCCTCTACGCTGTCCTTGCGCAGCGCAAGCCTGGGATCCCGGAATATGTCGTTGCATATGCAAGTCGTACGGTTGCTAAAGCCGAGACCAATTACACCATCACGGAGAAAGAAAGCCTGGCAATCATCCGGGTCCTTTCGAAGTTCCGACCTTATTTTTATGGCCGCTCAACTGATGTCGTCACCGACCATGATGTATTGTGCTGGTTGTCGTCATTGAAGAATCCGTCAGGCCGTCTGGCCCGTTGGGCACTTTGCCTGCAAGACTACGACATCCGCGTGCTCTACCGCAACGGACGCCAGCATGCTGACGCCGACGCCCTGTCACGCTCTCCCTTGCCTGACGACAATGCCCACAGCTCAGTGTCTCACCTTGCCGTTTCTTCATCGACATTCACACCATCGCTACCGAACAGCGCAATAATCAATAAATTGCCTTACTGATATAATTGCTGAGTGACCCGTCGCGAACACCATCCACTCGCACTTTGCGTCGTCAAGCCCACCATTTCGCTGTTCGCGACGGCCTCCTCCACCGACGCAATTACAACGGCGATGGCCGCCAGTGGGTATTACTAATACCCCACAGTCTGCGTTCTGATATATGCGAGTCGTGCCACTCACATCTGCACTGTGCGCACTCAGGCATATCGAAAACTTACCGGGCATTCGCCAACGGTACTTTTGGCTAGGGATATACCGCCACGTGCAGAAGTTAGTTTTGTCAGCGCGGCAAAACTTCAACGTCCCTGTAGCTCCGGCAAGTCTGCAACCTCTACCTTGCCCTGACCGGCCGTTGGGGCGCATTGACATCGCTGGACCATCGTCGCCGCAGGCCACCTCACGCGCTACGCCGAAACTGCCGCCCTCCCAGCAGCTACAGCGCGCGATATGGCCTCCTTCCTGATCCATCGATTCATGCTACGTCAGGGTCCACCTCAGGAACTGCTCAGTGATCGAGGCCGTGTCTACTTGTCGGAAATCATCGAAACCATTCTGAAAGAGTGCAACGTGGTTCACCGCAAAACTACTGCTTACCACCCGCAGACCAATGACCTCACGTAACGCTTTAACTGTACGGTCGGCGACATGCTCTCGATGTACGTCGCCGCCGATCACATCATTCTGCCCTTCGTCACCTATGCCTAAAATACCGTCTCTCAGAGCACTACTGGTTTCCCCCCTTTTTCCTATTGTATGGCAGGCACCCCTAGCACACAATCGACACAATCCATTTATACAAGCCGGATCGATCTGAGTGTGCGCCTATTCCTGCCACTGCCAGACATGCTGAAGAGTGTCAAGAACTTGCGAAGAACTTCACTACACATGACCACGACCAGCAGAGGAGAATTCGCGGTGACACAACCACTTCTGAGCCCACGTAACTGGGCTCTCTTCAAACAAACTGCCCAAATACGAAGGCCCACACCGTGTCGTCGAACGCACATCCCCTGTAAACTACCTGATCGTACCCATCGAACTATCTTCGGACATGCGCCACCGAATGCGCGACATTGTGAACGTGGAGCGCCTCAAGGCCTACCATGACCTACTCATTTTGAGAAGTTGTTAGGTCGCCAGGCGACTCCCATTTCGTATCCGGGGTAATTGTAGCGCAGCCTTGGAAATGTGCAGTGGGTCGTCCTCTCCAGCCCCTTCTAGTGGGTCGCCCTCTTCGGCTCCTTTCGGAGAGAACGCAGCTCGCGCAGAGAGTCGGTCCCCGCCCTGACTGTCGCTGCCGTGCATCATCGCTGAGTGCGCGCGAATATATACATATATATATATATTGTAATGAACTCAGACGGAGACAACACCCGTTTCTTGGGCAAGCTGTTCTAATCTGACTCCTCGTCTTTCTCTACCTCCCGCATGCTCCCCGCGCGCCCGAAGCCCAGCGTCGTTCTCGGTCATCACACTCGGCCATGACTGCGAGCGCGCGGAGCTGCCGACACTGTTTCGGGCGGACGGTGTTGGCTGCATCGTGGCGGTCGGCCTCGACCACGCTGCAACATAGTTTGGTGGTCTGCCAGAAACGTCTCTGGTGGGCGACACTGGGTGCATCGCGGTGGTCGAAGTTCTCGGCCACGGTGGCCTGTGGCACGGAAAGCTGCCGATGGCAACTCTGGCGGGCGCCACTTGCTGTGCCATCGATGTCGTTCGTCTCGCTGACGACTGTCTTGCTGCACGTAGGAGCGATGCAGAGGAGACCCTGGACGACGTACAAAAGGGAGTTGATTGACCGGATCACGATTGGTCACAATGCGTTGGTGCGGTGGTATGTCACGTGTCGGCGAAGCGAGAGCGATACTCCGTGCTGGCGCGTCACACGACTTGTGCTTTGGCCGATGCGTTGCCAACGGGCCAGTGACCGCGAGTTTTGGAAGGCAGCAGGTCTTGAGTAAATGCCGCGTGTATCCGGGCCGGGGAGGTCATGCGAACAGGGGTCAGAATCCCTGTCATTGGACGGATACTCGGGCTGCATGGGCAGGTGTCGGCTATTAGTGACTTCAGCCTTGCTCGTCGCCATGGCTTCGTTGACTTCACTCGGCACCCTTATGAAATCCCAAGCGATGTCGTCGGGAGGAGGCGCAGGTGGTATGGTAAGGTCGTATGTGTGACTAACGCTTTCTTCTATCTGGGGTTCCTTGACCAAGACTTCGCTCAGCAGGGAATGGGCACCACCTTGTGTCGTCCATGCTTGCACTGACAACCGAGGATGTTGCATCAACGGCTCGCGAAGCCTCTCGTTCCTGACATCCGTAGGTAAGTCAGCGTCCCGGTATGGCGCATCAGAGGCGAGCGGAGCCATCGCCTCTGTGTGGTGTAGCAATGCTGAACTTGGTGGTGGCATTTGCGATTTCAACGGATGAAAAGTGTTGTCGGCCGCTGAAAGTGGTGTAGCGTTCATCCGGTTATTGAAGTCCGTTGGCTGGTCTGTTACCTTGAACAACGGTAGGAGAGGAACAGGCCGCTTCATGTATTCAAGCGAAGACGTCCTCAAGGGCAGCGTCACAGACTTCTGCAGATGCAAGGAGGTCTCGGCCTCTGGTAGCAACGGT
Organism: Rhipicephalus sanguineus; assembly: GCF_013339695.2. Lineage (NCBI taxonomy): Eukaryota > Metazoa > Arthropoda > Arachnida > Ixodida > Ixodidae > Rhipicephalus > Rhipicephalus sanguineus. The sequence goes on along the minus strand of NC_051184.2, from coordinate 129,529,091 downwards.
GTCTTGTCCGACACGTAGGCAGAGTACGAGACACGAAGTGGTGAGCACGACCTCGGTCCGCTGCTTACACTGGGGAAAGCTGCAAAGCTGTCTGTCGCTGAGCAGCAGTGCGCAGTTTCAGCCTCGAGGAGATGGCCGTCCTCGGTAGCAGACGTGTTAGATTCATTGGTGACGTCATAGGGAATCGGGCCGAAAGCAGCAATCAGAGCTGCGCACCATTCCGGCCATGACTGTAGCTTGATGCCGTCGTAATTGTGCCATGCCTTGGCTGCGCCTCGGAGACGGTCTATGGCAACGAGCAGTTTATGATCGTCCGACCAGGCATAACGAGAGCCGAGCGCATTGACCATCTCTACCCAAACATCGGCGTCGTCCTGCAAACCGGAGAATTCCTGAAGTTCCGAAAGAACCGGATGCGGTAAGGTGGCAGGCCGGGAGCAGGAGCTCAACAACACCAAGCGGTCGAGTTGTTGTGTCATTTGCGTGATGGTACGCATGAGCTCCGTGACAATGTCGGGTGAGGCGCCCGAATAGCCAGGATTCCCGTCCGTGGAGCATGTGGCGATAGCAGCACTCACGGCGGGGAGATCCACGGCCAAGGAAGCCTGGACGGCTTCCCTTGGAGGCTCAGATGTTGCGCGAGTCCTGGGCGAGAGGATGTCGCAACGGGAAGCGTTAACGGCGTTCCCGGGTAACAGCACGTCGTGCGCCGTCGTGTCGACGCTGGGATAGGGCTGCCCTTGGGTCACCGAGGAGGCCTGAACGCCGTTCTCGAATGGTGGCATAGGTGCTTCAGTCAGTAGCAGGGTCCTGGTGTCCATGATCTATCGAGGAAGCGTGGACGGCGTTCCTTCGATGGAGACACCCGCAACGCCGCCGAGCACTTACAGGTGGCTTCAGCCTTAAGGTTCAGTTGTCGTAGACTGCGCCATTGTAATGAACTCAGACGGAGACAACACCCGTTTCTAGGCAAGCTGTTCTAATCTGACTCCTCGTCTTTCTCTACCTCCCGCATGCTCCCCGCGCGCCCGAAGCCCAGCGTCGTTCTCGGTCATCACAATATATATATATATATATATATATATATATATATATATATATATATATTTATACAGGGGACGGGAAAAGGAAAGTCAAGCTATAGGTAATACACCGTACACTAAAGGCGGCGAACGGAGAGTGGGCCGTAGATAAAACTGACCATGGCTGGGACGTGCTGTCTTTTATACATCACGCATCGAACTTTCCAGCCTTATCGCTGGTGGTCGCACAAGCTCTGGAATCGACGACTATTCGCGTCCTGCGCGCAATGTTTACAAAATGGTTGACTACAATCGTGAAGCTTCTCGAACACTGCAGTGCCGTTAGCGTAAAGCATGGCTGACCGTCCTTGCGGGCCAAAGCCCAATACATCAAAATAAAATAAGAAGCGAGCGTGGCGATTCCCCCCCTCCTCCCTCTGAAAAACATCGCTCGGATGCGACAAACAGAATATTGAAATAAAAAAAGATAGCCATGTAGCAAGCAAAAGCACAGTCCTCAGGTTCCTCAACGCACATAAAATGGGTTGAGCGCACATCGGGAACGACTTAAGGTCGTGCGCTGCGCCGCTGAGAGGTTGTGATGCCGTCCGGAACAATCTCGTAGTCCAGTGCACCGGAACGTCGTAGCATCTTGGATGGCCCGAAATATCGCCGAAGAAGCTTTTCACTTAGTCCACGTCGGCGTATCTGGGTCCCGATCATCATCTGGCCTGACCATCATCTGGGCTACATCGAAGTTTCGCCCCTACCTCTACGGCCGCCCTTCAAAATTCTGAGCGGCCACCAGGCCTTGTGATGGCTGGCTCACATCAAGGACCCTTCAGGTCGCCTCGCACGGTGAAGCCTAAGACTTCAAGAATTCGACATTACGGATGCTTACAAATCCGCAAGAAAACACGCCGACGCTGACTGCCTGTCTCGCGCGCCCCTCGACCCACCGCTTCAGTACGACCACGAGGGTGACTGCTTTTCAGGAATCATTAATGCCGACGGCTTTGCCGAACGATAGCGAGCGGACCCAGAACTCAGGGGCCTTGTAGAAAAACTCGTGGGCAGGACCGCCGCTGCTCATAAATGTATCCAAGTGAGGACGGGCGTCGTTTTGTTTTACGAAGCTGTGTTCTCCTAAAGAACTTCTCGCCTCTTCGAAGAAACTAACTTTTGGTGCTTCAACATTGAGACCAGAATTCCTCTAGGCGCGCCACGATGACCCGACGGCTTGGCACCTCGATGTTTGCCGGCACGCTCGCAAGAACATAGGAAAGTACCTCTGGCCACACCTTGCCTCCGACGTCGCTCGCTATGTAAGGATATGCCGAGACTGCAATCGACGCAAGACTCCGCCGACAAGAGCAGCAGGCTTTCTTCTGATCGAGCCACCTCGCCGACCGTTACAGCAAATCGGTATGGACCTACTGGGGCCGGCCCCTACTTCGACTTGCGGATATAAATGGATCGCAGTCGCTACCGACTCCCTCACCCGCTATGCCGAAACAAGGGCCTTACCTAGAGGCAGTGCCGCGAGTTAGCGAAGTTCTTCGTTGAATGCATCGTCCTACGTCATGGCGCCCCAGTGGTCCTCATCACCGACAGAGGTACGGCCTTTACTATGGAGCTGCCTCAGGTGATCTTGAGATACAGGCAGACAAGCCACCGCCGGACCACCGCTTACCAACCTCAGACCAATGGGTTCACCGAGCGTCTAAACAAGACCACCTCCAACACGCTGGCCGTGTACGTCGACATCGAGCACAAGACGTGGAATGTTATCCTTCCGTACGTGACATTCGCATACAACACACCAGTAGAAGAAATGACGGAGCTGTCGCCGTACAAGTTGGTCTACGGAAGGAGCCCGAACGACGCTCGACGCAATGCTGGCAGCTACCACCGTCAAAGACAATGTCGACGTCGCAGCACACGAAAGAAGCTCGACAGCTCGCTCACCTGCGTATCAAGAACCAGCAGAGGTTCGACAGCCATCGCTATAATCTTCGGAGACGCCACATGGAATACACGCCTGGTGACCGCATGAGGGCTCCTTTTTTGTAGTGGAATAGTTGCTTTCTGCCTTTGATAGGGATCTGCTAGCAAAACTAATGAACCTTTCCAACCCGTCAGTCTTCTGCACAAATACGGCACCGAGTCCTGCGCTGCTTCCATCGATGTGGGTTTCCGTATCGGCGTTTTCGTCGAAATGCGCTAGTATTGGAAGCATCTGAAAGTGTCGTTCCAGTTCCTGAAATGATTTGATTTGCGCTGTTTCCCACTTGAATGGCACTTCGATCTTCGTGAGGTGCGTTAGCGGGTCGGCTGTTCGTGATTGACGAAGCGTCTGTAGTAGTCGCCCAAGCCGTTATATAGGCGAACGGCCTTCTTGTCAGTGGGTGGCGGGAAGGCAGTTATGGCGGCTGTTTTCCGTGGGTCTGGGCGAACACCTTCATTGCTCATCATGTGACCCAGAACCAAGAGTTCCTCGTACGCGAAGTGGCACTTTTAAGGCTTCACGGTGAGTCCGGAGGTCTCAAATGCTTGAAGTAGAGCTTCCAGGCGCCGGAGGTGTTTGTCGAAGTTTAAGGCAAACACAACGACGTCGTCCAAGTACACGAGGCATGCCTGCCACTTCAAGCCGGCCAGTACTGTATCCCTAACGCGTTGCAAAGTCGCAGGTGCCGTGCAAAGACCAATGCGCATGACCTTGAACCCGAACGGGCCGTCTGGTGTTATAAATGCAGTCGTTTCTCGGTGTCTCTCGTCGACTTTTATTTGCCAGTAGCCAATGTTGAGGTCCATCGACGAAAAGTGCCGGGCTTGTAGAAGCGATCTAGGGAGTCGTCTATTCGTGGGAGAGGGTACACCTCCTTTTTCTTGATCTTGTTCAGGCGGCGATAATCGATGCAGAAGCGTAGGGTTCCGTCCTTCTTCACCAACACCACAGCTGACGCCCACGGGCTCTTCGACGGCTTCATGATGTCGTCGCGTAGCATTGCGTCGACGTGTTTCTTTATGGATTCGCTTTCCCGCGTGGAAACTCTGTACGGGCTCTGCCAGAGGGGCTGGCACTTTGCTCTGTTATGATGCGATGTTTTGCGACTGGGGTCTGGCGGATCCTAGACGACGACGAAAAGCAGTCCTTGTATTTCCGAGCAGGGTTTTGAGCTGTTGTTGCTTATGCTTTGTTCGGCTGCTTCCACGTTGCCTCGCCAGGTCTGCTTCGGTCCGCGAGGTTTCGTCGTCAGGGCTCTGTCTGGTTCGCGTCGCGTCCTGACGGTTTCGTCGTGGCTTCATCGTCAGCGGCGGAGGATCTTCGGTATTTTGTCGTAGAGCAACCCCACATCCATCGGTTGCTGCCTTTAGTTTTGCGGGTACGGGCTAGGTGACCGGCGCCGGGTTGCGCCAGTGGATGGTCGGCTTTGAGAAGAGGTGTAGCGACCTGGCTACGGCGATCGGGAAGGTCCTTCGGGAGTCCACTGTGGACTTCGGGAGTCCCTGTGGACGCGGCGCGCCGATGGCAAACCTATGAAGTCGCATCTGTCGATAGTGGCAGCGGCGGTAGGTGTGGCCAGCTTCTCCGCAGTGGTAGCACAGTGGACGGTGGTCGGCGGCACGCCACACGTCGGTCTTCCTCGGAGCGTTGCGTTGCCCGACAGTTGGGCGGTATGGCGTCAGTGGTCGCGGCGGTGGTGTCTGGCGGCATAACTGCGGTGGTGTCGCGTCTTCCCATGGGCGCCGAGAAGGAGTGGTACGAGGCGCTGCAGCAGCGCAGCTCATAGCCTCCGGATGAGGCTGCGGTGTTTTGAGAATGCCCAACGTTTGCTGGACTTCTTCACGAACACTGTCGGTGATCGAGTCTACTCGAGGTTGCGATTCCGGAAACATCTTACGCAGCTGTTCACGCACGACTGCTTGGATGGTCCCGAGCAACCTTGAACTTCTGCGTAGTCAGTTATTGGTGAGCGGCGGTTCTACTGCCTTGTCCACATCTGTACCGCCCTTTCTATTGGTGTGGCTACGGTAAGGAATTTGTTCACACTCTTGGGCGGGTTGCGAACAAGGCCCGCAAACAGCTCTTGCTCGAATCTTCTCATTAGCAACCGGAACTTCTACTCCTCAGGCATGGCAGGGTCGGTGTGACGTAACAGGCGGGTACCCGGCTGTACCCGGCTTTCCAACACGGTTTGGGACCTTTCCTTACGCACGACACTTGCCAAGGTTCCAAGGAATTAGGCGCGAATTGGGTCCCAGGTCGCCAGGGTGGCCTCTTTGTTCTCGAACCAGGTCCTGGCGCTGCCTTCAAGGGCGAAGCGCACGTGGCAAAGTTTCTCATCACAGTCCCAGTTGTTGAATTGAGCAACTCGGTCGTATTTTTTCAACCAGGTTTCCGGGACATCACATGGCGATCCGTGGAAAGTCGGCGGCTTTCTGGGCTGATTCATGACGATTCGTTGAGGTGACAGAGCAGCCGTCATGGTGCCTGTCGTCTTCGTCTTCGCGGTCTTGTTCTTGTCCGGTAGTGCTCCGTATTCTGGTGGGAGACCTGATGCCTGCGGCTGGCTTGGTGGTCAGAGTTGGCGTCGATGTCCCCTTGACTGTGTGGGCTTAGCTCACGGCTGGAAAGGGGCGTTCAGTACCTGGACCAGGAAGCACCTCCACCAGAAGTCACGTGGTCGTGACGTCGACGAAGGCAGCGGTCGGCGTGTCAAATATCAAACTGTTTGTTTGGCCGAACTTCTGGCCGGGAACAGGAAAGTCAAACTTCAACAATAGACACTGTACTACACTGATAGCGGCGAACGGAGCGTCGGCCGTCAATAAAACTGCTCATGGTTCGTACTTGCCGTCTTTTATACGTTACGCATCAAATTTTCCAGCCTTATCGCTGGTGGTCGAGCAAGCTCTGGAATAGTCTTAGCTATTCTTGTCCTGCGCACAATGTAAACAAAATGATCTACTACAATCGAGAAGTTTCTCGAACGCTGCGGCGCGGTCAGCGTGAATCGTGGCTAACCGTCCTTGCTGGTCAAACCCGAATACATCGAAACAAAACAAGAAGCGGGCGTGGCAGTATATTAGAATCACATAGAGCTGAGCTACTTGGTGAGTGTTTATGTTATCTGTTGATCCGTTATCTCAACCTCCTTACCACTGACGCTCTGGCTACTCGTGGCTCTTGTGCCAATAAACACCATCAACATAAAATAGGTATACAATGTAACAACGACCCAGTGAACTCTAGCGATATTTTAAAATTTAGACTGCTTCGCACTAGTGTCGCCTAGCGTGAAGTGCGAGCTAGGCGTGCTTCCATGTTTGTCCTTTATTTTCTATTTCTTTCTTCCTCTATTTTTTTTTCGTTTATCTCAGCTTTTCTATCTCTTTGTTGTCTAGGTTTCATCATAATTGTTTCTTTCTCTCTCTTTCTATGCTCCTTTTCTTTTCCTCCTTTTTTTCCCTCTCTCTATCTCTATTTCTCGTTTTCTCTTTAAATCTATTTCGTTGTTTCTTTCTCTGCTTGTCTAGACATATTTCCTGCTCTCTGAATTTCTATCTCTGACGATATATGATGTTTCATGACGCAAGGACCATTTAATGGATAAAGTGCATCATTTCGTGATACAAAAAAATGTGAACATTGATTATGGTAAGTGGCTGCATAAGGGCCTTAAAATTCTGCGCACTAAAGGCGTGTAAAACATATAAGTATTATTATCATCAGAGTGACATGAATTATGTGCAGTGAGAATGAGTGGCAAACAGTCAAGATAACTATAAATAAATGGTATGAGCACGAATGCGTCATCAAGACTCTTTGATCAGGGGTCACGAGACAGATGCTTTCGGTAAAATAGTGTCATAGTCCGGGCCACTCACAGGACACGAACTAGCGAGGCCTCAGGGAGGAGTAGAGATCAGGAGCTGAAGCTGATAACATGAACGTTTCCTGACATGACTATTTGGTAGCGTGTGTCGGAACGATCAGACGCTCCTTTATAGTGCCTTGGTCTTCCCCAGATTTTCTAATGGGAAAAACCGCCTGTGTCCAGGACAGTCCAATCAAGAAGTCCTCATCGCAGCCCCCAAAGTGGGGTGGTCACGTATCGCCTCTGTCTCAACACCGCAAAGAGGGTAACGGCGCCCCCGGCTCGTCCGGTGGGAATGGGCAGGGAACAGGAAACACAATACGGTACCACACACCACAATGAGTGGTCCGAGGCGACAACCATTCTTGAAAACTGGTGGTACAGTCACTTTCTCCTTAATATCGGCGTGGGCACTGCTGAGATCCAGCTCCTGGCCGGATCACAAAGGCGCAAAGGCGTCACGGAGTGTATTAATGTGATGTGGTGCGTGTAGGTACGAAAAAGAATTGATGGACGACAGCAACGAAATGAGAAGGACGCTGCTGTAACACCGGAGTATAAACCACGGGAAGAAAACGAAGAAGAGGAGCGACGCGAGAAACTCGTGGCGCGACGATCTAAAAAAGAGAAAAGAAAAGAAAAAGCAGGGGCACGTCAGAAACAAGAGGAACGGCGACAGAACGACGGAAGAAGCAGCCATGGGGAGAAGAAATCCTAGCTCCTGCCGATTGTTTAAGTCCTCAAGCTTATTGCTGTAAACAGTTGGCGCAACGTCGTGGGCAGCCGAACAGTACACCTAAGCGTCAATGATCCTGCGAAGTAGCGGCGGAACTCGTTCGCAACACACCGCCTTGCCAACTGACTCCGCGTCTAACCTCTAGCACCGAGCCGACGACTTAGGAGCGTCGCTTCTGGGGCGCTCTGGTTTCTACAGCGAGATGCTAACGGTGATGTGCGCACACCGACTTTTCTCTCTTCTTTTCTACTAACTTAGAAGCGCTCAGATAGTATCGCTGTACTTATTGTGTGCGACGCGAGTGTTGTGTTGTATATCGTATATGAAGCGGGTGTTGTATGAATTTATATTCTACGTATGCGTGTGTGTTTGTCAAAGAAAGTGTGATTCGTCCTGATTACCTGTAATTACGAATCTGCTGCGCTGGATACTGTACATTGTGACATTTTGGCGACCGCTGAACAAGACGAAGCAGTTCCTTGCCGCACAAGCATATAGTAGAGGCAATGGATACGCAGACATTAGACGAATATGGAGAACGAGTAGGCTTGTCGTGGACGATGTCGAAACTGGATGGCAGAGTAGGAAAAGTGTCAGCGCATGAAGGGGCGTCTGAGCGTGACGCAGTGAAGGAACGCGATCTGCTTGCGATGGAGCGTGAGAAAATAGCTGTCGAACGGGCGTCCACGGAACGAGCGCATACGAAGCAGAGGAACGCAGCCTTCAGCTACGTATAAGGCTCAAGGAGTTAGACGCGGCACGAAAGAACCGAATGCAGCAAGGAGAACCGAATGAAGACATTCAAGCGGCTCGTTCGCAGACGATAAATCCGCGCAAATTTGTCCCGCAGTTTGAGGATGCCCTAGACGACTTAGATGCATACCTCAAGAGGTTCGAATGCATTGCGACCAGCCAAAGCTGAGACAAATCGCAATGGGCGATCGCGTTGAGTATGTGCCTGACTGGAGAAGCTTTGAAGGTATATGGTAGACTGCCTCCTCAGGACCGTCTAGATTACAGCAAGGTAAAGATAGCTCTTCTACGGCGTTTCCGTTTCACGGCTGATTGTTATCGTGATCGTTCCCGAGCATCGAAACCAGAGAACGGAGAGTCGGCTACCCAGTTCGCATCTAGAATAAAGGGTACTTCGATAGGTGGATTGAGCTGTCGGGGATTCCCAATACATTCAAGGGTCTGGTCGAGTTGGTCGTTAAGGGGCAGTTTATGTATAATTGCCACAGGACGTTAGCTACTTTCCTCTGCGAGAGAGAGTGTTGCACATTGGGCGCTACCACAAAAGCAGCCAATATGTTTATGGTTGCTGAACAACAGCAGAATTTGTGATTCTTTAAGGAAGATTCGGAGGGAAGCAACACTCATAACCGAAGACCTGTCCGAGATGGAGAAACTACCACCACAAAGTGCTTCTTACGTGGCAGACCGGTGCTCACGGCTCCAAACTGCCGTACCAAGACGAAAGCACAATTTTGCGCGAAATGTCGTCGACAGGGGCATGAGGCCCTGTCGACAACATTTCGTCACGAAGGGACGAAGCATTTCGTCTTCTCGAAAGATCCCATCCTGCGTCCGAAGATACGGCGCATTTAGGGCATCCTGAGCCTGGGTCTGGTGAAATGACGACCGAAGAAGAAAATCAAAGGACTTCTCCTGGTGACATGATAGGCATGATACATGATCAATACAAAGAAACTCGTCATTATAGCAACATGCCTGTGACAAAGGGTTTGTTAAATGGGCACCAGGTCTCAGTTATGCGTGATACATGCAGCAATACGGCCCAGGCAGCACAGAACGTTGGACTGATGTCGGCGATAGACTGGCAGTTCCTGGCCCAAGAACGGCCCATGATTGACAATGTGCCGCCAATATTGGCTGTGCCAGTCTAATGGAACGCCGATGTTGGACCAGCATTGACAACGTGCCGCCAATAATGGCTGTGCCAGTCTAAGAGAACGGTGACGTAGGGCCAGCATTCAGAACGTGCCGCCGATATCGGCAATGCCAGTCTTATAGAACGGACACATTGGGCCGAGTTATACAAGCACCAGCCAATATGGGCTGAGCCATGCAATTAAGCCGGAATTATTGGCCCGTCGTTCGAACGATATTGCCGACGTCGGCTAAACAGTCAACTTCGTCGGCATAACATCCGTCCGTTATGAGCCAATTTCTGCGCCTACTGCTGTTTGGTGCTCTTAGGTGGTCCCACTTCACACGCCGATTTTTGAAGTCCGAGAGAGTAATGTGCCGGACACAACATAAACACATTTTGGTCATTAAATCATACACAGATAGTAGATATGCATGATCGTTGGTTGAACTAGCGCAAGACTGTTTAACTGAGAAAAATTTACCCATTTTATCACCTGCCAGGCGTCGGATCCGGTGCTTCGCTACGAAGCAACCGCGGATCCGGCTGCCGTACGTAACGCAACCGTAACGGTACGCTGGACGTCGGATCGGACGCAAATTGTATCGTATCGTGTGTGCTGCTTTGCTATCACCGCGATCGATTAGGCTGTCTCGCGTTATTCACAGCGCAGTACCGGTTAACGGCTTCCCACTAGTAGGTGCTCGACGTGTGCGAAGTGACGGTTATGCAGTTGATTGAGTTAGAGCGTTGTGGTGATTCAATCATATAATACGTGCGGTTGCCGTAATCTGACACGTTACCCACATAGTATGTTGACGCCACGACCACAGAAGTCAACTTCAACATATTGAAATACGTGTAGCGCGGTGTGGCGGAGCGCGTGGCGTCAAGCACCTTGCGTACGCGCCGCATCGTTGCGAGTTCGAATCTCGGCCTGCTACGTTTTCTTTCGTGTTTTCTTTTCTTAGAATAGGTTCTTTACACCCTACTCTGCCCAAAACAGCAGCCTACGCGGTAGGCACGGCCCGCGCAGCGCGACGCGAAAAAAAGACGCTTCCGTGAGTTCGTACATGTTCTTACATTGAACACAACACGCCGAACCGTAAATAACAAAAAAAGGAAAAAAACGCGTGCATGCGGCGACAAAACCACTTTGATTAAAGACAGAGCCAGTAACGCCCCCCGTCCCCCCTTTCCTTTTAAATCGATGGAAAAAGGGGAGGAAAGCTGGAATGCTGTTGCCTTGCAAGCTGTTGCCTCGATCAAGCGCGGAAAGTTTTATTTTAGACCTAGCTGCTATCCATTATTATTCTTTCGTTTCGTGGTGGGGCGAAGGCTCGCTGTTTTTCGGGAGATTTGTGGATGTACCCATACAACTTGAAGGATTCGTCAGAATTCGCGGGAGTCTCCCAAAAATCGTGATAATCATTTGGCAGCTAGTGCCAGGCCTTGTCCACCGCACTGAAAGGGAAATGTTTATGATTAAATCTCGAAAGCTACGATTGTTGCAGTTCACCGCATTGAAAGGGAGATGTTTATGATTAAGTCTTCAAAGCTACGATTGTTGAGGTTATTGCAACCAACAGGCTGGCATCAGTGACTGTTGACAGCACTGAAGAATGTTGCCTGTGCTGTGAGCAGCAGTGAATTTGGGCATGTACTCTGTTTAAATTTCTCTCTCTCTCACTGTCTTAATATTTCGATCCTATCCTTATCTTTCTAGTTCCCTTCCTCCAGACTCAGTGTAGATGAGCAAAAAGGATTTTTGTGCTCATTAACTTGTTTAATTGATTATCACATCTCTCTATGCAATTCTGTGCTGTATATATGTGCCTCCAGAAGCTTTTGATCGAATCAAACAGAACTAGAAGCGAGGGTGAGGAGCATGTTGGTGCAAGCCAAAGTAGCTGCAGGCGCATATCACTTTTGCCGTATTGTCCTTATATCTTTGTGATACAATATATGCTGCTATGCACACATAAAGTCCTCATGGGGTCTTCATAGTCATATAGTACAGGAACATGTTTCCCGCAAGACTTAATTTGTAGAACTGCATGCAACAACATTTTTCACCTTTACTTTCGTAGTACAGATATGATATTGAGCTCATCTGTATCAGTAAATTTTAAAGTGGCCAATATTATTAGAGAGATAGTTTAATCTATGATCCACAGAAGACACAAATATCCAAGATAGGCACTTTGTAGTTATGGCCAGTTGCATAACCAGGGCAGTGGCGTAAATCATAGAGAGGTCAGGGGGGGTCCTGACTCTCCTTGTATTCAGGCTCGACACCCCTTCCAAGTCCCCCTCCCCTTGAGATTTATCCTTGAAATATCATATTTCAAAGGTAAATATGTCAACAATTAAGCAATTCAATTGCTTGACAGATAAGCGTAGTGCACTCTCTCTAAAATAAAATCTGAAGTCTGAAACCCTTCCAAAGTACTACAAGAGGGAAAGCTGTTTTTGGTTTCAAAAGACACTGTAGATGTCCTGCTTTCTTACATGATACGGGTGACTTCTGATGTTCCGGAAATTATTATTCTGGCCTTTGAAGTGCAATGTAAAGAATCCCCGATCAGCTACCGTTATTTTTTATGTACACGATTGGGTAGAAGATACTGACAACAAAGTATGAGTTCGATTTCACAAATATAATAGTGTTATTAAAAAAAGATATGGCTGATCCCTCCGTCATAGGAATCGGTATAACACGAAAGTGTAACGTGTCTTCACAGAAGTTGTGCTTATCGTGTAGTGATATATGAGAGCTTCTACAATGTCTATCAATTGGTGTTTTGCAGCTATAGCACCGTTTGACGTCGATCCCCCATGTTGACGCCTAGTGGCATGTCTCCATCGCGACGACTAACGCCCATGATCACGATTAAACCGTTGTGGTAGCTGAAGTTGCGAACATATACTTGGAATCAGCGAATCGTGAATGGCGCGTAAAGATGACATCAACAAGCTCATAATCAACACTGGTACCCGATATGCACTTCTTCAAAACGTCGTCAATTAAGGAGAGAAGCGGCAGTGTGTGCTTACTAGTAATGGGCTACCGACGCCTGTGTTCATGCATACACTACCACACTGCACTTCAGCAACACAGGAGGCAAAGGTTCGTCGCTTGAGCCGCAAACGCGTGCGTCCCGCTGGCCTTTGTCTCGCTCCACCAAGGCACGACATTCTCCCGTCGAAATCGTGTCCTTTTTGCAAGGCGTATTGCAGCAGTTTTGTTAGTCGGTGCTCTCGCCGGCGCACGCTAACACGAAGCGGGAGGCAAAGAACGTAACTGCGTCAAGGTTTCATCGACGACGCCATCGCGGCCAGTGTCACTCGCTGGTTACGAGACGCTTTAACCATGACCTCTGATATCGCACGGAATCTCGGAGTAAGCGCTAGTAAATGTCGATCGCGACGCATTACTTCTTTTCACGTCTCACACACGGCGGCACCGTCCCGCTCTGCCCCGGCTACCTACGCCGCCAACAGAGAGCACCGTGCGAAAGAGGATGTTTGAAAGATATATGGCGCGTTCGTAGAGTGTCCGTCATCTGGCGAGTTGGCTTAGTCGGTTGAGCGTCGGGCGCTTACCATCGCGGCCGCAACGTCGTGGGTCCGATTCCCAGCGGCGGAAATTTTTCTTGGTTTTTTTTCTTTCTCACCCGTTGGCGTCCATTTTATCAACGTCATAACCGTGACGGAAGTACTTGGTGGACCCCGGCATAAAACACTTTCGTGTTAAAAATCTCTGGTTAATATAAACAAGCTTTACGAGAATGATTCCATGGGTAAATCGTGGGATACTAACAGGATATATGGTTGGAGGTGAAGTTAAATAAAAGGATTTCCTTTACATGTTACAGTAAAAAAGCACTAGCATTTTCATTGGATGGTTTAACCCGAATGTCATAACAGCTATAACATATAGCTGACGTATGCTACAGCCATTGGCGGATCCAAAGGGGGGGGGGGCGGTAGGGGCGATCGCCCCCTCAGAGCCTGTATCAGCCCCCCCTCCCCCTTCCCATGCCTGCAGTGTCTGTCGCCCCCTCCTTTAGCAAGTTGCTTCGGTTACCATTACACAAAAGGGGAAAGAGAATCTTGTCCCCGCCCTCTACCTTTCTCCTCATCCCTACCCTACCACTCCCCACAACAAAAACACCACAACAAAAAGAAGAGCCTGTCGGCCACTTCAGCAGATCAGGCACAACATTGAAATATGTCACAATAACATACCTTCAACGCCTTTGTTGCACGAGAACGTTAGGAGTGTACGCAAATGCTGGTAGTACCGTTGGAAAAGAAAGCCATGACGCATATGTGGCTCATATTCCATGCACTGACAGAAGAAACTTGTGCTAGGATCCTCAACAATGGCTTCAGTACATCTCTTGAATGTGCCCTTAAGAATGCTGAAGCCGAGTGGACGATACATGACTGCAGACTGCATCGCCACAAGTTGAACACGTTAACCACCAACGACGAATCCATGCTAGAGTGCATGCCGCGAGGAATCCTGAACACCTAACGCCACTGGCTCTAACTCATCAATCCCGAAACCTCGACCAACTTAAGATTGTGCTAACAAACTGCCGTCCCTCACCAAGTGGTCAAACAAGGTTACCCCGCCCTGCTTGAACCACCTCATCGTAAGGTGGTTCAATATTTTTTTGGCTTCCATGCTTATAACACTGTCTCGCCGAATTCCCCGCTCTAAGCTCACCATGTTTATCATGGCTGGGAGTGTGTTGTAAATTAAACGAGAAAGAGGACATTGGCGGGAGCGCGCACACACAGTATTTTTCGAATAAACAAGCAATAGCCTCCATGGTCATTTGTGACTGGCTTTCGCATCTGTCCATTCCATTATACTCACGTTCATATTCTAATGTTCTTGCACTAAGCAAAAGGCGCGAAAGACTAATAAATTAAGAGAACAATAAAGTATGCGCGCAAGCTTTCCTAAGGCTTTTCATTATTGAAGCACTTACAATGTGCTAGAAATAAAGCACTAAAATGGTCCTCCAATGACATTGTGCTTCTTTTATATAGAAATATTTATACTGTGTTTCTGCTATCTTTCCGCATGTGTGGAAAGAGCCAGGCTTGCTTCAGTAAAGTGAGGCTTAGATGCTGACATGCTGAATGAAGATCAATGTGCTCTCTTGTATAGTCACTATCAGACTCGGCTCGCACATTCCTCGATTTATACAGCCTTTGTTATTACCTAATGCTGCTCCTTGCTGTAAATAAGTTTTTAGATGAGAAGTAACAACACTAGCCTCTCTTGAAAGAGTGCTAGAAATATTTGAAACCATGAACGTAGCTGTCAGCAACAAACTCAGTTTGTTGTACTAAAGCTTCTGGGAATCTGAATAGCATTATTGTAGTGTGCTGGAGTTAACAAGAAAAAGAACCAATTGAGCAGCACTTGAGCAATTAAGGCAACAGTGAAGTCGAAGAGACCTCATACTAGTGAATTTTCCCGTCAGCAAGTAGAGGAAGAGCTACTATATATGAATATCCTGTGCACACAGTAAGCTTTTTGGCTTCTATACCTGTGCTAAACCAGTTTCAGAGTTGCTGTGTGGCCAAAAATGTATCTGAAATTGTTTGGAGTACTGTACGCCTGTCATGTGGCAGGCTTCACAGCATTCGTCACAATATAAGATATCAAGGAGAAAATGCTTGAGCGCTGCTTTTTTGCTGTTCATGGGCACAAGTATCATCTTAATCTTTCATTTTTTCAAATGTGGCTTTACCTTCAGTGCTTATGATGTGGGTCAGTTGGGAAAGACGAGCACGACTTAGGACCATGAGCTTGTTGAAGTATACAACTAAAACAAAGCTCAAGATGTGTGAGCATGCCATCTTTTATGCCGAGTGATAAAAATGTAGTGCCTGAACCGTCTTTGTGTGAGAACTGGTTGTAGGGATCAAGCTCACAGTAAACACAAAGTTGCACTTTCTTTTCAAAGCCACTGAAAGATTGCCACTGGAGGCCAAAGAAAATTAAAATAACTTCTTCACGCTTATTGTGGCACTCAAGAGCTAGCGCATTTGCAAACCCCTCCACAACATAGATTTACTCAATGGTATGAGATATAACTTAAAGCAATGATTCAATAATTTTTATAGCTATTATATCAAAAGTGTCACAAACACAGTTGTGGGTTATGCATTTTTTTCACACCTAAATTATTATTTCAAGATACCAAATGCGGTGCATAAATGAAATACAGAAAGATTTTCCAGAATCTTGAAGAGCTGACGCCGTAAAGATTTTTACTGTCTTTACTCAAAACAAGTGAACGTGCAGTTTTAACCATGGCCTCCTGCAGAATGTTATTGATTCTATGAAGTAGGATATTTTCGCTCCTTCAGGCCATTTCTGTACTAATGATGACATCCACATAATAGTGAAACATTTGTTTTGTTGCCATAACATATTTGAGTAAAGGTTACTCAAAAGAAAAGTTTTGTGAAGTGAACGCAGCATGCCACAGATGACGGACGGTTTTAATCCTGCATTATTTCATTAAGATATGTGCAGCACTCTAGTTCACTGCTCGCATATGTGTCCTTCTTCCTGTGCGATGTCACTGTAGGTCAGAGCTTCTTCATGATGTCATGTATACGAGATGTGTAGTCACCAGCAGGAATATGGGCTTGGTGTTGGTCAGACTCAAAGAACTTAATAACTGGGCACAATTACAGTCATGCCGTAAACAGGTTTTACAGTGCTTCAGCCAATATGTCTGCCTTGAACCTCATGCGTATATGTTCCATTCCATTGCTCATTGGGTGGTAGGTTGTGGTCGAATAATGTAGGCTCAATTTGGCTTTCTGTCTCTGTTTTGATGGAGGACGACATGCCAATTTATTGTGACACAGCCAGCGGCTGACAAAAGCGGGAGCAACAGTTGCAGCTGTAATGTCTGGAGTCGTAATATATTCCATGCAACACCTGTAACATGCAGTGAACACGAGCCAACAAGTTTGGCTTTGGTAGGGTGGAAATGGCACGATGAGGTCCACAAAAATGTGGTCGAATCAAGTGTTTGGGCCTGTAAACATATCCAAGAATGTCACAGCGTGACTGAATCTTGAAGTGCTGCAAAGCGATCAACACTCATGAGTCTGCTGGTGGAACACCCACGTGATGCTACATCAGATGAATTCTACCGTGAAAAACTTTTGGGTTGCCGAGATACTTGGGTGTGAAAGATTCTCAAGTGGTGTGAATTCTTAATGATGATTGCATGTGGGCAGAAATCATCAAGGCTTGTGTCACAACATGTGTCAGTCACAATAGGTGTCTCCTGTTCCTGGCAAAGGAAACCACTGAAATTCTAGCAAACGTTGAAGCTTATAATTCTTGTACATGCCAGAAATCCTCGTCATCATGTCAAGCAGTTGCCACTTTTTTGAGGTCTATTCCTCAAAGACAGATGACAGCATTAGTTGGGCAACGTGTCAGGGCATCAGTGACAATGTTGTTAGCTCCCTTGATGTGGCTGTCTGTACACAATTTTGATATGTACATCTGCTGCAGTTTGCCAGTAGTGTGGACTAAAGCCCCTCCATCGCGTCTACTGCCGCTTTTTTAAGTACCGCCATCTATTGTTCGACGACGACGCCCACTTCTGGTTCCGGAGCTTCCGGAAGGAAGTTCTTGAGCCACTTCCTTCCGCTTTTTCCTTCCATCGTTTCTGCGCACGCATGTGCACAGGCGAGAAAGCACATATTTGCTTCTCCGTTTCGCAAGTGTTGTTGTTTTGAGGTTCGTCGTAAACTGCCTGCCGCGAGCGAGTTTTCGCTCAGTGTTTCTGCGTCGCGAGGGCGTGGGCGGGCATGGGGCACGTGCGTCAACCGGAAAAGCAGCAGAAACATCATGGCGGCACTTCGGCTTCCGCTAGGCGGGGAAACGGTGTAAATGGAGAGGAGGCGGACGAGTTGGCGCTACTTAACCTAGCCGGCGGAAAACGCATGGAGGGGCTTTAGTGTGGACACCACCGTTGCGATTGAGGAACTTTAAGGCATACATGAGATGGGGACTCATGTATTTCATGACAAAGAACTCACTTCCTTACATGTAATGATGAAAATATTCTACTGCTGCTTCAGTCTTCACCCAAAAGTGCTGTAATCTCAGTGGTTGTGAATTTTCAGGAAGAGGAAGTGATTGGGTGCCTGCACTTCTTAGATGATTTGTTGAAGCACATCCAGCACCTAAAGATGCCAAGCATGATGCATAGTACGTGGAACTCTAATTTGATGTTAAGGGATCCATGGTGTCACCAAGGTGTCTCTCGATCCCTGAAGGCCTGCTCGGGCGTGCTTGGTCCAGGGGAGCTCAATAGCAGCAGTTCTGTGTATCAACAGCAGGAAGTGGAGAGGATGTAGAATGGCCCAGTGCCAAGGTACTAAATGGTGGTAGTAGTTCACAAGACAAAGGGACTCGCAGAGCTGACATTTATTATTCAGAGATGGGAACTTCTCGACAGCCATGGCTCTGTCAGGGTGCGATTTAATAATGGAGACGCCGAGACGAGATGAAATGGCCAGGAAAGGTAAGCTTGTTGATGCCAAATACAGATCTATGTTGACAAATGTTCCAGGCTTGGCCAGGTGCTGGATCACAGATTGCAGATGTGAATTGGGCTCATTTGATGAACTGCTTGCGACGAGTAAGTTGTTGAGGTAAGCATGAAAAAGGTCGAGGCTGTGTAAAACGCTGAAATGTCCATCTGGAGTTTCTCGTGCCGAATGGCCTGAACTCAAAGAGACAGAAGGGTGTCACTACCAGCATGTTCAGGATGTCTTCTGGAGCCACAAGGATTTGATGGTAGGACCGTACCAGCCCAATTTGGGAGAAAATTGTTGCACCATGTAGTATAGCTGTGACATCACGAGAATGTGAGGTGCAATGAGTAATGATCGGGCATGGTTGCTTGTTTGAACTATATGGCTCAATTGGTAGTTGCGGCCAGGCCGTCAGCCTCCTCGTTTAGGCTTCAGAACCATTTGCAGAGCAACACCAACACAGAGAACACTTTGGGCTGCAGGTAAATCTATATATTTGAGATGGCTGCCTCAAAAATTCTTTTGAACTGTAGCCCAAGACCCTCCTTCCAATACAATTTATCAGTTCTGTGGTCCCGCCTGTCACGAGGCTATTTAATCAATACGCTCTCGTGTAGGTTCGGTAAACATTCAACCGATGACATAACCGTCATCAAGAAACGAGGCGAGACCATTTGTGCACACCAGAAATTAAACACTCAATGTATTTACAAAGCGGAAATATGAATAGCAAAGGAGAAAGAAAAGTACAGAAAATGCAAGCGCCAAAGAAGTTAACAAGAGTAGGAAAATGTTAACAGACGCGAACAGTTCACAGAAGATAAGTACAGGAGCAAGAGGCACGGTTACCGCTCATCGGGACGCGGTTCTCGTAGCGGAGGCTGTGAAGGCAATGCACAGACGCACTCACACAGACGGCAACGGCTAGAGGTGCGGTAGACGCTCACTCGGGTGGACAGAAGCGTGAGGCTGGTCGAGGTCAACGGCCGGACGCCCCTTCGGCGTTCGCCAGCCGCAGACTGGGTTTGAAGCGGGAGACGCCGGTCTTGACTGGCCAACGCCAGACGATGAGAAGCGTGTGTCTGACCAACGCCAGACGACTGAAGAAGCTGGGTACGCGCCCAGGTGGGAGCCCGCAGCGGCCTCGACGCAGGAACACTGCCGGCCGCCACTCCCGCGCCCTGGTCGCCTTCTTCACTCGGTCACGTCCCGGCCACGTCTCCCCGCTATGCCCTTCAGCCTCCGTGGCTTTTCTTCTCCATCCTCGTGGAGGCTCCTCATTGGACCGAAGTCGTTCACGCTTACACGTGCTACGGTCGTCGTCGTCATCTTCATCGGTTTGTGTTTGCGTCGCGCCTTTTTCAAACGCGCACTTGCACATCACAAAAGCCCCCCTTTCGAGAAGTTTTTTTTTCAGTGAAAAAACTGCCGGTAAGTGCGCGTTTCGCCACGCACAACACACGTTCGGCACAGCGTCCCCTACACAATCTTACACCAACACACTCACTGCACCTTCAGCGTTAACACAAAAATATGCTGGTTAAGTCCACCACACATTTCAAAACATGGTCCCAGCGTCATGCCAAAACTATAATCACACCACACTTGATACAAAAGGCCGGTTCAAAACCTAAAATATATAGATAAGCAATATCATTCCTTTGTCCTTAGTCGATATCCATGAGAAGCTACCGGTTAGTTTCAGCTATCTCAAGTGATAGCGTCCCACACAAGACGCACAACCCTTTTCACATGTCCAGCGAAAACAATCGGAAGGCCTTGGAAGGACTGTCGACAAAACGCTCGTCCGTAAGTAAGCGCAGAAAGATTCGTACGCTCAGCTACCACGCTAGCCTCTGCGTAGGATGGATTGGATTCGAAACCAACACAATGCCTTTGGGCTCGTAGAGGCAACAGCATCTGAACAAACACTGCCCGCAAGCGAATGCCTTGCTTAGGCCCATAAGCTTCAGATAGACCTGAAACCTTGAAAGAAGTGGCTTTCGCACTACAAAAAGCGATAGAGCATAAGTCGGCATCCTCATGGCTCCAATAGCAATGTATTGGTGAAATATTACTCAGCTCTGATTGAATTTTCACCACTCCAGCTGTCTGTTCTCGAACAGTACCGGCTTTTCCATCAGGGTCATCCTGCCTCTCCTCGTCATCACCTACAGCTGACTGAACTTGTGACCCTAGTCTATGTTCATTGAAATGTGCTTCTGCACTATTTGCCAGCTCACTCGGGTACATTTCATCGGTACTGACGCTGAGTGCTAAGTTCTGTGTGTCTAAAATGGAGTTATTTGCGTGGTCATCGGTCATTCTCATGCCCTCTATTACCGCAGCTGGCGGTACACAAAAAGATTCTGCGGCCACCACCACAGAGTTCTCTACCCGGATTTCGCTCATCACTCTGGCGTAAGTTTCTGTTGAGCTCATTATGTTTGAAGACTCGGCGTCTTCTCTGGAGACCGCCTCACTATCTTCAATTGCGCACTTCATGCGAACATCTATTACCCTTTCATCAGGGCTGTCTAGAGGACTATGTGCCTCTTCAATCAGTGTGCATTCTGTTGCATCCTTTCGCATAGCCGCATTTCTTTTCAAGGAACTCGACTGTTCCTCCTCAGAGACGTTCGGCGAAGCCATATTTAGCACTGTCTCTAGTCCTTGGTTGTTCTCGCCCTCGCTTTCCGCCTCGACTCTATCTACTTGTAAAGAGTCTGCACCCAAAGTGCGGTCACTGGCGTTTGCAATTTGGCCACCAAACAGCGATACTGATTCACCCGTGAAGGCCCTGCCTTCGGAGCACACATCGAGTACCTGCTCTTTGTAGCTTAGATATGGAAATTGCTCCCGCCACTCTCTACCTTCGCGTCGCCTCGTTTCGGCCTCCGCCAGTTTAAGCCGCAATTGCTGCGTTCTCTGCCTTAGCTCGTCAAGCTCTCTTTCCTTCTTTCTCATTTCACGTTCGAATTCCATCTGTTCAATCCTGTCTTTTATTTCTTCAGCCCTCTCTTCGCGAATTCGCCTCTCGCGCTCCTCGCACCACGTCCTGAGTTCGTCGCCTTCTAGCCCCATGCGTCTTCCCAACTCTTCTAAATCTGCCCTGCTCATCTTTTCTCTCTATTCCTGAACACCAATACAGTGCCACAAACGGTCTCGTCCTGTCGTAGCGGACGCCAATTTAAGATTGTATGGCTAGCGCTGTGAAGATGAGACCAAAGATGACTAAGCGACCGATGCCAGTGTTGCAAGGCATCATATTTGGAAAGATGGTATCAGTATTGCGAGATACGGGAAGTGACACGATGGTTGTGCGTCGTTCTCTTGTACCAAACGAATCACTTACGGGAACCACGGCTACGTTGTTCTTGGCGGACGGAAGCAAAATTACGGTTCCAGAGGCAACGGTGGAAATTTTTTCACCCTACTTTTCAGGCGTGTGCACCGTAAAATGCATGGAGTCCCCATTGTACGACATCATCGTGGGAAATGTACCCGGATCCCGTCAGGCTCATGACCCAGATTCAACATGGCAAGAGAGACTGGCTGCAGCGGAATTGGATTCGGACAGCACGACCCGTGTGAAGTATAAGAAGAAAGGCCAACATTGGAAACCCTTCTTGAGTGGCATCAAGAGTGCAAGGTCCCAGCCAAACTCAGCAACACTCAAGGTCGACACTTTGAAGATGACGAGAGAGGAGCTGAAAGCTGCGCAAGCAGAAGATAACACCTTGGATACCTGCCGAGACAAAGTCGGACAAGTTTATTTTGGAAGAGGATCAACACGGTATTCGTTTACCGCAGAAAAGGGGCTACTCTACCGCCATTACCGGTTATCCTCTGGCAAAACGGTGAAGCAGCTGGTCGTTCCCAGTAATCTGCGTAGTCAAGTGCTTGAGATGGCTCACGAAAGTCTGATGGCAGGACATCAGGGCATCAAACGAACGACGGATCGTGTGCTGGGATCGTTCTATTGGCCTGGAGTACAGGAAGAAATTAAACGCTACGTTCGTTCATGTGATGCATGCCAAAGAACGTATCCAAAAAGTAAAGTAGGCAAGGCACCACTGGGCCAAATGCCACTGATTGATACTCCATTCGAGCGAGTAGCGGTAGACATTATCGGTCCCTTGAAACCAGTTTCTAACAGAGGTAACCGATACATACTGATGATGGTTGACTTTGCCACCCGCTACCCGGATGCAGTGGCTCTGCCCGCTATTGATTCGGCGACTGTGACAGAGGGCCTGCTGGAAATGTTTTCGCGCACTGGATTTGCCCGTGAGATTCTATGCGATCGGGCGTCCTGCTTTACGTCCGAGTTGATGAGAGAAGTAAATGACTTGCTGTCCATCAAGCATCTGAATTCGACACCCTACCACCCCATGTGCAACGGGATGGTGGAAAGATTCAATGGCACGCTGAAACAGATGCTGCGTAAACTCTGCCAAGAGGATCCGAAGTCATGGGACCGGCTGCTGATACCACTCCTATTTGCGTACAGAGAGGTACCTCAAACCAGCATGGGATTCTCGCCCTTCGAACTTATCTATGGAAGATACGTTCGAGGCCCTCTCAGCATATTGAAGGAGATGTGGACAGGAGAACACATCAGCGACGTAATGAAAACAACGTATGGCTACGTCTTGGATCTTCGAGATCGTCTTGAGAAGACCTTGCAAGTAGCCCATGAGAACCTGTCCCAAGCAAAGAAAACCCAAAAGAGATACTACGATCGGGGGAGCAAGAACCGTCAACTCGAAATTGGAGATCTTGCTCTGATCCTACTTCCTACCACGGAAAACAAGTTATTAATGCAGTGGAAAGGGCCGTTCAAAGTCGTTGGGAAAAAGGGTAACCACGACTATTTATTGGATCTCGGACATGACAACAAACTGTTCCACATAAATATGTTAAAGCGCTATGAAAAACGGCAGCCCCAAACAACCTCTCAGACAGCGTCTTTCGTGGTCATGGAAGAGGAGGAAGCAGACAAACCGATACCAACTTGCAAGGTTTCCCGAAGTGTTGGCGTGGAAGCAATACTCATAGCCGAGGGATTGGAAGAAGAGAAACGTATTCAACTCCGCAAGATCTTAGCTGAATATGATGATGTCTTTTGTGACATCCCCGGAAAGGCGAACCTTTTGGAGTGCCGCCTTCAGTTAACAACTTCTGAGCCTATTAACACGCCCCAGTACCCGCTGCCGATAACAATGAAAGAAGTAGTCGAGAAGGAAGTTCAAGACATGATGAAGCTTGGCGTCATCGAGCGCTCTAATTCTCCTTACAATTCACCACTAGTTCTGGTCAAGAAGCCGGACAACACTTATCGTACGTGTGTGGACTTTCGACGTATAAATGAGATCTTAATATCTGATGCCGAGCCTATACCACGAATGGACATCATGTTCACGGAGGTCGGCACCAAGAAATACTTTTCGAAGTTTGATCTGACCAAAGGATATTGGCAAGTCCCACTCCATCGGGCTTCTAGACCGATAACCGCCTTCTCGACACAATCCGGACATTATCAATTCATATACATGCCTTTCGGCATCAAGGCAGCGTCCGCCGTGTTCACGAGGTTAATGAGGACCCTTCTTCAGGGCATTGCAAATGTAGTCCACTACATCGATGACGTCCTTGTAGCTACAGAGACCTGGGAGGAGCACGTCGACAGTTTGCGGCGCTTTTTGCAGCGCGTCCGCGAAGCCGGACTGACCATTAAGCCTCAAAAGTGTGAAATCGCCGTGGAATCTATCGTATTCTTGGGTCATCAATTGGGAGGCGGAACTATTCAGCCAGTGGAAAGTACAGTGGCGAAGATAGCGAACGCAACTCGACCCGAGACAAAGAAGCAGTTGCGGTCTTTCCTAGGATTAGCTGGATATTACCGCGATTTAATACCCAGATATGCAGAGAAGGCCCAGCCTTTAACAGAGTTGACCAAGAAAAGAGAGAAGAACCAGATTTTGTGGACCCCAGAAAGAGAAGCGGCTTTCAAGACACTGAAGCAAGCCCTTGCGTCGGGACCAATAGTACGAGCTCCTGATCCGAAACGCATCTTCGTACTGCGTTCGGATGCGTCTGATACTTGTATCGGGGCAGTTCTCATGCAGGAACACGATGGCATACTACATCCAATGTCATACGCCAGCCGACAGCTCTTGCCCCGAGAACGCAACTACTCCACCATTGAACGAGAATGTCTAGCACTAGTCTGGGCAATAGAAAAATTTCACATCTTCTTGTACGGAACGCAGTTTGTCGTACAAACGGATCATCAACCGTTGCAATATCTAGCTAAGGCGAAGCACCTGAATAGCAGAGTACTAAGGTGGAGTTTGGCTATACAGGAGTATTCTTTTGTCATTCAACATATTAGAGGCTCAGAGAATGTAGGAGCCGACTTCATGAGTAGGTTGTAACATAAGCCTGCACGGAAGTGTTACAATGTTTTTTTCTTGTGTGTATTCGAACATTTCTTGTGGACTTCTTGCGGACGCGTGTTCACCACGACAGTGCAGTGTTCTTGCGCGGACAAGTGGTCAATGCGGCTAAAACATACTTGCAAAGTTTTTTTTTTTTTTTAAAAAAAACTTTTTTCCCGAAAGAGGGGCATGTGTGATGTGATAAGTGGCCGTGTGTGAAGGGACAAGTGAACAGGGAAGCGCGGGAAACGCGTTTGAACGGCGCGCCTCTGAGACCATCGAGGAAGACGACAGGTGGAATCGGCGCGAGACGCGGTGGAACGAGACGGGAAAAGAAGGGGAAGAAGAGAGGCAGACGTGGCCGGCGATCGAAGGACCAGGGCGCGGGAACAGATACCTGTCGAGTTCCGGACTCGAGGTAGCAGCAGGTTCCCACCTGGGGCCAAACCAGCCGTCCTCGTACCTGGGGCCGAACCGGGACCACCTCGAGCCTGGCGTGGTTGAAACGTCGCCAGGACGTTCCCGCCAGGCGAGCCACGTGTCTACCCATGAGAGCCTCGGCCAGCATTCGTGAGCAGCGTGGCAGGAGCCATGCGCGTTCAAGGTCAACGACCCCGGTGGTGAGCAGCGCTGCCGACCGCAGCTAGCAGCGCAACTACCACGCTACCCAGGCATCGAGTGCCTTCACTCAACGTCGTTGAGCCGTCAGCCCTCTCCCAGGACTTGATCTCCGCTATGCCCCGGTGAACTCACTCATTGCTTCGTTCTATCGTTGACTTTTCATTAGCACTCTTAGCACTTGTTCTATTTTTTTTACTATCATTAGAGTTCCCTCATCCTCTGTAAATACATTAATTTTCTTCATGCATAAACGGCCTCGTTATTGTCCCGATGACTGTTAAGTCATCGTGGTTATTTTCCCACAAACACGAGCACGTCGTTTAGAGCTCTGTCTCGCCATATACAGCTCGTTACACCGCCAAACCGTCCAAATTTGTATTTTTCTCTTGTCTTTTTCTCAAGGACCATATTTCATACTAAGTTTTGATTTGGTAATGACAATATTGCCACGCCCACTTCTTGTCTTGTTTTGATGTATTCGGGTTTGACCGGCAGGGACGGTTATCAACGCTCGACGCTGTCCGCGAAGTAGTGTTCTAGAAGCGTCGCGCTTGTAGTAGATCGGTTTGTTAAGATTACGCCCCGCACGCGAATGTTCCAGCTTTGTCTAGAGATAACGCCGCCACCAGCGATATTGCTGGAAAGTTCGATAGCGCCTGTATAAAAGCCGACGCGCTTGATCGCTTGTCAGTTGATCGACGGTCGACGTTCTGTCCGCCGCTATCAGTGTGTTGCTGTAGTTTGGCTATCAGTTTCTCGGCCACAAGTTTGGCCAAATAAACAGTTTCACCTCAGACCTGCTGACTGCTGTCTTCGTCGACGTCACGACCACGTGACATCTGGTGGAGGTGCTGCTTCTTCCATGATCCGGACGCCCCCGCGAAGCGCTGACCCAAGCCCAAGCCGCGAGGAGGACGACGGCAAAGAAAACCCGGATCGTCGAGCAAGCCGCAGGCAGCAAGGTCTACCGCCAGAGCACGGGCCTCTACCTGAAAAGACCCGGCAAACAAAGATCCTGACCTCGACCACAGCGACGATGACAGACGCTGTGCCGCCCGCACCGATTCTTCTCCGGACGCCCAAGGAGCCGCCAACCTTCCGCGGATCGTCGTTCGAAGACCCGCAAAGCTGGCTCGAAGCCTACGACCGAGTCGCAATTTTCAATGCCTGGACCAGCGAAGACAAGCTACGGAATGTCTATTTCGCTCTGGAAGACGCCGCTCGGGCCTGGTTCGAGAACCAAGAGCGAAGCCTGACAACATGGGACATCTTTCGCACCAGGTTCCTCGTGACATTCACGAGCGTCGTCAGGAAAGAGCGTGCTGAGGCTCTGCTCGAGACCCACGTGCAGATGCCGAACGAAAACGTGGTGCTCTTCACGGAGGAGATGACAAGGCTGTTCCGTCATGCAGACCCTGTCATGCCCGATGACAAGAAGGTCCGCTTTCTTATGCGAGGAGTCAAACAGGAGCTCTTCGCCGGGCTGATGCGGAACCCCCCATCGAGAGTTCAAGAATTCGTCTCGGAAGCAATGACCATCGAGAGGACGCTCGAGATGCGCACCCGGCAGTACAATCGCCGCGCATTTCAAGACAGCACAGCTGTTCATGGCCTCGGCTCCGACGACTTCCGCGAAACGATCCGAGCAATCGTGCAAGAGGAGCTGCGAAAACTTCTACCTTCGGCGCAACCTCAAGTAGATTCCATCGCCAACGCCGTGCGCCAGGAGATCCAGCATTTACTCGGTGCGCCTCAGCTAGTAGAGCCGCAGCCGCAAGCTATGAGCTATGCTGCTGCAGCCCGCCGTCATGCTCCTCCTCCACGCCCCCGCCAAGATGACACACCGCCGCAGTACCGTCGCCAGACGCCGCCGCCGCCACCGATGCCCTACCGTCCACCTGTCGGCCAGACGCCGCCGCCGCCACCGACGCCCTACCGCCCACCTGTCGGCCAGCGCTACACCCCGAGGAAGACCGATGTTTGGCGCGCCCCTGACAACCGCCCGCTCTGCTACCACTGCGGGGAGGCCGGCCACACGTACCGCCGCTGCCAGTACCGACAGATGGGACTACGCGGATTCGCCATCAACGCGCCGCGCCCGCAGCCAGGCGAACGGCCTCGCGACATCGACGACTACCTCACCGGAACACAGTGGCAAGAACGACGACCTTCCCGCTCGCCGTCGCCCGGCCGCTACATGTCATCGCACCGCCGGCCGTACACTGGACCAAACCGGGGCCGGTCGCCTAGCCCGTATCCGGAAAACTGAGGGCAGCAACCGATGGAGGTGCGGTTGCTGTACGACGAACTACCGAAGATCCTCCGCGGACGACGACGACGCCGCGACGAAACCTTCAGAATACGACGCGAACCAAACAGACCCCTGACGACGAAATCTCGCGGACTGAAGAAGACCCGACGACGCAAAATGGAAGCAGCGGAACACACCGACGCAGCCGTGACCCGACGCCGCGACCCAACCGCAACGCAAGACGACGAACTAGCGACCTCGACGTTCTCGTCGACGGCCAAAACGTCACCGCTCTCGTCGATACTGGAGCCGACTTTTGCGTCATCAGTGGGCCCTTCGCCACGAAGTTGAAGAAAGTTAAGACCGCTTGGGAAGGCCCCGAAATCCGCACCGTTGGAGGCCATCTAATAACGCCGTCTGGAGTCTGCACAGCAAGAGTCACAATCAATAATCGCACGTATCCTGGGAGTTTCGTGATCTTGCAACACTGCTCCAGGGACGTCATACTTGGCATGGACTTCTTAAACCATCACGGCGCCGTCATCGACTTAAGAACCAAATCGATAACCCTATCGTCGGACAAAACGACACCGCCGGATACAAGTCCATGTCAACATGCCCTGAACGTGCTCGAGGATCAAGTTACCATGCCGCCTCGCTCCAGCGTCATAATTTCCGTCAGCACCGAAAAAGCTGAAGACATCGAAGGTGTCATCGAGAGCGATCAGCGTTTGCTGCTAGACCGTGACATTTGCGTCGCAAGGGGCATTGCTCGGTTGCATGAAGGAAAAGGAAGCGTGATGCTAACGAACTTCAGCCAGGAACACAGACACCTGAGCAGGGGCACGACGATTGCATACATCGAAGAAATCTTGGCCGTCAGCGATGCGTTTGCCTTTTCAGATTCTAACGAAGCTACGACGACGATCCATGAGCTACCCTTCGACGTAAACCCAAGTCTTCCCTCTCGCCAACAGCAACAGCTTCGATGCCTTCTGCAGGAATACAGGGACTGTTTCTCGTCGTCATCGCGGGTCCGACAAACGCCCCTTGCTAAGCACCGCATCATAACAGAAGAAAATGCTCGACCACTCCGTCAGAGTCCCTACCGGGTTTCGACGCGGGAACGGGAGGCCGTTAAGAAACAAGTCGATGAAATGCTACGCGACGACATCATCCAGCCGTCCAACAGCCCGTGGGCGTCTCCCGTGGTGTTAGTGAAGAAGAAGGATGGCACCCTACCTTTCTGTGTCCATTATCGTCGCCTGAACAAAATCACAAAGAAGGACGTATACCCTCTCCCACGGATAGACGATACCCTGGATCGACTCCACAACGCGAATTACTTTTCGTCGATGGACCTCAAGACCGGCTACTGGCAAATTGAAGTCGACAAGAGAGACCGAGAAAAGACCGCCTTTATAACACCGAACGGCCTGTTCGAGTTCAAGGTCATGCCCTTCGGTCTTTGCTCGGCACCTGCGACTTTCCAACGAGTCATGGATACTGTATTAGCTGGCTTGAAGTGGCAGACTTGCCTTGTTTACTTGGACGACGTCGTTGTGTATTCCTCGAACTTCGACGAACACCTCCAGCGACTTCAATCCGTACTTCAAGCAATCAAGAACTCCGGGCTCACCCTGAAGCCAGAAAAGTGCCGCTTCGCGTACGAGGAGCTCTTGTTTTTGGGTCACGTGATCAGCAAGACTGGAGTGCTCCCAGACCCGCAGAAAACAGCTGCCATCGCCGCTTTCCCGCCACCCACCGACAAGAAGGCCGTGCGCCGATTGCTCGGCTTGTGCGCCTATTACAAACGCTTTGTCAAAGACTTTTCACGGATCGCCGAGCCACTAACGCAGCTCACGAAGACTGACGTCGAATTCAGGTGGCAAACAGCGCAAGTCGAAGCATTTCATGAACTGAAACGACGCCTGCAGACAACTCCGATACTTGCGCATTTCGACGAGCACGCCGATACGGAGATTCACACCGATGCAAGCAGCATAGGACTCGGCGCCGTCCTTGTGCAGCGGGCTATCAGGGTTATCAGTTATGCTGTCTAAAGCAGAGGTCAACTATTCCACAACAGAAAAGGAGTGCCTCGCCATCATCTGGGCTACGTCAAAGTTTCGCCCCTACCTCTACGGCAGGCCCTTCAAAGTTGTGAGCGACCATCACGCCTTGTGTTGGCTAGCTAACTTGAAGGACCCTTCAGGTCGCCTTGCACGGTGGAGCCTAAGACTCCAAGAATTTGACATTACTGTCGTGTACAAGTCCGGAAGGAAACACTCCGACGCCGACTGCCTCTCTCGTGCCCCCGTCGATCCACCAACGCCCGACGACCAGGATGATGACAGCTTCTTGGGAGCCATAGGTACCGAAGACTTCTTGGGAGCCATAGGTACCGAAGAGCCGACCCGGAACTGAAGGGTCTAGTGGAATACCTGGAGGGCAGGACCATCGTGGTCCCAAAAGTATTCAGGCGAGGATTGGCATCATTTTCCTTGAAAAACAACGTCCTCGTAAAGAAGAACTTCTCTCCGGCCCGAGCCAGCTACCTTATCGTTGTACCTTCGGGACTGCGACCAGAAATTTTGCATGCCCTGCACGACGACCCAACGGCTGGACACCTCGGACTTTCCCGAACGCTCGCACGAGTACAGGAAAAGTACTACTGGCCGCGCCTTGCCGCCGACGTCACTCGCTACGTAAGGACATGCCGAGACTGTCAGCGACGGAAGACACCGTCCACAAGACCAGCAGGCTTCCTTCAGCCGATCGAGCCTCCTCGGCGACCATTCCAGCAGATCGGGATGGACCTCCTGGGGCCGTTCCCAACGTCGACTTGCGGAAATAAATGGATCGTCGTGGCTACCGACTACCTCACCCGCTACGCCGAAACAAAAGCCCTGCCTAAAGGCAGTGCCGCTGAGGTAGCCAAGTTCTTCGTTGAGAGCATCGTCCTTCGCCACGGCGCCCCAGAGGCTCTCATCACCGACAGAGGTACGGCGTTCACGGCTGACCTAACTCAGGCGATCTTGGAATACAGCCACACAAGCCACCGCCGCACCACTGCGTACCACCCACAGACCAACGGCCTCACCGAGCGTCTAAATAAGACCATCGCCGACATGCTGGCGATGTACGTCGACGTCGAGCACAAGACGTGGGACGCCATCCTTCCGTACGTGACCTTCTCGTACAACACGGCTTTACAGGAAACGACGCAGATGACGCCATACAAGTTGGTCTACGGACGGAGCCCGGCAACGACGCTTGACGCCATGCTACCAAACGTGACCGACGAGGAAAACATCGACGTGGCCACCTACCTACAGCGCGCCGAAGAAGCACGACAGCTTGCCCGCCTACGGATCAAGAACCAGCAGACGACTGACAACCACCGCTACAACCTTCGACGACGCCACATGGAATACCAACCCGGTGACGTGTATGGGTATGGACGCCAATACGCCGACGAGGACTTAGTGAGAAGCTTCTTCGACGATACTTCGGACCGTACAGGGTACTTCGACGCCTCGGCGCACTCGACTATGAGGTTGTCCCTGGCGGTATTACGAACTCTCAGCGGCGCCGTGCGCGACCTGAAATCGTCCATGTCGTGCGCCTTAAGCCGTTTTTTGCGCGTTATCGAGCTTGGGGACTCTATTTCTTTCCTTTGTTTTTTTATTTGTGTATGCACTTGTTTTTTTTCTCTCTCCTATGCTCTTTCACAAGCATCGGGACGATGCTTTTTCAGAGGGGGCCAATGCCACGCCCACTTCTTGTCTTGTTTTGATGTATTCGGGTTTGACCGGCAGGGACGGTTATCAACGCTCGACGCTGTCCGCGAAGTAGTGTTCTAGAAGCGTCGCGATTGTAGTAGATCGGTTTGTTAAGATTACGCCCCGCACGCGAATGTTCCAGCGTTGTCTAGAGAGAACGCCGCCACCAGCGATATTGCTGGAAAGTTCGATAGCGCCTGTATAAAAGCCGACGCGCTTGATCGCTTGTCAGTTGATCGACGGTCGACGTTCTGTCCGCCGCTATCAGTGTATTGCTGTAGTTTGACTATCAGTTTCTCAGCCACAAGTTCGGCCAAATAAACAGTTTCACCTCGGACCTGCTGACTGCTGTCTTCATCGACGTCACGACTACGTGACAATATGACACCGCGGTAAAATGGATAAAACTGTGATGATGTAGTGAGCAAGAATGTTGCAATGAAAAGCAGCAGCTGGGTTAATTGTCAAGCCTAAAAACAAAGTAGTAATCTTACATATCTTGCACCAGGCCCGTAGCCGGGGGGGGGGGGGGTTTGGTGAAATATGTGTTTTTACCAAAAATATATAATAAAAAGAGGTGCTTCTCTTAGATAGTCAAGGTTATCAGGAAGTGCCCCCCCTCCGAAAAAAAAATTCCTGGCTACAGGCCTGTCTTGCACAGATCCAGAGTCTTCCTCATCGGTTAAGCTGTAAAAAAGTCACAGCATATCCACGGAGTGAATGATGATGAGTGGGCGAAGCTGCGGAGGTTCATCGGTAAGCCGTGAATCTTCCGTGAATTCTGCCCAGTACATCATCACCGACGTGAGATCGGGCGCGTTTATACTAAAGGTTCGATGAGTTACGACGACTTGCAGCTCACTTTAATTTTGCATGTACGCTGTGAATTTTCATTGTTCAGAAAACCATTGCTTTAGAAAACATCTGGCGTCTTCCGTTAAGCAGCTGGCGTCTTTTCGTTTTGCTTTAGAAACATCTGGCGTTCGTTCGTTTTGCTTTTACAAAACATTTGGCGTCTTTCGTTGGTTTATTTCATCAATCAACGGCGTTTTGAACAAAATTTTTATTATTTAATCACGCACAGGAGAAATCTCACCAGGCACTACCTTGGAGGTAAACAATGGCTGTTAATGGGAATGAGATACAGAAGAAGTCTGCTTTTAGCTAACACTTACACTTCTACTTCTACTAACGTTTCCTACTGGAACATGCCAATGGCTGCTAATGGGGAATGAGAGACAGAAGAATTCGGCTTTTAGTTAATGCGCACGCTCCGAATTTTTTATTGTTCAACAACGCACAGGAAAAATCTCCCACCGGCACCACCTTGGAGGTCAAAGCGTAAGACTGGTTACGCACTACGACTACTACGACTACGACTACGAAGGACGAACGGGTGCCGCCTTAAGGAGCTTCGCCCCTAAAAACGTAATCTTGTTAAGGCTACCATACTATACAACCAACCACTATACATAGCCTTCATAGATTACGAGAAGGCATTTGATTCGGTGGAGACATCAGCAGTCATGCAAGCACTGCGGAATCAGGGCATCGACGAAGCCTATATAAACATAATGGAAGAAATCTACAGCGCATCCACAGCCACTATAGTCCTTCATAAAGAAAGCGACAGAATCCCAATAAAGAAGGGCGTACGACAGGGAGACACGATCTCTCCAATGCTATTCACCGCGTGTTTACAGGAGGTTTTCAGGGCCCTAGATTGGGAAGAATTAGGGATAAGAGTTAATGGAGAGTATCTCAGTAACCTGCGATTCGCTGATGACATTGCATTGATGAGTAACGCGGGAGACGAATTACAGCTCATGATTACTGAACTGGATACGGAAAGTAGAAGAGTAGGTCTGAAAATTAATATGCATAAAACTAAAGTAATGTGGAACAATCTTGGCAGAGAACAGCGCTTCGCGATAGGTGGCGAGACGCTGGAAGTTGTAAAGGAATACGTCTACTTAGGACAGGTAGTAATCGCGGAGCCGAACCATGAGAGTGAAATAACTAGGGAGGAAGGAAGGAAACAGAAAAAGGAGAAGGCAGGGTAGTTGTAGTTGTAGTGGAATGGTAGTTGTAGTGTCGGCAACACAGCACGACTGAGGACAACGAACACACTCAACCCATGCCACACAAGAACTCCTTTATTCCGGTGACAGTCGTATTTATATATGTCAGAGGTGGCGCCATCTCTTGATGACAGTTGAACATAACTAAAGTCACCTAGTGTCGACCTTCGACACTACATCTACTCCTCCCTAAATATATACATATTTACACAAAAATAATTACAAAAAGAGTCAATGTTCACATCATGGTACATTATACATTGTCCTGAAATCTCGTGGGTTGTCTTCGGTTTCTTGCGGACCTACGAAGAGGTGGTGGCTCACCAGCCGGTTCGGTGCCAACAACTGGAGCACAATCACCATCACCATTCACTGGAGCACTATCACCATCACCATCCACTGGAGCACTATCACCATCACCATCCACTGGAGCACTATCACCATCACGATCATCATCATTAGGAGCAGGGTGCTGGTGAAGCTCAGAGGAGAGAGTCGGTCTGCCAGGCGTCGGTGGACTTCGCACGGTGTCGTGGGAGTGTCCTTTGTCATTCCATATTAGCGCATGGCGCGGCAGGGCTTCCTTGGGAACTGCAGTCAATTGAGAGGCATTCCACGTGCGACCATCTTCCAGGCAGAAGGACCAGCGTCCTATTCGCTTGATAATTTTCAAAGGAGGTCCAAAAGTGGGAGTGCCTTTCGGACCAGGGACTGGCTTCTTGACCCTCACGTACTTTCCAACTTGGAACTTGGGTACTCGGGCAGCTCTCCGTCGGTCAACATAATCCTTGCTTTTAAGCTGGCGCTCTTTCACCCTCTTCCGAAGTGAGGACATCTCCTGAGCGGGATCTGCGAAGAAGTTTGCAGTGGGATAGCCAATGACGTCCAAGGATGTCCTCATGTGCCGGCTATGTAGAAGCACTGCCGGAGAGAGTCCAGTGGTACTGTGAGGAGTGGCTCTGTAGATTCCCAAGTACTCTGTAACAGTATTTTTTATTGGGCGCTGCTCCAGTATTGCCAACTGAATGTATGATTTGAGGACACGGTTAAACCTTTCGACCTGTCCGTTGGCTTGGGGGTGATATACAGCCGAAAAGCTGTGCCTGATACCTCTGTCTTGAAGAAAGGACTCGAATTCTTGAGATGTAAACTGTGGTCCGTGATCCGAGACGAGTTCAACCGGATAGCCTTCCCGTGCAAATATCGACAAGAGGAAGTCAAGCACTGTACGGGAGGAGGCTTCACGACAGAAAGCTATTTCCGGCCACTTTGAGAAGTAATCGACTACAGAGATGACAAAACGACAGTCAGCTGATGCACGCTCAAATGGCCCAACAACATCAATAGCTATCTTGCTCCAAGGCCGGTCGGGAAGAGCTACTGGCTGCAGTGGAGTGGGGTAGCTCTTAACACTCTTGTCTGCAGCTTGGCAGGTTGCGCAGCTGTGGATAGCACTCTCAACCTGCTTGTCCAGACCTGGCCACCAGTACTTTTCTCGAAGACGTTGCTTTGTCTTCACTATTCCCGGGTGTGATTCATGGGCTAGTTGAACAAATGTAGCTGTGAGCTTGGCTGGAACTACAACGCGTTCTGAGCGCATCAACAGGCCGTCCACTACTGACAGTTCCTCTCGCACATCATAGTAAGGTCTTAGTTCAGGTGACAATGTTTTCTTGGTTGGCCATGTAGCCTGAACGCATTGTGCAACCTGCTGGAGCTTGCAATCCTCGGCTGTGGCAATACGGAGATCATTGATATGGACTGAAGACGTTACGATGGACACTATTTCTTCTTCAATCTTAAGGCCGTCTTCTGTGCCTGGGACAGGAAGCCGGGACAAAGCGTCTGCTACTTTGTTGTGTTCCCCACGCCGGAACTGTACAACGAAGTTGTAACGCAGCAACCGAGCAGTCCACCTTGCAATGCGAAGTGGTCGTTGTCCTGTGCTTTGTGTTGACAGCAAGGATACGAGGGCCTGGTGATCTGTTACCAAAGTGAATGATCGTCCCCAGAGGTAAATGTGCCATTTCTCGCATGCCCATAGGCAGGCCAGGGCCTCGCGTTCTCCTGTCGAGTACTTCCGTTCTGTCTCTGTTA
The DNA here is from genome assembly GCF_013339695.2 of Rhipicephalus sanguineus. Lineage (NCBI taxonomy): Eukaryota > Metazoa > Arthropoda > Arachnida > Ixodida > Ixodidae > Rhipicephalus > Rhipicephalus sanguineus. The sequence continues at coordinate 129,493,681 of NC_051184.2, read as the reverse complement.
AGGTTCGTGATGCGAATGCAACGGTTCGAATGGATGGACCGTCAACTTGTTGCAGTACTGCACCCAGGCCATATGCAGAGGCGTCTGTGGCTACAATAACTGGGAGCGCTGGGTCGAACATTCGCAGAACTCTTCTCGATGCAAGAAGTTCCTTTACCTTTGTAAAGCTTTGTTCAGCAGCAAGATCCCATTCAAAATGAACGTCCTTGCGAAGTAGCCTACGCATAGGTTCTACCTCTTCGGCAAGGTTGGGAATAAACTTGGCATAATACTCCACAAGACCAAGAAATGAACGCAGCATGCCTACATCTGTGGGGGTGGAAGCATGTACAATTGCGTCAACTTTTGCTTGAAGGGGTGCTATTCCTTCTGCGCTGACATGATGGCCAAGAAATGATAGCTCTGATGCATTAAAGATGCACTTATCATTGAGTTTGAGTCCAGCTTCGGAGATGCGCAGCAGAACTTGCTCCAGGTTTCTCACATGCTCTGACTCTGTCCTGCCGAAGATGATGATATCGTCTATGTAGCAGAGGACCCCCTTGCAACCATGCAGGATTGCAGTCATGAGTTGCTGAAATGCGGCTGGAGCAGACGCCAATCCGAAGCACACTCTTTTAAACCGGAAAAGGCCGTCGTGCGTAATGAAAGCCGTAAGGTCTCTGCTGTCCGGATGAAGGGTAACTTGGTAATATGCAGAGGCCAAGTCGAGCTTTGAGAAGTAACGTGCACCATTAAGAGAGTGCAGCAGCTCTTCCGTATGAGGCAGGGGAAAGCTATCAACTACAATTGCTTTGTTGGGCTCTCTGAGGTCAACGCATAGGCGGATGCTGTCATCTTTCTTGCGGACGACAACTATAGGAGAGATCCATTCAGAGGCGTTAGCCCTTTCAATTACATCATCGGAGAGGAGCCGCTGAAGCTGGTCGCTAACTGGCTTGCGCAGGGAAAGTGGGAGGCGTCTCAGCTTCTGCACCACTGGAGGGACTGACGGCTTCATTTTGACCTGATGCTGGACGCCTTTGGCCAGGCCAAGGCCCGGTGAAAACAAATGTGAAAACTTAGCCCATAACAGAGGTGGCATATCGAACTTCGGCGGGCTTGCAGGAACTGCGCCGCCCGTATGCGCAGATGTTGCTGTTTTCTGACTCATGGTCTCTGAAGCTTCGGCAGCCGTGCACAGGCAGCGTAGCTGCGCGCCCACAATGTGCAGTCCTAAAGCTTGCACCGCGTCCAGACCCAGAAGAGAAGTTCCTCCGGGGGTGACATGAATGGCTATCACGGCTGTTTCCCTTTTAAACGAGATGCTTGCTTTAAACTGGCCCAGTACGGGGATCTTCCGGCGTTGGAAGTCCAACAATGTAAGGGCAGAGCTGGTCAACTGAACCCCTTCAAACATGTTTCGAAATTCTTGTTCCCGTATAATTGACACAGCTGATCCCGTGTCGACCAAGAACTTAGCAACGCGCGGTTCTGAGCTCGAGGCGACTGGCGTGACTACGACATCAATGTAGACGCCCTTGCGCTTGTCTTCGTGAACAGTGAGTAGGCTAATGACATCTGATGCATCTTGTTCAGGAACTACTTCTTGGATGTGAGTCGGGCGTTGTCCTCTGCGTGAGCTACGACACACTCGCATAAAGTGGCCACGGCGGCCGCATGCGAAGCAGGTTCTACCGCGAGCGAGGCATGCCGTCGGTTCACAGTGACGTGTGCCGCAATTACCACAAGCCTGCGTATTTTTGCTGTACTGAACATCGGCAGCATTGGTATCTGAAGATTGCGAGCTCGTTTGACGAGCGTGCGGCAAGCTAGGGCGGCTCTGATAAAGGGGGCGTGCCTCGTTGCTGTACCGGCGACTATCGCGCGTGTTTTGTTCGGAAGCGTCATACTGACGTGGATGTTGGCGTGTGATGCGCTCAACGGAATTAGAAAAAGCTTCCGACTGCAGCTGGGCTCGCTCGCTGAGTAGCGCAATTTCAACGGCACGGTCGAACGTCAACGTGTCACCTTCCAAGAGCAACCGTGATCGCAACTGCGGGGATGCAACTCCGGTAACGAACTGATCGCACATATTATCGTTGGCTTGCTCGGCGAAATCGCAAGAGGCTGCCAGTTCACGAAGCGCGAGGGCGAAGTCGGGGATGGACTCACCATGTAGCTGACGGCGCTCTCGGAAGTGATGTCGTTCTAGGCGAATGTTGCGCGCGCCGGTGAAATGTCGTTCCAGAATCTCGCGGGCCTCGTCGTATACGTCTGGGAGACTCGTCGCTGCTGCTTCTTGCTTGGAGGGCACGCCACGGTCTTTGACTTCACCGGTTGAGGTAGCGGCGGCGGCCAACGGCTCAGTCGTCGGTAGCTGGGGTGCGGTGGGCGTCGGTGGAAGCGCATCGAAAATACGTTGTCCTTCCGGGCCCAGGCAGTGCAACAGCAGGGCTCGACGGCGGGGCGCAGGCAGGTCGGCCGCTCCAGACGCGAGAAGAAAATTCTCGAAGAGGCGTATCCAGCGGGTCCATGGTATGGCTGGAGTGCCCGGGGCGGCGAGAAAGGGGGGCGGCGGCGAAAGCGCGGCGGAAGCCATCGCGGTGTGATCGAAAACCTCGTCGCCAGATTGTAGTGTCGGCAACACGGCACGACTGAGGACAACGAACACACTCAACCCATGCCACACAAGAACTCCTTTATTCCGGTGACAGTCGTATTTATATATGTCAGAGGTGGCGCCATCTCTTGATGACAGTTGAACATAACTAAAGTCACCTAGTGTCGACCTTCGACACTACAGTAGTCTACCACTATCTCTCAAGAGGAAGGTATATAAGAGCTGCATCTTACCGGTACTTACCTACGGAGCAGAAACCTGGAGACTTACAAAGAGGGTTCAACTTAAATTGAGGACGACGCAGCGAGCGATGGAAAGGAAAATGATAGGTGTAACCTTAAGAGACAGGAAGAGAGCAGAGTGGGTCAGGGAACAAACGGGGGTTAAGGATATCATAGTTGAAATTAAGAAGAAAAAATGGATGTGGGCCGGCCACGTAGCACGTCGGCAGGATAACCGGTGGTCATTAAGGGTAACTGACTGGATTCCAAGAGAGGGCAAACGCGTGAGGGGAAGACAGAAAATTAGGTGGGTAGATGAGATTAAGAAGTTTGTAGGTATAACGTGGCAACAGAAAGCACAGGACCGGGTTGATTGGCGGAACATGGGAGAGGCCTTTGCCCTGCAGTGGGCGTAGACAGGCTGATGATGATGATGATGAGAACAGGGAAGGCTGCGGGCGTGAGTAGGTGGGCTGTTATGGACATGCGCGTTCCTTAAACCGTGGATGCATGGTCCTTGTTGTTTACAAGCTGCCTATTGTTTGTACGCAGGGCGAAGTGTATTAGTGTGATATTAGAAGTACGTACACACGCCATGTGACCAACTAGGTCGCTTTGTCAAGGGCGCAGCCAGAACTATTTCGGGGTGAGGGGTTCAACCCCACCTGTTGGCAACGCCTTAGCAGATTTTTCGCCCCTTAATACCACCGTCGTTCTCATGGCTTTTAACACATATGTCGAGTTCAAGATGACTGCAGCTGCATAAGTCAACCATCCGGAGCTTCAGCATATGAAACAAAAAATATGCTGCATTCTCGCGCCACGTGATCTTGATTTACACGTGAATGCGTCGATCGCCTGCGTTTTCTTTTTGTTGAACATTCTTTGTAACGGTGTCTTGATCGTGATCCGCCCCATCTGGATCGAATTTATTTATTGCGATCGACAATGGTCGCTGCTAGACGGTCCAAAATAATCCGAGTTGTGTGTGGTGCAGACGCCAGCCAAATCACGATCTGGTAATCAGTAATCCCGACGCGCCGTTCGCGACCGTCTTGATCCCACCGCTATCGAAAGAGCGCTGTGACACTTGTATTTAGCATAGTCGTGCTTCGCTTGTTTTGTAAGCTTATGCTATATGAAACGTTTCAATTTCGTGTTATTTTTATAAAATTCTATTTGAGAGTCAGCGCGCCGTTCTGTTGCCGCCCTGTGCCATCATACCAACTCGCCCAGCTGAGCGACAAGTGAGTTTGTTTTTGCTCGTTGATTGCACCATCGCAGCCTTTCTTCTGACTGCTAAATACGGCTAAATAGCATTTTACATGCGAAGTATCTTAAGGCGGAGCTCAATCCAGTGGTGGTGTGCGGCGTGACACCCTTACTGCGCATGCGCATACCCTCTCCACACACACCTCCTCTCCACTCCCCCTCACCATTCCCCCTGTCCTCTACAGCTCTCCCCTTCCCCCACATACCTCTCTCCACTTCCCCTATCCCCTCCCCCTTTCCGCTCTTCCTCTGAAACGCGGGCTAGACATGCCGAAATTCTCTCCTGCGCAACGCCGTGATGAGCTCGAGCGCATGCGCGTCCCCTCCCCTTCTCTCTCCTCTCATACGCTGCCCCCCTCTCGCCCGCCTGTCGACCACGTTCCCCGCTCGCCCTGTGAGAATTACCGGCCAGGCTAGATGGATGAAACGACGCGCGTAGCGTCCCTCTTCGCGTTCCACGACGCGAGGTCGGTAGCATGGCCAACGAACGCCAACGGAACGCGATCGTGCAAGTGCTCCGGCTTCGCATCGCCTCATGGTCCCCTTTAGCGGGAGATGGCGTAATTTGTTAGAGAGACTTGAAGGCATCTTTGCTTTTCTTATGAGTGGATACTCCTCTGGCTACATTTCGGGATATTTCTGATATTTCGGCGACCTTTCTTCACGAAGACCTGGCAACCCTGCGTTTGTCATCCGGGAATCGTCCGGCGCATCAGCAACAGCAAGTCAGCTGACGTCAACTTGTGAGTATATGTTATTGTTCTTTCCTACGAGCGTTTTCTTGTTGTTCACTTGCATCTTAATGAACTGGTCACCATCGTGTGCGAGTGTTCGAAGTAGGGCGAACAGTTGCGGCTAAGCCATCAGTCGCGTACGTGGGACCCGAGTGATCGATCTTTGTTAGGTCGAGCGGAGGGTACTCAGTAGGGCGCTCTATTGAGGGATTTCATGTGCAACTTGCGTAAACGCACAGTTAGATGACAACAGCCTATGTGCCTGCCTCTGTCTCGGGGATCGTTTACAAAAGTGCCACAAAATTAGTGAGCCTCTCGCGCAAGAAATTTCGGTGTCTCAATTTCGACAGTGCACTGAAGAACGCCGTGTGGATTCGATGTGAACAGTAAAGAACCTGAAAAACAAACGTAACAGACTCTTTTGGTGTTCACTGTGGTCAAACGGTAAATTTTTTCCTTGTGATTGGTGCGAGAAAGTGGTGTCGCAATGCACCACCCCGCTTCGGCCTAGTGTTCTTCAAATTTTACTGATCATGAGTTCATGGGCTGGCTGCGATCTCATATTAAGGGCGCAGGGTAAGCTCTATATTTCCTGTGCATTTTTTAACAATTTAAAGAACCGTTTTCTGAGTAAGCAAAAGAGGTATCACCTTAATGTGTGTATCATTTTCTTGAAAATTAAGTTGCGTTCTTTTAAGTGTAGAAGTTTAATCGAAATCTGACTAAGTGTACTACTTTTCTAAAAATGTTTTTCAGCCAGAAAAAGCGACTTTCTCAGAATAGAACGAGTACACAAAATATACACAAATGGATACATGTCCCAAATAGCAAGGAAAAAAAAATTGTTCTTTTAAGAATTTTGTCCTGCACTCTGGTAGCACAGTGAACCTGAGTACACAAGAACGAGGATAATGCTGTTTTATGCTGTTCTTCTTTCTTTAGTCACATCTTCCCCGGCATAAAGCTGGCACTCATTCTTGTGTCACCATCTTCCCTGTGCTGCTGCCTTGATATTTTCAATTCTGATCATGCTCACCACCTTGTGCTATGTTTTCCCTCTAAGAGACTAGTAGTATCAGCCACGTGCTACAATATACATGCTTGCCACTAAGGCTAATTTTATCTGCTCACATGTCAAACTTGGGCAGTAGATCGCCAGTTTGAGCCAAATGATACATGCGCATAGCAGATCACGTGTAGCACCCTTTTGCAAAACTACATCTTTTCTGTACATCTAAAACTCGGCCAACTGCTGGAGTCTGCCGTGACCTCAGCAGGGTAATTATGTGCGGCACGGCCCATTGCAGCGTGTGGAGTTATGTGTGTTAGGTCAGTATGCTAGACAGGGTTTGCGTGACTTTCCAGCTGCATCAGATATAATGTGCAGTGACGTTTAATACTTCTGTGACAAGTAATGATGTGGCTTACATCAATACGAGTAAATAAAAGTGGCACCTAACATTTGTATCAATTTGCTACGAAAGGTGGGCTTACTTTACACTTTTTTCATTGCTTTATAAGTGCAACACTACTTTTCAGTTGCAAAATTTTACTGGTGTCAAATGTGAGGAATAAAACATAAAATTGCCAGTCACGATTTTCCCAAATGCTTATGTTTGCTTTGTCTGTCAGCTTCATGTGGCTTTAATAATAGAAACCAAGACCCTCAGTTCCTCATTCACAAAGAACATTTGTGTTTTACGAGAACACTGCTAAAGTTTGTGCTTTAAAAAAAGTAAAGGTCCACAAAGTGATGCATGTAACTTCCAAGTTTGGTGGGAGAAGTTCGCGTGGTGTGCTGCTGCTTGTACCCACGCCTTCATGGGCACATTAAATTCTACGGGATCATAACCTGTGCGGGTTGCAATGATTCAGCGTCAAATGGCAACACACGACCAAAGATAATTGGTCTGTGAGTGACCTGGAGTCTTGGAATCGATGATAAAAGATTGCGGGTCACTTTCGGAGCAGATGCAGTCGCTGCGCTGTATTTCACAGTGACAACACTGAAAACACTACAGCCGTCTTCCTGCTGCTGAAATTACTCCTTCACTTCTTTATTATGGTCTATCACTTGCAGTGAAGTTACCTTGACTGCAGGTAGCTCATTTTCTTTATAGCCATCGAATGACAGCTTAGCACGATCTTCAGCCATGGCTCGCACCTCCTTGTCTGTCTGTTGCTCGGCGTCGACAACATGATTGTCAATTGTGACTGAGTCAAGGAAGCTCTCCTGAATGCCTCCGTGAATAAAAGCCACACTGATTGGTCCTACGGCTCATCATTCACGTCAAACAATTCCTCGCTGTCAGAGTTGTTGTCTTTCCTGAAACCGGCCTTCTCAAGCAGTTCTTATCAATGAACCCCTGACATCAAAACTCGACATGTTTGTGTTTCATTGTACTGTATACATGGGCACTTGTGATCAATTATTAGTGGTGTACATTGCATTTAAGGTATTTAAATTTGCTTTTAGAGTAAGCGCGAGCGCTCATATTACGTGGCAGCGCCTCGCGACATTGCCACTCTTTGTGACGTTCCACGATTGAAGCGAGTATAGTCGATGCCACAGGATATTTGCAGGGCGAATACAATGCCATGACTGGCAGCCAGCATGGGCCTTTTTTACTCACTCCTCTCTCTTTGTTGTCAGGTTGCTTTCAAGGCAGTTATGGCTGCTTAGGCCAGGAATGCTTTTCTTCTTCGTGAGGGGGCACACACTTAACAGGCATAACTCATACCAAAGCAACCACGTTGTTTCATTCCTTACCGTGTGCGAAGCGCCGATTTGAAAACTGCACTTTCAATGTCACCACAGCTTAGGCGCACGTGACCTTAGGTTCTCCCCCACGGTCAGGCACTAGAGTCAGATACAACTTTAGAAGTCAGTGGCATTTCCTCCTCAAAGGCGGATGAACACAAGCCTGCACCAGTGGGCGCGCACTCGGGACTGACGTCATGAGCGGCACGGCAAGTGGATTAACAGGACTGCTTCTTTATTCGCTGCCGCGCTTCAGTCGTCTGGGTGGAGTTTCTCCTGTCTTCTCAAGTTGTATCCATCTATAGTTGCTTACGATTTTAGGCAGCCCTGCCTTACGCCCTTCTTTATTGGGATTCTGTCGCTTTCTTTATGGAGGACTATAGTGGCTGTGGATCCGCTGTAGATTTCTTCCGTTATGTTTATATAGGCTTCGTCGATGCCTTGATTCCGCAGTGCCTGCATGACTGCTGATGTCTCCACCGAATCAAATGCCTTCTCGTAATCTATGAAGGCTATGTATAGGGGTTGGTTGTATTCCGCGCATTTCTCTATCACCTGATTGATAGTATGAATATGGTCTATTGTTGAGAATCCTGTACGAAATCCTGCCTGGTCCCTTGGTTGATTGAACTCCAATGTCGTATTAATTCTGTTAGCAATTACTTTTGTAAATAGCTTGTAGACAACCGACAGTAAGCTTATGGGCCTGTAATTTTTCAGGTCTTTGACGTCCCCTTTCTTATGGATCAAGATGATGTTGGCATTCTTCCAAGATTCTGGTATCCTCCCCGTCGAGAGGCACTTCGTATACAGGGTGGCCAGTTTCTCTAACATAATCTCTCCACCGTCTTTCAACAGGTCTGATGTTACCTGATCCTCACCAGCTGCTTTGCCTCTTTGCATTCCCTTTAGGGCTTTCTTTACTTCTCCTGTCAATACTGGTGGGATGTCAGATTCCTCTGCGCTATTACTCCTTCTTACGTTATCATCCTGAATGGCTCGGCTGCTGTACAGATCTCTGTAGAACTCTTCCGCTACCTCAACTATTCTATCCATATTGTTTGTGACCTTGCCTTCCTTATCCCTTAATGCATACATCTGATTTTTGCCTATGCACAGTTTTGTCTTCATAGCTTTGAGCTTCTTCCGTTCTTTAGAGCATGCTCAATTCTCTCCATATTATACTTTCTTATGTCGGCTACTTTACGCCTATTGATTAACTTCGAAAGCTCCGCCAGCTCTATTTTGTCTGTTGCATTTGAGGCTGTCATAGCTTGACGTTTCTTAATGAGGTTTTTCGTCTCTTGGGATAGCTTACCATTGTCCTGTAACAACTGTACCCCCGACTTCCACTGCACACTCCTTGATGATACTAGTCAGATTATCATTCATTGCGTCAACGCTAAGGTCGGTTTCCTCGGTTAAAGCCGCGTACCTATTCTGAAGTGAAACTCTGAATTCCTCAACTTTCCCTCTCGGAGCTAGTTCATTAATCGGCTTCCTGCGTATCAGTTTCTGCCGTTCCTTCCTCACGTCAAGTTGAATTCTAGATCTTACCATTCTATGGTCACTGCATCGGATCTTGTTAACTACTTCCACATCCTGTACAATGCCCGGGTGGCCGCACATTATGAAGTCTATTTCATTTTTAGTTTCGCCATTAGGACTCCTCCACGTCCACTTACGAGTAGCCCGTTTTCTGTAGAAGGTATTCAAGATGCGTAAATTATTGCGTTCTGCAAACTCTACTAGTAACTGCCCTCTGGCGTTTCTAGAGCCGATGCCATATTCCCCAACTGCATGATCTCCAGCCTGCTTCTTGCCTACCTTTGCATTAAAGTCGCCCATCAGTACAGTATACTGTGTCTTTACCTTACTCATTGCTGATTCTACGTCTTCGTAGAAGCGTTCAACCATTTGATCTCTCCAATGTTATTCACCGCGTGTTTACAGGAGGTTTTCAGGGCCCTAGATTGGGAAGAGCTACGGATAAGAGTCAATGGAGAGTATCTCAGTAACCTACGATTCGCTGATGACATTGCATTGATGAGTAACGCGGGAGACGAATTGCAGCTCATGATTACTGAACTGGATACGGAAAGTAGAAGAGTAGGTCTGAAAATTAATATGCATAAAACTAAAGTAATGTGGAACAATCTTGGTAGAGAACAGCGCTTTGCGATAGGTGGCGAGACACTGGAAGTCGTAAAGGAGTACGTCTACTTAGGACAGGTAGTAACCGCGGAGCCGAACCATGAGAGTGAAATAACTAGAAGAATAAGGATGGGTTGGGGCTCATTCGGCAAGCATTATCAAATCATGAATGGTAATCTACCACTATCCCTCAAGAGGAAGGTATATAACAGCTGCATCTTACCGGTACTTACCTACGGAGCAGAAACCTGGAGACTTACAAAGAGGGTTCAGCTTAAATTGAGGACGACGCAGCGAGCGATGGAAAGGAAAATGATAGGTGTAACCTTAAGAGACCGGAAGAGAGCAGAGTGGGTGAGGGAACAAACGGGGGTTAATGACATCATAGTTGAAATCAAGAAGAAGAAATGGATATGGGCCGGGCACGTAGCACGTCGGCAGGATAACCGGTGGTCATTAAGGGTAACTGACTGGATTCCAAGAGATGGCAAACGCGTGAGGGGGAGACAGAAAATTAGGTGGGTAGATGAGATTAAGAAGTTTGCAGGTATTACGTGGCAGCAGAAAGCACAGGACCGGGTTGATTGGCGGAACATGGGAGAGGCCTTTGCCCTGCAGTGGGCGTAGACAGGCTGATGATGATAGGCAGCCATTTCAAAGTGACGCTATAATGGTCAAAATTAACTATGCCAGGATTAATTATATGATACGTTGTAGCATTTAAGATTGAATATCAGGATCAGACACAAAGCTACAAATTGCTCTAAAAAGTCTCAAACAAAAATGTTGCTGTCAGGGGTCCTTTAACATCTATTTTCAGCTTTTTCAAGATGCCTGCCAACATTTTGATAGGAATTCTTTTGAATTCCCAATTCCTCTACATGTCGAAGAGTTTCGCTACAGGCACTCAACAAGGTGTATGCGGCAGGTAGTTTTCACAGAGGGCGCGATAGCTTGATCATTTGGCAGGAGTACTGATGGCGTATTTGTGGGAAACTAAGCCAGCCTAATTGTTCTAGATAGGCTAGATTCCTGTGACTTGAGTACCCATTCAAAAAGAAGAGCACTAGCTTCTGCCTCATCTTTTGCCTACCAAAGTACAGCTGCCAGGCGTTTAAAATGTTTTTTGTTTATCCATGCCTTTGTGTTGGCAGTGAAGGCAACTCTCCCATTTATGTGCTGCTAGGTGGGAGGCTGCTTGTACTTCCCAGTAAACAGCAGTTTTTTTTTTCATGTGCCGTCCATAAGGCAACAAAGTACCTGGTCGAACCCTTCTTGGAGCACTTCTGTGACAGTGGTTGCCTGAAGGAGTGTGCGAGGTTTCACCTAAAAAGAAGTCCACTTTTATCGGCATTAAGCGCACCTTTATTCTTGTGCCTCACAAGAAGCATCGGAAGCTAATTTGCTTTCTACTCTGGCACAGCATCCACTCTCGTGTTGTCGCATTCACCTCAGGTTTGCAAGAATTTCACTCCATGCCTCGCGTCACAAAGTTGCAGCAATCTTTGGATGATTGTCACACCACCGTGTCTGGGGACCTTAGCTAGTTATTCCACTTACTTCCTCAACAATTCTCCATTCATTAGAATGTTGTAAGCTTATGTATCTTGGAACCACATCAGAAATCCTGACTCAACCTTTACGTATGCTGCGTCACGGAGCCTGAAGCACATTGGACGAATTTTCTGCGAGACTTGCCTGTAGCAATTCCTTTGGTCTTCGCAGTTTAATTCTCGGCCTGCTTTGACAATCCCATCGTTCCTGCGACATCCGACTGCTTTCTTTGTCACACAGCTCTGTTAAGGATCTTGATCCTGTCGATCGGTGAAATTTGCTCATTTTCTGGAGGCCACTGTCTTAGCAGTTGCAGGCTGCAGCTGACCAGCACAGGAAAACAATGCCAAAATGGCGTTAATCTACAACACATCACGTGAAAACTGGCTTGGCTAGAGTCTCGGCTATACGTTGCCCAGTTACCAGCAGTGCTTTAGCCTTTCCATGATTTAACCCTTTCAGAATCAGTGACATAAATATACAGCAGTGTTGTGTTTGAAAAACACGTTAGTTTTCCAACTCTTTCTTTTTTTTAGCCCAGCAAGTGCTGTCATCTTGTGAGGATACAAGACTATTTTCTCTTGTGCTGTTGACCTTTCGTTTGCATTTGTAGGCTTGGTTAGGCCAGTGTGTTGGCTATAGCTCGGATGTCCATGCTAGTGCACAGTGGCCAGTTTCATTCTGTATCTTGGGTGGTTTCTATTCGTCGTGCACATATAATCTGATATTTCCAAATGCAGATCATTTTTAGCTAACCAAAAGAACTTTGATCTTATATATCTATCTATGAACTCACTCATAAGCCGACTCACTCAGACTGGCTCATACTCCGATCAAGCCATGAGTCTGACTGAGTACGGGCGTGTAGCAATTTGGCAAGTCTGAGCTGGAGCGAGTGCGGTTGCGAAAAATTTTGGTGAGGTTGAGTCCGAGTGAGCTCTAAGCACAAGATATATTTCTTGAGTGAGTCTGAGTGAGCTCCACTTTGTTCCCGAGCTATGCTTGACACAAACCAAAATTTGCATGGGAGGACAGTGTATGACGAACACTATTAACAGGTCATGACATCAATAGCATGATATGCTTGTTGCATGCGTCATGAAACCCTTTCCATCAGTCATGTGTGACGCATACTCGTATACCTCAGCCCATAGAATGTGGTTATGAGTCACAAGCTATTCACAGTCTGCATCAACCCAGTGATGGCAGTGACACATTCTGGAAATCTTAATGTGGTAGTGTTGAAGAACCTGTGTTGCAGGAAATCTGGTGGCGGCGTGGGCAGCTAAACCAGTGAGCGAAAAATTAGATGTACACAAAGAATAAAAATCATGTTTCAAACCGAAATCGCGCCCTGGCATTCTGTGTTACAGTCAAGTATTCTACCATGAATCCACGCCAGTGCTTAGAACTGCATCGAAAAAACCCTTTACAGGCGTCCTTTAGGGTCAGCGTTAATTGTGGTTGCAGTGTTGGCTATCCGTTTGCATAACAATGGAATAAACATTACATGCGAAGTCCTATGACTCTAGAGGCTATAGTCAACTCTTGCGCGACCCCGGAGGTCTACGCGAACAACTGCTGCTTATGATAAGCACATCACCGCACCATAGCATGAAGTTCATTTCGATAAAATTGACATCTATGCTTTAACGTGAGTACCGACATGACAACTACACTGGCACCCTATGGGTGTCAGCGTAGTCAACGTGACTGGTAAGCCCCCAATATACTGAAAAGTACTGAAAGTGCACAAGGACGTTGTCCACCTCTCAACATTTGGCTCAAAGCATAAAAAAGTGGCATAGGCTGCAACTCGCCTACTGCTTCGCATGAGATCAACTCCCACAGTGTGAGGGATCTGTCGGAATTCTGGTTCATCGGGTTGTCATTTCAGCAGCTCACAGCCAAACGCTAGTATGCATGCAGGCGATGCGGCCACATGCTTCTGAATTTCTTTAAGATTCATCAAAATTGATTGCCTCCCGGTAGCAACAAGGTGAATAGTTGCCAGAATTTCCTGACTCATTTGGTTTTTCTGACAGGCGAATGACCATAGCGCTTTCTTGCGTACGCTCACATACCCTGCGATTACAGTTTGGATGTGCACAATGGTTCCTCTGCTGCAAACAAGTCAAGCACTAATTCGTTTGATTCAGGCTACTGCCAAATTGCAATCATATTTATTGGATGTTAGCCGTAGAGACCAGAATTAGCTAACCGGTTCAAAATTGAAATCTCACCGAGGAGCATCTTCTCAGAAGTGTGCAGGGCATGACGATTCTGACTAGTCCATGGGTGACAGTAATCTGGTGCACACATTTTTCGAAACCCGTGGAACATGTTTGTGAATAGGCATTGCATCTGTACCAATGAAAAATATTTTTCTCACTTTGTGGTCATTTTCAAAACTAAGGCTAGTTTACTTCAAAAGAAGTCGGACTGTAAAGATTGTAAATCTGCAATAAAAGAAAATGTGACTGTGGTTTCACATTTGGCCAAAAATGACCGTCAAAGGGCAAAGCGAGCAGATATTGGCACGGTCAAGTTTATTGACAGCCCCTGTCGCTGCAGCAAAAGTTTTTTTACAACCTACAGGCAAAAAAATCTAATTTTGTTCGCTGTAGTTGATAGTTCATCCTAACGTGGTTTTTTAAGAGCGAATTGATATGCATGAAGTAGGCTGACCAAACTGAAGTTGAAGTATACAGCCAGATATATCTGAAAGTCTGTTGTGTGTCTGTATGTTGTAATGAGAGCTTATCCTATATTTACAATTTTTATCATGTAGCACCACATTCGTGAGGCACCACAATCATATAGCAAGTATGTGCCTACTAGTGCCCAAAATTCCAGCCAGCTAATCACGCTCGCACTATGGAAGTGGGATTACAGAATGTTTCAGCCTCAGTTATATTGCAATTAGTAGCTATGGCTGGCCAAAGTGCAACACTGATCACGGAAGAGGGAACCCGCACAACCACAACAGCAGACGGCACGATGGCCCTGCATGGCATTCTGTGCATTATTGTGGTGCTCACATAGCTGTTCACTTAAGTTGCTCCCTGTTTGCCCCACATATGTTTTCCTGCATGTAAGTGAAATTAAAATACCAGTCATACTGTGCAGGCAGGAGAAAAGCGTGTTCAGTGGTGGGCATAAAGCAAGTTGAGATAGCAGAGAAACGTGCAACCTCTGAAGAGAACATGCATCGACCAAAGCAGACTGGTCATAAAAGAGAAAAGGTTGGTCTCTGACCACAGGTGAAGACACCTTGAGGTCGATGCAAAAGCCAAGACAATCCGCTGCTTGATACGTTTAGTATCATGTTTGGTTTGGTTTGACGGACTGTTTCACATGTGAGCATTTCTGTTGTTGAGAAAAGCCAGTTGAGAAAAGCCAGTTGACTCGCTTTTAGGAAGCCTTTTCAGCCTCCGTTGCAGCCTCGCTGCCTTCGACTGCCGACATGGGTGCCACTGTTTTGTTAGTTAGCTTCCTAAGTGAGGTGTTCGATCTCGTTTCTTAGTGGCCACAGTTAGTGGGATAACTGCGATTAGGCTTTCCGCATAACTGGATAAAACTACGGTTTAAGGGAACAGAGGTTTGTCGTAACTGAGGTTAGCGTGCCTGTGTAACCATGGTATCAAGATGCTGCGTTTGTGGCAACCAGCTTGCGTGAGCTTGGCATGAGCCGCTGCCCTTTAACTGTGCTTTGCAAGAAATGTGAGTGGAATCTGAGAAGTAGCACATGGTGTAGGCAACATGCTCTGTTTCACAGACAGTAAGCAACAAATTCGGCAGACCCCACGCGTTGTGGGAATCGGTTTCATGCGAAGCAGTCAGTGAGTACTTCTATGCTGTAATTTATGGATTTGAGCCCTCCGTTACGAGGTGGATCGACGTGTTTTTATAAGTGTAGTAGCTGTGTGCACATTGTGGGCTTACTAGGCACGTCGACAACACTGGCGTTTAAAGGGTAACTTATGGTGCGAAATAGCCCTCGCGTTAGAGTACACACATTAGTATTACCGAAACTAAGTGCACTTTATGGTGCTGTCATGCGAATATCATACGCAACTTTCGTTAATATATTTCTCCGGGGTCGAGCAATGCTTCAATATAGCTTGCTGATTCATGGGAATACAAATGTAATGATTATTAGACCGCTATAAAAGCGGAGCGAACATTGGAACCACAGACGTTAATCTGGTGTGACACCTATATCGTAGGAGTACATATGTAGTGTTTATTGCTTTCTTGTAAAATTATACATCCAGCATCACAACCACAATTGACGTTGCACCGATATTACGCCTGCATAGGCTGTTTTTTAACCAGTTTATAGAAATGGCGTGGCTCTGTGGTAGAATACATGATTGCCACACAGAATGCTTAGGTTCAATTCCTTGCTGGGATCTTAATTTTATTGCTTCCATTCTTCGGTTCAACACTGCCGATGTCGGTTTTTCTTAACGTTCTCGCATTTAAGTTACTAATGTCAGTTCTCGCTGTTCCTGGGTATATATAAACTCAATCACCTGTGGCGCATACCCGTACACCGCAGCCAGTGGTAAACGGGTATGTGCCACACGTGTCTGGAGGAAAGGATTTGACGACGTACGCGACAAGATTTTCACGTTATTCGTGTAATGACCCGACAGTCATATTCGTCAAATCTTCTTACCCTCCCATGTCAATTATGGTCTACACCAAGTTAAGGAGACAATCATGAAAGCACCTAGATGTAGGTGGCCAGCTAGATAGCTAGCTTGCTAGCTAGACAGACAGATGGACGGACAGACATGCACATAAAAACGCTCAAAGTGCCATAGGTTCCTCAGAAATGCTTCACATTTAAAAAGCTGCCTAAAAGTGATATGGCAAGCAAAATCCGCAATGAAAAAACACCTTTAGATTCAGTTGGGCATGTTGGTACAAACTGAGCATGTGCAGCACAATGAAACGAAGACAATAGAAGACACACAAACGACATAGAGTGGCACTGTGTTGGTGCATAATGGAAAAATACTGCAGCAAAAAAATAAAAGACAAGCGAAACAAGAGGACAAGCACGAGTACTGAACTTGTGAATTTAATACGGTATTATTGTTCATACGCCGTCTAATTGAGTTGCCGTCACCTGCCCATGTGTAAATAAACAAGCTCTTTATCTGCGTATGTAGCAGAGGCCATGATTAGGAATGCTTCAGATTCTATGATTTCTAATGTCGTACAAGTTTTGCTCTTCTTAAAGGAGTATTGGCATGATTTTCAGGCATCACAAAAAGGATATTTTTCATTTCCTTGGCATGTAATATTAAGGCCCTCCAAACATCGGAGGCAGGAAACACGTACTTTATAATATTTTAGTTTATTTAAAGAGCTCCTAAACCACTCCGAGTTCAAAGAAGAGGGAGTGATTTCTTTGTTGCCTTCACTGTCTCGCCCTTCCTACTGGAGATACCTCCTCGCCATATATTTCTTCATAAAGCATGCGTACAACGTCAGCACTAGACGTTGAGCTTATAAGGATCTCACGTTTGTCGGCTACACTCTGTTATGTTCACTTGTGCAGGCAGAAATGTAGAAAATTAAGTGAAAACAGTGGATCACACACGATAATCATGCAAGACAAAGGAAGCACGGGTAGGCTACTGCATGGCAAAGCAGGTAGGATACAATTCACAACTGATATTTCTCATATATACACCAGTTGAGAGTATATAGCCTAATGATGTCACGTGAACCACCGTTCTGGCGTCACGAAGTGCGCCAAAATGACGAGAAACGCCAAGAGAGAATAATGCGCTTGTTTTTTTTTGTGTTTTCAGAGGCTGTTTAGGGGCCCTTTGTAGTCACCACGATAGGCGTTAGGATTACGCGCCAACTCAGTTTGCTGTGTTTGCGAACTCTGCGTCCTGCATGTGGCCAAAATCGCTCTCAGAGTTGATAAACAAATTCACTCATCATTGCTTACGTGAGACTGATGGCAGACGATAGACTGCAGCTGCTGCTATACTCGGGGACAACTTTTCTTGGCAGTGCTTTGTATGCTACCGAACCTAAACGCATGACTGCTATCACGCCAGGAAATAGTACATAACTTTATTGATAATTCTCCCATTTGCCTTGCGCCAACGAATACTGTTTTATTTAATATGAGACTAAAAGAGTCATAGGTAATTTTATTGCTCACTTTACAAAAATTCCTTCTTTTTTGATTTCTTAGAAGCACTACTTATTCTGCACACCTGTTTTCCGAGGTGAAAATGGCATTCCTGACATGTGTTGGTCCTTGTGCAGTAGCAAACTCTATTTCTCAGAAAAAAAATATACCCTAAACATGAAACTGAAATATACACTGAGCAATTGAAGTGCCTCTTCGATTCACATTTTCATGTATATGTTTTCGTAAAGGCACTAACGTTGTGAGCAAGAAAAGATAAACTGGAATTTGCCTTCATTTTCCTGTGCTGCCCTCTGCTTTTTGGTAGGGGCTGGAACGGCCGCTATCGCCAGAATGAAAGCCTCAGAGATCAAGACGCATTTTTCAAGTTTTACACTAAGATGAGGGTGCTTGCATTGTGACATAATGAAAAAAAAAGCAGATTGAAATCTACTGCAAACTGCGTAATACTAGCGGAGTACAATGAATATGCGGTAGCCTCGCCTCGGTAGCCTTTGTTTGACTGCCAAGATAAGCTGCCTTCGAGTATTGTACATCGCGATTTGCTGTCCCCACAGGACCTGGACCTACGCCAGACTGTGTTAACATGTCGCTGTGAAACCGCCCCCTCGATATCGAAACGGAGTGATTTTTTAAGGCAGCGCTATTAAAATTACACTCAATGCAATGCAAGGCACCACTATATATACTCTAGGGTTTTCGACACCAGTGTTTCTGTTTTTAGAGCACCAATGAAAAATTTCTAAAATTCGTGTCACTACTCCTTCAACGACAAGTGTTTCCAAGTTGGTGAGCAGTCCTTACAAGTTACACAGTGGTAAGCCAGAAAACGAAACCTTCAAGCACATTTTTTATGTTTGCATGCTCCTTGAACCTATCATTGATGCATGTCCCAGTTTGGTCAGTGAACACTTTTCTACATCTTAGAGAAGTTTGGTACACTACCCCTCTTTCACACTACCCCTCTTGCACGTGCAAGAGGGGTAGTGCCTGCGCTTTATGCCGCAGACACATTGCTTGCTTGCTTGCTGCTGGGTCAATCATTCTGCTGAGATAAGATAGCCTGTAGTGTGTATTGACTTTCACATCATACCGATGTTTTCATTTGTGATCCGCAGGCTTTAAACGTGAAAGCAAAAAAGTGTTGGTTATGCTCAAAGATTAATGGGCTGACTTGACCTTGTGCACGAAGTCCTAGTCAATGGCCGGATCAGATTTTTAGATATGTGGCTTCATTTCAAAGGTGTTGGTGCCTTCTGGTGCTTTGAGACGTACGCTAACAAACCACGTTCGCTTCTCAAGCCCGCCCACTCCATGCTTTAAAGGAGCTGTGCCCCCGTTGTGGCTAAACAACAATTGGGAAATGTTGCCCGCACTGTATCTTGGTAGCCCTCAACCTTCAAACTGAAAGGCTGCTCAGTGCTCGGTATTTCCAGCATCTCCTCATTTCATTTGCAGATGGCATTCTCAAAAAGACTTGCATTGATTCAAAGCCTTTGTTTTGTTGAAGAAAGGCTTGCAGCTGCACTGTGTGCGGTCCGATGCCAAGTGTCCCGGTGACTGAAGTATCTCTGTCGCATATTTACGCCCTCTTCACCTACTTGTATGTCAAAAGCAGTGCTGGCAAAGTAGAAATGGACACGGGCGAAATCACACAGATTTAATGCTTAGTGTGTGTAGTTTTGTCCTGTGTCTGTTTCTTTGCAGCGCTGCTTTTCAAGTATAAGTAAGGTATTCAAACTAGCCCCAACAGAAGCTCTTCGTCTAATATTAATACATCGGCCTGTTTACCCTATGTACGATTTTCCGCACGTGAAAGGGATCTTGTAGATAACATTGTTGACACATTTCAAGTACTTGTTCGTGTTCTTTATTAAATGTGAAGCAATTTTTCGCGAACCAAACGCACTTACTTTTAACCATTTCCATGTGTATGTATAACCAGCTACCTACTTCAGTGCTGTTGTGGTCATGTGCCCAACGTGGCATATACGAAAATTGGCATAGGAGGACATAAGTGCCTGATGAATGTGATAGATCACGACGTGAATAACATGACATGCCTGTCACATACGTTATGAAACCCTTTCCCCCATCGAGCGTGGCACGTAGCCACCAGCACCTTTCGTGTGCGGGCATGTGCCACAGGTGAAACCCAAGAACGGTGATAATAGATATTGAAACTTTTATTGCACAGTAATGGTCACTGGAGTGTGACTTGCCAAAACCACAATATGATATGAGTCATATCATAGGGGACACTCACGATTCATTTCGACCATCTGGGATTCTTTACGTGCACCTAACCTTTAACGTGCACCCTATCGACATGCGACCACTGGGGCTGGGAATTGAACCCACACCCTCGAGCTTAGCTGCGCAATACCTCATTGGCCAAGCTACCTCGGCGGGTAATTTTCAAGACACTTTGCTTGGGTTAGAGAACAGAAAGATGCACGATTGATGATAGTTGGTGATTTTAATTACCGGACAAGCACTGACAAATGTTCTGCAGTGACTCTTAGTGAGCAACCACACGGTACAGCTTGTACGTAAATGTATTACATGAGCAGCTGCGGTGGTGGTGTTTGTCTTGTTACTCGGGGTTGCATTGTAGGCTTTCCATTCTTATAGCAGTGTAATAAACTTTACATATGTACTACTATGACTCGGCAAGCTATAGTCAAGTGTTCCTTGTCCCAGCAAGAATGCGTCAACGAATGCTCTTTGTGATGTGCACATCAGCACACCGTAGCGTACACTTCGTTTTGATGAAACCGATGTCTGTGCTCACTTTGAAGCATAAACACTATTTAGGGGCTGTGTGGTCGATGTGCCTGGTAAAACCACGATATGGCCAAACTCTTTACAAATAGCCGATCCACCTCTTAAAATTTGGCTCAAACCAAAAATGTGGCCTAGGCAGCTACACGCTGACTGCTTGCTTTTTGACATGTTTTTCTTCATCATTTTCATTTCTGCAGCTGCGTGAGCTACATAGCTTTGGAGAAGTTAAATGTTTCCCTACGTTGATTTTTAATTTCTCTTTTTATATCACTGTTTTGTAGAAAATACTAAAACAGAAAATGTCTAAATGTTCACACGTACACACCAAGGGCTGGAGTTTACGGTTGAAATGCCAGATGAAGATAGCCTCCAATTTTTACACATCGAGTTTATGCGCAGAGCAGCTAACAGCTGGGAGCGTAAAACGAGGAGCAAAAGAAGTTTTCTCCCGTGTGAGTCAGTGCATTTAAAAGCATTAAAAAGAATAATTTCCGCTCAATAAAAACCAAGCCCTCAGGAAGTCTAGTCGCTTTAGGATCTAAGGTAGACTGTAGTGGCAAGTCGCGAAGCTTAAGGGCAGTGGGAACACTGTCACCTGTAATGCTCGTGGCTGAAAAAGTTTCAAGTTTAGGTAACGTAAAAAAAGCAGTACAGATGATGGTGAACATAAAACGAAGGTAACTGCGATACGTTATGTGCATAAAATCTCATGACCTCAAAAAGCTTAATGAAAGGCGTGGAGCAAAAGTGTATTTTTTAAGTCCTTAAAAGTTGAAAGGATTGTGCAGACAAGAACGAAGATATATACGCAAGAAAAAGAAAAATGTGTTATAAAGCATGCGTAATGTATGGAATTGCACAGCGCGGAATACGGGACGACACACTTGAAGAAGCACACACGGACAGCGCTGACTCTCAACCGAGGTTTATTGCACACGACACATGCGCAAGAAAAATTACTGATGAGCAAAAGAAAGGAAAAACATGAACCTCAATCTGTTTACCGTCTGTGCGTGGCTTTCAGGAATTGAACTTCTTTATCACTTAAAGGGACACTAAAGGCAAATAACAATTTATGTGAGCGTGAAAGCTCAATGTATGACAACGTTTAAAATGGCAGTATTATCAACAGCAGTGCCCTACTTACTGAGAAATTAAGCTAAATGTATCACACGATGAGCAACGAGCGACACATTTTCAGAATGATCCCGATGACGTATGAGAGTCTGCATACAAATAATCACTAGTAATAAAATTAGCAGCAATAAAAAAAGAACCTTCCGTGCATGAAGAGTCGTAATAAAATGATGTGTTCATTTCTGTTTGATGCATGGAAAAAAGAACCTCTTTGGCGTTGCCATGGGTAACGGCGCGCATGGTTCAAAAGTTCCGTTTTCACAGAACTGCGCTTCGCCTGGTGCCCTGCTTCGCTCAGGCGGTCGCGTCTCAGTGGTAGTTGCGGTATCGCATACTGCCGTGTGTTTTGCGCGCTCGTGAAAGTCGCTCTGACAGAAAAGTCGACAAAATGCCGCATGCATGTGATGTTGCCGGATGCCCGAATGGTGCACACCGCCAGTGCACGCCGCCGCGCAGTAAAGGTGGGCCACTTTGGGCACGGCAGCAGTGACGTGTGAGACTGATTTCAGGCGAGTGGTTTGAAGTGCGATAACGCAATGCGGACCACTAATACGTGATTTTATTTCAAAATAAGCACTTCCTTGGCATAGAAGTAGCATTGCGAGGTTTATTTACCACTATTTCAACAATCAACGTCGACTTAATATTTGCCTTTAGTGTCCCTTTAAGGCGATAGAAGGCTGGCTGATACACTGCTCCCTATATTTGTTAATGTTGCACGTCTCTAGGATAAGTCATTTGTTAATGTTACTCCGCCTATCTGTCACTTTCTTCCTGTTGAACAGTTGCTTGCGTTGATGCTGTGTGCAATGAGCTACGAAGTTTGATAGTCGGTCATTCTTTTCGCATTTCCTCTAGGTGCTCCCGTAATCTTACATTTGCGCACCTACCAGTCTGACCGATATAACTACTGCCGCATGACAGAGGGATCTTATATACTACTTCTGTAGCACACGGAATGAAGGTGCTTCTGCGTTTCACACGACACGCACAAATGCTGCCCAGCTTCTTGGGAGCCGTAAAAACCACCTTCACATCCTATCCGGATGCTACATTTTTAAGGTTATGCGCCATCCTGTGAACGTAGGGCAGCGGTGTGATGCGGCTTTCATTATCTTTCACTCGATCCTCGCGTTTACTAGATTGTTTGATCCATCTCGCCACCTTCTCACAGGATCTAGTGTCTAAATAATCCAGAAACCCTACTTTTTGCAACCTCTGGATCTCAGCATGAACACTGCTCTGCACCTTGTGTACACATGACTTGGACACGGCGGCCCGTACCAAAGATGCAGCCAACCCATCTTTCATCACTTTGGAATGAGCTGATCTGTAAGGCAATAGAGGTTTTTGTGACCTGGGCGCGTAATGCCAGCCCATATGCTCCGGGTAAAAAGTTAGCCTTGGGTCAAAAACTGAAGGATTGATTCCTGTGGCAGTTCTCTTCTAAAGTTAAGTCCACTTTCGCTCTCTTTAATATCTTGATAATATCTCCCATCCTTTTGTTGACATCGTTCCCTTCAAAAAGGACTAGATAATCGTCAATGTACTGAAATACTTTGACCGCCACACCATATGATCTGTCATGAGTCATCCTGTCAACACTGAGAGCGGAAGTGTACAAAACCAAACTTGTCACTGTGCACATGCGCAAGCAATAGCCGATGTGGTGACCTAACTAGACCTTGAAGTAGAAACGAAAGATGAACATTGCGACAAAAAAAAACTCTAGCTTCTGCATAGGTTGACAGCACTTGCTTGGCAAAAATAATATTGAAGTGGCATGTTTTTCAAGCACACAGACAGCACCATACCTGTACGG
Organism: Rhipicephalus sanguineus; assembly: GCF_013339695.2. Classification (NCBI taxonomy): domain Eukaryota; kingdom Metazoa; phylum Arthropoda; class Arachnida; order Ixodida; family Ixodidae; genus Rhipicephalus; species Rhipicephalus sanguineus. The sequence continues at coordinate 129,470,450 of NC_051184.2, read as the reverse complement.
CAGGGATCATTTAGGAGTTGTTGGTGCTGCTGTACATCTACGGCATTGACTCGTCAAGGGTAAACAGAGCATAGATAAGCGAAAGGAATGTCCCAGTTGCCAGGATGCTTGTTATCACACTGCACACGATGCAGTTGCAAGCCTCTCAACAAAACCAAGGTCTTGGATCGATGCAGGTCTCAAAAAGCACGTAAAATTTCGGAGCTTTATTTAATGCAAATGGAATGACTTGGGAAACTGCGGCAGCACACCTTCCATGGCATTGGGAAATACTACATAATATTCATAGAGGAGCCTTGCATCGAGCCACAAGTGTCAGTGCAAAAATGTAGTTTGCATTGATTCTTTCATCTCGTGTTGTATTTGCTGATCAGTCATCCTGTTGTGTATTGATGTGTACCAGTGAATAACGCAGAGTTGAATGTTCGTACACTTGTGTGCATTCTGTTGTCCTTTGTGTAAATGTATAGAGCCATGAGCAATAGCTGCAGGGTTGTTCATCTGGCTTGCAACACTGTAAGGCATGTTTCCAAATCATGAAGCCCTTGTGTCCACTTGTAAATTAATCACGCAAGCTTGTTTCAACGAACTTTAATTGAAACCTACTGCCAATTATTTTGTGCTGTGGCAGATTTTATTTTCACAAGGACTGTTGAAGTGGCTGTTCATTTCTTTTTAAATGCACATGTGGCACTTGTTTATGATAGTGCAATACGACTTGCTGCAGTCGTTGTTTTTCGTTGTCTTATCTTGCATGTGTGTTCTACAGCGTTGCTTAATACTTATTTTATGGTCTCTATTTCTATTCTTGTATGCAGGTGTCTGTGAAAAGGGAAAAATATCTGCCAGAACCACAGCACTCCATCAAAAAGTGGCTGCCAAAGTCTGTTGACCTCAATGGAGGCATGGAGAGGCACTTCACAGATGCATTCATAGTGTAGCAGCCCAATCACTGATTTCAGGAGTCTGGCTAGCCCACCATCATTACCTCAACCCCTGCCGCTGCCTGTGAGGTTCCGGCCAGCCAGCAGTCATCAGCACCCTGTCCCTGCAGCCCTGGCCAGCCCTATGTCCATGGAGCCTTGCTGGGCTCCCCTACCTTTGGCTGTGTTGTTAACTACAGTAACTTGATAAAACTGCACAGGAAAATAAATGGTCTGGCTTGTACTTTTATAAATAAAGTTTTCTAAAATGTATTCTAGTATTCTCATTTATAACTTGCTTGCGTGCAGGATATCTGCATCCAGCCGTTATTTTAGTCAATGTTTTTTTGCTATTTGATGGAACAACATAGGGGGCACTTGCCAGCAAGGCATAGAAGGAATACGTGGAGGAAAGGTGGCAGATGAACTGGACTTCGTGCAGTTTGATGCCCTACGTGTGGTGGGAGAAGGGTAATGCAAGCAAAGAAGGCATAAGTAGACGATTTAGGAGCATGGTGCAGTGCGTTTCGACACTAGGGCATGCAATAGTCTGTCGCCTTCAAGTAAATTGCAGCGCAGAGCTTGTACGGGGCTGCTGAGCTACCAGGCCAAGTTCTCGATGCGTATTGTAGAGCCTACTGGCAAAAGAATGCCAGCAACAAAAGGTCCATACCAATAATGGTTGCATATCGGCAAGCCATTGGTAGCCAATATTCGTTGTGCAGCGAACATCGGCATAATACTGGCATTTTATGCGCTGCAACATGGCCCTGGAACGGCCCGATGCTGGACACACATCGGCAACTACGTTGGCGATACGCTGGTCCATTGCCGGCATATCGACAGCGGCCTGTTTTTGGCTGCATATCGGCAAATACAACGGCAGGACGCCGGCCCAACGTCGGCATGAACGCTGGTCCGACGTCGGAAGAAGTTGCACTTGACTGAAATGCCGACGTCGGCCCAATGTCAGTGCCGATGTTTGACAACGTTGGACCGAGATTGGGCCTACGCCGGCGTGCTGCCTGAGGGTTGTAGTGCGCCGCAGCGTGGCGCCTCAGAATCCCTTACCTGCGAACATCGGCTTGTGATGCAACTTGATGTGTCTACTCGCGTTCTTCCAGGAGTCCGGATCACTATGTCGTCACCTCATTTTACAGGAGAGACATTGACGAGGTGTATGGAATCGCCTATTTATGATGTCATCCTAAGAAACGTTTCAGGAGCTCGCGAACCGAGCGACCCGGACCCCACATGAGTATGTTCTGAAAACAAGACATCACGTGGCATACTTCAAGTAAATGGTTCTGCCTTGGGTGACTTACACGCACGGAACGTTCTCGCAGTTGCTAAAGTCCCAAAGCTTACGGATCTGCCAAAAGCTAACTTTGAGAAGGAGATCGTGACCAAAGATGTTCTTAAGCCAGCAAAAAAAAAGGATGCTAGTTTGTAAAATTGCTTGCAGACGATAAAACGAGAAGCCAGTCGCAAGGTAGAAAATGGAAGTTTTATCAATCGATGGAACTTTTGTACAAACGTTACGAGTTATCAAGCGGCAAATATTTCTAACAGGTAGTTGTTTCCGCCGCTTTTCGACAGCAGATTTTGGAGACGGCACATGAAAGTGCCTTAGCTAGACACCAAGGGATGAAACAGACCACCGATAGAATTCTTGAAGCTTTCTATTGGCCGAAATCCAATCGGATAATTATAGATTTGTAAGCTCGTGCGGTAAGTGGCAGCGAACTATGCCTATAGGCAAGGTGGGAAAAGGTGGATTGGGCAAGATGCCTGTTATTGAGACGCCCTTTGAAAGTGTTCCAGTCGACATCATCGGCCCCTTGTCACCCCCATCTTTTACTGGAAAGCGCTACATCTTGAGAGTCCTAGACTTTGCCACGCGGTATCGGGACGCAGTCGCAATTGAGAAGACTGATAGTGTCTGTTGTGGAGGGACTAATCCAGATATTTTCACGAGTTGGTTTCCCACGCGAGATACTGTGTGACCGAAGTTTGTATTTCACATCAAGCCTAATAAGAGAGGTCAACGATCTGTTGTCTATTAAACAACTGCGAACTACCCCGTACCACCCGATGAGCAATGGGTTGGTTGAATGGTTCCACGGAACTCTGAAGCTCATGTTAAGAAAGACGTACCAGGAAAAGCCGAAGTGCTGGGAAAGTTATTTTGCTCCCCTCCTTGTTGCTTACCGCGAAGTCCCACAATCCAGCCAATAATGCTCTTCCTTCGACTTACTCTATGACCGGCACGTACGAGGCCCTCTCACTGTGCTGAAGGAACTGTGGACCGAGGATGGGGAGGTGAAAACAACGTGTGAATATATCCTGAAGTTAAGGGAAAAGCTCGAAGCGACGGCAAAACTTGCTCATGAGACACTCAAAGAGGCACAAGCGTATGAAAAGAAACATTATGACTTGCGCACTTCACGTCGACAGCTAAAAGTGGGAGACAGGGCACTCATCTTGCTGCCGACAATTCACAACAAGCTGTTACTACATTGGAAAAGCCCTTTTTGTGTTCTTGCAATCTGTTGAACCTTGGGCGCAAGAAACAATTGTTCCATATAAATATGCTCAAGGCAAATAGAGATCGTGATCCAACATCCCAGACAATTGTGGCAGCCAACTTCGTGGGAATCGAAGATTCAGGTTTTCCAAGTGAAATCACCACGCTTGAGGTGAAGCATGACGACAATATTTGTGTGCCACTGTGTAAGGGGTTGCCCAGTGCACAACAGCACCAGGTGAACGAAGTCCTGAGAGACTAGAAGGAAGTTTTTTCCAGGAAACCCTGTGCGACGAAACTGGTACACTGCGACTTGCAACTGACCTCAGCCGTTCCTCTGAATACCACACGATATCCCATACCTTTTTTCTACGAAGCAGGTCATTGAAAATAAAATACTGAGATGTTGAAGCTGGGCATCATCGAAAGACCATCATCTCCGTTCAACTCGCCCTTGGTATTGGTGAAAAAACTGGATCGCTCATATAGGAACGAGCATCCACTTTCGCCGCTTGAACGATATGTTGATCCCAGACGCAGAGCCAATACCCCGCACCGATACGGTTTTCGCCGAAGTCAGTGCAAAGCAGTATTACTCACAGTTTGACATGGTCAAAGGATATTGGCAAGTCCCGCTCACGGAGCTGTTTAAAGTGAAAACAGCGTTTTTCACAGTATCAGTACATTATCACTTCCGTTTGATGCCTTTTGGCATTAATACTACATCGGCAGTTTTCACTTGTTTGATGAGGAAGGTATTGAATGGCATAGCAAACGTCCAACACTATATCGACGATATCTTAGTGGCGGCCGACACGTGGGAGGAACACCTGCTTATGTTAGCACTGATGTTAAAAATAATCAAGAAGGCTGCGATTGCCATAAAGCCCGAGAAATGCCAGATTGGTGCGAGAGAAATCACTTTCCTTGGATAGGTAATCGGCTCAGGAGTGATTGCACCATTGCCAGCGACTCTTAAGAAAGTAATTGATGCAGAGCGACCTCAGACAAAGAAACAGGTTCGAGCATTCCTGGGCATAGCGGGTTATTACTGTCAGTTCATTGAGCAATATGCTATAATAGCTTAGCCTTTGACGGAGCTTACACGGAAACAAGCGCCAAACATCGTTCAGTAGACGTTTTGCGCTTGCAGCAGATGTGCAGCAGATAGCGAGAGTGCGTCGGCACGTTTGGCTGACCCATCGCGATATGCTGATGCTCACCACATCACCGGATCTAGCGAAGTCGCGCTGCTACCATCACTGCTCGTCAGGGCACACTTTCACCGCTTTATGCATTTCTTTGCCCGCGTCTCGAAGAAATGTTCAGGGGCATGTGCTTTCTGCATCGCGAAGAATGTCAACACTGTCGCCCCTGAAAAGCAGTGATGGTAGTAGCGCGGCTTCGCTCAAGCCGGCGATAAGGCAAGCATCAGAGTATCGGGATGGCTGAGCCGGATATGCCGACGCACTCTTGCTATCTGCAGCTCATCTTCTGATAGAGCGCGCTGGCATGCAGTTTTGAACAGTTTGGCCACAGCTTGGGCGCTCCGTATTACTTTTGGAGAACAGTGCCGAATAAAGTTGTTTGACTGACACACTCACCTGTACTTATGTGATGACGTAAGGTGCGGCTGAGTCACGCGAACTACTATGGTTTACTCCCGAGTACAGTATTTCCTAATCAAACTTTCAATTGACCCGCCATCTACTGCCCAGGCTCACATCGAAAGAGACTTCAGCTAGGGTGGGGCGATGTCCATTGGCGGCAAGAAGACAGGTGATGGGTCATTTGCCCTCGCCGATGCGAACCCATTTGCAGGCGTCGCTCTTATAAAAAGCAAATGCAACGGCAACAAAACTTGGGCTCCGCGACGTACACTGTGCAGCGATTCAAGTTGCGTGCGGCGGCTTTGGTTTCCCGCGTGTTGCTTCGAACAGTACGCATCACTGATGAGGCTCCAACTAGAGGAAACACCTTTACGCTGGATTTTCAGTATTAGCCAGCTTTCACATTATGCGATCCACTTCAGGCGTCAGTGCACTTATCTGCCACGGGTGGAAGACGACGGCGTCCGACGTGTTCCTTGTAATTGGGGATCTTCGACTAACGTCTGAGCGTCGTCTATGTGCGATTAGAGTACGCCTTGAGCTTTACTTGCCTTTAATGAAGTGGACAGAACAAATCTACGTGCTTTTTGTGGCAGAAAAATGCAGTTTTCTCGCCTGATCGCTGCAGTCGAGACGCTCTTTCTGCCTTCACCTCTCGGGAAACAGAACGTTTGGACTTGTGACAGCAAATTAGCTCCGGATCGCAGACTGCATCCTGGAACTACATAGCAGTGCCAGAGTTGCGAGCGCTTCATCGGAATAATTCTATCTGCAGAAAACATCGAAACACAAGCAGCCGCGGCCAGCAATGCAGGCTAAAAGCAAGCTAAAACAAGGTAAACAGGAAGATTTATAGGGAGCGCTTCCGGTGATCACACAATTTTGCCAGAGAAGGGCAAGCGCTCGCGAAACCGTCTATTGCCAGGGCATAATATATATCACTTTTGGACATGACCCGTGGGTATTGCCAAATACCGCTACAGAGCGTTCGCAACACCCAGTGGCTTGTATGCATGGAAGGTTGTGCCTTATGGTTTGCGCAATTCTGCGGCAACGTTTCAGCGGGTAGTAAATGAGTTGCTCAGCAACCATCGTCAGTATGCGCGTGCTTACATTGACGATATAGCTACATATTCTGAGGCATGGCAAGACTACATGCGCCACCTGCAGGCAGCATTTGAAGCAATTCGGGATGGAGGCCTCACGGTAAACCCGGTATAATGCAAATTCACTCAGCCACAGGTTAAGTGTATCGGACATGTGGTGGGGTCCGGTTTACGCGCTCCGAACTTCGACGAGGTACACGCTATCCAACGGCTGAAGCCGCCTACATCAAAACGCGAACTGAGGAGTGTCCTAGGGCTTCTCAACTACTATCGTGACTATGTGCCTACCTATTCAAGGCTAGTCTTGCCGCTGGCAGCACTCACAAACAAAAGGGTCCCGAACACACTGCAGTGGAACTCGCAGGCACAGGCTGCGTTCGATTCAGTTAAAGAGGCCCTCGCGTCAATTCCTGGGGTGACCGCACCAGATCCCAGCAAACCCCTTTGTTTGCCACGGATGCATCGGAGACGACAATTGTAGCTTGCCTCTCCCAAAGGATACGTGAAACTGAACGGCCAGTCGCATTCCTTAGTAAGAAGTTGAGCCCGTCGCAACAAAGGTGGTCCACAATTGAACGGGAGGCGTTTGCAATTGTGTGGGCGCTAGAATCTTAGGGTACGTGGTTATTTGGCACAAAGGTCAATGTAATGACTGACCATGACCCGCTAACTTTCCTAACTCGAGCAGCCCCCTTAAGTGCTAGGCTAACGCGGTGGGCATTGGCGATCCAAAAATATGACATAGAAATTGTTCATATCAAAGGCGCGCTGAACAAGGCTGCTGATGCTCTTTCGCGTATCGCATGGTCATTTGGGTTTTGCTCATATAAATGTTCTGTCAATACACTGCTATTAATGCTATGTAAGTTGCCTGTTATGTTCGACTCAGACTGTTTATTACGTTATCTGTGACTATTGAACTAGTTACGCTGGATCGAATGAATGAACACGTTCTTGTTTTCGCATTTCTGATATAAGTGTCAAGTGTTTTGTAACATAGCTGAGACAGATGGATATTTTGTGTCTAGATGAAAATGTCTTGTTTAACGTTCTGAAATAGGGATTCCTTCTTTTTTTATTGCAATGTAGACTTGCCTTCAGTTTCATAGGACTGTGTGTATAGCTGTATTAGATTCGTCGTGTGTTGTGCATGAAATGAAGCAGTATTTTGTGGAATGTGTTCAATCGTGCTGGAACCCAGTGCGATCCTTTCAGCCTGAGATATAGCTGCCGCGGTGTCCGTCGCTCCCTTTGAGTGTGTTTTGCGGGGCCTGGGGAGGGCGCACAGAGTGAGTCTCACGTGTCGGGACAATGATGGTGCGGTGAATGTGAAAGACACTATGCAACAGGATTCCGACCAGTTTGAGTGCCCTGTGTCAAGCTACCATGAACTTATTAATACTGTTGATTTGGGACATAATTGTTTTTCGTCGCACGGATTCCTAGGTGCTTTTATCATTTATTGTGGGAGTACACTGCATGACGGAAATAAATGTTTCTTTTCCGCAGTTTGACGAGAAAGTTGTTATTTTAAGTGTGAAGTGGAAATTGGTTCATGAATTTGCGTGCGTGAAGAGTTACCTATTTATTTTTGTGCTATGTTTTTTTAATCGTGTTACATAGACATCGAGTGTCCAGTAACATTCTTGAGGGGGGAGGAGTCAGTATGAGGTATGCAGAGTCGGCAGGTCGTTTGGTGGCCCAACTGTACGAGTACTGCAAAACGCAGAGCTATTCCCCGCGCTGCCATTCGAAGCACTTACCGAGCAACACGTTGAAGGGTAGAGCAGCCAAAGCCGCCTGCTTGCTTGCAACCAAAGGGAGGAGATAAGAGCAGAACGGGAAGAGTGTCGCGCTGATGGGAAGACGCGACACACAGCCACCAGGTTTCAGTTACTGTTTGGCATCCGCACGCGCCCTTTTGAGCAATTCCCCGCGCTGCCGTACAGAGCACTTACCACAAAGAAGGAACACGTGTCGGTGCCGCAAAAGGGGAACGCGGAAGAACCCACTCTAGGAATGAAAGGCTTGGCAATGCCCCAAGAAAACGGAATTGGTTTTGCGACCGCTTGGCCGGATGCGACTGGGGGATGTTTTTGCGTGCAATCGCCTTCTGGTTGCAATTACGGCACTCGGAGCGTTCAAGTGATCCGTCCCCCAGCTGCACGTAATGACCGAGGTCATTAGGCTGGCAGAGCAACGCACTGTCGCGTACACATATCGTCAGTGGCCAGGGCCTGGAAATATCCTCGCCGCTTTTGTGGCGGCTTCTTGAAAGAGTCGTTGGTGCATGGGCAGGTTGAGCTCCAGCCAGGCCTTCGGCGCCGGCGGACGTCAGAGGCGTGCTCGGGCTATAGGCTCCCCAAGCAACGCTTAGCGGCGCTGCTGCTCTTGACAGGCAGCGCCATCTCTGGCAGAAAAAGAGAAACTGGGGCGTGATCAGCGAGCGTTTTCCCTTCTCTCCACCGTGTTGCCGCTCGCTTCAGTGCACGTGCAGAGCTCTCGCGGTGCACTTGCGGCGTCTCACAATGTGCCGCGTGCAGTGCGGCTTCAAAAGGATCTTCAAGCTTGACTGGCGTTTCCGAAAAGCGAACATGAAAAGGAGAAAGGCTCGTCGATCACCTTAACGGTTGTGGGAATCGAGCGCATCACCACCCGATAACACGTGCTGCGCAGTTGGGATGCGCGCGTCCTACAGATTGCCTAGAAAAGCGCGAGCCGACCCGAAGGGCAGGGAGTTGGCGACGGACTGGCGAAGTGTATGCGCGCGTGTGGTGGACGGCCGGCGTGGCGAAGGTTGAAATGAACGGTTGATGGGATGTGTTGTGGCCGCGAGGACGTTCAGTTGTTAGATTAACTTTTGGCCGTTTCTTTTACTAATAATGTTTTGTGAGTTGTGAGGCAGCGCTGTATCCCGTCATTTGGCCAGACGACGAGAACCCCTACAAGTGGCGCCCAACGTGCAAGTGGCTTCGTCTGACCAGCAAGATGGATGCGGCGTTGCAGCGACTCCTGGAGACAATGGAACGCCTCGACGTGGCCTCAGCAGTGTACTGCGCGGCGCGGGGACACGCGGAGTCCGCGGCCTATTGCGCGGCGAGGGGCGTTGCGGTCCCGACTATGGACTGCGGGCGATGGACGCCGCTCCCAGTTGGGCGCGGATGTACGCCAGCGAAAGACAACAACAATGCCGATGGGAAGGCTCCAGTTGGGCCGATACCGGTGGACCGGGCTCCGGCAAAGGCGGCAGGCCAGGATTACAAGGACGCCGCGGCAGACATTACTGCAGACGGCGGAGACACGAGTCCCGTCGCTTAGGAGGCCATGGTCGTGCATGCCGGGGACAACCATGACATGGGAGAGGGGATGCTGGCAGGCACACCCCTGGTTGCACAACCGAGCACGTCGGCGAAAGGTGATGGGAATGACGACGAGTGTGACATCGAGGGTGGTGAGCTGCACCACCGTATGGACGACCCCGCACTGCACGGCGACATTGCGCCCGAGAGACATGGCAAGGAAGAGCACGGCTACAGCGGGGACAACAAAAAGAACGCTGTGGGAGATCCTGCTGCCGCCAAGGACGAAGGCGCTAGTCACGAGACCAAGGAGGCCTCGATCGTGCAAGCCAACGACGACCACGGCTTGGACGCCTGCATGGAGGAAGAGATCCAGGCTGTTGCAGCGCAAGGGAGGGCGAGTGTGGAGGCGCCGAAATCTTCCACGGGTGCCCCCACCATGACATGCGCCGCAAAGAAGCCGGTAACAGCAGCTGCAGGAAAGCCTAAAAAGAACGCAGCGAAAGGCAGCAAAGCCACGCCCGTGAAGGCCGTCACGCCAAGAAGGAAAGCTGACACGCAGGTAGGCACGAAGGCCGCGGCCGCTCGCCATCGAGACAGAGAGTACGGCGCCATAGCAAGGCCGACTTCTAGCACAGCGGCGAGGACTGTGTCGGCGGAAACGAAGTCACCGTCGTCGACAAGCCCGACATCATTGCCAAAGACCGCATCGGCGGTGCGCCAGACGACGGTAGTTAACACCAGCAACGATCCTACGGAAGACAGCAAAGATAACCAACGGCAACGAACTTTTTCTCAGGGGGGAATGTGTGGGAATCGAGCGCATCACCACCCGATAACACGTGCTACGCAGTTGGGATGCGCGCGTCCTACAGATTGCCTAGAAAAGCGCGAGCCGACACGAAGGGCAAGGAGTTGGCGACGGACTGGCGAAGTGTATGCGCGCGTGTGGTGGCCGGCCGGCGTGGCGAAGGCTGAACTGAACGGTTGATGGGATGTGTTGTGGCCGCGAGGATGTTCAGTTGTTAGATTAACTTTTGGCCGTTTCTTTTACTAATAAATGTTTTGTGAGTTCTGAGGCAGCGCTGTATCCCGTCATTTGGCCAGACGACGAGAACCCCTACACGGTGAAGAGCAGACTATCGACGACAACGACGCCCGACTCAAAGCGAAATGCATTTCCCAAGTCGCGAGTCTCATTCTGTCATGTTAAAGATGAATAATAGTCCACATGCACTCCGAAGTGAAGCCGTACACACTATCGATCTTCTGCGGTGTGGACTACGCATCATATGATTGTTGTTTTGATATGGTATGCTTAACTGTAGCAGCCGTGTACTTTCGTGAACAAACGTTTGCGGCGTGCGAAAAAAAGAAATTACACGGCCATGGCCCTGTTTCCTGAGAAGGTTAGAGTCAAGTCCTCCGTGCCGCTGGAGAATCACCCGCCGATTAAGACGCGAGGCAGCTAGCTGAGCTTTAACCACTGTGAAGCAAGATGAACTGCTCGCCTCGTTTTTTCGGCTCCCGTGTCATGCTTGAGTCTCTTTTTATGATATCGACTTGACAGGGGTATAAAACCTGCTGCGCGAACGCGGCTACAAAATCGCACAAAGTCAGAAGGTTACTTCAAGGTTGCAATTGCAAAGCATGTATTAAGTGCCAGTTGTATTTAGCGGCTTAAATATATATATCATACTAATAAAGTGACAAAAACAAAGCAAACCTGCAGAACGATGTCAAAGCTTGCTGAAAATGCACGGACGTCCGTTCCGGCGTGATAAAGCAGCCTTCCCGACGCGTGCATTGCAGGCGCCGAACTTCTGACAATGTGCCGAGTTCAGTTGAATTCAACCAACCGCGCAACGCTAACGGTATAGCGCGAGTGTGAACGTTCAACAACGACGGGTAGGTCTCACTAACACGGGGAATCAAAACACAAAGTTGCTTCACCTACAACCGTAACTGGACTTTCACAATGCGAGAAGACAGCGTGTAATCATTACTGTAGTCGCTGCGTGCATGCGCCGCGTTACTTACCGATTCAGGTAGTCGAAGCGAACGAAAGCGATGAACTCAGACAACCAAAGAGAAGGCGAGACAGCGCTGTCAGCTATCCACGCTTGCCGCCTTTATTTCTCGTGCGACACGCCCGGGAACCGATACAGTTTAACACGTGAATCGTGTGCCTTGTCTGCACTGTTGTGGCTGGCCACTAAACCGCAATACTTCGGACCACGCTTGCGCTTCCGCGGGGTCGCTTCTGCCATCGTGGAAATGCGCAGCTTCGCACAGCAAGTCTCTCGGTTCAACGTACCCAGCTGACGGCCTCCCAGTTACCCGCACCGACAGAAGAACGCGTGCGCACGTGCGCTACCGCTACCGTGAAAGGGGCTGAGTCGGCCGCGCGAAGGTTCAGCGCTTTCCGACAGAGCCGCAGCGCGGCTGGCGTGGCGCTGTCGTCGCGCCGCAAACTTGAGCTTGGGTTCCCTATAACGCAGGGGAGAGTGAGATGACACGTGTTGCGCAGAGAACCTATCCCCTAGCGTGTTTTAGATTATGTCGTACGTTTTACCAATGCCGTGTCTGTCATGAAAGTGTTTCTTCCATTGGTTTTGTGATGTCAACCCCCATGTGTGATTGGCTTGTTGGGGGACTCTTTGTTTGACTGAGGGTTGAAAAGATGCTGTTTTGGATGTGAGAAGAGAGCGGAGGTTCGCGCTTGAACCCGGGCAGACTCCTGAGCGTGGCAAAAAAACGTATCTTCACCGGACAACGGCTGTTCCTTCGCGCTGCCATCGTGCACTCGAGTCATCGAGGGGCACCGATTCGAACCTCACACCCCTTTCCTCCTTAGCTAGTGTAAAGTTATCGGAAGGTAAAAGGGAGAGGAAATTAACTGATGTCATGTAAGGCGTGATTTGCATGCCATGCTCATGGCGCGCTCACGGCCGATTTGCTAGCTTGATGTACACCGAAACTGGTAATGCGTGACGTGACTGCATGGCGAACATAATATACAGGTGGCAACATGAAAATAGTGACAAGCATGTCTTGTAAGACATAACTTACTTGCCACGCTCAACGTGCGCTCGCGACCGTCTAGCAAGCTTGACATAAACCAACATTGGTATTGCTTGACGTGACCTGATGACGAACATAAATTCCAGGTGGTAACATGAAAATCATATCATATTGCAATGTAAGGCATGATTCACATGCCAAGTCAATCGTGCGCTGGCGGCCGATTTGCTAGCTTGATATACCCCGAAATGGGTTTTGCGCGACGTGACTCTATGAGAAACATAAGTGAGAGGTTGTTACACTATAACTTTGATAATGACATGACTTACTCACCGCACTAATGGCGCGCTCTCGGCCGTTTCGCTCGCTTAATATACACCGAAATTGGGATTGCACGACTTTACTGTATGACGAACACAAATTACAGGTGGCAACATCAAAATCATGATATGAATGTAGTGTAAAGCATGATTTAGATGTCATGCTCACGGTGCGCTCGTGGCCTGTTTGCTAGCCTGATATACACGAAATTCGGTATTGCGTGACGTCGCTGTATGACGAACATAAACGACAGGTGCTTACATAAAAATATTGACATGCTTATTATGTACGACATGACATACTTGCCACATTGGCGGCGCGCCCGCGCCCTTTTTGCTAGCTTGATGTGCACCAAAATTGGTATTGCGTGACGTGACTGTATGACGAATATGAATAATATGTATTAAGATGAAAAAAAATGGCTAAGCCCCCTTTCATAGGAATCGGTACACCACGAAAGTGAAACGTGTCTTCACAGTGGTAGCTGAGCGTTTATTGGGCATTGTTCTGGCACAAGGGTGAAGGAATGAGTGCTATAGGAACAAATTCTGATGTCGCAAGAAGAACGGCAAGCCGCTGGAAACTTGCAGCGCGCTCTAAATCACAAAGGACGCACGAAAACAGCATAGACAGGACGAGGGTGAACCAGCAACTCTCACAATTGTTACTTATTTGTTTGTGAGCAGCGTGCTCCTTTCAGAAACGCGGCCGCTGCAGGTAGCGAAGTGACCATTGTGCTCTCTGTAACGCCAACGGACACTTGCTGAGAAAGCTTAGACGTACAAACCGCCTCCATCACAACGCGCGGGGCGACGACCTTTAAAGCGCGCCCCCCGCGTCCTTCGCGCCATCTCGCTACCCAGGTAGCACAAAACGGATATTTGACGTTTTATAAACGTTTATCCGAGACGATAAAAACGTTTAGAAAACGTCACGGAATAGAAGCTAAAGGTCTAGAAAACGTTTTATATCTCGTCTAATGTCCGGCTAGAATCCGTTTTTAAGACCATCTAGAAAACGTTTTTAAGACTTTCTAGAAAACGTTTTAAAAACGTTTTAAAAACGTCGCAAAAAATCCCATTTTTAAAACAGATAAAAATATCCCATTCCATCGTCTTTGAAAAGACGTTTTCTAAACGTTTTTAAGATGATCTAGAAAACGTTTTAAAAACGTCGCAAAAAAGCCTATTTAAAAAATAAAAATATCCCATTGCATCATCTTTGAAAAGACGTTTTCTAAACGTTTTTAAGACGTCATGCAGGATCTCTTTTCTTTTAGGTGTTTTTTTTTTTCGCATGCAATTATAATAATGCACATTTTTAGGAAGCCTCAACTGTTATAGTAATTACAGTTACTTTATTCAGTAATTACTATAACAGAGTGAGAGCTCAGTAGATTCACAGACAAACAAAAGTGGTCATGTCATAATTTATTATGTAAAACAGCAACGATTCCTGTACAGCATAGAAACATAAAAACCACAGAAGCGGCAAAAAATGCAAAATATCGCGGTAATTAAAATGTAGCTATATAGTATCCAACCTTCAAGAACACTTTCTGTTGCACGATTCATCATTCGCAAAATTGTTGTCAAACAACTAACAGTGCAATATGACAAATTTTAGGATCTGGCACAGCCATTCTGCAATATGTAAGCGTCGACTTATTAGCTTTACTTAATCAAACGCAAAGATGAAGTGAAGAGAAACTGTCGAAAATGGAACGTCGCTGAAGCCAACGACTCGACAAGGGGACTAGTTTCCGTCAGGCAGGGGCGTAGCCAGACATTTTTTTCGGGGGGGGGGTTCAACCATACTTTATGTATGTTCGTGCGTGCGTTTCTATGTGTGCGTGTATATAAACGCGAGCAAAATTGAAAATTTTCGGGGGAGGTTGAACCCCCCCCCCCTTTGGCTACGCCCCTGCCGTCAGGGCCCTGACGAAGACAAGCATTCACGATGAAACGTTTCCTCAACGCTTCATCTTCCGCTGAACGTTTTTCTTGTAGGAAGGAGAGAGAGAGATAAGGAACACAGGAAAGGTAGGGAGGTTAACTAGCGTCCAGTTTGCTACCCTACTCATGGGAGGAGAATGAGGGAGTGAAAATAGAGAGAAACAGACACATTTCACAACACACACACAGAGGAGTGTATCACAGGTGGTCACTCAATTTGGTGGCTTGAAGTACTGCAGGATGGCTCGTGTGGTTTTCTGGGCTGATGTGCTATGAAGACAGACTCCCAAGATTTTTCCTTCGGGAAATGGCCGACCGTCAAGTCTCCTGAAGGCACACTGGAGAGTCCGGCGATGTGTTTGAAATAGCATACAGCGGTACAAATGATGATCGATAGTCTCTATGCAGTTGCAGTTATCGCACATTGATGAATCTGCCCTACCAATCCGATAGGTGAATCAGTTAGAAGACGCTACACCGAGCCAAAGCCAACACAGCAACACAACAAAAAGGCATGGACAGTAGAAGTGAACAGGACAGCGCTTGCTCCTGTCCACTTCTACTGTCCAAGTTTTTTTTTTCAGTGTGCTTCAAGATAATTTTCCAAACATGAACGTAAACCAACAGCCCCAACTCGCCATCTTGCCCCAACACAGCATTCTAAGCAGGAAAGGAGGCATGCATCAAGCACCTGGTTTGTGTCTCCCTTCGTTTCAAAACAATCGTTCAGTAGCGCTACTTAAGACAACAGTTAGTGGAAATCGACTCCAATGTGTTGAAATCACTAATAACAAAACAAAACTGCAAAATAATATTTGGCCCACCCAGCCAAGAATGCGCAATGAAAAAAGAACGTAAACTGCTTGCAAAATCGCTGTTGCTGAAATGTATTGCTCACAAAATGAAACTTTTAGGAACGTTCTTAGAACATGCTTCTGGTGGAACATTTCTCACTGAAAAAAATGTTGGAAAAAGCTCTGGCATCATTACAGAAGTAATATAGACATTGGGAACAAAAGGCGCCATTTTAGACGTTAACTAAAAATATTTGTGGATGCAGCATACGTGTTTCAAACGGCGCCCACTAAAGAAGTAACGGTTTCAGGCTTCGAAACGCAGCGTACAAATCTTATCACAGAAATTCTGGTCTGATAACCCTAGAGAGCACACAGTTAAGCTTAAATGTGCCGTGGCTAGCAGAAAATATAAACACTGTAAATTACAGCGACATATAACAAAAAGTACAACCAAACCAACTGTAACGCGAAAACAAAATGTATGAACAGAAAACTAATCGAAACGACCATAAAAATTACAATGAATGAGCCACTTACTAAAATGAATAAATAAAAACTAGGAATATGAAAAGTCCAGCCTGATAAAAAAAAACATCTTTCTTTTATCATGCCCAGTATTAGAAAATGTCAGGCTAAAGGAACAAATTAGTATTATGATAAGACACATCAGCTAAAGAAATTGGGACTCTTCCCCATTTTTTACTCAATAAGCACACAGCTGTAAACTCAGGACTGTCAGAGGCAGATCAGGTTATTGCACTTAGTACATCACGTTGCTCAGTGTCAAAATATCACAATGTGTGGCAAGTCAGTCTGAACACACGGCTTCACGACAGGTACTTGATGGAAATCACCAGGCACATCCGGAAGTCTGCGAAGAACGCATACACACAAAAGTTGTTGTGCCATTAGCAGCATGGGGCAGCGTTCCACGTAAAATATATTTTAGCACAATATAGCCCTAGTGCGGTTTCTTGAAGATGCCGACAAACAAAGACGCTCAAAAAAGTTGACTGCTTTACAAACTGTGACCTTTTTGTTTTTGAAAGTTTCCAAGGAAAAGAGAAAAATGTCAATCTCTTGACATCCATCTTTTTTTCATACTAAAACCTGTCAGTCAGCCCATCAAAAAGAAGAAAGTAATAATTTAGTTGGTGTAGCCCTTGTTTCTAAACATCTAGGGCAAGTACCCACTGCAATAAATAGGAGAAAAGATCATTTCATTATTTGCTATTATACCCAAAATAGGACGGTGTGAAAAGATGAAAACTCGATAACAGCGTATGACGACAGAGAGCGAGCCTGCTATATTTAACCAGGCACAAAAGACGCGCAAGAGAACCTCTTGGTTCTGCTAAGAGCTGCAGGCTTTACCGAGAAAGGAGGATGTTAACAGAGTAGGGGAAACATAAATCACAAGTCCGAAAGCGCATCGAGATAGTCAAGGCAGCACTGAGAAAAAATGCCGAACTCCTCTCCGTGAAACGCGTCTTTGACTCTCATGCCCTCAGAAATTAGCAACTAACGGAAAAGCGTGACCAGGCTCTCGTTACATGCAGCTAGTACTGTGGAAGAAACCATGAACCAGTACGCAGTCGCTGAAAAGATTCTCTCATCCACAAACTTCAGTGACACAATAAAACAGGTGACACATGCCGCAACTTCCAACAATGCAGTTTTAAAATTGGGTGCGCGAAGCTTTGCGTTCGTTCATCGCCATTGCGCATGCATTATACGCTACGTACGCAACCAACGCTATCTGCGTATCCCATTGTAAAACTGGCTACTCCACATGCATCGTACGCCATCCTCTTGCGTACTCACGTTAAGTGGCGGAAATAGCATATGCGCCCAACGAACGCTATCTAATTTCCGTACCCTATTCTAAAACTGCTTCTTACGCGGCTCACGTACCTTAAGCTAATGTGTATCTTGAAACTACCTCATCAAGCGGCCAAGAAAAGACAGTCATTTTACTGAAATTAGGTTAACAAATATAAATATGGTTTTCGCTCATGTTCGTTCGAGCATGAACGGAAACCATGACGTGCATTTACGTTTAGACAGCTTTATCATGGGTGCTGAATAAATTCCAAAGTAACGTACTGCTGAAACATGTCGCACATGCAGCCCGCGATGCAATGGAACACGCTTTTCATTTGCCATAGTTCTCAAATACTGAGCGCAAATGCAGTAAAAATGAACTTACCTTCAAAAATGACAGAAGCCCTTGGTTTACAGTATCCGCAAATCCACGGAAAGCTAATCACACATCAAAGTAACCACGCCCGTCCCTCGAGCATAGAAGAAAGGAAGTTGCGAGAGCCTCCCGCGCGCAAGCGGATGAGTGAAGTTTTGCGCAGAGAATCTTACGGGACTCTAACCGTCAGTCAGCGTAACAGTCGCTCCACACAGACATACTTGCATTCGGGTCCGCAAGTTTAACACGCAGTGAAGTATAGTTTCTTCACAGCTGCGTTTATAGCCTCCACGAACCACGACACAAGCACGAAATATAGCAAAAGAGTGCATGACCGGTGAGCTCGACCACCCATGCGAAATGGGCGACTTTAACTGACATTGCAGAAGCAACGGCCGCGCGGATGGATACAGTTAGCGCTGAGGCATTTGTGCGGAAGTTAGACGGTTATCGCTGCGAGTAAATTACAGTAAATCTTACGTAAAGTTTATTGGTTAACGAACTTTGAAGTCTTCATTATTGCTGATGCAATGTAGACACCATACGCCTTTATTCTTTTGCGCGTTACTTTCTTTATCGCAATGAGAGATTTCAAATTTCAATTCGCGGTGGTTCATGCATGCCCATGCATGCATGGGCCAAGTGGCGCGCAGTCCGCTGCTGGGCGACAAAACGTCTTATAAAGTGCGTCTTCTAGACGTCACGAACAAGACGTTTTTAAAACATCGAAATTGGTTTAGGATTGAAGAAACGTCTTGAAATATACGTTCCATACCAAAATGGTCTCAAAAAATGCCTTTTCTAGACGTTATCAAAAACGGATATAATACGGATTTTCTGTGACATTTTTAAAACGTCGAAATTGGTTTAGAATTGAACAAACGTCTTGAAATATACGTTCCAGATCAAATTGGTCTTAAAAAATACGTTTTCTAGGCGTTATCGAAAACGGATGTAATACGGATTTTCTGTGACGTTTTTAAAACGTCGAAATTGGTTTAGAATCCGTTTTATCTCATTTATCCTTAAAAAAACGTTTTCTAGACCATGTGTGCTACCTGGGTAGTAATAACAAGAACACGCTCAAGCCACCGAGCTCTGAGTACCGCCACCGAAAAATGGTGTATATAAAAAGTTCCCTTAGAAAGCTGAGGAACGTATGCAGTGTGGCCGAGCAGTTTGACTCCCTGTGCTTCTGAGCGAGAGGTCGTAGGTTCGGCTACCGGCAGCGGAACTTTTTCTTTACCATCTGTTAGGGTATATTTTACAACGTCGTATCTGTGACGGAAATACGCCAGTGGAGCAGTGGTGGACCCCGGTATAAAACACTTTCGTGTTAAAAATAATGATATACATATAATGTGTGGCATGACTTACATGCCACGCATATGAAGCACTCGCAGCCGCTTCGCTATCTTGATGTGCATTATTATTGGTATCGCGCGACGTGACTGCATGGCGTCCTGACAAGCACATTATGACATGCATGTAATGTATGGCACGATATATATTACACTGTCTTGGTACGCTTCCGGCAGTTTTCTTAATTTAATATGTGTAACGATTTTCAGGGCCTTACATTAGTGCTTGGCAAACACAAATGGCAGGTCATGCATTGGATATGCCAGAATATACATTTCTTCAGCATTGTACATACTAGACAGTGCATGCATGAGACACATGCGATATATAGTAAACTAGATGTCATGACGACATCAATGACTTCATTAGCCTCAAAAACAAACACGGCCATGCATTCCACTCTTTGCTGGCTGCTTCGCATTACACCGATTCCCACAGTTTGTGGGATCTGCCAGAGTTTTTACAGAAAGAGCGTTGACACACAGTGGAGGACAATAACCTGGCGGCTCACCAGCTTAGTATACGGTTGGCAGTGTAAGCGATATGGCAACAAACAGCGTCAAGCGAAAAGTAAGATACGCGTAGATGATTTACTGGACAGCAGCGATGGAAAAAACTTGTTTTGAGTAACTACCGAAAGGGCAAAAACGAAATAAGGGATGAGGCGCTTCACTGTTTGAAGCGAGGCCAGATTGCCTTTGAACGCGTAGTTATAAAGCGAGATTGAGCAAAAAATTACACCATCTCCCTCTAAAGGGGACCATGAGGGGATGCGAAACAGCGTTTCGGCATGTCGAACCAGCGTTTCAGAGAAGTGGAGGGGAGGGGAGAGGGGGAAAGCGAGAGAGGGGGAGTGGGGAGGGTTTGCGCATGCGCTGTTGGGGTGGCCACGCCGCACACATCCACACCGGTGGGAACTCCGCCATAGGATGCTTCGCATCTAAAAAGAAGAACAATGCGCAAACTGTGCGGACGCTAATGAAATGACGGAACATGTTCTGAAAAATTTGTGAAGATACCCACCCAGGCGTACACTTGAGCACGAGTCTTCGTGAAGCCTTGGGTTTCAGGTACAAGAATGGAAAGCTGAAGGCGCCCGTGATAGAAATAAGTAAGAGACGGTTAGAGCATTGGTGCCAGAAAACTAGACAGAAACACCAAATAAATAGTGGCAGAATTAGGATATTCTTCTGTAATGGGCAGAGAACAGGGCTGTGAATTCATGTTTTTTTCTTTCTACAGTAAGATCGATTTAATCGAAGTAGACAAGGCATTAGGCCAACATAAATAAAAAATGAAAAAAAATATTGTGAAACCCGGTGGCACACCTGTCACCGCCCCATTAAAAAGGGGCGCTCAAAGCATCCATTCATCCATGCATGAACTGTAGCGTTACTCTTTGGTAAATTACCCCCGGGGACGAAAAGGGGGCCGCCTGGCGATCTTGCCGCTCGTGACTATGAGTGGACTGTAGAACGACTGGAGACAATCGATGCTGATGATGTCGTGTCCTCGACGGTTGAATGTCGGAAGATGGTTTAACGGGTTCAATCGCACTGCTGCCGGACAATGTGCGTCCGATCTACATATATGGGCAGTGACCTTTAGGAGATATTAGGTGCACCGGCAGGAACAGTGAACCACACGAGTTCCCTAGGAAGAAAAGAGGGCGCAGACGTAGTGGCGCTCCTGGTCGTTGGAGGTGAAGGCCCATACGAGGTTGCCGAACTCTTTCGCATATCTTACCGTGCCAGATATGGGCGGATACTCAGAAGCATTCGGTCGTTGCGGTATAATTGTGTCGATCGTGTTCGATGCGTGGTCACCGTGCAGTGAAAAGTAGATTGAAAAGCGAGTGGTGTTCTGAATAGCGCTCTTTTGCGCGCAGGTAACGGAAGGCAGAATGGCACCGAAACTTGAGTGATCGGAGGCGATGTACAGTAAAGGCATGTCGCCGAGCATGTGGTTGAAGCGTTATGTAAGGCCATTAGTTTGAGGACACTACGCCGCAGTAGTGCGTTGAACCACTTGAAAAACTACTGAGAGGAAGGCACAGCCGCGATCACGGGGGGCGCGTGACCTAGGATAAATCGACGACGCATGAAAGAGGCAACGTCGTGCGCTTTAGCTGCCGGAAGCGCATCAGTCCCAGAGTATTGCATGAGGTGGTCAGCGGCCACAATGACACAGCGGCTTGCACCAGTTGTCATTGGAAAGGGCCCGTACAAATCGACGCGTATGCTCGCAAGGGGTATAGTGTACAGATCAGCCGGCGAGAGGCGAAGCGCTTTCCGGCGCTGGAAATCGTGGCAAGAGCGCGCGAACCTCTGGGCGTAGCGGCTCATCGCCCTCCAGTAGAACCAGTGTTGGAGGCGCTGGTCTGTCTTGAAAATTCTAGAGTTTAGACACTGCAGATAAGCGTAGAAAGCTGCACATATTTCGAATCGGAGGCTGCCAGGTACTAAAAAACGCCACGCTTGCTGCGCGGAAAACGCAGCGCAGTCGCAGCGAAAGCTCGACGAGAGGCATTTCTTGAACCCGTTATGAACTGTTTTGTGGCTACTAATACAACTACACTAGCAACGTACCCACTACACCACAAATCATAATTTTTATGTAGTTGGGAAGCACCCACCACGACATTACTCGTCATTCTGCAGAGAAGCGAGGTACCATCTTTAAGACATTATGTGCAGTTTCTTGATGCGACGGCTGATGACGATGAAGAATTATAACTGCGCCTTTTGTAATGGGTTGGGAGCTTTAAATGACCCACTAGTTACGCCACTAGACGCCAGGTCGTTATTTTACTCTCCCTCCACGCTTTATAACATACGCTAACGTGAGAAAGTGATAGAGAGAGAGAGAAAAATTAACTTTATTGAGACCCTGAAGAAATGCATCATGGGAGTCTGATGGGCACCCATGATCCATTAACAATAGAAGTGCACTTGCGAGGAAGCCACTACGCTATAAATCATAATTTTTGTGAAGTAAGGAAGCAGCCACTACGAAATTTTTCGTCATTCTGCGCAGAACCGTGGTACCTGCTAAACACCTGTAAGCTATTATGTGCACTTTGTTGATGCTGTGGCTAATGACGATGAATAATTATGGCAGAGCCCTTCGTAATAGGTTCGAAGCATTCATCAACTCACTCGTTGCGCAATTCGCATTGTGTGACGCCTCGTTACAGAATTCGCGTTGTGTGACACTTGGTTGTTATTGTACTCTTCTACCACCGTACATTACACATGTTAATGTGGTTCCTTCCCGACTTGAAGCTTGTATAGGGTCTTTTTGCAAACCAGTTTCAAGCACCGGCATGGCTCTGAGGTAGGATACAGGGATCCCACGCAGAGGGCCCAGGTTCGTACTTTGATCCATCCAGGAATTTTTTTCTTATGCCGTTTTTTTTAATTTCGAGCGATAGTGGGGACGGACACTGGCGGCGGCGACGGCGGCAGCGGCGGCGGCGGACAACTACGGCGCCAAAAACGGCCCTTGTTGTCATCTCATAACACCTTTCGCTGTAAAACGATTGCGTCGGTGGAGGAAGTGTTGCAAATGACGAAATGCTTAGTTTAAGGTGCTTCGCGCGAGGCGCATGTATTCTCGATGCATGAGACAGCAAGCCTCTTATGAAGGAAATCCAGGAGTCGATGCGCTGATCGGGCACGATGGTGTCGATGTTGATGAAAGAAACAGGCTGATCAACTGAGTAGCGATCATTGTGGTATGTCAAGGGAGTTCCCAGAAGGTCTTCGGTGTCAGAATGTTGTGGTCCACTGCGGTACAGCGCCGTGATATCTTTGTCCTTCTGAGGAAGCATCCAAAGAGCAAGACGGCCAGAGGCATTTTAACAAACAACAGTCCAGAATGTGCGCGGTGGACCACGACATCAAACGAGCCACTACACATAAGACTAGAATTTAGTAAGAACCCAGCTGATCGTGAAACATTCTGTTTTCGTCCCGGTGTATTGTCGCCACTTTGGTAAGCGTTCGATCTGCATAAACCATAGCACAATCCTGGAACCCTAATTTTTGCTGCGCGAGGACAGCGCCGAGTCCAACACCGCTGGCGTCTGTGTACACTGTCGTCCTTTATGAAAGGAAACACGCGAGCGCGCGGCCTGAGCTCAGGTGCGGCTGCCTACAGTGCCATCAACCGACAGCGAAAGAAAGCGCACCCGCTTTTGGCGTCATCTATTGGCAAACAAAATAACGAGTCATGGCCGGTGGACAAGCGCTGCTAGATTACGCTCCCGCTTCGGTCGCGCAGCGGGCGATGCCGCCAAAAGCGGACGTGCTTTCTTCAGCTCTCGGTTGATGGTGCTGTACGCAGCTGCCGCAGCGCGCAGGCCGCGCGCTCGCGTGTTCCCTTTCATAAAGGACGACAGTGTACATCTGTGCGGGGTCCTCGGGTCGTAGTGACGCAACAGTGGGAAAGGCTTCAGCACGCCACGGCTATTCGAGGACTGTTCGTCGCGCTCTGGTGACCACGAGGTGAGAGGCCCGTTAGGGCAAGGTATTTCGTCAGGGGTGACAATGCGGTGGTGAAATTACGAATGAAGTGCCAAAAGACCTCTACAAGCCGATGAAACTGCGTAATTCGTTTATGAACGTTGGCTTAGGGAATTCAGCAACTTTCCGTAGTTTGGCGGGGTCGGGGAGAATTACACCGTTAGATAAGACTTAGCCAAGTACCGTGAGTTGCAGTGTAGAAAAATGGCACTTATTAAGGGTTAGTTTGAACCAGGTGTTTGATAAACACATCAAATCATGCCACAGCCATTCGAGGGTGCGTGGTGAAGTCGGGGGCGAAAACAATGACGTCGTCAAGATAGTACAAGCCTGCGTGCCACTTCAAGCCTCACAGGACCATGTAAATCTTGTGCTTAAATATTCCGGGCACATTACAAAGCCTATCAGGCGTGAAGGTATATTCGCAAACGCCATCGGGCGTGATGAAGACTGTTTTCGGCCGATCTATTTCTACCATGCGCACTTGCCATTACCCTCAGTCCTAATCCAGAGATGAAAATATTTCAGCTCCTTGAAAGTCTTCAGTTAGGCTGTATATGCGGGTTTGGGGGTAAACGTCCTTGCTAGCGATCTTGTTGAGCTGCCGACAATCCGCGCATATAAGTATGAGTCCGTTCTTCTTTGTAGCAAAGACAGGAAATGCCCATGTAGTTTTTGAAGGTCGAATTATATCCCCGGTAGTAAGTTGTAATTATTCGTTGATAACGCGACGGTCTCTTGGAGAAACGCGATAAGGGTGGTAGTGCAGTGGAATTTGCGAGCCAGTGTGATTAAGATGTGTTACACTTGACGCCTGACCTAGGGAAGGTTACCCACGTCGAAAGACCAACAAAATTAGTCCATAGGGACAGCTGAACGCAGGTCTGTTGCAAGCGTTTATCCAACGAAGGAACCTAGAATAAATACCCGCGTATCTGCGTGCTTCGCTACAAATGTCGCGGAAAGACGATAGAGGAGCGCTGTGTTAGAGTTACTGTATATGCTACCTTTGGGTAGCAGAGTTGTGCATAGGTCTGGCTAGCAACCATGGCTATGTCACGAAGACTCACTCCGTTTTTGCAGGCGACATGCCCACCGGGTCACCGGTCGATATGTTTGGCGTGTCGAAGACCGGTGATTTACTTTAATGTGAATGACTAGTGTCAATCCAGTTCGCTGCAGCAGCGCCATCGAGAAATGCATAACTTGGCCCCAGAGTCAGCTTCTCCGCAATGCATGGTTGCTATCAGCGTTTGGAAGAGAGATTCGCAACTGTGCTATCTGAAGGTAGCATATGCAGTAACTCAACGCTGCGTGATATATGGGCGCTATCTGGCAATACGTGGGGAAACGAGCATGTGCAGAGGGCACGGAGGAGGAAAGTTCTTTCCTTCCTCCGTGGCAGAGGGCTTTTGTCGGCGCGTCGCGTGTTCAGCGCAGCTTAAGAAACTAGTCTTTAGAATTACGTATCTATGTATTTTCTATTAAAGGAACACACCATCTAATGCTTACCTATTGAGGTTGCGCCTCAGATGTGCGTAATATTATTTTTTTCATCGACAACGTTCACAAGTATGAACAGCCGTACCAGTTCAAGCTGGGTGGGCAGTAAGCCAGTGGTTCAACTTTGGCAGGGTGGCTGAATCGGGTGAGACAGACAGACAGACAGACCAAACTTTCTCCGTTTAAGTTAAAAACTATCGTCTTTAAAAACTCACAGTTTCGCATCAAGGGCGAAGCAATGAATCGGATAGCAAGACATTGGAATGCCACAGGAAGAACGGCAAGCAGCTAGAGACATGCTGCGCACTGCTCAAACACAAAGGACAAAGGAAAATAAAACACAGAAGGCGAGATGTTATAGGACGAGCGCGACCTGTCACGGCTGTCTTTTACACTAACCCATACTTTGGATCTTCAATATAGCAGATCACTCCTTTTGCAAACGCGGCCGCTGCAGCGAGCGAAGTGACCTTCGTGTGGTCTTTAGCTTCAACGCAAACAATGCTGAAAGCACAAGACTTACAAAACTCCCCCTCAAGAGATAATCGCGCGAGCACGGTCTACCACACCGTGTATGTCAAAGTACAAGTCGAAGGCGCACATCCCAACTCTGCCGAAACAATAGACAATTTTAGAATTGGTGACGCAATAAATTTGCGAGCGGCCAGGAAGACTGCGCAGAAGGCAAGCCCCTTTTGGCCTCTTGCGCCCACGTTGTCCCAAGACATTGCATTCGCTTGGGCGGCAAACAAACCGCAGAGCGCGCGTCTTCAAGAGAAGAAATAAAGACGGCGCTTGGCATTGGCACGTGAAACCACAGCTCGCGTTCCCTACGAGCGTCGATTGTGGTCATTCAGATACAACTCCATTTCGCTTAGTTTGTACTTATTCCTGAGGCTAAAATTACAGCGCAAACGCACTTCATTGTCATTCTTACTTCTTATTTACTTCTATCAAACTAGAGCACGCGCCGGAGTGGAACGAGCGCCGCATGCTACAATTGATTATGCTATATGTGGTTTTGCCTGAGTTACTATAATCATCAAGGCACTCAAAGAACAAGAGGAAGCAGACTTCTCTTAAGTGCGAGCGTGCTCTGAGATGTTTATATTTTACCTTCGTGACGTTCAAGACCCGTTTTTGCGCACGGTCTGCCAAGTGCGGTTGGCCAATGCTTTGCCTGAGTTTGTAGTGTCTTCTGTTAGGTTGAAAGGTCGAACACAAGGTTACTTTAAAGAGATTATTGAGTCATTTCGCTTCCTCAAGGCACGATTTTCTATTGAATATTTAGGCACTGTTTCCCGTAAAAAGTTGTATAAAGACTTATGTGATGTTGTTCTCCCCATTCCCTCGTACCGCTCTCAGTACTGTGGTGTAAAATGGAGCAAAGTGCTAAAACGCGTAAAAGACATGCCTGTGCGTCCGGGGGTTAAAACTTTCTTCTTTAAGCTTCATGCTGGTGTCTTGCCAGTTAAGACGTGGTTGTCTGAAAAGGGGTTGTTCGTTCCGTAGGGTGACCAGTGCTTTTTATGTCGCAAACGAGAAACCATTGAGCATGTCTTTCTGGAATGCTGGGACGGGGTGTTCTTATGATATCACAATGTTATTGGCGCTTTACAACATTTGGAGGTCCCGAATGGCTGTACGTAACGCTGATGTTGATGCTCGGCGAGCCATAGATTACTTTTGTGAGACGCTGACTTCGTTTCTTGAATTGCAAAAATGCAAGAGGATGTACCCGATTGGGTACCTCGCATGGAATTGCTGTTGCACATGAAACAATTGTAGACAGGATGTACTCTCTTCTCACGGTTGAAAACTGAAGCCCTGCAATAAAGACAAAAAAAGAGTCATCGAGTAATTGTCTAAGGCAGCAAGCTGCGGAGCGAGGGGTCGCGGGTTCGAAACCGTGGTCGAGCGCTTCGGGTTTTTTTTCTGAATTCTTTTTAGTTCTTGCTTTTAATTATTTATACATACATATTGCCGCATCCAATCTGCAGAGCGACAACAAAGAGCTGGCGCCGCAAGAGAGGAACACGAGGTTCACGCCCGATCCCTTCTTTCTACTGCCTCGCATATTTAAAGTGAGTTGTGCTATATCCGACTTCTGCTGTGTCTGCTTCGTGACACTGGTGGAGGTGCTGGGTACATGTTCGGCAAACCTGCCAGCAGCCCCGCATCTAGCCCAGAAAGACTTCCGCGCGTCGATACACCCGTTCACCGCACCAGCCGCCGCCTCTTGGGCCTGAGCCCACAGTTCGCTCCTTTGCCAGAAAGGATGACCGCGCCCGTAGCTGTGTTCCTGACATGGCCAGCCCAAGCACGACACAGGTGACTGTTTTCAACCCTCAAATTCCGGTGGACTTGCACGGCAACACATATGAGGACGCAGATGACTGACTCGAGGAGTTCGCGCTGGCTGACCGACTTGAAAGATCCATCTGGTCGGCTAGCACGCTGGAGCTTACGCCTTCAAGAATTTGATATGACGTTCATGTATAAGTCGGGACGGCAACACTCCGACGCCGACTGCTTATCCAGGTCACCGATAAAGCAAGAGGATGTCCCAGAATATGATGACATGGCGTTTGTAGGAGTAGTCAACACGGCCACGATTTCGTGTAAGCACAAAGAAGACAGCGAGTTGCTTCCCCTTATTAATTTCTTGAAAGGCCGGACTACAAGCATTCCTAGGACATTTGCAATGAGCCTGCCGTCATCCTGCTTTCGCAGTGGTGTTCAATACAAGAAGATTTTTTTTCCAGCGGAAGCACACACCTACTTGTCGTCCTGACGTCCATTCGTGAAGAGGTACTGAGAGCTTGCCACGATGAGCCGACTTCCGGCCATCTCGGATACACGCGCACTTTGGGCAGAATCCAACAAAAATACTACTGGCCAAGGCTTCCAGCCATAGTAAAGCATTACGTGCGCACGTGCCTCGATTGTCAACGTCCGAAATTGCCACCTTTAAAACCAGCTGGATTGTTACAACCAGTTCAAGTGCCCACCGTGCCGTTTGCCCAAATCGGAATGGACCTTCTAGGACCATTTCCGACTTCGCATGCTGGAAATAAATGGGTAATAGTCGCCACCGATTATCTTACGCGCTACGCAGAAACAAAGGCTCTATCAAGCGGCACCACAGTAGAAACCGCACGGTTCTATATTGAAAACATCGTTCTGAGGCATGGTGCTCCGACAGTCATAATACCGGACAGAGGTACCGCTTTCACGGCCACGCTCCTGAAGACAGTGCTTGAGCTGAGCGGAACAGCTCATCGAAGATCTACCTCCTACCACCCACAAACCAACGGCTTAACAGAACGTCTCAACAAGACTATTGCCGACGTGCTGAGTATGTACATAGACGTGGATCATAAAAATTGGGATGACATTCTACCGGGCGTCACGTTCGCCTATAATACAGCTCAGCAGAAGACTACGCGAAGGACGCCATTTAGTCTTCTTCATGGCCGTGAAGTGACAACGATGCTTGATGCTATGTTACTGCATGACTGCAATGATACAGACACGGACGCTGAAACTTTTACTCAACGAGCTGAAGAGGCGAGACAGCTAGCACGCGTCCGAATATCCCGGCATCAGAGTTCCGACGCACAGCGTTATAACTTGCGACATCGATACGTCAGTTACCAACCAGGCGAGAAAGTGTGGGTCTGGAACCCTATTCGCCAACGGGGACTTTCTGAAAAAAAAAAAAACTGGCCGCGTATCTGCGTGCTTCGCTGCAAATGTCGACTAAAGACGATAGAAGAGGCGCTGCGTGAAATATGGACGCCGTCTCGCAATACGTCGGGGAACATGAGTGCTGTGTTGCGGGCTGGTAGTCCCGGCGCAGCAGCAGGCGAAGAGCGGCGGCGACCAACGCGACCGGCGGGGACGCCAGCCAGCACGAACACGCGGTTTGGCGCGAAGCGCTGAAGCACAAGAAACGTCATGCACTCAACGATTACTCTCCACACACTCTTTTATTTACACGCCGCCTGGGTAAACCAGGAATGCCAGAGCGGCGCCCCATGGCATTCGTACAGTGCAATACAGAACCGAAACCGAAACACAAAAATGAGCTCGTGTAGAGGGCACGGAGGAAGACAAGTTTCAGCGCAGTCGCATTTTCAGCGCAGCTTAAGAAACTAGGGTCTTTAGAATTGCGTATGCATGCATTTTCTATTAAAGGAACACACCACCTAATACTTACCCAGTGATGTTGCGCCTGTGATATGCGGAATGTTTGCTTTTTGATCGGCAATGTACACAAGTATGTACCTAGTCACCTGTTCAAGATGGCTGGCCCTTGGGCAAGTGGTGCCACTTTGGCCGAGTGGCTGAATCGAGTGACGTGCCGACAAACAGAAAGACAGACAGAAAGACAGACCGAAATTTCTCCGTTTGTGTATCCGAAGAAAGACTATCGTCTTTAAAAACTGAAGAGGTATTTTGGTCCCTACAGTGTTGTACCACGCCTAAGTGACGTGAACTATGAGGTTACCCCGGACAGTCACTCGCGAACTCGCCAGCACAAATCGGGAACCGTGCATGTTGTACGAATGAAGCCCTATTGTGCAAATTAACTTGCATCATACGTCTACTGCGCCGTCTTTTGTAGTAGCGCATCGGGACGATGCTCTCCCTGGAGGGGGGCAAATGCCGCATCCAGTCTGCACAGCGACAACAAAGAGCTCGCGCAGCAAGAGAGGAAGACGAGGTTCACGCCCGATCCTTTCTTTCTAGTGCCTCGCATAATTAATGTGAGCTGTGCTATATCCGACTTCTGCTGTTTCTGCGTACTGACAATATACATATCAGGGGCATGACGGCGACGGCGATTGCAAAAATCCGCTGAGAGTGTCCATAAAATTGTTATCGCAATAATAAATCGCTCTGCAAAGCGGCCGATGTAGATTTAGCGCGCTAGTACGTGCCACGGGAATCCAACCAGGAGAAGACGACGACGACGCGCCAAGCACAAAATTGCTGCGCCTGTTCTTGTTCGCACCTTCCCCCCCGCCTAAATGGCTTTTCATGAGATATATAATTTGTTGTCTCAAAGCATCGACGTCTGTCGGCCTGTTTCCAGAAATTGATGGCCTTTACTTCGCCTGATCGCTCTCGCTTACTGAACTGCGCTTGCCTCTGCCCCGTCGCTTGATCATAAAACAGCGCACACACACAAATACAAAAAAGAAGGACGAACTATCGAGACGAGCGCTGACTATAAACTGAAATTTTTATTCAACACACACGTCTATATACAGATGATCATCACATGGTGCAACATATGCGTATCAAGGCCATAAACTAGTGGAAGCATGCGCCACTTCAGCCAGACATTATATTTCACATCCTAAATGCCATCTAAAAAGCCTATCTCCTTTTCAAGGAGTTTAAGTGAGGCATGGCTGCGACAACGCCTTCCCCCCTTTTTGATGTGAAATGCTTCTACAATTTTCCTGATGGTGCTATCTTGATGTCTGTATATAACACTTGTATCAGGGAGGACAGGACATCTTTCAGTGGGCAGCCATGTAAGCATCCTCATTTTTCTTTAACGTCGTTCTGTGCTCTCTAAGCCTCGTGTTCACGCATTGGCCCGTATGGCCGATGTAACAGGCGATGTAACAGGCGATGGCCGATGTAACAGGCACCACAAGACAAGGGTATTTTATACACTACTTTCGTGGCACAAGAAACAAAGGACTTCATGACTAAAGCTACACCCTCATTTCCCCCCTGATACCCCTGCCATCCGACCTTTTTTGCACAGCGGCGCATATCGATGCTCACGCATAGGCCAAGGGGGCGATCGGAGATCTGTTCGTTCCGCTTGTTCATTCTCCTGGGGAAGAACAAGCGCGCTGATTGGCTGAAGCGGGAGATGCCACTGAAGGCTGGGGGGTGTCGCCATTTCTTTTTTTTTGCTTGATCTTTTCTTTTTTGGTGACGTCATATCGCGTCATAACAAGCAGGGTGATAGGAAATCTCCGTTCTGCGCCATTCGTTCTGCACCCATTCTGGCGGCGCACGCGTTTAGCCGAAGCCGGAAAAAACTACGTCTCTGAGGGGCATAGCCATTTTTCTTTTTGCTTGATCTTTTATTTTTTGGTGACGTCATACCGCGTCATAACGAGCTTGTCGTCTGCTACAAGCGAACGGATCGCGAGGCCGTTCGCACGCGTTCTCTCGAGCGAACAAACGGCTTCGCACGGCATGATTAGGCGCTTGCGGCTGCCGCAACAGCTGATTTTCAGAAAATGGCGCTTGCGACGTGTGCTTCTCTTGCGGTTGGAGGTGCGAGCTGCGGTTGAAGCCATGAGCGAGTGCGGCGTCGCTTTCGGTTCTCGAAACGAACAGTGCGAACGAGATGAACGGACCTGGCACTGGGCTGTGGTCTTACGCGCAGGGACTTAGTTCAAAAGCGCTACCAGCACTTGCCACGTGTCGTCCCGGTCCTCAATCGTGAACGACGGCCCCAGCGGGTGCGACGGCGTAGCTATCTGTGGGTGCTCTTTTATAAAAGCCAGCAGAAGCTCCCTTTGACGATCTGACACCCAGGAGCCAAGCCAGACATTCCGGTGAGACGACATTTTGAAAAAGTGCGCCAACCGGTACTTTTCTCTTTTTTTTTCGCGTGCGCGACTTAACATAGCAAGCACGTTAGATAAACTAACACCAATAAATATCAGCACTCAAAGCTATTGCTGTTTCAGAAGTTTCTTGAGCTCGAAAAGAAAAAAAATATCTTTTCGTATAACAGCTGTATTTATTCGAAGGCGAGAAACACTTCGTTTTGAAATATTGGGTCCCTTTACCGAGGACAAACGATGCGCGTCTACTTCCGGAAAGCTCGCCGCTTACCGCTTGACGATTGGCTGTCCTCTTCCTCTCGGCAGAAGAGAGCTGCGGACCGCCCACTTCTGTGACGTTACACAGCCAGAACGAACGCGGAACGAACAGAGATCTCCGATCCCCCCCCCCCCCCCCTAAATGGGCGGATGCGTGAACACGAAGCTGACAAAGCGCAGAACGGCATGCTCACTGGGCGGCCCACTGTAGGGTGTGCAATTGTTATGCTGTCCTCACTGATACAAGCGTTTTATACAGTTATCAAGATCGCACCGTCAGAGAAATTATAGAAGCATTACACATCAAAAAGAGGGGAAGGCGTTGTATGAGCCAGGCTTCACTTAATCTCCTAGAAAACGAAATTGGCATTTTAGATGGTACTTCGGATGTGACATGTGATGTCCTGCTGAACTGGCGCATGCTGTCACGCGTTTATTACCTTGATACACATATTTTGCATCAAGTGATGATCAATTTTATATTATGTGTTGAATGAAAATTTCAGTTGATAGTCAGCGCTCGTGTCGTTAGTTCTTCCTTCTTCTTTTGTATTTGTGTGTGGGCGCTGTTTTATGATGAAGTTCGACCAACTCGTCCAAATAGCTACTTTGCTCAAGTTTATTTCTTTTACATATGGCCTTTTCCGTACACTAACTTTCCTGTTGCTTCGGATCCGGCTTTTTTAGCTGCACTAATCGCGGTATGTGTGTGCAAGGCAAGAAGTGCATCATGGCACATCCGGCAGGCAATGTGCCCGAATGACGTGTGCACGCTGTTCGGTGGTGTGGATCCTTCCCCAGGGGATTCCAGAAGAATCTGCAAGGTCCTAATATCTGAGTGGTATCAACGGGCAAGGTTATAAGAGATCCCTTCGCGTTACGTGTGAAGTGAACCAAGGCGGGAGTCAACATCTTGGAAATTTCAGGGTATAGAGCAAAACCACAGAAGACATCACTGGGCACTTGCGGTAGCAAGTCCGGCCATTTCTGCCAAAGAAGAAGAAAAAAAAGAAGAAAACAACAGTCGCACCCAGCACGCACGGGTCTACGTGCTGGAAAGTAAGCCCACACCGGACCATCTTTTGAAATTCTTGGCAGGCGGACCCAAGCTTGGGTTCGAGCCGAGGCTATCACCGGCGGAAAAACTTGGAGCCGCGAGGGCCGTTGCCAGATTCGTACCAGAAGAGGCGCGGTCCATGTGCTTAGGCGAGTACGTTGACTATCTATCGACCACTACGTGTCATCCGAATCTGCAAGGGAAGGTAAAACCTGTAATTAATTATCTTGTCTCAGAGGATTTGAGAGCCGTTTTGTCGGATAAGGAGGGACGCTTTGTGATTATGCCAGGAGAAACGTTTTCGCAGAAAGGCTATGAGGCAATCGAAAAAAGTCACAGTTTCGCCGCAACGACGAAGCAATGAATGCGACAGCAATAAATTGGAATGTAACGCGAAGAACGGAAAGCAGCTGGAAATTGCCAGCGCGTCGCTCGAGCCTAAAGGACGCTTGAAAAGAACGCACACAGTACGAGCACAAACTATCATGCGTCACAGCTCGACACTGGAAGCGCACTGCTCAAACATAAAGCAGGACGCACGAAACGAACGAACAGGTACACACTGGACGAGCGCGAACTAACTGTCCCAGTCGTTACTTATTTCTGTTTGAACAGCGCGCCCCTTTCGCAAACGCGGCCTCTGCAGCGTCGAAGCGACCTTCGTACGCTGCACAAGACATACTACCCCCCGCTCACCCCGCCCCCGCCAGCCGCCCCCTTCTTTCCTCGAGATAAGCGCACGAAGGCAACCACGCCCTGTAGGGCGAAGAGCAACGGCGTTCGCAGGAACGGGGCGATGATCTTTAAAGCGCGCCACGCGTGGACATCGCGCCATCTATGTGGTAAATCAGAAAGCATGCTGATGTAAGTGGTTTATATAAATAGCTCGCCGTTAGCAGGCTGAAAGGCGGGGCTGTTCGTGGCCTAACCGTATAACGCCGCGCGCTGGAAAGCGGGAGGTCGCTCGTTCGATTCCGCGACTCGGAAAGTTGTTCTGAGTTATTTTTCTTTGTGGTTTTGATATATATATATATATATATATATATATATATATATATATATGCGGTGCATGAAGGCGGCAACGGCAAACAACAGCCGAGACTGTCCATATAATTGCTATCCCAATAAAAGAATTTTGGACAGATAAAAACTCACACAATCTTCCGCTAAAGGGGACCATTATGCCATGCGAAGCAGCGTTTCGGCATGTCGAGCTCGCGTTTCGGAGGGGGAGGTGAGAGGGTGAAAGGGAAAGTGGAGAGGGTGAGAGGGGAGTTGGAGAGGGCTTAAGTGGAGGGGGGAAATGGGGAGGGAAGGAGAAGCGGAGTGGGATAGTGGTGAGAGGGGGAATAGGAAAGGGGGAGGCAATGGGGGAAGCCGAGAGTGGAGATGGGGAGAGTGGAGAAAGGGACAACACTATTGTAAGCAAAAGTTACGTAAGGGAGGATATCATCCCAGTTCTTGTGGCCAATGGCCACATAGCAGCATATCTGCAATCGTCTTGTTCAGTGATTCCGTTCGTTTGGGGATCATAAGCCGTGGTTTTGCGATGTCCTGGGGCACTCAGCCTCAAGACTTCCAGTCGCATCTCTGCGGTGAAAGCTGTCCCACGATTAGTAGATATGACAGCTGCCGTTCCGTGACGGAGGACGATATTGTTGACGAAAAAATGGGCAATATCAAGCTTTGGGCAGGGTCTTTGTTTCGCAGTATTGTGGCAAATAATCGGTGCAGACCACAATCCACCTATTTCCAGACGCAGACGTGGGGAATGATCCCAGCAAGTGCATGCAAACCTGATTAAATGGTGCTTTCGGTGTGGCGATTGGTTGTAGCAGTCCCGCTCGGACAGGTGGTGTCTTACGGCGTTGCAATTCGCGACATGTGCGAACGTAGTGCTTGACGGTCTTCGTGAGACGTGGTCAGTAATAGGAGCGGCGAATTCGTTCCAATGTTCGCGTGTACCCAAGGTGTCCGGAAGATGGTTCGTCTTGACAAGCATGTAAAATATCGTCACGAAGCGAGGTCAGCCCAACTAGCAGGTAAGTAGCTTGCGTATGGTCCAAGTTCTTCTTATAAAGGACTCCATCCCGGAAACAAAAGGAGGCTAGCGAGCGCGTGAAATTTCGGGGAAGACGGGATCTGCGCCCTTCTAGATAGTCAATCAGTAGGCTGAGCTTTAAGTCGTTGCGCTGTTGTTAAGCCAAGTCGGTTGCTGATACAGAGGAGAGGAAAGCGTCGTCCTCATCAAGGTAAGCGTTGGCACTTCCGACTGGTGCAGTCAGCGTCGGTGTGTTTGCGTCCTGACTTGTGAATGGCAGTAACGTCAAATTCTTGCAGCCGAAGGCTCCATCGTGCAAGGCGACCTGAAGGATCTTTGAAGTTGGCGAGCCAGCATAAGGAATGGTGCTCGCTAGTTACTCTGAATGGGCGGCCGTGCACGTATGGTCGACATTTGTTACAGCCAAAAGAACAGCTGAGCATTATTTTTGTGTTTCAGAGTAGATTTTCTCTGCAGGTGATAATGTTCGATAGGCATAGGCAATCGCTCTAGGTCATTTTGCCATAGAACCAACACAGCTCCAAGTCCGACGTTGCTGGCGTCGGTGTGTAGCTCTGTGGCAGCGTTCTCGTCAATGTGACCGTGTACAGGGGGAGCCTGGAGAAGGTTCGATAGGGTATCAAAGGCATGCCGCTGATCCTGACCCCAAACAAACAGTACGCCTTCTTTCATAAGTTGGTCGAGGCGTAAAGTGATTTTGGGAAAACCTTTGACAAAACATCTGTAGTATGCCCACAGCCCCAGGAATCGGCGTAGATCGCGCTTGTTTCTTGGCACAGGAAATGCGGCGACAGCGCTTGTTTTCTCAGGTTCGGGGCGGATACTAGCGTGGCTCATGACGTGACCAAGGAACTTGACTTCCTCCTAGGCAAAATGACATTTCTCAGGTTTGAGAGGAAATCCGACTGTTCGAATCTCCTCAAGAACTGTCTGTAGGCGCTGGATATGCTGTTCAAAGGTGTCCGAGAAGATGACCACGTCATCTAGGTAGACAAGACATGATTGTCATTTGAGCCCAGAAAGAACCATGTCCGTCAGTCTTTGAAAAGCAGCTGACGCCGAGCATAAGCTGAAAGAAAGCACTTTAAACTCATAGATGCCGTCAGGAGTAATAAAAGCGGTTTTTTCACGGTCACGCTCGTCAACTGCGATTTGACAGTAGCCACTGCGTAGATCCATGGAATAGAAGTTATGAGCGTTCTTTATAAGGTCCATGAAGTCATCTATTCGGGGTAAAGGATAAACGTCTTTCTTCGTGATCTTGTTCAACTTTCGATAATCAACGCAGGGTACCATCTTTTTTCTTCCCTCAGGGTACCATCTTCTTTGCTTCCCTAACACAACAGGTGAAGCCCACGGACTGGTCGATGGCTGGATGACGTCGTCCTCGAGCATCTGCTGGACTTGCTGACGCATAGCGTCTCTTGCGACACCCTGTACGTCTGTTGTCGAACGGATCTCTCGGTAGGCTCGGTGATGATACGATGCTTGGCAAGCGGCGTCTGGTTGACCCTCGAGGTTGTAACGAGGCATTCTCGAAATGAATCGAGTATATCCAAAAGACGTTCCCGTTGTCCTGAAGGTAGATCCTGGTTTACGTCGAGAGTGCTCGCGAACGCCCTGGCGGAATGGTCGCACGACGAAAGGGCAGCTGATGTTGAGTGACACGCGACGTCGGTAATGTCTTCAAGGTATGCGATTGGGGTGCGCCCTGTAAGATGACGATACTCCTCGCTGAAGTTCGTGACTAGCGGGCAAGCCTGACAATTTCTGGGTTGAATAACACCTCGGGCAACGCAGATCAGTGACAGATTCATGGATGAAAGTGTTTCGACCCAGGTTCACCGGTTAAAAGGAGCTAGTTTTCCAGATGAGTGCATCCTTTTAAGTGCGAAGCATTTCTTAGCGAACTTCTGCGACTTTGAGCGTATCTATCTATCTATCTATCTAGCCGCCTACGCCTTTGTGCTCTCCTGGTCGCCTGGTTAATCGAATGCACACCAACCTTGGTATGGCGTAACATGATTGTATGACGAACATAAATGCCAAGTCATAACATGAAAATCATGACACGCCTGTCATGTACATCATGATTTACATGCCACGCTCATGGTGCGTTGGCGGTCGTTTCGCTAGCTTGATATACACCAAATTTGGTATCTTGCGACGTGACTGTGTGACGAGCATAAATAACACGAGTTAACATGAAAGTCATGACACGCACATCATGTACAGCATGACTTACGCGCCACGCTCATGGGGCGCTGGCGGCCGTTTCGCTTGCTTGATCTACCCCGAAATTGGTATTGCACGTCATGACTGTGTGACGAACTTAAAAACGCCAGGTAGCATGAAAATCATGACACGCATGTCATGTACAGCATGACTTACGTGTCACGCTCATGGGGCGCTGGCGGCCGTTTGGCTAGCTTGATCTACCCTGAAATTGGTATTGGGCGTCATGACTGTGTGACGAACTTAAAAACGCGAGGTAGCATGAAAATCATGATACGCATGTCATGTACAGCATGACTTACGTGTCACGCTCATGGGGCGCTGGCGGCCGTTTCGCTATCTTGATCTACCCCGAAATTGGTTATGCGCGACGTGACTGTGTGACGAACATAAATAACACGAGTTAACATGAAAATCATGACACGCATGTCATGTACAGCATGACTTACGTGTCACGCTCATGGGGCGCTGGCGGCCGTTTCGCTATCTTGATCTACCCCGAAATTGGTATTGCGCGTCATGACTGTGTGACGAACTTAAAGACGCGAGGTAGCATGAAAATCATGACACGCATGTCATGAACAGCATGACCTACGTGCCACGCTCATGGGGTGCTGGCGGCCGTTTCGCTAGCTTGATATACACCAAAATTGGTATCTTGCGACGTGACTGTGTACCGAACATAAATAACGCGAGTTAACCTGAAAATCATGACACGCATATCATGTACAGCATGAATTACGTGTCACGCTCATGGGGCGCTGGCGGCCGTTTCGCTAGCCTGATTTACCCCGAAATTGGTATTGCGTGACGTGACTGTGTGGCGAACATAAATAACACGAGTTAACATGAAAATCATGGCACGCATGTCATGTACAGCATGACACGTGCCACGCTCATGGTGCGCTGGCGGCCGTTTCGCTAGCTCGATATACACCGAAATCGGTATCTTGCGACGTGACTGTGTGACGAACATAAATAACACGAGTTAACGTGAAAATCATGACACGCATGTCATGTACAGTATGACTTACGTGCCAGGCTCATGGGCGCTTGCGGCCGTTTTGCTAGCTTGATCTACCCCGATGTTGGTATTGCGGGACGTTACTGTGTGACGAACATAAATAATAGGAGTTAACATGAAAACCATGACACGCATTTTGCTAAACGACATACAAGACGATGTTTGCAGCTCTTTGCTGGCTGCTTCGCATTACATCGATTCCCACAATGCGTGGGATCTGCCGGCTTTTGGCATGTGAAAGGGATCGCCGTCAGATGAAACAGATGAGGTCACAGGCACGGGTCGGAGGGACTAAGGATGAAGGCGGAACAAGAACGAAGATAGCCGTTGTTCCATACATGCACAGCACGTCACACAGATTAAAGAAGATAGCGTCGAGGTATGGGGTATGTGTATTTTTTCGGCGAAAAACAAGTTGGCTAACATATGCCCTGCAGTGGAAAGGTTCGCAAAGATAAAACGTACTGAAACCAAGCATGGATGTGGCATCAGGCATGGAACAAAGTTTGTCGATTGCAGAAAGGATGCGGTGTACGATATTCCTTTTACATGCCGAAAGCATTGCATCGGCCAAACTGGCCGATGCGTAAATGTGCGCCATCGCGAACACGAATGTTCATTGAAGAGGGCACCGTGTTCACATTTAGCAATGCACTGTAAAGAGTGCACGTTCAACACTGACTTAGAAAAAACCACTGTTGTTGACAAGCACGCCGATCGAACTGTCAGGAAGATCGTTGAGGCTTATCAAATAAGGAGGAGCGGCAATGCCTGCATTAGTCAGCCGTCCATTTTGCTATCGGATTGTGAAGTTGCTTTTTTATAAAAAACGTAAATTGAAGTGCATTTGTTTCTTGGTAGGGGTGCATGCGCGGTTTTTATCTCTTACCTGTTTGTTTCTTTTATGATCAAGTGTTAATTTTTTTTGGCTTTAGTGATGACGCACATTTTGTGTATATGAGGGCGTTGTTTTCAAAATAAACTCAGTTGCTAGTAGCACTGCGTCCTGCGTTCTTCGTAAGTCTCCGTTTCTTTTAGCGCTTCACCATCATGACAGATTTCCATCCGCAATTACAGTGTCGGGGACGTCCTGCTCACGTTCAACGCTGACAAAGAGACTACTACGAGGGGGCAGAGTCACAGATTCAGCGGACAAACGTCGGGCTCTCTTCAAGAAGTGGGTGTTGTCAGATTCAGCTTCAGGATGAAAGGGGTCCTCCCGCGCCACTAACAACTCAAGTAGAATAATGATGGCGCCGTATTCACGAATAAAGTCCAGTGCCAGAATGAGTGGACGGGAGCACCAAGTAATACGAGGAAAGACCCCGTTAACGTCGATGCACATATTCGAATACGTGCTGTGCACATTGCAGTCGGCTTCATTAGATGGCCACGTGCTGTGCGAAACAGGGGTCATTGCCATGGGGTGGTAATTTTTCCTCAGTTTGAACGCGAGGGCGCCGCTCATAACTGAATAATTGGCGCCCGTGTCGACGAGGGCAGTGACAGTATGAGTATCAACGAATACGGTGATGTCAGAAGAAACAGTCTTGTTACTCTCAGTAAATAACAAAAATTCAGAACGGTCATCATCGGGTCGCTTCGTCGAGGAAGGCTGTTCGAAAATTCGTTGGGAAGGGGCTTCACTCCCAGAAGCCGCGGTTCCTAGTTTCCCCTGTGGAGACTCGGTGACTTGGTTCTGAAAGGAGCTTAGGACGAAGAGGGCAAGCTAAGTGACGTGGAGCGGCGAGGGGACGGTGATCTTTACTGGCGTCGTTGAACAGGGGGAGGAATTTGCTGCCCCGTAAGGTACGCTTTGATTTCACGGGGGCGCTCACCGTAGCGTGGGCACCGAGCATCAGGGTGGAAGCCGCGGAGACCCAGTTGGCGGTACTGACGGGTACGATACACTTGGCCCGCTTCGCCACAGTGGTCAGACGGTTATCTGACGTGCGCCACACGCTTGCCTTGGTAACGTTCTGTCTTGAGCCGGATGGCAGATACGTAGGTGGGCTCGGAAACCTTGACGCAAGTGGCGAAGTCGAAGAGGGCCGCCGCATAAGTCAAGACAGGGACCTCAGGTCTTGGTGGCGCGAGTGGTGCGACCGCCTATCTGATTTCATTTCTGATGGTGTCCGCGAATGCTGTCGCGGTTAGTTGAGGTCCCTCTACTTGGAGTTGGCGTAGCTCGTCCCGCATGACACTTCTTATGAAATCTGCGAGGGCCTGCCTCTCGCTGTCAGACCCCGTAGATCATGCAGTGACCGTTATGTTGTGGAGTTCCTACTGTGACGACCGCTGCTGGAGAATACGTTCCATCGTGGTCGTCTCACTGATGAACTCGGCCGCGGTCTTTGCTGGATTGCGTACTAGTTTGGCGAAGAGCTGTTTTTTACCCATGCATCAAATACCGCACCTTATTTTCCTCGTACATCGCAGGGTCGGCGCGCCTGAAGAGTCGAAGCATGTGCTCGACAAACATCGGAACTCCCTCGTTCGGTCGCTGGTTCCTAGGCGAGATGGCTTGTTCCGCTCTCTCCTTCCTTTCGGCGTTGCGGTACGCATCGCAGAGCTGTCCGCTAAACTCTTGCCATGTCGCAAAGAGGCTCTCGTGGTTCTCGTACCAAGTTTTGGCAGAGTCTTCCCATGCGAAGTAAACTCTCCGCAGCTTGCGACCTTCATCCCATTCATTGATGCTGGCAACTCGATCGAAGTGGTCGAGCCAGTCATCAACAGAAAATGTCTCCGTGGAAAGACTGTGGTGTCTGCGGTGCATGAGAAACATGCGGGAGCGGAGACGAGGCGTCGTTGGTTTGACTCTCCTGGCCTATAGTCGAGGTTGTCAGCTTGTCAAGTCTTAACAAGGAACCGAATTTGGGGGGTACTCCTAGCAGGCGGCGGCTCCTTCGTGCTGTGGGAGCTGTAGCTGTCTCCAAGTTGCTAGGAGTCATGGCTGGAACTTGGGGGCCAAGCTGCATGTACCCAGCCTCTTCACCAGTGTCACAGACGAAATAAGACAAACAGCCAGGAGTTGATGTATTCCCAGAACCAGACCAGCAACAACAACGTTTTCTTCCTCCACTCAGCGTGTACATGCCACAGCGGATGGCTTATACATGATGGCATGGGGAATATTGTCGGTCCCCTTCGTCAAAACGGGAACGACTGCGACCTAGTAACATGCATTGACAGGTTAACAAGATAGCCTGAGCGATCCCTATTCAAGCCATATCTGCGGAGTCCACAGCTCGAGCACTCATCACTATGTGGATTTGCCGCAACGCTGTTCCTTCCACCATTACGACTGACCGTGGTCGCCAATTCGACTCAACATAGTTCGACAATCTACCTCGGCTCCTAGGTGTAAACCGCATCAACACAAACTCGCACTACTCCAGCGCGAATGGAATCATCGAACGTTTTCACCGCCAACTGAGCGCTTCACTCATAGCTTCTGCTTTTCGTTGATCGTGGACCGAGCACCTTTTTTTTTGTTATGCTTGGCATCCGCACGTCTCTTCGTAGTGACTCCTCCATAAGTGCCTCCTAGCTGACATTTGGCACAACTCTTCGAGTTCCTGGTGAATTCTTCAGCGACTCACCCACCCGCGGAACCCGCAGACTTTTCCAACTAGGCATACAATCTGCGCAACGCTGTGCGTATGGTAGTTCTTCCCCAACAACAACGAACAAGCCGTCGTGTCTCTGTCAGTCCTCACCTACAAAACTGCACGCATGTTTTTGTGCGACCAGATGCCGGGAGAACTCCCCGGCTGCCCCAGTATGATGGCCCGTTTAGGGTCATCGGACCCACGAGTAAATATTTCATCCTGCTCAGGAATGGCCAGGAAGGTGCGATTTCCATCCACTGCCTGAAAGCTGCGTGGTTTGATACCGACGCTTTAACAACTTCTCACCTTACAATCAATCCAGACTGCCATGCTCGCCGCGTGGAATTTGTAGCACAGCTGTCTGGTTCTGCCACCTGTAGCATATTCGCAACGTTCTAGAAATATCCGACCACGGAAAGACGATGACGACGCACCAAGCACGAGATGGCTGCACCTGTTCTTGTTCGCATACGCTGGCTTCGGACGGAATGTGTAATTTGTGGTGTCACAGCTTCGACGTCTGTCTGCCTGTTTCCACATAGAGATATGAATGAAAATGCGGCAGCTTGAACTGCACGTGTCGTCGGGCGTGGCAATAACTCGCTCATCATTGATGGCTTCCAGGGCGCCAATAGATGCTCCTCTTAGGAGCATAATAGGGCCAGAAAAGTGTTGCAAAGAAATATTGTGCTAATTCTCGTTGTGATGTCTACGGTCGCAACAGGGAGCAACAGAGCCTTCCGCGCTCGATGCACGCCAAACGGCGAATGTTATGCAAAGGCGTTCGGCAAGCCAAGGGACTAGATGGACAGGACTGTTGACACGTTGGAAGTAACGTGGGTGTCGGCTTTAACGATTTATTTCCTGGAATGCGGAGGAGTGTTGAAGGTTGCCAATGAAGAGCCGCTAGAGCGCTATATCAGCCCTTGCGCGGTCGATGACCGCATTGTGGCGCGAAAGAACTCACCGCCGAACATGACACCGTGAGAACATAAATAATTATGATGATTATTTCAATAGCAACACGAGCGGTAGAAGTTGTTAGGGGGTGAATATGCTGCGCATTGGCACTGCGAAAATGGTAGCCATGTTTTTGTGAAATAAGCAACAAAATTTGGCGTCCATGACACTTTGCGGTCTCTATGTTCATGAGTGTAGATGCGGGGACACCGTCGACCAAGGATTCCATCCCATTGCACGTGCTGCGAAGAGGACTTCTACGTTTCGACGGTGTCTCGGTGCTTGCTTCTTTTACTGCGACTGTTTTTTGTGTTCCTCTTCCCGAGTGAAGGGACGAAGCCGTATCGGCGATAATGATTGACGGCGTAGAAACGGGGAATGAGGGGGATTGGGCGGCGGGTGTTGTCAATGAATCAATGAATGAATCAGTGAATGTAATTTTATTTTCATGAACAGAAAACTTAATTACAGCGATCATTTCGACCGAGAGCGTAAAGTAGTTATGGTGGTGGCATAGCGAAGGTGGTCATAATATGGATGGGTCGGCCGGCTTGTCACCAATGGCGTGGTCCATGTGGCTGCACCCGATTATAGTATTGTGAAACGTGACCTGTGCCGCCGCGAAGCATATAGGACGGCTGTCCGAAGTGCGCCATTGGTTCACCGGAGCAGCCCTTGTCCAAGTCGGACGACGCACATGAAGGAGCGCCTGGTCGTAGCGCCGCATAGCAGGCTACGCACGGTGCCTAGCAACGACTTTAAAGGACTGAGATGTACACAAGGAGAGTGTGGGCCAGGCCAGGTGGTGACCTGGTCGTACCTGAGAGGTGTCGGTGCGGAAACCTGGTGGGGTGGAGGAAGAACGTCAGCTTCGCTCGATGACGCGGGCGTCGGAGGGTGTAGGCGATGGTCTGGTGAGGTGGCGGCCATTTCTTGCTTGTTACCATGCAGAAGGGCATGAGTGCTATTTGACGCGGTTTGTTGCACATGCAACGGGTGAGCTAAAGATATCAATCACAGTTGGCCTACGACTTCCTCCCGTATGAACGCTTTCATTTCCGCAAGCAGTGCGGACTGGTCGGAGGAGGTGGCCAAACCAGCAAGACGTTTGTCGTGCGATGGAAGGCGACGAGTCAATGAGCGCGGCCTATGTAGATCCTCGTAACTTTGGCATAAGCTAATGATTTCTGCGGTTTCTTGGGTTATGGGTGCTTTGCAAGTAGCAGGCCTACGGCAGCGCCCTCTATGCCTTTCATAATATTTCTTACATTTGGTTCCGATATCGTTGCGTCGGCTCGCTTACAGAAGTCCAGGACGTCTTTATTATAGCTAGCGAATGATTTACCCGGCACTCGTGCGCGTTCCCGCAAGCGCTATTCTGTGCGCACCTTGCGCACTGCTGGGCA
This sequence comes from Rhipicephalus sanguineus, assembly GCF_013339695.2. Taxonomy (NCBI): domain Eukaryota; kingdom Metazoa; phylum Arthropoda; class Arachnida; order Ixodida; family Ixodidae; genus Rhipicephalus; species Rhipicephalus sanguineus. The sequence continues at coordinate 129,426,076 of NC_051184.2, read as the reverse complement.
ACCAAGCACAGCAGCTATTGAGGCCCCAAACATGTACCATTTCGGTATTCCGTTTTCTGGTTTGTATCCCAGAGGCTGGCCACACCGGCGAGGTAAAGAGGTCGTTCTCAGTTTCACGACATCGTCCCATCGAGGTTGGAACGCTTATCCTCTGGTACATCAATGTCAGTCGTCCACAACTTTTGTGCCGCTAAAACAGGAGATTGCTTGTGGAGAGGCGCACTACAGTATACGGCGGAAGCAGCAGGAGCTGTTTGCTGGGACGTCAAGACGCTGAGATGTGTCTTGAGACGTGGCGCGGGATCGATGTTCGGACATAAATTAGTGCGTAGCTCTGCACACCACTTGTAAAGATGTTTATTGGACGCTTGCGTAAGGGACGACCAGTAGCTCGTGCAACGGCTCACTTCAACGACTATGAACACCAGCAACGTCCCCGAGAAATGCAAGGTAGAGAGAGAGACCCAATAGATGGCGGTTGAGAGGATTCCCCACTGTAACATCGCTATAGGATAGATAGATAGATAGATAGATAGATAGATAGATAGATAGATAGATAGATAGATAGATAGATAGATAGATAGATAGATAGATAGATAGATAGATAGATAGATAGATAGATAGATAGATAGATAGATAGATAGATAGATAGATAGATAGATAGATAGATAGATTATAGCACTGCACGGGCTCGGGCTTACCCGGAAAACCGGTCCGGGCCGGCTAAGGTAGATTTCACAGCGGACCCGGGCCGGGCTCTGGCCTGAAGCTCCAGGCTTAGGGCCGGGCTCGGGTTTGTGGTGGCGAGCTCGGGTCGGGCTTGGACTTTGTTCGGTTCTTAAATGAACACCATAGTGCAGAACGGAATCGTTGTACACAAAACTGAACTTGTGGTGCAATTCTGCTCGGTGTAGGGAATACATTGTATCTCTTATCTCTCTCTCTTTTTTTTCTCTTCCCCCCTCTCTATTTCTCGTCATTCTATTCCCCTTCCCCGATCCCCCAGTGTAGGGTAGCCAACCGGAAGTGTTTCTGGTTAATCTCCCTTCCTTCTCCTTTTTCTGTTTTCTTCCTTGAATCGCTTTAGACTGATAAAGTGTGCTCTATGAACTCGAATGTCATTCATTTCGCCATCATAACAGTATTATCAGACGTGAAAATGTATGTCAAAATTCCGTTTTCTAAATATTGCGCCGAAACTCCGAGGGTGATGTCACGGATTTTAAACAGTATTTGTCATATTTGGGGAACGTTGGCACTAAAAAATTTCCAGGCACTCGGTATGTTAAGTCTCTTGTCCCCTCCGCATTATGTACTTCATTTTTGTTGAGTTAGCTAATCTGGCTGATCTCGAGCAGTTTCGCGTGCATGTATCAGATGTCGTAGTATGAAATGTCGGCTAACGCTGCCATTTAAAAGAAGAGCTTTCCGATATATCACATATGGGTCGTTTCTGAAAGGTATTTGGCGGCAGGATTCAATCAGCATATCTATAGCTATCTTCAAAAGCACTAAAATGTGGACGCCGATTTTGAAATATCGAGTTTTGTTTCACAATTAGGTATCAACACATGGCCTCATGACAAAAAGTTTTAGACGTGTCATGCCTGTGTAGCTTAAGAACGCAATTATAAAGAAAATGAAAAAAACACGGTTGATCCCTCCGTCACAGGAATGAGAATGACACGAAAATAAAGCGTGCCCTTACAGAAGTAACTGAATGCTTACTGTACATTGATATAAGAGAGTTTGCACAATGTACATTGATGTCTGGCAGTTAATCGCGCCGTTTAACCTCTCTGCACCCACTTTGATTATTGTCGGTACATCTCCATCCCGACGACTAACGTCCATGCTAAGTGATTAAACAAACCCTTGTGGTAGCTGTAGTAGTTAACGGTGAAAGCGTAATCAGAGAACGAGCTGTGATAGCCAGAAGAGCGTCGCATATTGGACGCAGAACTTGGTCGCCATCCCGCGGCATGTTAAAATGTGATTGAACATCACGGCCGGACTAGAGGCAACGCAAAGCGCGTCGTGCCGCCCCGGTAGCCCGGCCGCGAGTTTTCTCGAGGCGAGCGCGTGAACATAGAACGCGGTGTTACAGCCAGGTGAGGCAGGCGCGCGTCGCAGAGTTATTTTTGGTTTGTATTAGCGTGATACTTAGCGAGGCCGACGCTTTTACGACGCTTGGGCAAAGGTCGCCACCTCGCGGTGTGTTAAGGCATTGACAAAATTCAACTTCTATTGAAAACGGGGCGGACGCGTAACGCGTTGCAGGTGCTAGTCGCGGAGGCCACAGCAATGACGAATTACTTTACCTTACCACTCCCAGAGGTCAACACCACCCAGCCGACCGTGAGAGTGGTAGATATAAAAGGCGCGTTCGTAAAGCCTCTAGAGTCTGTGACCGTGGCGCAGTGAATAGCGCGCCCGGCATCTGTTGTTGCGGACCGAGCGGTCGTGGGTTCGATGCCCGTTGACGGTACCTTTTTTCTTTGCCATCTGATTGTGTATATTTTTTCGACGTCATTTCCGTGACGGAAATACGTCACTGAAGTCTTGGTGGACCCCGGCATAAAACACTTTCGTGTTAAAATATCGACGGGACAGGCATGTTCGTTCTCTCGTGGAATCACCCTGCTGCTCCCGCAGATGAACGCACAGACGTTCGCCTGCGCGAATGTTCATACGTTGTCCAGACTGGCCGCTGTCTGTCGCACATATAACAGCAACGAGTGCATAAAGTGCGATCTCTGTTGTTGTGTTTCTTGATGATTGGCATACTGCACTGTCTTTTCTGATCTTGCATCTTTGAGTGCCATTGCTGTCGACGCATGCTGCATTATCTGCTCAGTGGTATCACTGGTTTTTCCTTGACAGTTTTAAAAAAGTTTTTGGGCTGTCTTGATAAGAGCGTGATGCGTGAGATCATCGTGATTTGAGGTAACATATATTCTTGTGTGTTCCGAAATAAACGTAGTTTGAAGTTATCGCTTATGCTATCGTTCGCATCCGTGTCTATGCGCTACCCATTCGAAGTTCCGCATCTTTACTAATCTGTGCAACTTACCACGCTTGCTAATTTTTCTCAATATCTTGTTGGTACTTTTTAAATTATGTAGTTTCAAGGAAATCACTACTTACTTATGCTGACTGAGAAAGTAAAAGAAACTACAGGTAGGAGAAGCACGCCTAAGACTAAATCGGCATGAGCCATCATGGAAACTTTCCAAAGCCCTTCCAAGAGTGATGATGAAATGATGGTGTCCTGAAAAAGACGGGCAAAAATTACACCTCTGTTTACGTTTTAGGAAATTGTGCACCTTTTCAATTTAATACACTAGCACTGTTTACATAGAGCATATTAAGATCAGTATATTAAGTGTACGTATGACGAGATGAATTGTGGAACATTTTTGAGCAAATGTTTTGACCATATTTATAATCCGCGATTTCGTTATGAGTTCTAAGGAGTGCATTCTTGCACCAGGGCTGCCTCACATGTGGCCAGCAATTACATACCAAATTATTCCTCTTTGTAACGATACCACATTAGCAGCAATGCTACCGCATGACACATAGTATAGGTACTTTGAATAAGCAGAAGTAGTTGCCTCAAGGTTACTGGCTAAAGTTTCCATTGGGTGGCCTAACTTAGTAAAAGGCGCTTTGTCATGGTTAAGTGTTAAGTGACAGAGTTTTGACAAGAGTTAGTGACAGTGTTAAGTGACAAGAATTTGGTGGCATCGTTTCGCAGTGGCTGTTAACTGCACCCTTCTACGCATGCCCATTTTTTCACTATACAAGTACTTCGCTCCGCTATTAAATCATTGTTGACAGTCAGCGCTGTGTGTTGTTACCTTCGTCTGTCCTTGTCAGTTGCGGTGTTCATATATTCAGTTTTAAGAAGGTTTAACCCTTGACGTCGCGTGGTGTCGCTGTTCGTAACGCCCAGTAAGAAAAAGAAGCTGGAAAGGAAATGAGCATGTCTCTTTTCCTCTTACGAATGTAGTGGCGGGGCTCAAGAATACCAGGGGTAGAGGGGAGTAAAGAAAAAAGTGATACCGAGAAAAGCCAGAAGGAAGAAGATTGGCCTAATGAACGGAAAAGGAAAAATAGATGGAAGACTCGGAGACAGAAGCCGGCAAATGGGTAACTGAATGGGCAGGAAGAGGTTAGGCAATTCAAAGAAAAAAAGGGGGTTGGGGATTTTGAAAGACAAGATGAAGGAGTGTTAGACCATAGATACGCTGTTTTTCCCGCTCCTTCAACCTATCTGCACTCTGAATTCATATCGGCTACCACCTCGAGTTATCCTTCTCAGCTGACAATATTGGAACAGGATTACTGTCTCGTGCTGTGCTTGGAGTCACGTGCTACGTGATGCCAACTTTATGCACCTTAATACGGGGCATGACGGCAACGCCAAGAAACCACCGAGAGTGCCTATATATTGGCTAGTGAAATAAAAAATAGGCAAAAAGCATGGCAATAGGATCGCCTTTTTTCTGGAGTGCAGCATCGCCTCAGTTGTGAAGAACTGGTTCGTTTATATATCCAAATAAATTCCGCACATTGTTCATTGTTTCTACTTTTCACCTATTTATCTATTTACATGAATTAAAATGAAATGAACAAGTTGTACAAACCCACTGATGTATTTATTCGTCTATAATATATATCTATTCATTGTGAAACAGGTTCAAGACTGCAAGAATGTACAATCCAGCGAGTTTGAATGTCGCCCTTTATTGCTGGAGGACACCGTAGCGTTGGGGCCATGCAAAACTCGCGAGACTTTTGGAGGAAATTCAAGAAAAGGGGCAATAGTGAGGGGAAGATGGAAACTTGCAGTGGAAAATTTATGAACAGGGAGTGTTTGCTGGAGCCAAAATTTTTACAAGTGGACTTGTCGAAACGTCGGCTCCAGCAAACACCCTTGCTTACGAATTTTCCAGCTTGGAGCAGAGAACGATACTAAAATATCATATGAAGGGATATATATTGAGTTTCGATTGCTCGTTCAGAAAAATACCAAATAAAAACGGGGACGCGCCACAATTATTGAGTGCAGCGGCAGCGGCGTGATCACACCTTCGGCTTCGGCGGCGGCGCAGAGCGGGGAGAGCAACGCAGCCGGCGGTGGTGCACTTCTCTGTTCACCGACTAATGTTATTGTTGTGTATGTCGCCCTTGTGGACACTGCTGCCGTAGTTTCGGTTATTAGTGGCAGTCAGCCGCCCGCTCAAGATTGCTACGACGCCACTCTCAAACATATCACTTGGAACCGCCAGCGCAGAGCACACCAAGCCGGCCGCTGCATGTAATACTCATATTGTGATTAACGGCTTCCTCTACGTCGTAGAATTTTTAGTGCAGGTTCTTTATGAGTGTATGCACCTGGTGTGATAGGGTGTTCAGAAAAAGTTCATACAGATTGGAAAAGGAGATCTGACGGGATCTTATTTCAAGCTCGTCAACACATCTGTTGACTGTAGTCAGCCTGTACGTATGTCGGGAATTCGCGACATACGTACTGTGGCTGATGACGATTAATTATTATGGCTGACGACGTTGCAGTGGATGAAAAGCTCTAAAGAACACGCTCGTTCTGAATTGGCATTGTGTGATGCCTGAAGTTGCTATTTTACTCTTCTACCACACATTATTATATAGGTTAACGCGATTCCTTGCCAGACATGACGCCTGTATATGGTCTCTTTGCAAACGCGTTTCAAGCACCAGAAGGGCTGTGTCGTAGAATAATCGCCTGCGACGCCGAGGGCGCGGTGCCAGTAATCCCTTTAATGGGGATGGCATTCGCCGGGCGGATTTGAAGGGCGGACGTATCGGCCCCCCGAAACGCATCACGAAAGCGCGGACAATGTATAGTTGGTCCATTTAGTGCGCCAGCGAAAGCCGGTTGTGGTTCAATGACCGAGTCACGCTCTTGTCCCTCTTGTCACGCAATACCGATTGAGTTATATATAGAGTTAACGAAGCGGCCGCGAAATCACCAAGATAGTAACGTGTAAATTATACGGTTCATGACATGCATGTTATCACTGTCTTGTTATGGCCTGTCATTTATATTCGCATAGTCATGTTACGCGATATAAATTTTGGTATACATTTCATTACCCAAACGGCCAGGAGAGCACAAAGTCGTAGGCGGATAGATAGATAGATAGATAGATAGATAGATAGATAGATAGATAGATAGATAGATAGATAGATAGATAGATAGATAGATAGATAGATAGATGGTACTGTTTACATTCCACGAAAAGCTTCCCACTCAATGTAAATAAGATTACTAGTATTCCAGTGCCTATAAATAAGTTTACTATTGCTGAGACCCCACAAACCCACGGCAGCCAGATTTCGATGAACGATTATGGGCACTGCTCGGTGCTCTGCACGTGAAGAAAGTTCCGGTTGTCAAATTTAAAATAAACGCTACCCCATGACGTCTCTGCAAGCCGGAGTCGCTTGGAGAGGGAAGCCCGATAAGCCATGGAGAGGGAAGCCAAGCTATTTAGCAACTATGATTTATGAATCCTTTTTACCATTTCAGATTGCCTCGAGCTTTTCGAAAGACGTACGACTGGGCTAACAGCTCATACATTCCACATCAACACATTTTTATACCAGGATATCCCGGAATGCAAAAAAAATAAGGACATGCCGTTGTTTTCACCAACCCCGAATAAATATCCTAATTCAGGACGAAACATCTCAAAAACAGTCTTCATCGATACCGCTAGAGCTGTCAACAAAGCATATGGAGAGGAACATTGCATTTGGCATTGGGATGAACGTGGGTTCGACCGTGTTGTCAATCCGTAACTTGTGTGCATTATAAAAACTATTAAAAACGTATGTTGATTGGTAATTTTGTCATGCTGTTTCCATCAGTGAGTGTTTGCATAACAAAGAAAACGTAATGTATTGCGTTTATCTGATCTGTATCTGCTTTGTTGTGAAGGAAGGCCCTCGGCAGTATAACACGGCAGTCTTACACGAAAAATTCGACTTGAAATGTCTGTCAAATTAGACCCTGACACTGACTACCGTAGGCATTAGACTAATTGAAAACGGGATTACGAAAAAAGTTGCAGCTTCCCTGTAAAAACAATTGCTTGTTTCGGAACACCACGCGCCCAATAATAGTGGTGTTCCGTGGTAGTCACTTGCTTTGCTGCAGTTTCAATTTTTCCTTTCGTTTTCTTAGTTTCTAGCATCAATATGCGGTGTTGTATTATTCTGCAGGCTATATGTTTGCGTGTTATTATAATAAAATACATAAGGAAGTCTGCGCATCTCTTTGTCTATTGTGTGTGTGTACTCTGCCCGCTTTTTGCGCTGAACAATGGAATTAAGGAATACCAACTAGCCTGATCTCACAGTTTACTTTGGTACTTTGCTGATCAAAGGTGTAAAATTTCAAAGGTTCCCTTATGTTTTCGCGAAGACGAGTCTTGGGCGAAATCCGTGTTCATAATTTTCTTATCAGTCGATATAATGATACTTTGCCGCCCCCTGCCAAAACTTTCTACGCCTAACGTGATTTCGCACTAACTTCTGGATCGCAGGCATTGCAAGCTTTCCCACGTGCTTCTCCGGTGCTTCCCTCATCGGCACACCAACACCAAGCGGCGTTGTCTTGTGATGACTTCATTATGTGACAGGACGTTATACGATGTCTTTAATTCCCAGTAACGTCATTAAAACTTCATAAATTGCAGCGTATGTGACGTCATGATGACTTCATATGGTGACTCCATCACGCTATGATGACTTTCTGCATCACTCATCGTGACACCTTTGATAGTCAACTTTCGCGATTGGTGAGGCGTGTAAGGCTTTCGCCTTGTTGGAACCTGGGAAAGAAGACGAAGACGAAGCGGAGGAGCGATCCAGTATGCGCCTGTTTTTTTTCTTTTTCGGATTCCATGTATCGCCATTAAAGCGATCAACTTTAGAGCGATCGTACAGTTCAGTATCTTCGAGTTTTTATTGCTCTGTGGCTCAAGGTGGCCTTTGTCGTGCCATAACAAGGTCCTGCCGAAAACCCGCCATCGGCGGCTAATCGGCGACACGGATGACAGCAACGAAAAAGAAAGATTTCTCCAAGCGAAAAACGTGAGTGCTTGATAAGCCTCGTTAGTGGCCGCGCACAGCAAGGTCTATGTGTGGACGGAATCTCGAGGTTTCTGGACGTACACTGAGCAATGGACCATTTGGTGCAGAATAGATCATCGGCACGCAAACAGAACACGGAAATAATCAACGAGGCGACGGTTATCTTCGAAAGCGACAGCAACGATAGAGCGACACTTATCCCATGTAAGGAACGGCTGGCATTCAGCAATGACAAGCTAAAGAATATAGCTGAAGAACTGCAAGATCACATTCCAACGGACGATCGCGCGTCTGAATGCGCCGCGGCAGCACACTACGAAGACCAATTGTTGCGACACTTGTACGTCTACCGTGCCAAATTGAGGACATGAACAGCGCCCAAAGACGCTAAAAATTCGTCAAGTACCATCCGTACTTTCGCAAACGTCGGCAATGTAAATATCGGAGCGCGTCTGCCTCGAGTAGAGATCAAGCCATTTAACGGGAACATTAGTAAGTGGACGGCTTTGTGGGAACAGTTTTATGGCACCGTGCATTAGAATGCGACACTCAGTGAGATTGACATGTTCCAGAACCTTCAGAATTACTTGAGAGGAGAAGCTACTGCAGCAATGGCTAGATTCGCGATTACAGGCGCATGCTACGGATATGCAGTTCAGCTACCTAAGGACAGATATGAGGATAAAGAGCGAATAGAACATCACCACCTACGAGCCTTCTGAGACAATGGGAGCGTGGGAGAGACATCTAATGTAAAATAACGGTGCAATCTCTTAAACCAAGTCCAGACGGATATGTGTAGTCTCGACGCTCACGGGTTTCCGACAAGCAGATTTTCTGCGATGCTCTAGGACATTCTACTGAAAGCACTGCCGCAAGAGACTGTTATTTCTTTTCGCCGCCACCGCCATCGCCATTGTATAGGTGAAGTTATGCTCCGAATATCGGTTGGTGCAACCGAAAAAACAGTGTCATTGTGTCAGGAGCCTCAGAGCTTGCTGCACATTACCCGCATTGAAATCGAAAGCCGAGAGCGATGAATGACACAAGAATCATCCGAACCCACTTATCATCGCAAGGACGATCCATCATCATCTGTGCTGCACGCATTTCATAGGGGACAGTAAAAATATGCTGAGTGTTTCTTCTGCAAGTCTATGAGACACGTAACGGGGCTATGCGACAATGCTCTAACGGTCCAAGAGAAGGATAGCCTCGCCAGAAACATGAGTTGCTCTATGTGGACTATACCGGGGCACCAAGAGAGAGTTTGGCAAGGACGCATACAGTTCCTCTCGTGTATACAAAGACACTCAACTACTTTGTGCAACCCAAACCCAAAGCAAGAAATTGAACACAACTACAGCTTGTGTGAATAGAACGCAGCCAGATCAGAGCAAAATGCAACTGGCGCAACGAGCTGCCCACTCCACGAAAGTGCACAGCTACAAACCTTTCATTCCGGGGTGGCAAGGAAAAATGAGGCTTGTTACATAAACGGAATCACAGACAGTGCCAGCCAGCGTGCCTTTATAAAGGAAGGACTCGCTACACGTTTGCGGCTGAAAGTAATCAGAGTAACGAGGCAGGGAATGAACACGTTTGCGTCTGAAGTTTCTTCCAAGGGACGGTGAAATAATATAGTCGAGGTGCACGTAAGCAGCCAGTGTGGCGACAAAGAACAAGTCATCGAAGCTATCAATATAGCAGTGATCTGTCAAGATGTCGGTATTACAAACACTGTTTCCTTCGAAAGAACCTTCGAGAACTTGAGATGATATTAGCGGACGACCTTACTGTACTATGGCCCACGCCGAGCCTGGAATAAGCTTGCTTATTGGATCCGACCAAATATAGAAAATCATAAACGGTGAAGACATATGAAGCCAAGAAGTTGAAGGTCTAGTGGCCATTACCACAACATTGGGCGGACACTACAAGGACCTTTGACGAAAAGGAGCTTAGTGCAAAGCACATCCAGGGTAATGGAATGCGTATTAAGGACATATATTGATACGCGAGAAGAGATTATTGGTGATCTGCAGTCCTTTTGGACTTGGTGTGTTGTGGCATCTCCCCATAGGAAGAACAGTTCATTTCTTCAAGCATGTTGTCTAACCTGCAAGAGAATATTGCAAAGAAGCATCGAAGGTGTGGAGTCGCAGTGCCGTGGGGAGAACCTGCCATAGAACTTACTGAAGACAACTTCCTCGCAGCACCTAACAGCCTTCAGAGCCTTGTTAGATGAATATATCTAAAGAAGGCCTGCTGGAACGGCACGTCCATGCCATCCGGCAGTCTGGTGATTCGGGACACGCGGAAGTAGCCTCCAACAGGAAACTCAATGAGGAGCGTACTTTGGAAACTCAGTGAGGAGCGTAAGTTATCTACGGGGACTTGCGCACTACGAAGTTGAGGGTGGTATTTTATGTCCCGTCGCATAAAAGAGACCGGAAATCGCTGACTGATTCCCTACAAACCGGTCCGAACTTGAAGTATCAACTGCTCCAAGTCCTTATGCGATTCCGCTGGTACAAAATACCTATGACTGCAAATATAAGGAAAGTCTTCCTGCAGGTTGGTGCTAGAGGGCAAGACAGGGATCTTTTCAAGTTCCCGTGTTTTAGATGCGAAGTATCTTAAAGATGGAGCTCACTCCGGTGGTGGTGTGCGGCGTGACCACCCTTACTGCGCATGCGCATACCCTCTCCACACACCTCCTCGCCACTCCCCCTTACCATTCCCTCTGTCATCTACCCTCTCGTATTCCCCCTCTCCACTTTCCCTCTCCCCTCCAACTATCCACTTCCCATCTCCCCTCCCCCTTTCCACTCTTCCTCTGAAACGCAGGCTAGACATGCCCAAATTCTCTCCTGCGCAACGCCTCCATGAGCTCGAGCGCATGCGCGTCCCCTCCCGTTCTCTCTCCTCTCCTACGCTGCCCCCTCTCGCCCGCCTATCGACCGCGTTCCCCGCTCGCGCTGTGAGAATTAATGGCCAGGCTAGATGGAAGATACGACGCGCGTAGCGTCCCTCTTCGTGTTCCACGACGCGAGGTCGGTAGCATGCCCAACGAACGCCAACGGAACGCCATCGTGCAAGTGCTCCGGCTTCGCATCGCCTCATGGTCCCTTTTAGCGGGAGATGGTGTAATTTTTGTAAAAGCCTACGTTACCAATAAGGAAGATGTCATACAGCTGTGGCGGATGCCAAGAGTACTTTCGGCTCAACATAAAGTTCATTCATGCTGACAGCGACCATTCAACATCACCTCAAAACTGGTGCAGCAAATGAGCAGTACGTAGTCGCGCAATTGCTTGCCAATTCATTCTACACAGACGAATCGCTCTTTGGGCGGGTAATTCACAAGAGGCTGTAGAGCTATATACCACCTCAAAGAACATGAAGAATGATGCTGTAATACCATTCAGGCTACGGACAGCATGTTGTCGAGTGCTGCAGGACATATACATTTATATACCTTATACATTTCTTAAGGCACCCGTGTAGACTGCCACTGCTGCTGTTACCATATGTGCTATTGAAAGTGTGTGTGCTTTTGTTGTATTGTTGGTTCGCTGACGGGTTGCGGCACCAGTCACTGTCGTACTGCATTTTGGCCAGATATTCGTTGGCCTAATAATACTAATATCTGGGGTTTGACGTCCCAAAACCACGATATGATTATGAGAGACGCCGTAGTGGAGGGCTCCGGAAATTTCGACCACCTGGGGTTCTTTAACGTGCACTTAAACTTAAGACATTTTCGCCTCCATCGAAAATGCAGCCGCCGCGGCCGGGATTCGATCCCGCGACCTTGGAGTCAGCAGTCGACCGCCATAAACACTAGACCACCGTGGCGGGGCTGTTCGTTGACCGAAGATGTCCAAACAGATCAGAACACTATTTGATGACCTAAAGCGTGATCTGCAGGCTGAGTTCCGAGATTTACGGACAGCATTTAGCGCAATTTCCGCAAAGAATTGAGAGATATCAAGACTTCCCTGGCTCATGCGAACAAAGAATACGAGGAAATCAAAGTGTAAAACAAAGAACCTAAAGAATGAAACGCCAAATTCATGTACTCATGCAGCAGGTAAAACCTCTTGCAGCAGGTAAAAGACCACCAATGTCGAATACTTTAGGCTGAGCAGTATTCTCGGAAAGCCAACGTAGCAGTTAAAGGTATACTGTACAGTGCCTCTGTGGACCTGGCTGAAGTGATCACCAAAATTGGCGAACATATCAGGGTCCTACTCCTCGCAAGTGATATTGCACATAATCGCTGGGTTCGAACAGCCAAGAACGAAACTAAAAAGAATGTGACAGTGCAGCTCCTGCATAGGCAAAAGCGAGATAGCTTTTTGAGGAGTGCACGCACTGCAACGTTGAATTCTTCTGAAGTCGGCATCGATGCTCGATCAACCTTGTTCGTGAACAAGCACCTGTGTCCAGAACTGAAGCGATTACATGGTCGAGCTATAGCGCGTAAGCATGAGGTAATCTTTGCAAGACAGTCACATGGCTCACCAAAGATCAGGTTTCAGAGTGCAGAAGACAAAGATAAGATGGTCAGTTCTTCATAAATACTAGAGAATGAACTTAGTGATGTCGGTGAGTCGTATCCTTGCTGTATTGTCGAGATGATAGGGGAAGTACATTGGGCTCCAATTCATCTTCTTTTTTTTCTTACTTTTCTCCGGTTATAAAAGAGTAAGGTGCACGATCTTATATTTCTGTAGAGCTTCCATGGGCCTTTTTTCGACTTTCTTAAAAGGTGACTGAATGGAAACCCAGCCAGTAACTTCTATAAACAAGAAACGAAATTTCACTGTAATGTAAAATGACATATAGCATTAACACTTGTGTAGTTTGTTGTTATTTTTAAATTTTAGTAATGCTTGCAGATAAGACCGTTTCTCCAGCTGGTTCACTTGTAGCATCTGCAAAATTTATTCATGCTGGCCAATCTTTATTACCCCGTGACATGCACAACATCATTCCTCAGAAGGGGCTTAAACAGAACGTAATTAAGTGTTTACATCTAAATATTCCCTCAATAAGCAACAAAACAAATTATTTTCAGATGCTACTCGATAACATTGCATTTATACTTGATGTCATAATAATTTGGGAAACTTGGCTTGATGGTAATACAAGCCTGAATGTATCTCTATACGAAACATTTAATGTCAACCGTGATGGCCGTCGAGGCGGGGGCGTGTGTACTTTACTTCACGAAAAAATTGAATCTGTCACAATACAAGAATTTTGCTTTTGTTCTGCCGATGTAGAAGTCGTTTCAACTATAATTAGAAATAATACGGTAGTATCAGCATTTTACAGACCACCTAGAGGTGACATGTGTGCATTCCTTGATTTCTTTGAAGGTTACCTCAGATTAATTGATATGCATAAGTATGACGGTATATTCAGTGGAACTTTAATATTGATAAGCTCACATTGTCTACTAACAGCATTTGTTTTATTGTTCTATTGTGCTCCTACGGATTCACAATTGTAACTAAAACACCTACCCGAATCACAACTTCTGAAACACCTTTGGACCTGTTCGTCAAGAACATAGACATGTCAAACATACATTCGGGTGTTACTTGCTGGGATCTGAGTGATCACTTGGGCATACACCGTTTTTTGCGAGAAAGCAATTCCCACACGAACAGTTCGGACTAAGAAATTTTACCAGCTCGTAACATCCGATGCACTGGATATTTTCCGCTTCGTCTTATCAAATACAGATTGGCGCGATATACATAGGGAAACTGATAGGAAAACCGCATGTCAACTATTCGTGGAGAAATTCTGCTCATTAGACAAAAAAGCACTTTCCTTTCAAAGAGAGAGAATCCCATAAAAGACTAAGAAAATTCTAGATAACCCGTGAATTACAAGCTCGTATCAGAAAAAAAAAAAACAGTTTACCACTACCAGAGGCATTCCCACGCTGCATGACTTCAAAAAGTAGAATGATAATTTAAACAACGACATTGGAAATGCTAGACGAAGTTAACATGAAACGTATTTTGGATGCACAGTAAGAGGTTTGGATAAAATTTGGAAAAACGTTAGGTCACTCCATCCTTCAAATGACGATCGAAGACCACTGGAAAGGGTCATTCAGAGTGGCCGTGAATTTATAGGCAAATCTCTAGTGATGCGTTCAATGACTACTTTATTGCGCAATAAAACATCCAAGTAGATATACCTACACAGTCTATTACGGGGGTATCACCCACCATGTTTTTAGAACCTGTTGATAAAAATGAAATAATAAGCATATTTTCCGATGTTAACAACAGTACCTCCCGTGATGTTAACGACATTCAAATACGTCCTGTCAAGGATGTAATCGATGTCATATCTGATGTACTGGCATATTTATATAATTTATGTTTTCAATCTGCACAGTTTCTTTCAGGCATGCAAATTGCTAGGGTAACCGTTTTGCATAAAATGCGACATAAATGATTTTTCAAATTATCGACCTATCAGCATCCTACCTGTTTTTTCTAAGGGGCTTCAAAAAGTTATCCTTCGACGTATAGAGAAATTTTCCGAAGCGAATGATATCATCACCGACTGCCAATATGGTTTTAGGAAAAATCGTTCCACTGAATTGGCGCTGTTTCATCAAAAAGAGCACATACTAGAATGTTTTGAACAAAAGAAAATTGTCTTAGTAATATTTGTGGATTACACCAAGGCTTTTGATAGAATAAATCACGAAATTCATTTTCAAAGGTTAGAAATATGCGGGATAAGGGGTCATGCCTTGCTCCTCATAAAGCCTTATTTGTCGTCGCGAACTCAATATGTCTAAATTCATCAATTTGAGTTATCTTCGCGCCATGCTGCCTGCGGTGTGCCTCAAGGCAGTATTCTTGGACCACTACTTTTTAACATCTCCATTAATGACATCGTAAACATTGATAAAGTTACCGGTTTTATGTTATTTGCGGGTGACATAATTATATTTATGTCAAATAAGAATCTTAATGACGTAATAATTCGAGCGAATAACTTATTGCAAAACTAGAAAAATTGTCAGATGAAAATGTGCTTTCCGTCAACGTGTCAAAGTCTAAAGCTACGATCTTTCATCCAAGAGTAAACCTTTTACGGTCTCTGCGAATCTTCTATATCATTCAAGTGTTCTGAAAATAGGGCCATCTTTTAAATCACTTGGGGTATACTTCTCAGAAAATATGCAGTAGGACGACCATGTTAACCATATCCTCTTAAAAATATCGCGCGTCGCAGGTCTCCTTATGCGCCACAAAAGCATATTGCCCCCAAAATAAAATTAATGCTGTGTAACTCTATTTCATGTTCCCATCTAAATTACTGTACATCTGTATGGGCCACGACCACTAAATCAAATCTACAAAAAATATCTATCGTACAAAAACGGCTACTAAGAGTAGTTTATGGATTGCCTTACGGACACAAAACAAGAGATCTTTTTGTTCAATTTGACATTCTTAACATATTTAACTGATACCACTACAGACTATTACGGAGGAATAAAGCAGACGTAAAAGATTGGCCGCGTATCTGCGTGCTTCGCTGCAAATGTCGCCGAAAGACGATAGAGGAGCCGCTGCCTGAGATATAGACGCCATCTGGCAATACTTCGGGAAACATGAGCTAGTGCAGAGGGCATGGAGGAAGAAGGTAAATGGCTTTCGTCGGCGTGCATAGCGTCGCATTTTCAGCGCAGCTTAAGAAACTAGGGTGTTTACAATTACGTATGTGTTTTCTTGTAAATGAACACACCACCTCGTACTTACCTAGTAATGTTGCGCCTCAAATATGCGTAATGTTTGTTTTTTGATCGACAGTGTACATCAGTATGAACCTAGCCACCAGTTCAAGACGGCTGAGCGTTCGACGAGTGGTTCAACTTCGGCCGAGTGGCTGAATCGCGTGAGAGACAAAGAGAAAGGCAGAGACAGACAGACAGACCAAAATTTCTTCGTTTAGGTTCCCCAAGAACGAATATCATCTTTAAAAAACGTCAGGACAGCTTAAGCAGTCGTGCCTCCTTAAGTTTGTATGAGTCTCATTACCCACACCGTCCTACCCGCACCAACCATGGTCGGCATATGCTCAACTACCAGTTACCATTCATATTAAATCAGCTAATCGACGCGCATAATATTTTATTAGAAATCAGTAATGTAGGAATACGGGAATTTCTCTCGCAGAGTAATTAAGAACATTTCATTCTATTTTTCCGTTTATTAGTATCACTGAATTGATATGTACGCCATTATGTATATTGGGTATTTTGTATGTAACTGCATGTTTATGTGTTGGCATATATATATATATATATATATATATGTGTGATTTTCCTTTTCTAGGAGCAAATGCTAGTGCGCTGTGATTGTTTTCTTTTTTTTCTGTTCCTTTTTTTATTTCTTACGCTGGTTTAAATGCAGACGAGTATTATTCCATACATACATAGGAGTGTATTTTTTTACGTGCCTCGCTGCTGTTACATGTATGGGAGTGGGAACTTCGTCAAGCGGATTGCCGTGTTTATTCCCGCCTTCTCCCTCATTATTTTTGGTACTCATGACAACTAAACATTATTATTATTATTATTATTATCCCGCACCATGGCTCCCAGTCGGGATGCATGCTTGCTATGCTCCTGCCCGTTTTTCGGTAAGCAGCAGTTTTTCCGCTGTGAAAGTTGCTCTAAACGCGTTCATGCGAAATGTGTAACCTGGCCTGATGAAGAGCTGCAACTCCTGAAGTCTGGATCGCGCTCATTTTGCTGCAATTTATGTGATCTGAGCCGTGCTTCTGGTAAGCCTAGCGAAAGTAGCTCGTCGGGGTGCAGCGGTGAGCATTGCAGTTCTCAAACCGGTTCCCTCTCCACGTGTACCCCTCCGGGTGACGAACTCGCCGGGCTGCGCCGCCTCCTCCTCGACGCATTGGAGGGAATCTCGTTCCTCAGCGACGAGGTATCCCAACTACGCGAAGACAACGAGCGGCTCCGTAAGGATCATTCCCGCGGTGTTGAACAACAAGCTCGCGTGGTCGCCTCCCTTCGTGCAGAGGTCCGCTTCCTGCGTGAGGAGCTGACGCGCCGCACGGCCGCCGTGGCAGTGAAGGCACCTGTGAAACCCCCAGCGCATGTGACCGTTGACCCGTCTGTGACCTCCAAGCAACCTGCGTTCTCCGAACAACCCCTCTCCAAAATTCTTTCATCTTCGACTTCGCCGCCAGCTGACGTAGACACGTCGGAGCGTGTCAGTGTGATGCCTGTGACAGCCTCTTCTGCAGCGGTGACTGAGGTTGAAAGAAAGAAGAAACCCGCCTCGTTTGGAGTTATGAAAACATCCACTATATCTGTAGCTCAACGGCCACAAAGGCCACAATGGCCAAAGGCCATTTTTGTTACGAAGCTGAGCCCGGACACCACTACTGCTGACATTAAAAAACATATTGCTTCATTGGATCTGTCTCCCATCTCCTGCCGGCGACTTCAAACAAAGTTCCAGTCATATTCTTCATTCTATATTGAAGTTGACGAGGAAACACTACAACGCCTGAATGACCCTTCGATGTGGCCCCTCGGATGCCTCTTCAAGCCATTTCGTGGGGAGCTGCGCGATGACATGCTTCATCCTTCTGAGATAGTGACTGGAATCCAAAGTGCCGTGTGACGTAGACATATTCTACCAAAATGCTCGGGGTCTGCGTACCAAGACACTCGAGTTTTTCTCTAATGTTCTTTCGTCTGCTTTTCCTATTATTGCTATCTCTGAAACCTGGCTCGGCACTGAAATTCCCTCATCTGACTTTTTTCCCCCGACCTACACCACCTTCCGCAGTGACCGAGATTTCAGTGAAACCAAACAGAAAGGCGGTGGCGTGCTGATTGCCATTGACAATTCACTGAAATCCGTTAGACGGAAAGACCTAGAAACCATCGAAGAATCGATCTGGCTAGAAATCAACCTTGAGCGCCGTGAAAAATTGTTGATTGGATGTTTCTATTTACCACCCAGTATTTCCCCTGCCTCGTTTCATGATGTGATGTCTTCTATTGAACTTGTGATATCTTCTCATAGTGGACACAGAATTATTGTTCTTGGGGATTTCAATGTACCTGGAATTGACTGGAGTACGCTTACCTTTTCTCATTACAATCATTTCATAGAGAAAAAGTGCAGCCTGCTCTTGGACTTTCTGGCGTTTAATTCCCTACTGCAACATAACTCAGTCGTCAATTCCAGTGGCAACGTCTTAGACCTGTGTGTGTCAAACGATCAACCCCTTGAAGTTTCCCGCTCCAGCATCTCTCTTGTACGTCCTGACAAATTCCACCCACCACTTAACGTAAGATTATCCGCATCAGCCGAAACAACGAGCTACAGCAGTTATGTAAACAGATCTCCAAGATTTGCTTTCAAGCGAGGTGATTACACTGGCCTGTATCATTACTTGTCCACCGTTCACTGGTCACAGGTTACTGACAAACCAAATGTTGATGACCAGGTTGATCAGTTTGCGGAGCTTGTACTGAGCAGCATGCGTAATTTTATTCCCCAATACACACATAAACAACGTAAATATCCCCACTGGTTCTCATCTGAACTTATCAGTGCACTGAAGCATAAAGATCGCGCACACAGGAAATCTAAATGTTCTCCATCGAGCGAGTGGAAGGAAGAGTTCAGCTTTTTTCGAACTCTCGCTAAACGCCTATATAAACGGGATCATAGTTCGTATATTGAATTCTTAGAAAAAAGCGCTTCTGACAGGCCAGCTGAGTTTTGGAAGTATGTACGTAAACGGTCCAGCAAAAGCGGAGAGTCTTTCAGACTACTAGACTCAAATGGGGTAGAAGTGCATGCCGTCGCTGACTGTTTTGCCGCACATTTCTCATCCGTTTATAAGGCCTCAGACTCTAGCACTGATATCAGACCGCCTAAGGCAGTTCGCTCACCCAGTGCTTTGTCGCTGGATGAAAATCTTATCTGCGAATGCATTAAGTGCTTAAAACCATCCTTATCATGTGGCCCAGATGGCATCCCCTCCGCCATACTAAAAGCTTATAGTAGTATATTTGTCCCAGTACTGACTACGATATTTAATAACTGCCTGGACACTTCCACATTTCCTAGCATGTGGAAAACTGCTCGTGTTTTCCCAGTATTTAAGTCGGGCTCTAAAACAGATGTTTCTAATTATCGCCCGATTTCTCTACTATGTGCCACATCAAAGATCTTCGAGCTGGCTCTTCACAAGATATTGTCTTTTAGTGTTAAAAGCTCATTGATTCCTAATCAACATGGTTTTCTCGCTGGCCGCTCAACTACCACAAATCTTGCTAGTTTCATGACGCAGATCTCCACACCTATTTCTCAGAGAGGACAGGTTGACGTAATCTACTGTGACCTGAGCAAGGCTTTTGACGTAGTCAGCCACACACTGATTATGGATAAACTTGCGCAATTTGATGTTGACTTGTCGGTTGTGAATCTCCTGCAGAGCTATCTGCTCAATAGATATTGTTATGTAGCGGTAAATGGCCAATCATCTTCTTTGTATAAAGTGACTAGTGGGGTCCCTCAAGGGTCAGTATTAGGCCCACTCCTATTTTTAATTTACGTTAATGATGTTTCTTTTGCCATTCGTAATTCTTCTTTCCTCTTGTATGCCGATGACATCAAGATTTTTAAGGAAATTCATTCAGTTAACGACTGTCGCTTGCTGCAGTCAGATTTGCGCTCTTTTTCCGAATGGTGCAACGCTAATAACCTTTCTCTGAATGCCTCGAAGACAAAATTCATGTCTATCACTCGCAAAACATCTAGCGTGTCATTCCAATACTCTGTCAATTCTGTGTCCTTATGCAAGGTTTATGAGATCAGTGATCTTGGTGTTGTTGTTGATAGCACGTTAAACTTTTCTGCTCACGCTAAGCGTGTTGCTTTGCGGGGTCTTCGCACCCTAGGCTGTGTTTGCAGATTGTCTAGAGAATTCCGTTCTCCTATGCCCTTCCGAAAATTGTACACCGCGCTATGTCTTCCTCAACTGGAGTATGCGTCCGTGATATGGAATGGCATTGCTCAATCCAGCGGTAACACCATTGAACGAGTCCAGAAAAAATTCCTTAGCATATATAACCATCGCTTTGCTAAAAAATCTCGTTCAAATACTGCTGAATTATTATCATTGCCATCACTTCACTGCCGACGAAATCGTTCTGATCTCTTGTTTCTTTACAAGCTAGTCCACGGTACCATATCCTGCCCTGTACTTCTCAATTGTGTTAATTTTCGAATTCCGCGTAAGTTAACCAGAGAGAACAGACCGTTTCATGTACCCGCCTGCTTCTTCCAACACTCTACCGTTCACAGAATACAAAGTCTCTATAATGTTAATATTCTTGATCTTGACATTTTTCATAGTCCACAATCATTCTTTTTATCCGAGCTTTGTACTGTTTTGACATAGTATGGCACAATGTACAAAGTCTTCCCTTCTCCGTCTTTCCGCATAGTTGTATATATGCAATCTAATTTTTCATTCCCCTTCAATATTTCTCGTGTTGTCTTATTTTACTCCTCCCCTTTTGTGTTCATTTCTCTTTGTCTACGTGTATTTGCTCTTTTTATTTGTGAAGACTGTATTGTATAGTTTATTTTTATTGTTTTTTTTTGCGTGCGCCTGCACAAAGACCTTACGGTTGTTCCTGGGCACGTTAAATAAATGATTGATTGATTGATTGATTGATTATTATTATTATTATTATTATTATTATTATTATTATTATTATTATTATTATTATTATTATCATTATTATTATTATTATTATTATTATTATTATTATTATTATTATTATTATTATTATTATTATTTCTTTACAAGCTAGTCCACGGTATCATATCCTGCCCTGTACTTCACAACTGTGTTAATTTTCGAATTCCGCGTAAATTAACCAGAGAGAACAGACCGTTTCATGTACCTGCCTGCTTCTTCCAACACTGTACTGTTCACAGAATACAAAGTCTCTATAATGCTAATTTTCTTGATCTTGACATTTTTCATAGTCCACAATCATTGTTTTTATCCGAGCTTTGCACTGTTTTGACATAAGAATTAAGAAGTTGAAATACCTCCAGCCACAAATTCTTGGAGGAAACACGACGTTTCGAGACCGGCTTGGTCTCTTCTTCAGGGGTGACTGTGCTGATCAGGGGGGCTTCGTCGCAGCTTGTTTTTGGCTCCGCCTTTCTCTTTCCCTCACGTTCCGGAGGCCGTGCACGTAGATCGGAGGCATTGTTCCGAGGGACCGGTTCTCATTCGCAGGTGTGTTCTGGATGTGCCACGACTCGAGTGAGAGCCTCCTACCCAGATTCCTTTCCGTTTCTATGATGGAAGCGCCCTCGAAGTCAGTTTTGCGGTTGTGCTTCACGCAATGCTCTGCAAGGACACTGCGTTGTATTTCCATCTTTTTGACGTCGTTTTTGTGTTGGCGCATTCTTTCCGGGAAGCACTTACTCTCGCCTATGTAGCTCGCTGCACAGTCAGCACATGACACTTTGTAGACCACGCCCTGGTGTTGCTCCCGGGATGGTCGATCTTTCGGCCGCGGTAGTAAGCGAGCGAGCGTTGAGGCCGTCTTGTTCTCTTTCCACCGTAAACTGGATTGCTTGGTCGACGGAGTTAAGATGTTCGAGGACGCTGTCTACCGCTGTCCTCTTTATGATGCAGAAGCAGTCGTCCACATACCTCACAAATACTTTCGGCCTTTCAATAAAGGAACGCAGTGCCGCCTCTTCTACGTGCTCCATTGTGAGGTCGAACATCTTAACTCCGTCGACCAAGCAATCCAGTTTACGGTGGAAAGAGAACAAGACGGAGCGCTACCGTTCCTCGATGTTTTAGTACGACGACAAGGTGAACGCATGACTTTCTCGGTGTACAGAAAACCAACGCACACCGGCAGGTATTTGCATTTCACCTCGAGTCACCCCACTGCCCACAATGCTTCCGTGGTGTCGGCACTCTTTTCACGAGCAAGAGCCATCTGCACATCAGAAGGAGAGAGAAAGAGAGAAGAAGAGAGGGTCGTGGCCGAGTTAAGAAAGAACGGATACACGACAGCTTTCATCCACCGTGCGGCACGCCGCATGCCGAGAGATCAGCTTCCCCACCGCGGAGACGCATCTGCGAACGACACACGCGACCCTCCTCCCACGCTGGCCACCCCAACGGATACAATGGTATCGAAGAAACCAGCCCAACGAGTCGTCATCCCGTATGTTCCTGGAACTAGCGAACAGCTCGCCAGGGTTCTCGGAAAAGCTGGGGTCACGGTGGTTCACAAGCCGGTCTCAACGCTCGCTCGCTTACTACCGCGGCCGAAAGATCGACCATCCCGGGAGCAACACCAGGGCGTGGTCTACAAAGTGTCATGTGCTGACTGTGCAGCGAGCTACATAGGCGAGAGTAAGTGCTTCCCGGAAAGAATGCGCCAACACAAAAACGACGTCAAAAAGATGGAAATACAACGCAGTGTCCTTGCAGAGCATTGCGAGAAGCACGACCACAAAATTGACTTCGAGGGCGCTTCCATCATAGAAACGGAAAGGAATCTGGGTAGGAGGCTCTTACTCGAGTCGTGGCACATCCAGAACACACCTGCGAATGTGAACCGGTCCCTCGGAACAATGCCTCCGATCTACGTGCACGGCCTCCGGAACGTGAGGGAAAGAGAAAGGCGGAGCCAAAAACAAGCTGCGACGAAGCCCCCCTGATCAGCACAGTCACCCCTGAAGAAGAGACGAAGCCGGTCTCAAAATGTCGGGTTTCCTCCAAGAATTTGTGGCTGGAGGTATTTCAACTTCTTAATTCTGCCACCCAGCCAGACAGACTTCTGTCGAAATGTTTACATTTAAGTTTTGACATAGTATGGCACAATGTACAAAGTCTTCCCTTCTCAGTCTTTCCGCATAGTTGTATATACGCAATCTAATTTTTTCTTCTCCGTCAATATTTCTCGGGTTGTCTTATTTTACTCCTCCCCTTTTGTGTTCATTTCTCTTTGTCTACGTGTTATTGCTCTTTTTATTTTTGAAGACTGTCTGCATTGTATTGTTCATTTTTATTGTTCTTTTGCGTGCGCCTTATTGTTTTTTTGCAAATGCCTTAACAGTTATCTTTCACGTAGACTGCCACGCGTGCCGGATTGATAGGTTCGCCTGTTGCATCGGCATGCGCAGATAAGGTTTCGCGCCTTCTTTCTTTTCAGCCGTTGTGCGTCTCTTCAGTTGCTTAGTCGGCGTTTGTGGGGTCCTGAATTCTTTCTTGTGTGCGTGTTTACACGCCCTGTCTTTTTAGAATCAAGATACAAAGTGTCTAATTGCTGCGAAATGGAGAATCGCCCCATGGAAGCCTCTCTCTTTACCAAGTCTCGAGCTAATGTGAGCGCTAATAGGCAGGAGAGTGTTAAAATATACAGAAGAAGCATATGATCTTTTTTTTTCACACACCACTTTCTTTTATGTGCACAGACCCTACAATCGTTCTGAAATGGATTCAAGCGGATTCTTCTCAGGAAGAAGGCTTCGTTAAAAATCACGTCACTGAAATTAAGGCTGTGACACAAATATATGTTCAGCTGGTAGCATTGCCCAAGTAATGAAAATCCTGGGGACTTGATAGCCAGAGGTTAATTGCTGGACGCGTTAATACAAAATAACGTATGATGGCAATGACCGAGTGGGCTGCAGCAAGGTTTTTCCTAATAGCCACAGAGCAAAGTCTTAGCCGCTGAAGAGGATCATGAAGTAATCAAGTCGGCACATATGTTCCTTAACGCGGATGACAAAACGCAAGAGCGGGGAACACCAATCTTCGAAACAACAATGCAAAGATCTCTCATCAAAGTTCTGATAGTCACGACGGGGGTGCAGCGTTTATACAAAAGGCTAATAAAAGTTTCACGAAATATGAATGTCTGAAGACGGAGGCAGTATTGGCTGCTGAGTGTCATTAGATAAACCAAGTTCAAAGTGGAGCCTTTTGGTGAAGCACTTCTTAAGGGGCATGTTCAACCCAAATGTTCACAGGCGGCGGACGTGCGACCGTTTCTAACGGAGACAAACTACTTCGAATTGTTGGAACTGCAAAACATGAATGAGAGGACTGGCAGAAAGGCACAATGCATGGGGGCATAACCGCCGCGCGGACAGTCACGCGGACCGCCACGTAGGACTGTGTTTTTGGATTATACAAGCTCGCCGAACAGCGAAGCGAAGATGGTGATAAACCGTTGTGCGCTATATGCTCGCTATAGATCGAAGGCAAGCCCACCGCCACAAGCTCCACTTCCGGCCCTTAGGATTGAACTGTTCAAGCCATACGACACTACAGGAGTGGATTTTGCGGGACCACGCTTCGCGAAGACAAAACCGGACAATGCGATCAAAAAATGTACATCGTAGTTTTTCCTCGTGGATCAGCGCGGTCGATACACTCGTAATTGCTGACCTACATCACTGCAAAAGGCTTCCTACTGGCATTACAGAGATTTATTGCTAGCAAAAGATTACCCAGTGCTATTTACTCAGACAACGCGCGATCCTTCAAAAATGCGTCTAAAACATTAATGAAGATAACGGATGGAATCGAAGAGACCGACTTCCAGTCGTTCCTCACGACACAGCGAATTTAATGGAAATTCATGATGAATGTTCATTGTGGACGCTGCTCCATGGTGGGATGGATTGTGGGAAAGAGTAGTCAGATCGGTGAAGACGTCCTTGCGGAAAGTCCTCGTACGAAATAGGCTTTATGCTGAAGAACAGAGTACGCTGCGCACTGAGGTCGAGGCTGTGGTTAACTCGCGACCACTTACTTGTCCCTGCCTCCAAGCCTGCGAACCATCCGCGATTACGCCAGCGAATTTCTTTATGGGACAACAACTTAAATTTTCGCCGGGTGGTAATTCAACTAACGACTCACTGAAGCAAAACAATCCGAATGTCTACCTATGCCGTTCACAACTCCGGTGAAGTTTGCGGGATCATTTCTGGAGACGTTGGAAGCACGAGTGTGTTCTTAATCAACCATCCGCACCTCGTTCTCTTCAATCTACTTCTCGCAACTTGTACAGGGGAGACATAGTGATTGTGGGCACACTCAACAAAGCAAACTTTATGTGGCCTCTGGAAAGAGTTGAAGGACCTACCTCGGCAATGACGGAATTGTTCGCGTTTGTCTGTTTCTCCTGCACAGCGGAAAAGCTTTGAAAAGAGCCACGGAGAAGATGTATTTAGCAAGCACTGAGATCGGCCCGGTTGGTGGTGATCCATAGCTTTTGTACGCGCAAAAGACAAGTGTCACGCACAAGCGTTTTTTGTGTGTTCTTCGTCCGTGATACGTGTCTTTCGAGCTTACATAAGCTATGAAAATATCGGAGCTGCCGCAACTGAGACCCCGGAAGATGTTGGAACGTAAGAAGGAAGGCGACAAAGAAGCAGAGGGCCGACCCACTACGCACCTGCTTTTTCTTCTTCGGATGCTTTATGTCGCCCATAAAGCGATTCTAGTACAGTTCAGTACGCTTCCAGTATTTGTGGCTATGGGCTGCAGGATCGGGTATGTCGTGTCATAACATGGCTGAATGGAATATGCACTCTTCTATCTCCGCCGAAGTTCCATGCTGGGGCCGCCTTCCGAAACGACTGCGAATGACGACTATGTTACTTTGAGGGACGTATAGCCGACGGTATTCAATAATGGAATCAACTACTTACCCATGGCATCATCGTTGCACTGCCCGTGGTGTTTCGAACATGTCACAACACAAGAGTAAGTGTACTGTACGAGCGCAGAGCGACCCGAGTGTGGCGTTTTCGGGTGCATACCGCTTTCTACGCACTGACCAGGCTTGGCTGTGGTTACTCGAAATATAGGACGTGCCGAAAGTGCTTTCAACCTTTCTTGTATAATTGTTCAATGCACGGTATTTTATTAAAAAAATACAATCTTGCGTCAAAAGCAATTGTTGAGAATTGCTTTTGACCAGCGTGGAGAGGACATTGTCGGCACTGAAGTTTGTTACAGCGAAAGCTGTTATGAGATCACGACAGCCCATTTTTGCGCCATAGCTGTCCGCCGCCGCCTCCGCCGGTGTCCGCAACCGCTATCGCGTTGAATAAGAAAAAAATAAATGAGAAATACATTTCTAGGATCAGATGGGATTTTAACTCGCGCCCACTGCGTGGCAGTCGAGTATTGCACCAGTGTCAAGCTGGTGCTCGTAACACCTTTGCAAAAATACTCTATACAGGCGTCATGTCGGGAAAGGAATTGTGTTAACATATGTAATATCGCGTGGCAAAAGACTAAAATAACAAGCTGGCGTCACACAATGCGAATTGCGCAACGAGCCAGTCGTTGAATGCTTGAATTCGTTACAAGGCCTCAGCCATAATTATCACCATCGGCTACAGCACAAACTGAACATAATGCTTCACAGATGTGCAGCGGGTATCACGGTTCTGTGAAGAATGAAGAAAAGTGGCACAATGGGTGCTTCGCTGCTCGAGAAAAATTACGATGATTTATGGCGTAGGGGGTACCTGGCATGTGTACTTGTAATAGTTGCCCCAAGAGGGCCTACAGCGGTCTCCAGAACGTTGTTACATAAGCATGCAGGGTGGCAGAAAAAAGGCAAAATGGTTAGAGATTGAGGGACAGTTAAACAAGTAACAGATATGTGTTTATGCGGTTCTATAAACACACCTTAGAGACTTGGAAGAGCCACCACATATTGGCAATTATATTTGGGAAGGATGTAAGAGGATCATATCGGAAAGGAGAGGTGGGGGTGTTGGAATGCTAATTCAGAGCAGAACACAATGGGATAGAGTGAAACAAACGTGTTCACAGCACATATGGGTTTCGGGCACAGTAGGTGGAAAGAAAACGTGGCTAGGTGAGCTTACTTGTGGACGGCGAATCACTACAGAGAAAAGAATCTGGAGATAGTGAAACGCATAAGCACCGATATTAAAGAATTTGGTCATGATGCCGAAATAATCCTTCTAGGGGACATGAACGCTCGCATTCATGACCTTGACGGACATTCAGACACCAATGGCAAGTTATTGCTAGATCTCTGCGAGCAACATAGTCTTGAGATAGTTAACGTGGGGCCCAAGTGTGCGGGGCAGATCACGTGGAAAGTCGGAAACAGGCAATCGAGCATTGACTATTGTCTCATGACAGAATGAATATATGACAAACTTAGAGAGATGAGAATAGACGAGGAAGGCATTAACAGCTTGGGTAGTGATCATAAACGCATAATATTACAAATGGGATATAAAACTGAAAATAAGAACATGGAATCAAAGTTTGGCAGCTTGTATCTAAATGACAAACAAATAACAAATATAGCCGCAAGAGTCGAGGAAAAAGTAGACGAACTACCAGGCAAAGACTGGAAGTATAGTGAGCTGCTACATGTAATCACGAAAGAAATCGAAAAAGAGAAGAAAACTATTTGTTGGAAAGGAAAGAGAAAGCAAAAAAATTGGTGGAACGAAGAAATCTGGGAGGCGATCGAGAAGCGACGTGAGGCATCACGGGAGCACAGACAGGCAAAAAAGGAGAAGCGGCCACAGGACGAAGTCAACCAAATATGGGAAATATATTTAGAGCAAAAATTCATTGTGCAGAAATTAGTCGAGGCAAAAATTAAAGGTGAAAGTGAACGCTGGATGACAGAGATTCGCGAAAAAAGAAGGCCGCACCTAGGATATTTTGGAGCCACCTGAAAGCGCTGGGTAGGAAGTCTGTCACAATGCAACAACGTATGGTAGATGAAGGAGGAAATCAATTGGAAGGATATGAAGCGCTAGGTTACATCCGAAAGATAACAGCCGATTCTTTAAAAAGAGCGTCCAGGGGATTTCCCCGGTGAGTAAAAGTGGGGTGGAGAGAGCAACCGAGAAAGAGCTAGTACTGAAGAATTTCAACTGGAAAAAGGCTGAAGGAAAAATTCCAGAGCGCACTGCCGCGGGCTTAGATGGGATTCCCGTTACACTCATTAACGAACTTGGAAATAGCGCTAAACAAGCAGTGCTCAAAGCTGTAGAAAAATGCTTAAAAGACAGAAATATACCGGATAGTTGGCGAAAAAGTAGAATGAACTTGATCTATGAAGGCAGGGGAGAAAAGGATACCATTCGCTCGTATAGACCGCTAACCATTACATCGGTGCTATACAGGTCGGCGATGCAGGCAGTAAAATTAAAAATAGAAGCGTGGGTAGAAAAAAATGATATTTTGGGAGAACTTCAGAATGGATTTCGAATCGACAGGCGGTTAGACGATAATCTGTTTGTTCTTACCCAGTGTATAGAAATATCGAAAATAGAAAACAGGCCCTTATATGTAGCTTATCGAGATATCACCGGGGCGTATGACAACGTTAATCAGGAAATTTGGTGGGATATATTGAAAGAAGTGGGCAAAGGTGACGACTGTATATAGCTTTTGAGCTAAACATACCGAGAAAATACAGTTTGTATAGAATGGGAAGGAATAAGTAGGAAGGAGAGCGTTGAAATTAGCAAGGGGCTGAGACAGGGATGTCCTTTGTCCCCGCTGTTATTTATGCTGTACATGGTGAGGATGGAAAAAGCGCTAGAAGGTAGCAAAATTGCATTTATTTGTCACACAAACAGGTCGGCACGATGGTTGAGCAGAAGCTTCCAGGTCTATTTTATGCTAATGATATTGTCTTATTTGCGGACAGTCAAGATGATATACAGCGACTGGCAATATATGCGGAAGGGAATGTGAGGCTGTGGGACTAGGATTTAGTGCAACCAAATGTGGATTGATGGTATTCAATCATCACGAAGACCATGCGGTCTTAATACGGGGCCAAAAAATACCGAGGGTAAGCGAGTACAAGTACCTTGGAGTATGGGTAAATGAGGGGGATAGATATATCGAGGTACAAGAGAAAGCATCGGTAGCAAAGGGAAAGAGGGATGCTGTAATTATGAAGCACATAGCTTTACGGGGATACAATAGGTACGAGGTGCTTCGAGGGCTGTGAAAAGGTGTGATGGTCCCTGGGCTTACATTTGGGAACTCAGTGGTGTGCATGAAGTCAGAGGTGCAATTAGGAATGGATGTAAATGAAAGGACGGTGGGCCGCCTCGCGTTTGGCGCTCACGGGAAGACGACAAATGAGGCTGTAAAGGGTGATATGGGATGGACAGGCTTTCCAATGAGGGAAACTCAGAGCAAAATGAGATTCGAAGAGAGGCTGAGGAAAATGAAGACGAGTAGATGGGCAGAGAAGGTCTTCAGGTATTTGTATAGAAAAAGCGTTGACACGCAATGGAGAAAAAGAACTAGGAGGCTCACCAGTAAATATACGGCTAACAGTGCGGGCGATATGGCAACAAAGAGCATTAAGTGGAAGGTCAAAGAGAGAACTTATTGGATGACAGCCATAGAAAAGTAGCCGGCTCTGAGTAACTGCCGAATAGGAAAAAAACGAAATAAGCAGGGAAATGTTTTATGATAATTCAAGGGGAAGCGCTTTACTGTTTGAAGAAAGGTCGGGCTGCCTTAGAACGCGTAGTTATAAAGCGAGATTCAGTAACGAAGAAGAACAATGTATACATGCTGCGGGGGAACTAAGGAAACGATGGAACATGTACTGATTGAATGTGGCGATATTCACCCAGGTATACATGTGGGCACGAGTATACAGGAAGCCTTTGGTTTTAGGGACAGCAATGAAAAGTTGAACACGTCCGCGATAGAAATAAGTAAGAGACGGCTAGAGTATTGGTGGCAGAGATAAAGCACAAAAATAAATAATGGGGAAAAATAAGGTGATTCTGCCTTAAGAGGCAGAGAGACGGACCGTGAATTTATATTTTTTGGTATAATAATAGAGATTTATTCAATGTAGATAAGGTATTAGGCCAACATGAAACAAGGAAGCTTTTTTGTTTGTTAGTTTTTCTTTTCTTTTTCTTCGAGCCTGGTGGCAGACATGTCACCGCCGCGTTACAAAGCGGACGCTCATAGCATCCATCCATCCATCCAACGGCCGCTCTTCGGTTATTAAGGGTTTTCGTTATGTGGACCATTACTTGATTTTTTTTTTGTAGTGGCGAGGACTTTGAAACCGTGGTAACCTCAGTGCGCGAAAAATTCGAATTAAATGGAGGAGGGCTGAACTTTACTAAAGAGGTGCCTCAGAATAATAGAAGACAATTTCTAGACATTTTCTTAACGTTTCAGAAGAACCACGTGTGCTGGCAGTATTCTCCTAGAACTTCAAAACCGCCGTTAAATTATTCATCGAAGCACTCGAAAGTTGTAAAAAACGGAATAGCCATGTCTTGCCTTAAGTCAGCCATCACCAGCTCGTGTGAGCACAAAATGAGTGCATTCATTATGTAACTGCGCAAAATGCGTGAAAGGTTTCATGCACAGGTTACGCGCATTTTAGATGTAGGTTATCCTCGTGATGCAGTGACCGCAGCCGCTGAACGTTTAAAGAAGTCCTTTATGTTAAGTCCGAGTATGGTTGGCGAAAGCGATAGGAAGACACGTGCCGTAGGTATACCATACATTCATTGCGTATCTCACAGGCTAAAGAATGTAGGAAGTAGATACGGCGTTAATGTTGTTTTCACGGCTGCCAATAAGCAAGGTAAGATTTGTGCCGCTGCGCAGAGGAAGAATGAGCGAGTAAACAACAAAAAGCGGACCAATAATTGTTTCGTACAACACATCAACAAATTCACTGATTGCCGTACAAGCGTGGTATATAAGATCGCTTTCAACTGCGGCCACTTATACGTAGGGCAGACGGGTTTCTCCATTAACCAGGAATAATTGGAATATAATAGATCGCTAACCGGATGCTCACCTTCTAATATATCTTTAGATTGTCGAGAGTGTAAGTGCGAGCCGAAATTCGATGAATACGCAGTTTTGTACCGACATAGAAACGAAGAAACACGCCTGATGATTGATGCATGGCATATCGTGAATAGCGGTAGGGCATGCGTGAGCCAACCATCAATTAACTTTCATAAAGATGAAATCAAATGCCTTAACAGTTATCTTAAACATAGACCCCCACGCGTGCCGGATTGATGGGTTCGCCTATTGCATGGGCATGCGCAAATAAGTTTTCGTGCCTTCTTTCTTTTCCGCCGTTGTGCGTCTCTTCAGTTGTTAGTCGGTGTTTGTGGTGTCCTGACTTCTTTCTTGTGTCCGTGTTTGCACACCTCGTCTTTTTAAATTAATACTTACCAACTAGCTCAGCTCTCTGTTACTGTAGATTACACAATCGCTAACACCAAACTAGTTTTTTTCAAAAACCAGCCTGGTTTTGTCGTGCACGTAAAGGCAAAAGCAAGTGCGAAACCCACTTCCAAGTACGATAATGAATCGTTACAAACCCTCCCAACAATCCGCTTTTCTAAACAGACGAAAGAAAAAGACGGGGCTGGCGTGGTTACGTCATATGTAATCTCCAGATGGACAGCACGTGTCATGGCACATGAATCTACGATTATAAACGTCAGACTGTGCTAAGACGCCCTGCGAAAAATACCGCCACCGGCGCTCTCATCACAGCCCTGGCAATACCTGGGTATCCTTCCGCAAGCGAATGTACATAGGTCACGATAGAACCCCATTTTTTGTTGGTGTTGAGGCGTCGTTTCCATATAAATTAAAGACCTGGAAAGCCCGTTTCGCCATTCCACGCTTGAGAAACGTAGGAAGTTCATGAAAGTGAACTGCGGATACAGTACAAGAGAAGTTTCAGGTGTTTCGGCGGTCTGAAACTCGCAAGTACCAGCGAGCATCGCAGGATATCGAGTACAAGGCGAGCTGTCTGACGTCCGTTTTGTAGCACCTATATGCGTTAATTTTGTGTATATACATAATGTCAAAGCGATAAAGTACATGCACGATGAATTTGGTTAGCTATGTGTCTTACTCTCATTGGTAGAAATCAAGCTTTATCAGGAGCGCATTTTCGCCTTTTCAGTTGCATTCTCCCATCACCTTTCGCTACCTGTGCTTTGGACTGTTTTATTACGACTCTTGAAATGTTCTGTTGACAGTGGGCTTCCGTTGGTGTATACTTCAAATGGGGGTACGTACGTGTCCACTTTCGCTGCTGACAAGCGAATGTAAACCAAACGTGAAGGTTACCCTCACAAATACATTGCGATATACTTGTATGACGCACGTGTTAGTAGGTAAAACCGGAACATTGAGCCTTCAAAGCGTACGTACGCGATGCTGTGTGGTGCCGACCAATTTATTACATGGGAGATGGCAGCGTGCGTGATGTTTATTACGGGTATTTAGTCTGCATTTAGCTACTGACTTCGTGTTACACAGCGCGCACCACGATCAGGTAATCAACTGAGCTCCATAGTCAAGGCTATACCCCGCCAACGTTTCCCTGTGAGATGAGACTATTGTTTAGACAATATATCACTAGAACGGGTGCAACATTACAAATACCTTTCGGTTTAGTTTTCGCAAAATCTGACCTCGACAACAGACATTGAACACGCAACCTTAAAATCTCCCCGAATGCATACCTTCATTAGACGCAATTTTTACAAACCCCACAAAAGCGAAAAAGAACAACTATATAATACGAAAGTTCGCCAAATACTTCCATACGCTTGCGCAGTATGGGACACCGACACCTCCAGTCGTATGAATAAGTTCAAGCGGATCAAGAATCGCACAGCCGGGTTTGTCTCTGGTTAATGTAGCAATAATAGAAGAGTCAGGGTAAGGGCCAGTTAGTTGTTCATAGGGCACACTTTATCGCGCTGACAATAGACAAAAGCTATGTAGAAGGAAGGACACGCGACAACACGAGCGCGGGCTATCAACTGTTTGTTTTTACAGAATCATGACAAAATATATATACACAAAGAAAGGGCAGAGACAACAAAACAAAAAATTAAACACTCACACATCGAGAGGAGCAAGATACACATCGAGAGGAGCTATCCTCATTCCGGCGCCCAGGTGTCTCGTGGTCTATCTGCTTCCTTGCCCTGAAGGAATGACACTTCCGCTTCTGTTAGTGACTTTGAAGGAGAGCTAACACAGGAATCGCCGCCGGCGCGATGCATTGCGAAAGCTTTGATGATATCTCTTTCTTTCGAGTTATTACATCGTGAAACAATGGTGGTGTTATCAAATTGCGGATGACATTGACACCTGTTGCAATGAGTAGCCATGTTTCCGGGATGAGTTAATTAGTTCAGAAGCGTTCGAGCCTCAAGCGGAAAGGCTGCTCAGCTCTGGGTATCCCTAGCGCCTCCTTATTTGGGTCGCAAAGAACCTCCTAAGGAAATTGCACCATCGCCCGCAAAATTGTGATGGCAGCGTACCGCGCAGGCAGCAGGTGGCTGTGATACTTTATGTGCACAAGCTTTCCCACAACTTGTAAATGTGGTCTAGCGGTACGACGTGAAAATCGTATTCATCGCACCACACAGAATGTCTAAGCTCTGCAGAATGACCTTCCCAGAGGCAAGGAAGCAGCAGGTCTGTGGAAGAAAGCACAGGCGGCTCTTTGTCGATTGCGCAGAAGGGGTGGTGTACGAAATTGCTTTGAAGTGCGGAAATTTTTACTTTGGCCAAACCGGGAGATGGGTCCGCAATAGGCTAGGGGAGCATGCGAACATTGTAAAAAATGCGCGTGACGCAAAGGATTTTGAAGGTTTCCTAGCCAGCCATTGTATAACCTGTCAGGATTTGCGCACCCGAGCTAAATAACGCGTCCGTCATTAGGAAGAGCAAAACGCGAATCAAACAGAGGAATCAAAGAAGCAGAACAGATTTCCTATCTGGGCGAGAGTTGTGTGAGCGTGCCGTCCCTACAACTAACTCATAAAGTGATGACGTACCAACGGATGTGTAGTGGATGATGTCTGCGTCGGACAGCAATAATATATACGAGCAACTTTCCCCATAAAGTTTCTTCCAAGTTCAGCGCTCGTCGTCTTGGTTCGTGTTCCGTCGTCTGTGTGTTTTTTTTGCGCAGCAGTATGCCGGAATTCTGCTTGAAGTATCGTGTGTTTGGTGGCCGGTCTACTTGACAAATAAGCTGTGTATGCTGTCAACGCAATAGTATCGCCTGCACTCCCCACGCCACTCCTAACACTTTCATGAGATGGGCTTCTACTTCGCGCTCAAGGGCAACGTTATCCAGAAGAATGTGCTGCTTGAGAACGTCGGAGTTCAATGCCCATTTCCACAGTTTGATACAAGAATCAGCGAAAAAGGCGCGGGCTTCCTTTTACACTCTCATGGATGGTTCGACGCGTTGAGCCACCAATGATGAGGTCATCCACCGTTGGGCGCTGGCACCTGCCAGCAAGAACAGAAGAGAAGGAAGAGCATCCATGGGCGCTGACAGCTGGTAATCGAGCCCTGATCTTGGGCGGCAAAGGTGTCCTGCTAGTCCTCACTAAGGCCCCTGACCGACCGCTGGCCCTGAGCCCGCATCACATGGAATGCATTTTCCAAAAGGGCCGCTGTTACGGGAAGCTTGTCCGAACAGCACGCTAAACGACGGCGTTGAGTGGCAGCATGCAGAAACGGACTTACTGGCAGTAGAAACGGAACCCGTGTTATCCGCCAAGAGGCAGCCAATGAGGCAGCAAATGGGCTAGGATCCTTCTCGGTAGGAGACCGTAGTAAATCATGGTCTTCTGGTCGGATGTGCGTTTGCAGATGACCTTTCGTGATCTGTGCAGCAACATCAAACAAAAATAGGTGGCAACGAAACGATAGAAAAACTCCTCGATTTCAATTCCATGCGTCTTACCTTTCGATAGAATGTCATTCACACAAGGCTTTGTAACGGCACGCCACAAAGCGTGAAATGCACACGGAGACCTCATTGCAGGCTAGTTGGTTCATTTAGAACGGGTAGCGTACTGCGCAAGCACGAGGGAAAGAAGCAGCAAAATAGACAGGAACGAGAGCAGACTTCCCACTGTTCACTTCTTCAGAACAACAAGCGAAAAGTAGTTGCAGCCTTGAAGAAGACAAGTCCGCTTGTCCAAACGTGGGTTTCAGCATAACTCCTAATTACGAATATACATCACAAGCATACATCGTCGCCTGAGTCAAGTCTTTCTCTTGCGAAGCGAATGTATAAGAATACAGAACACATGAGCCCCTTGTGCGCAAGCAATGTATAATCTCTTTCGCACCGTCACAAGATAAGTCGCTTCTACTGGCAACACAAAACATAACTTTATCAACATAGCTTTCATCAACATGCTGCCACCTTAAAAGTTGCTTGCAACAATAAATGTGTCACTGGCACAAGCCGAAAATTCTAAAAATGACCTCGAGCCCCCAAACCAGGACAAGAAACGAATTCTTGTGTCCAAAGCTATAAAACAACTACGGTAAAATATTAATAATAATGATAACAGTAGCTGGGGTTTCACGTGGGAAAACAACGATATTATTGTGAAGCACGTCGTAGCAGAGGTCTCCGAAAGTTTTCACCTACTTGTGTTCTTTAACGTGCACTCACATCGCAAAGCACATGGGCTTCTGGCATTTCGCCTAAACCGAAATGCGACCACCGTGGCTAGGATCAAACCCTCCACCTCCGGGTATGCAGTCGAGCACCGTAACCGCTACACCACTGCGGCGGACAACAAGGCTAAAAAGCCACAAACATAGGTACAAAAAAGCCAGGGGGGGGCTGCACGGAAAGCGCAGTACAGGCACAGCGAAAGCTCGAAGAGCGGCATTTCTAGAGCCCGTTGTAAACTCACTTGGGTCTACTAATACAAGTACACTAGCAAGATGCCTTCTACGCCATGAATCATAATTTTTGTGAAGTTCGGACGTACTGACTACGCCAGTATACGTCATTTTGCGGAGAAGCGAGTTACCCGCTTCACATCTGTAAGGTATTTTTGTGTGTACTTTGTTAATGCGACGACTGATGATGATGAAGAATTATGGCTCAGCCCTGTGTAATGGGTTGGAAGCTTTGAACGACCAACCAGTTACGTAATTCGCATTGTGTTACGCCCGGTCGCTTTTGCACTCTCCCACCATGCTCTATAACATATGTAAACGTGAGGAAGAGAGAGAGGGGGCAATAACTTTATTGTGACCCTGAGGAAATGGATCATGGAGGCCTTATGGGCTTCCTTGTCATCCAATACCAGTGCACCTGGGAGGAAACCACTACGCGACAAATCATGATAATTTTTTTGTAGGAGGGAGGCAGCAACTATGCCATTATTCTTTATTCTGCTGAGAACTGTTGTATCCGCCAAACAGCTGTAAGGCATTATGTGCACTTTGTTGATGCTGTGCCTGATAACGATGAAGAAATAAGGCACAGCGCTCTGTAATGGGTCGGAAGCATTCAATAATCTACTCGTTGTGCAATTCGCATTGTGTGACACTTAGTTACAAGGTTCCCGTTGTGTGACGCCTGGTAGTTTTTTTGCTGTTCTACCATGCTCTATTACATAGGTTAATATAGTTCGTTTCTGACATGAAGCCTGTATAGGGTCCTTTTCAGAAGCAGTTTCAAGCACCGGCATGGCTCTGAGGTAGAATACTGGGCTCTTGCGCATAGTCCAGGTTCGAACCCCGTTCCATCCTGGATACCTTTCCTTCTTAATTTTTTTCTTATTTTGTGCGATAGCGGTTATGTCGATAACGACTAATAGCACTGCTAAGACGAACTATGTGGAACCAGAATGACATCAAAAAAAAACTAAAACGTTAAACACAACCATCGAGGAACTCAAATTCTCTTTGCGAACGAATAGAAGGCGTGCTGATGTACTTGTCAGTATGCTGCTTCATGAAAAAAAGAATTCTATGACTTCTATTTCTGGTCTTCTCTTTTAACTTAGCGATGCTTCTCGCTCTTTCACA
Source organism: Rhipicephalus sanguineus (assembly GCF_013339695.2). NCBI lineage: Eukaryota > Metazoa > Arthropoda > Arachnida > Ixodida > Ixodidae > Rhipicephalus > Rhipicephalus sanguineus. The sequence goes on along the minus strand of NC_051184.2, from coordinate 129,388,912 downwards.
TTGTGCTACGCAACTAAGCTCCTACAATGGAAACACACGAAATTCATCACATTCCCTGGTATCTTCCCTTCACAGGGCTTTCCAGGTTTTGTTTACAGAAGACCGTCAAAATGACTTCCTGGAGCACTGGCAAGTGCCATTTCGAGGAAATTTGCCTAGCGCGCCTACACAGTGCTAGAGCAAGCAATGAAGGGCACAATATAAGACGCAACGCGCACGATCAGGATTCCTTGCAGGCGAGACGATTTCCATGAGTAATTGAAACGACTTCGAGCGCTCTTCAGCCGTGCACAAGGACGACATCAATGTGCCAATTCTGCACATGACCTTAGGACAGCCAGGTGAATGCAAAAGAAAATTCGGCGTAGTATGGGCAGATTAGCCTCTGAACGGTGGAGAACGTTTTGCAAATGTAAGACCCGCGCAATCCCCTTTATCAGATCAAAAAAAAACGCCAGGCCTGCGCTGAAACCGCAGCACAGTCACAGCGAAAGCTGGAAGAGCGGCGTTTCTAGAGCCGGTTAAGCTCTCTTGGGGCTACAATACAAGTACACTAGAAAGGTACCCACTACGCCATAAATCACAATTTTTGTGAAGTTGGGAAGCACCTACTAAGCCATTATTCGTCATTCTGCGGAGAAGCGAGGCACCAGCTACATGTCTGTAAGGCATTATGTGCACTTTGTTGACGCGACGACTGATGACGATGAAGAATTATGGCTCAGCCCTTTGTAATGGGTTGGAATCTTTAAACGGCCCACCAGTTATGTAATTTGCATTGGGTGACGCCCGGTCGCTATTTCCCTCTCTCGTCATGCTGTATAACATACGTGACGTGGGAGAGAGACGGGGGGGACGGAGAACTTTACTGAGACCCCGAGGAAATGGATCATGCGCTTATGGGCTTCCTTGGCAACCAATACAAGTGCACTTGCGAGCAACCCACCACGCTATAAATCATTGTAATTTTACTGAGACCCCGAGGAAGTGGATCATGCGCTTATGGGCTTCCTTGGCAACCAATACAAGTGCACTTGCGAGGAAACCACTAGGCTATAAATCATTGTAATTTTGGAGAAGTAGGGCAGCAGGCACTGTGCCAATTTTCGTCCTTCTACGGAGAGCGTTGGTACCTGCTAAACACATGTAAGGCATTATGCGCACTTTGTTGATGCTGTGCCTGATGACGATGAAGAATTATGACAGAGCCCTTTGTAATAGGTTGGAAGCATTCAACAACCTACTCGTTGCGCAATTCGCATTGTGTGACGCCTGGTTACATAATTCGCGTTGTGCGACGCTTGGTGCTCATTTTACTCTTCTACCACGCTATATTGCATATGCTAATGTGCCGATATGCTAATGTGCCGACATGAAGCCTGTATAGGACCTTTTTGCAAAGCAGTTTCAAGCACCGGCATGGCTCAGAGGATGAATACTGGGCTCCCACGCAGAGGGCCCAGGTTCGAACCTCGTTCCATCCTGGAATTTTTTCTTACTTGTTTTTTTTTTCTTATTTCGAGCGATACTGGTTACGGACACCGGCGGCGGCGGCGGACAACTACGGAGCCAAAAATGGCCGGTGAAATAATCTCATAACAGCTTTCGCTGTAAAACAGTGAGTGGTTTGCGTTGCATTCTCGAACAGCGCTTTCCCTTCAAGGCCCTGGTGCTCGTTCAAAAGCGGTAAGTCAGTGAAGTCACAGAAGACTTTTGGGCGATGATTCCCGACCAAGCGGTTCGCCCAGATCCTCCATTTGGAAGTGACATCCCTCATTTCCGTCATTACCGAATGGACCTTGCTTTTATGGTGCAGAAGTTTGAGGCAGCACTAGCACTTTGCCGGCATTCTTCACATCCGGACCAGACAGAATAAGAACCCGTGCTTTGTGCAATGTATATCGCATGTGTATATCTCCTAACCAGAGTAGTATGCCTTTGTTCCCAGGCCACCGGTACCTGGGTCCCGGGAATCCACAGCGCAACGGAGCTCCGGTGGACGAGGACGACGGCATAGCCAAGTCACACGACGAAGCCTACGAGCGGGCCACGAACCACGAGGACGTCTTTGCTGCTGATCAGGCATCTCCGGCTCTCTTCTTGAACGACTTTAGACGCACGGATAACGGGCACTCCGCACTAGGTGCAGTTGGTCTGGGCACGAAGAATATTGTGGAACAATACGTCTTGGGCCGTAGTCTCTATGGAATGCCAGGAGATAGACGGAAACGTGCACATAACGGGGAATCAGATACAGCAGACGCAAAGCGATACCAGCCTGACTCAACTACCGGCGACGCCCAAGGTGCGCAGATGTCGCAGCAGATGCACTCAGACGCCCCCACCCGTCCAGGCGGAGCAGGAGTTGGAGGTGACGGTGAAAATTCGACAGAGCTCGTTCAGCAGATTTTGCGCGTACCTCGCGACCACGGAGTGGTCACAGTCTTCCGTGACAGCAAAATACTCACCACATGGGCCTACGCAATGCTGAAGACCAATTTAGTTTATGACACCGCGAAAACGTTTCCAGGAGTTCTGACTAGCCTGTCACGCTTGCCAGTGGACCGGCCGTATCTTTACATTCCTCACGGCACCTACCTTAACCTACCAGCTCACACAAGAGCTGTTAGCTGCTCTGTCAAGGTAACCCCTCATGGTTTACACACGTCATGGAAGACTGGCTCTTCGGTTGTCCAACCCGTCAACTCTGACATGCTAGTTTATGGCCTTAGCTCCGTCGGACTGAACCACTACTTGGATACCGGCATGTGTCGTGTGAAGAAAGGCGAGACAAACAACCCGATGAAGCCACAGTCTTATTTACCATTTCAGGAGAAGGACCACTCGGATCTGGCTAAGAGCTACTGGGGTCTAAAGATCACACCCGGAAACGAGGATCACGATGGCGATGACGAAAAGAGCATACCTGCGTGCATGGGTGTACCACGTCACAACTTTGCTTACGACTTTATTCACATTGACAAGGCAAGTCCCCGCTTGACCAAGTTCGTAAACCAGTTTCCATTCAAAGGTCACGTGGGCAAACCTATAGTCAACTATGAGTACCAGTTTGGAAGTGACGCATGGCTAAAGATGGGTCCAACTTATAACGTGGGAAACGAGTTGCTCGTACACACCTTGGCCTGCCTGCTGACGTTGTATCCTACACCACTAGCAACATGTCAAACTACGAATCGTAGGAGCAAAAGCCAGATACCAACATCACCATGCGGCTTCGACCCGACGATATGCACACGCCCCACGTGAAGTATTTGGACCCTAAGGAAAATAATTACTGCACCGAGGTTTAAAAACGATGGCGCACTCAACTATTCAACCGAGTTTGAGTTTTGGGGTATTGGCAGTAAGCAAGTCTAATAAGGACGACCCAGGCAGTACTGAAACGTGTCAAGACATTGCCGCCTTTTTTTCAAATTGACACAGAACTGGTGGTTCACTCTGACGTAGACACCATAGTTGCCGACAGTGTTACTTTACCCTCGAACGTGGGGCCTTACTTGCGTCACTCCAACGAAAACATCAAAGCAAGTTACAACAGCCTCACACGTCACGGACGTCCAGTCAACCTCGCTCGCACGGAGTCCGAAGTTACGGAACACAAGGCAGAGCTGCAGAAGATTGCGCAAGCTCAAATTATTGCATCAAAAGAAGTTGCTTCAAGAACCCTACGCTCGGTGCCATTTTTCCCACAATAGATCGTTCTGTTTAATAAAAGCAAAATAAAAAAGCACAACTTTTGTTTCGTTTCTTATTTACTTCACAATGCTGCGCCGTTGTCGTTGTCGTCGAAGCCTAAGAAGGGATATATTTAAATATATATATATATATATATATATATATATATATATATATATATATATATATATATATATATATATATATATATATATATATATATATATATATATATACTTTTTCTGAGTGGAACTACAACGACAACGACATACAAGGAACATACGTGTTTAAAAAGCGCCTTTGTTGTAGAAGAAAAAAAAACTCATTTATATTCCACTGAGCGCCATGCAGGAGACGGAGAATAACTAACTAGTTGTCGCGCAATCTTAACTAGTTCTAGACGGGTTTTTACACTAATTATAAAGGGCTCCCAAGGCCGCCGCGAGGGGTATATAAAGAGGTGTGCAGCAGCTCAGAACTCACAGTCTTCAACAGGCTGTCCACTCAGGAGGACCTCAAGCGGACACTCAAGACACCTTCGGTAAGACTTTTTTTTTCGGTTAGCTATGCTATATTCTGAATTCTTGCATTTTTCTGCTTTTTAATATAGACCATGGCAGAATCACGCAAACGTCAGCTTGACGATCAAGAAACAGAAGATGAGGTACCCCTATATTACCATTTGGAATTATTTTTTGGTGACGCCATCTATAATCCCAGGGACAAACTACAAAGTTTATTGGTTCGAGCGACGAGAACAGTACCTATCACATTAATGAAACCCTGGCGGCATTTGCGGAACCTGATCGAGGCGTGCGAGAAGTATCAGATCCAAACGTGTCCGAACCAGGGGTTGGAGGAGATGGAAAAAGTTTACAACCCCCTCCACGCTGGGCACTGCAGCTACAGTCAGTTCCAAAACGAAGAAAGCTTGTGCACGATGTGTTTCCCGCTCAAGATGACGGAGAGGCTGAGACAATTTGTCACGACATTATCAGAGGATTCGAGCAAGGGCCCACCCAGTACGGAATCGCTGCCGTCGCACTCCACACACGAGGAACTACACTCCCACACGTCCACGTCTTACACGACTGCAGCTGGAGCAATGGCACATGCCGATGTGTTATCTTCGCTGGCTTCGTCAGACGCCCAAATCGCTCGTCAATTTGGTCTACAAGCGCCAGTGCATGGGACCTCTACCATCTCGTCAAGTATTTCAATAGTGAGCCCCGAGTATTGGAATACATTAAAATGGGAGGAAATGATTGGGGTCGCGACGTTAGAGATGAAGTTTTGGGACAACTCGAAGGTTCTGGACACGAGCCCGGGCGAGTTTTGGAAATACTGTACCCGAAACTTCCGCATTCAGTTGCATGTGACGACGCCCATGGAGGTCAGACGAGCGGTGGAGACACTGACGAGGTACGCGCAAGAACGGGTGCAAAGTGCCGAAAACGTTCAAAAGGAGCGTCGGAAGAATCCATCTACGACTGGCTACGCTAAAACCCCGCATCGCCGTTGACAAACATTGTGCGCACCCCCAAGTGGCTGGCAGACCCGGTGTTTCGGTTCATTCGCCTGGACGACAAGCGCCTCCAACGAGCTATCCAGGTGTTTAATGACGAAATGTGCTCGTACACCACCTTGGACTTTATTGAAATGTACCAGCACACCCAGCCTCTCTTTGATGCCCCACACGGTGACCTCGCTACCTTTTACATGGATGTGCCCGCGTCATTTGATGCCATGATGGAACTATTAAACTTTCAGTTTAACGGCATCCACGAGGAAGTGTCGGCCTTTGTAAACAACCTATATAGCCTGGTCGAGAAGGAGGTCCCCAAGAAAAACTGTATGGAGATTGTGTCCCCTCCGAGTGCAGGAAAAAACTTTTTTTTTCACCCCGTTCTTTCCTTTTACATTAACCGCGGTACGATCCGTAACTTTAACCGCTACACTAGCTTTCCACTTCAGGACACCGTGGGCCGTCGCATCCTGGTGTGGAACGAGCCAAACTGTGAGTCGTCTGCTTTTGATACTGTTAAAAAAATTTTTGGCGGTGACGTAGATTCGGTGGCGGTCAAGTACTCGGCTGATCAGACCATTTCCAGGACGCCCGTCATTGTGCTCTCAAACAACGAGGTGTTTCCAGATGACGAGGCCTTCAACCACCGCATGTGGCGCTACAAGTGGCGAGCGTGTCCTCCACTAAAGAAATAGGACAAGAAGATCCACCCGATGGCCCTGGTCCTCCTGTTTGATGCTTTTGTACTCGAAGAAACATACGTCGGCACGCGCCAGCTTGATCAATAAACAGCTTTCAACCTAACATCCTGAGTACTTGGTCAATGCTTTGCATTTTCCGACTACACCGACACCGACAAGCGCAAAAAAAAAAGCTTTCGGCTCAATCAGTCTGTTTTGTTTTGTTTTTTTATGTCAGTTCAGTCAGTCAGTCAGTCAGTCAGTCAGTCAGTCCAGTCAGTCAGTCAGTCTACTGCGGCTTTATTACAAATCGTGCTAAAACGGCAACATTCCTGACGCCTGACGCATGCGTGAGAAGCCGATTGGTACAACTCCTGAAACATGGCAAGGTCCCAATTGAATTTCCTCGTACCGTCCTATTGCATTGGTCAGCTGCGTGCGGAAAACAATAGAATGAATCATATATGACCGCCTGCAGTGGTATCTTAAACAGTGCAATGTCTACGCGAACTCCATGGCTGGTTTCCGACGTGACTCTTCTTGCATAGCAACAGAGACACTACCTGCAGCGTTGTTCTTGGCTATGAATGGCGCGTTCCTAATGTTCAGCACAAGGCCAATCTCGATGAACTTGAGGTGGTTGGTCTTGGGGCCACGTTTTTCGAAAAGCTGCAAAAACATTCTTTGTGTCGACCGACAACGGCCCAGCCACTCGACGCTATACATGCCCATGCGTTCCTTAGGCCCATGCTATTCAATGTTGGCCTCATTCAATTTTTCAATACCTGCAAACTACGATCAGAGAATCCATATAAGCAGAAGACATATGTGTCTGGACATCCGCCATTACATGATCTCAAATGTGTGCGAAACTTCGAAAGGGTGCAAATTTGACAGCGCGCTACCTCAGCAAACAATACCTCAAAATATCCTAAAAAATGAGTATGTGTGCCGTGCACGCGCAAATAGCGGCACCCTAAGCCATTTCGATTGACGGGTAGACAATTTCTTATGCCAGAGCCTACAAAGTTCAGGACCTAATTATTGACAGAAACCTCAATTGGACCCCGCATTGACGTACTTGAAGAAGCGCCTGACGACAATCGCCCATGTGTTCAAGTCTCTGGGTGACAAACCTGGGGTATGCCGGTGGAAGCAGTGTTGGAATTTTTCATAGCACTCTTTCTCGGGCTTCTTTAGTCTGCCTATACAAACCAACACTGGAACGACGAATCTTCGCACTCAGCAGGCTCTGCAAGCTCAGACACTCAGAGTTTCACATAGCATGCACAACTTTTCGTCAACACAGATGACTATTGCCATCGCTAAAGACTAACTGATACAAACGCACATTGCCGTGCAACTCTTGAGAGCTCACAGAAGGCTTTTTCACTACCCTGAGAAAGACCGCAATCATCATACTGCGCGACTGTCTCGAGCTATTCCGCCAGCTTTCTGCAGGGTTCAGCCCCGCATTCAAAATGTCAATTCCACTTTGGTGTTTGATTCGTCCTACAGTGCACATCAGTCTACTAGCAATTATTAAAAAATCTTAGTTGTCACCGCCAGTCCTGAAAGAGCAATCTCTGTTTCTACTGCTTAAGAAGTACGCCGGCCACGTACATATTGAGAATATGTTTATCCGTGGTGCGTTCCTGTGGTATGTCTATGAATAAACACAGCGAGTCAGGGCAGATACTATGAGAAAGATGCTAGAGTGCAGCAGCGCGAGGCTAGCGAGCTGAGCAAAACCCAGCACGCCGAGCGTTGGAGACGCTGCTGACTGGAGACGCGTCTTCTTCACAATTCGCCCCCGCCGAAAGAGTCATCCTGACGGTCTAAGGGTATGGAGGCAAAGGCCTGTGGTATGGCTTGACGAATTCACGTCCACGGCAGCGCATTTTGTCAGTTCGGAAAGTGGTTCAATGTGAAAATTCACCGGGGAGTTTTGCTCCAAAACACGGTAAGGGCCCTCGTATTTTGGGACGAGTTTTGTGGAAAGCCCAGATATTTGGTGGGGAACAGCCAGCCATACAAGAGGTCCCAGAAAATAGCTGGAACTTCGCAGTGACACGGCGATGTTTTCCTTCTGGCGCTGTTGCACTTGTAGCGTAATGGTCCACGTGAGTTGGCGGCCTACTTCCGCTAGTCGGGCAGCTTCGGACACAGGTGGGCATTCGAAAGCGTCAGGACGCTAGTGAAGGAGAGTGTCGATGGTATGCGGTGGATGCGAACCTTACATGAGAGCTGCCAGAAATACCGGCCGGTACATGAGGACTTTATGCGCAGGGCTGATGTAAGTGCGCTGCATGTCATAGAAGGTGGATATGCGGGCCGCAAGAGTTGTCATTTTATCGCACAAAAAACTCGGCAGATCCCCCGCCTTGAGGGAATCGGTTTCCTGCGAAGCAGTCATCGAGTACTTCTCTATTTCATGACTTTGAGCGAAACGTTATGAGGTGGATCGACGTGTTTTTGTAAATGGGGGAGTTGTGTGTACATCGTGCGCTTCCGAGGCACGCGGACTACACTGATGTTTAAATTGTGACCTATGGTCTGACGTAGTATCAGCACTCATGTATGAGCACATATGTGTGCGTTATCGAAACGAATTCCACCTTACGGTGCATTGATTTGAATATCACACGTAACTTTCGTTAATCTACTCCTCCGCGGTCTAGCAATGCTTCAATATACGTTGCTGAATCATAGGAATACAAATGTAATGCTTATTAGACTGCTGCAAAAGCGGAGCCAACACTGGAACCACAAACGTTAACCTGATATGACGTCTATATCGCAGGAGTACATATGTCATGTTTATTGCGTTGGTATAAAGTTATATAGCCAGCACTACGACCACAATTGATCCTGCGCCGACAATGCGCCTGCATAGGCTGTTTTCTTTTTTTCTTTTACACCGGCTTGTACCCCTGGCGTGGCTCTGTGGTAGAATACCCGATTGGCACGCACAACCCTTAGGTTCGATTCCTGCTGGGATCCTAATTTTTATTCGTTCCATTTGTCAGGTTACCGCTGCCGATGTCGATTTTTCTTCACGATATTGCATGTATATTACCAATGTCTGTTCTCGCCGTTCCTGGGTAGACATAAAATGTCAATCACTTTTGCCGCATACCCGCACATCGCGGCCCGTGATAAACGGGTATGTGCCACACATGTCTGAAGGAAAGGGTTTGATGACATACGCGACCAAATTTTCCCACCCTTCATGTGACCCGGCAGTCATATTCGTCAAATCATCTTACCCTCTCATGCCAATTTTTGTCTACAGCAAGTGAAGGAGACTATCACCAGAGCCCCCAGACGTAGGTGGATAGATAGATAGATAGATAGATAGATAGATAGATAGATAGATAGATAGATAGATAGATAGATAGATAGATAGATAGATAGATAGATAGATAGAAACGCTGAAAGCCTAAGGTTAGCTAAGAAATGCTTCGCATTTAAAAGTCGGCATGGTGGTTGAAGGAGAGGCGGCGATCACAGGCCACACCGAGTATATGTAGGGAGTCTTTCAAGGTTAACGTCCGATCATCCTGATGTAACGGCACGGTAAGCTGAACCCGCTGAACAAATCCATGAGCGAATAAGAAGCAGACCATCTTGTCGAGGTTTAAAGCGTTCTTTACCAAGTGAGCCCGTTCCGTAAGTTGACGTAAAATGTCGGACGCAAGGACGCCAAGGGTGTCGCCCGTGGTAGCGGCATTAGAATGACAGTATCGTCGGTATAAGACTAGACGTAACACCCGAGGCAGCCGCAAAAATAGGAAACGGTCGATCACGACATTCCACAGGAGGTTTGCAAGGGGGAAATTCTACGGGCTTCCGATGAAAGGGTGGGCCTCCACCTGACCAGTGTGTGATTTCCGGAAGACAGAACAGTCCTTAAGTCGAGGAATGCTCGCAAAATGTGAAAGAGAACACTCGGAAGCCTGCGTTCACGAAAGCTGCGTAAGACGTGGGCGTGCCAGACGCTATCGGGAGCGCCGTGGAAATCAAACCACATGAGATATACAGGCAAGCGACATCTCTTAAAATGTATCAGCTGTTCCTTAAAACCGTGCAGGGCAATGACCATACGGCGACCACGGGTAAAGCCGTACTGAAGCGGATGTAGTAGTCCATACGCCCGCAAAAAGCGTCGTAGCAGGCCGTCAGTAAACGCTCTAACATTTTGCCGACGACCGAAGTAACGCAGATCGGCCTATCAGAAGACGTCCGCCCAGGAGGTCGGCGGGGCTTGTGGATGAAAGAAACATGCGCCCTCCGCCAACAGTGCGGGAAGTATCTCAAGGGAAGGGCGGCGTTAAATGCACTGAGGAAAAAAAAGGCGGGGTGAAAGGAAAAGAGGCCCTTCATGATCACGGAAGAAATTTTATCTGGCCCAGACGCAGAGGTATTGGGCGTGTTCCTTAAAAAATCCGCGATCTCGGTGAAGGTGAAGGGAACGTCCTGCATGCCCGTCGCATATGGGAGCGCCGCTAACGAGCGTGTGTGGTATTTAATGGGATTGTTGGTGTCAGGGTCGGCTACGGCAACCTGCTTACGGAGCAGTAGGATGACCGACTCGATATGGGTTGTTGTTTCTGTCGCGTGGGGTGCGACTAAGGATGGCAAGCAAGGAAATCGTTCAAGCCGACGAAACAGAGGGAGGCTAGAACGCACGAGAGCGTGTTCCCGCCCAGCTGATCACGGGTGCCATTGATATGGACCCGAAAAACGGAAAGGGCTGCCGTGTAATCTCTGCGAAAAAGAACACGCATTGGCAGGTCCCGCGTAAGCTGAAAACGGCGACGCTTCGCGTGAAAGCAGCGCGCGTGAGTGCAAGCTGTGGAGTGAACCACGGCAGGCTGTTTGGTCGCCCGCCAACTAGCCTTTGGTGAAGGTTGTAAAGGGAGTCGACAACAGTTGTAGAAGGCCACGAGCACGCGGTCGAGGGTGTCATAGGACCTGACTGAGGCGCCCGATACCTGTTCAAACGAGCACTCCGTATGCAATGCAGCAAAGAGCTCGTACTCTGCCTAACAGGTAAGTCGCTTGCCCAATGGAAAATGCATGCCTATTCTAACAAAGACCAGACTGTGTTTGGAATACATGCTATTCTCATGAACGGTCCACTGAATGCCAGCAGACCAGACGTATTTATTTATTCAAGTACCCTAAAGGCCCGAAGGCATTACATAGGGGGGACAGAACTATGAATAGTACAGCATAACACAGTTGCTAAACAAACAGAACTCAGGAAAGAGATATCTAAGGTAATACACCAATACTTTCGTGGCAGCAATATCAATGCTCCACAAAAGTAAATAATGTGCAAATATGAAATATAACTGTAATTTAAACACCTCAGACATTTATAAATGCTCTAACAATACATGCGGCACTACACAGTTTTTAACACACTTTAACACAATTTTTCAACAAGCAGAACTAAAAAAAATAAAAAATAAATGTGCAAATATTAAAAATAACAGTAATCCAAACACCTCGGACATATACAAATGCTTCTTGAGCAATAAATACATGTGACACCAAAATACAACTAAGAAAATAGAATTACGAATTGCATTTTAATGTGCAATGTGTCAAGAAGAGAGAAAAAAAAAGGAAGTTCGACATGCAAAAATTTAAGCTTTAAAGTAACATTTCAGACCATTAACGAATGCATTATGATTAGTAATATCTGCAATGTCAGCAGGAAGCTGATTCCAGTAACGGATGGCAAGTAGTAGCGGGGAGTAAAAGATAAGATTGGTACGGGCGAAGACGGGCTCGACTTTAAACTGATGATCAAGCCGCGAGGATACGCGATGGGCTTGTTTGATATGAAAAGCAGCGCGTGATGACGGATTGTGATAAATCTTATGGAAAAATGAAAGAAGCGTGACCAGCCTACGTTTTTCCAGAGGAACAAGATCAGTTGAAGATTTAATTTCTGTTACACTTGATGTTCGCAGGTAGTTTTTGGTGATAAATCGAGCAGCTTTATTTTGTAGTGATTCCAATTTATGAATGAGGTATGCCTGATGCGGGTTCCAGATTAGTGATGCGTATTCGATTTTCGAACGTACCAAGGTGTTGTAAGCGAGAAGTTTAGTGGTGGTATTCGCTAAACTTAAGTTTCGCCGAACGAAGCCAAGTGTTCTAGATGCTTTGCTAACCATGGCGTCTATATGGGTGTTCCATGTCAAATCAGATGACAAATGAACGCCCATGTACTTGATAGAGCATGCTGAGACTATAGACGTATTGTTTAACGTGTAGTTGGATAATGCAGGGTTAGGTTTTGTCGAGAATCGAATGGCTTTGGTCTTGGTGACGTTAATTTCTATTTGCCAATCTTCACACCATGCACCGAGTTTGTCTAAATCCGATTGTAAGTAGCAAGCATCCATAGCGCTAGTATTTTCTCTATAAATTACGCAATCTCCAGCAAATAATCTCACTGTAGAACATAAACCATTAGCAATATCATTAATATAAATTAAAAACAGGATGGGTCCGAGCACGGAGCCCTGAGGGACACCAGATTTAACATAGAGCAACGGGGATGAGTGATTATTTACAAAAACTGATTGGTAGCGGCTAGTTAAAAAATCGGTGATCCACTTAATAATTCTCATTTTGATGTTGAGGCATTTTAGCTTGTGTATTAGGCGCAAGTGAGGAACCTTGTCGAAGGCTTTCGCAAAATCGACAAATATAGCATCAATATCCTGTAATGAATGAATAGAGTGGTGTAAGTCAGTGACCAATTCAAAGAGTTGCGTCTCACAGGATCGACCGCGCAAAAATCCATGCTGATTTATAAAAAAGAAATTATGTTCTGTTAAAAATTTCATGACAGCGGATGAAATGATATGTCCCAGAATTTTGCAGCACGTGCTTGTCAATGAAATCGGTCGGTAGTTAGAGGCATTGGACGGGTCACCAGATTTAAAGATGGGAATGACACGAGCCTGTTTCCAATCACTTGGACCACATCCCGTGTCAATGGATTGTTGAAATAGGGCGGCAAAAATTTTACATATCGCAGGTTTGGCTAGTTTGAGTAGTTTAGAGCATATGCCATCAGGACCAGGAGCAGAGTTAGTTGCTAGGTGGTCGATGGCGGATTCTATCCCCTCAGAAGTGATAACAATATCATGCATGGTCGAATTTAAATGGGGAAATTGAGTATTATCTGGCACTGGACTCTCATCCGTGAAAACAGACGAAAAGAACTCATTAAATTCTACAGCAACCTGAGCAGGAGAATGCAGTTATGCAGTATGAGAATGCAGTATGCAGTTCCGAAGGTGGGATCGTTGCAACTGGACGACTAGGGCGTCTCGAAACTTGGCAAACCTTGAGCATCGTTTAGGACAACGATGTTTACAGACAAGGCGAACTGAGCGAGCAAGAGGCCGCGCGCGTCGCTGTCGAGAGGACCCCCATAATCTGTGTTTAGCGTTGAATTCGCTCGCGACGATTACTTTGGGCGACAGGGCCGTGTTGATGACGCCTACTAACTCAAGTATTGGTTCGAGCTGCGAATGTGGCGGAGCGTAAACCGAAACGAAAACGAAGGTAAACGTCTACGCGTTGCAGTAGATGCCTTCCACGTTTCGGGAAATGTGCGCGGGACAGACGTCGAAAGATGGATTTCGCGTCACAATGATTGCCCCGCGGTGTTCAACGGAATAGGTCTTAACACAGAGTGAAAAAGTCGGCACCCTTCCTGGCGGCCTGTACGGATCGCCAACTACAGCTAACCGGATGTCGTGCGTGAGGATTGCGCCTTGGAAGGTAATGAGTGCCCGCTTAGTGTGATCTAGGTTGAGCTGCGTGAAATGGACGCTGATCGCACCCCCATAACCCCGCTAGCAGTGGCGTAGGCAGAATTTTTTTCGGGGGTGGCACATTGGGTCCGGGCAGATAAGTGGGGTCGAGTGTCATTTTGTCCTCTGTATCCTATGGGGGAAAACTTTCGCGGCGGGGTGGCAGGGGCCCGGTGTGCCCCCCCTTGGATACGCCCCTGCTCCCTAGCGGCAGATAGATTGCCGCTAAGCGCTGCCATATTTTGTGCGGGCCCGTAGGCTTGCCACTCGATCGAGTGGCAAATTGCACTGCGGATGGCCACCCAGGTGCCCACCAGCCTCTAAACCAGCACGACGGCACTCGGCACAGGCGACGGCGGTCCCCATTGCGTACTGTGCAGTCTGCGCCCATGTGGCCCTCCGTGCCACAGCGCATGCAACAGTTCTCGCAGCATACTTTCGCACCGCGCACGTGGGCCCATGCAGATCCTCCGTAGCCCGGACCAAGATCCAGACAATCTATAGTCGTGGTTGGCGCAGGATTTGAAGAAATACGTCAGCGTTAACCTCGAGAATGATGACCGATGCTCCCGGCCGTTCTCTAAACGAGGTCCTGACGCTGCACGTGCCTAGGTTTATTGGGAACTCCGAGTTGCGGTCACTTAAACGAGCGACGTACTCATCTGTGGCAAAGTCGCGATCGACTACCGAGAATCGGACATGAGAGTTTCCCTTGTTAGGTATACGCATGGTTAACGCTGCTGTTGCAGTGGGGGTCTCATCAATGACCGTTTTCATATTGCGCGGTGTGTCACGTGTATGGGCAAATACTGTAATGTCATACCTCGTGCGTTGAACAGTGATGTCGCGGATTTCCCCTTCGACAGGGTCGATGTTGGCCTTTAGAGACGTAGCGTGTCCCTCACAGGCGCAACGTTCGGGCCGATGGGCGTGACAAAGGCGACGTGCTCGCGCAGGACCGTGGCCGGCGGCGGGACAGGTCCGTCTGGGCAACACCACGTAGTTACTCAAGGCTTCCCCACGCCGCAGCGACGTCACGGAAGTGAGATCAGCCTGGTAGTCGGCTTCACTGCACCGATACGGTTGTATCGAGTTCGCTACCAGTCTCTTCGCATGCAAACAGCCTGTGAATTTCAATTTATCCTCATAAATGCTTCTTACGCAATAGGTTTTGACATAACCTATTTCAGCAATGACGTTTTATTTCTGATTCACCCAAGGTGCTTCCGCGGACCACTGGTTGTGGGCATGAAAATCCAACATCCCATTTTTTCTCAGACATTCATGTAAACAATCTTAAGATTTCTTTTTGTTTGTTAGTTGTTTTCTCACAACCGTTACCGGTGGGACATTTAGCAAACACATGCATTGATGGTGTGACTTCGATACTTGGAGATTTGATCCACAAAGTATTTTGAACTTGACTGATGCAGCAATCTCCAGCAGCGCATTCATAAATACATACGAAAGTCATCTTTCTCATTCATTTATTACACTTTCAACACTTCAAAATGAACATGGCATACCAATACCTACAAACAAATCATTTCACGTGCAAACAAAAGAGTACAAACTATTTCAAAACAACATATGCTTCTTTCCATATGCAGCTTCTTACAAAACAACTTAGCCTGCATATGCAGCTAAAGAAGGTCAAGATTGCAATGTCTTTGCCGCCTAAGCCGCACTAAGAATATACTTCATTACGAGCTGTGGTGAATGCCCCCGGTCACAAGTGTCAAGGTCTTCATCGCTGTCCGTAAGCGTTGACGTCAAGGCAAAAAGAAACTATTTTTGCTTCGGAGAATCATAAAAGTCGGTCGCATTTTTCTCGCTTACGAGTTGCTCAAGCACTATTTCCATTGTCAAAACTGCCTGCACAACTACAGATTGAGGAAACTTGAGGCCACCTCTCGTGGATGTGGCAATAAGTGAAACATCATCATTCTCAAAACTTTCGTTTTCGAAAACAAGATTGTCCTTGCAGGAGGTACATGCAAGCTTTTTTACAGCTGCATGTGAGCAGTAGTCTGCCACATAAATAATGGTAGGAAGCATCGGCTTCTTCTTCTTGATGTCTTGCTCCCTTACGGCAACACCAAACCACTTCATAAACTGTGGGTCGTTAAGAGAGCCACATAGGGTGAGAACGTCTAGATGAGGAGGTTCGGGGAGCTCCAGCGCTTTTTGCAATCTGAGCTTGTGCTCCGACTCGTATATCTGGCGTATATACATGCGATACTGCACTCCCGACAACAGCCGATATTTTCCAAATCCGTCCTCTAGGCAGTCGGTTTGGAACTTCCCCAGCAACACATACAAGAAGGCGAGCTCTTCAGTGCAGTAGCGGGTCACTTGTGCAAGAGCATAACTGTGGCGGAATGCACTGAGTGTTTCGCGAGTCAGGTGGCCTGCATCATGTTTGGACTTTCCCAAAATTCTAGCTAGTCAATTACACTGCTGAGGAAATCGATCTGAGGAGAAGACAGACTTCTCACAGGCTCTTGAAAGCCATCACGTAGGCGCTGCACCTTGTGAGGCATTTTGACGTTTACGATGTTCCACCACGTCAAGATGATGCGGATAAATTCAGCTGTGCCTTTGAGATGTTGAAGTTGAGCTAATTTGGAGCATGTGAGTGCTTTAATAGTTGAAGGTTGAAAATCTTCAGGGTGAGCATGACATTCTGGCCCACCAAGTTGGATGGATTTAATGCTTTTAAAGATAGCGTGCGCGCCAACCGCAAGAGGTCATTGCTTTCCGATTCATGCGCCTTCCTCAAAGTATCAAATATTGCTGTTAACACTTGTCCATCATTAGAAAGTTCACTTATGTCCGGAAAAAAACATGCAAGTCCCTGGATTACGTTGGTTAAGCCAGTTGTTACGGATACATTTGAGAATGTGAGCACTGTCCAAAACAAAAAGCAAAGATCTTGAAGGATAAGATGGTTGTGCACAGACATTATTAAATTTGGGGGGATCAGAAAGAAAAAGACATTGCTTTGCGGTTAATGGAATTATCGTCAGAAATGACTGCGATCACCCGAAGTCGAGCGTCTTCTAGCTCTTTAATGAGACGTCTGATCAAGCAGTGGAAGTCCTTCGCATCGAGTTTTGCAACAGGTATAATATGCGCAGCGTCTTTGTTGAATAACAAAATGCTCTGAATCATGAAGACGTATGCTGTCCTGGCAGCAATGTTGCTGTTCGTGGATGCACCTGTGACAAAACCACCCTTATTTTCGAAGTAGGACTGTAAATGTATATCGTCTATCATCAGCGTTACAGTCCGTTCATGGTCCTTCAGCGCTAATGCCAATTTTCGGCATACGACAAGTACAAATCATCTTGTTGCTCCAAAGAAGGACTAATAATGTATGCGGCACAAACACACCTAATAGTGTTTGGTTGAGGAAGCGTCAACTTCGATGTTCTTCGCATGAACTTGTAAGCGTGTTGCGATATTGTGAACATAATACTGGCGAACACAAATAAGTCGGCTGGATACCTCGCTCTATTGGTCAAAACAACCTCAACTTGCTGCCTCAGAAACTTCATCATTTCTGCCTGCCAGTCAGATGGAAACTATAGTCGGTGACAGCCTAAGAATAAATATAAGCTCCGCCCACGAGGCCGCATTGCTCATATTTTGCATGCCTCCGCGCTACAAACGAAGTAGTTCCTAAACAATGGCAATAATTTTCACGCATATAAACCTTATTTTGCAATACTGCACTGATACTGAAATAAAGAAAGCAAAGCTAGATAAAATAAACTGTGAAGGCACGGAGTTCAGCGTCAGCATAACAATATAGCTGTTATTTAAATCGCATCCCCCGCCACGGTCATCTCGGAGTCTATACGAAGAAGTAATGTACATCTCAAAGGTGATGTTTCTGAGCAGCACCTATTTTGGTATTAAAACAAAAAATACCAGATTTAACATAAAACTTAAAATAAAGGAATCGTTATTTAATGGTTTCAAAGAACGAAACACGGACATTAATCGCATTTACCAAGGTCGTTTCTAATTTTTTTTGCGAAACTATCGCCGCCAGTTTTCTTCACTGTCTGCTGTAACTATGGCAACTGTGACTCAAAGGGAAGTATGGCGAAGTGGTCTGAGATTGCCTTCGTGAATTTCGACTCTTGTGTTGCCGTTAATACCGCATTTGCGTCTCTAGTCGCCGTGCTTGTCATCGTGTTTGAGCTAAACGCCAAGGCTTCATTTGACGTCTTGTTTCAACGAAATAAAAGCGTGTAGCACACATCGCGTTCAACTGTGGGGGTCATTGAATGCGTTACAGTTACTTTCACGCCAAGGAGATGTACGCGGCTAAATTGGAGTTGACTAAAAGCTCTACGTGGGATTGTTTCTCGCCTCGACAACTTGCACTGGCACTGCCATTACCCCTTAAGACTTTGAACGTTCAAGTTTTTAATTAATTAATTATTTATTTATTACATACCAGTTGTCACCCCAGACAGCAGGGGGGCACTTTTACTGGAAGAGCCCCCCCCTACCATATATATATATATATATATATATATATATATATATATATATATATATATATATATATATATATATATATATATATAGAGAGAGAGAGAGAGAGAGAGAGAGAGAGAGATACACACTGAGGCTGCCATCGGTTGCCATACGACAAATAGGAAAAGGAGATACGCTTCTCAAAAGACAGTTTATTTGTCAACGTTTTGATATCAAAGCAAAATTTACGAGGCTTTGATGCGCTTTTACAGCATCGTCTTCCGTGCAGGTAGAGCGAGGAAAAAAATAAACAATAAAAAATGTAGAAATGAAAAACATCAGTAGCCAAAAGACCACACATACCCACTCGGACATACGGAAAACACGCGCATCTTCGAAGAAAAAAAGAAAAACATATAGATGTCTATATAGATAATATCGGTGGACGCAATCAGTAAGTACATCCGTTTCGTACATTGTCAAGCCCCACCTCTCCGGCTCCCCTCTCTTCATTTGTTCGTGAAGCATAGTGAGGGGGTGAGGCTTCAGAAGAAGGGATAAGCGCTTAAACAAAAGGGTTTGTGCACTATGAGCTTCATGAGTTTAATATAAACAAATTATCACTGCGTGATACATGCACACAATACACGCGAAATGAAAAAAAAGATGCACGTTAGACAAAAAGAAGAATTCCAAATATGATATCGTGAATTATGATGCAACGCCGTTAAAAACAAAAGCTTTTTTTTTCACTCAATAATAGTCTTAGCGGCGTTACTTCAGTTAAGATCACGATCCATGCAATCGATGTGCCACAGCGAGCGCATTATTTCACGGTTTGCAGACAACGATTACCTCGCACGGCGTTTAACATTGCAAGGCGTTCGTGCACCGAGCGTGAGACTTACGCGACGGGCACTTCAACCTAGCACATCATTCTGAGCCGGTGGAACTGAATTCCGTTAAGACGACGCAACTGCGCCAATAGGCACACGTCACAAAATCACACAGGCACCAGATGACCACAATTATCTTTTATAATGCACACACCACTGCATATTCTCCACACCTGGTTTGTTTACTTTCGCAATGTGTTGCGCTAACGGGCTACGTTGGTGGCTTTCTTTCTCTCACGCTTCGTCCGTACATACGTCGTTTATATAGGAGCACAGCACGGCGCATATCACAATAGATCACGAAGATTCCAACGTTGCGAGCTCCAAGTAATACACACACACACGCACACGCATTTGTGGCAACGCTAACGCCATGGCTTTTGCGGGCGGTAAATCGTACACAGACGCGCACGTTCCGACTTCACTTTCACCTCACTACACACGACTGAACGCGACGACAATCGTCGATGTGGTGACCCTCTGGCGATATGCTTGGTGTATCCGAGCGATGGAGGGAACACACGCCGTGTTGCAACTTGAAGCTGCCGAAACGACGGAACGCGCTAAAGCGTTGTAAAACACTCCGAGCTGCTGCCGCTTCGGTGATCTTCAAACGCGGCAGTCAAAAGCTTCTACTGCATCGGTTGACGACCGGCGAGGATGATGATGGGTACGTACGAATAACAGCCCTACTGAAACGTTCCGTATGCCAGTCCAATAATTCCATATGTTTCCGTACGAATCTTCCGAAAATATAGGGAAAATATATGGAAAATATACGGAAAACATATGGATTCCGTATGGAAACATATGGAATTATTGGACTGGCATACGGAACGTTTCAGTAGGGAGTAGGAAACAGCTTCTTCTGGAAGAAACAAACACCTCAGGAAATTCGATTTGACGGATCTAGGTATCGGTGCAGCGGTACCTCGCCTCTCGTCGCGAACGGCGCCATGTTGCATTTTTCATTGGCTCGTCTTAACCTTTATGTCATGGTAGAGCGGCCGTAGTTGGACGCGCATAACACAAATGGACAGCGGTAGAGTTTACTTTTTATACTTAGCTTGTCACCGACTATATAATGACGACAGTTCTTCTAAGTGCGCCAGCATACGTCGCAAAAGAAGCTCAGCACTTGCCTGATCATTTTGGGAGCATTTTACAATTTCGTCAACGCGGTCACGTGTATGGCCAAGTTGTCTAATGTCCGTAATTGAAACAGGAAACACAACGCTGCCTACCTTTTCAATAAGTGTCTCTCCAAAGTATACTTTGAGACAGAGGTCGGCACATACAACTATAGCACAACGCACTACCGGCGCATCTTGACGCACAAAGTTCAAGAACCACACAATGTCTTTCACTATCACCTTGCTCCAGAAGTTTCCCACCAAAAGCTTGTCCGTGTGACACAAGAGGTCCTCGAGAGAGGAGATGGCGTTGTTCTTCTCTTCCTCTTGTTGAGTGATGAGTTACTCTTGCAATGTATCTTGCAGTGCTTTGGCCTCCATACGAGCCCGTGTTCCTTCTGGGACTTCGCGGGCTGCACTTTTGCCTTCAGTAAGATACGTGGGGCAGCCAGGGAAAATGCTTGGGACAGTTCCCGGCATTCGACGCCTGAGTTTAAGAGGAAGTTCGATCACCTTGCTAGTGACCGTGTCCGTGTAGCTCGTCGAGGTGACGAAGCCACTCGGGTGAAAGTGCTTTTCGCAGAGCTGGAATCAAATAGAACGTTACATGTAAATTAACGACAGAAACACCGAGCAGTCCCCACAATTATTCGACCGCAAAAGCAAATATGAGAGCAACGTGAAAGGAAAGAAAAGGCAGACTTCCCTAACACTGTGTACTTTGATGGCGCAAAATCCTTACGCGGCACGGCGCGCGTCCACGCTGCTCTTTCTGCGACGTCGACGGGTTACCTGTAGACGCGAACGGTGGGTCCTCCGACATAATTAGTGTTGCAATTGGGCGCACAACAACAGCCAGGCATACTGCTTGGTAGTTAACGCATGCCCTGGCAGCAATACTGAGTTACGTGACAGTGCCAGCTCCTCTCTATAGGCCTGACTGGCTGCCCAGACGGCGCTGCGAAAACGGTGCTAAAAAGCGCCCCCTACGATAAGTTCTGTGGTTTCGAGTAGTCAGACTGGCGGCCGCATGGAGCACTAAGATTAGATGCGCAATGGAGCCGCCGCTGTCGGTTGTTCTGCGCTTTGGATCTCGGCCAATTTCTGGCGTGGCTGAGTTCTTCAGGCCAAGCAATCTGCGTAAACGCAAGAAGCTCGTCAACGTCAAGTATGTTTACGACGTGCAGGAGATTGAAGGAACCATTTCGGCGCGCTGCAACTCGCAAGTGCAGCGAATCTCGCACGACGTTGAACTCGAGTTAAGTTTTACAAGGCATGCTCGCGCGATTAACGACAGTGCATAAACGAAAAGATTGCTGTTAAGAAAGCCGAAATGATTTGCATTACACGACGAAACGGAATCAAGAAAGGTCCAGTGAAGAAGGCTAGCCGTCGGCGGCCCGAATGAGCGCATTCGTGCCGTGTGCCGTTTTCAGCCGCATTCAGTCGCAAACACACTTTTTCCCCATGCACGGTCGTAATTTTCAACATTTGCTTCTAGGGAATTCGTCAAATTCTGTCAGCGTGCGGTGGCGGTCGAGAAGCGATGGCGCGCAATGTTTCCAGCCGGCCGCTGGAAGCAGCCGGCTGTAAGCTGCCGGAACAATCGTAGGCACATACGCAGGGAGACTCATGGCATCGTTTTTCTCGTTTCCCACGAAATGCCGGCTGCATATCCTCGTGATCACCGTCGGCAGCCACGGCGTGCCGTCTGGACTGCACACAGGGAATATATACATATATAAACGCGTGCACGCGCGTACGAAAAGTAATCAGCACGTTACGTTGCAAACCACGTTTTGCTCGCGTACTCACTTCACGCGTCGGACGGCACGTATCCAGCGGTTCCGTCGCTCCACTTCGTACGGCTTTCAGGGGAACCAGTAAAACCGCACATTAGGATCCTCACCCCCATGTTCGAGGCAATTAACCACGCAACAATAACGCCGGCGACCGCGCTTCGGGACCGCGCGCTGCTCAGAGCCGTCGCACGGACGACCTGCTTTCGGCACGGTTTGTTGAAGCAGGGATCGCTCGTCAAACATGTCAGACTCTGCAGGCATAGCTGACAAGTTCCTGCGTACGTTTTAAGCACTTTTTCAGCCTGAAAACTCGGCGCAAAATTAAGTAAAACGCTCAAAGCAACTGAGAACTGCGTAACTCGCCGGTCGGCGTCCATTTTTGACTACCCAAGCAATTTCGGCGCACGCCACCAGGCTCCGCCACAGTACTCAAAACTCCAGCGCGTCAGCCCTATCCGCTGCCGATCTCACAGTGGTGACGTCCGGCTGTTGAGGGGAGGGGCGAACCTCTATCTACGTATCTACGTATCTCTATCTACGTATCTATCTATCTATCTATCTATCTAGCCGGCTACGTCTGGGTGCTCTCATGGTCGCCTCCTTAACTTTGTGTAGACGAAAATTTGCATGGGAGGGTAAGAGGATTTGACGAATATGACTGCCGGGTCATGACATAAATAACGTTAACATCCTGTCGCGTACGTCGTCAAACCCTTTCCACTAGACACGTGTGGCACATACCCGTTTACCACGGGCCGCGGTGTGCGGGTATGCGCCACAGGTGATTGAGAGTTTATGTCTACCCAGGAACGGCGAAAACAGACATTGGTAACCTAAATGCTAGAGAGTTATGTAAAACCAACATTGGCAGCGTTGACTCAACGAATGGAAATAATAAAAATTAGGATCCCAGCAAGAATCGAACCCAGGCAATCTGCGTGGCAATCAGGTATTCTACCGCTGAGCCACGCCAGGTCTATAAATTGGTTTGGAAAAACAGCCTACGCAGGCGTAATACGGTGCAACGTCAATTGTGGTTGTGGTGCTGGCTATCTAATTTTACAAGAAAGCAATAAACACTACATGATACTCCTACGATGTGTACTCCTACGATACGGGCGTCATATCAGATTGACGTCTGTAGTTCCGGTGTTGGCTCCGCTTTTATAGCAGTCTAATAAACATTACGTTTGTATTCCTATGATTCAGCAAGCTATATTGAAGCATTGCTCGACCCCGGAGGAATACATTAATATGATATCCACATCACCGCATCTTAAAGTGCACTTCGTCCACCAGAACGACGAAGTGTCCTCTTCATTTCTTAAGAGGCTGGGCGATGGCCTCATGCTGACCAATGATGATGCCGGATTGATTGACAGCTGCTTTGTAGACTAGGCTACGTAAGCCATATACGCCCATGTAGTCTACGAATACGACAAGCGCCATCCACTGATGTTGGTCTACGTAACACTATGCAGGCCTACCAGCCTAGACGGCCTATACCTCACCAACGCGACAGTTGACTTCAGGTTCCGACATGTCGCCGGCTCTGTCGACAGACAATTTGTCGACGAAATGACCGAGGCATCCACGAATTACAACAGCTCTACTATACCACATACTTCACTACACATAGACCCATCTTCACCGGTCATGACCAGCTGCTGGTGCTCACTGATCACGGTGATGATGCCCTTGTTCAAGAACTGTCAAGAACTTCTTGCACACATGCACACGGGTTCGTGAAACGCGCGTGCGTTCTCGGGACACGTATACGCACTACATATCAGCTTACCGCTTCTGGTGTTGGTAATACCCACGTTGTCATTGGCAGCGTTATCCAACCGTAAACAACTGCTTATATAACACATAAGCAGCTCTTCAACATATATATGTGTGCATGTAAAATATATACAAATCTTTAGCGTCATTTTGTAACGTGTCGCTCAGTAAAAAAAGTTACGCCACAGTCACCTACCCGCCGCATGCTTCGCATAACATCGACTCCGACGGTACGTGGGATCTGCCTTTTTTTTTCCAAAGAAGGTTAGCGTCAAGTCCTCCGTGCTGCTGGAGCACCACCCGCCGAATAATACCCCTGTCACACGGCACATGTAATGTCATTCGCAGCGAATGTCATTAGGCTTTAATGCCATTTTTGTTGCTGCTACACGGGCATAGCGAATGACATTCTTACCTAATGGCATTCTCCCGTTGAATGAGTTCACCGAACTCATTCAGGCGCGACATGTGTACTCTCGTCAACAGGCGCTTGGCAAAAGATTGCGACATCGATATCTTAAACCATGCAAAAGCAATATGTAAACGATGTTAGCGTTCTTATTAAAGGTTGTTGTTAACTTTTCGGCAACGTTTTTACGTACACCGCGATGTTGGAAGCAATTTGTGCAGCTATACTCTCTTTCCCATACTCCGACTTGACGCCAGCGCCACCTCCTGTCAGCCATGTGGCCATGTTTACAAACGCTCACTGTTGCTTTGGTGAAGCGACGCCGCGGTAGCCGTAGCGATAGTTGCACGCCATGGATGCGAACCCCGGAAGCAAGAAAAAAAAATACGTAAATTAAAAGCACAATTTGTAACTTTTTGTTATCACAGCCGCCTGCCAATAAACATTGACATCAATTGCGAATGTCATTTCATATGGCCGTGTAACCCGGAACGCAAGATCGCAATGACATTCGTTTTGAATGTCATTCGCAGCGAATGACATTACATGTGCCGTGTGACAGGGGTATAAGACGCGAGGCAACTAGCTGGGCTTTAGCCATTGTGAAGCAAGTTGAACTGCTCGCCTCATTTTTCGGCTCTCGCGTCATGCTTGCACTCTCTTTTTATCAGAACGTTGACTTTACAGCGTATAAAACCTGCTGTGCGCACGCGGCTAGGAAATCACACAAAGCGAGAAGGTGGCTACTGCAAGGTGGCAGTTACAAAGCATGTATTAGGTCAGTTAGATTTAGCGACAATTATACATCACCCTAATAAACTGACAAAGCAAACCAGCCGTATGGCGTCGAAGTTTGCTGAAAATTCCCAGAAATCTGTACCGGCAATAAAGGAGCCTTCCCGACGCGTAAATTGCAGGCGCCAAATTTTGGACAATGTGGCGCGTTCAGTTCAGTTCAACCAACCGCGCAACGCTACCGGTATAACGCGAGTGTAAACTTTCCACAACGACGGGAATTTCTCGCGAACATGGGGACGAAAACGCAAAGTCGTTTTACCTACAACCGCAACTGCACTTTTACAATGCGATAAGAGAGCGCATAACCATTACTGCAGTCATTGCGTGCATGCGCCTCGTTACGTACTCATTGATGTAGTCGAAACGAACGAAAGAGATGCGACAGCCAAAACAGAACGCCAGACAGCGCTGTCAGCTAGGACATACTTTATTTTCCTTTGTGCGGTGAGCCACGCTTGTGGCCTTTATTTCTCGTGCGAAACGCCCGCGAACCGATAGAGTTTCACACGTGAATCGCGTGCCTTGGTGTTGTGTCCACTGTTGTGGCAGACCACGGCGCAGCAATACTTCAGACCTCGCTTCCACTTCCGCGGGGTCACTTCTGCCAACGCGGAATCGCAGGTTCGCGCAGCAAGGCTCTCGGTTCAGCGTGCCAAGCTGTCGGCACGGAGCCCCAGTTCCCCGCACCGACAAAGGAAAGCGTGCGCGCGCACGTTCCCGCTTACCGACAAACAGGCTGAGTCGGCCGCTCGTGCCCCCAGTTGCGCCAGAGCCTCTCTCCAAAGCCGCAGCGCTGTGCTGTCGCCGCGCCGTAAACATTAGCTTCGGTTCATATAGAGACCTCCTTGGAAGTGTCAGAGCCGTCTCCGTGGGCGGATGTGACAAGCCTCTCAGCCAGCGCATTGCCATCAATATCTCGGTGCCCAGACATCAAGCATATCACAATGTTCTCCTGGGACGAATAAATGGTCCATAAAAGTGAATAGAGCCACACGATAACTGGATGTTTGTGGTTTTAAATGCGAATGCATTTGTTAGCCGGGGGTTGTCGTGCGTGCCTGGTCGGCGTGCGCACAGATCTCTCTGTGCGCGCTCCTCCTCGCCCCTAGCAACAGCTGCGCCGCGCCTAGCAAACGGAGCAGGTGGTGAGTGGCGGAGGGTAAGGGAGAGGAGGAGCGCGCGGGCGTGTGATGGCGCTCGCATCGCGAAGCTCGCTCGGCGGAGAGAGCAGGCGCTCGCATTCTTTCCCCCTCCACCCGAACTCGTTTCCTTCGATCGCCGCGCTTTCGGCGTGGGTGCATTGGTCGTCTGTGCGCGCAACTTTCTTGCGCGAGCAATTGAAGCCGCTCGCTGGCCGGAAACCAGCAGGCACAACTCTGCTACGTTTGTCTCGTGCGCGACGATCTTTTAGGGGCGAAGCTCCTTAAAGCGGCACCCGTTCGTCCCCGTCGTAGTGCGTAACCAGCCTTAACGCTAGTACCAGATCTCGACCTCCAAGATGGCGCCGGTGGGAGATTTCTCCTGTGCGTTGTTCAACAATAAAAAATTCGCAGCGTGCGCGTTAATTAAAAGCCGAATTCTTCTGTCTCTCATTCCCCATCAGCAGCCATTGGCATGTTCCAGTAGGAAACGTTAGTAGAAGTAGAAGTGTAACTATTAGCTAAAAGCCGACTTCTTCTGTCTCTCATTCCCATTAGCAGCCGTTGTTTACCTCCAAGGTAGTGCCTGGTGAGATTTATCCTGTGCGTGATTAAACAATAAAAATTTTGTTCAAAACGCCGTTGATTGGTGAAATAAACCAACGAAAGACGCCAGATGTTTTGTAAAAGCAAAACGAAAGAACGCCAGATGTTTCTAAAGCAAAACGAAAAGACGCCAGCTGCTTAACGAAAGACGCCAGATGTTTTCTAAAGCAATGGTTTTCTAAACAATGAAAATTCCCAGCGTACATGTAAAATTAAAGTGAGCTGCAAGTCGTCATAACTCATCGAACCTTTAGTATAAACGCGCCCGATCTCACGTCGGTGATGATGTTCTGGGCAGAATTCACGGAAGATTCACGGTTTACCGATGAACCTCCGCAGCTTCGCCCACTCATCATCATTCACTCCGTGGATATGCTGTGATTTTTTTTCGTCGCGACGGACCGTAGCGTACCCGTTCGCGTAGAGCGGGAACCGCAGCGGCTTTCAACCGCCCGGTGGTATGGAATGGCCACATCTCCGTGCGCACTGACTTCGTCTGCTGTGCAAAAGAGTGACCCCCTTGCCTGGGTAAGGTACCGATCCTCTCGTCGGCGTGGGGCCGCGAGAGTTGTCGCGTCTGTTCGGCGCTTCGCGCTGAGTGGGCGCGGCACCCTTGTCCGGGGAGGACCGTTCGCTCAAAACAAAAAGATCCCGCTCTGTAACCCGGGGCGGGAACCCTGCCAGGGTGGACGTATTTGGATGATCAGGGGTTGATGAGTGTTATAAACTCTGGGACATGGTGCTTTCGAGTGCCAAGCTCCCCTTCCTTTCTGAAAACGGTAGAGCTCGGGCGCTCCTACTGTCCGCGCTCGGACCTATATATATCATGCAGGGAGCGCGCGCTTTGGTGTCCTGATAGCGATGTAAGTCGGTGAAGTCGAATCTCTCGCGGCAACGATACCACTAGGACGAAGTGTAACACGATGCAGCTCGAGCATTACGCCTCTACGTGCACACTCTTGTCTCTCTTCATTAATTAATCGCACACTCATCGGGTGCACCCAAATGCATTCGCATTTCCTCACGATCCCCTTCGGGGAGGTGCGGCTTTTTCAGAGTTTTCATCGGTTTCACGATACTGAAAGAGTCCGAGTATATTGCCACGACCGCTTCTTCTTTTATTTTGATGGGTTCGAGTTTGACCAGCAAGGACGGTTATCAACGCTCGACGCTGGCCGCGAAGCAGTGTTCGAGAAGCTTCACGATTTTAGTAGATCGTTTTGTTAAGATTACGCGCCGCACGCGAATGTTCCAGCTTTGTCGAGAGATAGCGCCGCCACCAGCAATATTGCTGGAAAGTTCCATAGCGCCTGCATAAAAGCCGACGCGCTTGACCGCTTCTCAGTTATCGACGGACGACGCCCTGTTCGCCGCTATCATTGTACAGCGTGCATTGCTGTAGTTCTAGTTCTCAGTTTCTCGGCCACAAGTTCGGCCAAATAAACAGTTTCATCTCGGACGTGCTGACTGTTGTCTTCGTCGACGTCACGACCACGTGACATTTGGTGGAGGTGCTGCTTCTTCCATGATCCGGACGCCCCCGCGAAGCGCTGACCCAAGCCCAAGCCGCGAGGAGGACGACGGCAAAGAAAACCCGGATCGTCGAGCAAGCCACAGGCAACAAGGTCTACCGCCAGAGCACGGGCCTCTACCTGAAAAGACCCGGCAAACAAAGATCCTGGCCTCGACCACAGCGACGATGACAGACGCTGTGCCGCCCGCACCGATCCTTCTCCGGACGCCCAGGGAGCCGCCAACCTTCCGCGGATCGTCGTTCGAAGACCCGGAAAGCTGGCTCGAAGCCTACGACCGAGTCGCCGTTTTTAATGCCTGGACCAGCGAATACAAGCTACGGCTTGTCTATTTCGCTTTGGAAGACGCCGCTCGGACCTGGTTCGAGAACCAAGAGCGAAGCCTGACAACGTGGCACATTTTTGGCGCCAGGTTTCTCGCCACATTCACGAGCGTCGTCCGCAAAGAGAGGGCTGAGGCTCTGCTCGAGACCCGCGTGCAGATGCCGAACGAAAACGTGGCGCTCTTCGCGGAAGAGATGACCAGGCTGTTTCGCCACGCAGACCCTACCATGCCCGAAGAAAAAAAAGTTCGCCTTCTCATGCGAGGAGTTAAGCAGGAGCTCTTCGTTGGGCTCATGCGGAACCCACCCAAGACAGTCCAGGAATTTGTTTCCGAAGCCACAACCATCGAGAAGACGCTGGAAATGCGAACCCGGCAGTACAATCGCCGCGCATTCGAAGACAGCGCAGCAGTTCATGCCCTCGGCTCCGACGACTTGCGCGAAACGATCCGAGCCATCGTGCGAGAGGAGCTGCGAAAGCTCGCACCTTATTGTTATGAGTGAAGTGCGCGAGTGTGGTGCTTCCGATAGTTGGAGCAGCAAGACCGACAAGGACGACGTACAACGTGCTACTTGCGCGAGCGCGCCGAACATCGGAGCATGGAGAAATAAAACGCAAAATAAGAAAATTGCCAAGAGCCACTGCGCCGAAAAGGAACAAGAAGAAGAGCTGTGCGGGCTGTTCGAAGAACGTCGCTAGGGTGCGGACTGCGAGCTTGTCGGGCGCTTGTACCCGGGCTCTGAAGGCGTCCACCTAGCCGACGCAGGCCTGCACGCGGACCGGGCGACCATTCTACCGGCGTGGCTTTTGCTGAGGCTCCGGCTTGGCGTGGTTGTGGTGCTCGGGCGGGAGATAGCACCGCCGATGACGGCATCCACCGGGAGCGGAAGTGAGCCGTCGGGCTGAGGGCCCGACCTTGGAGACTTGCACCACCGCATCCTCCTCACCTGAATGCTTGTGTGTCCAACCCGTTGGTGAGCCGTACCACTCTGTGTCCACATCAGGACTCTCCTGACGACGTTAGCGTGTGCCACTAGGCTTATCATTCTAGGCTTATGATAAGATTCCCTTGTTTAAGGAGAACTCTATGTATTTGTGGTCAGGCTGACGCTTGTTAGTTTACCTCTTGTTCATTCTTGTGTTACCCTTTGGTTTATTTTTTTGTGTGAAAATGTATTTTCGTTTTCTGAAATTCAAACGCTCACGTCCGTCTCTTATTCGAGAATGGTATTGCACAACTCATTCTAGTTGCTTGATTAAACGAACCTGTCACACTTATGCACAGCCCGAAGTGACGTCGATTGCGGACGTTGTACACAAGGAAATCCAATAGTCACTGGGTGTTCCTCAGCCGGCACCGCCGCAGCTGCAAGCAATAAGCTATGCTGCTGCAGCCCGACGCAACGCCCCCCCCCCCCCTACTCGCCCACATCAAGACGCCGCGCCGCCCCAGCAGTTCCGCCGCCAGGCACCACCGCCGCCACCACCGACGTCATACCGCCCGCCGGCCGGTCAGCGATACACGCCGAGGAAGCGATACAGCCGAGGAATCGACGGATGGGACTGCGCGGGTTCGCTGTCGACGTGCCGCGTCCACAGCAGGGTGAACGACCACGTGACATCGCTGACTATCTGGCAGGAACGCAGTGGTCCCCCCGAGGACCTTCCCGATCGCCGTCGCCAGGCCGCTACGCCTCTCCCCAACGCCGCCAGTCCCCTGGCCCAATCCGGGGCCGGTTGCGTAGCCCGTATCCAGAAAACTAAGGGCAGCAACCGATGGAGGTGCGGTTGCTGTACGACGAAACATCGAAGATCTGTGGAGCACACATAAGAAAACGCCTCGACACGTCCGTCTAGCGCCGAAGCCTAAAACCAACTAACCTTTTCTCTATTTTTCTGCGCCCCTCGCGCCAGCCATGCTGCCGCGCCGCACGAGGTCACGTCCGACCTCTTCTTTCTTCACTGTGCCATCCCGTCGATGTCAGTGCCAGCACCATCTGGACTTGGGTGGGCAAGCGCTGAAGGAATAGCTCATGGACGAAGGTGCTGTCCGTAGTGGAAACGCGTGGGCCGAGCAGATTAAGGAATCGACGCAGTAGCTGGCTTGGCCGTTGATTGCCGAGTTGTTCGATTGAGAGTAGCTGTTGCAGCCGTGTGCGTTCCGACATAGCCGTGCGGTCCAGTATAGCAGCCTTAATTACGTCGTAAGGCGACTCTGGTAGGTCGTGCGCGAACGAATGGAGAAGGTCGGAAATCTCGTCGATGACGGCCGCTGGAAGCGCGTCGACCACGAGGAGGTACTTGCGAGTCTGGGACGTAATCCGCGACAGTTCAAAACGGGCCTCTGCTTGGATGAACCACGCCGAGGGGTTCCGTTCCCAGAACTCTGGCAGTCGGATGGTGTTCGAAATAACGGCAGCGGTTGAAGAGGTCTCGGCGTTGGCCGAGTTGGTCGAGGCTTGCTGGCGTTCGTTGCCGGTGGTTGACATGGCTCCACGTCTTTTTGTTTCGTGTTGCACGTTATGATCAGGCACAAGTTGCTACTTGATCCAAACGTCCGGGTCACCAATTTGTGGAGCACACATAAGAAAACGCCTCGACACGTCCGTCTAGCGTCGAAGCCTAAAACCAACTAACGTTTTCTTTATTTTTCTGCGCCCCTCGCGCCAGCCATGCTGCCGCGCCGCACGAGGTCACGCCCGACCTCTTCTTTCTTCACTGTGCCATCCCGTCGATGTCAGTGGCGCTACAGATCCTCCGCCGCCGACGACGGCGCCACGACGAAACCTTCAGGACACGACGCGAACCAGACAGAGCCCTGACGAAGAAACCTCGCGGACCGAAGTAGACCTGGCGACGCAACGTGGAAGCAGTGGAGCAAACCGACGTAGCCGTGACCATACGCCACGACCTAACTGCAACGCAAGACGACGAACTAGCGACCTCGACGTTCTTATCGACGGCCACAGCGTCACAGCCCTCGTTGACACCGGAGCCGACAATTCTGTCATCAGTGGACCATTCGCCAGGAAGCTGAAGAGAGTTAGGACAGCCCGGGAAGGCCCCGAAATCCGGGCAGCTGGAGGTCATCTCGTAACGCCGGAGGGAACCTGCACAGCGAGACTCACCATTAACAACCGGATTTATCCCGAGAACTTCATAGTGCTGCAGCGTTGCTCGAGAGATGTCATCCTTGGCATGGACTACTTAGGCCTTCATGGTGCAGTCATCGACTTAAGGTCCAAGTGGAAAGCACTGTCCACGGAAAAGGCACTGCCGCCGTACATTCCGGCAAGAAAGCACGCCTTGATTGTGCTGGAAGACCAGGTCACCATTCCCGCTCGCTCCAGCGTCATCATTTCCTTCGGCCCTCATACATCAGCAGACCTGGAATGCGTCGTTGAAGGCGACCAGCACCACTTGATTAACCGCAAGATTTGCGAAAGCAACAGTTCTGCTCACGAACTTCAGCAACGAGTACAAGCACGCGAGCAAATGCACGACTGTCGCCTACATCGAAGAAATCGTAGAAGCCAGCAATGCTTTCGGCCTCACCGATTCTCCCGAGCCTACTCCGAAGAATAAAGCGCCGCAACCAGCTCTCGACATCAATCCCAGCCTTCAGAAGCACAAACAAAACAGCTCAAAACCCTGCTCTTGCATCACAAGGACTGCTTTTCGTCATCGTCAATAATTCGGCAGACTCCCGTGGCGAAACATCGCATCATAACAGAGTAAAGCGCCAGGCCACTCCGTCAGAGCCCGTACAGAGTTTCGACGCGAGAACGCGAGGCCGTGAAGAAACAGGTCGACGAAATGCTACGCGACGACATGATCCAGCCGTCGAAGAGTCCGTGGGCATCCCCGGTGGTGCTAGTGAAGAAGAAGGATGGGACTCTACGTTTTTGCGTCGATTATCGTCGCCTGAACAAAGTAACGAAGAAGGGCGTGTATCCCCTTCCCCGGATTGACGACACCCTGGATCGATTACACAACGCAAAGTACTTTTCGTCGATGGACACCAAGACCGGTTGCTGGGAAATAGAAGTTGACGAGAGAGACCGATAGAAGACTGCGTTTATAACACCAGACGGCCTGTTCGAGTACAAGGTCTTGCCCTTTGGTCGTTGCTCGGCACCTGCGAATTTTCAACGGGTTATGGATACAGTAATGGCCGGCTTGAAGTGGCAGACGTGCCTCGTGTACTTGGACGACGTCGTTGTGTTTTCCTCAAACTTCGACGAACACCTTCGGCGCATTGAAGTTGTACTTCAAGCGATCAAGACCTCCGGACTCACCTTGAAGCCTGAAAAGTGCCGCTTCACGTACCAGGAGCTCTTGTTCTTGGGTCACGTGATCAGCAAGGCTGGTGTTCGCCCGGACCCGCGGAAAACAGCTGCCATCGCAGCCTTCCCGCCGCCCACCGACAAGAAGGGCGTACGCCGTTTTCTCGGCTTGTGCGCCTATCACAGACGTTTCGTCAAGGAATTTTCACGGATCGCCGAGCCACTGACGCAACTCACGAAGGCCGACGTCGAATTGAGGTGGGAAACGCCGCAAGTTGAAGCATTTCAAGAATTGAAACGTCGCCTGCAGTGCAGACGCCTCCGATACTTGCGCATTTTGACGAATACGCCGATACGGAAATCCACACCGACGCAAGCAGCGTAGGACTCGGCGCCGTACTTGTGCAGAAGACTGACGGATTCGAAAGGGTCATGAGTTATGCTAGCCGGTCGCTATCAAAGGCAGAAATCAACTACTCCACAACAGAAAAGGAGTGCCTGGCCATCATCTGGGCTACGTCAAAGCTTCGCCCCTACCTCTACGGCCGGCCCTTCAAAGTTGTGAGCGACCGCCACGCCTTGTGTTGGCTAGCTAACTTGAAGGACCCTTCAGGTCGCCTCGCACGGTGGAGCCTACGACTTCAAGAATTTGGCATAACCGTCGTTTACAAGTCCGGAAGAAAACAGTCCGACGCTGACTGCCTGTCCCGCGCCCCCGTCGACCCACCGCCGCAGGACGACATGGAGGATCGCTGTTTCTTGGGACCCATAAGTGGAGAAGACTTCGCCGAACGACAGCGAGCGGACCCAGAACTCAGGGGCCTTGTGGAATACCTCGAGGCCAGGACCACCGTTGTTCCCAAGGTATTCACGCGAGCACTGACCTCGTTTTTCTTGGGCAACGGTGTTCTCCTTAAGAAGAACTTCTCGCCGCTTCGAGCCGATTCCCTTCTCATAGTGCCCTCGACATCGCAACCAGAGGTCCTCCAGGCTCTGCATGACGACCAGGCGTCTGGACACCTGGGTGTTTCTCGCACGCTCGCAAGAATACAGGAAAAGTACTACTGGCCGCGCCTTGTCGCCGACGTGACTCGCTACGTCAAGACCTGCCGGGACTGTCAGCGACGCAAGACACCGCCGACTAGGCCAGCCGGATTTCTGCAGCCTATCGAGCCACCTCGACGGCCGTTCGAGCAAATTGAGATGGACTTACTGGGGCCGTTCCCGACGTCCAATACCGGAAACAATGGATAGTCGTAGCTACCGACTACCTTACCCGCTACGCCGAGACAAGGGCTCTACACAGAGGCAGTGCCACCGAGGTAGCGAAGTTCTTCGTTGAGAACATCGTCCTGCGTCATGGCGCCCCAGAGGTCGTCCTCACCGACAGAGGTATGGCGTTTACTGCTGACCTAACTCAGGCAATACTGAGATACAGCCAAACAAGCCACCGCCGGACCACAGCGTACCACCCACAGACCAAATGGCCTCACCGAGCGGTTAAACAAGACCATCGCCGGCATGCTGGCCATGTATGTCGACGTCGAACACAAGACGTGGATGCCATCCTTCCGTATGTGACCTTCGCATACAACACGGCCATGCAAGAAACGACGCAAATGACGTCGTACAAGCTGGTCTACGGAAGGAGCCTGGCAGCGACGCTCGACGCAGTGCTACCAACCGCCACCGACGAAGACGATCTTGACGTTGCCGCCTATTTGCAACGCGCCGAAGAAGCTCGACAGCTCGCCCGCCTGCTCACCAACAACGAGCAGAGGGTCGACAGCCGTCACTATAATCTTCGACGACGCCACATGGAGTACCAACCCGGTGACCGTGTGTGGGTCTGGACGCCGATACGCCGATGTGGGCTCAGTGAAAAACTTCTTCGGCGATACTTCGGGCCATACAAGGTGCTTCGACGTCACGGCGCTCTTGACTGCGAGGTCGTCCCGGACGACATTACGAACTCCCAGCGACGCCGCGCACGAGCTGAAGTCGTCCATGTCGTGCGCCTTAAGCCGTTTTTTTTGCGTTAGCGAACCTGGGGACTCTACTTTTTCCTTTGTTATTGTAATTTATTTGTGTATGAACTTGTTTTTTTCCCCATTTCCATGTTCTGTTGCAAGCATCGGGACGATGCTTTTTCAGAGGGGGGCAATGCCAGGCCCGCTTCTTCTTTTATTTTGATGTGTTCGAGTTTGACCAGCAAGGACGGTCATCAACGCTCGACGCTGGCAGCGAAGCAGTGTTCGAGAAGCTTCACGATTTTAGTAGATCGTTTTGTTAAGATTACGCGCCGCACGCGAATGTTCCAGCTTTGTCGAGAGATAACGCCGCCACCAGCGATATTGCTGGAAAGTTCCATAGCGCCTATATAAAAGCCGACGCGCTTGACCGCTTCTCAGTTATCGACGAATGACGCCCTGTTCGCCGCTATCATTGTACAGCGTGCATTGCTGTAGTTCTAGTTCTCAGTTTCTCGGCCACAAGTTCGGCCAAATAAACAGTTTCATCTCGGACGTGCTGACTGTTGTCTTCGTCGACGTCACGACCACGTGACAATATAACTGCCTTGAGCATGTTTGAATGTTTAATGTGCTTAACAGCCACTAATACTGCGTAGGCCTCTGCTGTGAATATTGTTGCATTTGAGTGCAGTATGCCAGTACCTGACAGGGATGGGCCGACCACTGCGTAAGATACGCCAACATGATTCTTCGATGCGTGTGTGAAAAATTAAGGACAACAATATTTGTGTTGCAGTTCAAGAACGTGCATGCGGATATCTGCAGCAGGCGCGTGCTTTGTAGCTTCTATGAAATACAAATCACAGTTTACAAGCTGGCATTGCCACGGCGGGAGCTCTTCGACAGGAGCCATCAGCTGGTGTTCGAGAAGTGGGGCGTTCATGTCCTCAGCAAGAGCACTTACACGCAGAGAGTATGACTCTCTCATTGCACGACGGTTATGGAACAAAGAAGAGCTGGACAGATCGTTTACAGTATAGTATGCAGAAAATCTGTCGTTTGCGTTTATTTTTAGAAAATACGTGAACGAAATATGGTTCTTGCAAGTGAAGCACCCATTCGTTTGTTCTACGTAAAGGGTTTGTCCTCTACTTGTCCTGAAGGCGCCTGTAGAAAGGCGGATGTCTAGATGGTGGGCCGTATCCCACATCTTCAAAGCGCTTGGTTTGGCGGACTGATAGACCCATAGCCTGTGCGTGTGCGTATAAGGCTCTTGTATAAATTCATGAGGCATTTTCAATTACACTGCCCCAATTTGTGCGCAACAAAGCCTTTAAAATATTAATTGTTTTCGCGCACTTGTTTCTAATATATTTTTATGTGATACGAACGTTAGTTTCATGTCCAGGAGGACTCCTAAAAATTTATGATCCGTTTATACAGGAAGACGATGGCCCGGCAGGTCAATAGCGGGATCGGGATGTACGCCTCTCCTCCTGCTGAATAGGACGCAGGTGCTCTTTTTGGGTTGAGGCTGAAGCCATTTTCGTCTACCCATCTCGATACCTTACTGAGACCAAGCTCAACCTGCCTCTCGCACATTGCAAAGCTCCACGATTTAAAGTCTATCGGTAGTGATGGTGAACCATCGACGGTACTATCGATACTATCGATAGCGGAGTCACTATCGAACTATTGATGGTAAACAATACTATCGATAGCGCTATCGATAGTAAGTACTATCGATAGTATACAATCAACTGCGCGAACTCATTGCAGCATAAACGTGGTTCCCCGCGCGCGCGGTACATAGTGGAGCCGGAGGAGCAGGCTGCAGTGCAAGACAGTTGACAAGCTTCTGTTCTTAACCGGAGTGCTTCGCTGACACGTGATCATAAAGTCAAACTGTTCAGCTGTAGCGGAAAGGAAGCCGTGACATGGGGTGGTACTGCGCAACTTCAAATTTATAGTGCATTTTACGATTCCAAAATACAAAAAAATTATCAAGAACTAATTTTGTTAATCTTAAGGTGTAACTGGTTGTTTTTGAATACGAATTTATTATTGGGCATATTCCGCCATTTTCACTGCGGATATAATTTATGTCTCTCGCCGAAAATTGCGCATAGATTAAGCGAAGCTGATCGTAGGCTATCGCAAATATTTTGGCAATATGGCCAGCCAGCAACAGCGTCATTATTCGCACCACAATGGATAGTTTGTCACGTGGTTGCGAGGGTGAATAGTGCTGCAGAAACACTGGGAAATACGAAGCTTCTTATTTGGGGGAACTTGTGCCCAGAAAATCAAAACTCAACATACATACCGGCCGTCGAGTAATCTGATGATCGATGGAACGCTTCTTCTTTCATACATCAGTCATCGAACCTTCCAGCGTTATTGCCGGTTCTCGCATACGCTCTAGCCTAAACTTGACAATTCGCGTCCAGCGCATAATCTTAACAAAATGATCCCAAGGAATCGCGAAACTTTTTAAACATTGCGGTGTGGTCTGCGTCAAACGCTCCGAGGAGTCTTTGTTGGTGAAAGCCGAATACATCAAGACAAAGCAATAAACACGCGTGCTAGTAATATCGCTAGTAATATTGCTGATGATACTACCGACTGGACTATCGATAGTTTGTCGATAGTAGTGCTATCGATAGTTTGTTTACACTATCGATATTTAAAAAGACCTATCGATACTATCGATAGTCAATTTACCGATAGTTCTGCATCACTAGTATCTGGACATCATATGCGTATGCGAGTAGAACATAGTGCGTGGGATACATAGACGCAAGGAAATAATTTTCATTATAAAAAGCGTGCAGCTAAGCACACCACCCTGTGGTACTCCGGTTTCCAGGACAAGCGGTTGTGACAAAACGTAGCTCAGTTTAACAGGAAAGTGCAACCGCGACAAGTAGCTGTTTATTACGTTCAGCATTTCGCCACGAAAACCGACTTCTGTGAGGTCTCTCAGTATACTGAATGGCAATGTGTTATTCGTGGAGGACTTGTTGTGGGTCCCTAAGAAGACCTCTTCAGTTCCATCGTATTATTTGTAGGTCGATATTGTACACGAAGTGGTGTTGCATGTACTGTAAGAAAGTGATGAGTGTTCACGCGTATTATTCTTTCTCTCAGGAGAAAGGACCGCCGTTCGGCCCCGTGATGACTTGTTTTGCTTTCTTGGCACGGTAAGAAGAGCGGCGCGGTTCTTTAGGCACCAGAGTTGCCAACGCCGTGTTGATTGCATCTTGTGAAGCACTGGATGCCCGCGCGCGCGAGCTGGTAGTACGGGTTTGAGGCCTCGTCTAGTGAGACAAGGTCTTGAGATGCGAGGAACCTGGAGTGGCTGGTCTCTGTTCGCATTGTTGGCGGAGCCTCCTAAACTCCTGTGGTCCCTGCCGCCTTGGCGGCAGGGGCCACAGCCGACGGTCCGCTGAGGACGGGCCGAGCAAGTGGCGGAGGTTGGTGCGACCCTGCCCCTTGACGCACCGCATCCGCATAAGTGGTGCCATAAAAAGGTGCGCATCTCTTCCTGGCTTCTGTAGAGGAGATGTTTTCTCTCACTTTCACAGAAATAATGTCATTTTCGTTCTTCCACGCAACACAGCACCGTGAGTACGTGGGGTGGTCATCACTGCAGTTGACACAGTGAGTCACAGCCTCACGTTTGTCTGACTTGTGGTCTTTTGAGGCACACCTGGCACAAGCGGGCTGTCCTTTGCATGTTAGACAGCTGTGTCCGTACTTTTCGCAGTTGAAACATTTTCGTGAAATGGGAATGTATCGGCGGACTCTTAGTTCCGTGTAGCCTGTTTCTATGGTCTCTGGTAGTTCGCTCGATCCGAATGTTACTATTATGTGCTTCGTTGGTTTCTCTATGTTGACCCTTCTTAGTTTGATTCATTGTACGGTGACGTCATGTTGTTGGCTGAATCCATCACGAAGTTCAGGTTCGGAGAGGTTAAAAGATCTTCATCTGAGACGACACCACGAACGATGTTCTTGGGCCTATGTGCTGTGACTGTGACAGGGATGCTTCCGAATAATGTGTGGAGCACACATAGGAAAACGGCTCGATACGTCCTTATAGCGCGGAAGCTTAAACACAATTAACTTTTTCTATATTTATCCGCGCCCCTCGTGCCAGCCTTGCTGCCGCGCCGCTCGAAGTCACGCTCAACCTCTTTTTCTTTCACCGTTCAATCCCATCGACGTCGCTGGCGCTACATAACTCCTGCCCCCATGCGTTCGCATGCTCTGCGAACGAGATCTGCACTTCAGGAAACTCTGCGGATTGCAGTAGTGTCCGACGAGAACAGATACATGTGGAACTCGATAGAACCATGCGACAGTGGGAGTCGTCTCATAGTAGGCTGTCTTCAGGAGCTCCAGTACGATGGTGTCAGGTTTGTCGTGAACATCCACGATATATGTCGACTTGCGTTTCTTCAGTACCAGAAAGGGCTCGAGGTAGGTGGGTGGAGAGCAGGCCGAATAGGCCCAATGCGCACGGAAAGGTTGGTTGCATTGGTGAGGTTGGATGTACGGTGTGCGTTCTCGTAGAGGTTGTGTCGGACATGCCTTGAGATCTTGGAAGAGGTCCCGAAGAAGGTGCACGTATTCGTGAGTAGGCAGAGCTGTCGAGAGTGGTTCTGAGGAGAAGTCGCTGTGCAGGCGGAGCGGAGTACCGTAGAGGACTTCCGCGCTCGAGCACCCGAAGTCCGATTTCAAGGCGCTCCGGATACCCGGAAGTACCATGGAAGACGTTGAACCCATTGCGACGGCGTGCCATGGGCACTCTGTGCTGCATTGGGTTCTCGATGGAAGCGTTCCAAGAGGACATTGGTCTGAGGATCGTAGGCGGCCGTGCGAAGACGGTGCATGCCAAGTAAGCGCAGGAGCTCGTGAAAGAGGGCAGACTCGAATAGCTGTCCTCTGTCAGTCATGATCTTGTGTCGTGACAAATGCTGTCGCGGCCGTTGCAGCAGAGCTGTCTGGAAGTGGAGTCGCTTCTGCCCATCGAGTGAATCTGTCGACAGCTGGGAGAAGATAGCGAAATCCACCACACGGTGGTAGTGATCCGACAATCAATGTTAACAATGTCGAAAGGATGGTCATGCTGGAGATACTGGCGTGTTGAGGGAACATGGTACACGCTTTTTTGTGAATTTGTGTGAATAGAAAAGGAAAGTGCACGAGTGAGCTCCACCGCATGCACAAAATCGAATGTCATGCTCATTGCATGGAAAATAACTGGGTGCTTGTTACTATTTGGAACTGTAATGTGGGTAGTGGACATGCGATTTCGGTAGTGGACATGCGGCTTGACCAAGAGAGAAGATAAAGACGACGACGCGCGATCGCTAATTCAATATATCTAATCTCACCAAATTGTTCTGATCAGGTTAATACGGCTGTCTGAAATACGAGCGCAATAGCATAATTTTTGAAGTATTAATTTGATGTCTTATTTATGGTTACCATTTCTACTCTTAATTTTTTTTAACCATTTTACATTCTTCGAATAAGATTTTAAGCTTCAACTACATATTCTTGGCCCATCCCCCAGAGTGGGTACGTGCCATAGAAAAGTAGGCAAAACAAACAAACAAACAAACCCGCGCTGCTAGTTAGCCCTTGTCACAGTAAAACCGGTGTCAGTTGTCGCGTCTCCTGCCTTTAATACACCCTCGTTTGGGAACATATATTTATGTATAGGAAATCTGGTGAAATGTCATTACGTAAAGCCTTGAATGAATTGTGTGCTGTATACTAACTAAAACTTTATGTATTGCCAGTAAAATCCCTAAATGAGCATTTAGTAATGTGTACATGTGCATTTACTTCCCTTAAACTGCAACAATACCATCTTGAACAGCTTTGTAACATGAAATGGTGCGAGTTATGAAGCTGAAAAAGCAGCACACAAGTAGGCAGGTCTGTGCCGGCCAGACCAAAACAGCCCACCAAACAGAAATAGGCATGAGCGAACGGCAAGTTTTAGAATTAATCAAGTCGTCTTATAAAAATATTGAATAGAGCTGTACAGAATTGTATACAACTGCACAATATGGAGCATTCTCTATCAAATGCATAATAGCACCATTATAAACAAAGGTAATGC
This sequence comes from Rhipicephalus sanguineus, assembly GCF_013339695.2. Classification (NCBI taxonomy): domain Eukaryota; kingdom Metazoa; phylum Arthropoda; class Arachnida; order Ixodida; family Ixodidae; genus Rhipicephalus; species Rhipicephalus sanguineus. The sequence goes on along the minus strand of NC_051184.2, from coordinate 129,347,845 downwards.
ATTGGCATACTCAAGACATATAGAAAGTGAATTGCAATTGAGCTGGAAGAGTATGGTAGCATAGGTGATTTCCCCTACACAAAATCAAACTTATTATGTGAATTCTGGGAATTAGAAATCAAACTTATCACACTGTTGGAGATTTGAAAAACCAAAAAGCACTTGCGTTCATGAACACTGATGATATATCGAATAGAAAGATCGACTAGAGAAATATTTAACCACCTATCCACAAATTTCTAACACACCCCTAGAAAATACCTAATCGGCGCTTATGACACAGCAGTGTAATGTCATTGTTAGAGAAACGACATGGAATAGAACCCCCCTCGAGCACAATGAGACACTAATTTTGAATCTCAATTACGCAGAAAAAAACAAAGCACAAAGCAAAGCAACGGACATCTGGCAACCTAACTGCCATCGCAGGACGGTAAGTTCACAGTGCGCATTACAAGAACGATAATAAAATTTGGTTGACAGAATTAGTGCTGCAGTCGCAATGCAAGTAAGTGCAACATCTGGTTAACCCTAACCTGCACAGGAACAAAAATTATAACACTGAATCCCGAGATCCAAGACCACGAAGTACTGTAAGAACTGTCTGTGGAACGAGAAGAAACATTTCAAATGGCTACAATAAAATTTATGTTTATTTATGTTTCCTTTTCGCCAGTATGTTCAACTTTTCAATGTAAACATGTGCCCTAGTCTAAGGTGTATAAAATATATATGTACAGTTCACACCGTTTCAAACGCAATCGATTACCGTGCCGCACCGGTTATAATGCAGTTTTTTTCTGAATTCAGCATATCCTCCCATAAAGCACCACATATACACGCATACCGCTTATTGTGCAGTCCCCCCACATGAAACACCGGCAATATGGCGGCTGCCGCAAAATTCTCAGAGATACTGAGCGAGTGCGCTTCGGATCAGCCTGGGAGAGAAGAACCACAGTGTTATGGAGGATGAGATGCAGAGCGAATGAACGGGAAACAGTGGAAGAAAAAAAGAAAAACAAGGGGGGCATCATGGTGTGAGGAGGGGGAGCGACTGCCTAGGCAACCGAATAGCCTTTGCTCTCTTTGTTCTGGCTGCTTGTTGTGTGTGTGTGTTGCGCTCTGAAGGGCCACTCGTGTCTGCATAAAGTGCACGTAACTGCTATTCGGCTCTTCGATTTTCTGTCGGGAAAATAGTCTCATCGTAGAGCGAGATATTGTGAGTGTGACCTCTAATCCCCAGCAAGTGATAATGTTTTAAGACACGACCGAGCATTTGCCTTTGCCACCATCAGGTGGACTTATAAGCTTGGAAGACTCTTCAGGATAGTTGGCGTGACTTTACCTACAGCGGACTGGAATTTCGTTTCGCGCCTGCTGCCCACTTTTTAGGTCAGGAGTGCAACATCTTCTACGCCCGATATCCGTGTTGTCGGGGGCAAACTCTCGCACGCTAGGCCTGACGAGCATAGCTACCTAGTCGTTAGTGTCTGCGGACGATCAAGGTTGCGGTTTGGTGCCGAGTCAATGAAACGTTTTGCAGTTGTTGCATTCAGGAGTGACTTAAATCTTCACCGAAAACTAGGGAGTGCATGTGCAACACCAGAGCGGTGGTTCATGGTTGCCACTGTACTTTTTCTGGACATCGCGCACGGAGCTTCAATAGCCGTTCGACGTATAGTTTCTGGCCAGTGTCGTACCACAGCGAAGTCCTTATAAAAAAGGAGGTCTGAAAAGTCACTCGGCGGCTTTCCGCTACGGCACTATTTCTTTTTGTTTTCTTGTTTCCGCGTTCACTATGTCGATACTGCAGGTCCCTAGACGTTGACCTTTCAACATTGGCAAATTTAAGCCCAAGTTGCATGCTTAGATAGTCGGAATCATGCGGGTGCCTGTTGGTCATGTTTTTCAGATGTACAGCCTTTCACAAATGTCGTTTTGTTTACAGGGCAGTACCCCTTATAGTGCAGATTTTTGCGACTCTGGCAACTTGTTATAAGGGGTCGATGCTGTACCTGGTTTATTCAGTGAATGTGCTGATATGTTTTTTTGCAAATAATGGCCATTTACGCATCATTTATCTGTAACGAGACCGGTTGACCAGTATGCCACTGCATCTGATTCACTGGATGTGATCAATAGATTATGTAGCATCCATGATGTAATGGATACCCAATTTTTCACCATACGTGCTGACCCAACTAAGGTGCTTATGATAACGAGGCCAAGCATATATGCAGGGACTCCCGTGAGTAAAATTTCAGAATTTCATCTATGCTAGGCTCATTTGTGCTCTCACGCCCGGAACAAAACTCAAGTATCATCGGAAATGTTGGCAGCTATAGAAGAAAGTACCATAGTGAATTTTTCCTGATGGATCTGAACATTTACCGAGGTGACAAAGCTACAGTAATCTGTGGCGGCAGCCACAACCAATTTGAAACTTCTGAACAGCTGCACCACTTGGGGCCACTAACAGCACTGGTGCAAAAGTCGACCTGTCTAGAGAAATTACCACACTTGCCACCCCTATCCCTTCTAGCCACCGCGGCTGAATCTCACCTACTATTCAGAACGTGTGATAGGACAAAAACAAAACTATCCAGGCACTCACACTGTACAGCATGAAGTTCCTCTGGGGTGTTGTGCCAGAGCACCTAACCGAGCGGGGAGCCAACACCTGCGGCCGGCGGATCGTCAAGTTAGAAGACCGTCAACACCTGCGGCCGGCGGATCGTCAGGTTAGAAGACAGCCAACACCTGCGGCCGGCGGATCGTCAAGTTAGAAGACAGCCAACACCTGCGGCCGGCGGATCGTCAAGCTAGAAGACCGTCAACACCTGCGGCCGGCGGATCGTCAAGTTAGAAGACAGCCAACACCTGCGGCCGGCGGATCGTCAGGTTAGAAGACCGTCAACACCTGCGGCCGGCGGATCGTCAAGTTAGAAGACAGCCAACACCTGCGGCCGGCGGATCGTCAGGAGACTGGAAGAACGTCAACACCTGGGACCAAAGAGCCACCCTGTCAACAATGGACTGGTCCCCTATTTAAGACCGGCCGGGTCCGTTGTTAGAGAGACGCCCCAGCCGACTTGGTCGTGCTGGCAGGCTCTGTCCTGCTATAAACTGCGATAACCTGCTATAACCTGCTATGACCTGCTATTACCTGCTATAAACGTTGTTAAGTTTTGGTAAACGTTTTGCCTCTTTGATCTGCCCACAGCGATAGTCCGACATCTCCGGCATCATCGGCTCGCCAGCTTCCCGGTTTTCATCGACACGAAAACCCCATTCGTAACAGTGGTGGCAGCGGTGGGATACCACGACCCCGTATCTCGAGCTGCGCACCCGAGGGCATACCCACTTCGTAACAGTGGTTGGCAGCGCTGGGATACGCTACCCTCATCTCAACGTTTGGCTTCGCTGGGATACGCTACCCTCATCTCATCGTTGGACACGCTGGGATACGCTACCTCAACGTTTGGCTGCACGGGGATATGCTGCCCTGATCCCTACGGTTGGCAAGCCGGACCGGATCCCTGCAGGCCCGAGGAGCGAGGACGCTCAAGACACCGCTGGACGGCAGCCACGAGTTCGACCGGAGTCAGCTACTTTGGTTGGGTGAGTGCCCAACGTTTACTGGTCATTTCGCCAGACCTCTCTAGCACAGGTAGATGTTAGGAGAGAGTATTGTTTTTTGATTGATTCCTTTTACTCACTTTGAACCACGGTATTCGTTTTAAAGTAGGAGTAAATTTTGTAGGAAAGCATCACGAGGGACGAGATCGCGATGGAGAAGTACCGAGTGCAGGACCTCCTTGAAATTTGTGAGGACTTGGCCATTTCCGCCAGGTCCGCAAAAACAAAGGAAGCGATTCTCGAGGTGATGCGGGCGGAGAACGTGACCATCGGGGAAGCTGACGAGACTTGGGAGGAGATTTGCGAGAAAAAGCGAAAGGCGGAGGAACGCGAGATGCGTGAAAGGCAGAAGGCAGAGGAACGCGAAAGGCGCGATGAGAGGCAGGCTCAGAGGCGTCGCGAAGAGCGAGTACATGCTCTTAGGATGAAGGAGCTTCATGATGAAGTTGAGGCGATGAAGTGGCAGCGAGCACGATACTGTCTCCCTGTCTTCAAGTCAGGCTTGAACATTGAGACTTTTCTCGCTGGCTTTGAGACTGTCTGCGAGGAAGTTGGCGTTAGCCGAAACCTTTGGTTAGAGAAGCTTGTCACGTTGCTCCCGTGCAAGGTCGCATCTCTTTTGGAGCGCTTATCCGCTGGAGGGGCGCGAGACTTTGATAAGGCCAAAGAGGCCTTGTTGCGCCACTTCGCTGCTCCGGGTCCCGCTGACTGCTCAAGTCGAGACGTTAAAGCCCGAGCGCATGAAGCGCATCGAAATGCGCAGGCGGTCGATTCGCGCCGCAGAGACCAAGAGGTCAAGAAACGTCGCGAGGCGTTGGAGGCCGAGGCCCGTCGTAAGGCGATAGAGGACGCCGAGGCCCGTCGTAAGGCGCTTGAGGACGCCGAGGTCCGTCGCAAGGCGCTAGAGGCCGAAGCCCGTCGCGAGGCGCTAGAAGCCGAAGCCCGGCGCGAGGCGCTAGAGGCCGAAGCCCGTCGCGAGGCACTAGAAGCCGAAGCCCGTCGCGAAGCGCTAGAGGCCGAAGCCGATCGCGAAGCGCTAGAGGCCAAAGCCGATCGCGAAGCGCTAGAGGCCAAAGCCGATCGCGAAGCGCTAGAGGCCGAAGCCGATCGCAAGGCGCAGGACGCCGAAGTGCGTCATAGTGATGAAAAGGCCGACTTCGAAGGCCAAGAAAAGGGTTGTACCCGCGACAGTGGTACACCGCCACGAATAGACAGCTCAGGGCGAGCTGGCTGACTTAGAGCGTGTCGGGACTAACGTTAGGTCAGACGCACAGACACCTAGCCGCGGCCCCGAGAATCAGTTAGTTGAGCCGTCTCAAGCCTCGGCAAAGAAAATAGAATGCAGCGTACTTGCGAGTACGATGGCCAATGCTGCGAGCATTGCCAGCCGTTCGGGCAGAAAGAGGCGTCGGCGAAAACATGGGGCGAACTCGAAGGAGACAGGTGGCCACAAGCGAGCTAAAATGGCTAAACGCCGTGCGATGGTCTCGCGAGACGCGAAGCTCCAGGTTAGGCCAAAGAAATCGAAAAGGCTCGCTAAGAAAAGATTGAAGTTCCGGCCGCTGCTGAGATCTAGATTAGGCGTGAAGCGCGTCTCGAAGACCCGAATTTCAAGTAAATTCAAGCGTCGTTGTCATCGCCTAATCTTTCCTATGCGAAGAAGCGGCAGGAGCGCAGCGAGGTGTCGCGTACACCTGAACAGCGACAAAGGCTGTTCCCCACAGTCGCGAAAGGGTACCGGCTTAGCCCGGAGTGGTACAATGGGCAGACAAAACCGCTGGTATGCCGGTTTGTCTGAGTTCGGCGACCACGGTATAAAGGTAGCCGCGACTAAGTGTGTCGAACAGGTTTGTTCCCTGTCTCTTTGTGTAGATCGGACCCCTCGAAAAGGGTGGAATGCGCGTCTCCCCAGAGCTCGTCTGAAGGGGTGCCGTAGGGAGATAAGCACAGTACAATGACGGATACCAAGGCTTTCTCTTGTATCCAGTTTTGGTAATTAATTTATGTGCTTACATGTGGTCGTCTGCTGATGAGTAAGGAATTCGTCAATGTTTTTGTAAATTTTAATTTCCTCCTCATCGTAGAAGCAGACATTGAGATGTTTGTTTGGTTACTTGTTTCTTTTAATATTTAGAGCCATGACCGTCAACGCTAGTGTAAAGAGCTCTGAATTGTTTTAAAGGAGATGTAGGCTAAGTTAAAAGCCTCCGATTAAGATACCTTTGTTTTGGTATTTAGAAGCGCGACCGTTAGGACGTGTGAGAAGTGCTGTTCGTTGTGTTTACAGAGTTGAAGGCTGAATGCGAAAAGCCTCTGTTTAACATGCCTTCTTACGTGTTTTTCAGTACGTGTTAGTATACGCGTCAGTGTAATTTTAGATTCTCATTGTTTTGTGTTAAATGCGTGAGTTTAATTTTCAGTTTATTTCGATTTGTGTTAAACGCGTGAGTTTGATTTTCAGTTTTCTTTCGTATTTAGTTTGAAGCGCTTTTGTTTTCTTATGTAATACTCATTTGCCGAGTGTAATGAGCGAGAGCGTTTTAGCGAAAAAACTAATGTTGTTTATCCTGAGATGTTTTGTTGATAAGCCTTCAGAACACTTGCGAGTGGTGCCAAGGCGCACGATTTAGGGAGCACTTAGTGAGGTGTTTGTAGTTTTGGGGCAAAATTGAGTCTTCCCCAGCTGCTTCGATCGTCCCTAATCCGCCGGTGTCACCATTGAGAATCGCTCGCGAAGACATTCTGATTGGTTTTAGCAGTGTCACGTACTGACACTAGCTAGAGGCACGTCCTCATTTTGGTATTCTTCCTGAGATACGTTGCTCGTGATGTTTTAATTTTAGCTTAGCGTAGTCTCTAGGAAATGTTTTGTTCTTTTATGCTGGTCTGGCGATTTGATCAGCATTTGGAGGGCGCTTGCTTTGGCCAGAGTGGTTTGGCTTTGTGTTGCTTCTTGGCAGTTCCAGTAAACTGCTGCTGTGCCGTGGAGGTCACTCCTCAAGGAAAAGAGCTGTACGACCACAGTTGACAACGGTCAACCAGCATCGCATCGTCCGAGCTGCGTTTGACAGCTCGAACTCTGGATGCATTGTCTTGTGGCGGGGGTGCTGTTGTGCCAGAGCACCTAACCGAGCGGGGAGCCAACACCTGCGGCCGGCGGATCGTCAAGTTAGAAGACCGTCAACACATGCGGCCGGCGGATCGTCAGGTTAGAAGACAGCCAACACCTGCGGCCGGCGGATCGTCAAGTTAGAAGACAGCCAACACCTGCGGCCGGCGAATCGTCAAGCTAGAAGACCGTCAACACCTGCGGCCGGCGGATCGTCAAGTTAGAAGACAGCCAACACCTGCGGCCGGCGGATCGTCAGGTTAGAAGACCGTCAACACCTGCGGCCGGCGGATCGTCAAGTTAGAAGACAGCCAACACCTGCGGCCGGCGGATCGTCAGGAGACTGGAAGAACGTCAACACCTGGGACCAAAGAGCCACCCTGTCAACAATGGACTGGTCCCCTATTTAAGACCGGCCTGGTCCGTTGTTAGAGAGACGCCCCAGCCGACTTGGTCGTGCTGGCAGGCTCTGTCCTGCTATAAACTGCGATAACCTGCTATAACCTGCTATGACCTGCTATTACCTGCTATAAACGTTGTTAAGTTTCGGTAAACGTTTTGCCTCTTTGATCTGCCCACAGCGATAGTCCGACATCTCCGGCATCATCGGCTCGCCAGCCTCCCGGTTTTCATCGACACGAAAACCCCATTCGTAACAGTGGTGGCAGCGGTGGGATACCACGACCCCGTATCTCGAGCTGCGCACCCGAGGGCATACCCACTTCATAACAGGGGGTGGTCACCTTCTTTCTCCTTGATGAGACAGCAGCGTGGTGCACCGGTAATGCACTGCTGGCGCAGGTTTTCAATGCACCACAGTGCCCTTCCTGCTTGTGTCACAGAGAGCTTGGGGTCCTTTGTCTCTTCTGGAAACCACTGCCACTTCTGGTTTTCTGCTTAAGATCAATCTGCACAAGGTCGTAGATGAGGTCTTTAGAATTGTAAATTATAATATTCGAATTTCTACAGCAAAAGAAAACTCTACCATTTTCCAGAACGCACATTGAGAACCTATATTTTAGTTCTTTTTTTGAAGCTGCGCTTGACATTGAAGGTGTTAGTGCACTATGCACTGTATGTAAAAAAAGCTCATCCAGCGCAACCACAACCCTAACTGTGCAGGCAAGGAACGTTAGCTGGATGCTCTGGACGGTTTTTTTAATGAAATGGCTTATGTTGACACTGATGGTGGTACTACACCGAAAAATATGCAAATATTTATTATTCATTAAAGGGACCGACAACTAGCCAGAACGTGTAATTAGATCCTGGCGGAAATAAAAAGACCGTGAATTGCAGGGCATGCTTTTCGCAATTTGAGTAGGATTACCTTTATAAATTGCGTTTAAAGGTAAAAAAACAACAGTATGTCATGAATCCTAGCAGAAGATGCCTGATGATGTGTTATCGAGTCATTCTGCTTGCTGTACATAGTTTGATGCTTCAATGTGCACCACAATTAGTGCTCAAAATTACACTGCATTATATTATAACCTATCCCCGTCCTATTCTGTGCTGCTTACGAGGCAAAGGAGTTGATGCTGAGAAGCAGCGTGGGCTACGTGGCAACTAGCAGGACATATCGAGCCGCGGCACACGCATGCTGAATGCAGACATGTGCACCAAACTGCAGTGCATAAACTCGTATCGCTGTCATGTTGACCTCCCACTGTTTGCAGCCTGTGTTGTGTGTACACAACTTCATAGTAGCCACAGATCCAAAAATTCTGAAATTGTTTCACAGCACTTTCAGCGTTACTATTCCATGATTAAGACAGTGACTAGTTAGCTTTCCAGTGACCTAAAGAAAACAAGTACCACAAGAATTGGTTGTCAAACCCTTTAATTGTTTTATGCTTTGAGCCATGTTAATATGTTAAAATGAGTGTCCCGGTTAACACAATCTGGTGTGCATGAGCTGAATTGTGAAATGGGGGACCTATGTTGGAAAACACACACACAGCTCATGCCAAATATTTTAGGTGATCCAAGTTTTGTGTTGAACATCCTTGTGCAATTTTTAAATGCGAAGCATTTCTTAGCGAACCTCTGGCACTTTTCTATCTACGTTTCTATCTACGTATCTATCTATCTATCTATCTATCTATCTATCTATCTATCTATCTATCTAGCTGCCTACGTCTGGGTGCTCTCATTATCGCCTCCTTAATTTGGTGTAGACCAAAATTTGCATAGGAGGGTAAGAGGACATGACAAATATGACTGACGGGTCATGACATGAATAACGTTAAAACCTTGTCGCGTACGTCGTCAAACCCTTTCCACTAGACACGTGTGGCACATACCCGTTTACCACGGGCCGCGGTGTTCGGGTATGCGCCACAGGTGATTGACAGTTCATATCTACCCAGGAACGGCGAGGACAGACATTGTTAACTTAAATGCTAGAGAGTTAAGGAAAACCAACATCGTCAGCGATGTCTCAATGAATCATCGGCAGCGATGTCTCAACGAATGGAAAGAATGAAAATTAGGATACCAGCAGGAATCGAACCTAAGCATTCTGCGTCGCAATCAGGTATTCTACCACTGAGCCACGCCAGGTCTATAAATTGGTTTGGAAAAACAGCCTACGCAGGCGTAATATCGGTGCAACGTCAATTGTGGTTGTGGTGCTAGCTATCTAATTTTACAAGAAAGCAATAAACACTACATGATACTCCTACGATGTCTACTCCTACGATACAGGCGTCATATCAGATTACCGCCTGTAGTTCCAGTGTTGGCTCCGCTTTTATAGTAGTCTATTAAACATTACGTTTGTATTCCTATGATTCAGCAAGCTATATTGAAGCATTGCTCCACCCCGGAGGAATACAATCACGAAAGTTACATATGATATCCACATCACCGTACCGTATAGTGCACTTAGTCCGCCAGAACGATGCAGTGTCCTCTTCATTTCTTACGAGGCTGGGCGATGGCCTCATGCTGACCGAGGATGATACCACATTGATTGACAGCCGCTTTGTAGACTAGGGTACGTAGGCCACATACCCCCAGGTAGTCTACAAATACGACAAACACCATCCACAGATGTTGGTCTACGTAGCATTATCCAGGCCTACCAGCCTCGACGGCCTCTCCCTCACCAACGCGAAGGGTGGCTTCAGGTTCCGACATGTCGCCGGCTCTGTCGACAGACAATTTGTCGACGAAATGACTGAGGCATCCACGAATTCCAACAGCTCTACGATACCACATACTTCACTACACATGGACCCCTCGTCACCACGATCACGACCGGAAGCCATAACAAGTCATCACCAGCTGCTGGTGCTCACTAATCACGGTGATGATGCCCTTGTTCAAGAACTGTCAAGAACTTCTTGCACACACGCACACGGGTTCGTGAAACGTGCGTGCGTTCTCGGGACACGTATAAGCACTACATATCAGCTTACCGCTTCTGGTGTTGGTAATACCCACGTTGCCATTGGCAGCGTTACCCAACCGTAAACAACTGGTTATATAACACATATGCGGCTCTTCAACATATATAAGTGTGCGTATAAAGTTTATACAAATCTTTAGCGTCATTTTGTAACGTGTAGCTCAGTAAAAAAAGCTTACGCCAAAGTCACTACCCCCACATGCTTTGCATAACATCGACTCCCATGGTACGTGGGATCTGCCGAATTTTTTATTTCTAGCCTTGCTCGTTGCATGTTTTTCGTACCGCTATAAGACCTGTAATGTCTAGCTTATGTAATGCTGTACGAAAATGAAATTCAAGATCGCTCAATTCAAAGCTAACCATGTGCGTTCAGCACCACTTCTTCTAGCGCTTTCTCGTGCAAGTGGCAGAATGACTGATTCTGCAAACCATATCTTACTTGCATGCGCTACAAGACCCAACTCTGACACTGATGCATTCTGCTGGTTTCTTCAGATTACAAGGTATCTGTGGAGCAAACAACAGAAAATCTACAAGTCACACGGGGTGACAGGTGGTGTGCCCCCCCCCCCCCTCCGTCCACATGCACGCACCCACACACACACACAGAGAAACTTATTAAAAAGGGACCCCAACTCGCACACAGTTAAGATGAACGAGATTCAGTGTTCCAGATAGGTAGCCTGACAGAGGAAGGATATGCGCTGTCGATGCTTCTTTTGACCACCAAGAGATGAGATGAGTTGAAAAGGGCAGAAGCTGTTTGTTCCCACTCAGTGAGTATGGCCCGGATGTTTTGTTGGAGTGAAACAAAAACTTCTACACATACTTTTACGATGCTTTCAATATCACATACATTTCGAGACATGTAAACGTATGCAGCCTGTTATATTAGGTACTATTATTTTTGTCACATTATGCAATAATCAAGCACATTGCCTACTGCATTCATGCCTACCACGACATATTAAAAAAAAAGTTAGCTGTACAGTCAACAAAGAGCAATTATAATGTTATCCAAAATCAACTTACATCCACCGGGTAGGTAAACCATTCGCCTAAAAGGAAAAGGCATATCAAAGTGATTTTCAGTAATACAGGGCAACTTGACAGCGCTTTCTTTGTTTAGAAACCCCTCTCATTATAATATGCAAGCAAAGCACCTTAACAGAATATCTTATCCTGCTTGTAATGTGACCACTAGACGATATCTACCCACGTCTCAGTAGCAGGGTATCTGCTTCGCATTCAAGGAGCAAGAGAGCCTTCTTCTGAGCTTTCCTGCGAAACTTTTTCTCATATGACACTTTCATTACCATTTATTCATTGTGAATGGGTTTCGTTATAGCAGTATTAGCAGTTCAGTTTTTATTTACAGGCTTGGGATTGCAGGAATTGGACTAGTGATAGTGAGTTATTTTTCATATTTTTTTTCATTGTTTGTATGCATACTCCGTCCCACAAACTGGCTGCAGCAGGGTGGAAGCTATCAGGTGTAAGCAAGCTATGTGTTTTCGCAGCAAAACGTAATTCTGTAAGTAATTGCATTAGACTTCTAAATCACCTCTGATATTTTTTTAACATTTCAGGTAAATACGTGCATCGAGTTCTGAATGTCATCACGATCCACAATGTCAAATGTGGCAGCACTACGAGCTGCAGGCGCCTTACAAGTTCCTAGAAACAATATCTTCTCCTCTCCGGGCCTTTCGTCAGTGTTCAGCTCCTGAGTGTTACCGCATGTCAACTTTTTCATCTGCCCAGCACCCACAATGCCTGCGTGTCCGCTCGCCGTTCTTCCTCCTGGCATGGTGAAGAGGAGCACTCAGCCAGCAAGAGAGACGAGCTGACGAACGAAGCATAGAGAAGGAAAAAGCGAAACCAGAGAGGGCCCTTTTTGTATCATCAAACGCGTGTAAATCCACTATTACGGCACAGTTCCAAAAAATTCTCACGGTTATGTGTTCGTTGTAGACTCATGCACAACTGAAAAAACACAACTAAATTTCGACCACTGGGTGGTTTAGGGGCCGTTTAAAGTGGCAAGCTTAAGACATTTGGATTTGTTTGGCACATGATTTGTCACAGTGATATCCGATATGTTACCCTAGTTTCGAATTTACGTCGTGTGCCTTTATTGCATACGTAACCACAAGTAACTGTGGTTACGAAACAACATGGCATAGCCCATGCAGCCATGACCGCCCGCTTCAAGCCGAAGTCGTGCTTGCTGCTTGCCCACAACCATCAGCTACAAATAAACGGTCAAGTCACCTATAGCTATGAACCACGTTACGCTGAGAACAAAGCATCAGGTGTGTTTTGTCGTTTTGAGATCAGTTGTTTGTTTACTCACACTTGTTAAGCCTTGTCACCAAGAACTTGAGAATACATTGTGGAAACAATGCAAAATAGTCACAAATACATTGCTGTCGAAGCATGAGGATGCAAATATAAAGCAAATGGAAGTGCCACTCTAAACATTACAGGCCACACAGTGCACGATGACAATTTGATGAAATCAAGGTGAAAGGCACGCGCTTCAATTGGTGCTGCCATGTTTTCGTTTTCCATGTTCTGCTACCAGCTTACTTTACTCAACCAACACGGGTGCAGAGATGCCATGAAAACGCCAAGCAGCTGATACGGCATGGGTGAATACATCTTCAGGAATTTCTGCCCTTCCTACTGGCAAAGCCGCCCTGCAGCCTCCACAGTGCTGCAACCAATTTGTGAGATGAGCATAGTTTACATAGTGTTTTTCAGTCACAGATATGCATCCAAGACACAGAATCATTCTATAGGGAGCTTGCACCAATGGTGGTAATGAGGTAGCACACATTTCGTTGGCACAGCCAGTTGAGCTGGCAATCGGGGAAGCGCGGGCAGTTGTGGGTTGTAGTAGTTACATGCAAAGTACGGCAGAGTTACAGTCACACAAAGATGGTTGCAACGTCTTTAAGATCCCAAAGGTGCGCCTCAGCGAGCACAAGACGAAGGAGCTATCAGAACGGTGCCAGTGTGGATGGCTCTAGCGCATAGGCAACCCTGACAAACATTACGTATGTCCTCATTGCTTCCTTTTAGGTAGGCAAATCATACTTGGCTTTCGCTAGCTCTGTTTTGTCCACTTACACACGAAACGTATCAGGTTCTGCTGCGACGACGCAGGGCCGTTGTGGCTTCATGTATACGGTCTTTTTAACGAGGCCTTCACGATTTCTGCAACTGAGTCACTGCACAAACGAATTAATACAATGATAAAATTAATATATACTGGGAGTTAGAGCGTCCTTACAACTTGCTCATGTCATGAACACGATGCTATCGGCCCCAACTTTTCTCGTTGGCTCGTGTAACTAGCCACTTCTCACAATGTTGTGGCCTAGAGCCGTTTATGACTTCACTGTTACTGCATGACAAAGCTCGACAAAACGTAAGACAAGTAATTCGCAAGTCGCCGAGGCGTCGACGCGTGGCGACAAGTTTACGTACATGATGCAGTCGGCTGCATGAAGTGCAAACGGGCGAGCATAGATGGCTTTTTTCATTGTATCATGAGGATCCTTCCAGAAGAGTGCTGTTGAGTACATGTTTGCTGACCTCGTGCTCCATGCTCGGAACTACTGTCAAAGAATGCAACCTCAATGTCATCAAGGAGATCACACCAGTAGGTACTGTATTTGCGATTCTTTCCATGAAGCTACCGCACGCGCTGCAAGAAAGGCTTTGCGAAGTCCCTAAAGAGACCGAATCGTTTCAATAGCTCTGTTAGTCCACTCACACACGAAACAGAGAAACTCCGAAAGCCAAGCATGGTTTACGTACCAGAGAGAAAGTGCTGAGGACAGACGTGATACTTGTTGGGACTGTTCTTTGCGTGAGCCATTTATCACGACACTGCTCAAAATAGCTCCTTCGTCTTGTCGTGCTCGTTAAAGGAGTACTGACACGATTTTGAGACATCGAAAAGACGACATTTTTCGTTTACTCGGTATGCAGCGTCAATGCTGTCCACACACTGGAGTCGGAGAATACGTATAAAATATTTTAATTTGACTTTGAAGTTTTCGTCGCTGAGCATCTACAAGCCAGCCCCACTGCAATGAACATTATCTCGACGAATCAAGACAGTTCCCCGAGTTAGCGAGTACTGCGTCCTGCACGCAGCCTAAATCACTGTTAGGGCCACTAGACGACAATTTACTCATCGTTGCTTACGTGCACCACGAGGAGATGACGGATTTGCCGCTAGTACGTCACAAGTTTCCGTATCTCCGTAACGTCACACTTCATGAAACGTCAGTGAGAAGCCGCCCCCTCGATATCGAAACCGAAAGTGTCTTTTTAGGGTAGCAGTAATTAAAATGGATACGATCCATTCCTAGGCACCACAATACTCGTTTTAGGTTTCTCGACAGCAGTATTTTTATTTAGAGCAACAATACGAAAAATTTTTAAAATTCGTGTCAGTACTCATTTATGGGCATAGGGAAAGGCAAAATTTGAAAAAAAATACTTTTTTGTTGTTTGCGATTGGGGAAGTGTATCCTTTTTGCATATTCTGCATATTCGTGCTTATTTTTAAATGTCTATTTTGTAGCTGAGAACCTCATTTTCTGAAAGCAAGCAGTGAGTGAACACGCACCCAAGACAAGCCCCTTGTATGCACTCCGTGCTTACAGTCCATTTTCTGAAATTGTCGGGTAACATTCTGCATGCCTGATTTTTCAGCTAAGACAATCCGAAGATGCTGTGTGCGTCTTTATTCACATTCGTGGTTTAGAGCGCGTCTATTCAAACAATTTTAGCTCCTAGCTTCATTACTCCTTGTGTATGTCGTGCCAATCGATAAGTTGAGATGCCGAGGGTAGAGAAAGCCTTCAGCGACAGCATATTTCGTGGCAACTAATACAGTTGTCTCGTAAATGCGAATAAATGCTAGCGACGTACTGAGATGCCGAACACTGAACCATCACACTCTTCGTCATTGAATCCCAGCCTTTTCAGCGTCCTTCAAGGCAACTCGCTCACAGGGTGACAATGGGTACGCTCAAATTGGCATCAAAATTATTTGTGATGCAATTAGACAGAACTGCGCATGCAAACTGTGTGGTGCAAGTGTTGAGCTAATCGGAATTGTGTCGCAAAGCCCTTGCTCTTTGCTTAGGCCTAGCAGTGTTAAACGTTGCGACAATGGATGCTTTTTTTCATCTAATGATGGCAGTATCGCACGTGCCGAAATTCTGAAATTATCAGGACTGAAGTCTGGCCAAAGCACAGTAAATTTGCTGAAAGAAGTTGACCACAATCGACGATACATTCTGAATGGAGCTGCATGACAGCTCACATAAGAACTGCACAAGGGGAGAAATTCGGCCTTGTTCTTAAGACATTAGGAAAAATTATATTTACCGCAAATGACACGAGGACGAGAAGGGAGGATACAACACGTGCGCTAACTTTCAAAGAAATGGTTTATTTCAACGGAAGCACGAATGTATACAGTGGTGATGCTCAAACGCTACAGCCAGATGTCATTCGCAGAGAAGAACGTTTTTGTCATTCTGAATTTCCATGTATTTCAAGATAACCAGTTCATTATTTTTATTTGCGTTGTGTTGTGTCCTCCCTTCTCGCCCTTGTGTCATTTTGCGCTAAATTTATTTTTTCATATTGTCACATAAGAAGCAAGGCAAGCCCTAAAGCTACAGGCTCCAAAGGGAAAAATGACTTTGGCAATGATTACTAAGCTTCTAGGTACTAAATAAAGTAGTTTAACGTTGTTTGTGGCAAGAGATCCTCTTTCACCTGTTTTCTCACATGTTTTTATTAATTAGCTACCTTTAGGTGCACGTTAAAGAACCCCAGGTGGTCAAAATTTCCGGAGCCCTCCACTACTGCGTCTCTCATAATCATGTCGTGGTTTTGGGACGTTACACCCCAGATATTATTATTATTAATTAGCTACCATTATTTTCCATGTATTTCAAGATAACCAGTTCATTATTTTTCTGTGTATTCAGCATAGGTGCATATAAATACTGTACCAGAATTGAAATTACGCACTTCATTGTTTTTTGTTACAAATTTTGACAAATGCAAATTAACCCAAAATTTAGGTCCTAGCGGTGAGATGTTCACTGAAAAAAGTAATATTAATCAGATTTTAATGAATCTGATACAATTGAAAGAGCGCCGAATTTGGAAGAAAATTATTATTGTATTATGTGGATAACTATTAGGTTTTGAGAAATACTGTTCCTCGACATGGTAGAAAATGTATGGTATGTATAGCGTTTACCGTGTGCCCTTTGGTATGTTGTAGACGCAGCAAGCATCTTTCTCCAACTGCAACTTCTTTGCCTTACTTTGGGTGCAACTGCAATAGTAGAGCAGGTATATATTCTCGCTGCAATACAAGGGGAACATATACCATACAGTGCATCATCGCACCGGAACCTTTGAAGCGAGAGCTGCTGCCGCGCGCTTTCCCGACTACCACATCGACTGGCTATGACAACAAAATAGCCACCTATATCCCCCCACCGTGCCTCCCAATAGGCACGCCGACATTTTTTTTAAGATAGAACTCAAACAATGGTTAATGTTGCCCCCAGTGTGAAGTGTTCGCTAGCAGCAAGCAATGTTGCCACAACATTCACGTAACTTTCTCAATGTGGCGGCGACTCTGTGTCAACGTTTGGTGCTACTAGGGTTATTGCCAGTGCGCCGAGGAATTGAAATGTATTTCAAACACACCTGAATGAGTGGAAAGTAATCATGCAGCGGTCTTTTCTGAGGTGTTCAATGTAACAGCACCGTTTCCTTTGCTAAAAAGCACGCTTATATATGCTTCATCTATTTTGATATGTACGCTTGTGAGCAGTACAAGAGAGAACACCGAATACATGTTTAATCAATGATAACCAATATAATTTCACTTACTGAATAGCAAAAGATACCTTTTCGCTTGAGAAATTGTTATGAACACTATTGCGCTTGCCAATTGCATATAGTACAAAATAGTCGTAAAGTAAGCCAGTTGGTATGGATGCATAGTTATGAACAGCACAAATTATCAACGAGCGCCAAAAGGAAGAACAATGCAGGACGAGCACAGGCTGTCGACTGAAAAATTTATTCCGCAGAAGCACAGGTGCCTGATGAGCTAGTCAGATGAGAAATTCTCCTGCATCGTAAATATAAATCCTTGCATCAGCAACCCCATAGAACTCTGGTAACCACACCACTGCCACACAGCAGCGTAATGTATTCTAGTACATGCTGGCAGCACATGGCAGCACATTAATGTATAAAAAGCGAAACTCTGACAGAATATTAAGTCTCACATTGTGCATGCAAGTTTTCATAACAGTCAGATTTCCAACGTGGATGCTGGCCGGTGCAGTATTACTGACATACGAAGGCGACGTGCATATACACACACATATTCTTTTAACACCTCTCCCTGCACAAGACAAACGCACAATTACGTTTAACTAGCTCAAGCTAGCGTTCAAGCGCACAATAAACACTTCACCGTGAATGTAGGCTCGTTATCCCCATTTAAGTGGTTGGCTAGGTGAATTCAGCCAAGTTACAATTTATATAGCCCACGAACGTGAGCAAAATGCTGCCCAGCAGCAAATGGCGCAGCAGGCTTTGATTTATCAACAACGAACGAAGGAAGCGTCACTTGCGTCCTGCAGCCTGCAGTTTACATCAGAAAAAAAATCGATCATCACACATGCATGTTCTCGCAGTTTGCGCGAATTCTCTCCCGAAAGGCCGTGCCGATGCGCCGTGTCTCCGCTCAGACCAGCGTAGTCAAAGCGAATCGGTAACGCGCACAATGTCCGTCGCCCGCAAAGGTGCGTAAGGCTGCCTCTTCACGACGGCACATCTGAGTGATGTAACAGAGGCTTGCGCTGAGTTGCATACTTTACATAACAAGCTGTCCCAGTTACCTTTAGTTTCTTTCACACTGGCGTGTAGCAGGTGGCCACGGGCGTCAGCCATGGTGTCATTTGAGCGCCCGTACATTTCGTTGATTCCTTGAAAGACTCGTACTTCATCGGAACTCCGAGAACAACGGGAATTGCGCGCAATCTTTGCACACCGCACAAACGAGGAACGAAGCTTCCGTACGTAAATTTAATGATTTTACCTTGAATCTTCTTGTGGATAAAAACACACGTGAGACGCTCGCAAAGGTAAATAAGATCTGGCTTCGTCTATGGATGGATCTAGCTTGAATTGTTGTTCGTGGAAAAGAAAAAGAAAACGTCGCCGTGTGAAATTGTTAGAGAATGCATGTTATTGGGCAAAATAGTTTAAAAATAATGACTTATATTGAAGAAAAGAATTCACAGCATCTCCACGGGTGAATGATGAAGAGCTTGGGCGAAGCTCCTGAAGCAATCATGGTTACACCGTGACATCTTCAATGGTTTTGCCCAGCAGTAATCAAAGCAATAGCCCAGTACATCATCAAAGACGTGACAAATACTGTATATATTTATACAAGAAATTTTATCAATTGTAAGTGGTAGCTAGACGTGGCTTCCGTTCCCCCCTCATTATAACGGTTTTATGGTCGGTGAAATGATGGATCGGTGATGGGTCGTAGTGGGATGTTTCCAAAGACGAAGTAGTGGGCAGTTTGTAAAAGTGGCTCCCGTTCCCCCTTCATTAAAACGGCTTTATGGTCGGTGAAGTAATCGATCGGTGATGGCTTGTAGTGGGATGTTTGCAAAGACGAAGTAGTGGGCAGTAGAAATAATTATTGCACAGTTCTTTTTATGTTTGCTTGTCTTTTGGGTTAACTCAGTAAATATAATTTTAAATCTTCATATCTACAATTCTTGGCCAATCCCCCAGTGTGGGTATGAGTCATGTGTAGAGGCACATCATCATCATCATCATTTACAAATGATCGGTGATGGGCCGGGCACGCCTTACGCCGGAAGCCGGATGCGTGACAATGTTAGACTAAGAGGAGATTCGGCCCTAAAATATATACGAGACAAGCTAAATACTTTTTCTGTAGATTTGTTTTCTTTTTGTTCTTGCAGACGACAGGTTTCTACTGCTTCTACCACGGACGTAGTAGTGCGGCTTTACGATCGATGCTTGCCGCCGAAGCAAAGCTCTACAGTAGTTGTATGTACGTCCTCAGTGAAGCGCAGGATGACTACAAAGCAGTAACACTTTTACGTAATGCAGTGTGTGATCTTGCAAGGCATGTTTCGTTGCGTTCAAGCAAAGGGAAGCAAGCCGGCGTGATCAGCTGATGTCGCCGCTACGCGCGGTACTGCCGTGTGCTTCATTTCACGCGCTGAATTCGTGATCGAGCGAGACAGCCACGGAGGGGAACACAGCTAGACGCAAGGGTTAACGGCGTATCACTCCAGTTTCGCGCGATGGCCGACTACTAATCGCAAGAGAGCTTCGGGGAGCAAGCTTCAGCTGCTTGTGTAAATTACATTGCTTGTGTGTAAGCATCCGTGTTTTCATACGCGAGCGATCGGCAACCTATAGTAAAAAGATACGAGAAAATTGTGAGGCGTAGATGCGATCCCAGAATATATGCCCGCAATATTAAGTATAATATCATATTGTATCTACTACGCACTCTCAGATAGCGCGTAAGCACTTTCATCTATTACATTAGGGAGAAGTCACGACCAGTGTGTGGGTGGCGTAGTAGGCTGGAGTAGCAGGCGCGCGAGTAGAGACCATGACTTGTTTACGTGGGTTCGGGTCCTAGTCAGTTAATGCTTTTTTTTCACTTACATTGATGTACTGCTGTTTCTGTTAGCGTGTTGAGTGCTGAAACCTAAAAATACAACAAAAACATTAGGCTAAAACATGTGTGTGGCAATGTGTTTGCTTGCACACCTGTTATTTTTCTCTTTTTTGGCATTATCCACTTGACGTTATTGCAAAATAAG
Source organism: Rhipicephalus sanguineus (assembly GCF_013339695.2). NCBI lineage: Eukaryota > Metazoa > Arthropoda > Arachnida > Ixodida > Ixodidae > Rhipicephalus > Rhipicephalus sanguineus. Next base: position 129,327,720 of record NC_051184.2, on the reverse strand, counting down.
GACTGCAAACAGTGACCGAGCTTAGCAAAAATTAGGGGCAAAAAGTAACGAGACAGAAAGTGTACAATGTTGATTGCTTGAAAATTCACCCTTTCCAAAAGGACGAGCTACAGCGTAGTCCGTATTACACAACTGTACTTGCAGTATAGACATTCTGGGATAGTTTGAAATGGCTCATATTACGCGCACAGACGTTCGTTTCCTTGCGGCCCGGTTGAGGCATCCACCGAGAACTGAAGACAGGCTAGCAATTGAGATGGTGATGCACTCGGGGCCCCGCGATTACGCTATCGAGCTCCACTCTTGAGGTCGAGCCTCAAGCGTCCTCACCTTATTGCACTTTGTGTTGTACATGTGTGTCCACGCAGCCATGATCTAAAGTCTAAAGCCCTTGTTGCGTCTCAAAACTTAATAAAACAGGTGCTTAAATGTTATCGTATAACATGCCATTGCAAGCATAATGTGCAATGCGGGCTGAAACAGTGTTATTACAATTTCTCAAAACAACCCAGCTCTGTACGTGAGTATCCGTGCATCAATGATGAACACTGTTATGTGTCCTTGCGCATCATTTTTGCTCTTTTTCTGCCCACTGCCCTCCCCCCCCCCCTTCCACTGTTGGGCAATAAATGAGTTCAGCCTGGTTAACCTTACTGCCTTTCTTTCATCTTTAAAATGCGAAGCATTTCTTAGCGAACCTTTGGCACTTTGAGCGTTTCTATCCACGTATCTATATCTATCTATCTAGCCGCCTCCGTCTCGGTGCTTCCATGATCGCCTCCTTAACTTGGTGTATACCAAAATTGGCATGGGCGGGTAAGAGGATTTCACGAGTATAACTGTCGCGTCATGACATGAATAACGTGAAAATTCTGTCCCGTACGTCGTCAGACCCTTTCCTCCAGACACGTGTGGCACATACCCGTTTACAACGGGCCGCGGTGTACGGGTATGCGCCACAGGCGATTGACAGTTTATATCTGCCCAGGAACGGCGCGAACAGATATCGGTAATTTAAATGGGCGATCGTTAAGAAAAACGGACGTCGGTAGCGTTGACTCGAAGAATGGAAATAATAAAGATCAGGATCCCAGCAGGAATCGTACCCAAGCATTCTGCGTGGCAATCAGGTATCCTACCACAGAGCTATGCCACGTCTATAAACTTGTTTGGAAAAATAGCCTATGTAGGCTTAATGTCGGTGCAACATCAAGTGTGTTTTGCTGCTGACCGTCTAATTTTACAAGAAAGCAACAAACACGTACTACATACGTATTCCTGGAATCAGATGAACGTCTCTGGTTCCAGTGTTGGCTCCGCTTTTAGCAGTCTAATAAACATTACATTTGTATTCCTATGATTCAGCAAGCTATATTGAAGCTTTGCTCGACCCCTGTGAAATACATATTCGAATGTTACGTGTGATATTCGCATGATTGCACCATAAAGTGCACTTTGTTTCGATATACTGACGCATGTACTTTGACGTGAGGGCTGACGTTACGTCGCACCATTAGTTACCCTTTAAACGCCAGCGTTGTCGACGTGCCTGGTAAGCCAACGATGTACACGTAGCTACTGCACTTACAAAAACACGTCGATCCGCCTCGTAACGCTTGACTCAAGTCCATCATAAAGTACAGCATGGAAGTACTCGCTGACTGCTTCGCATGAAACCGATTCTCACAACGCGTGGAATCTGCCGAATTTTGCCTCTCTTTTTTCCGCTTCATTTCATCTATCCTTGTTGTTGAAATAGGTATTAAATATATGTGTCAAGACTCATTGTCTATTAGAAAGTAGAGCAGAGGCAAATTTGCTTCATTCGTCTGCAATCAAAATTGGCCACTTGATAACTTGAAAGTAATAACCAAGCACCTCTACATGTGGTTTAGGATCTTCAACAGGGAGCTTCTGTAGGACGATGCATATGAGTTATTGATCACCTGTGGTTTGAACAATGCCCACACTTGCTCGCACATACAACATGTGAATAAATGAGGCACTTGTTCAGCCATATAACCTAATGATAAATGTATTACAATAGTAAGATCAGAAGTGCAAGATTGTCACTTTTGGTGATAGCTTTCTCTTGAACATATGTATGTACAGCAATACTACCTCTATGGCTGAACTACGTAAATAGATCTGTGCACTAAGACTCTTTGTACTCTAGATGGGAGAGAGCGAAGCTCTTTAACAAAAACTGAATATGTTTTGTCTCTTATATAAAGTTTTCATACGCATGACACTGTGCACACGTGTGGGACATCACAGATGAAAACGTATTTCACCAAAACCAGTCTCAGAGAAGTTTAAATATGCATCATATACAGGACACACAGGGAGCACTACTAGTGTTTAAACCACGTACACTTGCTACCTCAAATTGCGATCACTTAGATACATTTATTATGATCCTTTAGGCAGAAGTTAAGTACTTGCAAGTGACATATTAAGGTGACTCTGAGTATGCTCTCATGACGTATATAATGCAGGAAATACTGCCCACTAATACTGCTTAAGGCAAACTGCTCGTTCAATGTGAATCTTTCAGTTAGCAAAAACCTACAGGTCACTGGGCATTCTTTGGTTGAAGTCTCGGTTGGTTTAATACTGAAAATACCAGAAGTTCAATAATGCACACCTATGACAAATGAATAACAGTGTTCATGAAGGCATTTTATGACAATATGAACGTATCTTTGTTGCCAGTGCGACGGTGCTGCTACAAAGGTTAAACGAGTAATTTCAGGCTGTGCTTAGCCGCAGCTAAGAAACGTCATTCACTTACTTTAGTACATCGTACTACAGCCCACCTTGTAATGTTTCTGCGTAGCCAATCTATGAATATAGACAAATACTAAACTCAATACTTTCTCAATACTAAACTCACTTCTATCAAACTGAATCACTTGCAACCATCTTTGTCTCTATAGGTCTCTTACCTACAGTAGATATGACGACTACGGCTTGGCATACTACTCACCTGTGTGTACACACACTCATTTGAAAACTAATCAAGGTGGACGATTGGGCGAGTTGGTGATCCATGATCGACGTAGTTGGTGATGCATGATCGACGTTTACTACCGCGCAGTTTACAAACGTCGATCATTTGAAAAGCATGAGTGTGAGTACGAGTAAGTGATGAGGGGCATGAGCAAACCTGAGTATGAACGTGAGTGAGTAAAGATAAGAGTGAGTTGGCGTGAGTATGAATGTGAGTGAGTATTGATGAGTGAGCAGATGTCAGTACGAACGTGAATCCCCATAGGTGCATCAATGATGAACACAGTTATATGTGCGTACACATCCCTCCTGCTTTCATGAGTAATTCTTTTTCTGATCACCTTCCCTCCCACTGTAGGGCTGCAAGTCACTTCAACCTGGTTAACCTGCCTGCCTTTCTTTCGTCTTTTACCTGTTTTTATTTTGTTTCCTTTTATGTACCCTTGTAGTGTAAAAAGGTAATTATCATGTGCATTAACACCTAGGGTCAGGCACGTAGGCAAGGGGGGGCCAGGGGGCCCGGACCGCACCCAAATTCGTCCAGCCTTCTATATTCCCAGGCAACTTTTTTCTTTTTGCCATGGAAAGACTTTCCTTTCAACAATTAGGCCTTGCCCCCCCCCCCCCCCCAGAAAAAAAAAACGCCAGGCCTGCGCTTTCCACGCAGGCCTGGTATTTTTGCAACGTAGATTCAAGCACCGGCATGGCTCCGAGGTAGAACACCGGGCTTCCACGCAGAGGACCCAGGCTCGAACCTCGTTCCATCCTGGAAATTGTTTCTTATTTTGTTTTTTTTCTTATTTTGAGTGATAGTGGTTACGGACACCGGTGGCGGCGGCGGCGGCGGCGGACTACTACGGCACCAAAACTGCCCTTGGTCTGATGTCATAACAGCTTTCGCTGTAAAATCCTTGCTACGTGCCTGCACAGGGTCTATAGGAAAGTAGAGCACAGAGGCAAATTTGCTTCATATTTTACAGTTGGCTAGTTCATGACTTGCATGAAAACTGATAACCAAGCAGCTTGATATGTGGTTTGAGATCTTTGACAGTGAGCATCAGTATGGCGATGTGTATGTTTTATTGATCACTTGAGATTTGAACAGCATCCTTACTTATTAGCACATACGACATGTAAAAAAAGATCACGCACTTATTCAGCTGTATAACCTGATGGCAAAGGTATTACAGTAGTAGAATCAGAAGTGCAACATTGTCACTCCTAATGAGAGCAGTGAGTTTTCTCATCTACAGATTTGAGGGCATCAATACTTCCTGTATGGCTGAACTATGTAAAAACATGTGCGCTCTTAAGTCCTTTTGAGCAACTAAATGGTTGAGAGTGAAGCTTTTTAACAAAAACTGCATACATTTGTTTCATGAAGTATGCATATGTGCAACACTGTGCGTACACATATCACAATATTGCTACGGTATGAGCCGGGTCAGCTGCGACCGAAACAGGTAGCAAAGGTGCTGCGGGAACTGGTGCTGTGCCTGCAGCTGCGTAGTTCCGGGTTCCGTCTTCACAGCGAGACATGTCGACTTCCAGTGGTAACGGGGGCACTCCAGCAATACGGCGGCTTCGGCATAGATCAAGCGGTTGCAGAACCGTATTGCTTGATTCGATAACCCGCACCTCCACCACAAAACTGTTACGGTTCGATTGAGGTTAACTCTGTTTATTTACAGATAAAGTCAGGCAATTATAGGTGGTGATGGTGTCCATGGGTAGAATCATCTGAACCTCTTCTTCTTCTACTCTCGTGGATCATACCCTGACCCTGCTCATACCGTAGCAATATGTAAGAAAAGCTATTTAATTAGGACAAGTGTCTCAGAGAAGTGAAAATTACATCATATACAGGACACGCAGGTAGCACCACTAGTTTATGAACGACTTACACGTGTATACCGTAAATCGTGACCTCTGACATATATTTATTGTGGACTTTTAGGCAGAACTTAAGTGTGTGCAAGCGATATTAAGTGAGTCTGAGTATGCTCTTATGACGTATATATATATATATATATATATATATATATATATATATATATATATATATATATATATATATATATATATATATATATATATACATACATATATATATATATATATATATATATATACATACATACCTACATATATATATATATATATATATATATATATATATATATATATATATATATATATAGTGGGGGAAGTACTGCCTAATACTGCTTCAGAGGAAGTGCTTGTTCAATGTGAATCTTTCCAAACAGCAACGCCTACGGGCCACTTGGTATTCTTCGAATGAAGTCATTGTTGCTTTAATACTGAGAATACAAGGCGTTCAATAACACACAAATATGACAAAAGAAAACCAGTTTTCGTGGAGTCATTTTATGGCAAAGCGAATGTGTCTTTGTTACCAGTGTTCATGTGCTACTACAATGGGCTAAACTAGCAATTTCACGCTCTGCTTAACCGCAGCTAAATAACTTCAGTGACTTACTTTAAGACATGTTACTTTCCACCAACCTTGTACAGCTTCTGGGTAACCAATCCATGAACATAGACAAATATTTTTAAGAATAAAAAACTCACTTTTTTTTAACTGAATAATTTGCAACCATCAATGCGTATACAGGTCTTTTAGTTTGAGAAGATGCGAAAATGAGCTCGGCATACTCACTCATGAGCATAGGTCGGCAAACTCACTAATGAGTCGACTCAGACTCAGATCGAGCCGTAAGTCTGAGTCTGAGTGAGTCAGGCTGAGTAATATTTTTGTGAATCTGAGCACGAGTAAGTCCGGTTGAGAAAAAATTTGGTGAGGCTGAGTCTGAGTGAGCACTAAAGACAAAATATGTTTGATGAATGAACCTGAGTGAGCTCCACATTTTTTGCCGACCTATGCTCATGAGTACACACACTCACAGTTATTTGAAAAGCGTGAGTGTGATTACGAGTGAGTGACAAGGGGCGCGAGCGAACCTGAATATGAGCATGAGTGACTGCGAGTCGGTGTGCAGGACAGACGTGAGTGAGCATCAATGAGTGTGAGTCGGTGTGAGTATGAACATGAGTGAGAACTTCTGAGTGTGAGTATGAACCAGTGACGATGGATGTGAGATGTGTGTATGAACATGAGTGAATAATCATCGGTGTGAGTAGGCATGAGTGTGAGTATGAGTGAGTGTTGAAGGGTGGGAGTAGACATGAGTATGAACATGAGTTAATATCCATCGGTAAGAGTAGGCATGAGTGAGTGTTGACGGGCGGGATTAGGCGTGAGTGAATATGGCATCGGTGTGAGTCTATAGATGTCATCTTTTTATTTTCAGCGCAAACAGGAAGAAAAAGAACAAACTGGCTGAGAAGAGAAGACAGTGCTTGCCTTGTGCACTGTCTTCTCTTATCAGCCAGTTCGTTCTTTTTCTTCCTGCTTGCACTAAAAAAATGACATCTGGGATACAACACCAACTAGCCCGAGAAGAAGTTTTAGTGAGTCTATAGGTGTGCGTAAGAGTCGTTAGAGGTGTGAGTAGACACCACGTGAATATTCATTGGTGTGAGTAGACGTGAGTCTGAGTATGGGTATGAACATCATACCGTACAGACGACTATGAACATGAGTGAATACTCACGTTGAGTTATATTTTTGTGCTGGTAATTCTATTTGTGTTTTTATACTTTTGCATATATACCATTCTTATTCCTGCATTAATTACTGTGCCTTGTTTGTTTACTCAAGCTTGTATATCTTTATTTTTGATCACCCTAATATGATCTTTTAATAATGCAGTATTCAGAAATAAATAAATAAATATTCTGCATATTTCATAGAGAAGCTTATGCGCTAAAAATATTTTCACATCTCCCGTACAAGTGTTTTCCGCACATGCGTATCACACGAATGGGTTCCGTTCAATTCCACCAGTGCGCCTATGCATCACCCTTACGCAGAACACCATGCTTTCCATATAGTCCTTGTTGCCACATAGGTATTTCCATAGCAGATACGGATTCCGCTTGTTCATTCCGTATGCCCACGCGGTTTCCGCACGTTCCGTATCATAGTTTTCATATATTCCGTATCGCCGAATGGGTCCGTCCGTGTAGCAGATAAGGATTTCGTGTGCTTCGTAATACTATTTCTATACACACGTACGGAATTCGTTATGTGCCATATGTTACTTTCCATATCTTCCGTGCAATTACTGTATGCATCCGTATACGTCCGTACAAAATCCATATATTTTATATGGAAAATATACGGAATCCATATATTTTACATAAGATGACATATGGTTTCTTTCAGTAGGGTTGCGCACCAGACACTGAAGTTTGTCTCGTCAATATATTTTCACGTTAATGTAGTTCCGTCATTTTGAATTGGGCGTATTGGTGCCGCGGCTGTATCACATCGGTGTGATTTCGGCCTACTAGGCTCTGGCTTAGCAGCTTTAACGATTATCCATGACCACCAAGAAGCCGATCAATTCTCGATACGCTGAATTCAATATCAGGTATATTCTCTTTAAGAGTTCTCCTGATTTGCTCCAGCGTGAAGGATGCATTTTCTTCTACAATTTCTTGCCTCGCACCACGTCTGCTGCTTGTCTCCGTGAAATTGACTCGCCAAAACACGCGCGACAAAATTTCGTCTGTTTTAGTTTGAATAAAAGCATTTTTCAAGCCCTAAATAAATGACATAATGCTATTCTCGCATAATTTTACAATTACCTTCTATTTTTGTAGCTTTAGCTACACTGGCTGAGCCAGAGCGGTTTCGCGTGCGCCTACAAGAGCCGTGCTACGGATGCGCGAGGAGCAGTGATGTTACACAGCTGGCGCACTGGAGCCACCACCTCCGTTGACTCTGCCGCCGCTGCGCGCGACTCGCCGGTCTGCGCATTCCAGAGGAGTGACGCCATAGCCACGGCAAACGGCTCACGCACAGCTGTGCGCCTTTGCTGTGCATTCGCCGTGTGACACTGCGCTGGAGCCGCTTGATAGCGCCTCTGGCTGGCGTTTATCAGTGTGGCATAGCCATAGAGAAGGAGACCGCAAATGCTGCTCACCGTCGCAGAAGAGCGGAGAAGCTTAGCTCATCGGATCCTCAAGTAGTTGCCTGGTAATTAGCAATTGAGCGTGGAACAACGAACGGCACAAGCGCGGAGACACACGAGCAAAGGGAGGTACGTCTAGCAAAGCGGCGTCCCCAGGAGGCTGAGCGACGTGCCCGACCATCTCTGTAGCAGCAACAACAAGATGTCATGAATGACGTCAAGGGTCGCCGATCAACTCGCCGATGCGGTGAAACTAGGGTGCCTTGATGCGCGTTTTGTTGCGCGTTTTGTCCAGGGTGAGGACATCTGCGGCGTCTACTGCGGTGCGGCTGCCATATTTTAGCCCACGGCTTCTTACCGGCGTCTCACCCCTCTACGGCAGCTGCGCTGAGAGGCACGAGACGCGGGGCAAAAAATGGCGTCGTAGCGGCATCAGCCCCTTCACAGAATGGCAACACCCTAAGGGGGGCGCACACATCGAGGCACACTAGGTGAAACTTAGTGAAAGCGCCAGTGCGACTCGGACCTTCCAGACGGACTTCGTACGCAATCAATTTCGATATGTGTGCGACGTGTGTGAAATACTGTGGCACATGGAAGATCTGAAGCCGCTGAGTAGTGTCATGCGTGAAACGTTGAGTTTAGCGGCGGCGCCTGAGTGGAGAGAAACCGTGGCGCGGCGAATAGAATCATCAGCTGGAACTTAGCTCACCCGACGTATATCCTGGCATGGCCGAGCTAAGCAACTACTATTTTTTGTGAATATTTGCAGCTGTTTTTGGCGAGTCACCTTCGCGCAGACGACAACCAGACGTACTTCGAAGTGTCTGCAAACTGAATCGTCATGTCTGCGCATGCGTGAGCCTTAACATAACTGAAAGTTCTGTGAATACGTGTGCTATGGAAGACATCTAATAAGGATTACAAAAAGTACGCTCACGTTTCCCCCCCCCCCTGTGGATGGTTCCGGGGTCATAGATGTTCACAGACGCGGAGGTGATCTGAAAGTGCTGTCCCTAACACTGGGTGTAACTATTGCCAGGCGCGCTTCTTTTCTGATTTTTATGTAAGTAGTCTTTTTCACGCGTAGCCGCTGCCTTAAGCAAGCCGCGCTCTAACGCCTGGGAACTTTCCAGATTATTTTGAAATCTTCTGATAGGCTTGAGCGCGCTGTCGAGCTTATTCTGGAACTGAGACGGCCACCAACGATAAGGCGTCAATGGTCGATGCCGGATGTGTAAATGCCGACGCGCCTTACCGCAGATCAGAATTTATATGGCCGACGCTCTGTGTAAGCGTGTATCCCTTGTAGATTGACTTCTCGTTTACCAAGCGCAGGTTAGGGCCAAATAAAATGTTTAGTCTTGAACAAGCCGACCGCTGCCTTCGTCCACATCATGACCCCGAGACAATATAAAGACCATGGCGTTCTCTTGGAACTACGGAATTTCTCGTCATTCTGCGTAGAAACGTGGTACCCGCTAAACACCTGTAATAGATTGTGTGCACTGTGTGGATGACGATGGAGAATTATGGCAGTGCCCTTTGTAAAGGGTTCAAATCATTTAACAAACCACTCGTGGTGCAATTCGCATGGTGACGCCTGGTTACATAATTCGCGTTGTGTAATACGTTGTTGTTATTCTACTCTTCTACCACACTACATACATATGTTAATGTGGTTCCTTCCCTACATCAAACCTGTAAAGGGTCTTTTTGGAGAGCAGTTTCAAGCACCGGCATAGCTTTGAAGAAGAATAGTAGCATCCCACGCAGAGGGCCTACGTTTGAACCTCGTACCATCCTGAATATTTTTTGTTATTTCGCGCGATAGTGGTTACAGACACCGGCGGTGGCGGCGGACAACTAGGGCGCCAAACACGGCTCCTGTGATCTCATAACCTTCACTGTAAAACCTTCGCCCGCATCGCCAAGGCACTTACTAAACTAACCTAGGCCGATGTCGAGTTTTAGTGGGAAACGCCGGGGGAAGAAGCATTCTGCCAGCATAAACGACGCCTGCAAACGCCGCCACTACTTGCGCATTTTCACGAATACGCTGATACGGAAATCCACACCGACACAAGCAGCATAGGAATCGGCGCCGTGATTGTTCAGATGACTGAAGAAAGCCTGCCAGACAGGTAGGCTTTCTTCAGCGGATCGAGTCAGCTCGCTGTCCGTTTCAGCAAATGGGGATAGGCCTTCTTGGGCTGTTCTCAACGTCCACAGGCGGTAATAAGTGGATCGTCGTAGCTATCGACTACCTCACGCGCTAAGCCGAACAAGGGCCCTGCCCAAAGGCAGTGCCGCCGAGGTAGCCATCTTCTTCGTTGAGAACAATACCCTTCGTGATGACGCGCCAGAGGTCTTTATTAACGACAGAGCTACGGTCTTTACTGCGGACTTCACTCAGGCGACCTTGGCATACAGCCAGACAAGCCACCGCCGGAGCACCGCCTACCAGCCACAGACCAACGGACTCAACGAGCGTATAAATAAGACCATCGCCGGCATGCTTGCCTCATACGTCGACGTCGAACGCAAGACCTAAGATGCCAGCCTTCCGTACCTGACCTTCGCATACTACACGGCCGTGCAAAAAACCATTCAGATGAGGCCATACAAGTTGATCTACGGAAGTACTCGGCAATGACGCTCGACGCCATGCTACCCAACGTCAGCGACGAAGAAATCCTTCACTTGACTACCTATCTTCAACGCGCCGAAGAAGCCCGACAACTCTACCGCCTACGCATCAAACATCAGCAGATGACCGACAGCCGCCGCTACAATCTTCGACGACGCTTCAGGGAATACCAGACCGGTGACCGTGTTTAGGTCTGACACTGATACACCACCATGGACTTGGTGAATAGGTTCTTCGGCGATATTTCGGGCCTTACAAGGTGCTTCAACATCTCGGTGCTCTTGACTACCAGGTCATCCCGGATGGCATCACCAACCGTCAGCGTGCCGCGCACGACACGAAGTCGTTCATGTCGTGCGCCTTAAGCCGTTTTATACGCGTTAGCAAACCTGAGGACTCTGCCTTTGCTCGATTTGTGTGATTTCTGTATGCACTTTGTTTTACAGCGAAAGCTGTTGTGAGGTCGTATCAACGGCCGTTTTTGGCACCGTAGTTGTCCGCCGCCGCCGGTGTCCGTAACCGCTATCGCACGAAACAAGAAAAAAAGGAAATAAGAAAAAAATTCCAGGATGGAACGAGGTTCAAACCAGGGCCTTCTGCATGGAGCCCAGTGTTCTACCTCAGAGCCATGCCGGTGCTTGAAACTGCGCTGCTAAAAAGACATTTACAGGCTTTATGTCGGAAAGGAACCACGTTAACATATGCAGTGTAGTGTGGTAGAGGAGTAAAATGACAACCAGGCGTCACACAAACGCGAATTCTGTAACCGGGCGTCACACATTGCGAATTGCGCAACGAGTGGGTTGTTGAATGCTTCTAACCCATTAGAAAGGCCTCTGCAATATTTCTTCATCGTCATCAGCCACAGCATCAACAAAGTACACATAATGCCTTACAGGTGTTTTGCGAGTACCACGGTTCTCCGCAGAGTGAAGAAAAATTGCATTGTGGCTGCTGCCCTACTTCCCAATAAGTATGATGATTTATAGGGTAGTGGGTGCCTCGCAAGCGCACTTCTATTGGTTGCCAAGGAAGCCCATAAGGCTCCCATAATCCATTTCCCTCCTGCTCTCAATAAAGTTAATTTCCTCTCTCTCTCTCTCGCTCTCCGTTTCTCTGGCTAACGTATGTTATAAAGCGTGGTCGGACATTTAAAGAACGACCGGGCGTCACACAGTATGAATGACGTAACAAGTGGGTCGTTTAAAACTTCCAACCCATTATAAAGAGCTCAGCCATAATTCTTCATTGTGATCAACCGTCGCATCAACAAAATGCACATAATGCCTTACAGATGGTACCTCACTTCTCCGCAGAATAACGAATAATGTCGTTGTGGGTGCTTGCCAACTTCCCAAAATTTATGATTTGTGGCGTAGTGGGTACTTTGCATATGTACTTGTATTAGCAGCCACAAGAGAGTTTATAACGGGCTCTAGAAATGCCGCTCTTCCAGCTTTCGCTGTGATTATGCTGCGCTTTCCGCACAGGCCTGGCGTTTTTTACCTGTGATGTTCTGTTTGAAACATAGGGACAATTTTTTTTAAATGAGAGACATTTCTTAGCAAACCTTTCGCAATTTGAGCGTTTCTATCTATCTATCTATCTATCTATCTATCTATCTATCTATCTATCTATCTATCTATCTATCTATCTATCTATCTATCTATCTATCTATCTATCTATCTATCTTTCTATCTATCTATCTATCTATCTATCTATCTATCTATCTATCTATCTATCTATCTATCTAGCCGCCTACGTCTGGGTGCTCTCGTGATTGCCTCCTTAACTTAGTGTAGTCGACAATTAGCATTGGAGGGTGAGAGGATTTGACGAATATAACAGTCAGGTCATGACATGAATGACGTGAAAATCTGGTCGAGTACGTCGTCAAACCACTTCCTCCGGATACGTGTGGCACATACCCGTTTACCACCTGCCGTGGTGTACGGGTATGCGCCAGAGGCAACTGGCCGTTTATAACTGCCCAGGACCGGCGAGTACAGACAGTGGTAAATAAATTAGAGAGCGTTAGGCAAAATCGATATCGCCAGCGCTAGCCCACCGAATGCAAAAAAACAAACAAACACCAGGCCTGCGCGGAAAGCGCAGCACAGTCACAGAGAAAGCTGGAAGAGCGGCATTTCTAGAGCCCGTTATAAACTCTCTTCTGGCTACTAATACAGGCACATTAGCAACTTACCCACTACGCCAAAAATTATAATTTTTGTGAAGTTGGGAAGCACCCACCACTCATTATTCGTTATTGTGCGGAGAAGCGAAGTACCATCAGTAGGGCATTATGTGCATTTTGCTGATGCGACGGTTGATGACGGTGAAGAATTCGGGCTGAACACTTTGTAATGGGTTGAAAGCTTTAAACGATCCACTAGTTACGTGAGTCATATTGTGTGACGCCCGGTCGTAATTTAACTGTCCCACCACACTTTATAATACGTTAACCGGAGAAACAGAGATAGGGGGAAAGAACGTTTTTGAGACCCTGAGGAAATTGATTATGGGTGCCTTATGGGCTTCCTTGGCAACAAACAGAATTGCACTTGCGAGGAACCCACTACGCTATAGATCATCATAATTTTGAGAAGTAGGGAAGCAGGCACTATACCATTTTTCATTATTCTCCGGGAGTCGTGGTACTTGTTAAACGCATGTAATGCATTATGCGCACTTTGTTGATGCTGTGCCTGATGACGATGAAGAATTATGAAGGAGCTCTTTGTAATGGGTTGGAAGCATTCAACAACCTACTTGTTGCGCAATTCCCATTGTGTGGCGCCTGGATGCAGAATTCGCGTTGTGCGACGCATGGTGCTTATTTTACTCGTTCCGTCCTGGAATTTTAGGGGCGAAGCTCCTTAAGGCGGCACCCGGTCGTCCCTCGTAGTCGAAGTCGTAGTGAGTAACCAGTCTTACGCTTTGACCTCCAAGGTGGTGCCGGTGGGAGATTTTTCCTGTGCGTTGTTGAACAATAAAAAATTCGCAGCGTTAGCTAAAAGCCGACTTCTTCTGTCTCTCATTCCCATTAGCAGCCATTCTTTACCTCCAAGGTAGTGCCTGGTGAGATTTCTCCTGTGCGTGATTAAACAATAAAAATTTTGTTCAAAACGCCGTTGATTGATGAAATAAACCAACTAAAGACGCCAGATGTTCTGTAAAAGCAAAACGAAAGAACGCCAGATGTTTCTAAAGCAAAACGAAAAGGCGCCAGCTGCTTAACGAAAGACGCCAGATGTTTTCTAAAGCAATGGTTTTCTAAACAATGAAAATTCACAGCGTACATGTAAAATTAAAGTGAGCTGCAAGTCGTCATAACTCATCGAACCTTTAGTATAAACGCGCCCGATCTCACGTCGGTGATGATGTACTGGGCAGAATTCACGGAAGATTCACGGTTTACCGATGAACCTCCGCAGCTTCGCCCACTCATCATCATTCACTCCGTGGATATGCTGTGATTTTTTTTTCTTATTTGGTTTTGTTTTTTCTTATTTCGAGCGATAGTGGCTACCGACACCTTCGACGGCGGCGGACAAATACGGTGCCAAAAACGGTCGCTGAAATGATCTCATAACAGCTTTCGCTGTAAAACGGCCGTTGAAATGATCTCATAACAGCTTTCGCTGTGAAATTATGATCGCAACAGGAATCGAACATAAGTATTTTGCGCACAGTCAGCTATTCTATCACAGAGCCTCGCCAGGTCAAGAAAGTGCTCTGGAAAAACACCCTATGCAGTCGTAATGTAGATGGAACGTCAAGTGTGGTTGTGGTGCTGGCTATCTAATTTTGTAACAAGGCAATAAACGCTACTTATAAACTCCTATGACAGAGTCGTCATGTTAGGGAAACGTTTGTGGTTGCAATGATGGTTCTGCGTTTATAACAGTCTAACAAACATTACGTTTTTATCCTATGGTTCGCCCAGCTAAATTCAAGTGACGTCCGACCCCTGATTAATACGCTAAGGAAAGCTACGTATGATATTCGCATCATCCCGCCGTAAAATGCACTTCGCTTCGATAATACAGGCGTATGTGCTTTAACCTGACAGCTGACGTCTCTACGCACCATAAGTTACCCTATAAACGCCAGCGCTGTTGACGTGCCTGGTGAGACCACGATGTACACGCAACTACTTACAAAAACACGTCGGTCCTCCTCGTAAAATTTAGCTCAAACCCAAGAAATGCAGCATACAACTTCTCGATGACTGCTTCCCATGATACGAATTCGCACAAGGCGTGGGATCTGCCGAATTTTCTTTCAGAGGGGCGACAAGGCCAAGCGCGCTTCTGTTGTTACTTTTATGCACCTAGTTTGTTGCACGCGTAGCCGCTTCCTTGTTCAAGTCGCGCCCTAATGCATGGGAACCTTCTTGATTATTTTGGAATTTTCTGATAGGCTTGAGCGCGCGAACACGAACTGTCAACCTATTTGAGCTTGACGTTTTTACGGTCCGCTCCGCTCCGTGTTTGCCGGCTAAGCTGCAGAGGAGCGGTGGCTGATTTTGGTGTTTTAGTTATGGGTTTTCCGTTCCGGAGCAAACCTTCCGCAGTTGCAGCGCCCTCTGGTCAAGTTCAGCCTCGTTAAATAACATGAGAAACGATATTGTCACTTTTACAAAGTAAAACAAAGATGTATAACTCACATGTCCACTAAGTATTCAGGCGTACGCTTACAATGCGTTACCAGTCCATTTCATCGAAAATAATAAAGCGATAGTCAGCGAGGTTGCATTTCAGATCTATTCCAATCCGTTTGGATACCAGCGCGTCAGCGATGTTTTCGTCAGCTGTGCCGTCTTATTTACTCGCGGCACTTTCCTTAATTCAGCGACTAGAAGACAACACAAATGTTCGTCTATGCGAAAGCACTTTCGCGGCTTGCGCTGCGCCGACTAATGTGAAGCCGCCGTGCACGTAAGAAGCACGTTGAGAACTGGAGGCAGCCATTTTGAAATACGCGGGGAGTAGAGGCACGCGTGAGAGAGGGCGCGCGCATCGGCACCCCTCGCTAGCGGGAACGGCAGCGACGCCCCGCGTTTCGCTTAGGCTGCCTGTAGGCGAAGCATGGGCCTCGCTCCGCTACCCCGCTTACGGCGAAGCGGAGGGCGCATGCGCACTCGCGTCCCCGCTCCGCTTAGCTGCTGAGCGGAGCGTAAAAATGCCAAACTAGAACATTCTATTATGGAACTCACGCGGCCACCAGGAACAAGGCGCGAGTGTTCGATGCCGCATTTATAAAGGCCGGCGCGCCTTACCGCACATCAGATTACCGACGGCCGACGCTGTGTTCGCCGCTATCTGTGCAAGCTTGTGTCGCTTATATTTTGAGTTCTCCTTTACCAGGCACATGTTCGCCCAAATAAAATGTTTCGTCTTGAAAAACCCGACTGCTGCCTTTGTCCACGTCACGACCCCGAGACAAAAAAGATCATGCGTTCTATTGCCGCAACTGGCCATGAAACAGCCAAGATTCGTGGCGGTTCATCGAAAAGTTTGGCCGAGACGTGGTGGATACCCTGCAAGAAATTGCGGAAGAAAATGCATCCTTCAGGCTGGTGCAAATCAGGAGGACTCTCAGGAAGGAAATGTCTTATACAGAAGTCACCATATTGACAGTTGATCGGCTTCTTGTTCGCCATAGTTATTCAGTAAAGCTGCTAACCCAGATGCCAGAAGAGCGAAATCGCACTGATGTGAAACAGCCGCGGCGCCATTGCTTACCTCAATGCTTCTATATGAGGGAACTACATTAAGGCAATATTACATTGATGAGAGAAAGCTCAGCGTCGGGTGCCCACGCAGTTTGGGAAGAGGAAAACGATGTATTCGTCTGTACCGCCTCTCCACAAGCATAAGGGGTGCAAATATAGATGTTATAGCCTGCATGTGAGCGAATTGCCTTCTGCATTGGAATATTGCGGACAGAGTTCACTGGGCTGTGTCTAGCGACATTCTCACAGTAGTGTCGGCAAAGGTTTCTCAGCAGGAACCGGGAACACACGCATTGTCCTTGTTTCGCGCCTGATCAGCGCTGAACAACGCTGAACAGGCTGTCCTCGCAGCAAGCGAGCATACAGTGAAGCGGCTACCACTCTACAAAAACGTGCTGCCGCCTGTTTTTCAATCCACCTGAAGAACTGTTAACAAAATTCTAGGGAGGTGTCAGGTTCTTCCTCACAGAGCGGAGACGTGACCTCGTCACGATACCGGGAGGCATCTCAAAGAAAGAGCATCGGCGTGCCCTTGTGGGTGAGGCCGCAGGCGCTCGATGCAGCTCATTCAGCATGTAGAGTGTGCACCGTATGATAGGTACAATTACGCTTTTGTGCGAGCTGCTATGGACTGCCGTGATATGCAAAAACTGCTCAGAAACATAAGGACGGCTGTGTGTTTAGAAAACTGTTTTCTGTTCACAATAATAAAGTTCGTTTTTCACGGATTTGCCTTGGTTTTCATGATCACCACTTCTATGACTGATTTAAAGAGCTTCACGTTATAGGAATGATGTTTGTTTCGTAACAATCTGAGATTGTTTTCCGCGGGTAGATTTTCGGTTTGGCATTCGGATAACATGTCAGGTGGGTCGTTATACTGTAAAGAGATAGTAAAGCAAAATACGTATGGTCTTACTGCTCATAAACATGCTAAGAATAGAATGATGAGACGCTCCTCCGGCGCCATTATTATTTTCTCTCTTTATCCTGTTCACCAAGTCCGTTGTAATATAAGGCACTCCCCGGACTTGAGATACCCACATGCGTCGAGCAGTAAAGCTTTGCGACGCTCCGGCTTCTTGGCCTCCCTGCCGATGGCGTCCGCATATGCCTGCAACATTATTTTTCACTCAGGCTACGGAATCGATGCGTCGGCGGTCGTGGTAAGGAATACGAGAGGCGGAAGGACATATGTCATTGCACATACAGGAGAACAAAGAAGCGGCAACAGTAATCAGTGAATAGAAAACGTAGGCTGTATAGTAAAACCAGAAATAACTAGACACTGGCCACACTAGAGAAGCAAGAAAAAGAGGCGAACGTAGTGAGCCGAGGTGCGATGGTCGTAGTGAAGGCGAAAACGAGAAGTGGCACATCACATGGAAGTAGTAAACATTACATTCTTCCCTTTCCCTCTTCACCTTTCTTGTGAGGCCTCTTCGGTGGTACAAGGAAGTATTGTGGAAGCGGTGACGCTGATGCAGCCGGCGGGGACGCCCGGATCCACGAGATCACAGCGCCGGAGAACAGAAGAAAACGTCCACACAGCTCGTCACCAATTCACGTAACCAATTTTATTTACATTGTGCCTCGAAGCACCCCTAGCTTCACAATCTCAGGACATCGATGCAAATGAGGCGCCACCTGACAGCGTCTTAATCAAAACGAAATTAGAACGACAAAACAAAGCACAACACTCTTGTTTTGCATTTATGGGCAGTTCAGCAATTATAGCATTGCCCTCGGCAGAAAACTCGGACAATGCTGAACTGGAGTCGATGCCCAAGTCAGGGGAGCTCAACCCGCCCGGCGAAACAACGTTAGTGGAGCTAGGAGAACTCATGAGCACGGCGGCGCTTGCCCGCCATAGCAGCTGGCCCAACCAGTGGGAAAAAGGACAAATATAAAGATAAAAATTCGGCAGATCCCACGTACCGTGGGAGTCGATGCTATGCGAAGCATGTGTCGGGTAGGTGACTGTGGCATAACTTTTTTTACTGAGCGACACGTTAGAAAATGACGCTAAATATTTGTATAAATTTTATACGCACACATATATATGTTGAAGAGCCGCATATGTGTTATATAACCAGTTGTTTACGGTTGGGTAACGCTGCCAATGGCAACGTGGGTATTACCAACACCACAAGCGGTAAGCTCATATGTAGTGCTTATACGGGTCTCGAGAACGCACGCACGTTTCACGAACCCGTGTGCATGTGTGCAAGAAGTTCTTGAGAGTTCTTGAACAAGGGCATCATCACCGATATCAGTGAGCACCAGCAGCTGGTCATGACTTGTTATAGGATCCGGTCGTGATCATGGTGATGAGGGGCCCATGTGTACTGAAGTATGTGGTATAGCAGAGCTGTTCGAATTCGTGGATGCCTTGGCCATTTCGTCGACAAATTGTCGCTCGACAGAGCCGGCGACATGTCGGAACCTGAAGCCACCCTTCGCGTTGGTGAGGTATAGATCGTCGAGGCTGGTAGGCCTGGATAGTGCTACGTAGACCAACATCAGTGGATGCTGTTTGTCGTATTCGTAGACTACCTGGGCGTATGTGGCCTACGTAGCCTAGTCTACAAAGCGGCTGTCAATCAATCTGGCATCATCCTCGGTCAGCATGAGGCCATCGCCCAGCCTCGTAAGAAATGAAGATGACACTGCATCGTTCTGGTTGACGAAGTACACTTTACGGTGCGGTTATGTGGATATCATATGTAACTTTCGTTATTGTATTCCTCCGGGGTCAATGATTCAATGCTTCGAGCAATGATTCAATGCTCTAAGCAATGCTTCGAGCAAGGCTTCAATAAAGCTTGCTGAATCATAGGAATACAAACGTAATATTTATTAGACTGCTATAAAAGCGGACCTAACACTGGAACTACAGACGTTAATCTGATATGACGCCTGTATCGTAGGAGTACACATCGTAGGAGTACCATGTAGTGTTATTGCTTTCTTGTAAAATTAGATAGCCAGCACCACAACCACAATTGACCTTGCACCGTTATTATGCCTGCGTAGGCTGTTTCCAAACCAGTTTATAGACCTGGCGTGGCTCAGTGGTAGAATACCTGATGGCCACGCAGAATGCTTGGGTTCGATTCCTGCTGGGATCCTAATTTGTATTCTTTCCATTCCTTGAGTCGACGCTGCCTATGTTTGTTTTCCTTAACGCTCTAGAATTTAAGGTACCAATGTCTGTTCTCGCCGTTCCTGGGTAGATATAAACTGTCAATCACCTGTGGCGCATACCCGTACACGGCAGCCCGTGGTAAACGGGCATGTGCCACACGTGTCTAGTGGAGAGGGTTTGACGACTTACGCGACAGGATTTTAATGTTATTCATGTCACGACTCGGCAATCATATTCGTCAAATCCTCCTACCCTCCCATGCAAATTTTGGTCTACACCAAGTAAAGGAGGCGATCATGAGAGCACCCAGACGTAGGCGGCTAGATAGATAGATAGATAGATAGATAGATAGATAGATAGATAGATAGATAGATAGATAGATACGTAGATAGAAACGCTCAAAGTGCCAGAGGTTCGCTAAGAAATGCTTCGCATTTAAAATACCCATATGAATCACGAGCAAAACACGCGTTTAACCCGCCGAGAGGAGGTTACGTTGTGGAGGCTTCGTGTTGGGGTTGCGCTTACCCCATCCGTGACCACCCTTTGGGCGCAAAAGTACCGCGGCCCGTACGGTACATCGTGCCCATTTTGCGACGCCCCAGTCAGCGATGTAACTGTCACACACCTATTGTGGACATGCACCGGTCTACAATTAAGCCGTCGCCGTCACCTACGTGCAACAGGCCTCAGGCCTGGCCGACCACCCGACCTTGACCGCTGGATTAGTGGACCTCACCACCGCTCGTTACTGGACTTCATACACGAAGCAAATTTATATGTGTATTTCTGAATAAATATTATGCCTAAGGGCAGACTTTCGAAAAAAAAAAAGAAAAAAACATGCGCGAGTTTGTTCCTGAATGTTTAAAAGCAACCCCGAGCTAAAATTTCGGAAGATAAGCCGTAATAAACTGAGCTTTTTTGCGGAAAACAGCAGGAGCCGAAACGCAGGGCAGCCGAACTGCGTCACGAGCGCTCGTGAAAGTCGTCTCCGCGCCACAGCCAATTCAGAAGATGTTTATTGGTGGTGCGTTCCTGTGGTTGTTGTACGAATAAACACAGTGAGTCATGGCAGAGCACCATCCAGAAAGGCAGCTTCGCAGCCTGAAGGAAGTGCGGCGCTGGGCAGCCTTCTTTGTTTCTGTTCGGATTTCCCTTTGTTCTTCCTCCATTTTTTTCTTTTTCTATTTTCCGGTTTTTCCTGTCTCGTTTTCTATCTTTATTTATATTTATTTATATTTTTCTTCCTATTTTCCCGTCTTTTTGCTCTAGGTGTCTCTATCTCGCTCCCCCTTTTTGTCTAGTTTTATATGTGGTTTTGCCTACCTTGCGCCAAGGAACAACAGCATGCGACAGCCCGGGCCCCTAAAGTGATCCGCACTTGATACCATTTTCAAGGCGCTTGAAGAACAAGAGGAGGAATACTTCTTCTTGACGCGAGCATGCACTCAGGGTGCTACAGATGGCTATGATACATGTGGTTTTGCCAGCGTTACGCCAAGCTACATGAGACGACGACAGCATATGACAGCCCTGGCCCCTATGAAGGTCTGCCCATAAAAGATCCCAGTGACCAGCAGCGCGAGGCGAGCGAGTCGAGCGAGCCGAGCAAAACCCTGCACGTCGACTGTTGGTGATGCTGCTGACTGGAGACGCGTGTTCTTCGCAATATTTACACCAGCAGCTCAACGACCATGCAGTGTTCGTCCGGCGCAGTGGTTGACCCAGCGAGAGGTGTAACCGGTAGCTTTTAGACAGACCACCCAACAATATAGACGTATGCGGAACATTCAGTTCTTCGCGATGCACTTTGTGTTGTCAATCGCAAACAACCACAGCGATGGCCAATTTTGAGCGACTCCAAAGCAGGCCTACAATATCTCCTATCTGACCTGCCGCATGGTCCGTACGAACAATTGGTCTTCGAGACCAGACAGCTCACTCATACGTCATCTGAGAAAGGAGACCAAAACACATTTCAATGGTTGCCAAGTCAAGGCGGCGTGATGGGCAACGAACGTACCGCTATTGCTGCTCGGTCAACCTTGTGAGTTGACAGGGAAGTTTCAGTTTCGGTTTACTTATTTACCGCTACAAGTACAGCGCATATACAAGGTGTGGTGGGAGAGATGGGATTAGAGCTGCGTATGCACCAGCTTGACTGGCCCGTCCCCTCACACAACATAGCAGCAAACATGACAGCTAGGAAGTATGCAGAGTAATAAATGGGAATAATAGCAGAAACAATGTTATATTCGAAAACATCTGCATGGTAAGTCAAACAATAACAACACAAACAGTAATTTTATATTGGAAAGCATTTGCCTGGTACGGTAATCCATATACAGTAAGGAATATATCTATACAAATACAGTGAGAATGTACAGAATGCTAGAGAATTATTTCTAGTAGTTTTTTCTTGGTTACAACCCGCAAGTGCTCTTTGGTCGTTCGGTCAGCTCATACTTCTTTCTCAAATATGACCTCACCGAATTGGCTCTCAGATGGTACTCACTATACTAGACCTCGAAATGAAACCATGATTATGAGTTTCGGAAAGGGTTCTCTACAATAAACCAACTCGTCACAATGTTTCATACACTTGCCTTCACCTCGATAGAGACGGTAAAATACATATGCTCTTCTTGGATTTCTATAGAGCTTTCAATAACGTTCCTCATAATAAACTAATTTTGAAACTTATAACAAAGTTATTTCAGAAATATTTGCAGGATTTTTCCATATTTATGTATTCACAATCAACACGTTCACATGGCGGGTCCACATTCGGACTGTCTTCCAGTATATCTAGTGCACCACAGCGCAGCGTATTAGGACCTTTGCTTTTCCTTTTATATATTAATGATATTCTGATAATATTGACCCTAATGTAGAATAGTTTTGCTTGCACATGATTTTGTTTTGTTTAAAGAAATTAGTTCTACTAACGATTATAATGATCTAAACGATATCCTGTGTTATAGACATGAATGACAGAACAAATGGGGAATGCGTCTTAACACAAGCAGATGTGTCGGCTTCCAGTAACTCAAAAAATGCGCTATTATATATTTACATAATAGACTCTGCAACACTACAACAAGTGATTTCCTGCAAATATGTCGATGTGACACTGACTCGTAACTTATCTTGGAATCTTGATATTGATAGCATTTGTTGATCTGCCTTTCGTTAACTACTACTACTATTACTACTACTACTACTACTACTACTACTACTACTACTACTACTACTACTACTACTTTGTCTCCTCAAACATAAACTTCGCCCTGCTCCCACAAATGTTAAACTACTCTGCTTTACTGCCCTTGTGCGACCAAAATTAGAGTACGCCTGCATATTGTCGCGACGTCAGGAGACCGCCAGGAGAGGTCGCAACGCCAAGATCAAGAAAAGAGCAGCAGGTCGGTCTTTTTATTCCTGCGCGCCAACGAGTTCTTCGTCTTTCTTCTTTCTGCCTCCTGCATAAAGCGTATGAGCCTTTGCACTGTCATCCTTTTGTAGCACGCACGTGGCATTTGCCTCCCTCCGAAAGAGGTATCGTCCCGATGCGCTGCCTAGGCGCTCTACTTAGACAAGCGCGCACATATGCACTGGAACCCAACCAGAGTTACCTCAATACGGTTTCATCCGCAAGACATGCACGACTTCGGGTGAATGCTTCCGGCGACTGGAACTGCAATCACTGTCGGGAACGACCTCGTAGTTCAGGTGGTTCAAGCGTCGGATGACTCTGTATGGCCCAAAGTATCGTCTGAGCAGTTTTTCATGAAAGTCCGCGTCGACGTATAGGGATCCAGACCCATAACTTGTCACCTGGTGTGTAGGTAACGAATTTGTGTCGTAGGTCGTACCGTTTGGCATCTTTGTTGCTGATGACAAATGCGTACGCGGGCAAGCTGTCTGGCTTCCTCGGCGCGCTAAGTTCTTCGGCGTCGGTGTTGCCACGCCCGCTTCTTCTTTTTTGATGTACTCGGGTTTGACCAGCAAGGACGGTTATGAACGCTCGCGCCGCAGTGTTCGAGAAGCTTCGCGACTGTAGTAGATCATTTTGTTAAGATTGCGCGCAGGACGCGAATAGTCTAGATTATTCCAGTGCTTGCGTGACAGCCAGTGATAAGACTGGGGAGTTCGATGAATGATGTATAAAAGACGGCACATCTCAGCCATGAGCAGTTTATCGACGGCCGACGCCCTGTTCACCGCTATCAGTGTACAGCGTATATTGCGGCAGTTTGACTTTTCATTTCCCGGCCACAAGTTCGGCCAAATAAACAGTTTCATCTTGAACACGCCACCTGCTGTCTTCATTGACGTCACGACCATGTGAAATCTGGTGGAGGGGCTGCTTCTTTCATGATCCGCACGCCCCCGCGAAGCGCTGACCCAAGCCCAAGCCTCGATGAGGACGACGGCAAAGAAAACCCGGATCATCGAACAAGCCGCAGGCAGAAGGGACTGCAGCCAGAGTACGGGTTCCTTCCCGAAAAACCAAGGCAGCCCCAGATCCCAGCATGGAGCGCAGCGACGATGACCGACCCCGTACAGCCTGCGCTGATTCTTCTCCGGCCGCCCAAGCAGCCGCCAACCTTCCGCGGGTCGTCATTTGAAGACCCAGAAAGTTGGCTCGAAGCCTACGACCGAGTCGCCATTTTCAATGGCTGGACCAGCGAAGACAAGCTACGACACGCGTACTTTGCCTTGGAAGACGCCGCTCGTACATGGTTCGAAAACCAAGAGCGAACCCTGACAACGTTGGACATCTTTCGCACCAGGTTCCTCTTGACATTCACGAGCGTCGTCCGGAAAGAGCGTGCAGAGGCTCTGCTCGAGGCCCGCGTGCAGATGCCGAATGAAAACGTGGCGCTCTTCACGGAAGAGATGACAAGGCTGTTCCGTGATGCAGACCCTGTCATGCCCGAGGATAAGAAGGTCCGCTTTGATATAGAGGAGTCAAACATGAGCTTTTCGCCGGGCTGATGCGGAACCCCCCATCAACAGTTCAGCAATTCGTCTCGGAAGAAACGACCATCGAGAAGACGCTCGAGATGGGCACCCGGCAGTACAATCGACGCACATTTCAAGACAGCGCAGCTGTTGATGCCCTCGGCTCCGACGACTTGCGCGAAACGATCCCAGCCATCGTGCGAGAGCAGCTGCGAAAGCTCGCTCCTTTTGTCAGCCCAAAGGGACGTCGATTGCGGACGTTGGACACGAGGAAATTCAACAGTCACTGGGTGTTCCTCAGCCGGCACCGCCGCAGCTGCAAGCAATGAGCTATGCTGCTGCAGCCCGTCGCAACGCCCCCCTCCACGCCCACGTCAAGACGCGGCGCCGCCCCAGCAGTTCCGCCGCCACCACTGAAGTCATACCACCCGCCAGCCAGCCAGCGATACATGCCGAGGAAGACCGACGTTTGGCGCGCCCCCAAACATCGTCCACTCTTCTACCACTGCGGAGAAGACGGCCACACCTACCGCCGCTGCCATTATCGACAGATGGGACTGCGTGGGTTCGCCATCGACGCGCCGCGTCCACAGCAGGGTGAACGACCGCGTGACAACGCCGACTATCTGGCAGGAGCGCAGTGGACACCCCTAAGACCTTCTCGGCCGTCGTCGCCAGGCCGCTACGCCTCTCCCCAGCGCCGACGATACACTGGCCCAACCCGGGGCCGGTCACCTAGCCCGCATCCGGAAAACCAAGGGCAGCAACCGATGGAGGTGAGGTTGCTGTACGACGAAATACCGAAGATCCTCCACCGCCAACGACGACGCCACGAAGAAGCCTTCAGGACACGACGCTAACCAGACAGAGCCCTGACATCGATACCTCCCGGACCGAAGTCGACCTAACGACGCAACGTGGAAGCAGCGGAACAAACTGCAACGCAAGACGAGGAACTAGCGACCTCGACGTTCTTATCAACGGCCACAGCGTCATAGCCCTCGTCGACACCGGAGCCGCGATTCTGTCATCAGTGGACCGTTCGGCACAAAGCTGAAGAAAGTTAAGACAGCCTGGGAGGCCCCGAAATCCGGAGAGCAAGTGGTCACCTCGTAACGCCGGAGGAAATCTGCACAGCGATATTCACCCTTAAAACCGGATTTATCCCGCGAACTTCATAGTGCTACAGCGTTGCTCGCGATATGTC
Organism: Rhipicephalus sanguineus; assembly: GCF_013339695.2. Taxonomy (NCBI): domain Eukaryota; kingdom Metazoa; phylum Arthropoda; class Arachnida; order Ixodida; family Ixodidae; genus Rhipicephalus; species Rhipicephalus sanguineus. Next base: position 129,301,932 of record NC_051184.2, on the reverse strand, counting down.
ATCCTTGGTATGGACTTCTTAGGCCTAAGGTTCTAAGGTCCGAGGCGATAACACTGTCCACGGAAAAGGCACTACCGCCGAACACTGCGCCAAGAAAGCACGCCTTGAATGCGCTAGAAGACCAGGTCACCATTCCGCCTCGCTCCAGCGTCATCATTTCCGTCGGCACTCAGAAATTTGCAGACCTGGAAGGTGTCCTTGACGGAGACCACCACCACTTGATTAACCGCAAGATTTGCGTGGCAAAAGGAATTGCCGAGCTGCGGGCAGGGAAAGCAACAATTATGGTCACGAATTTCAGCAACGAGTGCAAGCACGTGAGCAAAGGCACGACGGTCGCCTACATCGAAGAAATCGTAGAAGCCAGCAATGCTTTCGGCCTCACCGATTCTCCCGAGCCTACTCCGACTAATAAAGCTCCTCAACGAGCTTTCGACGTCAATCCTAGCCTTCCGAAGCACAAACAAGTACAGCTCAAAACCCTGCTCTTGCAATACAAGGACTGCTTTTACAAGGACTGCAATACAAGGACTGCATAGCCCTGCTCTTGCAATACAAGGACTGCTTTTACAAGGACTGCAATACAAGGACTGCATAACAGAGGAAAGTGCCAGACCAATCCGTCAGAGCCCGTACAGAGTTTCGACGCGAGAACGCGAGGTCGTGAAGGAACAGGTCGACGAAATGCTGCGCGACGACTTCATCCAGCCATCGAAGAGCCCGTGTGCATCCCCCGTGGTGCTAGTCAAGAAGAAGGATGGGACTCTACGTTTTTGTGTCGATTATCGTCGCCTGAACAAAATCACGAAGAAGGACGTCTACCCCCTTCCCGGATAGACGACACCCAGGATCGATTACACGACGGAAAGCACTTTTCGTCGATATACCCCAAGACCGGTTGCTGGGAAATAGAAGTCGACGAGAGAGGCCGAGAAAAGACTGCCTTTATAACACCTGACGGCCTGTTCGAGTTCAAGGTGATGCCCGTTGGTCTTTGCTCGGCACCTGCGACTTTTCAACGGGTTATGAATACAGAACTGGCCGGCTTGAAGTGGCAGACGTGCCACGTGTACTTGGACGACGTCGTTGTGTTCTCCTCAAACTTCGACGAACACCTTCGGCGCCTTGAACTTGCACTTGAAGCAATCAAGGCTTCCGGACTGACCTTGAAGGCTGAGAAGTACCGCCTCGCGTACGAGGAGCTCTTGTTCTTGGGTCACGAGATCAGCAAGGATAGTGTTCACCCGGACCCGCGGAAAACAGCTGCCATCGCTGCCGTCCCGCCGCCCACCGACAGGAAGGCCATACGCCGTTTCTTCTGCTTGTGCGCATATTACTGGCCTTTCGTTAAGGAATTTTTACAGATCGCCGAGCCACTGACGCAACTCACGAAGGCCGACGTCGAATTCAGGTGGGAAACGTCGCTAGTACAAGCATTTCAAGAATTGAAACGACGCCTGCAGTCGCCTCCGATACTGGCGCATTTGGATTGCGCGATACTGGCGCAATCCACACCGACGCGACGAACGTAGGCCTCGGCGCCGTCCTTGTGCAGAATACCGACGGATTGGAAATGGTCATCAGATATGCTGGCCAGTCGCTATCAAAGGCAGAAATCAACTATTCCACAACAGAAAAGGAGTGCCTGGCCATCATCTGGGCTACATCGAAGCATCGCTCCTACCTCTACGGCCGGCACTTCAAAGCTGTGAGCGACCACCACGCCTTGTGTTGGCTAGCTAACTTGGAAGACCCTCCTGGTCGCCTCGCACGGTAGAGCCTACGATTTCAAGAATTCGACATAACCGTCGTTTACTAGTCCAGAAGAAAACACCCCGACGCTGACTGCCAGTCTCGCGCCCCCGTCGACCCACCGCCGCCGGACGACATGGAGGATGACTGCTTCTTGGGAACCATAAGTACCGACGACTTCGCCGAACCACAGCGAGCGGACCCAGATCTCAGGGGCCTTGTGGAATACCTCTAGGGCAGGACCACCGTTGCTCCAAAGGTAGTCACGCGGGGATTGACGTCGTTTTTCTTGCGCAACGGTGTTCGCAAGAACTTCTCGCCGCTTCGAGCCGATTCCCTTCTCGTGGTGCCCTCGACATTGCGACCAGAGTTCCTCCAGGCTCTGCACGTCGACCCGACGTCTGGACACATGGGTGTTTCTCTCAAGAATACAGGAAAAGTACTACTGTCCGCGCCTTGCCGCCGACGTCACTCGCTACGTAAAGACTTGCCGGAACTGTCAGCGACACAAGACACCACCCACTAGGCCAGCCGGACTTCTGCAGCCTATCGAGCCACCTCGACGGCCGTTCCAGCAAATCGGTATGGACTTACTGGGGCCGTTCCCGACGTCTAATGCCGGAAACAAATGGGTCATCGTAGCTACCGACTACCTCACCCGCTACGCCGAGACAAGGGCCCTACCCAGAGGCAGTGCCGCCGAGGTAGCGAAGTTCTTCGTTGAGAACATCGTCCTGTGTCATGGCGCCCCAGAGGTCCTCATCACCGATGGAGGTACGGCGTTTAGTGCTGACCTAACTCAGGCAATACTGAGATACAGCCAAACAAGCCACCGCCGGACCACAGTGTACCACCAATAGACCAATGGCCTCACTGAGCGGCTAAACAAGATCATCGCCGGCATGCTGGCCATGTATGTTGACGTCGAACACAAGACATGGGGCACCATGCTTCCGTATGTGACTTTCGCATAAAGACAGCCATGCAAGAAACGACGCAAATGACGCCGTACAAGCTGGTTTACGGAAGGAGCTAGGCAACGACGCTTGACGCCATGCTACCAACCACCACCGACGAAGACGATATCGACGCTGCCGTCTATTTGCAACGTGCCGAAGAAGCTCGACAGCTTGCCCGACTGCCCATCAAGAACCAGCAGAGGGCCGACAGCTGTCACTAGAATCTTCGACGACGCCACATGAAGTACCAACCCGGTGACCGTGTGCGGGTCTGGACGCCGATACGCCGACATGGGCTCAGCGAAAATTTTCTTAGGCGATACTTCGACGCCTCGGTTCTCTTGACTACGAGGTCGTCCCGGACGGCATTACGAACTCCCAGCGACGCCGCGCACGATCTGGTCGTCCATGTCGTCCGCCTTAAGCCGTTTTTTGCGCGTTAGTGAACATGTGGACTCAAATTTTCCCTTTGTTATTGTTTTTTTTTGTGTATGCACTTGTTTTTTTGTTTCCCCTTCTATGTTCTGTCGCAAGCATCGGAACGATGCTTTTTCAGAGGGGGGCAATGCCGCGCCCGCTTCTTTCATTTTGATGTACTCGGGTTTGATCAGCAAGGACGGTTATCAACGCTCGCGCCGCAGTGTTCGAGAAGCTTCGCGACTGTAGATCGTTTTGTTAAGATTGCGCGCAGGACGCGAATAGACTAGATTATTTCAGTGCTTGCTCGACAACAAGTGATAAGACTGGAAATTTCGATGCATGATGTATAAAAGATGGCGCATCCCAGCCATGAGCAGTTTATCGACGTCCGACGCCCTGTTCGCCGCTATCAGGTTACAGCGTGTATTGCTGCAGTTTGACTTTTCATTTCCCAGCCACAAGTTCGGCCAAATAAACAGTTTCATCTTGAACCCACCGGCTGCTGTCTTCATTTGACGTCACGACCACATGACAGTATGAATGTCGTCGCCCTCGTGCGGCAGCATAGCGTCCAGCGTTGTCGTGACTTCGCGATTATGGATTAAACTGAACGGTGTCACTCCATTAGTTTCCTGTCGAGCGGTATTATAGGCGAAGGTCACGTAAGACAAGATTTCATCCCAGTTTTTATGTTCCGTGTCGATGTACAGGCGCTCTCAGAATAATTCGGAACGCCGGACACGCAGCAGCGCGCCGGCGGAGTATGCGCGTAGAAAAGTAGTACTATGGTCTGCAAGTGCGCGGTCTCCCTAGCAAGCAAACGTTGCTCCGTGTTGCACCTAGATTCGCGTTGTGTTGCTACAAAACGGTGCCCTGTGTGTCCCTTAGCATTTTGATAAAGGGAGCTGGGTGGGTGGTGTCTGTGAGAAGGCGCGTGTGCGCATGCACGCGCGTTGGAGCAGAGCCGTCGTGCGTGTTCGTGTGCTTCGATGACACTTTTCTTTTGCTACTTTGCTTCATATTTATTATTTGATCTGATTATTTCCGGTAGGCGACTGTGACTAGCGCTCGCAAAGGACGGTGGTTTCATCTGATGCAACCGTGAACATATCGGTGGCCAGACTGATAAGGAGATACGAATATATTTGGAACACGGTGTAAGAATATTCAGGTGTTGACACTGCGCGCGCCTAAGCGGCCAGAAAATGTTCGGTCGTCGGTCTGTTGAGCGGTGCGCCATCTAATGGCTTTAGGCGGAGAGCGCCCGCGAGTAGCCGAATCACGGTGGTGCTGCGTCGTCGCCGCCGCGCTCGCCTTGTGATAATGCTAAAGAGCACCTAGCGCTACCCTTTTGGTGCAAGACAACGCCAGTCTAGATGCACTAGGGAGCGAAACTAGCTCGCTAGGGAGGCCGCGCATGCGCACACCGTGCGTGCATTTATCCGCCGGTGCGCTCCGCCGGCGAGCGGCTGCATGCTCGGCGTTCCGAATTATTCTGGGAGCGCCTGTACAGGCTGTTTCATACTTAGGGGAAATCTCGGAGCGCCTGGCATCGCGATGCGACTAGCCCTGCAATGGCACGCCGGTAGCAGCTCGCGCGTGCGCAAACGCTTCAAGGGTGTGGAGTTGTACATCTTCGCACGCGCGAGCTGCTGACGGCGCGTGGTTGCAGCGCTGGCCGCATCACCATGCCGCGTGCTCCGAGATTTCCCATAAGTGTGAAACAGCCAGTACATTGAGATCATGTCTGTGAATGTCTTATTAAGGCGCTCCGTTAGTCTGTTTGTTTGAGGGCGGTACGCAGTTGTTTTCCGCTGAGCTGCACCGCTGAGCTGGAGAACCGTCCCCAAAAGTTCCGCCGTGAAGGCAGTTCCTCTGTTTGTGATGACCACTGTTGGGGCACCGTGCCGAAGGACGACGTTTTCTATGAAGTGAGCCGCTTCTGCTGCTGTGCCCCTCTGCATAGCTTTAGTCTCCGCGTAGCGAGACAGGTAATCAGTGGCGACAATGATCCATCGGTTCCCTGCGGTAGAAGTTGGGAATGGGGCGAGGAAATCCATTGCAATTCGGGCGAATGGCCTTGATGGTGCTTCTATTGGATGTAAGAGACCCACTGGCTTCCAGGGGGGCGCCTTGCGTTCTTGGCAGTCGGCACAAGTCTACACGTCATGTTTAACAGAAGCAGGTAGCTTTGGCCAGTAGTACTTGCATCGGAGTCGGTACAATGTCCGGGTGTAGCCTAGATGACCAGAAGTGGCTTCATCATGGCACGCGTTCAGAATTTCTTTTCTAAGTTATTCAGGTCCGACGAGCAACTACGTGCTGCCGGTTGGAGAAAAGTTTCTCTTGTAGAGAACATTGTTCCGCAAGCAATGGACGGCAGTCCTCTGGAAAATACTCGCAGCGAGTCTTTGCGTCGTCCATCTAAGAAATCAATGAGCGGTAACAGCTCTGGGTCACCACGCTGCTCTTTGTAATGGTGGCCGTGTTGAAGACTCCCGAGAATGCAGCGTCTATGCTTTCGTCATCAATAGCGGTAGGCTCGAGAGGCGACCGCGAGAGACAGTCGGCGTCAGTATGCCGCTTCCCGGATTTATAAATAATGGTCATGTCAAACTCTTGCAGCCTCAGACTCCAGCGCGCCAAACGGCCAGATGGGTTTTTCAGGTTAGTAAGCCAGCAAAGGGAATGATGTTCACTGACAACCTTGAATGAGCGGCCGTACAAATATGGACGAAATTTGATTACCGCTCACACCACGGCGAGGCACTCCTCGGTTTTCGAGTAGTTCTCCTCCGTGCGAGAGAGTTCTGCTGGCGTATGCTATTACTTTTTCAGATCTGTCTTGCCACTGCACAAGTACTGCACCGAGACCCACATTGCTGGCGTCGGTGTGAAGTGCTGTAGAGCCTTCCTGGTCGAAGTGCGCAAGATCTGGAGGCGTTTGCAGGCGTTGGCGTAGTTCGTAAATTCCATTTGCTCCTTTCCGGCCGAAAGGAAGGGAACGTCCTCTCGTGTGAGTCGTCTCAATGGTGCTGCAATAGATGAAAAGTCCGCGATGAATCGGCGGTAATAGGCGCACAGCCCTAAGAAGCGCCTCACGGTCTTTTTGTCATGTGGTACAGGAAACTGCCACAGCGTCTATTTTGGCTGGGTCAGGACGAGCACCTTCGTGACTGATGACGTGGCCTAGGAAGCTGTGTTCACCAAAATCGAAATGGCATTTTGCCAGGTTTAACGTCAAGAGAGCCGAGCGTATAGCATGGAAAACTGCGCATAACCGGCTTAGGTGTTCCTCGAATGTTGCTGAAAATACAATGACGTCGTCTACATAGACCAAGCGCGTTTGCCACTTGAGGCCTGACAGCACGGTGTTCATTATACGCTGAAAAGTGGCTGGCGCTGAGCATAACCCGAATGGAAGCGCCTTATATTCGTAAAGACCATCGGGTGTCGAAAAGACAGTTTTTCACGATCTCTCTCGTCGACCTCTATTCCCAATAGCCGCTTTGCAGGTCCATTGTTGAAAATTAGCGCGCGTGCCTCAGCCTATCAAGCGAATTGTATATGCTTGGCAGCGGATAGACGTCTTTCTTCGTGACTTGGTTTAACTTGCGGTAATATATGCAGAAGCGCAAGGTGCCGTCTTTCTTTTTTACCAAAACCATGGGGGATGGCCAAAGACATTTCGAAGACTGTAGGACGTCATCCTTGAGCATTTTTTGTAATTGCTTTTGAATCTCCTCGCGTTCTTTCGGAGCCACTCGCTAGAAATTTTGTTGGATTGGTCGCGTGTTATCTTCAGTAATTATTTGATGCTTGGTCAATGGTGTTTGCTTGACCTTTTACGTAGACGAAAAGCAATCTACGAACTGATGTATCAACTCCGATAGGCGTTTACTGTCGCATGGCGACAGCGTGGAACAGATGTCGACAGATAAAGGCGTCGAGGCAGGGTCGGTCGCGACGTCCGGTTGCAAAGCGAAAGAATGCCTTGCTTGGTCTATGTCGTCGTAGTAAGCAATTGCGGTGCCCTTCTGGACGTGACAGCGCTCGTTGCTGAACTTTGTCAAAAGCACTTCTGCCTGCCCATCAGTTAGTGCCAAGACGCCTCTCGCGATGGAAACGCCTCGCGTAAGCAACAGCGTAACTATTTGATCTGCTATCACATCCTTATGACAGTACGTTCATATCACACAGACACAAGGCAGCAGGGTCTCGGCGGGAGCGTTACATCGTCGGCTACTCGCAAACGCACGTGTGGTTCTTCGGTGGTGGAGTTGACATATGGATGCGCTGAAAACGTCACCATACGTTCTGGGATACTGATGACGGCGCCGTGATCTCGCAAAAAATCCATACCGAAAATGAGCTCATTATAGCATTCTGGTAATAGGACAAAAGTGGCGACGAAGGTGTAATCACCGATTAGGAGCCGAGCGGTGCATTTACCCGCTGGAGTCATTAGTTGACCACCAGCACTGTTTATGTGCGGCCCTGTCCACGGCGTCTTGACCTTCCGCAGGCGGTTGGCGAGCTCTGGCCGCATAATGGAGAAGTCAGCGCCTGTGTCAACATGTGCTGTCACGTGATGTCCGTCTATCAGAACGCTAAGATCGGCACGTACAACTTCGTCGATATTAGTATTCTTCATCGTCGTGATTGTCGTCGTCGTAGTCGTCTTCATATCGTCTTTTTGCGGTGGTAGGGGGGACTTTTCGGCGTCTGGACGATTAGAAACCTTGTGCCCGAAGGTCGCAGCAGTTAGTTTCTCCGGATCGGGCTAGGGGAACGGCCTCTGGCGACGTCAACATAGCTCCTGCGGTTCGGGGAAGTGTGACGCACAGGTGACGGTGATTGCCAACGACGACTTGGTAAAGCTGCTTGGCTGGTCGACAGGCGATCACCATCGTGGGCGGGACGGTCTTCAAAGCGAAAAGAAGCGGGACGAGAAAAGTTGCAAACCCAGCACCTCGATGACGGCAGTAGTGCGAAATGTGTCCTGGTTCGCCGCAGTGAAAGCAAAGGGGTCTACGGTCAGCCGTGCGGCACAAGTCGGTTCGGCGAACTGGTGGTCGTCTCGCAGAATCCCCTTGCCACCAAGGCACGGCAGCGGACGGTGGCTGGAAGGGCGCTTCCTCAGGTGCAAGTGGAGGACGACGGACCACATCGGTATAGCTGAACGGACGTGGCTCAGGACATGGCGTGGGTGAGTAAAGGCTTGCCGCAATTCCTGGCACACGACTTCGGTAACAGAAGCTACTTGTGGTTCGGTAGAAGGAACGCCGATGGCCCGAAGTTCCTCACACAATATTTTCCTCATCATTTGTCGCAGAGAACTTTCGCCAACGGCAGCGTGCTGAGCCGCAGCACTTATTGGCGTGTAGTTGGGCAGGCGGTCAAAGTGACGGCATCGTTGCTGCAGTGCCCGCTCGATAACAGTCGCCTCCTTTATAAATTCGTCGACTGTTGTTGGCGGATTTCGTACAAGGCCCACGAAGAGCGGTTCCTTGCGGGGCGTCAACCTTCCTTGACGTCCCGCATCAGATGACGCACCTCCTACGACTCGGGCATGTCAGGGTCGGCTCGGCGAAACAGACGAGTCATATCCTCGGCGAATATGGCAACGACTTCGTTGGGTTTCTGCACGCGGGCTTCAATCAGTTGCTGTGCGTGATCCCGCCGGTCCGAGCTCTGGAATGTTTCGAGGAGCTTGTGGCGGAAATTGGCCCAAGTTTGGAAAATAGGCCCCCGGTTCTCGTACCATGTGCGAGCGCTATTTTCCAGCGCGAAATAGGCACGGCCAAGCTTTTGTTGTTCGCTCCTGCGATTCACCACAGCGACCCGTTCGAACTGTTAGAGCCAGTCCTCAACATCCTCATACGCTTCCCCACGAATGATTTCAAGCACGTGAGGGTGCTCAAGAGTCACCTCGTAAGGAAGGAGATCTGCTGATGTTGTAGGAGCGGCCATGCTGGGAAGAGGAGGAACAGTCGAGAACTCCGGACTTAGGCCCAGTAGGCGGCGGCTGAATCGGCGTATTGGAGTCGTGACGAGAGGATGAGTTTCCGGACAGGGTGTACGTGACCGAATAAGGCTTTCCTGGATCAGGTTGCAGGCTCCAGCACCTGCACCAGTGCCGCGACGTCAGGAGAGGGGTCGCAACGCCAAGATCGAGAGAAGAGCAGCAGGTGGGTCTTTTTGTTCTCGCGCGCCAACCAGTTCTTCGTCTTTCTTCGTTCTGCCTCCTGCATAAAGCGCATGAGCCTTTGCGCTGTCATCGTTCTCGTAGCACGCACGTGGCAATATTATGGGACCCTTACAGTAAACGTAACATTGTCACTCTTGAACGTATCCAAAAAAGGCTGCAAGATTTTGTTTAACAAATTTACCATGTTAGACTCACCCTATGGTTTAATGCAAGCCAATGGAAACCCCCTATTATAGGCAAGAACGCAAAAAAACTTGATTTGAATTTCATTATCAACTGTTGAATAAAAAACAAGCTCTAGATTCATCTGCCTATGTGACACCCCTAACTAGCAGGCCAACCCAGCGCCATCACCCAAACGCCTTGCACCCATATTGTACTCGCACTGTCCTATTTATGTTTTCCTATTTTGCGAGAACCATTAGTGAATGGAACTGTCTTACCAGTACATGCGATCAGACTGCAAAATGAGGTTTTTCAGCTTGTACATGTATTGCTGTTGCTCTGTATTGCTGCTACTTTAGTATTTTCTATTTGTATTAATCACCCTGCTTGGACTAAGAGTCAGCAGTACTGAATAAATAAAATATATGTGTTTTACATTAACATACGTAGTTATCTTCGAACGCGCGACATGGTATCAAACCTTGCGTTATGATCTGGTTTTAGAATATTGGCAGTAGCTGAAACATGGCTCACTTCTCAGATAAGCAATACTTGAGTCATCGCCGGCGTGGCAAACATTCATGTCTATCGCGAAGACCATGATGATATGCGTGTTGATGATGTGCTTCTAGTAAGGGATCGACAACTGCCATGCTCAGTAGCCGATATGCCATACGTTCAGCAAATGTTATGGGTATTGGTTCACGGAGCCCCACACATAAATTATTCTTGGTGTCTGTTACGGACGTCCCCCTGCTAACTATGCTAGTAAACTGTCTGCTAGTGGTGTACCCTAAAGCAAGCATACTACTTTTTTTCGGGAACTTTACCTTTCTATAAACATATTGCAATGACTTGACCTTGGTTTCGTTGTCAGGACAGGCAAGAGCGGGTGAATTTACTGCTTTTTGCCATACCAGTATTTTAACCCAACTAGTATACGAATCAACTCGCGTAACACAGGGATTTTCGAGCATTCTTGATTTGATACACGTGACTAAACCCGAGAGCCTAATATTGTATTTATTATATACTTAATATTCATTATATTTCAGAAATCATTAACAACATAGTTCTACTTGTCACTTTTAAACACATATTGCGAAAACGCCAGACGTATAGGAAAACTGTACTACGCTATGATAAGGGCGACTGTGAAAAAATAAATGAAGAACATTGCAATTTCTTCCCGCTATTCGAGACAACTTTTCACAGACACTCGGTTAACGCCAATTGGATACGCCTTAAAGACAACCTAAGGAAAGTGACAGCTAAGTATATAAGGCTTGTTTCAGCGCTACAAAAAGAAGCCGTCGTTTACTAATACTGTAAAGTGACCAAAAAATAAGAAAGCATCTTTGCCGTGCTGCCAGATTCGGAGAAGACCGGGGTGCCTGGAATAAACATTATGCTTCTGAAAACGCCTACATAACTGCACTACGTCACGCTGCACGTACTTTTTGCCAGACTGATCTACCTAACATGATTAATAATAATACAAAGCTATTCTTGATGGTGGTGAATACTCATGACGCTAGGGACATGTCATTTTCAGTGATTTGGGGTAAAACCTTTTCTGACGCCGAGTTGCTCAAGTGTTCAACTTTGCTGCTGTTTTCACATCGTAGCTGGGCACAACACATTCCTTACCACCACGCACAATAATTGCTTCTAGGCCTAACCTCATATTCAGCTAAATTGAATATCATGCATAATAAATAACCTTAAGCTTTCCGCATCAGCTGGAAAAGACGAAATAAATGCAATAGTATTCAAAAACTCCGCAAATATGTGTTTCGTGCCATTCATGCATAAATATTTCACAATCACGTTCCGCATCCGCTATACCAGATGACTGGAAAATCAGTAAGGCCGTGCTAGGCTGCACATCTGGCAGTAAAAACTCTATTAAACTATCGTCCAGGGCTTAAAAGCACACTTCATTGAAGGGGGCGCCCACATAAAGCGGCAATGTATATATATATATATATATATATATATATATATATATATATATATATATATATATATATAGAGAGAGAGAGAGAGAGAGAGAGAGAGAGAGAGAGAAAGGGAGATAAGCTTTTCCAATGGGCCAAACGTACTTGGGAAGAGAAGAGACACAACTAAGCGGTTATCTTAATTTTATTTGCAAATGTTTCGACCGGTGGGCTGGTCTTCGTCAGGGTTTCTGAGTAAATACAGCGCTATGCGAACATCCAAAATCGTCGTGGTCACTCTTAGTTGAAGGAAGGAAAGGGAAGAAATAATAAATCAGTCAAGTTGACAGCGGTGACGTATAGTGTGTCAAACAGTTCCTCTTGGCTCATTCGCTAGAGCAGGCAAGGAAAAGAATGGGGAAACAAGCGCCGTTTCGGCGGAGTACAGCAGGTGCCGTAGACGCGGGCGGGGGAACAAAAAAGAAAAGATGGTTGATCCCTCCGTCATAGGAATCGGAATAACACGAAAGGAAGGGTGCCCTTACAGAAGTAACTGAATGTTTACTGTACATTGATATAAGACAGTTTGCACAATGTATATTGATGTCTGGCAGCTAGAGCACCGTTTAACGGGGATGCACCCACTTTGATGATTGGAGGTACATCTCCATCCCGACGACTAACGTCCATGTTAAATGATTACACAAAACCTTGTGGTAGCTGTAGTAGTCAACGGTGAAAGCGTAATCAGAGAACGAGGTGTGATAGCCAGAAGAGCGTCGCATATTGGACGCAGAACTTGGCCGCCAACCCATGGCATGTTAAAATGTGATTGAACACCAAGGCCGAATTAGAGGGAAACGCAAGGCGCGTCACGCCGCCCTGCAGCCGCGATTTTTCTCGGTGCGAGCGCGTGAGCGGGGAACGCGGTGTCACAACCAGGTGAGGCAGGCGCGCGTCGTAGAGCTAGTTTTGGTTTGGAGTAGCGTGACGCTATGAGCGAGGCCCACGCTTTTACGACGCAAGGGCTAAGGTCGCCATCTCGCGGTGTGTTAAGGCATTGACAAAATCGAACTTCTGTTGAAAACACGCCGAATTGGACGGACGTGCAACGCGTTGCAGGTGTTAATCGCGGAGGCCACAGTAATAACGAATTACTTTATGATGACTGAGGGGCGCGAAAAAACGGCACACAACGAAAAGAGGTACACGGGACGACGCGCTACTAACACTTGGAATATTTTTATTCAGGAAAGACATATTTATAACGCAGTGAAAACAAATTTACCCCAACGATTCGACCAAAAGAACCATATGCTCAGCATGCCTGCGTGATGTAACGCTGTAGATAGGCTATCTCCCCTTCCTGTAGACTGATAGAAGGGTGACTGATGCAATCCGGCCCCTCCCTCTGGATAAAGAGGGCTTCTATATTCTCCCTCTCCGCGGATCCCCTGTGCCTGTAGATTGCAGTTGTCTGCTCAAATGCAGGCTTGCAGCTACTCTGATCGCATCCTCTGCAATGCATCGCCAGATGCGTGAACGGCCTTCCTATTAAAGAGCTGCTGTGCTCTCAGAAACGCACGTTGAGGCATCTACCAGTTTGCCCGATGTATGCCTTGCCGCACGACAGTGGTATTCTATACACGACACCACGTGCGCAAGGAACGAACTGCCTTACGTGCTTAAATGGCACATCCTCTTTTTTCACACTGCTTTTGCATACCTATCTTCTTACCAACCGCTGCGCAGATGCGGCCCACCTTGTTTTCTGCGGAGAACACGAGATCCACCCCATACCTCGAAGCCACTCTCTTAAGGCCGTGCGAAAGCCAGTGGACATACCGGATTTTTGGACACTCTTTTTCTTTACTGCGAGGCGTTCTTGGCTGGAACTGTCCCAGGCCGTTGCTTAATTGACTTTCTTATTTTTTCTCAAGCAGCAGCTATAGCATTATCAGGAAACGCGGCGTCTCTTAGTCTTTCCACCTGCGCAAAAAAACTTGTCTCCATAAGATGTGGGCATGACCTGTCCAACGCCGATCTTAGGCAAGTCAGCGCAATACCATTTTTTACCAGGCGAGAGTGCCCTCATGAACAAATACCAACTCGCCCAACTTTTTACTTTACTGAATTACTTTGCCTTACCGCTCCCAGAGGGCAACACCACCCCGCCGACCGGGAGCGCGTTTGTAAAGCCTCTAGAGTCTGTGACCGTGGCGCAGTGGATAGCGTGCCCGCCATTTGTTGTTGCGGAACGAGCGGTCGTGGGTTCGATGCCCATTGACGGAACTTTTTTCTTTGCATCGTGTAAATTGTTTCGACGTCATTTCCGTGACGGAAATACGTCACTGAAGCCTTGGTGGACCCCGGCATAAAACACTTTCGTGTTAAAAAAATAGTTATAAAGAAAACAAAAATAAATAAAAATAGAAATAAAATAAAAATAGAAAAATAGAAATACAAAATAAAATAGAAAAAAATATATAAATAAAATAGAAAATAAAATAAAATAGGAACATTCCACAGTTAGGTGGCATTGTTGCAACGGTGCAAGCTTTTAAGAACGCTTACAAACTTATGCTTAGACGAGAACACGCTGTCGACACTACTGAGGTTGGTACTTAGCCACAATAACTTTGAATTTGATAATAAACATTTTCTCCACATAAACGGTACAGGTATAGGAACAAAGAAGGCTCCTAATTACGCGAATATTTTTATGGCATCTGTTGAAGAACCTTTTCTTGCAATAAGAACATTGAAGCCTCTCGTCTACAAAAGGTTCTTAGACGATGTATTCATTGTTTGGCACCACGGAGAGGAAAGTCTCCTTTCGTTCATAGATGATTTCAATTCAACTCACCCTTCAATATCTTTTACGCACAGCTACTCGAAATCAACCATGAACTTTCTTGATGTCATTGTTAAAAGTAATGAGAATCGCATCCGTACAAATTTATACAAAAAACCAACGGATCGCCATCAATACCTTCATGTTAACAGTAGCCATCCACGTCATTGAAAAACAGTCATACCATATTCACATGCCCATCGATACCGCCCAATTTGTTCGGACGTGTCAGATTTCGAAGGTCATGCCGAGGATCTTAAAAAGGCCCTTGTGGCGAAAGACTACCCAGAGAGTATCATCGACGATGCTATAAGCCGGGCGCGGAGTTTAGATAGAAACGAAATTTTGTCGGGCTCGAAACAATGCCATTCAAAAAACCAAACGAACCTTGTCCTCACGTACTCGTCCACACTACCGCACCTCAACAACATTCTCTCTAAACATTTCAACATTATACAGCAGAGCACGCGCCTGTCCTCACTTTTCAAGGAGCCGCCGCGAGTGGTCTACCACCGCGGAAGGAACATAACGGACATCCTAGAAAGAGCTAAGACGACCGAGTCTGAAAACAGGGAATCGGGTTGCAGGCCATGTGGAAAACAACGCTGACAGGTCTGCAATTATATGACCACAACCTTTGTTGCCAAGGCTTCGTCCTCTGTCTTCACAATCAAAATTAAGGGACCTCTAAATTGTGACAGTCCGAATGTTGTATATATGCTACATTGCGATGTCTGTCACCAGCAGTATATAGACCAGACTGGGACGGCGTTTAGACTACGTCTGAATAACCACAGAGCTCACGCGCGTACTCTGCCAGATCTCCCTTTCTCTAAACATCTGTGTTTGCCAGAACAGTCATTCGACAATATACGTGTCACCCTCCTGCAGTCAGGCTTCCGCAGTACTCGTGAATGGGAACAAAGAGAGTCCTATTTCATCGACAGATCTGAAACAGTGACACACGGCATAAATGAAAACATGGGGAACCTCTCGTTTCTTCGGTCATGCAAAACTTAGTAGACGGGAAATGAATCCTGACCGTTGTAATTCGTGCTGTATGCTAAAATGGACTATCGAACAAGTATCTGGTGGAGCGGACAGACCGGAGACCATTGCATATTCTGTACTTGTGTGCATTTTTGTTGACATGTTCTTCTTTTTTATGTTTTATTTTTCCCGACTTTTCAGTATTCAATGTATACCTTTCCCACATCTTACCTGTGCCCTTTTATTATTATATTTTTGCAACGTTGTATTCGTCTTGTTCTCATTTTCTTCCTGTCTTTCTATATTTTAACCGGTTTGCTTAACTTATTAAACCATTTTTTAAATGGGATAGGCTGACCCGCACTACATTTTTTCAACCACAGGCGCCTCGGAGAGCCGCGCTAACAGGGCAGGATTGTTGTACTCACGCCGCCACTTCGACACAGACACGAGGATTAACGTGTAGTTCACAAACGGCCTCGTGCGCATGCACAAGCTGTGTCCCCACACACACGCAACGGGTAAGCGACAAAAGAACACTGACCCCCCCTCTTTTTCCCCCTCTGGAAGTGACCGAAAAAGGCGCGAGATCGTGGCTTGCTCTGCCTCGAATGCACCCCTCGCAGCAAGTAATTGCTGCCACTCAAGCGAAGCAACAATGCCCCCCACGACCAATGCCCCCCACGCCGCGGAAGCCGCGCTCTGCGTTTTGTTGCCCTTCTGCCATTTCTATTTTATTTTATTTTTAAATTTTAAATTAGGAACTGTTCGACACACTATACGTCACCGCTGGCAACTTCACTGATTTATTATTTCCTCCCTTTCCCTCCTTCAACTAAGAGTGACCACGACGATTTTGGATGCTCGCATAGCGCTGTATTTCCTCATAAGCCCTGACGAAGTCCGGTCCACCGGTCGACACCGTTGGCAAATAAAATCAAGATAACACAATCAAGATAACAAAACCAAGAAACATAACAACATTTATTCAGAGCTTTCGGCCGGGGCCCGGCCTTTATAAAAGATGACATTATGACGTTGCGTTGGGGTTTAAGTACAGATTATCGCAACATAGACACATATGCACACATCGTCGCGATTCCTTGGAACGGGACAAGGGGAGGGGCCAAAACAACAACAGCAAAAAAAGAAAATGAAAAGAAAGTGAGAGAGGGAGAAACAAACATACTGACATACATACTGACATACAGTGTCGCAATTTGTTAGAACTTGACAAGAGGCGGAGTCAGAACACACAAACAAACAATAAAGAAATAGAAATTAGACAGGGCGAAAGAAACAGGGCTACGTATGTGGCTCGGGCAAAAAAAGAAAAACGAAAAAAAAAGTTAACGAGTGAACAACGCAAGCACGCGATTACCGCGCTAAAAGGGAAGGTCCGTACACTTCGGGATTAAAGGGAAAATGTTCACGGACGCCGGATGTCAACGCACAGCGCGTGTGTCTTTGTTCAGCGTGTTATCTTGTAGAAGCGCGCAGAAAGTCGTTAAGTGCGTGCCCACCCGTGCAGCTGAGGGATGGAGTTCAGTGTGGCCATTGAAGTCGACCGCTTACCTCGGGGGCCTTGCAGGCGCTGGCAGCACTCATCAAGGACCGCCCGCAAAGTCATAGATGCGGCTCGCCGGTGCGCAATATTGAGAACAGATGCAGGATATAATAGGACTTTATGGGGGCCTAGTTGGTGCATACTGACAAAAATTACCTCGTGTTTGTTCCTTGCGTACGTTCCTGGTGTGCCGCGTCTGCATTGCGCCAAGCAATTCCTTTTGCCAGGATGCAGGAAAGGCAGAATGAGGGCGTATATCAGACATTTACTTCAACAAATGAGCTATTATATGTAACCTGCATACACACACACATACAAGCGTATACACATACATATATCCATGTATATATACATATATATAACCACGCACATACATGCATATACACACAGGTACGCATCTAAAACAACAACCGATGTTCAAGCGACCGCCAAAGGTTTACAAGGTTACATAATTTGTACACGGAGGAAGGAGCACGCACGCCCATTCACAAAGCAATGATAATGAAATGACGGAGATAATATTAAGGAAGGAAATATGTGACTTTCTACACCCATACCCGTAATCACGTACACTGATGAAATGAAAGGGATATGCATTCTTCAAATTCTGCATTCCGAATGTGTACATGAGTTTTTTTGGTGCATCGGTCACTTAGTTGCCCGCGGAATTGGATTTTCAGGTTCGTTGCAGGCCATACACAATAGTCGGCCATTGCTTTCATTTATGCCACCAGAGACACTGTTGAACTTGTGGATGAGGTACGATTCCCGAGCTTCCCGGTCATAGTGTGTGTTGAAATTGGATTGAAGTACCGCAGCAGGGAATGTGTGGAAGAGGTGGCCAAGATTATTAACATGTTTGGAGATAAGAAGGTGCGGTAGGGCTTTTACGTGTGCTCTGTGGTTGTTTATTTTCATCCTGAACGCAGTCTGAGTTTGAGGAATGTACTGGGCATGGCATAATGTACATTCAAGAAGGTATATGATGTTTGCGCTGTCACAGTTGAAGTTGCCTCTTATCTGATAAGAAAATGAAGACGCGGTACATGTGACAGTGGACACTTTGTTCATCATTGGACAGAGTTTGCACCTAGGTTTGTTGCATGGGCCGCTGCCTGTGAATTCAGGAGTGTTGACTTTAGAGGACGTTACATTATCTCTAATGTTCCTCGCCCGTCTGTAGACAACGCGTGGAGGCTCCGGGAATACACATCGCAACTTGCGCTTTCACGCAGAATGTTGCTTCATGCCGCACCTTGCCGCCGACGTCACTCGCTAAGTAAAGACTTGCTAAGTAAAGACACCACCGACTAGGCCGGCCGAACCTCTGCAGCCTATCGAGCCACCTCGACGGCCGTTCCAGCAAATCGGTATGGACTTACTGGGGCCGTTCGCGACGTCTAATACCGGAAACAAATGGATCATCGTAGCTACCGACTACCTCACCCGCTACGCCGAGACAAGGGCCCTACCCAGAGGCAGTGCCACCGAGGTAGCGAAGTTCTCCGTTGAGAACATCGTCCTGTGTCATGGCGCCCCAGAGGTCCTCATCACCGACAGTGGTACGGCGTTTACTGCTGACCTAACTCAGGCAATACTGAGATACAGCCAAACAAGCCACCGCCGGACGACAGCGTACCACACACAGACCAATGGACTCACTGAGCGGCTAGACGAAACCATCGCCGACATGCTGGCCATGTATGCTCACGTCGAACACAAGACATGGGATACCATGCTTCCGTATGCGACCTTCGCATACAAGATGGCCATGCAAGAAACGACGCAAATGACGCCGTACAAGCTGGTCTACGGAAGGAGCTAGGCAACGACGCTTGACGCCATGCTACCAACCTCCAACGACGAATACGATCTCTACGCTGCCGTCTATTTGCAACGTGCCGAAGAAGCTCGACAGCTCGCCCGACTGCCCATCAAGAACCAGCAGAGGGCCGACAGCTGTAACTATAATCTTCGACGAGGCCACATGGAGTACCAACCCGGTGACCGTGTGTGGGTCTAGACGCCGATACGCCGACATGGGCTCAGCGAAAATCTTATGCGGCGATACCTCGGGCCATACAAGGTGCTTCGCCGCCTCGGTGCTCTTGACTACGAGGTCCTGCCGGACGGCAATACGAACTCCCAGCGACGCCGCGCACGATCTGAAATCGACCATGTCGTGGACATCAGATCGCCGTTTTTCGTGGACGTCTTTTCGTTGATGTCGTGGACGACGTAAGCCGTTTTTTGCGCGTTAGTGAACATGGGGACTCTAATTTTCCCTTTGTTATTGTTTTTTGTATGCACTTGTTTTTTTTGTTTCCCCTTCTATGTTCTGTCGCAATCATCGGGAACATGCTTTTTCAGAGGGGGGAATGCCGCGCCCGCTTCTTTCATTTTGATGTCCTCGGGTATGACCAACAAGGGCAGTTATCAACGCTCGCGCCGCAGTGTTCGAGAAGCTTCGCGACTGTAGATCGTTTTGTTAAGGTTGCGCGACAACCAGTGGTAAGACTGGAAATTTCGAATCATGATGTATAAAAGATGGCGCATCCCAGCCATGAGCAGTTTATCGACGTCCGACGCCCTGTTCGCCGCTATCAGGGTACAGCGTGTATGGCTGCAGTTTGACTTTTCATTTCCCGGCCACAAGTTCGGCCAAATAAAGAGTTTCATCTTGAACACGTCGGCTGCTGTCTTCATTTGACATAACCACCACGTGGCAGTATGAATATCGTCGCCCTGGTGCGGCAGCATAGCATCCAGCGTTGTCGTGACTTCGCGACTATGGATTAAACTGAACGGTGTCACTAAAGTAGTTTACTGTCGATCGGTATTATAGGCGAAGGTCACGTAAGACAAGATTTCATCCTAGTTTTTATGTTCCGTGTCGATGTACATTCAGAGCATGTATGCGAGTGTCTTATTAAGGCGCTCTGTAAGTCCGTTTGTTTGGGGATGGTACGCAGTTGTTCTCCGGTGAGCTGCACCGCTGAGCCGGAGAACGGTCTCCAAAAGTTCCGCCGTGAAGGCAGTTCCTCTGTCTGTGATGACCACTGTTGGGGCGCCGTGCCGAAGGAAGACGTTTGCTATGAAGAAGTGAGCCGCTTCTGCTGCTGTGCCCCTCTGCATAGCTTTAGTCTCCGCGTAGCGAGACAGGTAATCAGTGGCGACAACGATCCATCGGTTCCCTGCGGTAGAAGTTGGGAATGGGCCCAGGAAATCCATTCCTATTCGGGCGAATGACATTGATGGTGCGTATATTGGATGTAAGAGACCCACTGGCCTCCCGGGGGGCGCCTTCCGTTCTTGGCAGTCGGCACAAGTCTGCACGTGATGTTCAACAGAAGCAGGTAGCTTTGGCCAGTAGTACTTGCATCGGAGTCGGTACAATGTCCTGGTGTAGCCTAGATGACCAGAAGTGGCTTCATCATGGCACGCGTTCAGAATTTCTTTTCTAAGTTATTCAGGTCCGACGAGCAACTACGTGCTGCCGGTTGGAGAAAAGTTTTTCTTGTAGAGAACAATGTTCCGCAAGCAAAGGACGGCAGTCCTCTGGAATATACTCGTGGCGAGTCGTTGCGTCGTCCTGAGCGTTAACAATGAGCGGTAACAGCTCTGGGTCACCGCGCTGCTCTTTCGTCTATGCTTTCGTCATCAATAGCGGCAGGCTCGACAGGCGACCGCGAGAGACAGTCGGCGTCAGTATGCCTCTTCCAGGATTTATAAATAATGGTCATGTCAAACGCTTGCAGCCTCAGACTCCAGCGCGCCAAACGGCCAGATGGGTTTTTCAGGTTAGTAAGCCAGCAAAGAGAATGATGTTCACTGACGACCTTGAATGAGCGGCCGTACAAATATAGTACGAAATTTGATTACCGCCCACATCACGACGAGGCACCTCCTCTCGGTTTTCGAGTAGTTCTCCTCCGTGCGAGAGAGTTCTGCTGGCGTATGCTATTATTTTTTCAGAGCCGTCTTGCCACTGCACGAGTACTGCATCGAGGCCCACATTCCTGGCGTCGGTGTGAAGTGCTGTAGAGCCTTCCTGGTCGAAGTGCGCAAGAACTGGAGGCGTTTGCAGGCGTTGGCGTAGTTCGTAAATTCCATTTGCTCCTTTCCGGCCCAAAGGAAGGGAACGTCCTCTCGTGTGAGTCGTCTCAATGGCGCTGCAATAGATGAAAAGTCCGCGATGAATCGGCGGTAATAGGCGCACAGCCCTAAGAAGCGCCTCACGGTCTTTTTGTCATGTGGTGCAGGAAACTTTGCCACAGCGTCTATTTTGGCTGGGTCAGGACGAGCACCTTCGTGACTGACGACGTTGCCTAGGAAGCTGTGTTCACCAAAATCGAAATGGCATTTTGCCAGGTTTAACGTCAAGAGAGCC
The DNA here is from genome assembly GCF_013339695.2 of Rhipicephalus sanguineus. Lineage (NCBI taxonomy): Eukaryota > Metazoa > Arthropoda > Arachnida > Ixodida > Ixodidae > Rhipicephalus > Rhipicephalus sanguineus. Next base: position 129,280,684 of record NC_051184.2, on the reverse strand, counting down.
GAGCGTATAGCATGGACAACTGCGCATAACCGGCTTAGGTGTTCCTCGAATGTTGCTGAAAATACAATGACGTCGTCTAGATAGACCAAGCACGTTTGCCACTTGAGGCGTGACAGCACGGTGTTCATTATACGCTGAAAAGTGGCTGGCGCTGAGCATAACCCGAATGGAAGCGCCTTAAATTCGTAAAGACCGTCGGGTGTCGAAAAGACAGTTTTTCACGATCTCTCTCGTCGACCTCTATCTCCCAATAGCCGCTTCGCAGGTCCATTGATGAAAATTAGCGCGCATGCCGCAGCCTATCAAGCAAATTGTCTATGACTGGCAGCGGATAGACGTCCCTCGTGACTTGGTTTAACTTGCGGTAATCTATGCAGAAGCGCAAGGTGCCGTCTTTCTTTTTTACCAAAACCATGGGGGATGCCCAAAGACATTTCGAAGGCTGTAGGACGTCATCCTTGAGCATCTTTTGCAATTGCTTTTGAATCTCCTCGCGTTCGCTCGGAGCCACACGGTAGGAAATTTGTCGGATTGGTCGCGTGTTAGCTTCAGTAATTATTCGATGTTTGGTCAATGGTGTTTGCTTGACCTTTTACGTAGACGAAAAGCAATCTACGCACTGATTTATCAAACCCGATAGACGTTTCCTATCGGATGGCGACAGCGTAGAACAGATGTCGACAGAAAAAAGCATCGAGGCAGGTTCGGCCGCGACGCCCGGTTGCAAAGGGAAACAATGCCTTGCTTGGTCTATGTCGTCGTAGTAAGCAATTGCGGTGCCCTTATGGACGCGACGGCGCTCGTTGCTGAAGTTTGAGAGGAGCACTTCTGCCTGCCCATCAGTTAGTGCCAAGACGACTCTCGCGACGGAAACGCCTCGTGTAAGCAACAGCGTAACTATTTAATCTGCTATCACATCCTTATGACAGTACGTGTCACATGACACAGACACAAGGCAGCAGGATCTCGGCGGGAGCGTTACATCGTCGGCTACTCGCAAACGCACGTGTGGTTCTTCGATAGCGGAGTCGACATATGGATGTGCTGAAAACGTCACCATACGTTCTGGGATGCTGATGACGGCGCCCTGATCTCGCAAAAAATCCATAGCCAAAATTAGCTCATTACAGCATTCTGGTAATAGGACAAAAGTGGCGACGAAGCTGGAATCACCGATTACGATCCGAGCGGTGCATTTACCCGCTGGAATCATTAGTTGACCACCAGCACTTCTTATGTGCGGCTCCACCTCAACGTGCGAGGAGGAAGATCGTCGAGCGCGCAGACCGGAATGCACAAACGGGTTTGCAGCAGACGAGATGTTGACGTCACGGCGAACATTTGAGGGGCTGAACACTGCCGAATGGCCTGGAGAGGAGAACGGCTTGTTTCTTGGATTTTGCAGGGTGCCCGCGTCTCGTAGCGCTGCCGTGTTTGGCATTTTGGATCGTGACGGCATTCTGAACACGATGCGCACGTTTACTTGAAATCCTATAAAGTTATCGGAGATGGTTTAGGGGCGCATTGGACAGGTATCTGCGATGATCACAGTGCAGTGAAGCCAACGGTCTCTACAATTGAACAAATGATTATGCATGTGTTGAGGCGTTTATTGGACGGTAGTCGGTGACGATATGCAATGGCGACAGTCAAGGCAAAAACACGGACTCAGAGCGCGAGCGCGAAGAGCCAAAGGGGACGACCCACTAGAAGGCTATAGAGAGCGCAACCCATTACTCATTAAAGGCTTCGCTACACATGCTTTACTAATACATATATTATTCCGAATGTATTTCGGACATTTATTCAAAGTCTCAATCTAATGAAGCATTGAATGAAATTATTTTGCGAACGATTTTTCAAAAATAACTCCGAATGTAGCTCAAAGTAAATAAAATTTGTTGACTCATAATATTCGGAACCCCAGGCAGGACAATGCTATGTTCTTGTTTTCACTACCACTTGTCTAAAAAAAGTAGGCAGATTTCATGCGCCTTTGGCATTACAGCAGGCTTGTAATTCACGTCAAAAAGAACGACAATTGTGTGGTAAACTAAAGAGACCAAGGTGAACCTTCACGCTCAGGGTCCTCGTGAAGCAGTATGCTTTGCTTATACAGCGAGTTATCTTAGGCCTCTCTACAGTCACGCTACACTATTCACTATATCCCATTTGTCACCGCCGAGCACATATTTCATACTTATGGCGGCAATGTAGTTTCACTATAGATGTTTCTTTTCTTTCACCACGTGTCTAGCGCAGCATAGCCTTAGTCGCTTTTGCGCCACAAAACCCTACACAATGAAACAAACCAGCTTTTCCAAGAAGCTCTGCCGAACAAGACGGCGACCCGTGGTTTCAGGGAGCGTTGTCCGCAGTGTTCATTGTCTTGGTGTATGGCATTCAGCAACACGACGATACCTGTTGTCTTCTGTTCTTTTGACGCCCCATCAACCAAATTATCGCGGTTAAATCATTATTCGGAAAATTGCAGAGTATATCCCCCTCCCACAAAGCACTACTGCCAAAACTGCGACTCCAGCACCTGTCAAATGCGTGCCGCAGTGCCACCGTTGGGCTGCCGAGGGGGGGGGGGGTCCCTCCTTAAAAAATGGATGGGGCGGCCCCCCCCGGGCTCCCCCTGACTTTAAAGCCTGCTATCGTCCCATCTCATTAACCGGTATTTCTTCTAAAATCACAGAACTTATCATCTACTCCCGCATATTGAATATCCTAATTCTAATAATTTCTTTCATGATTCACAGCATGGCTTTCGAAGAGGACCCTCATGCTACACACAAATGGTAATGTAGATGCAGGAAGTGCATCTTAAACTACATATTAACACACAAACATGCACAATTTTCCTAGGGTTTGTTAAAGCTTTCGACAAGGTGCCTCACAAACAACTGCTGTTTATAATTTTGTGGTTTCACCTGTACCCTACTGTCGTAAAATGGATAACATAACTGTCCAAGCCTGTCTTTGTAACATCAGGCGTTCGTCAAGGTAACCGTTGTTGGGCCACCTTTATTCCTTATATATAATATTGATCTTCTACTGCATCTTACTAGCAATATTACAATGTTTGCAGATGATTGCTTTATTTTCGCAGAAAACAAACTATAAATGATCAAAAAGCTCTACGGGACGACCTTTCTTATGTAATGTAATGATGTGGCACCCTGGTTAATATCTCTTAGTGCCAAAAATGTAAAATAATGTCAATTTCTCGAAGCCTTAGCTCCCTATTGTTTTCTTATGAAATTAGCAGTACACCCCTTGGCCTGTGCCATCATATAGATGTTTGGGCGTCACTGCACGCAGTGCCTTATCCCGCAGCCACTTACCAACCATCGTAACAGTTTCTAACAAGATATTAGGTTTCTAAAAACCTAACCTCGACCATGCTCCGCAGCACGTAAAACTAATTGCATGTCAACCACTCGTTCGGCCAAAAATGGAATACGCATAATCTGCCAGGCACCCACATCAGGCATATCTGACTGAAGCATTGGAGGCGGTTCAAAACCGGGCAGCCAGATTGAATTATTCTGCTTGTTCATATGCCATCAGTGTCAAGTCACTAAAATCGATATTCCGTCTTTCACTTCTCACCCATATTCGGGGACTCGGTCGCCTATCACTCTACCGCGTATTCACTTTCAGCTCTCTTCATCAAACACCATACATTTCACCCGAAGCTTGCACATCTAGCCTCCTAGATCACTCGCACTAAGTTTCGCGTCTGCGTGCGCCAAGCACTACTTTTTCATCATTATTTTTCGAAGTGCCACCGACTCGAGCAGCCTTCCCGAGGAATTGTTGCCACCCCCTACCCACCTCTCTTTCTACGTCTGACAAAATGTGTTGAACCTAACAATACATATAAAGATTACAGCAGTGCATTACCATTTTATGATAACAAATTTATTGTAATATATAAACAACACCTTTGCATTTCTTTTCATGCAATCGCTCCTTATGTATATTCCCCGTGGTTGTCTTTAAGATATTAAACTGAAATGAACTGAGCTATACCCCTTTCAAGGTCTGACGCTGCTTCTACGCTTCGAATTGTCGCAAAATACACCACACACTCTACAGAGAACAGAACAAGTTGCCAAAACTATTGGCAACACCATCCCAACGAGTTCCTACGGTTTTAGATATCAAATGAACTACGCCGAATGGAGGCCACTGTGTTATCCCTATTGTGGCTTAGTATGGCTTTCACAAAGTTATTTTCTTTTCGTGTACAGATAGCCGACGGCGCTCTTTGCAACGTCTGCGCTACCGAAAGACTTTGCAGCATATCTCCTGTGACTGTTCTTGCTACGCTTTGCAGAGACGATCATTCGTAAACGCTCTCGCTAGCCTTGACAACAGACCGATGTCACTAGAAACCATCCACCAAAGTCATCTGGAATAGTCATCGAGAGTTCAAGCAACAAAGCCAGCGTTAGTTTGTAATACAACGGACTGATGCCGTATGCCGCAGAAGACTGCCACCCTGCTCTGTAACGCTATATCTGTGTGCTCTTACTCTCTTTCTTTACGGTTCTTTCAATCGCTCCCATGACTGTCTCTTCTGCAGGGTAACATACCGGTAATGCTGAACTGGTTAACATCGTTGCCTTTCCTCTATCTCTTGTTTGCATTTCTTTCTTGGGTCCAACCATTCCTGCTCCTAACGGCCAGACTGTGTTCCCGCATCCGTTAATACATCAACCAGTATGCCCGATGTCAACTTTTCCACATGTTAAAGAAATGCAATAAGGGACACCGGAAACGCACTTCGCAAAAACATCGGCATGGTTATTCACACGTTCTACCATTACCTTTTTGTACAATAATAAACAGATATACTGCAGGTTGCAAGGTCTATAAAACACTAAGGCCACATTTTTTTTAAGTGGTGGGAGACGGTGTGCCAATAGGGCCGAGGCGGGCACGTGGCGGTCTTAGTCCTTTATATCTATCTATCTATCTATCTATCTATCTATCTATCTATCTATCTATCTATCTATCTATCTATCTATCTATCTATCTATCTATCTATCTATCTATCTGTCTATCTATCTATCTATCTATCTATCTATCTATCTAGGACAGGGCACGGTGGCACCGAAACGTTGTGGATTGTTCACAATCATTTTCATCTTGCCGGTATCCTGCGTACAGTGGGCTGCCCCAGCCATGTCATGGCCAACGTTACTACACACGCGACCACCACGCTATTTCCCTGCGACAACTGCAGTCAAGGAACCAGACATTTTATCTCACCACCATTCACCGGACTGCATGCTCACTCTACGTCATCAGGCGCAGAGGACTACGCGCATGGGCTGCGTGGAGCAACACCTTCCAGGGAGCCTATAAAGAAACACCCTTTCGACTGGTCGCTCACAGGGCACGGTGGCACCGAAACGATGTGGATCGTTCACAATCCTTTTCTTGCCGTGCAGGTGAGAAAATGCTATGGCAAATGTTTCGTTCAAGTGATCCCTTTTCGTTGGTGCTGCCATGCCCGCGGCCGAGTTGTTTATTGCATGCCGTTAGTTTTTCTGTCAGAAAGTTGCTACTTTTGGGAGGGGAGATCGAATCCAACCCAGGTCCTGATCTTTCCCCGATTTCAAAGCAGCTGAAGCAAATATGAAGTGGCATTAAGGAAATTAAAGAGAAGCGGCTAATTAAATTCGAAAAGAACGTAGATGCTCTTTCGATCCTGGATGACAAGATTAACTCTTGCGAGGAACACCTTGGCCACATTAGCAGTGTAGTTCAGTTACTCGAAAAGAAGGTAGATGAACTATAAAACTACAGCCGGCGATCTCACCTAATAATTTATGGAATAGCTGAAACAAACGGTTAGAATCAGAAGCCTTAGAAATGACCGTAAACAAGGACATATTTCAGGGCGTTCTTGAACTAGAGATACCTATGGAGCGAATTCAGAGATTAGGAAAACCGGCATCGAACAAAAACCACCCGGTTATCGTAAGGCTTTTGAACTCGAGGGACAAATTCGTTATTCTAAGAAGGGGATATAAATGGAAAAACACTAATATTTCGATTTGTGATAATTATTCTCGGATCAGTCGGGACAACAGACGAAAACTGTGGGCAAGTGCGAAGACAAACCGAGGAAAACACGAGAAAGTTACCTTATCCTTCGACAAGATGTACATTGACGGCGTTGCTAATGTCTGGGATGAAGAAAAAAAATGATAAAGTACCACGCATGTGTAAACATAGGTTAGTAAGCCAACAATGTTCAACGCCACGAACGTAGTTTTCCTTGCACAGATAATGCCAGTAGTTCTGCGCACGCGGGTTCACCACAGAGAAAACAGTTGCGTACAGCCAACACAAACGCCCGCAGCGTTATCAATAAGGTAGATTCACTGGACATTCAGTTGCTCTTACACGACCCTCATGTTACTATGATGACAGAGAAATGGTTACATATTCAAGTTACAGATGACCTAGTATTCCCACCATGTTATAAGATTTGTCGTAGAGATAGAGCACACAGGGGCGGAGGTATTGCTGTCCTAAGGAACCAATCATTCAGTGCTCATGCTGGTGGCATTCGTTTGTATTATTTGCATGTTACGGAACACCAGACGCGGCACTCGATTACATGATCAAACTAAAAAAATACATGTCTCCTTTTCAGCATAAGAAATTTTTCCTTGAAGGGGATTTCAATCTGCCTAGTATTAACTGGGACCGACTACAGGCACGCTCTAAGAATGCGCAAAATACTAATATTATATTCGACATCATGCTCAAACACGATTTAATGCAGACGGTTACTGAACCCACCTGTGTACAAGGTCCTTCGAGTACTGTTCTTGACCTGCTATTTCTAAATCGTGACTTTTCGGAATACGCTGTTACTGTCGATGAAGGTCTCTCTAATCACAAGCTCGTTACTGTCGCCTTGCCTATATTTAAATCCCTCATCACTAAGCGCACGAAGACACATTGTTTTAAAAGTTATGCTACAACTGATGATGCAAGCATATTGGAATTTATGTAAACGTGTCTGGCTGACTTCACTGATATTCAGAACGACGTATTCACGCTCTAGGCAATGTTCCTCAAAATGTGTCTTCACTGTATAGATATTTTGTGCCTAACAAAACAATAAAAGGTCAGCAAACAAACGCCGTGGATGACTCGTAATATACTGCAACTAAAGCGCCAACTTTTTAAAAGGAGCAAAAAGAAGCGCACCCCGCCACAACTTATCAGTGAAATAAAAAGCAAATTTTCACCAGCTGTCTGCAGTTCCAAAGATTACTACTTGTAGACGGTACTACATGGCTTTCTGAAAAGCGCACCGGAACATTTTTGGGGGTACCTAAGCGAAAATAAGAGACCTGTCAACGAAATAATGGTCGACGGAACTACTGTAGAAGACTTGAATGAAATCACGCATAATTTCAAGAACTACTTCCACAGCATTTTTTTCCTAGTCAGACGTAGGTAACTTGTTTCATTCGACTGTTTTGAGACGTACAAAGTGGACTTCTTTTCACACAATGGTACTGTGTCAATGCTTTTAAATTTATAGACAACGAAATCATGTGGTCCAGATGATATCCCAAATACGTTTCTGAAACGATATGCGGAAGTTATTGGTAGATTTCTTTTTATACTGTTCCGAGCTTGTTATCGACTATAGTGCCCAGTGACTGGAGGACGGCTCGAGTTCTGCCAGTTTTTAAAAAGGACAATCGTTTATCGCTTGAAAATTATCGACCAATATCATTAACTTCCTCTTGCTGCAAACTAATTGAACGTGTTATCACCAACCAAATCACAAAATTTTAGAAAGAAATTCAACATTAACAGATTGCCAGCATGGCTTCAGAAAAGGCTATTCCTCTACGACACATCAACCTTTTAACTGGCAATACAAAAAACAGAGGAAATATTTTTTGCCGGTTTATTTCTCCTTTAGAACAACCACAGAACTACCAAAACAAGTTTCATGATGTTTCATCAAAAACTAAAAAAGATAGAGGAGGTCAACAATTTTGTTGATCTGCCAGTTAACGGTAAAAAGGCGGGGCTCAAAAAAGTTTTTTATATATTGAGCTTTCTAACGCGTATACTGCGGTGATTTTTTATTACTTTTCAAAAACATGCTAGCGGGTGTGAAAAGTCAGAAAGCAGTTGTTTTCGCTCTTCAGACAAAGGAAAAACACCGCATTTAGCGCACTTGAATCCAGAGACGCCCTTGCGGCACACTGCGCAGTGACCTCTTGTCTGGTTTCCTTCCTGCGGCGGAGAACCAAAGGCATGTTCTAGAGCTGCAACTGGCCAGTGGCTGACATTGTCGTAACGGGCATCATTAGAAGGCGTTGCATGTTTCCTCTTGGGAAGACAAAGCTGCAGGGCTTTCATGGGATGTCTTCCAACTGGGCGCGGTACGAGTACTTGGTTCGCTGATTTCAGCGATTTGCCAACAGAGACGCGAAAATCCTTGAGATGCATGATGTTTTCGTTAAGGGCATAGCAGTCCCTATTGTAAAGAAGCCAAGCATTCACTATGCTACCGTCCAAGGAATATGCGAAAAGCGGGAAGTGCCACCTGCGGGACTTTGATGGGGTCTTGTAAAGGTGCACTAGCATATCAGACAAATCAATCCCACCCGTGTGCTCATTGTATGCCTGTACAACTGCTGGACAGGTAACTGTCACCTTTCTCTTCTCTTCGGCGTTATATCGTTTAACGTAACTGAGCGGCTCTACGCCATATGCATTTCTCAGCAGGGTCACACATCTGTTGTCATGCCACTTTACGGCTATCACGCCTGCAGATGAGCAATAGTGTATAGCCCCTCGTTTCTCTTTCGACAATATTTCCTTCAAAAAGCAGTTGGCTCCACCCGATCTGTTAGCGCGAACTGTGCCTAGGCAGTGGATATTCAGATCAGCTTTCATAAACTCAATGAGATTGTAGTTCGTGAAAAAGTTATCAAAAGAGAGAACTGAGTGCTGAGGTTCACCAATCGTTCTTGAGAGTACCAGTACCACCTTTGCACCAAGAAGGAGGCTCTGCTCCTCGGAGGACAGTGACAAATTGAAAAATGTGCTCGATCCCTAGTAGAGTAACATGTCGTGAATGAGTCCTGTTGAGCTTGATCGGCAAAATATCTTAAAACCCAATTGTCAGGCTTCTTACTCACATACTGCCGTAGATTCCCAGCACGCGCCGCTTTGTAAGCAACCATCACCTCATCTATGCTCTGCTTACGCTCTGCTGGAATCTTCAAAAACTGTTTTTGAAGAGGGGCCGCACCTTGGAGAATCGGTCACTGTTGGTTCATTTGTCCAGATTATTCGCAAAGTGTACGCAGCGCCTTATTGCCTGAAACCTTTTCAGGGGCATTACATCGGCGACTGGGGGAAATCGGCCATTCAGGGACCAGTAGTTTTTGAGTGAGGGAAACTTGTACACTCCCATAAGCGCTAGAATGCCCAAAAGCGGCGAATTTCTTCAGCATTTGTTGCGATAGACTTCCCTTGCTCTTGGGTGCTGTACAAGTTGGTCTGCAATGTGATGAGGTCCGCAAGCTTGTCTGTAAACATAGACGTGAAGTAGGCATAAGGTGACTTAACTTCATAAACCGGGTCATGATTTTTTTCTGGAACTTGTATGTCGGGTATATCAACCTTGCCCCACTTTCTCGGCTTTTTGGAGGGAACTTTACTTGCTTTGCCTGAATCATCATCGTCTGAAACGGGCACAAGGACGCGATTACGGCCTTTTGCTTTCTTTGATGGAGGGCAGGACCTACTAGCCGCCAATGATAGTCTGCAACGCTCTGAACTGGCTGTCGTAGAGCGATCACGGCTACTGGTCACGCTATGGTCCTGGCTTGGTGGTGCTTCTGAGGTATCAGCGTGCATAGTTTCATCACTTGTGTCATCATCACTAGAGTCAAGTTCAGAGTCACTTGGATGTAGTGGAACAAGAGCACCACCCCTGTCTGTCCCCCGCTTTCCATAGAAGATGTCTTTGTCCATTCCTGCAAAGAAAAAATCAGTGAGTTCTACGAAAATCCTCTCGCGTCGTTACACTTTGTAAAATACAATATTCCCGGCAAAAAGCTTTGATGGTAAAAAACGGCTGAGTATTTATGGCTCTGACTGCACGCGCAATAGCTTATCGGGCTTTATCTGGGGTAAAAATATTACAGCGCCAATAATTACGGCGCTAAAAGCGCGCGAGCCGAGGCATGCAGCGGCCATACCATTCTACAACGTGCGCGGCGTTCCGCAACCCTTGCCTGGCAGCTCAACAATTTTTTCGACCGCGGTAACGGGCTGCTTTTTTAGCGCCTCGTCTAAACAACACCACGATATTCATACAGCAGGTTCCTCATACCTTCTTCTACGTGTTTGAAAAAAACCTCGGTTCGCTTACCTTGCAGGAGCTCTTGAAACCCGAGGCAGAATTCCGTCGTCGTGGAGAACGTCAGCAAACCGCACACCGCTAGATTCTTGTCATCAAGGCATCAACTGGCGCCCTCTGTCATTTTATTTACCAACTAGAATGAAGAGCATGTGCCCTGTGGCCGCTAAATTTAGCGAAACAAGCTCACGTTCGGCACGCGTTTTGAACAGGAGTAGTTTTTCCTTGGGTCTACAATATTGTTGATCTGTGGGTTAAACGGTTCATTCATTTGCGAAAAGTTTAGATGATAATGGTCAAGTTGACGCTCTTTTTTCAGATTTCAGTAAAGCATTCGACAGAGTAGTTCAATATAAAGTTATTCAGAAACTTTGAGGTTACAATCTTCCGATCATCATAGTTTCTTAGATAGCGGCCTATCTTTCGTATCGTGTGCAGTTTCTCGCTATTGAAGGTAACAACTCGAGCTGTCTTCCAGTGACATCCGGTGTACCCCAGGGCAGCGTCCAGTGTCCGTTGTTGTTTTTACTTTATATAACTGACATTCTCACCGTTGTTACACCAGGTACACAGATAACTTTGGGAAATTAGGAAAACTTTGCAGTGCAAAATAACACAAGGACGAGAAGGGAGGACACAGCACGTGCGCTAACTTTAGACAGAAAGGTTTATAACCTTTCTGTTTTTGAAATAAACCTTTCTGTTGAAATGTAGCGCACGTGTTTTGTCCCCCTTCTTGTCCTTGTGTTATTTTGCGCTGCAAATGTTTCCTAATGTCTTACCAACAAGGCCGAATTTCTCCCCTTGTACACAGATAACATTGTTTGCGGACGATTGTGTTTATACCGGTAAATATATACAGCGCATGACGAGAGATATCTTGATATTAGTTTGCCGGACTTACAATCTTGGTGTGGCAGGTCAGGCATGGTCTTTAAACAAGGACAAAACAGTAAGTCTTGGCATAACACGCAAGAAGAGCCCATTAAAATATACCTACACACTGGCCTGTTCACCCATAAGGGAAGTCGAAAATTACAATATCTTGGTGTAACATTCACCAACAATTTATCGTGGAACACACATATTAGCAGTATTTGTTCCTCCGCTTTCCATAAACTATGCTTCATAAAACACAGACTTAGAAATTCGCCTGCTAGCATTAAATTACTTAGTTACATGTCATTGATTAGACCCAAATTAGAGTATGCGTGTATTACATGGGACCCATACACTAAACACAAAATAAAATAATGGCGATAATCTAGAGAAAGGCTGTTCGCATTAAGTTTAACTTTAAGTTTAAGCGCACCGATTCCCTCACACAGCTCATGATAGAAAATAACATTTCCCTCCTCGAAACACGCCGGCAGATGGTTCGCTTCAACTTTTTACAATAATTAATTAAACATGAATTATCCATAGGCCCCGAGTTATATGTGTCCCCCCTGTCCACGAGGCGTACACGCCATGATCACACATATGCATTAACCCCTCATTTCGCTAGGACAGATACTTACAAATATTCCTGCTTCCCTAGAACAGTGTCGGAGTGGAACTCCGCAAATGAACCTTCCTAAATCAGCTCGTTACCCATGTCTTATGTTGTGTTTGTAAATGTGTATATTCTTTGTATCACCGTATTCAATATCTTGCCATTATGTTGCCTTTCTTGTACGCATATTAGGGTTCCTTCTGCGTTATGTTCGAGGTGTGATGAAGAAGAAGTGCACCCTGAAGAGCTATGCAGTCGGATCGTCAGCGCTAAGCAGAAAGGGCTCGTGCTAAACGTTGTTGTTGTTCACGCTGGCTAGGCCTACTGTTATATACCGTCTGGTATAACAGTTTTTCTTGTCGAGGCCGTGTCCAAGCTATTTAGTTTAATTGGTGGAGGTTGCTAGGTCTCCTAGACATCCTAGAGTTGCGCAGCCGGACTCTACCTGCCGCCATGACCACCGAACCCAACACAAGCCCGCCGCTTCCTGCTCCCCAGGCCACCGCATGCTCCTGCGTGGTCCATCAGCGGGACCCTCCAATATTCAGCGGCACTGATGACCACGACGTCGACGACTGGCTATCTACCTATCAACTCGTGAGTGTCCTTAACAAATGGGACGACATCATGAAACTGGCACCCGTCAGCATTTACCTAACCGGCATTGCTCACTTGTGGCTTTGCAGCCACCAAACCGACGTTCCGACCTGGGCAGCGTTCAAGACTAAGTTCAGCGAAGTCTTTGACCGTCCTGCTGTTCGAAAGCTTCGCGCGGAACAGCGCCTACAATCGCGATATCAACAACCTGAGGAGAACTTCACCAGTTATATTGGGGATGTAATCGACCTGTGCAAGCGCGTCGATACCACCATGACCGAGGCGGACAGAATCAAGTATATCTTGAAGGGAATAGACGAGGACGCATTCCAGATGCTGATTTCCGAAAGCCCGGGTACTGTCGCCCAAGTTATTAGGCTGTGTCAAAGCTATGACGAGTTGTGCCGTTGACGCCTCGTCATCCGCCGCCATGTCCCGCACCAAGAATCGTTGTCCGGCTTAACTCCCTCACCAGATCCCGTCCTTCTCTCGCAGAACAAAGCTTTCGTGCGCGAAGAAGTTGCTTGCCAGCTCTCGCTCATCCCCAGCCTGCCGGAACGAAGTACGTCGCTCAGTACCTCTCTACAACAAATCATCCAAGATCCTGTGTCTGAGGTCCTTCCACCAGAGCTGGCAGCACCAGTCACCGCACGATTGACGTACGCCGAAGCAGCAGCATGACCACGACCACCGACGTTGCGCGCGCCGCCTCCGTTGTCTACTCCTCCTTACGTCACTACGCCGCCACGACCTCCAGTTCATCGAGTGGCCAATCCCTGGCGCACAGCTGACAACCGGCCAATCTGCTTTTCGTGTGGCGTACCCGGACACGTCGCACGCCTGTGCCGCCGCCGACCACTACATTTATGTGACGACCTAAGCGCATCTGAGTACGGGCACACGTTCCCCTACGCTTCAGACCGCGACTTGCAACTTCCGTCACCAAGCCTTCGACCATCTCCTGACCACCGTTCTCCTTCTCCCCGTCATCGCTCGCTCTCTCCAATGCGTCGACGTCCATCTGCACCCGACACGGAAAACTAAATGGCGCTGTTCCCGAGGCAAGGACTGCGTCATCGTCGCAAAGTACAAGACCCCTTCTTTCGCCGCCAAATGTTATTAATGCCGTTCTTGAAGGTTCTTGCTCTCACCGATACGGGTGCCGCAATATCTGTCATCACCGAAAAACTGTGCCGCTCAATCCGAAAAGTGACGACCCCCTTCTTTGGTCCGCTTCTTCACACTGCCACAACACAGCCCGTCGAGCCTGTCGCGGCGTGCACTGCCAGACTCATAATTCAAGGAGTGCCCTGCACAGTCGAATTTGTCGTACTTCCGCGCTGCTCTAACGAGATTATTTTAGCTTGGGATTTTATGTCTCGTCACCGAACCGTCATTGATTGCGCCCGTGCAGAAGTCGCCTTCTCATCACTTGACGATGCTCTACCTGCCGACGGTCCTCTTTCCTGCACGAAGGTGATTATCACTAGCGACAGCGAGATCAATCCGCACGCTACTGTCTTGGCCCCTGTATCATGTTCTGCTGCCTCCGACGCTACCGCCCTCTTCATGCCTTCCGCTACATTTGTTCATCGACACCTCTCACCACTCCCAGCCACTCTTCTTACCCTTCAATGTGGAGCGACCGACGTACCTGTGGGCAATCCATTCCCATTCCCGATTATCTTGCTTCGCGGTGAATGTATCGGCACAATGGAAACTTGCGAAACCATCACTCCGTTGGCCGTTCTTGATGGTTCATCAGAGGGCAACGCCCTCTTTGTAGTCCCCTGACTGGCACATTTGCTGGCGACATTTTCAACCATGTAATCGACGATGGTCTCAACTCGCAGCGACGCCGTGCCCTTGTAAGTTTCCTTGACAAATTTCGCCCAGCTTTCGACAGCCAGAGCACTTGTCTAGGCCGAACATCGACTGTATGCCACCAGATCGACACAGGTACTCACCCACCACTACGGCAGCGAGCATACCGTGTATCGTCGACTGAACGCCGCGTCATTGATGAACAAGTAGGTGAAATGCTCAAGCGCGGCGTCGTTCAACCCTCAAATAGCCCGTGGGCATCACCAGTTGTTTTAGTTAAAAAGAAGGATGGCACGATACGCTTTTGCGTATATTATCGCCGTCTCAACAAGATGACGCGAAAGAATGTTGATCCTTTGCCCCGGATCGACGACGCTCTAGACTGCTTACAAGGTGCACAGTTCTTTTCCTCCCTCGATTTACGCTCTGGCTATTGGCAACTGCCTATGGGTATCGGTGATAGACCAAAAGCTGCATTTATCACACCGGATGGCTTATGGGAATTTAATGTGATGCCATTCGGCCTTTATAATGCGCCCGCGACATTTGAGCGCATGATGAACACTATTCTACTAGGTCTCAAATGGAAGACATGCTTGTGCTACTTGGATGATGTGGTGGTATTTGCGCCAGACTTCCCCACGCACCTTCGTCGCTTGGAGCAGGTTTTACGATGCCTCACTGAAGCTGGCCTCCAACTAAACTTAAAGAAATGCCGCTTTGGGGCACGCAAGCTGAACATTCTTGGACATGTCGTGTCGAAAGATGGCGTGCTCCCTGATCCCGCTAAGCTACATGCTGTTAAAGAGTTCCCGAGGCCCACGTGTTTGAAAGAGTTGCGTAGTTTTATTGGGCTTTGCTCATACTTCCCCATCTTCATTCGCAATCTCGCCTCCATCATGGCACCTTTGACAGACCTGCTTCAGGAAACTCCAATCTACCTGCGTGGTACCCGGCTTGCGATCATTCGTTTGCGAAGCTGCGTCAGCTACTCACAACACCACTCATACTGCGCCATTTCGATCCAAATGTTCCGGTCTTGGCGCAGTCCTCGCCCAACGAAAGCCCGGCTACCAAGACTATGTTGTTGCGTACGCGAGTCGCACACTCCCAAGAGCGGAAGCAAACTATTCAGTAACTGAGAAAGAATGCCTACCGATCATCTGGGCCATTACAAAATTTCGGCCTTACCTCTACGGTCAACCCTTCGGTGTCGTTACCGATCATCACGCACTTTGCTGGTTGTCTTCCCTCAAAGATCCATCCGGCAGCTTGGCATGATGTGCTCTCCGGCTCCACGAGTACGACATCCGGGTTATGTACCGCTCAGGCCAGAAGCATGCTGATGCAGATGCTCTTTCGCGTTCGCCTGTTCCCGCTGACATTGCGAGTGTCACCATTCTAGGCTGCCTATTTTCACCATTAGGATCCATCAACATGGCTTTGGAGCAACGCAAAGATTCGTGGATCGCGTCTTTGATGGATTACCTCTCTGATGTACTCCCCCGCCCGCCAACTCGAGCACTACGCCGACAAGCCTCTCACTTCGCCGTCCGTGATGGCATTCTTCATCGCCGCAGCTACCAATCTGACTGCCGCAAATGGCTACTTGTCATACCTAGGAAACTCCGCGCTAGCATATGTGCTAGCACAGTGCGCACACGCTGGTCTGTTTAAATCCTACGCCAGACTACGTCTTCGGTTTTATTTTCGCGGCATGTACAAAAGTGCATTCGATCTTGCACAGAATGGCAGCGCCGCAAGCCCGATCATTGCCACTCTTCTGGACCAATGTAGCCGTTGCCGTGCCTAATGCGACCATTTGACCGGGTTGGAATATACCTTTACGGTCCTCTGCCATACACATCTGCCGGAAAAAGCTAGGTTATTGTGGCGATAGACCACCTCACGAGATATGCAGAAACGACCGTTCTGCCAGCCGCGACGGCACGTGACGTTGCGTCTTTGCTGCTTCAACGTTTTGTCCTACGTCATGATGCTCCTCGTGAACTCCTGAGCGATCGAGGCCGCGTCTTTCTCGCGGATGTAATTCAAGAACTTCAAACTGAATGCCGTGTGATTCACCGCTGCACTACCGTATATCACCCGCAAACAAACGGCTTGACCGAACGCTTCAACATAACTCTTGGCCACATGCTTTCTATGTATGTCGCCTCTAACCACACAAACTGGGACCTTATTCTTCCCTACGTAACATACGCCTACAATACGGCACCCCAGGCGACGACATGCTTTTCTGTCGTCTTTTTACTCTATGGCCGAAAACCATCGTCTCCGATTGACACCATTCTTCCCTACCGACCCGACTGATCTGAGGGCACACCACTTTCCGAAGCTACTCGCTATGCAGAAGATTGTAGGCAACTAGCCCGCTCCCTTACAACTAAATAACAGGGGCTACGGAAATCTCGACATGACGGCGAACGGCCCCCCGACCAGTTTTCGCCCAACTCTCTTGTTTGGCTGTGGGTTCCTTCCACCTCTGCGCCAGGTATCTCCCCCAAGTTTGTCAGCAGGTACCATGGACCCTACCGCGTCCTACAGCAAACTTCTCCCGTCAACTACCTCACCGAACCCCTCACGCCCACTGCGGACCTCCGTCGCCGAGGCCGCGAAATTGTTCACGTGGATCGCCTCAAACCATACCACGAACCCCTTGTTCTTACAACACCTTAGTACCCCTACCTGGCTCCGTCTTCAGCGAGGGGGAAAGATGTCATGAATAAGTGTACCCTGAAGAGCTATACAGTCGGATCGTCAGCGCTAAGCAGAAAGGGCTCGTGCTGAACGTTGTTGCTGTTCGCGCTGGCTAGGCCTACTGTTTATACCGGCTGATATTACAGTTTCTCTTGTCGAGGCCGTGTCTCAGCTCTTTATTTTAGAGGTTTTATATATTGTTTGGACTAACTGTACTGATATTTCTGTACTGGACTGCCTGTTTTGTATGTAAAAGGAGTGTCCTTCCTACAAGGACCAAATTGTGAGCTGCAGTATTTTATAAATAAAAAATCTATCTATCTATCTATCTATCTATCTATCTATCTATCTATCTATAGCTTTTATTTCAGACAAAAAAAATTTTGATACAAGGGCAAAAGGCAGATGCGCTTTGCCTGATGGGACCCTAGCACGAGAATGCACACTCAGAGCATAGGCAACAGAAATAACAATAGAGATTGTTAATAATATATACACAAGCAGTTTCATGCAAGGTACAGAAAGTGCATATTTTTAAAATAATAACGAAAAGTCACGAAGCAACAAATAAAGAAACCTAAGGACCCCATGACTATTGCATACACAACATGTTAATCTATATATATATATATATATATATATATATATATATATATATATATATATATATATATATATATAGTGTAAATATATTTATTGGCAGACACTCGGCGAAGATGAACGACAGACTTCGAGGTATTGCTAGTAGCCACTGGCGGCCGTCGCCGCTGTAATTGCGTCGGTGGAGAAGGTCGTCGCGAACGGCGAAATGGTGGGCATGATGACGCAACGCGCGAGTGGATGGTGTTGCCGATAGATCAGTCAGCAAGGCTATCAGTGAGGCAATCCAGCGATCCTTCCGCTGTTCGGTAGTGATGGTGTGAATGTCCATGGAAGAAACGGCAAGGGGAGACACTGAGCTGTGGGCATTGCAGTCAGGCAAGGGAGAGCGCGACAGGGCGTCGGCGTCAGCATGCTGGCGTCCGGTGCGGTACAGTACGCGGATGTCGTAGTCTTGCAGGCGAAGTGCCCAACGGGCGAGACGGCCTGAAGGATCTTTCAATGACGACAACCAGCACAGCGCATGATGGTCGGTGACGGCATCAAATGGGCGACCATACAAATAAGGTCGGAACTTCGTCAGGGCCCAGATGATTACCAGGCATTATTTCTCCGTGGCGGTGTAATTGGTCTCGGCTTTAGTAAGCGTGCGACTTGCATATGCCACGATATATTCCGGGGACCCAGGTTTGCGTTGTGCAAGGACAGCGCAGAGGCCAACACCGCTGGCGTCCGTGTGCACCTCTGTAGGGGCCGTAGGGTCGTAGGGGCGTTGTATCGGAGGATACTTCAACAAACGACGGAGCTTCATGAAAGCGGCGTCGCACTCTGACGACCACGTATTGAGGGGCCCGTTGCTGCCAAGGAGCTTCGTCAGTGGCGATATGATATTCGCGAAGTTTCGTATGAAGCGCCGAAAGTAGGAGCATAGTCCTACAAAACTGCGCAATTCTTTGACGGACTTAGGTTTGGGGAACTCTGTCACGGCCCGAAGCTTGCCTGGATCGGGGAGGATTCCGTCCTTGGACACGACGTAGCCGAGGATTGTCAGCTGCCGCGCTGCAAATCGGCACTTCTTTAGGTTCAGTTGTAGCCCGGCGTCGCCCAAACGCGTTCAAACAAGCCGAAGGCGTTGAAGATGCGTGGAGAAGTCCGGGGCGAAAACGGCGACGTCGTCGATGTAGAACAGGCACGTGTGCCATTTCAAATTGCGCAGAACGGTATCCATCATGCGCTCAAAGGTCGCGGGCGCATTACACAGCCCAAACGGCATGACGTTGAATTCGTACAAGCCGTCGGGTGTGCCAAACGCTGTCTTCGGTCGAGCGTCATCAGCCATGGGGACTTGCCAGTACCCTGAGCGCAAATCGAGGGACGAAAAAAATTCTGCTCCTTGCAGGCTGTCAATGGCGTCGTCTATTCGAGGGAGGGGATAAACGTCCTTACGGGTGATCTTATTGAGTCGGCGGTAGTCCACGCAGAACTGCACAGAGCCGTCCTTCTTCGCAACGGTCGAATAAGATCGCCACGAAGCATGTATTCGACTTGCTCGTTAATTACACGACGCTCTGCTGGAGATAGGCGATATGGACGTTGCCGCAGTGGTGGTTGGGTGCCAGTGTCAATGCGATGCGTGACAGCAGACGTGCGGCCGAGAGAAGTTTGCGCGCCATCGAACGAAGAACGAAATTCTTCCAACAGGAACAGAAGCTGGGAACGCTAGACCGACGTAAGGTTGTCATCAATGGAAGAAGCAAATACGTCAGCGGGTGACGAGTCAGATGTGGCAACAGCGCTGAGCGTACGGGACCTGGCACAGTGCGTGTCACCCGGTGTGTCCATAACTTGTGCGTCTTCGAGGGCTTCCGCTCTGCCGAGACATTCCCCTCGCACCAACGTCACAATGTACGGGCATGGGTTCGTAACGAAAATATCGGTGTCGCCCTGAGTGACTTGCACGGTCGCAAATGGCACCAGCAAACCATTCCTGGCGAAAACGCGGTCAGAGGGGGAAAGGAGTGCAACGGTGTCGGAGAGACCGGTGCAATAGACGGACACAGCCGTTGATGAGTTTGTAGGAACTGTGGTGTCGTATTTGACGAGTACCTTGGTCGCAGCCGATTGACTGTTCGCCGGCGTCAAATTGGAGAATGGTGAGAGCTCTATTTCGGCTGGTGCGCAACGAATTACGGCGCCGTGGCGAGCGAGAAAATCCCAATTAAGGATGACGTCGTGCGAGCATGAAGAAATTACGATGAATTCGACGGCGTACAGAGCGTCCTGAATGATGACACGGGCTGTACACACCGCTGTCTGGTGAATACTTTGAGCGCTGGCTGAACAGAGGGAGAGCCCGGAAAGCGGCGTCGTCACTTTTCGTAGCAGTCGGCTAAATTTAGCGTCCATAACCGATACGGCAGCTCCAGTGTCCGCAAGGGCCAATGTGCGCACGTCATCTCCAAACACATCTACTACGTTCGATGGGCTTTGCTGAGGGCTTTGGCAGTTCCATAGCGTCGCAGCCCTTGCCTCTTGGTATGCGACGACTGGTCTCGTGCGACCGGACGAGCCCGCATCGGTGACAGTGAGCGGTGTCTTGGGGATGGCGAATGGCGGGTAGATGGAGACGGGCGTGACGTCGGTGACATAGGCGGCGGCGGCTCGTAATATGGACGGCTGGACTGGCTGATGACGGGCGATCCGACTCGAGGCGGCTGCATGCGATTGCAATAGTGGGCGACGTGACCGGCGCAACCGCACGCAAAACAGATGGGGTGGTTGTCGGGAGTGCGCCATTGGCTTGCCGGGCTAGGTCCCATCCATGTCGCAGGACGCGAGGGACGGGGTGGCTGCTGGTATGGCTGCATGATGGGCTGCAGTAGTTGCGTATGGATGACGTCGGCGTACGTAATCGGCACACTCTCTTCGAAGGCCGGAGGCCTGGCGACGGCTCCGGCGTAAGTGGGGGAACCACAGGGAGCACTGGGGGTGGCCTGGCTACGACTTGCGCGTAACTGAGCGGCGCAGTCGCCCGAGGGGGTTGGTTGTATTCCGGCATGACCTCCGCGATTTCCTGCTCAATAGCCCGGCGTAGGGGAGGCAGCAGTGTGGTCGACGGCTGTTCAACAGGCTGCGGGTGAGCGAAGGCCAGTAGAGAGAACTGGCGGGCAATCTCCTCGCGCACGAAGGACTTGATTTCGGCGAGCAAGACGGAGTGGCCCGAAATGGCCGACATGCCAGCGATATCGGCGTCGCGTGATGGAGGTCGACGCGTCGTCAGCCGCTGCCGGCGCAGCTCCTCGTAGCTTTGGCACAGTGTGATGACCTCAGCCACAGTGCAAGGGGGTTTTGGCGAGCAGCATGGTGAGGGCATCATCGTCGATGCCTTTCATGACGTTCCGGATCTTGTCAGACTCAGACATAGTCCCGTTGGCTTTCTTGTACAAGACCAGGACGTCTTCAATATAACTCGTGAAAGACTCGCCGGACTGCTGGGCTCGTTCACGTAAACGCTGTTCAGCTTGCAGCTTACGAACCGCAGAGCGGCCAAACACGTCGACGATGGCGGTCTTGAAAGCGGACCACGTGGCGAAATTGGATGCGTGGTTGTTGTACTATAGGCCTGCGACACCCGCTAGGTAGAAAACCAGGTTGCTTAGTTTGCCTGCCTCGTCCCATTTATTGGGTACGCTGACACGCTCGTTCATCGCGAGCCAGTCCTCAACGTTGGTACCATCCGCGCCGGTGAACACAGGAGGGTCGCGGATGTGGGGGACACCGGGACAGGATGTCGGTGCAAGGGGAGGCGTTTGGTGGGCGGCATCTTGAGTCATGGTAGAGGGCACGGCACGGGATCGAAGCTCCAAGGGCATTGAATGCTGACCGTAGTTGTTTGAGGGGCACAGCACTCTCCACCAAATTATAAAGGTGTTTATTGGCGGACACTCGGCGAAGATGAACGACAGCAATTGGGCGCGAGGACATACCGTGGCGCCACCATGCGGAGGCATCCCTGTGACGTGTAAGGTTGGATTGCTCCGCCAGCCCTCCCGCTCAGCCCGCAGCTGCTTTAGCGGCTGCTTTTTATTATGATTGTTGTACTTCACTTCAAATAAATCAGTAAATTACTGCTGCGGCTTCATCACTGACTGTACGAAATGCTAAATAACTGCTCAGAAAAAAATGTTACGTCCTCATAATGCCTTAGACAGCGTCCTGACTGCCGGCGTCGTCTGCTATGGCCACCGATATAGAAACCACGGGGGCCGCGCACGCTGCTTTTGTAAAAGGTAACGAATCATTTTGCGCCGAATGGGCTTTAGCGCGTGCTTGCGGCAAAGAAAGATATTTTTGCTTCAAGAAATGCGGACAACCATGCAACTTCATTCGTTGTATGTTTGCATGTAAAAACGGGCCGCGGTTAACACGACAAGCATGGGCAAATTTACGTTCCTGTTTAGTACACTTAGCCCTATGAAGCACGAGGAAACCGGTTTCTCCGCTTTGTGGGAAGCAAACCAGTATGCTTAGATTCATGCAGCCGCAACCTTTCTCATACGATTGGAGACAAACGCACGAGAGCAATATGTACGCGCGCGCCCCATTCAGTGTTGTAGTCACGGCGTAAGATATACCGTGGTTGTAGCTAGATAACATTTCACATGAGTTTGTCTGCGGCACAATTTTAATATCTATCTGTTGCTCCTCGTTGCGCGTATTTTCTAAGGTTGTCACACGGTGCATTTTCGATCGCCACCAAGCCACATTCGAAGATTCATTCCAATATCCAGCTTGCATAAAGAGGTCAATCGCGATCGAAAAATACGGTCCCGATCAGGCTCGATTGCGATAGCAAATGCACCGTGTGCCAGCCGGCCGTATTACTTGCGCACTTGAATGACCACGCTGATGACTTACTGTGGTCTGATGACTTACCGTGGTCTAAATGGCAATATTATGTTGCTGTGAAAATACCAGCGTGCAGCATTTTTAAAGCTTAATTGATAAGCAGTATGACACTTCGCGGCTGCTGCTAGAAGGTGATTCAGTTTTGAAGCTGGTCACGTTTTCGCCTGTAGCGTAAAACAACACAGAGAAGAACAAGTGACACTGACTATGGGCTCATTTTACAGAAATAATTTATAAGCATGGAACCCCATGGGCTGAAGTCGACGAAGACCCGTGTGGTCGGGAAAAGACACGAGGACAATTAAAATAAACACGAGGGCGCGAGGGGGGGGTCAAACAGTGGTGGAAGTTACGTCGGCGAGACAGGTAACTTCCAACAAAGACTCAAGCAGCACATGTATGACGTAAGAAAGGTTTCATCGGAAGCGCTGGCCGAACACGCAGAAGCAACTGGCCACGAAAGAGATTGGGATAAGGCAAAGGTAACGGGAAGAGAACATAACTGAATTTCTCGGCTTTACCTTGAATCTCTGACAATCTAGACAACGGCGCACATGCTTAATCGTCATGGCGGCAACTTTCCACACATGTCCGCACGTTGCCTGCGTCATATTTTAAAACATACATGACCGGACTGTTTGCGTATTCATTTTTCACTGTGAACAATGCTACCGTGAATATTCATGGTCGGTGTCCATTTTAACATCACAGGCTTGAAATAACAAAAAAGAAAGACAGGTGACAGCGGCATCACGCTCGTGAAAAGCACGGTAGCGGTAAAAGTGAAAGCTCACGCCTGGCCCGTTCGCTTAGGTAGCGCACTGTGACACGGAGCAGAAAAGTACCGTGCCGCCGATAGCATTTACTGCACTTTTCCGGATTGTGTAGCCTCTAGGGGTCCACACATAGGAAGTGAGAGCAAAACAACGCTGTTCAAAAGCGAAATCGTGGTTAAAAACAACGCATTCAACCATCCACTTCCCTTCGCCAGAGAGAGGTGAGGTCACGTGATCCAACCCTGCACATCACAGCGATTGCAGCGCCCGCTCTCCAGTGGTGGGCCTCGCGCCCAATAGTCAAGGCGGGGCCGACTCTGCACGAGCTGCGTTCGGTCCGAAGAGGGCAACCCACTAGAAGGGGCCGGAGAGGACGACCCTCTTGAGAATTGCAATAAGCTTCACTACATATATATATATATATATATATATATATATATATATATATATATATATATAGCCTGCCGTACAACTGAGCCGCGTCCCTCTACTGCGGACACCAGCACAAGAACTGCCAACCAACACGGACATACTGCACCCAACGCCCGCCAGGAACTCGGCGCCCGGATCTTCCCTGCAACGACGAAGGCCTGTAGGACACACTTACAACCTGCGGACTTCAGCAATGCCATCCCCGCGCCCAAAAGAAGATTGACCTCCGAGCAGCAATCCACTTTTTCGCTTCCCGGTTACAGTGCCATGGTTCTTAAAGTAAGAAAACTCGCTGATAAACAAATAAGACAAGAACTGCATAAATCCACGTTGATAGTGTACCTAAATGCTAGAATAGCCCCCAAGGGTATGACACTCTCCCTCCCACCAGCCGTTACAAATCTCGACGAACACGACCAAGTAGCATTAAAAAAACGTCCTCCTAGAGGCATCACACAACAGAAATTGCAATCAATCACAGTGAAAATCAGGCAAAGAAACTGGCCACCATGGCCAACACCATTCTACGCAATAATAGCCCCTTATCGAAAGAGGAAACCACCCTACTACAGAGTTCGAATAGACTAAATACGAAGACAGCATGAAAATTAAAATTCATAAAATTAAAAGAGACGACGTCCACAAGCTCACACTACCAGACCTTGACTACAACATAACCACCCATGAGGCCACTAACGTTACCAACGAGAACACGCCTAACAACACTCACTGCGACACAGCGATTGTAACCCAACGAAGTAAAACTATTATCTATAGGACTAAACATCTGTCCAACCAGAAAATCTGTTGACGAATTTCACTTACTCCGAGACCTCGACAACTTCGCTAGAAACTTGAGGTTGCGCGAATATTTCTTGGACAGGCCTTCTAACATTCAAAAGACTCCCCGTCACCAAACAGTCATCGAGACAAATGTCTGGACTTATATCTTAACGCGGTACAGAAATATATATTACATAAGTACCACAGACAGAAAGGAAAGCGGGAAAACTTGACAAAATTGGTGCAAACGAGTGTGAAAAACCTGACATAACAATAAAACCCCTCTGACAAAGGAGGTGCAATTGTAGTCTTGAATACAGCCGACTACTTACAAGAAACATACCTTCCACTAAATGACTCAAAGTTTTACAAACGCCTCTCAGGGGATCTGACAGACCAATACGCACGTATTGTAGCAACAGAACTGAGGAAATTATTGGACGCAGGAAGAATAACACGCAGTGAGTACAAGCTAATGCGACCAGCACACCCTCGTCCAGGTCGCTTCTACATACTCCCAAAAAATTTATAACCAGGTAACCCAGCTTGACCAATCATATCAGGCATAGATACAGTAACCGAACCTATATCGGGGTACGTGGACAAATTATTAATCCACATTCCTTGCACTCTCGCGCTTGTGTAAAGGATACGACACATTTTCTTCGAAATATTGCAGATCTGTGCGTGCTGAAAGATTCGTTCTTAGTTACCCTTGATGTGTCCTGATTGTATACAAATATCTCTCACGATGATGGCATAGCGGCATTAAAAAACTTGCACACACACCATAGACAACCTGATGCAACAGATTTTCCTGCCATCGCAAGTTTGAGGTGGATGGTCTTGGAATTAAACTCATTTGAATTGAACCAAACGTACTTTGACCAATTAGCGGAACCGCTATGGGTACCAAACTGGCACCAAAATATGCTAACATTTTTATGGGAAAGTCAGAATCGAAATTTCTGTCCCAAACCTTCTTGAAACCACTCTTAAACAGAAGATACATTGACGACGTTTTTCTCATTTGGACCCACGGCGAGGACGAACTGCTAAGCTTTATCGACATTTACAATGCTATGCATCCATACACTTCACACACACCTACTCGCAAGTAACCGTAAATGTTCTTGCCGCTACCGTAACGATAGAAGATGACAAACTTTCCACAACCCTCTACCGCAGACCAACGGATCGACAACAATGCCTGCATTACCAAAGTGACCACCCGTGCCACTATAAAAACAGCATTCCATACAGCCAGGCCCATCTTTTAAGAGATTTTGCTCAGGAGACGCGGATTTTGACACGAGCTCACAGAGGCTAGAACTAATGCTCGATAAACAGAAATACCACCTACATGTAATCGATGACGCTGTTCAAAAAAGCTAGAAAACTGTAGCGTGATAACCTTCTTATGAAGCGGCCACCGCAGCACAACGTGCAGCAGACAAACCTGTGTTTAACTTACGGCACGATCTTCCCCAATGTAAACAGAATCCTTTAACGGCATTGCAACATACTGGAACAAAGTGTACGTCTGAAACGCGCATTTCCATCCGCCCCTGGCGTCGTTTACCGACGATCACGCAACCTCAAAGACGCACTTGTAAACTCCCAGATCAACACTTCAGCTCCTAATAATTCATGCCGACCCTGTCTAAAGCTCGATGTTTTTTATGTAAGGCGATGCGAGAGACAAGCAAGGTAACCAGCACACAATTCAAGTTTTCAATTAATATACGAGGAAATCTAACATGCGATTCCTCTAATGTGGTATATCTACTCGAATGCAACACGTGCAGCATGCAATACATCGGACAAAGAGAAACATCATTTAGGATTCGTTTTATTAATCATAGAGCCCACGCAAAGTCAGCCCCAAACCTGGCTCTATCGAAACATCTTAAACTTCCCGGTCATTCATTCGAGAACTTATCAGTTGACTCTTAGAAACTGGATGTAAATCAAACCGGCAACGTGAACAACGCGAGTCATAACTCATACACCGGTTTAACATCCTCGAAAGAGGCATAAATGAGAACCCAGGTACACTTGCAGCAATTAAAGCACTGCAAAATAATGATAAATATAGCAATCGAATATTTCGCGCCACTATAACTGCGGCGGTGACTGGACAGTTAGAAATTTATTTTAATATCTCAAATTGTCACTATTATCTCTGAAATACTGCTGTCGTCTATTTCCATATCTATCTTACTAACCGACCAATGCTTTTAAACTTGACATGTCTAACAGCCACCATGTGTACAACCAAGAGCCCCCGAACGCAGAATTCCTGAACAAACTAGTATTTACAATAAACGCTCGTTTACCTCTCCTTGCGGCAATGCGCGGTGTCCCCCTCGAAACGAGACGTCGCCGTAGTAATCAGTTAAAATCTAAACTTGTGCCCGCGCCGCGTCGCGCCGCCGGTACCGCAGGGCGCCGTTCTATTGAGGAACAATATGTGAAGGGAGGGAAGGATATGCGAAAACCCCAACCGATTACCCCACCTCTGTCATCAAGTCAAGGCCGCCGACACCTGAGTGGTGACTGTCGGTAAAAAAGGAGGAGGCGAGACGAACACTTGGTAAGCGAGTAAGTCGTTGAACGTGCACTTCCGCACACACTAACCCTTCCCGTTGCTGATCACTCGTACACGTCGTCTACAATAAAGGTACCGCCACCCGAATACACACAATACTTCCAAAGATATAAGCATGGACGACGCCACTTGCACAGCGCAGGGACCCCTGGATGTTTCTCCGCCTCATGTTCTTGTTTCCCTTTTTTTTCTTTTTTCTTTCTTTTTCCTTTTTTTCTCTGTCTTTCTTTCTTCCTCTCTTTTTTTCGTACGCGACTGTACAAATGTGAGTGCAAGCAACTAGTACCCTTATTCCTGATGAAGGCCAGACTGGCCGAAACTGTCGAAATAAAAACTTTGCCATCCAGCAAGCCCGCGAGGCGGCGAAGAGGCAAGACCTCGACGTCCCCACGTGGGAGGCCTAGGCCAACGAACCTAATTGCTGGTTCATAATAAAGTTTATTCCTCCTCCTCCTTGTTACTGTTCTCACGGAGGATCCGCTAGACTATTCCCAACGCTACGGCCATTTTCGCCGCCATGTCTGTATATAAATATATAGTCCGCTCCACGTCACCTAGCTTGCCCTCGTCCTCCTACGCTCCTTTCAGAAGCCGGTCACCGAGTCCCCACAGGGGAAACAGGGAACCGCGGCTTTTGGGGGTGAAGTCGCTTCCAAACGAACTGTCAAAGAACTGCCCTCGACGCAACGACCCGATGATGACCGCTCGGATTTTTCGTTATTTTCCCAGTGTAGCAAGACTGTTTCTGCCGACATTACTGCATTCGTCGATAAACATGCTGTCACTGCCCTCGTCGACACTGGTGCCGATTATTCAGTTATGAGCGGCGCTCTGGCATCTAAACTGAGGAAAGTTGCGACCCCATGGCAAGGACGCCCGTTGCGCACGGCGGGTGGCCATCTGGTGAAACCGACTGGAATGTGCACAGCACGTATACGTGCATCGACGTTCACCGGGTCCTTCTCGTATTACCTGTGTGCTCCCGCCGCTCATTCTGGGAGTGGACGATCAATAAGCTACGTGAGTTGCTAGTGTCGTTCGTGCTGTGTGGCCACGGCCATGGTAACGGTAGCAGACGATGCATTTTCAGCCATCAGTGAGGGTTTTGGGCGATAGTTGAGAGTTGAAGTTCTCCGTTCGCTATCCGCAGGGCGGATGGGGGTGGGGCTCCGCGATCGGATGCTCTCTCCTGCATTGCGGCACGGGATTCCATTCTCCTTCGCCCTGCAGGGCAAAGGGGCACGCCCGGGTGTATGAGTACGGGTCGGCAGCGCGGTCCCACACGTCGGGCGCGTCTCCTTGCTCTCTCGCGGCCCAGCCCGCCTCGTGATGAGGGGGATTACGGGGTGACGAGTCACCACCAGCCCCCGCACAACGAGGCTCGAGAGAAGCGGACGGCGGCGAACGGTAGGCTCTAGACGCCAGTATGCCGCCCTGAATACGCTTCGCATAGAAGACCAGCTCGTTTAGGTTACGATAACGGGTACTCCATAGGTAAGCGGTGAACGTTGGATGAGCCTGGCGAGTGGCTCGCTCTAAGTTCACAGCGTCTGATGCCGTAGGGTCGGCAAGAGGCGAAGCTCCGGCAACGCCCGCACGTACTCGATGAGAGATTCGTCGGGATGCTGTGTTCGGAGCTCTATCTCACTACGTATGCGGCGCTCATGGTCAGGAGGAAGGATTTCACTACCGAATAGCCTCCTAAACTTCTCCATCGATCACGACTGATGGCCGACAAGTCGGTACCACCGCGCCGCTTGGGCTGTCATTGATACAAGCAGTAGACTGCCTAGCATAACGCTGTAGTTCAACCGCATGGCCTGCTGATAGCAGTGCAACGCCTCGAGGTACTCCGTGGCATTGATGCGGTCGGAATAACCGCTGTACTCAGGCAAAGGTACACTTAGGCAACTCGGTGCGCTTGGCTGAGGGGACGCGGGATCTCCCTTTAATGCACGAGGCTGTGAGCGCGCCGCTTCCAACACGGCGTTTAGGAGCTGATCTGCAATTGCGTGCATCGGCGATTGCTCCGCCATTAGTGGAGCCGTAACGGAGTCGAGGGCCTTATCTCCGGCATGCATGCCACACCGAAAAGGTCAGTAAACGGTGTGGAGGAGCATAGGAATTTCCTTTCCGACTGGTGCATGACGGCTCACGCAACTGGCGAACGGATCGACAGTGGAGCACGGTGGCTCACGTTTGTCGCAAGCGTCGCCTACGCGAGCCGGAGGCAATGCGAGCGTCAGCAAACTCGGCCACGTTGTCGGCTAAGCGAGCTGGCTAGTGGACGACATTGTCAACCCGTCGCGCTCATGACCAAGGTGGGTCAGTGAGCGCGTGCATACCGACACCTAATTTACGTTTGTAGGAAGGCTCGGGTGCGGCGTTTTGGGCAGTCAACTGCGCTGCTGACACGAAAAGGCCAGTGGGCGGAGACGACGCATTGGAGGGGTCCGTAAGCGCGTCCGTCTCGAACTGCTGAGAAAGCCTGCAACTGGATTGGCTAGGACTGCAGTCCAAATTCGAACGGTTAGCATCACCATAGGCAGCCCCGAAGAAAGGATCTCTGCTGGGGACCGAAAGCAGAGGGTCACCGAGTCGACCCTACCTCGTATTGCCGGGTGCGTCCGCATCGAATGAGATCAAGTCCGTCGCCACGGGATCGAGCAGAAACGAGCGCCTCGAGGGGGTCTGCTATGAAGCCATGCCGAAACCAAGTTGGGCGCCAGTTATGGGGAGATAGGTTTGCATGAAGCTAATCCTACGAGGCGACCCGGAAGGGACGCGATGTTCTCCACCGCCCTAGCGAACAAAGACGCCATGGCCGGGTTTATCGACTCTTCTACACGGCGCAGACAAGGCGCTCGAAGCAGGTTATCCACAAACGTGGGTTTGTTAACCAAATATGCAGCTCAGCGCGACAATCACAGGCTTGCAGGCCATAGAGAGAAACTCCGCTAGACCAATCGAGCAGGCTTGCTAGCGGCGCTATCACACAAAGGGAAGCTGCCGAGGGCATGAGCGAGAAGCCGCCTGCCATACCAGAACGTCAACCTCTCATGTAGGCCTGAAAGCATCTGACGCGGCGAGCCAGCGCCAGAAAGAAGCGGGCTCCTGGGAGAAGGGGTTGTCAGTGGTGGCCAATGAGGACCGGCGAAGCGCAGAGGCGTAGTCTTGCCCGTTGTGCGGTGAGAATTGTTCGGATATGTCCGGACACGTGGCGCCATGCGGAGAAGACGGACTAATAGGTAGCACCAGGAAAAAGGCCTGGCGGCGTAGCCATGGAAGCCATGTCGCCGATTCATGACTGTTTCCAGCACTCGAGCTGCGCGGGGACAGCACACGCGCTAGCTGGTGAAAGATGCGCAAATGGCAAGGTTACGCTCGATTCCCACACATTCGAGCAACGCAAATGACGGTGTCCTAGCACACGTGTCGCCATTTTGCAGGTAGAGAATGCTTCAGCTATTTTTCTTAGACGAGAATCATTCTGCCCAAAACCGGTGGTACGTGCGCCAGAACGTCTGTTTCTGCTTTGTTTGAATAAAACATATAGTTTCCAGTCAGCGCTGGTGTCTTAAAGGGCGTTCGGGTTGTTAAAGCCATCCCGCGTTCCAAGACGAGGGAGTGGTTTCCTCCTCGTCTTCGCTACTCTCCCTACAGGCCATATTTCCCCCAGCCACTTATTTATTAAAACCACGTGTACTATCTCGGCACTAAGCGTTGACCCTATCAAGATTTCGCGCTTGTCGGCTACACGCTGTTATTTCCGCAGTCGCAAACAAAGAAAATGAAGTGAGATCGGTTGATCGTGCAAGATAGTCATGCGAGGCAAGAAAGAACGAATGGGTGGCTGCATGGCAAAGCAGTACAGCAGATAATTCGCATCTGATATTTCGCGTATTCAGACCAGTCGAGAGTATGTACTATATAGACGTCACGGGAATCACTGTTCTGCGTCACGAAGAGCGCCAGAAAGACGAGAAAAGCAAGGAACAAATATTCCGCTCGTTTTTTTTGTTTTTAGAGCCTGATGAAGGGCCCTTTAAGTCTTCTGTGTCTTTCTCCTATTGCGTTGCTTCAAAATGAGTCCGAACCAACTAGCCCAACTTTCCATTTTGCTGCATATAAATTATCAGAGCCCAATTCGACTGCAGCTTTATTTAGTCACTCTAGAGTGATAAAAGTACGAAAACCTTATATATTTTGCCTTAGTATGGTAATCATACCAAAAATTAGCAATACTATAGCCAGCCGCCGGAAATTAGCCGAACTAAGAAAGAATGTAGTACGCAATTCAACAAGACATGACAAAGAAAAGATAGTGCAGACGCGTCCTTATCTCTGAAAAGAACACCTTTTTGATACCCTTACGTATCTCCTGAATTGCTATGTTGTCATTGATCTTAATTTGTTTTCCTCCTCCTACAAAGGACTTCAGGCTATGTATTGAAATAACATGCCTTAGGTTTACTTATGTGTGCACATAGCTATTTTTGTGTTTTCATTGTTCTTTCCTTTGTGAACTTTTCTGTTTTAAATCGTATTTATAGCTTTACTGCTTCCTCCCTGCTGAACATTCGTCTTGCAAGAACAAAAAATAAAACTTCGTTAAATAAGCGGACGCATTGCGCAATAGCCAAGTCCATCGGACGGTAGAATGTCTGTCAAACCAGACTGATCTGCTTTCCTGCTCGCATGGGAGAGGTATCAAAGACTCAACGGAACCTAAACGAGACGGCACAGGCCAAGGCGCGCGAGCTCACAAACCGTGCCGGCGACCGTCGTCTATTGGGCAACACCAAAGACCGCTTGACCAGCTATAATAAAATTACCAAGGCCTTCTGCCTGGCCCGCCGAACCTTTCCTCCGCCCAGCGACAAGCTGAACGGGACACAGGCGGCAGCCCTCAGACAACTGCAGACGCACACGTACCCCAACCCCGCACAGTGTAACAGACTCTACCCGAATTCATACCCTACCTGCTAACTCCGGAGCCCTTCCGCCGCCGTGGGCCGCTGCCTTGCGCAGCCCCAGCCTCGCCGACCAATTTTGGGCTGTCGAGCAGGCTCGCGAGGCGGCGGTGAGGCAAGTCCTCGACGTCCCCACGTGCGATACCTAAAGCCCAGTCGGCGAAAGCTCTGCCAGACCATCAATAAAGTTGTTACCAACCAAAAAGCAGACGCCTTGAAAACCAGCTAGGGCATCTCGCCTATTCTGTTGCTACTTTTATATTCTGTAACAGACCTGCACCAAATGTCTGATCAGCAGGCGTGGTGGTGTTAACGCAGCATTTCATTTCACTTTTAAATGCGAAGCATTTCTTGACAAACTTCTGTGACGTTGCGTATCTATCTATCTATCTATCTATCTATCTATCTATCTATCTATCTATCTATCTATCTATCTATCTATCTATCTATCTATCTATCTATCTATCTATCTATCTATCTATCTATCTATCTATCTATCTATCTATCTATCTATCTATCTATCTATCTATCTATCTATCTATCTATCTATCTATCTATCTATCTAGGCGCCTACGACTTTATGCTCTCCTGGCCGTTTCATTCATGGGATGTATACAAAAATTCCTGCGGCATAATAGGACTGTATGGCGAACCTAAAGAACAGGTCAGGGCTGGGCAGAGATACTCAGAAGAGTATTCCGGAATACAGATATCGAAATACATGAACTGGAAGCCTAAAATACAGATACTGAGATACATTTGCCTTTAACGTAACGGGATATTTTGGAGATACTTTTGCAATAAGACGAAAAAAGTATTCCGGAATACAGTTACAGCGATACAGGTAGTGGAATACTTTTTTTATTTCAAGGATGCTCATAGTAAGCAAAGACACTTATTAGTGCAGCATAATGTTGTAATTAAAGTTACAGCGCATCAAAACGTTCAGTTCATATATTCATTTATTACAGCACCCTCAGCGCCATTAGGACATTGCAGGAGAGGGGGTGGACAAAGTACAGAATTAGTAATAATGACATAATTACAAGTATCAATTGCAATAAAAATACACTATTTCACAGCAACAGTAACAAGGATTGGACACCGAAATCGACATACTTGGCGAACAAACTAACCAATGCTAGACATAGCACACTTTAAGCAAATCACTCGAATCACTAATGAGCACCAGTGAATTGAGAAAAAGCACACATTTATTTTGAAGATCTGCTTTGCTGAGAAGGTCTGTGTAGGCTTCTCAAATAGGCTGTCTCCTAACAGCGTCGGTTCAGCCTCGGCACAAGACTCACGAAAGAAAGTGTGTCTACCGCTGAAGGCGAGCAGAAATTCGTGTTATAGTGAATATCGCCTTCATAGCCGTATTGCCCTGTAGCGTGGCAATATCTCTTCTCGGGTCATCTAGATACTAAAGCACTTCCGCTCTCCCTTGGGTTGTTCTGACTGTTCAGAATCCGAAGTCTGTCCCCATCTTCGGAATCTTCAGCCGTCTGACCCCGTCGGCTTCAATGGAGCTGTCACCACCACCGACGCTACCAGCACCCATTTCAGAAAGCCGCAACAGGCGAAGTCGGCTCCGGTTGTGGGGGAGCCTGCTACCACAAAAGACCGTTTCACGCATGTAATCAATTAGGAACGCACCCTGACATTGGAGAGGTGGCTGAAAGCGCGTCAAAGATAGCCATCTTCTAGTCACTTCCGCCGCGACTACGGAACTGCTTTTGGAAGTGCCGCCGCTTTGAGAACTGAACGCACGCGAAGCATTGCAAAGCCTGTTCCAAGGCGGTATCCGCGCGGGGGGTCGCGAAGTAATGGATTGCCACCCGAAAAAAATTAGGTGTGCTGCAGTGACCTTGAGAGACGGCGACTTTCGTCGGCAGAGACCGACAACACTGCCCCCGCGATTGTGCCGTCTGCGGCGTCACGCGCTTTACCACATGGACCATTCTGTGCTTGAAGAGAAACCATCGCCGCCCTATCTGTCGGCGACTGGCGGAGTGCCTTTGCTTGTCTTGGCACAAAAGGAAAAAAAAACGCCTAAACTCATTTCCGACACAAAAATAACAATGTAACGAGATACCCGTGTCCTGCATAGTATCGCGATACAGGCGATACATAGTAAATATATTTCACTACTGAGATACAAATACATTCTTCAAATGTATCTCGATACAGAAATACCGATACTCAAAAGTATCTCTGAAATACTATCGCGATACTCTTGTATCGCGATACTGCCCAGCCCTGGAACAGGTCATAACATAAAAATCATGACGTGCATGTCGTGAACGGCATGATTCACATGCCACGGCCTTTGTGCTTTTGCGGCCGTTTCGTTAACTTGATATATACCGAAATTGATATGGCGAGATGACATTGAATGACAAACAGAAGTGACAGGTCCTGCCGTGCAAATCATGACACGCATGTCATGTACACCATGATTTGAATCACAGGGTCTCAGAGTGCTCGCTGCTGTTTGATGGATACATACCAAGATGGATACATACCAAAATTGGCACGACAAAGCATTTGTGTATGGCCAACATAAAGGACAGGTGGTAACATGAAAATCATGACGTACACGTCATGTATGCTATGACATTCCTGCCCCGCTCATGGTCCGTATGCGGCCGTTTAGCTATCTTGACATGTACAGCATCGGTTAGCTCACATAGGTCCAATGACGGCTTGCCGTCATCGGCTGAATAACGGCAGGTCAGTCTCGGACCGCCGCTGCTGGCCCACATCAGCGCAAAGTCGGCAGGCCCGCATCGGCCCAACGCCGGCTGGCCGACACCGGGCCGATGAGGGTGAAAGTAGCGCGAGCATGATTTGCCGACGTGGGACCAATACTGCTGCCGTCATTTGCCGACGTTGGGCCGAGATCGGTCCAATGCCGGCGTGCTGCCTGGGATGTTGACGGGGCAACAGCTGCTCGTAGTCGTTGCATGGCCGTTGTGGCATAAGTAATGAGCGTGTTGTTCATGGTGCCCATTTGATTCTCATTGTTTCGCCAGGGTCACAAATTGGCCCGTGTAACTGGGAGAAGTAACATAAACTGCCGCTTTGCAGTGCGCCATCGGCGCTCTCACTATTTTGCTCGCGTCACACAGCCACATCCAGTGAGCGACGGGATACGTCCGCCGCTGACACCAACGTGATTCTCTATTAAAAACAAAAAATACAGCTCATCTGGAGCAGTACCGTTAATTTAAAAATAATATTTAAAAAATGCTTCGCATATAAATAAAAAGAATACTTCCGATGGTAAGAGTCGAACCCACGCCCAATGGTAGTGCCATTCAATATTCAGCGCGTTAAGCCGTTGCGCCAACGAAGCACAGCGACTGCAATGGCTAACAAGGCTTGGTAACGCTGCATGTGTACTACGCGTTTGTACAATGATTGTTACAGCTGTATTTGTACGGTGCGCCGTTGTTGTGTTTGTGCAGCATAATCCCCGTGCTTAGCCCGAAGTTCCGAAAGAATGGTGGCTGTGTATGCTGCGCGTAAATCCCCAAGAGCACCACCTGCATTCCTAAATCGAATGCAGCAGCAAGCATCAAACCAAAATGCAACGTCTGCGAAGCCGCAAATATCATGCGTGTTTGTGTTGTGTTCGTGCAGCACGATCCTCGTGCTTAGCCCGAAGTTATGAATGGTGTGTGTGTGTGTGTGCGTGTGTGTGTGAAGCGAATAATTTCCCGTGAGCATCACACGAAAAGCGCACGTCTGAGGAGCCGCAAATATCATTCGTGTTTGTGTGTGGGTATACAGAAAGTGGAAATGTGGATTAGGATTTGCTTTTTTGATCTTCAGCTATAACGGTAGCCTCGCTCGTTCTTCGCGAAACGTGTGGTCTGAATGTGCGTTGATGTTCACTGTGAATATCTTGTAGATCTCCGTGTTTTCGGTGTTTATTTTTTTTTAAAAATCGGCGGGTGTTTATCGGAGTTTATTTTTGACGGAAGTTTGGCGTTTGTCGGAGTTTATTTCTCGTAAATTTCCAATTCTCCGATATTCCGAGTTTTGTATTATTCTTGAAACCCCAAAATCTTAGATCTATTCATATCTGAATAGTAAAAAACATCAAAACGCACGAAGAACAATTCTTTTTCTAGAAGGTTTGAATGCACAAAAACATATATGCACAAGCGAAATACTTGAACGCAAAACACCTGTATGTGTGCGTATAACAACCCTATGCTTAAAGCTTATTCTAAAACACGCAAGCATACTTTGCGAGGTTGCTGTCAGTGATCGAAGCGCACTCCATTCGCTTTGTGACTCCCAGCTTTGAAAATGCCCTCTCAACGTTGGCGCTAGAAATAGGAAGCGCCAGGAGACGCAGGGCGCAGCGAGAAAGCACTGGCCACTGGAAATTGTGAAGTCTCCAAAACGACAGGGGTTCAACAATGTTAGATATTTCATAGAACTGATAGTTCGCAAAATCACTCAGGAGCTGGCTCATGCCGTCAGGTTCAAGAAGCACTGATTAAAAAATAGGCGCATAGGTTTCGAACGCGCAGGGCAGCTCATGCTTCACATTTTATTCACAATTTGAACACAGTACCAAAACGATTCTTTGGTGTACTGTAGTTGATCGCACGGGTTCCTCTCAGATGTCTGTCTCCACTTTTCAGCGACAGCAGCGTAGTATCTATGTAAGTCTCCGACAGTCATTAAGCGGTCAGTCTCGTCAAGGAGGTCCAAGAGACTTGTGACATCTCAGGCGAAGTCCTCGGTTGGGTCACACCATTGACTGATGAGTGCGTGCAAACTAACCCCAAGTATGGAATAAACTTGGTGTGCCAGGGTACTCTCTGCCTTAAGTTCCTTGATGATTGAGAGTACGGAACACGAATTGGTCTTCAGAAACCTCACCTTAACGAGCAAATCGTGCACAGCTTCAGGTGATGAAATAAGACTCTTGAGCTTCTCACGCTTCGTTCCCTTGGTTTCATTGCGTTTCAAGAAAGACTAAATTGCACGGCAGTTGTCCAAAATATCTTCTAGAGCTTCGTAAAAAGAGAACCACCTCAGCGAACATACGGTTTTCAGTGACTTGATGGGCATGCCCATGGCCAAGCACACAAGACCAAACTTATGGCGCAGCTCCCGAGACAACCTCAACAGGGCAGGAAAGGGTACTACAAAATCGTGAACTACTTTAAACGATCTGCTCCTGATTCCATCCTCCAGAGCGTTGTTGAGTAGGTGGCACGGATCTTTGAAGTCGAACGCCTTGAATTCGGGGTTGGAAAGTTGCAAGTCCTTGTGAGCCTTCTGCGTGTAGGAAGCCCAGTCGGAGCACAATACAGCTACATTGCCTAATACAGCTAGGCGCGGTAAACTTTAAATCGGTCAAACCAGAAGATGTATCAATGAGCACTCAGAATTTGCCTTTTCGATAAAAAAAGCACCTGGTCATATTAGCCCTTGAAATCGAAGTTTATCGAATTAATCCGAATTGTCAAAAATTTTATCGACGAATGTTTATCGATTTTTTTCGAATAAAACCGAAAACACAGAGCCCTAACTATAGGCTTTGGTTCATAGCTAAAAAATGAACTCATTTGTAAGCAAGTCCTCTTCATTGGGGGTGCAGTGAAAGTTTTGTGTGTTCCGGGATTCGCCGTTACACTAGATGATGGCTCACTAAGTGGCTCTAAAGATCCAGCATGGCTGTGAATATGTGCAACGTGAACACGACGATCGACAAAACATCTCTCGTACAGTAGGTGCACTGGCGTAGCCATTGGGAGGGAGGGGGGGTCAGCTCCCCTTCCCGAATTTTTTTTATTTTGCATGTGTATATATACACGCACACACACACAAATGCACGAACATAAATTATGGTTGAACCCCCCCCCCCGCCCCCCGGTAAGAATGTCTGGCTGCGCTACTGGTGCCGTGCTTGCGCCTCGAGCACGCACCGCACATATTTATTTTTGTTCGCCTTTCGCAGGCGATACTAAGGCGCCAGCTGAGAGCGCCAACGAAACCATTCCCCCTTGTTCTGTCGGTGGCCGCTGCAGGCTCAAGACATACCTGGTATTGTTATTTGTGTCCATTACAATGAGCGCCATGCATTTTCCACACCAGCTGCCTAGCCCCCTTATGAGCATTGTTTGCAGGGAACGCATGACAGCTTTATTATTTTTAACGCATATATGCTGCATCCAAACAAAAACATCACGATCTTTACGGAAGGTATGACTATCCTTTTCTGTTATGACAATTTCTCTGAGGAAATGAAAGTTTGTTTCCTTATGCAAGCAGCAAGGCAGGACTCTTCGCTTGAATAATGTAGCACCCACTCATGACCATAGAAGAATTTCTTTCCGAGGTGATGACAGTTGCGAAGATACTAGAAATGCACCCCCAATAATATAGCTACGGTATGAGGCGAAACATGCACGATGTACATTGAAGCTATATTGAAGCTGTGCAAGACCGTCAACCCTTGCATGTCTGAAGAGGACAAAGTCGGCCACCTGTTAAAAGGAATCGCAGAGGACGTTTATCAATTCCTCATCGGCAAAGACAGCATTGCTACAGTGGCCGACGTCATACGGCAACATTTGAGACACTGAAGATGCGGCGTATCGTTCCGAAATTTGGCCGACTACCGAATGTGACCACAGTAGCGAGTGTTGACGACTACGCACCTTTTGATTTTGCGTCTACAATACGCGAGATCGTACGTGAAGAACTTTGTCGACACGCTCGCGCGACGCCTCGTTAAGCTGCACCTATGTCGGTTCCCGCTCCACATCAAGTTTCCATTGCTGCAGCGGGCGTCGAGGAGCACAACTACGGTTCTGGCGCACCACCGAGGCCACAGCGCAATCACTACCAAGACTCAAGGTACGAGCGCCGCTTCAGTTACCCTCGTCAGCCGGCCGCCAGCTATCAGGGCTCAAACGAATATACACTTGTGCCACCGCGTCGGGGCGATGCTTTCCAGCAGTATAATGCATATCGCCCACCTCCTGTGTGCCATAGTTGTGGTGCTGCCGGACACATAGCTCGATTCTGTCGTCGGCGGAGTGAGGTGACATCGCGATACGAGCCACTGTCAGCATTTCCTCGTGGCGGCAACGCTTACAACGATCCCTGGTCCGCCTATCCCAGGAGCACCCCGTGACAGGAGAACCGGCGTGGTAGCTCTCCCGCTTCTGATCGCAGCTTGACACCTCCATCTGCCCGACCGCGTCGCTCGCCTTCACCTCGACGGCGGCTGTCGTCACCGCCACCGCAGGGAAACTAGCCGGCGCGACCAATGGAGGTGAGATCGCACAAAAGGACTCGCCTCATATGCCTCCACCAGTTACCATGTTTAAGAGCAGGATACATGTTTCAATAGATGGACTAAGTGCAGCAGCTTTAGTGGACACCGGTGCGACGATTTCAGTCATGAGTGTTTCGTTCAAAGATTGCATTGGTCGCAAAGTTATGTTTCCCTGTTAGGATTCTACTAGATTTCGTGACGTCGGCGGTGACGTACTTCAACCTGTAGGAGCCTGCACCGTTAACGTGCTGCTAGCAGGAGCGGTGTTCACAACTGAGTTTTTGGTTCCGCAGCGGTGTACGCACGATGTTATTCACGGCATTGACTTCCTCCAAGAGTGTGGTGCTTTCGTCGACTGTGGTACCGGTGAGCTTTCTGTTAGTGGTGACATTGTTCCTGATCTCTTTGACGAGCCGACGCCTGCGGAAGACACACTGATTGTTTCCGAAGAGCTCACAGTACCACCATGGTCCATGAAGTCAATTGCCGTATCTTCTTCAGTTCCTGCCGTGACATCCTTTGATGCCGTCGTTCAACCTCTCACGGCTACATGTGCAAAGAAAGACATAATAGTACCTCGTTGCGTGGTATCGATTGATAACGGAACAACGTTTCTGTGGGTGCTCAACTGTTCGCCAGTGCCGATTATTCTTCCTCGAGGAATGAAGCTCGCACTGCTCGATGATGCCACGGAGAGTTCTATTGCTGCCATCGACGACGAAAAAAGTGACAAACACTCAACGATTTCCAAACGCAGTTGCTCCTACGAGACATACATTTTGAGCACGGTCAGCAAGACGCTACGGTCATATGAGCAACAAACGTTGGTTCAGCTATTAGAACGACATGCGTCCGTGTTTGACTTTGGCGAAAAGGAGGAGCGACTGTCCTTACCGTGTTGTCGAGCCCGACACAGGATTGATACAGGCTCTGCTCATCCGGTTCGACAAAAACCCTACCGGGTATCGGCATCGGAACGGAAAGTCATTGCTGACCAAGTTCAGGATATGCTGCACAAAGGCGTTATTGAAGAGTCGTGCAGCCCGTGGGCAGCGCCTGTCATTTTGGTTAAGAAGAAGGACGGCTCTAGGAGGCTCTGCGTCGATTATAGACGATTGAACGCCCTGACTAAAAAGGATGTGCATCCGCTGCCTCGGATCGACGACGTCGTTGACTGCCTGCACTCAGCTTCTTACTTTTCGTCACTTGACCTAAGATCAGGGTATTGGCGGATCCCTATGCACCCTGCTGACAAGGAAAAGACCGCATTTGTGACGCCTGATGGACTGTCTCAATTTAATGTTATGCCGTTTGGGCTTTGCAATGCTCCCGCAACTTTTGAAAGATTTATGGATTCAATTCTTCGCGGTCTTAAATGGGAAGTCTGTTTGTGCTATCTGGACGACGTGGTTATTTTTAGACGCACATTCGATGAGCATAACGCCCGCTTAAGCCTCGTTCTGGAGTGTGTGGAAAAGGCTGGCTTGGTTTTGGACTCAAAGAAGTGCCGCTTTGGTGAACGACAGGCATTGGTCCTCGGCCATCTGGTCGACAAAGATGGTGTCAGGCCCGACCCTCGAAAAATTGAAGCAGTCAGCACCTTTAAGCCCCCAAAGTCTGTAAAGGAACTCCGCAGCTTCCTAGGGCTATGTTCTTACTTTCGGCGCTTTGTGCCGAAATTTGTGGACATCGTGTATCCATTGAACAGCCTCTTGCGAAAGGACAGCACATTCGAATGGACATCTGAATGTGATGCTGCATTCTCTCAACTAAAATTTCGGCTGACGTCAGAACCTCTCCTTCGTCACTTCGATCCATCTGCGCCTACGGAAGTGCACTGTGACGCAAGCGGTATTGGCATCGGAGGCGTGCTCGTTCAGCGTCATAGTGATGAAGAGCATGTGGTCGCCTATACGAGTCGTTCTCTGAGCAAGGCAGAAATGAATTATACTGTGACAGAGCAAGAATGCTTGGCTGCTGTATTTTCTGTTCAGAAGCTTCGTTGTTACCTGTATGGGCGTCCGTTCACGATTGTAACTGACCATCATTCCCTGTGTTGGCTCGTTAACCACCGAGACCCTTCTGGACGCCTTGCGCGCTGGGCTTTGCGGCTCCAGGAATTTAACTTTAATATTTCATACAAAAGTGGCAGGCGTCATTCCGATGCGGATTGCCTATCTCGTCTTCCTTTGTCAACAACGGAAGATAATGCCGACACCTCCGACATCTGCTTTGCGGCTCTCTCTCACACGTTTCCTGACGTCACCATCTTCCAGCGGGAACAGACCAATGATTTATGTTTGGATCCATTGTTCGCCGACGCTCGCAGTCCTAAGGGCAGTGGTCGATAAGGCCTTCGAGATGGACTGTTATACAAGATAAATTACTCGGGTCATGGTGCGCGGTATTTATTTGTTGTTCCCGACACTCTGCGACGCGACGTTCTACGTGTCATGCATGATGATTCGACGTCAGGTCATCTTGGATTCATTCCCACTTTACACCAAATGCAGGAGCGGTTTTACTGGCCTAAAATGCGAACATGCACGAAACAATACGTCTCGAGCTGCGACAAGTGCCAGCGCCATAAGCGACCCACCAGCGCTCCACACGGACTTCTTCATCCTGCAGCGCCGCCCACTACGCCTTTCGAGCAAGTTGGTATCGACCTGCTAGGACCGTTTCCGCAATCTTCGAACAACAACCGCTGGGTCATAGTGTGTGTCGATCACCTCACCCGATATGCGGAAACTGCTGCGATACCATCCTCTACAGCCGCGTCCGTAGCTTCCTTCCTGTTACGCTCCGTTGTTCTTCGCCATGGACCGCCTCGTGTAATCATTAGTGACCGTGGTCGCCAATTCGTCGCCGACACTGTGGAAGAATTGCTTCGCCTTTGCACTTCGCAGTTCCGCCACTCAACGCCATATCATCCTGAGACAAACGCGCTTGTCGAGCGTACCAACCGCACCCTAACTAATATGCTGGCTATGTACATATCATCGAAACACAAGAACTGGGATGATATCTTGCCATTTATAACCTATAATTATAATACAGCGAAACACGAGACCACAGACTTCACTCCTTTCTACCTCCTCTACGCTCGATCTCCGCGCAGTTGCCTGGATACCATACTCCCATTTGCGCTTCATACGGACGACTCAGTCGCCCAAACATTGTGCCGTGCTGAAGAAGCCCGCCAAATCGCTCGTCTGCGCACACTGGCATCGCAAGACCGATCCAAGCAGCGGTATGATCGACGCCGCGACGATGTTTCATTCGAAAAGGGTGACTTTGTATGGTTGTGGACCCTCCAACGCAAACGTGGTTTATGCCAGAAATTTTTATCCCAGTATGCTGGCCCATTCGTTGTAGTAGATCGCTTGAGTGACTTGACCTACGTGGTGTCCAAGATCAAGAAGGGAGCCGACGGATGGATACACGTTATAGATTTCAAAACAGGAGAAAGTGCCTCAGATCAGGCTGGCCTCCTCCCCAAAATTCACAAAGTACCATCCACCGAATTATACACTGCCAATATTCCAGGGCGCCCAATAGTATCAAATAACAACACCCCAACAGAGAGCCTCTCCGAATTCCTTAACCACTTTCTCGGGGACATTCCGAAGACATTCCCGTCATTTGTACAGGACACCCCACACCTACTGCGAATAATAGAAGAGATTAACAGCAAAGGCACACTACCACAAAACGCCATCCTCGTCACACTAGACGTTACCGCTTTATACACGAATATCCCGATCCCAGAGGGCCTAACCTCAATAAAGCAAACTTTAAATCAACATAATGTACAGCATTCTACTGAAGTATATTTATCATTACTCGAACTAGTACTATCACGCAACTATTTTGAATTTGAAGAAAATTACTACCTTCAAATACAAGGAACAAGCATGGGCACCCCATTCGCACCCACTTATGCAAACATATTCATGGGAATTCTGGAAACAGACTTCCTGGCTCGCTGCGCAGACAAACCCCACACATACCTTCGGTACATTGATGACATACTTATAATATGGGGTCACGGCAGGGACAATCTAGC
The DNA here is from genome assembly GCF_013339695.2 of Rhipicephalus sanguineus. NCBI lineage: Eukaryota > Metazoa > Arthropoda > Arachnida > Ixodida > Ixodidae > Rhipicephalus > Rhipicephalus sanguineus. Next base: position 129,237,148 of record NC_051184.2, on the reverse strand, counting down.
TAAATTTACATCGTTCCTAAACTCCTTTCATCCAACGATAAAGTTCACGTCCGAGACCTCAGCTGAGAGCATCAACTTTCTTGACACAACCATATATCTTGAGAATGGTATATTAAAGACTACGCTGTATAAGAAACCATTTGACAAGCAACAATACCTAGATAATACTAGCCATCACCCAAAACATTGTAAACAGGGCATTTTCAGGAGCCAAGCAACAAGGTTACGTCGCATATGCGTAGAGGATCAGGATTACGTAAACAGACTTACTACCCTAAAAGAAACACTAGCAAACAGAAGCCATCCAAACGCGTTCCTTCATAAGGCTTACACGGACGCACTAAAACTAGATCGCACTGAGACACTCAAACCACGCCCTAAAACCACAACAACAACAACGCCTCTTCTCACTACAAAATTTTCCAACGCACTTCCGAACATAAACAACATCCTCGCAAAATACTATCCGATTCTAACAACCAACCAGAAACTTAAAAAAATCTTCCCCGAACCGCCTAAGGTTGCCTACAGACGCAACGTCAATTTTAAAGATATGCTCGTACATGCAAAACTCGCAACAAAAACTACACCAATGTCTGGACCCTGTGGGCGTCCAAGATGTTCTACGTGCAAACATATACAGCCAGCCACCAACGTAAAAAGCACAGCATCCGATTACCTTCACAAGGTAACATCGAACTTCACGTGCACCTCAAACAACCTGATCTACTGCATTGAGTGTGCCACCTGTAAAAAACAGTACATAGGCGAAACTGGACAACCAATTCATGTAAGACTGAACGGCCACCGCGCAGACACAAAGCACAACTTACCAAAAGCAGTAGCCAGCCACTTGAATCAACAAGACCACAATTTCGATCAAGCCAAACTTTACATTCTACAAACAAACTTCCGGTCACCACGTGAGAGGAAATACATGGAATCGTATTTGATACACAAATTTCAATCCCTACACCCATCAGGAATAAATCTAGCTCGTGGTAATTTGGAATCGTTAAAAGCCATAGCATGATTCCTATAATATTAAGAGACATAAGTACGCTCAGCTTTCAAAAACCTTAACCTATTCGCAAAATAAAATCCCGACCAGCTCCCATAATACACTATCAATATTCTTTTTTAATATCTCTTAACCTTGCATGTATAAATGTGCACATACGTGTAGATATTATTCTCTTAAGATGTTTTCATTTTCTAGTGAATCCGAACCAAGGTTTCCTTCCCCCTTTCCGCGCTCCAAAGGCCGCTTCTGGCCAGCATTGTCACAGCCCTCGCTTTCTCAGGAAGTTCTACGAGTCTTACTCCGATTGTTCCCCCCCGGCCGCCCCTCGTTCCTCTCAACTTTTTTTTTTCCTCTTAGTTGACGGGCGCCCAATTTTTGGAAGCCACCGACGACACTGGATGCATATGCCAGCCAATTACTTCACCCATTAAGCAGGAGCTTGCTTTTCAGGCAACCCTCTCAATATCACTTAAAGTAGGCAGGCGGCATTTTAAACGTACGCCGCCCGAGTACCTTCCGTTTTTTTTTTTTGTCGTCTGTAGCTGCCTTCCCCACCACCTTCTGCAGCTCCTTGGCGGACATTTAAACGGAAGCCGCCCTGTTTTTCTCCCCGCCTGTAGTTCCCGTCCTCACCACCTTCTGCAGCTCTTTGTGATGGCTGCACTCGCCCTCTCGCTTGGTTGTACCCCCCCCCCCTTTTTTTTTTCTTTCTTTGCAGCTACCTTTAACTCTGACATGGCAGACCCGAACGTGTTTGCAAACTCTCTTGAAATGTGGCAAGGGCTTTACTCCTCTGCTTTCGAGTTTCTTTCTTTCCAGGCATCAATTACCAACAGCAACAGACGCGCCGCCGCTGACATGACGTCATCACTAACCCCATAAAACTAACACGCCAGGGATGACAAGGCGCCTTTGACAAAGATAGGTCCCCTATCGAAACGTCGGCCAGCCTGATCTGAGGCACTTTCTCCTGTTTTGAAATCTATAGACCTACGTGGTGGCACGTCTGACGTCAGCTGGTCGTCGGTATAGTCGGGCACAGTTGGCACATGTTGCTCGCCTCAAGAAGTTCCATCCCGCACTTCGCCAGTGATTCTGACTCGCCCAGCGGGCTTCGTCTGTGAACCGGGGAGTGCTACGGTATGAGCCGGGTCAGGGTATGAGCCACGAGAGAAGAGAAAGAAGAGGTTCGGCTGGTTCTACCTATGGACGCCATCACCACCTACCATGGCCTGACTTCATCTGTAAATAAACGCAGTTAACCTCAATCGAACCGTAACAATATATTCATCGCGCAATTCCAGAGAGTGCAGCTGTTTAAGCGCTCTGCTCTGAGAACCTGTATCATGCCATCAGAGCAAATGAGCTGCAAAAGTTGCAATCCCTGTTGCATCCTCGAGTTGCTTCAGTTGCTGATGTCGTATGCAAGGAAATTTACCAGTCAGGTATTTCTCAGCCAGCATAGCCACTGTCGAGAGCCACAAGGTGCACTAATGCTGTTTACCCTGCACAATCGCTTCAAGACGCCACACTACTACAATTTCGTCATCAGCTGCCATTAACATACGGGCCGCTTGTTGGCCAGCACTGTGCTCTGAGGTGTAACGGCATTTTTCAACAATTTCAATCAATACATTCATCCAGGAATACAAGACTCTTTCGCTTGGATTTTTTCTGAAATAATAAAACATGGCACGTTCTACGAAATTGTTACTGCTTGAAGATCGTCGCATACAGTACACTGTTAGCAAGAGTTTCATTCGTGCTGCTCGGCTATTGTTTTCTTGCCTGTCTGATGCATAATACCACGTCAGACGTCCGATCATATATACACACTATGGCTTTATTGAAAGCTCAACGACTATTATTGAATGCTTGTGCTGGTGCGGCTTAGGAGAGGAGCTTTGTCAAACCAGCCTTTCTTTAATTCCACCACTCATTTTCAGTGTTCATGAGCTAGGACTGGCGTACTTCCACAGTTAGTGGTTAGCAGCTTCGTTGAGGCACGGTACTGAAATTTGAGCGAAATAGAGCACCGTGTGATCCGCTCTGAGGATTTTTTAAAGATAGGATTGTAACGTTTGATCGCTCTCAATTCAATGAGGCTGCAAAGCAGCTTTTTCCCCCCTTTTGAACATCCACGAAATTCTATAAGAGTGACGTGTAGTACTTGTTGTTACGGTAAAACTGAACATTTTTATCTCAACGCCTAGCTGCTGTGGACCATCCACCTACAGGAGTGATGTTGTGTAACCTGTGACAGAAGCCTCGCTATGACTGAAATGTGTCAACTGGCTCGTTGTGCACTGTTACTTGTTTATGCGATGACCTGTTCAACCTTCCTTTGTGGGCGCACCAGAATGGCAAGCTCATGACCATCTAGCTTCTCTCTAGTTTTCTGGCTTGTTCGAAGAAGTAGAATCTCAAGCTTTTCTATCTTTACGCAGTTTCTTTACTGAGGGTTTGCAGGGGCAGAGGTATTTCAGGTTGTGCAGACACCCCCCAAATGCTTTTCACACTGCAACAGGAACCAGATTTTTCTCCAACATAGTACCTCGAAATAAAATTCTTGCTGCTTATAATAATGGGGAGAGAATTGTCATTAACCAAAACCTCTCAACATTCGACATGCTTGCAGCCTTTCCAGACTGCAAGCTACAAATACACAGATCATGTGTGCATTATGTAAACACTGCACCAGAAGCACCAAACACACACGCAGTCAATTCATAAGAGCTAGTACGCAGACTTGAAAACGGAAATTTACATTTTGGAAACTGACTGCCACAGTTTGAAAAAATGTGATGCATCCGGCAACCAGCTATGTTTACGAGTAATGATATGTTTCCTTGAAGTATTTGTATATAGTGATAAGGCCAGATTCTGCCAAGAGGCACGTGCTCTAACCCACTGCTTCATACCACCTGAAGAAGTAATTAACATGAGGAAGTCGTGGAGTAAGCGGCCGCAGCGCGACACACTTTGACGCTTCGCTTGCAACTCTGATGCGCAGCACACTGTCATGAGGATACAGAAATGTGTCTACTGTACTAGCGCCAGGCTTTTAGAATGCCCCTCGTCATGCTGTGACACTGCTGTGTATTGCGTGAATCCTTGGAATTTTAAATGCCAAGCGTTTTTTTAGCGAACTCTGCGACTTTGAGCGTATCTATCTATCTATCTATCTATCTATCTATCTATCTATCTATCTATCTATCTATCTATCTATCTATCTATCTATCTATCTATCTATCTATCTATCTATCTAGGCGCCTACGACTTTGTGCGCTCCTGGTCGCTTCGTTAATCGAATGTCCACCGAAATTGGTATGGCGTACCATGACTGTATGACGAGCATCAATGACAAGTCATAACATGAAAATCACGACACGCATGTCTTGTACAGCATGATTTACATGCCACGCTCTAGGTGCGCTGGCGGCCGTTTCGCTAGCTTTATATACACCAAAATTGGTATCTTGTGACGTGACTGTGTGACGAACATAAATAACACGAGTTAACATCAAAATCATGACAGGCATGTCATGTACAGCATGGATTACGTGCCACGCTCATGGTGCGTTGGCTGCCGTTTCGCTAGGCTCATCTACCCCGAATTGGTATCTTCCGACGTGACTGTGTGACTAATATAAATAACAGGAGTTAACATGAAAATTATGACGCGCATGTCATGTACTGCATGACTTACGTGCCACGCTCATGGGGCGCTGGCGGCCGTTTAGCTAGCTTGATCTACCCCAAAATTGGTATTGCGTGACGTGACTGCGTGACGAACATAAAAACACGAATTAACACGAAAATTATGACACGCATGTCACGTATAGCATGACTTACGTGCCACGCTCATGGCGCGCTGGCGTCCGTTTCGCTAGCTTGATATATACTGAAATTGGTATCTTGCGATGTGACTCTGTGACGAACATAAAAAACACGAGTTAACATGAAAGTCATGACACACATGTCATGTACAGCATGACTTACCTGCCACGCTCATGGTGCGCTGGCGGCTGTTTCGCCAGCTTGATCTACCCCGAAGTTGGTATTGCGCGACGTTACTGTGTGACATCATAAATAATAGGAGTTAACATGAAAACCATGACACGCATTTTCCTCAATGACATACAAGATGATGTATGCAGCTCTTTGCTTGCTGCTTCGCATTACATGGATTCACACAATGCGTGGGATCTGCCGGTTTTTTTTAACGTAGACCCACTGTGAGAGGGTCAATTGTGTGGCTTCTTAGTGTTTTCAAGAAAGGCTACTCTTAATGTTGTGAAAAACAGTCACAGTTTCGCCTGAAGGGCGAAGCAATCAATGCGATAGCAAGAAATTGGAATGTCACAGGAAGAACGCCAAGCAGCTAGAAACTTGCTTTGCGCTGCTCAAGCACAAAGGACGCCGAACAAAAAGCACACTAGGCGCGTGTGAACTAACAACTGTAACGGCTCGGCACACAAACGCAAAGAAGGACACACGAAAAGAACGCTGTCACAGTTGCTGCTTCAACTTGTCCCTACTGTGGCTCTTCTGGCTAGCTGCTCATTACTTCCACAATCGCCGCCGCCGCAGCGAGCAAAGCGACCTTCATGCGGTCTATAGGTTCAATGCAAATTTTGCGCTGAAAGCACAAGACGTACGAAACTCCGCCTCAAAACATAATCGCGCGAGCACTGTCGGCCAGGCCTCATATGTCAATGTACACGTCGCAGGCGCACAACCCAAGTCCGGTGAAACACTAGAGAGTTTTATAAGTGGGGAGTCAAGAAATTCTCGAGCACCCGGGATGCATGTGCAGAACGCAAGCCACTCTCGGACTCTTGCGCTCGCGTTGTCCCAAGACACTGTAGTGCCTTCTTTTGGGCTGCGAACAATACCTCACAGCGCGCGACCTCAAGAGATGACAATAAAGAGGGCGCTTGACAGTTGCACGTGAAGCCACGGCACGTGTTCTCTGCGGGCGTCGATTTTTTTGCTAGGAAGCCATAAAGATAATAGATGTCTCTCAGTTTGCCAGGGAGGGGGTTGATACAGTAGTAACAGCAGTGTTGCTCTAGATTGCATAAACTAGGCTTTCGCTTTTGTCTCTCATGCAACAAAGCAAAATCTCTGAAGCTCAAGCTCGTTTCATGCTCATCAGTTGCTCAGCAATATTCCAAGCGAGCAGCTGTGGGGTAGCTTCTCTCATATATGTGGTCTGGAAGAAAGTTGTCAAAAGCTACAATGTGATGATGACTTAGGCTGTGTGTCTGTGCACATGCACACATATATGCATACATACAATGTATGGTGTTGTACATTCTTTGCTCGGTTTCTGTTGTTTGCTTCCCTCGATGCTTAACTTTACACGAAGGGCACTACTGGTTTATTATCAGTAGCCTGGGAAACGTTTAACGTTATTTGTAAAAGAACTAAACAGGAGGCCACTTCTTAAGTTTAAACTAATAAGGGTCCCCAGTATTCATAACTGCTGCACCAAAACGCCATAAATTTTAGTGCTTTACTTGATCAGTCTGTTCACAACTATTCATTTTGGATATTCTGGTGTTGTAAAGGTGTGGATCTGCAGTAAACTAACAAAAAGTGTTTTGGGACGACATGCTTTAATAGTCTAAAAGCCTTTGGATTATAGAGGTCATGTCTCAAAATTTTTGGTTTTCTTTTCTTTTGCTTCTTCACTTGCGGGCTCACTTAGCCCTGGTACATGGCCCATACATCATCAAATATGCAACAGTGGTTTCTAGTCTCCATGTACGTGTCATCTCTTCTTGTCTATTTCTAAGGTGCTGCTGCTTTGCTCTCAGAAACATTCATAAAACAATGCATTCTCTAGGATGAGTGCTAGCAGTATTTTTGATGATGATGTGCCTGGCACTAAGTAATTACATATATTTATTTTTCTGGCATACACTGTGATGCTAATGTGCTGCGGGATCTAATCATTCTTCAGTAGCTTTCATTCAACACGAAATACTGTAAGGCAACCCTACAACTAGTTATCAAATAAGAGGGTCATATGTAGCAACGGTAAATATCAGCCAAAAGGTTTCTGTTGGAACGTTTGTGCAGTCAGGCGCTTGTGTGCTTCTATTCTGTCTCCTTTCTGCACTTCCTTATATGAACTGTCATGTCAGTTGTTTGGAAATGATTGCAGTTAAAAATGTCCTTATTGAGGGAATGGTACTATGGTTTTCGAGTGGATAGGTAAAATACCATCACACATGTACACAATACAATGCATAAATGACATGTAATGTAGCTAAAGGGAGCTTTAGGCTTCTTTCTTTGCTTTGTTTTGAAAGAACAAGGTTACAGAAAGCAATGAGAGAGCAAGTTTATGGAGTACTGTTGGCTATAATAAATGCAAAGCATTTCTTTGTGTACCAAATGCACTTCGACCATTTCTATCTTATCTATCTGCCTACATCTGGCCCCTCTCGTGGTTGTCTGCTGAACCTAATATATACCAAAATTAGTACAGGAGGACATGAATGTACGACAAACATGAACAATGTTACATGCCCGTCAATGGCGCAGATAGTTTGTGTCGAAGATAACTCGTGTCACAGATAACTTGTTGCCGGCATCAATGGCATTGTCGGTTAGCAAAAATCTTGACAAACACAGAGAATCAAAATCACGATTCAAGCCTGAATAAGCCCATGCACTCCAACTGGCTGTCAAGTATTCTACCACAGGGACATGCCAGTGCTTAAAAGTGCTTTAGAAAAAAGACCCTATACAAGTGTGATGTCGGGGCGACATCAATTGTACTTGCACCGTTGGCTATCTGCTTTTATAGCAATGTAATAAACATGAAATATATACTCCTATGACTCAGAAAGCTCTATTCTAGCATTGCTCGAACCCAGAGGAATACACCAACGACCGCTACCAATGATATACACATTGTCACCTTGTAGTACACGCTCCATTTCGATAAAACTGACGTCCGTGCTCTAACGTGAGTGCCAATGGTATTTCGAACAATAAGTTACCCTTTAGGCACCAGTGTAGTTCACATGCCTGGTAAGCCCGTGATATACCCACAACTAATCAATTTACACAACGTCAAACCACCTCCTAACGCTTGGCTCAAAGCAAAAAAAAAGTACCATATGCAGCAACTCGCTGTCAGATTGCATGAAATCGATTCCCGCAATGCGTGAGATCTGCCGGAATTTTTTAAAATGCTTTTTACTGTGATTGTGTCCGTGGTGTTATAATGATATCTCCTTCAAACTTGTACACTTATTTGTCCTCGCAAGCATGGTATTGGTGTGGTAATGATTGTGTACTTAGCTTTTGTTTTGAAGGACCACAGAAAAAAAAGACTAATAATGGACTTCTGTGCTTGTGAAAGATGTATTGGCTGGATGCATAATTGAAATTAAAGAGACATACGCGGCCTCACTTCATTTTGCTTTTTACCCCCCGTGGTAGCTTAGTGGCTATAGCATTGAACTGCTTAGCATGAAGCGTGCACGTTTGAATCTGTCCGTGATAGCTACGCTTAAATGAGGGTGAAATGAAGAATGGAAGAAACGGGCACTCGCGGTTCGGCACCGACCGCGCGCCTGCGTCCCCGGGATGTCCTGTGGAGTTGTCTACGGCCGCAGGGGTGCGACACCGTGAGACGCCGTAGTTGTAGGAAAACTAAGAGCTACAAGCTATAACAGCGCAAGTAGATCAGCCAATGCAGTTGAGGTTACTGCATAATTTTACTCAAGCATATTATTGAGAATTGCACATGATATCACAAACAAGAGCAAAACTATATAATGCCAAACACTTATGCTATAATAAGAACAGTGCAAGGCAAAATAATTAAAAGTATGCCTGAACTGAAGCAACAGATCAAGAGTGCACTTTGCAACATACAGCCGAAAAATGTCCAACAGCAACACAAGAGAATGCAGTTGACGTAACTCACTAAGCAGATGCATACATCCAGACAACAATTTAAAAAAGGCTTGAATGCAGCCACCACTAAGCATGCAGCGCACTTCACACGCAAGAGTAAAATGTGTCGAGGAACTCCCGCGGGAAGAAAAGAAGTCTATATCAAGAGAGATTGAAAGCGTAAGAAATAAATTAAAGTGAAAGCCCTCATGGATGAAGCTGAATGAAGAGCATGCATGAATAGTAGTGTTTAACACAGAGGACCGTAGCACTGCATGAACGGGAGCACCTTTCCGTAGTTCCCAAAAGGTTTCACTGTGTTTCTTTTGTGCTTTTTGCCCGTTTTGGACAAAACAAGAAGTCGCTGCACTCTTACGCGTAGAATTTTCGTAATGCTTCAAGCAAGAGCAGCTTTCGTAACGTTACGAAAAGTTCTGCAGTTTTCTTAAGACAGAAATTTTTTTCTTGGTGTCCCGCGCATATTGCTTGTGAAGCTGCGGAAACTTTTTAGAGTGTAGAGGACGGTCATGACGTGTCCTCCATAACATCCGACCTCACTAGTGTCTCGCGGTGGGACGCGGACACGGTAGTTGGATCAGTTTCCGCTACTGGCGCCACCGGTTGCCTCGAGTTCCTGGAGCGTGAAACCGAGTAGTTAGTGGAGCGCTGGGCAGCCCTCCCCAATCAAATCATGTCGGCAGTCCGCGCGTTTTTCCAGGACATGTTCTCGGCAGCGTTAACGCAAGCACCTCCTGAAATTTTGGCCCATGTACGTGACTCAGTTCTTAAAGCCGTGCAGCCCTGGGTTAGCACCCAAAACAAAAACACGACTCAGTGCGACGCCGCACAGCTCAAACGCAAGACGGCCTCTCGTCAGGCAGTGGAAGAAGACCTTTCGGGGCTGGCTCCTGGTGGCCCAGTGCGGCCTCGTATGGCGACCATACCGGTACCAGGCCCGGGCCGGTCTCCTGCACCGTAAATAAATAATAAAAGGTGGCTAGCCGACCTAACAAGAAAGCTAAAAACCTACAAAAATTTGAGATTATCCATTGGAACTGCAGGAGTTTTAGAGCTTGGAAAAAGCGGTCGCACCTCCAGCTCTACTTGCAGTCCCTCGGAAACATGCCGGCCATGCTTGCTTTGCAGGAGCCCGGCATGGACGCTAAATTCTCTGGCTGTCAAACTTTCCAGCGGGGCTCCTTGTCGTTCATCGCAGTGAATAAGGCATATACCGCTATTCAGGTCGATTTAAACTTGAGTACCGAACAAGAATACACAATGGTCAGGGTTCTGCCTCTCAGACGTCGCGACCCGTCAATACCTGGCCTAATAAATACAGCCCCCCGCGTAAACCGCGCGTAACTTTCAGCCAAATCTTGCTTCGCGCAATCAAGTTGGCAGACAAGGATCCTTTAGTGATTGTTGGAGACTTCAATGCTCCCAGTCTTCACTGAGCTATCTCTGCGAGCAGGCCAGAGGGCGTAAGCTGGCGGGGCTTACCTCCACCCTTCGCCTCACGCTGCTCACGGATCCGGCGTACCCCACTCGAAGAGGGAACTCGGTAACCCGTGACACGTGTCCGGACCTCTCTCTCGTAAAAAATGCTAAGGATGCTACCTGGGAGAACTTAGGCCATTCTCTAAGCAGTGATCACTGCCTTCTCCGGGTTACACTCCCGGAAAAGCCAGTGCATAAAAAATGGGGTTAAGCCACGCTGACCGACTGGCAACACTTCCGCAATGAGACTATTCCCCCCGTGTTATTTTCTGGCGGCTACGCGGAGTGGGCTACACACATAAACCACATTAAGAAAAAACATATTACTACACTTCAAACCAACGAAGAGATCCCCGCAGCGCTTGTCGAAGAGATCCTCGTGCGCTTGTCGGAGGCGCGCCGAAGGTTAACAAAACGTTGGAAAAAACAGAAGACTAATCGCAAATTACGTACCCACATAACCCAACTCACGGAGCACGCTGCAGCGTATGCTGCCCACCTCTCCGATTCAAATTGGATAGCCCGCTGCGACGCCGCAGCTCGTCAGATGAGCTCGAAGGGGACATGCGTCTCTTTCGCAGTCTCATAGATCCCTCTCAAACGAGAGGAGAGACGCAAAAGCATCTCCGGCGAGCTCTGCATGTGTACCAGGGCACGTCGGCACAGCTTGCGAATGTTCTGTGCGATAGATATATTTGTCGCACGAAGGACCCGATTGGGCCAGCGTACACGTACTCTGGTAAGCCTCACCACAAACTCGATGCCCATTTTCAGTTGCATGACAATAGAGCTGCCTTAGCTAAAATGCGCCGAGGTACGGCTCCAGGGAGGGACCGCATAACAGTGAAACTGTTGGCAAACTTCTCTGACACAGCATCCCTCCATTTATTAGAATATATGAACCAGATCTGGGACGGACGTCCGCTCCCTCCCGAATGGAAAACATCGCTTGTGACTTTTATCCCCAAAGCCGGCAAGGCCGCGAATACGGAAAATCTGAGGCCCATATCACTCACTTCGTGCACGGGCAAGCCTATGGATACGATGATACGGGATCGCCTCTCTCCATATCTGGAGGGCAAGGGCTTCTTTGCGGACACCATGTTTGGGTTTCGCCCATACATGTCTGCACAGGACGTCCTTCTCCAGCTGCACAGGGCCGTCATACAACCCTAAACTATGCGACACAATGAGAAAAATATCCCCGCCCTTGACCTGTAGGTGGCTTTCGACAATGTTAAACACGGTTGCATCCTCGTTATCTTGAGTTCCACCGATTGCGGGGCTAAGATCTTTGCATACATCAGAGATTTCCTCTTAAGTACCAGGCCCTTCTACTGATCGAGGACGAGAAATATGGCCCGTACACTATGGGAACACGGGGTACCCCTCAGGGAGCTCTGTTATCCCCGCCCCTGTTCAACATTGCTATGATGCGCCTCCCAAACGAACTGGCCCGGGTGGAAGGCATTCAACACGCAGTATATGCCGATGACATTAAAATCTGGACCACCGAAGGGAGCATTGGGGAAATGCAGGAACGCCTTCAGCGTGCCGCATCTATAGTCGAGGCATGTGCCAACGATTGTGGACTCCAATGTGCTCCAACGAAATCAGATCTTCTGGATGCTAGAGCGAAGCCAAGAGATAAATCAGCCATACACGTGTCTCTGTCTGGGGTTCCCATCAGAGAGGTGGAGGAGCTTCGGATTCTGCGCCTGTTCATTCACCACAGACTTAGGCAGGACTGAGCTCGGTCCGTCTGCATGACGGCGCCCGCGGGCCGTCATGCAGACGGCCCCCGGGCGCCGCCTGCTAAACCGATTACAGATCAAACACGTTTGCACTGCAGAGGAGCCGGAGCGTATTCCAGAACTGTGGCGTCATATGCTCTCGGTCTCTCCGCTCCCCAGTAACATGAATACGCACACGCACGAAAGCAGACGACAAGCGCGGGCTCGGACGCTTGGAAGAAAACACGGCTCCCGACTTGGTGTATTCTACGTGGACATAGCAGGGCCTTCGCCCAAGGGATTTTGCACGGCTTCTGTAATTCACCAGGAAAAACACGTCAATGGGCTCTCCTTCCGAGCACAAAATTCAGAGCGAGCTGAGGAAGTAGCGATAGCGCTTGCTGCCGCGGATCCCAATTCGAAAGTCATCATCACGGACTCCCGTAATGTATGTGCTCACTACTTGGCAGGGGAGATATCCCCCTTAGCCGGCCAAATTCTAATACGGGCTGTCATTCATCCGACCCCAAAACAAATTATATGGGCTCCTGGCCATCGAGGCGTACGAGGTAATGAGGCTGCTCACGCGGCCGCCAGAGCACTTACCCACCGGGCTCCTCACCCTGGCTCTTACGACTCGGATGCCAATACACCGCTGCAGCGGTTCAACGAAATTCTCGCGTATTATTGCGACACTCACCGCCTTTTCCCTGCTCCTGCAAAGGCGCTGAGTAAGGCGCATGAACGAACTCTAAGGCGCCTGCAGACAGGTACTCTACTTTGTCCTGCAATATTAAAACACTAAGATCCGAACCCGGATTGGCGGTGCCCACACTAAGGGGAGACGTTTGATATCTTCCGCATGGTGTGGACATGTACTAAAAATCCCTGCCTGTCCCCTTCCCCTAACCCTTCACGAGAGGCATGGGAGACTGCCCTCCTCAACTGCTCCTCGCTGGAGTCGCAACGCGGTCTGGTACGACGGGCGCGAGACGGGGCCTCTTGCGGTGTCCCGGACTAGGGACGCCGACCATGTAGCGGGGCCATGCTTTGGCCCCCAAACTCTCTTTCTTTTTTTTCTTTTTATAATAAATGTTTCTAATCGTCATCATCATCATCATCATCATCATCACTCCGGAAGCTCTTGTATCTTTCTCTCCTCCAAAAGACTCACGAGTATTGCCTGACCTTATTGTTGCGGCGTACTCCAGCCTTGAAGGGCGACCAAGCAACTCGCTGATAGCATATTCGTGGAGTCTTGAACCTATATATAGTACACTGTGCGTCAGTGCTGGGCAGTGTCGAAGATACATGTATCTTAGATACTATCTCAAATGCTCTATGGGTATCTTCTATTTGTATCGCGATACTTCTCGAAAGACAAGCATCTGTATCTGTATTTCCGATACATTCGATGATGTATCGTGTATCTTAGATACAAGATACTTCTATCCCGACACAACTGTGCGAAGCAATAATCGCTGGCCAAGCTCCGCTTCTCAAGCTGGTACTGGTGTCACTAAACCATCTGAATAAGTCTTAGGACAGTGACGCAATTTTATTTTTCCGCCAGAGTACCCCAGTGAGTGTAGAAGATGAGGAAGACAAGCGCGCGGACGTGTACGCCCAGCCCATGTACCTTTTGTTAGCTCGATTTCTTTTTTTTTGGTTACACCAATGCCGCGACACTTGCTCGTAGCCACAGTCCTGCGCCGCGTCTATCGCACAAATTCTGATGTTGCAACAGCGTCGTTATTGAAGATTCAATTGCGTCCTGCGTCTTGCTCCGTAATGAAATGTGATGCGTGCAAGAATGGGGTTCCTTTGCGTCGCGTGGATTTTATATATGAGCGATTTGAAAGATCTCGTGGATGTCACTGACTTCCATGCCATGAATGAACTTATATGGAAATCAGCATCTAATAACGTTAGCACTACTGGTACTGATGCCAGATCTAAAAGAGCAAGCGTTTAGCTAGCAGAAAATATCTTGGCGTACCGTATTTTTCACTTATTGCTACATTAATTCAAATAATTTATGAAATCATAATTGCAGCGCAAACTATTGGCGCTGAAGTGTCCTTACTTATAGACATGTCTGAGAGCACTGTTTATTAACACGCGCAGAAGCGGAATTTTAATAAGGAAACGACGGGCTTCGAAATGAATGCATTTTACCAGCCCGATCAATGCACTGGAGTTGAAGGATGCTCACGCGACACTTCTTTCGAGTACCAGTTTTTCCTACTTACCTCTATTGGAAGTTCCTTTAAATAATATAGTCTTGAAAATATCGCGAACAAATGATGTTTCCTTAAACAACTAGGTTCGAAAAAAATAATCGCGACGAGAACTCATGGCGCTGGTGTGTCCTTACTGATAGAAATGTTTTCAAGCACTGTTTATTAGCATGTCGAGAAGAAGCAGAACTTTAATAAAGGAAGTACGGCCTCTTATATGAATACCTTTCACCAGCTAGAACAAGGCACTAGAGTGATTGGATGCTTATGTGAAACCTGCTTCGATGACCATTTTTTGCTGCTATCTCGATGGAAATTTCCTGAAAATATTGTTGTGTCCTGAAAGTAACGCCACCAAATTATGTTTTCTTAAATGCCCAGGGTAGAATAAACAATCGAAGCAAAAACTGTTGGCGCAAAAGTGTCCTTAGTGATAGAAATGATTTCAAACACTTTATATTGCAGAAGAGCAGAATTTTATTAGGGACGGACGGTCTCTTTTGTGAATACATTTCACCAGCTAGAACAAAGCACTGGATCGGAAGGACCCACACGTGACACTTGTTTCGAGTACCATTTCTTCCAGGTTAACTCTATTGGATGTTCCTGAAAAGTAATCTTGTGTCATAAAAATATTGCGACCAGATTATGTTTCGTTAAACAACTAGGTTCGAAAAAATCAATCGCGCCGTAAACTGTTGGCGCGGAAGTGTCTTTACTGATAGAAATGTTTTCAAGCACTGTTTATTAGTATGTCGAGAAGAAGTATACTTTAACAAAGGAAGGACAGTCTCTTATGAGAATACCTTTCACCAGCTAGAACCAGGCAGTGGAGAACAAGGATGCTCACGTGACTCATGTTTCGAGTACGATTTTTTTCCGAGTCACTTCTATTGGAAGTTGCCAAAAATATTCTTCTGTCTAGAAAATATTGTGACCGAATGATGTTTCCTTGAGCAACCAGATTCGAAAGAAAAACAATCGTCGGTAAAATGTGTGGGGTCCGTCGTCTACTCCAAGGAATGGGCGCTCGCGGGATTAACCAAAACCATTTATTAGTAGAAACAACACTTTAAAGAAAACGTTACGGCGGCAAGGGCAAATATGGAACAAGCTCACAGACAGTTTCTACGCACAACTTCCGTGCCGGTCCCGCTAACCTTGGCCCCGGCGGACCGCACGCCGCGCACACCAGCACACTCCACGAAAGTTCACCGAGCACTCCCCCCGCATCTTGTCGGCCGGCGCTTTTATAGCGGATCTGTGCGACGCGCGCACTTCTACTGCGCAGCACGTGTCGTGATCGGCTGGCAGTGCGCGCGATTCCCACACATTGCCCCCCTGAGAAAGAAAGGCTCGCTGCCGGTTGTTTTCGCCGCCTTGAACGGCATCGTCCTTGGCCTTCGTCACCGTCCTCGGTCTCGCTGGCGATGTCACCCTTGACGACGATGTGGCCCTCATTGTCGTCGGCGCCTTTTTGACCGCCTCGCTAGCCGTCGCATCTGTCGCGGTCTTTGTAGCTTCCACCGGCCCCGCTCCCATCTTCTCCGATTCACGAAGAGCGCCACCCGGCTCGTGCTTACCGGACGGCACTGTAAGGTGGGTCTCTCGTGTGGGGCTGGCCAGCTCTTTCTCCCGCAGGCTGCCCACGGGCTCCTTTTTCGCGGTCGCTTTTTCTGTCGTCTTCACGACTTTGCCAGCAGCCCATGGCCCAGGCGCAACGACATCCTTCGTCTCGGCCTCAGTGCCATCGGTGCCGTCCAACTTGGATTCCACCGCAGCTGCCGCCTTTCTCGAGGCCTTTGTCTGAGCGCAGACATCCCGGGCAGGATTCGGCGTGTCAGTGCTTCCCGAAATCACTTTCACCGCAGCCGCTTCGTTCTCGATCTCTTCGCCCGCGTCCATGTCGTCGTTGACCACGGCATGAACAACTGTGGCTTGCTCAGCCACGTGTCTCACGTTTCCGAAACTCTAGCAGAGTCGTCCACGGCGTCGTTGTCGTCCCTGTCAGTTGCCGGGGCCTGGTCCACTGGCAGCTCCCCAACTAGAGCTTTCTCGCCAGCATTACTGACGTCTATATTCCGGCCTTCTTGCGCCGGTGTGAATTCGCGCCCAACCGGAATCGGCGACCATCGCCCGTAGTCCATAGTCGGGACCGCAACGCCCCTCGCCGCGCAATAGGCCGCGGACTCGGCGTGGCCCCTCGCCGCGCAATACTTCGCTGAAGCCAGATCCAGACGCTCCATCGTCTCAAGAAGACTTTTGAGAGCAGCCTCCATTCTTGCTGGTCGTAGACCCGGCCGATTACACGTTGGGCGCCAGTTGTGGGGTCCGTCGTCTACTCCAAGGAATGGGCGCTCGCGTGATTAACCAAAACCATTTATTAGTAGAAACAACACTTTAAAGAAAACGTTACGGCGGCAAGGGCAAATATGGAACAAACTCACAGACACTTTCTACGCACAACTTCCGTGCCGGTCCCGCTAACCTTGGCCCCGGCGGACCGCACGCCGCGCACACCAGCACACTCCACGAAAGTTCACCGAGCACTCCCCCCGCATCTTGTCGGCCGGCGCTTTTATAGCGGATCTGTGCGACGCGCGCACTTCTACTGCGCAGCACGTGTCGTGATCGGCTGGCAGTGCGCGCGATTCCCACAAATGTTGGCGCTCAAGTGTTCTTAGTGATAGAAATATTTTGAAGAAGCACGCTTTATTAGCACGTGGAGAAAGAGCAGAAGTTGTTTTAAGGGAACGACGGTCTCTTACACAAATACATTTCACCAGCTAATTGAAAGCACTGGATTGGAAAGATGCTCACGTGAGAATCATTTGAGTACCATTTCTTCCGAGGTATGCCTATATGAAGTTAAATATCGCGAAAACTGATGTTTCCTTAAAAACCACGTTGGAAAAACAAATGCAAGTGCGGCGCGACGGTCTCGAGGCTCTGGAGGGGCAGGAGGGGACTCAGCAAAACGATGTACTTCTCACATTTAATGATGCCACTAAGCATTACCATCTCTGCAGGAGAGTCTACCGCTTCCTCACCCGAAGCTCAGTAGAGCTCAGTCAGCTACTCTGAGAATGTTGGAGATGGGGTTATTACCGCCGCGGGGCATCCTCAAAGATGTACTGTGACGTTTACCCCGGTTGCCCCGACTTCAGTGAAACCTTTTGTTCCAATGGCTCACATGCTCTGGCGATGTCCCGCGCTGGGTAAAAACCTTCGCGACAGCGAAGCCAAATGGGAAGAGGCCATCAGAAGCACGACAGTCTGGAAGCAAGCCCAGGCTATCCAGAGGGCCGAGGAAAGGGCGGAGCGTCACGGCGTTTTGTGCTCTACGTGACCGCGGCCAGCGGTTACAACGGCCTCGCAATAGGGGGTCCTGTCAGTAGCTCCTCAGGACGTGCAGAAGCAGAATTTTAAAAAGGGAACGACGGCCTTCGATATGAATACATTTTACCAGCCCGAACAATGCACTGGAGTTGAAGGATGATCACCTGACACTTATTTCGAGTACCAATTTTTCCGAGTTACGTTTATTGGGAGTTCCTTAAAATAATCTTGAGTCTTGAAAATGTGGCGACCAAATGATATTTCGTTAAACTAGGTTCGAAAAAAAAACAATCTTCAAGCATGCACAGAAGCAGAATTTTAATAAGCCGACGACGGACTCCGATATGAATACATTTTACCAGCCCGCGTCTTACTGATAGAAATGTTCTCAAGCACTGTTTATTACCACGTCGAGAAGACGCAGAATTTTTATAAACGAAGGACGGAGTAAAACTCAGGTTCTTTTGATAGTAACAAACCACACGCCACACTCCGCGCCCGAGCCGCAGCACCGGAGGTGATATAAACGAAGTGGGGGGAAATAAATTAAAACTGCCGCTATGCGAATAGCGGCGTTGGAGTCGCTCGTCGCTGGAAGAGTGATTGACGCTGGAGAGGTTTACAGTAAAATCGGGACAACTTGTTTTTACATACTTAAAGAAATACAGGCACAAATGCTACAAAAAAGAAAACCGCGGAAATGAACCATCTGTAGGGCGACGCTACGAGATTCGGCGGAGCCGACGGTGCCTAACACCTTAAGCGCGGTTCAGAACACCAGACGGAACACTGGGGCCGCTTCTTATTACCCCGATGCTCCGCCTTCACATTACTGCCGGCGAATAGTTGCCTGTTTGCCCTGTAATTGGGTGGTGCATGCAGCCCATCAACGAACTCGCTACAAGGTCACCACTTTCTTACACGTATGCGGGCTCATGCCCCTCGCCCCAAGCAACACACTACAAGAGTGAAATAAAAACAAAGAAAACTAAAGATGGTGTGGCCAGGGCAGACTCAGCTGACGCGACACTTGTCTAGAACTTAATGTACGCGTGCAGTGATTAGGAAAGAAAGCAAAAACGTTCTTAAGAAAAACGCCCCTGGTGGCATGACAAACACACCGCTGAATGGTCTTGTGGGTGACCGACCACCCGCGGGCACCTTCACCGCTTCCCCATCCGCGCAAAACTTTACACGCGGCACCACTTACAAGCTCCTTACCATAACTCCCGTTCAAGCGACTCTGCCGAACCAGACTGTAAAGCAAAGTGGGGAAATGGTTACCACGCCGAAGGAATGCCACCACGCAAACAATTGTCAAAGGTGCGGTCCAAGCGCCCGTTGCCACGCGACGTGGGCCCGCTACTCACCGTTCACGCATTCGATCGTCAAGGGCCTGCCCGCCATCTGAGTCAGCTGGTGCACACCGCGCATGACGAATGCCTCCGGCGACGGCGCGGTGCCCGAAAGGCAAGCCGCTTTGTCTTGTACCTCATTGGGTGGCGATCGCGAAGCGTGCGAACGGCAAACGGCGGGGCCGAACCGATGCGAAACGTCGCCAAAGACGCGCCGGGTCCTGGAAGCGGCGCATTAATGCGCAGCCGGAAGGCATCGCTGGCAATCAGGGGGGTCATTACGACGGCGCTTCCAACGCTTCCTGCCGCCACCCGGGTGAGGGCGGGCTCCTTTGTCCTGGGAGCGACAAGGAACCAGATGTGCTTCCCCATCTCCGGAGCCCAAGTACATCGCGGGGCGACGCGCAGGCACTTCGAAGACTGCTGTCAAGACCCATCCGGTCGCATCTGCATTCACGAGAAGCCGCCCAAGTCGCGCCGCTCGCCGGGCTGAACACAGCACCGCGATTGGCGTGGCCTCCCAAGTTTACCGCGCAAAGGAACAAAAAAACAAACAAACGTGTGCGCGTTTTAGGAGCTTGCTTGCCAAGCTTCTTATGCTCGCGCCTTGTCCACACCGTCGTGACCGCCGGCTCACTACTTCTCATTGGTCGCGCCAGGGGCGCAGCTGCGCTCTCTCCGGTGATTTCAAGAATGCTGACTAGATCGCGCCACCGCTCAAGGCGGCACACACCACGCTCGGCACAGCTGCGCTCTCTCCGGTGATTTCAAGTATGCTCACTAGATGGCGCGCCACCGCCAGCCACCGCTCAAGGTGGTGCACACCACGCTCGGTGCAAGTGGCGCAAGCGCTAGTTAGGTGACTGCTCTAGGATACATCTCCGCAGCATGAACACCCCAGCCAAGGCAGCAGCGCGACGGGCTCGACGCCAAGGTGAGAGCCCGGGAGGCCGAAGCGAAGAGGGCGCGCCGTCAAGCGGACCCGGAGGTGAGAGGTCGCAGAGCAGAAGCAGCTTGGGCTCGACTCCAAGACCCTGTGGTGACAGCCCGGGAGGCCGAAGCGAACAGGGCTCGCCGTCAAGCAATCCCGGAGGTGCGGGTCAGCGACGCGAACCGTCGAGCAGACCCGCGGTGACCGAGTTCCCCCTTGCACTTCTCAACGTGCGGTCCCTCAACGCACACGTTGATGACATCGAATATGATCCCGTCCTGACCGCAGCCGACGTTCTCTGCTTCACGGAGACGTGGGACGGTGGAAACATGCACATCAATGCATTCGTTCCAGTCGTCTGCACCAAAGAAGCGGAGCGTCCTGCGGGCGGTGTCGGGATCTACGTGAAGCTACCTTATGCGGCTGAAGATCTCGCATTGCCAGTAACCAGCCAGAGCCGTAACGGGGAGCACGCCGCTGTGAAGCTCTCATCCGGGATAGTAGTCATGGCCATGTACTTGGCACCGAACCTGTCACAAGGAGACGTCAACAAGTACAACGAGAAGGCAATGCATCAATACAGCACCGAGTTCAAACGCGGTCCCTTCGTACTCGTCGGAGCTCTGAACGTTGACATCATGCAAAGCGATTGGCTAGTCCAACACATGATGTCACGTTACGCTCTCCGATGCGTAACGACTGCAAACGTCCCACCGCCATCAGGGGCACCTGTATCGATGTTGCCTTCTCAAACTTTCCATTGCGTCCCATTATCGATGATCCCTTATTGGCAACATACTTCACTGATCATAAAGCCATCATCTTAACGGGGAACGAGTCCCCAAGCTCATCGAGGGACGCCCTTGTACTCTGTAAAAGAACATCTCTTGTGTCAATTCTCCTTCAGCAATTCCCCTTCTGCAACTTTCAGGACCTAGGAATGCGCCAGGGGCAGTGGTAATGTGCCTGAAGCTTCCGTATCGTGCCTTTTTTACTAATATCAGAAGCGTCCTTAATAAGTACAACTTCCTATCATCAGCTATCGACTCGTGTTCCGCTAATTTCATCGCGTTGACAGAAACTTGGCTCAACGCGCATGTGTGCGACACCGAGATATTTCTAAACGCTGATCGCTTCTCTTTTTTTCGCTGTGACCGTGGCACACAGAGAGGCGGTGGCGTGCTTCTGGGTATTTCCAACGACATCCCATCATCATCTGTGCACATTCCAACTAATCTAGAGATGGTATGGACTGTTATAACGCTTAGTCACCAGAACGTAGTTATTGGAGTGTGTTACCGCCCACCCTCACCCTCGTCTACATTCAGTAGCGATCTTCAAGATGCTATTAACATTGTTACTGCACGTATTCCTACATCTCCGCTGCTGTTGTTAGGCGACTTCAATTTTCATGATATAGCTTGGAATTCCCATTCCGCTTCAAGTTTTCCACTCTCGTCCCAAGCTCGCGAATTCTTAAATGTTTGCTCGGTATTTTCATTAGAGCAAATGTGTACGCAAGCAACAAGAATAGCAGCGCACGCTTCAAACACATTAGACTTAATACTAACAAACAGTTCGGATATAATTTCGCCCATAACGTACCTTCCAGGCCTTAGCGATCATTTGCTCATATATTTCGACATTAAATTAGCCCGCCCGAGAACAAACAAAAAGAAAAAAATGATACGTGACTACAACAGGACTAACTTTGAGGCGATCAACAACGAACTTTCTAACTTCACCGATCTTTTTCTTGACGGTTTCGACGATCGGAGTGTCGAAACTAACTGGAACATGTTTTCAGATAAAATCACGCAGCTCACTGATCAATACATCCCACACCGTATCGTAACCAGCAGCTCAAATGCTCCCTGGTACAATAGCCATATCAGGCGTTATCAAGTAGAAAAAAGCGTTTCTTTGGCGCCGCAAAGCTTTCGCCTACTAGTGATCGCTGGGCTTTGTACACAACATCGTCTGCGTTGTACATTCAAGCCCTTCGAGATGCAAAAAAACATTTTCATTCACATGTACTGCCCTCTATGTTGAGCACTAATGTTGAAAAATTCTGGCGAACTATTCATCCCTCAACCAATGACGTTATCACGCTGACTGATTCCTCTGGTGACCCCATTTCATCGGATGTTTGTGCCACAGTTTTTAACCGTACATTTGCGGACAACGTCTCAGCTACCTCGGTTATTCATACTCCGACAACTGTCAGTCACACTTTTGAAGCTATGCCGCCTATACTAATCAGTACATTCGGTCTTCTTAAGCTGATTAATAAACTTGGCCTTCATTCAGCACCCGGATGTGATAATATTGGTGCGAATTTTTTGAAAAACACTTCTACCTATACTGCGTTAATCCTGTGTAAACGTTTTCAGCAATCACTTGATCATTCCGTTCTTCCAAAAGTGTAGAAAATTGGGAAGGTTATTCCAATCCACAAGTCTGGCAGCAAAACATCTCCTCATAACTATCGCCCCATTTCTTTAACCAGCACATGTTGTAAAATGTTTGAGCACATTATATTCACCAACCTTGTCAGTTTCCTTGAATCGAACTCTTTCTTCTCTTCAGCACAACATGGTTTTAGAAAACATTATTCATGTGAAATTCAGCTCATATCATTTACTCATGTACTACATCAAGTTCTAGACAGATCATCAGTCATCGATTGCATATTTTTACATTTTTGTAAGGCATTTGACAAGGTATGTCATAAATTACTACTGCTTAAACTAAACAAGCTTCATATTGATAATAATTTACTGAAATGGATTGAGTGCTTTCTTTTAAACCGCTCACACTTTGTTTCCTTTAATGGCTCTAACTCTGAATTCACAGATGTGTATTCAGGCGTTCCTCAAGGCTCAGTCCTTGGGCCTTTATTATTTCTAATCTAATATAATGATCTTCCTTCCGTTGTAAACTCTAACATTCTTCTATTCGCGGACGACTGTGTCATTTTCAGAGAGATAACGAATACTAACGATTCTTCCTTACTCCAATCTGATCTTGGTGCAGTTGCTAATTGGTGTAACGAATGGTTGATGAAGCTAAATATTAATAAATGTAAAGTCATGCGCGTTTCTAGAAAATCTTCCTGCCCACCACCATACTACATTGATAAAATTAATTTAGAATCACTCACTTCATATAAGTACCTCGGCGTGAACATTACAGCAAACCTGAACTGGTCCACTCATATCGAGCACTTAATTAATAAAGCTAATCGCATGTTAGGTTACCTTCGTCGAAATTTTTATCATCTTCCGCCTTCCTTGAAAAGCCTCCTTTATAAAACACTAATTCGATCTAAATTGGAATATGCTACACTGGTGTGGGATCCCACCCAAGCAAACCTAATTTATGCTCTAGAAATGGTTCAGAATAACTCCGCACGTTTCATTCACTCTAATTACAGCCGCACCGCCAGTATAACTTCCATGAAATCAAACCTTTCCCTCCCATCATTATCATCGCGCAGAAAAGTGTCACGCATTGCCTTGTTTCATAAGACGTATCATCACCCTGCACTACGCGATCGCCTCATCCCTGAGCCATCTTATGTATCCCATCGCACAGACCATCGTCATAAAGTCGGACTCGCTTCATGTAATCATTTATGTAATCAATACCTTTATCATTCATTTCTACCACGAACCTCTCGCGATTGGAATGACCTTCTCGCGGACGTTGTGAACATTATTCATAATGAACAGTTCCGTAATTCCATAGATAACATTGTATACTCGGGCTCTTTCTAAACCCACTGTAAATTCACATTTTGCTCTATTATTTCAGGTGCGTTTTCTCTTACTTTTGTGGTTCTTTTTTTCGTTCCTTTGTTTCTTTTTTTTTTGTTTGTGTGTCAAGTGTTGTTACCACTCCCCCTCTGTAATGCCTCTGGCCCTGAGGGGTATAATAAAATGAAAAAAAAAAATGAAAAAAATATATGATGGTTATAGTTCATTCAAATGAATATATACTTCATCAAAATGTATATAGCGCATCCAACCCTAAATTGATAAACATTGTGTATGCAATGCATATATAACAACGTTGTCACGTCTATATATGATGGTAGAGGAATGTGTTTGAACTTGGTAAACAACATGTCTTGTGTACATATAATGTTTATAGTACATCCAAATGTATATATACTTCATCAAAATGTATAATGCCACGCCCACTTCTTGTCTTGTTTTGATGTATTCGGGTTTGACCGGCAGGGACGGTTATCAACGCTCGACGCTGTCCGCGAAGCGTCGCGATTGTAGTAGATCGGTTTGTTAAGATTGCGCCCCGCACGCGAATGTTCCAGTTTTGTCTAGAGATAACGCCGCCACCAGCGATATTGCTGGAAAGTTCGATAGTGCCTGTATAAAAGCCGACGCGTTTGATCGCTTGTCAGTTGATCGACGGACGACGCCCTGTTCGCCGCTATCATTGTACAGCGTGCATTGCTGTAGTTCTAGTTCTCATTTTCCGGCCACAAGTTCGTCCAAATAAACAGTTTCATCCTACAAACGCCGACTGCTGTGTTCGTCGACGTCACGACCACGTGACAATATACTGCATCCAACCGTACATTAAAAAATCGGCAGATCCCACGTACCGTGGGAGTCGATGTTGTGCGAAGCATGCGGCGGGAAGGTGACTGTGGCGTAATTTTTTTGCTGAGCGAAGCCTTACAAAATGACGCTAAATATCTGTACAAATTTTAACGCACACATATATGTTGAAGAGCCGCATATGTGTTATAAACCAGTTGTTTACAGTTGGGCAACTCTGCCAACGGCAACGTGTATTACCAACACCAGAAGCGGTAAGCTGATATGAACTGCTTATACTTGTCCGTTATCGGGAAGAAAGCACGCACATTTCACGAACCCGTGTGCATGTGTGGAAGGGGTTCCTAACAGTTCTTGAACAAGGTCATCATTGCCGTGATCCGAGAGCACAAGCAGCTAGCTGGTCATGACTTCTTATCGAATCCGGTCGCGATCGCGGTGGCGAGGGGCCCATGTGTAGTGAAGTATGAGTTATAGTACAGCTGTTAGAAATCGTGGATGCCTCGGTAATTTCGTCGACAAATTGTCTGTCTACCCGGCGACATGTCGGAATCTGAAGTCACCCATCGCGTTGGAGAGGTTTAGGCCGTTGAGGCTGGTAGGCCTGGATAGGGCTACGTGGAACAACATCAGTGGATTACGCTTGTGGTATTCGTAACTACCTGGTCGTATGTGATTTACGTAGCCTAGTCCACAAAGCGGCTGTCAATCTGTCATCATCCTCAGTCAGCATGAGGCCATCACTTAGCCTCGTAAGAAATGAAGAGGACACTGCGTCGTTCGGGCGGACTAACTGCACATTACGCTGCCTTGATGTAAATATCATACGTAATTTTCGTTAATGTATTCCCACGGGTCGAGGAATGCTTCAATATAGCATGCTAAATCATAAGAATACAAATGTATTGTTTATTAGCCTGCTATAAAAGCGGACCCAACACTGGAATCACGGACGTTAATCTGATATGACGCCTGTATTGTAGGACTATATATGTAGTGTTCATTGCTTTCTTGTAAAATTAGATACCCAGCACCACAACCACAACTGACGTTGCGCCGTCATTACGACTGCATAGGCTGTTTATCCAAACCAGTTTGTAGACCTGGCGTGACTTTGTGGTAGAATACCTGATTGCCACGCAGAATGCTTGGGTTCGATTCCTGCAGGGATCCTGATTTTTATTCTTTCCATTCGTCGGGTCAACGCTGCCGATGACGGTTTTTCTTAACGCTCTCGCATTTAAATTACCAATGTCTGTTCTCACCGTTCCTGGGTTGATATAAACTGTCAATCACCTGAGGCGCATACCCGTACACCGTGGTCGGTGGTAAACGGGTATGTGCCACACCTGTCTGGAGGAGAGCGTTTGACGACGTACGCGACAGGACTTTCACTTTATTCATGTCATGACCACACAGTCATATTCTTCAAGTCCTCTTACCCTCCCATGCCGATTTTGGTCTACACCAAGTTAAGGAGGCGATCATGAGAGCACCCAGACGTAGGCGGCTAGATAGATAGATAGATAGATAGATACGTAGATAGAAACGCTCAAAGGAGGTTCGCTAAGAAATGCTTCGCATTTAATAAACATTGTGTAGGTAATGCATGCATAACAACGTTGTCACGTCTATATATGGTGGTAGAGGCATGTGTACGAGGATTCGCGGGTTACCCGATCACCTACGAGCAAGCTCCTCTAACATCATTAACTTCGTGGATATGGTGGTGATTTTTTTGACGGCGGTCCTACAGACGGTCTCCTATATGAATACAGTTCACCAGCTAGATGAAAACGTTTTAATTGGAAGGATGCTCACGTGACACTTTTTTCCGGGTACGATTTCTTCCAAGTTACCTCTATTGGAAGTTCGTAAAAATAATCTTGTGTCCTGAAAATATCGTGACCAAATAATGTTTCCCTAAACGACCAGGTTCGTAAAAACAATCGCACAGAAATGTGAGGGCGCTGACGTGTCCATATTGATAAAAAAATGTTTTTAAGCGCTGTTTATTTACAATGTCCAGAAGAAGCAAAAACCTATTAGGGTCGACGGTCGCTTACATGAGTACATTTCCCCAGGTAGAACAAGACAGTGGAGAACAAGGATGCTCACGTGACTCTGGTTTCGAGCACCATTTTTTCCGAGTCACCTCTATTGGAAGCTTCTAAAAATATTCTTGTGTCTTGAAAACATCGTGAGCGAATGATGTTTGATGTTTCCTTCAGCAACCAGGTTCGAGAAAAAAACAATCGCCGGCAAAATGTTGGAGCTCAAGTGTCTTTAGTGGTAGAAATATTTCGAAGCAGCACCCCTAACAAGCCACACAATCTCCCTTAGATCTACCGAAATGACCCGAATGTGGAGCTCGCAAATTTACGTTTCTTAAAAAGTGGCAAAACGTTTTTTTCTGCATAGATACAAACAACTCAAAAGTTACTAAGCGCCAAAAAGAGCTCATAAAGTCATAGCGGGACCACCGATTTTTATCAAACACCATCAAAACAAAACATCCCGCTTTGATCCCCGAAATGCCTTTGTGGGAGCAAAATACTTGTGTGAAAAAAAGGACCTTGAGCTTTATTCTGGAACTATACATCTTTTCCACATATAATTTTCCCGTTTGCATTTCGATAGGAGACGCCTTAGGGTATATATTAAGATTGTAAAAGCTCTCTCGCATGCAAAAACCAAACTAGATGCGAGAATGCTTTTAAAATATTATATACTCGAAGGCGTGCCCTATCGAAATGTAAACGGGAAAAATATAACGGTAGCCTTCATATCTTAGTTTCTGTGTGAATGTGGTTGATAATGCCGACTTTCATGTTCGGACAAAAGATGCTCCCCCCGCATATTAGCAAAATCGAAAAGCGCATGGAAGTTGTTACGCTTGATCCTTCCTTTTTCTCACTTTATGCTCACCCATTACGCTCAGCGCTTAACGTCGAGTTGGCACGTTGCGCTCACAGCAGGCTGATAATTCGTAGCCTAGGTGCTGCCACGAGGGAAGTGCATGTTAGGTGGTGCTCTCGAGCTTTGCCTGTCCAGCAGCGCGTACATCTATCCCATTTTTGTTAAGTGAGGGTTACGGTGTGCAATATGTATAGCTAGTCGCGGTGTACTCCGCTTGATTTGTAGCATACATTCGCCAGCTCACAAGAGTAACAGACAGTGACAGCAAACGAAAGTGAAATATGGTGCTTGGGCTTACACAGTAAACCAGTTTACACCCCTAAGGGGGTTTTGCCGTGTCTATGAACAACACCCTTACACCCTAGAAATTAGGTGTTTTCACGTATCAAAACATCCATACCATCGGGTGTTGCCACTGGCCTAACACGCTTATCATGGGGTGGTTCCAATGGCCTAAACACCCTTATAACTAGAAAAACGTGAACAATAAAATCTACCAGTCAGTACTCGGGCAACACGCAATTACAGATGACATCTGCATAGAAGGTGCACGCACGCACAAAATAGTGCACACAACAGAGCGTATTGTAAAATACCCCATGGACGGAGCGCTCGCGCTAAACAGACTTACACTGACCATCTCGTACATATAGCCGTAGTATCCTAAGCCGCCGTTCAGTGCCGGTGGGGATATATCTGTTCCGTATAAATGAACAATAAACATGAAGAGAATAGGTGTAAAGGTATTGTAAGCTTGTAGATAGCCCTAAAGTATGCATAGCTTTTAACCCAAAATCACCTGATCCAACGGCTTTTTATTCAGTGAGTCCCAGTTATCATCTGGCACGCTGTGGTATGGTCCATGTGTGTTTCGTTAACACATAACACCCTTAACTCCTAAAGGATGTTTTACTTAAAACATCACCCCTTCAAGGCGCCTTGGGGAAGGAAAATGCCCTTACACCCTAATTTTTTTGCAAATTTTGGTTAGGTAAAAGGGTACGTGTTTTCCTGGCTTGAAACCGCCTTACGGGTGCTTAACAGTGTACCCTTATCTTCCTTGTAAATGTGTGAGGTCACGCATCACGCACTTCTAATTATCACCCGGTAGGCCATAAATACTTCACTAATCCAAGTGGCGCAGCAGTTCACTGCCTCCTTTGATTATGCAACGCTGCCGTAGTAGCAACAGCTCAAGAGAGAGGCAGGAATAGTGTTGCTTTAAGAGACTATAGGAAAAGGTTGATCGAACTGGAAGCTGCCGAAACTGTTTTGATTGAAGAGCAGATTGCATCTGCAAGTGAAGAGTAATACATTTAAAGTGCTCCCGGACAACATCTGAAGAGAGAAATTACGAACGAATTATTTGACGTTTTCCGTTTTTTCTGCACAATTCGTGGCGTCCGCCGGCTGTTCACGTGACACCATTAAGAAAACACCGCTCGATTGATCCATACACGAGAAATATGAGTTTTATGTTCTCCAACCTTGCTTTGTCATTGAGTCGCACGCACGTTCTGTCGTGTCTTGCATGACTATCCTGCGCGATCAACTGATTCCACTTCGTTTTGTGTGTTCTCGGCTGCGCAAGAGGAGATAAAAGCATGTAGTAAGAGAGCGCGAAATAACTGGTAGGCTCAACGCTTAGTTCTGATTTTGTCCCCGTGTTTCATAAGGGAATAAATCGCGAGGAAGAGATAGCGCTCGAAAAACAACCCATTTTCCGAAGCCGACTCGCCATGTATGCTTCTGCGAAAGATGCGCTACTTAACAGAAAGAAACTCTGCTGAGGCTGAAATTACTTTACGTAAGCTGTACTCATTCTGTCGTATACTAAATGCGAAGCATTTCTTAATGAAACTTTGGCACTTTGAGCGTTTCCATCTACGTATCTATCTATCTAGCCACCTACGTCTGGATGTTCTCATGATCGCCTCCTTAACTTAATGTAGACAAAAACTGGCGTAGGAGGGTAGGGTGATTTGACAAACATGACTGTCGTGTCATGACATGAATAACGTGAAAATCCTGTCGAGTACGTCGTCACACCCTTTCCTCCAGACACTTGTGGCACATACCCGTCTACCACGGGCCGCGGTGTACGGGTAAGCACCACGGGATATTGGCGGTTTAGATACCCTGGAAGGGCGAGAACAGACATTGGTAATATACGTGCGAGAGCGTTAAGAAAAACCGACATCAGCAGCGTTGACCCGACGAATGGAAATAATAAAAATTAGGATCCCAGCAGGAATCAACCGAAGCATTCTGCGTTGCAATCAGATATTCTACTACAGAGCCGCTCCTAGTCTCTAAACTGGTTTGGGAAAACAGCCTATGCAGGCGTAATGGCGGTGCAACGTCACTTGTGGTTGAGGGCTTGTGATCTAATTTTACAAGAAAGCAATGAACACTACATACGAACTCCTACGATACAGGCGTCCTATCAAATTAACGTCGGTGGTTCCAATGTTGGCTCCGCTTTTGTAGTAGTCTAATAAACACTACATTTATATTCCTACGATTCAGAAAGCTATATTGAAGCATTGCTTGACCCCGAAGGAATGCATTAACGAACGTTACGTATGATAATCGCATGATTGCACCATAAAGTGCACTTAGTTTCGATAATGTTGACGTATGAACTCTAACTTGAGAGCTGACGTTACGTCGCACCTTGAGTTATACATTGTAAACGCCAGTGTTGTCGACGGGCCTGGTAACCCCACGATGTGCATAAAGCTATTACACTTAGAAAAACACGTCGATCCACCTCCTAACGCTTGACGACTCAAAGCCATGAAATAAAGCATAGAAGTACTCGCTGACTGCTTCGCACGAAACCGATTCCCACAACGCGTGGGATCTGCCAAATTTTTCATTTTTTATGTGGCAGGCGGTCCCCCAGTTTTGAGGGCAGCGCACGCAGAAGGGTACGCAAATACAATGCTGTAGGTATCTGAAGTTTGTTTTCTCTGCTTCTCCTTTCTTCCAGATATTCAAAAACAGAGCAAGAAGAGAAGCCCTGCAACCAAGGTTCTTTTACTTGGGCTAGATGGCAGAACATGAGCAGAAAATTATACGTTTCTGTATTTACATAGTTATTTTATTAAAATATACCTCGCAATGAGTGTAATTAGTTTTCAAAGTAAACCTTGCTTACTTTGCACAGCTTTGACAGATACACAATGGTACAACGGTACAACGAACCGGATTTAGGATGTCTAAATGCACCTACAAACCAAATTCGATTGTATTTACCAGCGCGCCACACCCGCCCTTGTCTACACCACTTGATTTAAGTGCATTAAATTCGGCCTGTAGGTGCATTTAGATCTCTAGATGCTACACACAAAAAACAGCATTGCCATTCGGAACAGGAGCCGAAATAGTAATGAAAAAAGCCACACTTTCGCCGCAACGGCGAAGCAACGAATGCGATAGCAATAAATTGTAATGTAACGCGAAGAACGGAAAGCAGCTCGAAATTGCCAGCGCGTCGCTCGAGCCCAAAGGACGCACGAAAAGAACGCACACAGGACGAGCGCGAACTAATGCGTCACAGCTGTACACTTGAAGCGCACTGCTCAAACATAAAGCAGGATGCACGATACGAACTAACATGTACACACAAGACGAGCGCGAACTAATTGTCACAGCTGTTACTTATTTCTGTTTGAACAGCGCGCTACTTTCGCAAACGCGGCCGCTGCAGCGAGCGAAGCTTCGACGATCTTTAAAGCGCGCCACGCGCGCACGTCGCGCCATCTATGTGGCCACTAAGAAAGCATGCTGAATTCTATGGTGTATATAAATAGCTCGCCGTTAGCAGGCTGCAAGACGGTGCTGTCGTGGCCTAACGTTTAACGCAGCGGGCTGCAAAGCAAGAGGTCGCCCGTTCGATTCCGCGCATCGGAAAGAATTTCTGAATTATCTTTCTTTGTGGCTTTTCTATATATATACATACTTATACATATACGGTGAATGACGGTGACGGGGACGGACATTTGCCAGCCGAGACTGTTCATATAATTGCTATCGCAATAAAACCCCTATTTGGAGGTCTCTAGGAGGGCAAATTTGGAAATTGCTGGTTGCTAAAGCGTACTCGGGAGGTTTTTTGGCGCTGTAACGATTTTTCTAGGTACATGTCCCACCAAAACATTTTCAGGACATATACAGAGGTTGGTGGTTTGTTGGTTGCTTTATTAGCACGTGCCGAAAGAGCATAATTCTTTTAAGATAACGATGATCTCTATGAATACATATAACCAGCTAGAACAAGGCACTCGAGTGGAGGGATGCTCACGTGACAGCTGTTTCGAGTATCATTCTATCTGGGTTACCCCTATTGGAAGTAGCTTAAAATAGTCGTGTGTTTTTAAGATATTGCAACGAAATGATTTTTCCTGAAATACTAGGTTAACAAAAAAGAACAGTCGCATCGGAAACTGTTGGCGCTGAAGTTTCCTTACTGATAGACATGTTTTCAAGCACTGTTTATTAGCACGCGTAGAAGAAGCAATTTCGTTAAGGAAATGACGGTCTCCGGTATGAATGGATTTCACCAGCTAGAAAAAGACACTGGAGTGGAAGGATGCTCCCGTACACTACTTTCGAGTGCCATTTTTTCCGAGTTACCCCTATTGAAACTGTCATAAAAAAAGCCTTGTGTCATGAAAATATCGCGACCAAATTATCTTGCCTTAGAAAAACAAGGTTAAGAAAAAACAATCACCGCAAGAACTGTTGGCCCTAAAGCATCCTTAGTGATAGAAAATTTTTCGAGCACTGTGTTGTCACGTGCAGCAGAAGCACAATTTTATTAGGGGAACGATGGTCTCTGATATGAAAAAAATTGGCCGTCTAGAACAAGCCACTGATCTGGATGGATGGTAAAGCGACACGTGTTTCGTGTACTATATTTTCAGAATTACCTCTATTGGAAATCCCTAAAATATTTATGTCTCGAAAATTTCGCGACCGAATGATGTTTGTTTAAAATCCAGGTTCGAAAAAAAAAAAACAATAGCAGCGAAAACTGTCCACGATAGAGTGTCCTGATTGATAGGAATGTTTTCAAGCACTGTTTTTTAGCACGTGCAGAAGATGCAGAATATTGACAAAGGATGGACCGCCTCTTATATGAATACATTTCACAAGCTAGAACAAGGCATTGCAGTGAAAAGATGCTCACGTGCCACTTGTTTGGTGTACCATTTTTTCTTGAGATACCTCCATTGGAAGGTCTTTAAAAATATTTTTGTTTTGAAAATATCGCGACCGAATGATCTTTCTCTAAACAACTAGGTGTGAAAAAAAAAAACATTCGCAGAGAAAACTGTTTGCGCTGAAGTGTCCTTACTAAGAGAAATGTTTTCAAGCACTGTTTATCAGCACGTCAAGAAGAAGCAGAATTTTGATAAAGGACGGACGGTCTCTGATATAAATATATTTCCCCAGCTAAAAGCCGAAAGTGCGGTTAGAATTGTTAATCACATAATTGATATGCCTATTCCATGTTAAATTGTTATCTATGGGAACACCTAGATATTTGTAAGTATTGACAGCATGCAACTGAAAATTAGTAATTGAATAAACAGGGCTAGTGCAGTCAGTATTTCTGCAAGAGATCCTGATTATTTTACACTTATTAATATTCAGTTTCATTCACCAGAGTGAGCACCAAGATGTACTGTTGTCAAGATCAGATGGAAGTAATGATGAACCTTGCGGGTTTGTTATTATGCGGTAGACGGCACAGTCGTCTGCAAATAGCCTGATTGTTGATGTAATGCTACATAAAAGGTCATTAATGTAAATTATAAATAGTACGGGTCCAAGGACAGAATCTTGGGGCACACCAGATGTTACAGAACAATTGCGTGAGTTATGAGTGTTAGCTGTTACAGGTTGGGTTCTGTTAGACAAGAAGCATTCAATCCATCGTAATATGTTTGAGTCAATATTTAGCATGCTTAGTTTTAGTAGGAGTAAACGGTGAGAAACGGTGTCAGAAGCTTTTTGAAAATCAAGGAAAATACAATAGATAATGGAGCCAGTGTCAGATGCTGAAAATAGGTCGTTGGTGGAGAGAACTAGTTGGAATTCGCATGAGTAGTATTTCCTAAAACCATGCTGACTGTTATGAAAGAAGTTATTTTCTTCGAGAAATATAATTAGGTTAGAATAGATGATGTCTTCGAGATGCTTACATTGAATACTAGTCAAAGTTATGGCCCTGTAATTAGAAGGATTAGATGAATCACCTGGTTTGGGCACATGAACCAGCTTCGCCGCCTTATTGGGCAATGAGACATTTTGCAATGACTGTGAAAAGAGATGTGAAAAAAATGACTGAACAATAAATAGCGGTTTGTTTGAGAAATTGGGGAGCGATTCCATCTATGCCAGATGCTGACGCTTTCATTTTTATTATGAGGTGAAAAAGCCCCAATTGATCATGATGATTGGTTCCATTCGGAGATATCCAGGATCAGCTTGAATTGGTGAATGATTGGAGTTGTCAGCAGAAAATGCGTTTTAAATACGTCTTGCAAAGCTGCGCAGCATCAGTCACTTGCAGTCGCCAAACCAAGTTCGTCACAAAAATTGATGTTCTTATTTTTCGGACCATTTACAATACACCAAAACTCACGAGGATTTGACTGTACAAGAGAAGGAAGTGTATCGCTAAAGAAACTATGTTTAGCAACTGCATAAGCTTTTGTGTATTCTAATGTTGCGTTGTGATAAGCCGCCCATCTCTCCGTGGTATCAGATGATGAAACGCTGGAGTAAAGTCGCTTTTATATTACATAAGCGAAGAATAAGTGTGATGATGCAGAAAATAGGTTACGTCGGTCTAATCTTCTCTTTTTTGGCCTTGAAGATGACCCCAATGAGAACTGGGCTGCCTCGGAAGATAAGATAGCGAAGTTTTGCTCAGACAACCTGGGCATTTCCATAACAAGTCCCCAATTAGAGCGCGTTCACGGGTTGGGCAGATTTAACACGGATAGACGAAGGCCAATTATTGCAAAGTTTACATTTTTCAAGGACAAAGAGCTGATTCTGTCAAATGCGCGTAAGCTTAAGGGAAGTAATTTTTATATTCGCGAAGATTTTTTTCTACGAAAACGCGACAAGCTCGCCGAAAGCTTCTGGAATACGCAAAGGCTCAAAACAAGCCTTTTAAGCTATCCGTTGATAAACTTCGCATTGACACTAACACCTACGTTTTCAATAATTCTAACAACGTAGTTGTGCTGTCTACGAGATAGCGTGAGGCTAACACGCGCATGCGTAAGCGGAGTCAGTTAATGTCGCCATCCTTATCTCTGTCTTTTGCTAACATTCGAAGCTTACTGCCCAAGAGGGATGAGTTGTGTTCTTACCTAGATGATAGTGATGCAGACATATTAATACTCACGGAGACTTGGCTTCATCCCGAAGTAACCAACGAAGAACTGTTCCCAGATAAAGATAACTATAACATATATCGATGTGACCGTATCGATAGAAGAGGAGGCGGTGAGTTAATAGCAGTAAAAAAGACAGTGTCATCATTTCCCCTTGATACTAACCCTTCTATAGAGATAACTTGGACTGCATGCGTTACAACTTACGCTAAAATACTTTTAGGATCCTGTTATCGCCCACCGGATGCTCATTTCTCTTTTCCCAAAGATCTACGTGATAACATAGAGCGAGCTACACAACTCTATCCAGCTGGCATAATATACCTTTTTGGAGATTTCAATTACTCGCTCATTGATTGGTCTACCATGTCTACCACATGTCGCGTCTCATCAAATTTTCTCGAATTGACTCTCGACTACAACTTATCATAAATTGTTCACCAATGCACCCGTGGTACTAACATACTGGACCTTGTTCTCACTGATACACCAGAGACCACTGGAGCGATTACTTACATAGAAGGATTTAGCGACCACAAGCTCCTTCATTTTCAGATCAATCTACCCGTAACTTTTACAGGCTCAGTGAACAAAAGAATCCGGGATTATAACCGTGCTAATTTTGATCAATTCAGCGCGCAGCTAGAAGATTTTTATCACGAGCTTTTTCTGCCGTCGTTTGCCTCACGGACCGTGAACGAAAACTGGATTCTCTTTAAACAAAAAATATTAGAGTTAGTTGACCAGTTTTTGCCGCTAATCACTATATCCAACCATAAAACTAACCCCTGGTTTACTAAACATCTTCGAACATTACGAAATAAAAAGAAACGTTCATATAATACCGCGAAACGAAATGATTCTCTGTGCTACTGGGATAAATACAATGTGTGCCTAAAAGACTACTGTAAAGCTTTAGGCGCAGCAAAGAAAAAAAATATTACTTGCAGGACTTGCCCTCACTTCTCAAAAATAACCCAAAAATTTCTGGCAAATAATTTCACCCAACAATAAGTCTGCTAATCACATTACAAGACACGATACTGAACAAACTCCGCTTTCTGATGAAGCTTCCGTGATTGCTTTGAATGAGTATTTTGCCTCTGTTTTTACATAGGAAGATTGCTCCAATGTGCCATTTGTTCCAGATCAACCTTTCCCTTTCATGGCTCCAATCACCGTCACTGCCGAAGGTATAGCGAAACTCATCACCAATCTTAAAGTTTCTACTTCATCAAGCATTGATAACATTAACTCTAAAATACTGAAGAACACTACTGATATTTCCAGTCTTTTCCTGTGTCTCATATTTAACCAGTCTTTATAATCAGGTGAGCTGCCTAAAGATTGGAAGATTGGCAAGGTAATTCCTGTATTCAAGTCCGGTGACAGGCGCTCGACCCGTAATTATAGACCCATTTCACTAACATGCATATCCTGCAAACTACTTGAACATATCATAGCTTCACATATCTACGATCACCTTGAATCAAATAACTTTTTTTTCTTTAATCAGCATGGCTTCAGAAAAGGCTACTCATGTGACACTCAGTTATTCGAATTCACGACTGATCTTCACTTTATTATGAACACTAACGATCAAACCGATTGCCTCTTCCTTGATTTCGCCAAGGCATTCAATACTGTCCCTCATTGTCGTTTAATTTCCAAACTATCTGCACTTTGTATCGATTCATTAACCCTGTCTTGGCTACGCAACTTCCTCTCTTCGCGTGAGCAATTTACGGTGGTCAACGACGTGTCATCTAACCTTTGCGACGTCACATCCGGTGTTCCGCAAGGCAGTGTAATAGGTCCGTTACTTTTTTTAATATACATTAATGATTTGCCCGCTAACCTTTCATCCTCAGTTAGATTGTTGGCCGACGATTGCGCCATATACCGCAACATTAAATGTTTTAATGATCATTCCGCACTTCAAAATGACATTGACCTAACCTTCCGGTGGTGTGAAACTTGGCAGATGTCCCCTAATACCTCTAAATGTAAGTTAGTCTCGTTCACTCGAAAGCGTACTAACTCAGCATTTCACTATACGATTAATAACATCATGGTTTCGGCTACACCATCATACAAGTATCTCGGCGTTCACCTTTGATCGGATTCATCCTGGACTACGCATATAGCAGCTGTTTCATCGAAAGCCTCTAAATCTCTTGGTTATCTCCGCAGAAACTTGCGCAGCGCTCCATCTAACGTGCGCGCATTCTCATATATTACTTATGTTCGCC
This sequence comes from Rhipicephalus sanguineus, assembly GCF_013339695.2. NCBI lineage: Eukaryota > Metazoa > Arthropoda > Arachnida > Ixodida > Ixodidae > Rhipicephalus > Rhipicephalus sanguineus. The sequence continues at coordinate 129,199,928 of NC_051184.2, read as the reverse complement.
CACAACTAGAATATGCATAATCCACATGGTCACCATATCAAGACTACCTAGTACGTATGTTGGAAGCCGTCCAGTATAGGGCAGCGAGATTCATCTCTGGCAACTTCGACTATCATTCAAGCATTACACTAATAAAACAAGACCTTGCATTTCAGTCACTGGAAGAACGCCGCACCATTGCTCTTTTATGTCTGTTTCACAGGTACATTTATAGTGATAAATTTCACTGTTTGCCACTTCATTCTCCTGTGCGCACATCCCGACGCATCCACAACGCACGTAGTTTCATGCGCATTCATGGTCACACGCAGGCGTTTAACTCATCATCACTACCTCGAGCCATTGCACATTGGAACGATCTTCCTCATCACATTGTATCCATCCCTAATCGTGAAACATTCCATGATAACCTGATTTCATTGCACTCTAGTATTGTATAACGTTATTCCATCTTGCTGTTTGTAATCCTTGTTTTTCTTTTTCCTTTTTTTTGCTTTTTGTCTGTATTCCTCTTTATTGCTTTGTAAATACTGATTCCCCCCTTACTCAATGCCCTTCAATGGGCCTGTAAGGCATTTTGAATAAATGAATGAAAAAGTGCTGATGTGAACCACGGAGAGCGGAACACCGTTCGACCAGTTTGCAAAGGAACATAGCAATATATAACTTAATAAACTTATTTTTGAACAATACCCAGTTCTGCCCCACAGTGTTATCAGCAGCACATGCAATGTATTTTTCAGTGAAAACTCCTAACTCAGCACTAGAAGAGAAACTTGGGCTAGTTGGTGGTTCATCAGCGCCTGTGTCGTGTTTTCTTCCTTACTCCTCGTCCACTTGTAGCGCTGTTTTTAGGGGCGAAGCTCCTTAAGGCGGCACCCGTTCGTCCCTCGTAGTTGTCGTAGTCGTAGTGCGTAACCAGTCGTAACGCTAGTACCAGATCTTGACCTCCAAGGTGGTGCCGGTGGGAGATTTTTCCTGTGCGTTGTTGAATAATAAAAAATTCGCAGCGTGCGCGTTAACTAAAAGCCGAATTCTTCTGTCTGATTCCCCGTTAGCAGCCATTGGCATGTTCCAATAGGAAACGTTAGTAGAAGTAGAAGTGTAAGTGTTAGCTAAAAGCCGACTTCTTCTGTCTCTCATTCCCATTAGCAGCCATTGTTTAGCTCCAAGGTAGTGCCTGGAGAGATTTCTCCTGTGCGTGATTAAACAATAAAAATTTTGTTCAAAACGCCGTTGATTGATGAAATAAACCAACGAAAGACGTTGTTTTATTTTATACGAGTTCTAGAGGCGAACATGTAGGAATATGAGAGGAAAATTTATCTGATATCGCGATGAAAAGACCGCCCCCTGTTCTTGTTATTCGATCAGATCTGTAAAAATTATAGGCGTTTTTGGAATGTAAAACCTCAGTGTTGCGAATTTTACTTTACAACGAAGTTTCTGTTAACACAACTACGTCAGCAGAACAGTAATCAATTATAGAAGATAACTCATCACGTTTGCTTAGCACACTTCTGTTATTTGTAAACAAGACTAAAGCTGGCTCAAGTGTTGCGTCACGTTTAGTAGATTGGCATGGCTAGGAAGAGAGAAGAACATTGCAAGGAGTATTGGCAGGTGAAGGCTAAAGTGAAGAAGCAAATTCACGGGTAAGTTACAAACGCTGTTGGTCTGGCTGCAGTAAACGAAACATTTTTGATAAATAACTTGTTGTAACGCACTGCAAACTGCCGACCAGTCGACTTTCCGTACTCGTGCAATTTTTGACGTGGGTTCCTAGTTTCTTTGCAAAAACCTTCACTTAAGCAGACATCGGTACCTTTTAATTTGGCCTTATTTGCCATAATATTTTCCTTAATCTTAAAAGTGGAGAGCTTTACAAATACAAAACGGCACTTCTTATTTGCATACGAACCGAGCCTTTGCGCAAGTGAAATGCCATCGGCCGGTAGTTGGAGACCTAGAGTGGACACAATCTAGCGAACCTTATCTTCGGACTGCGACCATGTTTCGACTGCAGCATCAGGTATTCCGAAATGTGAAGGTTTTCGGGCAGTGATCTATCCTCGAAATCATCTAGGCGTGAACGTTATTCAGCGGTCACCCCACGAACGGTATCAATTATGGTTTGCTGCAGGCAACTTGGAGGCATTTTGTCCAAGGAAATTACGCGAGCTTCTACAGCAACCAATCTTGCGTTAATATCTGAGACAGTTTGCTCCAAAATTGCCTGACTACACTTCAGTTCATCAAGAACTGTTAATTGGTTACGGCGTGCGTCAACGTGCGCATTATTGCCTTCACGACTTTAGCCAGCTCATCAGGAAGACCTGGACAAGAGCAATAGTTTCAGAACAAGAAAACATTCGCAAATACATAAGTAAAGGACACCTGGGCATGGTACAAGCAGAAGACACAGGTTATTTGATTTTTAAGAGTGGCATGAATGAAATTTACCAACTTGGAGAAGAAAAAACCGGTTCCTAGTCAACTGCAAGCTACTGCTCGACCATGCCCACTGAAGTCGCGCGGGTGATGGTGCCTGCTTATAAACGTGTGGTTGTGTGATGACGATGCTGATGAGAATCCGGAGATTATCTGGCTGACAACAGGCAGGCTAGCTTTGCTATCAAACACAGGACACTGCCAAGCATGAATCCAAGCCGAAAAAAAGAGCGCAAAAGCGTTGGGGGTCCTGCCTGAACAACTTGCTCCCGCAATGTGAGGCATGGCGAGGAGAACCTCGCCGTGTCGTTCCAGTTGAAAGCGCCCTTAGAAGGTAGGTGAAAGCCGTCCGTTTGAGCTTCTTGGCAGGGGGCGGATGCCAGCATCGTCAGCAACAGGAGTAGAAGAAAAAACGGGTTGTTTGTTTACTGCATAGCTGCTGCTCGACCATGCCCACTCGATGTTCATTCTAGTAGTAGTAGTAGTAGTAGTAGTAGTAGTAGTAGTAGTAGTAGTAGTAACAGACTATTATTCAGCCAAATTTTTTGGCCGATCATTTCGACCGCCTGCGCGACTAGTTGACGTTGTTCTCCGTCGGCGACGATCCACTTGAGCCAGGTTGTGATGGAAAGGGAAGTGGGCGGAAAAGAGCTAGATTGGGCAGTAGAAAAGGCAGTGTGACAGGTCTGCATATGTAGATGGGCAATTGGGACAGCATGTGTGAGACCTATATTTATCAAAAAAGGGTGAGAGGGGGTGATCAGTTTATTCATTAGATGTGCCTTAGAATTCGAACTTCTAGCACAGTGAGCGATGGAGAAGGAGGAGGGTAAAGACGCTTGTAGAGTCCGAGCATTAGGTATACAGCCTTGATAATACGGCGCAGGGAGATCTTGCCATCGTTCTTTACGGAGCTCCAATTGTCTTCCGAAGGTGTCGGCCAGGTAACGAACGGTGCCCGGTGCAGTATATCATGGGCGAGCACGTGAGCCAACTCAGTGCCGTCAATCCCCGTGTTCCAAGAAAGCCAATGTAGGAAAAAAGGGAAAGGCAGCAGTGCCTACACTTCTCGCTCGGCCTCCTGTTGTAGGGAAGCGGGGAAGGTGTGCTAATGCATGTTTTGGATGGCAGCATAAGAGACAGAGTATATCGTGTACTCAAGGAGAGAAGGCAGGAAAGAAAATGAGTGTAAGGCATGGGCAATGGAAAGGGCCTCGAGCGAAAGTACACCGGGAGGGTGTAGGCATGTCCCTAAGGTGTGGGTTTCAGGTGTCGAAAGGTGTGGATGGTAGATAGCGTAGCACAGAAACCTCGAGAAGCCACGAACGAGGCATCCGTGTAGGCGACTCTTTGTGTAAAAAAGGGAGGGGAATGATGCTGCTTCGCAGCGTGACGACCGCCGTAGTGCAGAAGGGGGGATATGTGATATGTACGGGAAGGGTACGAAGGTTGGGAGCTCAGGTGCACGCGGGGGAAGGCAAAGTGAGATCGGGAACTGGAATATGAGAGATAGCCGCTTGGGCCAATAGCTATTGACCGTCACGGGTAAGAGGACGCGCAATCTGAGAATCGTGGGGGACAGAAAAAAGGGAACGTAGTGGATGGAAGAGGCCATTGGGAAAAAGCTCAGTGGTAGAAGTACATATAAAGAGGTTGAGAGGCGCCTTGCAGAGACCTAACAGAGCTGTTTTAGGAATGTTAAGTTGGGTTTGGGTAATTTGAAGGTAAGGGATAAAAAACAGGGCCTTGTTGAAGGCGAGCGCATGGGCAACAAGGCACGCATGAGCCACGTGAAACACGACTGCCGAGTGAGATTAGTTACCGAGATGAGTTACCGAGTGGCAGGTCCTGACAGCGTGATGGAGGGCCTACGCGTTGTTGGCCGCATGTAAAGGGAAGCCAAGAACTTTGCATTTTTGGATGGTAGGAATGGGAGAGCCAGAAATATGCAGAGAGATGAGAGCATTGTGGGAGCGTTGGTAAGCGGAGCGATTGAGCAAAAGCAGCTCAGATTTCACTGGAGCAGGAGACAGGCCAGCAGTGGAAAGAGAGGAAACTATAAGATCTAGGCCACGTTGCGAAGTATCCTGCACTTGTCCGCGACATCGAGATGTACACCAGAGAGTGATGCCGTCCCCATAAAAAATATGATGGAGGTCAGAAATTTCGGATAGTTCAGAGGCCAGACGGGCCATAGCCATATTGAACATGGTAGGAGATAGAACGGCACTTTGAGGAGGGCCGCTGGTGAGGGAGTGCGGGTTGGACAGATGTGTATCGACTTTAAAGCGAGCTACTCGATTAGAAAGGAAATACCGGATGTAAGAATACATGCGGGAAACACATGAAATACAAGAGTGCTGAGCCAATATGTGGTCATGACACACACCATCGAATGCTTTAGGGCGTTCAACGGTTACAAAAGCACTAATCTGATTGCGAGAAGGTGAGAGAAATGTGTGCTGGAGGACGAGGAACATATCCTGCGCGCAGACGCAACGTCGGAAGCCGATAAAAGAATGGAGGAAGAACTTCCGCGCCTCAAATAAATCAGACAGGTGAGCCAGGGTCATTCGCTAAACGGCCTCTCCAACGCACGACGTCAAAGAGATAGGGCGATGGTTAGAGAGGGAAGGAGGCTTGGCCGGTTTCGGAATCATGAAATGATAGAGGATGTCCAAGAGCTCGTCAGACAGCCGTTGTCCCATGCTTTAGCGTTGTCGGGAAGATTGCGGAGTATATGTTATCTCATCCTCGCCGAGAGCCGTGCGATTAGAATGAGTCGCCAGGGCAGCTTAAAGCTCCCGGAGAGTTAAAGGGTGGTCCAGGCCTGGGTTAGCGTCGCCACAGTAACCTGCGTAGGAAGGTGTTAAGGAAGGCGGGAGATACGCCAGGGTAAATTCTCAGACATCAGACGGAATCCTGTGAGTGAGCGCTTTAGCTACGGTGGGAGCAAGGGGAGGCTTAGTACCTAGGAGAGATCTCAAGAGAGACAATGTGCATCGCGAGGGCCATGCAGATTCAAGGCCGTTGCAGAGTGCGTTCGAACGAGAGTGCTCGAGGGACCCACCATAGGCGACGATTTCAGCTCGCAGAACATCAATGCGGGAGGAGAGTTCGACGTTATGCTGCTGGGAGCGGAAGGAGCGTTGCAGTCGTTTATGACGACGCCATAAACGGAGAATTGACGACAACAAAAGAATTTAAGAACATTTACCTGGTACAGTTTACAGAATGTTGAATACATTTTCATGGAGCTATCACAGCTTATCTGAATATAGTAGTAATGGCCCTCAGCCTTCAAATTTAATCGAAGTCGCCAGTTTCAAGATTCGAGCACATCATAACCCTCTTTTGACTAAACCATGGTACAGACGCCTCAAGACATAAGTAAATGCATGCTATAGTCACCCTACAAAAAGCAATAATACGTTCAGCAGTAATATGAGCAAAGCTGCATAGATGATAAACTATTTCCTGAGTATACAATTACACTACGAAGAAATCTATGGCAGCAAACAGTATATGAAAAAAGGTTAATACTTACACAGTACATAAGAGAGGTTGACAGTTAAAGACGACAGAGAGGCAATGTGATAACTAGAGACCGGATTTTAGGCAAATGCCTATTTTGTTCATTGCGCTCTTATCGCGCCATTTTCATATATGAGCATGAATTAGATGCTAAGAAGGGCTTTTATAGTGCTTTAGTAGTGCCTATAAATGCCTATTTTTGGCGTTCGTGCCTAAATGCTTAAAATGACTATAAATGCCTATTTTCAAAATTGCTGCTTATATGAACGCTATTTAGCATCATGTTTCGCTCCCGGGTGCTGTTTGAGACCGTTATTCATGTTACCGCGTACGATTGACTGTTGGGAACTATGAGGTTCAACCTAGTCTTCTAGTTCAACCAACCAATAACAGCTACAGCAGTGAAGCGGGACACGCCGGCGTGCATTCGCCGCCGCGCTGAGATGGCTCGAGTGGTTCGCGAATGCGAAACCGCGGAGAGACGTTAGCGGAAAGCAGAGTGAATTAAGAGCGAAAAAACAAAGAAAAATATGATGTGTACGCAGCTTTCGTTTTGTTTGTAATGTACTTACAAATCGTTTTCAAGGGAGGGGGGGGGGACAACCATACGTCTTATATGTTCGTGCATGCGTTTGTATGTGTGCGTGTATATACACACACGCAAAACTGAAAAATTTAGGGAAGGGGGACGTTGGACCCCCCCCTTAGCCTGATTACGCCAGGTGTTCACTGCCAGGGGAGAAATTGGCTCTACGCAATTCGACCCGGCCAATAGGAGGAATCCCTCCCTCCTGGTCTTTTAGCAATCTGGCTGTTTGCTCCTGCTCTGCACATTTCAGTCATGCCGGAAAAACACTCAGGAGTGTGTTGATTCGACAGTGGACACTTCCCTCACTCTGCAGAACAGGGGAGGGCGAACCGTTCGAGACAAAGGAGGCTATGTTCGAATGTTGGCGCCTTTGTCCCATCTTGAGCAATAACATTTTTCTTTCCCTGTCGTAGGTAGAGGTCGCGCACGTATTCGTTTGAAATTATCTGCATTTATGTGAAAATTTATTGTGCCTATATTTATGATTTTGGAAGCCTAAAACATTGTTTTGCCTGCCTATTTTTGGCGCCTAAAACGAGCTTTTTTAGTGCCTAAAAATCCGGCCTCTAGTGATAACATTACCCAGGTGCTAAAGCCTGTTGGATATACTAGGAATAGTGACGCTCCACTTGCATCTAAATATTCTATTGAGAAGGACTTTCCAGAGCCTTTATATTGCCACGCCCACTTGTTTTATTTTGATGTATTCAGGTTTGACCAGCGAGAACGGTTATGAAGCTCGACGCTGGCCGCGAAGCGGTGTTCGAGAAACTTCGCGATTGTAGTAGATCGTTTTGTTAAGATTGCGCGCCGCACGCGAATGTTCCAGCTTTGTCGAGAGATAACGCCGCCACCAGCGATAGCGCTGGAAAGTTCGATAGCGCCTGTATAAAAGCCGACGCGCTTGACCGCTTGTTAGCTGTTCGACGGCCGACGCCCAGTTTGCCGCTAACAGTGTACAGCGTCTATTGCTGTAGTGTGAGGCTTCATTTCACGGCCACAAGTTCGGCCGAGTAAACAGTTTCATCTTGACCACGCCAGCTGTTGTCTTCGTCGACGTCACGACCACGTGACAATATGCATAAAATCATTCTTGTTATTATATTGCGTACATCCTGAACGACTATATCGACTAAGTGCAAAATTACCCGCTTCAGTGGCTTTCATCCTTGCACTACCAAACATGAAAACACCTTTGATTGCCGACCATGGCTGCTGTTTCTAATGACAGTGCAATGTAGACACGCACGCACTTTGATTTACGTGTGTGCTAAAATTCAATATAGCCGAAATCATTAGCACATAACCACTACAGCGTGTTTGAGATTAATGTCATTGTTCGGTATATTAAATGCAGAATTTATGTAATTTTGAATCCTCAAGTGCAAGAAACTGCTGATTGGTACACGGCTCAAAAAATAAACTACAGCTGTGCGGAGTCTCACCATACAATTCAAACTGTTCCAGCCATCACAATGCAATCTTTCCGTTGATTTATCTTTGAACAGGAGGACACAGTCAGTGGTAGTCACTCTCTACTTGTTAGCCTTTAGTGTTTTGTTCGAGGTATACACTGTACAATTACATGACAGTGGGACACCTGATCCCATGATACTGCTGAAACATAGAAAAATACATATGATTGTTACATTCTGGTATGTGTAAAAATGGACAGCTGACATGTGCTAAAAACTACAGCTGTCGTATTTTCAAAAGCCGATGACAAGTATGAAGAAATAATAAAAAAATAAAAGACTCTGAACATGGAGCCACCAACAATAATGACATTGAAAAAATATTTTAAGATATAAATATATAACTACGATGTTCATTTTGAAGGCAACAAACTTTTACCTAATAGTGGGACATAAGCCAATAAAGTACCTTCTGCTTAGACTTTACACTAGGTGAAAGAAGCCGACCAAAAATGAGTTCACTACGCTACACTGTAAGAAAAAATCAAGTATGTGGAGAGTATTCCTGCCCCACAACCTGTAATCGTCATCCACCTCACGTACTTTCCTTTCGTTATCACCACAGTTCCGGCACTTCCCGGTCACGAACGACGCGCGTGTTATATGAGAGACATTGCGTTCTTGATAGGAAAGTGACAAGAGCTGTTTTTTCAAAAAAGGAAACGCGAGCAAGGCAGATTATTGTGTGGCAGAAATACTCCCCAAATACTCGATTTCTTCTTAGAGTGTACTCATGTTATGCTGTTACAAGACAACAGCTATTGTTCATCACTTTAAAGTTATCTAACAAAGCCACCTCATCATACAGTGTGCCGAAACAATTTTGAAGTCTTAAAAACACAAAGCATTGGCGAATTATGTGTGTTTTTGTTGCTCAAAACCGTTGTTCCTAACGAAAGTACATTTTGAAAAAATAATGCACTTGATTAGGAGAAATGATTGTGAGCAACAAGCACACTCATAATCCACAAATGCATGTTAATGGGCTCTAACGGCGTCCACAAACACCCATTATTATTATTGCTGTCAATGACATGCCGAACGGATATGTTCTGTCCTGCTCAGAACCCCAAAGGTGAACTGTATGACATGTCTTGTATGGGTGGGGGCTGCAGTTCAATGCTGCTCAGCTGGACTAGCCACGGACAGGGGGTGAGCTCTCAGGCATAGCGAGAATCGCCTTTAGAGATCAACAAGCGTGCATTTAGGGCACATACGATTTGTAGAAATAAACGTGCCACTATGCAATTGTGCTGAGAACATGTGCGGCGGAAATACTACATGCCACAACGTTGAAAGAAAAGATAAGCTACGGCAGGTAAAATGCGCATTTACTGCTCCTGTATGGCCTGAGACTTCAACTGGAGCTCTTTCTCCCTGCATGTGGCAAATAGTCCGGCGAATTTCACCTGCTTGCTATTTCCATGCAGAGAACTTGATACACTGAACGAGTCACAAGCACAAGAGCTTAATAAGCAATAAAAGTATTTGCGCTATTTTGAAAGCACAACTTTCCAGTCTCACATCTATAGAGTTAAATTGATAAACTGCCGAATATACACTTTCGACTTTGTCAATTCCATCATACTTTGCTTCTCCTTAAATGTCCAATTAGCATTGCTGTGTGAAAATAATACAAGCATCCACTGTTACTAACAATGTTTGGGTTGTGAAGGTGTGCACATTAACTGGTGTTTACTGTACCATCTGTACTTAAAAAAGCTAACCTAGCAACCAGCCATTAGGCAGTTTTCTGCCCTCGAAACTCCCGGGCAGAGCACAGTCCATCCAGATGAGGCTGGCATGCGTGCTTCCAGGCCACTTTTAGGTCGGCTGGATGATGACACCCCCATCGTTGCAAAAGACTTGTACATTTAGGGAGCACAAGTCTTTTCTATTTCTGTACAGGTGCTCCAAGTCATAAGATGGGTTGATTTACCAGTGCGTGCAATCGATGGATCCCAGGACCTTACGAAAGTTTGCGATCTGTGAAGAGGCGAATAACGATATATAAAAAACCATAATTGAAAGCGCGCTTAATACATATTTGCCAGTAACACAAAGCCATCACTTATTCAAAGCTATCAAATATGCTATATTGAATTAGAAACATACTGAAGCTCCATGTAAGCTTTATATACGATGTGATGACGAAGAAAGACACCGGGCTTCGGGTGCACGAGCAGCTGATCGAAGTGGAGAAAGAAGAGGCAGAGATTAGAACAGACTACAAGCGGACGCCGCCTGCTGTGGTGTTGTTGGCTGAGTATTGAGTGGTTTTAGCTTTTGTGTCCCTAGTCGATTATCTGATTTTGGTTTTACCTCAATCTTCGGTGCCGATGTCGACCAATTCTCCTGGTCAGGCGCGATCTGCCTGGTCAGCGTCACTGCCGTCTAATGACTTACCGCTAGACTTGTTTTTCCGCAGTGGTGTCAGCAGCATTCCTGTTGCATTGGTGCCCACAAATGGAGGTTTCATCAGGCTCACTAACCCCCAGGCTGTCCAGAAGGAGCTTAAAGCCACGTCAAACCATTTTCAGACCATCACCGACGTGCGCCAATTCGGGCGAGGAGGCATAGTGTGTAGGTCACCGGACCAGACCTGTGTGCAGGATCTGCTTAAGTGCACCTCGTTTGCTTCAACCCCGGTGAGTGCTTTTATTCCGCCTCACCTTGCGTGTACTAAGGGCCTCGTACGGGGCGTCGACTCCAAGTTAAGTCCAGCCGAGACACTAGACAGGCTTTCTGGAGCAGGCGTCATTTCCGTTTACCGATGTAATCGCATCGTTAACAACGAGAGGATCCCAACTTAATCTGTCATTGCGACATTTGTGGGCACAACATGCCCGTCCGAAATAAAGTTATGGCCTCTCATCTTTCGCGTAGAGCCCCTCGCTTCTCGTCCAATTCAGTGTAAAAACTGCTGGAGGTTCGGCCACAGTGCGAGAGGATGCAAATCAAACCTTCGTTGCCGTACCTGCGGAGAGAACCATTCTTCAAGCGACTGCTCCGCAGCATCAGAAAAGTGTTGTCTCTGTGGAGGGAGTCACTCTGCAGACTACTCCGACTGCTCTGCTCGTGCTCAGGAAGTAAACATACTAGAAATTATTGACCGCCGCCGCTGTTCGCGAAGGGAAGCTGTTGATATGGTTAAAGACAGGGCCTTTGGATATTCTGGTGTTGCAGCACGTCACACTTCTAATCTAGATTCTAATCTATCGCAGGCAATTGAGTCTGCTGTGGAGAAGGCAATGACTAAGGCTATGGATAAACTAATATCCAACCTATCCGAATGTTTCATGCAAATCATTTCAAATCAGGTGACGCAAGGATTCCAGGTTACTACAGCACCTGCGTCAACTGTCACAATTGACACCGCTGAACTACATAGGCTAGTGCTGGACAAACTTTCTACATCTGCAGATAAGGCTAAGCAGTCTGTATCACATGTGCAATCAGACCGTTCTACGCCTCAGCCAAGCACCAGTGATGCCACAGACATGGAAATTGATGCTCGAGCTCATAAACGTGCAAGATCCCCTATTTCTGCTGCTCTCAAGTCAAAAACTAAAAAGACTGAATCGTTGCTGACGAGTAAAGATAACGGCAAGGAAGCGGCAAGCGCCTCTGCGGTGCGCTCACCACCATTGGTCAGTTAAGGGTACTTCAGTGGAACTGCCGATCTATATTCTCAGCCTCAACCGACTTAAATTACCTTTGTAATCAATTTAACCCTGATATTGTAATTCTCCAAGAAACCTGGCTTACACCGGATAAAAATTTCTATCTCGCAGGTTTTCGTTGTTTTCGATTAGATCGCCAAACACGTGGCGGTAGTTTAATGATTCTTCTATCAAGTAAAATATGTCATAGGGCGCAAATTTCTTTCAGAATGTTGGACTCTGATTGTGAAATTATAGCATTAGATTTGTGTCTTCCAGGCTACCACCCTTTTTCGATCATAAATTGTTATTTCCCCACCGGTGTACAAAGTACGAGTCATCTCGACAGCGTTTTGACAGCCTGTAGAAAGGAAATTGTAATAACAGGAGACTTCAATTCACATCATTTGTCTTGGGGGCTTAAAACAGATTTGTGTGGGAGGCGACTGTGGGAGTGGACCACTGACAAAAATCTTTCGTGTATGAATAACGGGCAGGTAACATTTGTTCGAGGTCAGACTCGCTCAGTGTTAGATTTAACGTTCTGCACAAAAGGGATCAATATTTTATCATGGTCCGTGGTTGACTCGGCAACTAACAGCGATCACCTTCCTGTAGTTTTTGATATTACTTGCCCAGTAATAACTTTAGATCAGCCAACACGCATATATGTCAATCACAAGAAATTTCAAAGCTGTCTGCGGTCTGCTCTTTTAAAACTTCAGAATGCCAGCGGTCAGGAAATTGCGGCTAAGATCGGCTCAGTACTAGACGGATCTCGGAAAAACTCCGAGTTCGTTATCCCATCGAGTAAACGATCCTCTTCTCGTTGGTGGAATGATGAATGTACGCGCGATTACAGAAGACGAAAAGCTGCCTGGAAAAAGCTTCTACATAATCAATGCCCAACAAATTGGAAAGACTATCAGTTTCTCGCTGGCGTATTTAAGCGCACTGTTAACCGCGCAAAAGAAGAATATGACATTAGACATTACGATTACCTTTCCAAGTCAAAAAATAAGCGTGCTTTGTTTGCGTACCTTCGAACAAGAAAAGTACTGCCAACGCCTTTAACATTAGAATCTTGTGTCTTGACGCCGCAAGAAATGAGCACTTCACTGGAAGAGATAGCCAAAGGTTTAGAACGTCGCTTTACCACTAATCTATCGGCTATTCGCAACATGTCGGTATCTTCGCATGATTTTCAGGAAATTTCCTTATATGAATTGACTCAGACTGTACTATGTCTACCGAACACTGCTCCTGGACCAGATGGAATAACGAATTCAATGCTAAAAGTTTTACTTCAGGAATCGCCTAACGTTCTTTTAGAACTTGTGAATTATTCCTTAAAGAATGCATGGATACCCTTGGAATGGAAAATTGCTAAAATTATATTGCTGCTTAAGAAACAAGATGGAGGGTATATTTTGGATAACATAAGGCCAATCGCCTTGACGTCAAATCTAGTGAAATTAATTGAGAGAATTATCCATACTCGAATCAATGGTTTTATTGACGAGAGATCAATTCTAAGTCCCTGTCAAATCGGGTTCAGGGCTGGGTGTTCAATTTGGAATGCCCATGTTGATTTAGAAAGTCGTATACACTTAGCACGACTACGTAATGAATATGCGGCTTTAGTTACTTTAGACATCGCTAAAGCATATGATACTGTAGAACATGGTATTTTATTGGATCGATTGGAATATCTCAATTTTCCGGCATACATAGTAGCGTGGATTCGGAAGTTCCTTGTGGACAGAAAATTTTATTGTTTTAAAAGCGGTTTTTCATCGACTACCCATACACAAACGAGAGGAGTAACGCAAGGCTCAGTGCTTTCCCCGGTGCTATTTAATATACTAATGAGCACCATTCCACGACACGAGGAAATAACAACTTATGTGTATGCTGACGACATCGCGTTCTTTGCAACGGCAGATAATATCCAAACATTATATGAACGGATGCAGACTTACCTTAATACCCTGGAGATCTGGCTCGATCACAATCACTTTTTGCTTAATCCGAGTAAATGTGCCCTTCTTGTTTTTCCACTGCAATGCCCTGTGCACATCTCACTGAGTTACCATTATGAGGACATACCACAGGTGGAGTCTATTAAGTACCTTGGGGTAATTTATGATCAATCTCTTAACTGGCGACCCCACATCGAATATACAGCTGGAAAAGGTGCGCGTGCTGTTGGCATGTTGCGTAGGCTAAGCAACTACCGCACAGGTTTGAGAAGAGACACACTATTAATGATCTATCGCATGTACGTTCGCCCTATCTTGGAATTTGGCTGCGTACTATTCTCTGGTGCCCCAGCCTATAAGATACGGCCTTTAATTCTTTTGGAAAGGGAAGCGCTGCGCTTATGCCTCGGCCTTCCTAAAACTGTTTCTAACAGCGTTCTGTATCTAGAACCGAGGGTTCCTTCTCTTTCGTGCCGGTTTCGCCTTCTGACTGTTCAGACATTCTTAAGAATTTACGAGTCACCACTACGGCAATCAGAAACAGCTTTTATTTCCAATCCGGAATTATTTTTCGGGGCTAGATGGCCGTGATTTCACACACCCCAAATTATATTTGTACAACGTTTACTGGACCCTTTGAACGTACGTATCTGCGATATAACCCCGCCTCGTGATAATTTGTACCCGGTGGATATTCAATTTGATGATATTTTTCCTAATAATGCAAAATTACTCCCCCATCATACTTTAGACGGTTTATTACAAGAACACCTGCAGAGCATTAGCACTAACATTATTATTGCTACAGATGCATCACAGTGTGACGAAAAGTCAGGTGTTGGTATATTTAGCCCGAATTTGGACTGGTCTTATTCCCTTCGACTACCCGATTTCATACCCGTTTTTGTGGCTGAATTTCTGGCAATAGTGCTCGCATTGCGCAAGTTACACTCGACAATTACATCTGCCGTTATAATCACAGATTCTCTATCCCTCTGTGCTGCACTTTCTGCTGGGGTTGACTCCCACGTAATAAAGGCGTTTCGTGCGCTGGTACCCGTGCATTTGAGAAAAGTTCGCTTAGTTTGGGTTCCTGGTCATAAAGGGTTGCTCCTAAATGAAACTGCCGATTCCTTAGCGAAGTCGTCGATTAATGGACCGATTTTGCCTTCTTTTCCACCATCCGCTTATGTGACGGCTGCGCGATTTCGCAGGCGTAGCATTATGGAAGTTTTTGCAGACACAGCACTCACAAGTTCCACAGAATATCGGCACTTATTATATCCCTGGCGGAGGTCATTTTGTCAAACCCGTAAACTGGAAGTGTCAATTACGAGGCTGCGATGTCGTGTACCGAGGCTAAATTTCTACCAACACAGGTCTGCTCAGGCACCTTCTCCACTGTGCGCATTCTGTGGTGAGCTGGAAACAATTGATCATTTCTTTCTGACCTGCAGGCGATATACTACAGCGCGAAAAACCCATTTGGAAAGACCTTTACGGGCTATTGGAATGAATTTATCTGTGCCTGTGCTTTTGTCTTTTGGAGCCTCTATTTCTGGGTTCTCCAATGCGAAGGTTTGCGTGGCTGTGAGGGATTACCTCAATGAAACCAATCGGTTAACTAGATAATCCATATTATTATTCTTCCGTGTCAACACACGTATATATTTTAAAAATTCGGGCATTGATTTATTTTATTTTATTATTGTTATTTCTTTATTTTTTTTTCATATTTGATCAAGTGTCAAAATTTCCTATCAAATTTATAATTTTTCTATTCTGTAACCTCCCCTCTAAAGAATTATAACATTTATAAAACCACTCAAGTCTTGGCCAATCCCCCACAGTGGGTGTGAGCCAAAGTTGCAGGTGAACAAGAACAAGAACAAGCTTGCCCGAGAAACGGGTGTTGTCTCTGTCTGGTTGATTACAATGGCGCAGCCACAAATGGTTAGGGAACCCTAACTTCGAGGTTGCAGCTGCTAGACTTCGTTCGTCTCGGCTACTCGGGTCCCTCCGGTTAAGGAACGCCGTCCACACTTCCTTGCGATGGTGTCATCAACCCGACCGCCTCTTCAGCTGCCCATCACACCACCAGTGGACGGCGTCCATGCCTCCTCTGTGGTTCGAGGGCACGACCTAACAGACACCATGCTACTACCTCACGGCAAGAATGCGCACGGGTCCATTGAGAATGCCGTTCATGCTTCTGATGGCCTACATCCCGCTCCCAGTACTCTGCCATCATCCGAGCTGCCAAGGGACGCCGTCCAGGCTTCCTTGATCATGCATATCGCCGCCATGCGTGAGGGGACCGCTACCTCACCCGACAGCGTCTCTCCCGACAGCGTCGAGGAGCTTACGCGGGCCCTCTCGCAACTATCGCACCAGCTCGACTGCTTGGCATCGTTGAGCTCCCGGCTCCGTCCTGCCACCTTGCCATCACCGGTTGTTTGGAAACTGCCGGAGTTAAGCGGATTCCAAGACGATGTCGACGCCTCGATAGGCACGGTCAATGCGCTCGGCTCTCAACATGCCTGGCCTGACGATCATAAAAGGTTCGTTGCCATATACCATCTCCGAGATGCAGCCAAGGCATGGCACAACTACGACGGCATCAAGCGACAGTCATGGCCGGAATGGTGTGCAGCTCTGATTGCTGCTTTCGGCCCGATTCCCTATGACGCCATCAACGAATCTAATACGTCTGTTACATAGGACGAAGCTCGAGAAGACCATCTCCTCGAGGCTGAAACTGCGCACTGCCGTTCACCGGAAGACAGCGTCGCAGCTTGCCCCAGTGTAAGCAGCGGACCGAGGTCGTGCTCACCACTTCGTGTCTCGTACTCTGCATACGTGTCGGACATGACACCGTTACTAACAGAGGCCGAGACCTCCTTGCATCTGCGGAATTCTGTGACGCTGCCCTCGAGGACGTCTTCGCTCGGATATCAGGAACAGATATCACCTGCGGATATAAGGAACGAGAAGCTTCGTGAGCCGTTGATGCAACATCCTCGGTTGTCAGAGCAGACATGGGAGGTACAGGGAGGTGGCCATTCCCTGTTGAGCGAAGTCTCGGTCAACGAACTCCAGATAGACGAAAGCATCATTCTCACAAACGACCTTCACATACCTCCTGCGCCTCCTCCCGACGACATCGCTTCGGACTTCATAAGGTTGCTGAGTGAAGCCAACGAAACCATGGCGACGAGCAATGCTGAAGTCACTGACAGCCGACAACTGGCCATGCAGCCCGAGTATCCGTCCAATGAGACGGGGTCTGACCCCTGTTCGCAAGACCTACCCAGCCCGGATTCACGCAGCATTTACTCAAGACCTGCTGCATTCCAAAACTCGCGGTGCACTGACCCGCTGGCAGCGGATCGTACAAAGCACAAGTTGTGTGACGCGCCCGCACGGAGTATCGCTCTCGCTTCGCCGATACGTGGCATACCACCACAACAGCACACTGTGACCAGTCATGATGCAGTCGACAAACACCTTTTTGTACGTCGTCCGCGGTCTCCTCTGCATTGTTTCTACGTGCAGCAAGATAGTCGTCAGCGAGACGAAGGACACCGACGGCACAGCCAGTGGTGCCCGCCAGAGTTGCCATCGGGAGCTTTCCATGCCAGAGGCCAGCGTGGCCGAGAACTTCGACCACCGCGATGCACCCAGTGTCGCCCACCAGAGACATTTCTGGCAGACCACCAAACCATGTTGCGGCGTGGTCGAGGCCGACCGCCAGGATGCAGCCAGCACCGTCCACCTGAAACAGTGTGGGCAGCTCCGTGCGCTCGCAGTCATGGCCGAGTGTGATGACGAAGAAAGACACCGGGCTTCGGGCGCGCGGGGAGCTGATCGAAGTGGAGAAAGAAGAGGCAGAGATTAGAACAGCTTCCCGAGAAACGGGTGTTGTCTGTGTCTGGTTCATCACAACGGTAATATATATGTCCTGGTAAAGTATTGTGCTGAAACAGCGGTAATCTTCCATACAAGTAATTTTGCAAAATAAAGTGAATTCCTGGAAAACTGTTTGATATAGCTCCTGGAAAATAAATTCGCATCAAATATTTTTCTCTCAACTATCTAGTGTGGTAAAAAGACAGGCTCCTGTTAATAATCAGATAAAAGCCTGCTTAAGCAAAATCATAGAAACTGCTGGTGTACGTGCTCATATTACAATATATGTATATTGGCCATATATATGTATATATAAAGCTGTAGTACTACATTTTTTGTACAGGAAATTAACATGGGGTAACCCTACATCTGCTGGGATGAAAAACTTACAGACGTACGTTATAGCACTACAGGAATAACAACGAAATTAGTTGCGCAAGTTAAACTCACCGATATGGCACAACGATATTAGCAGCCGTCAGCGTCATCAGGAATCGAATGTGCTCTGCAGCGTACAGGCAAAAGACGTCTGTGGACTGGAAGCTGCCGTTGACGTAGAAATGCAAGGCTAGCAAGATGTGTAATTCCATTGGTGAAGCGTGAGAAACCACCGTGAGCCGCTGTAGTCAAGGCTCCAGTGACGTGCACAACGACAAGACAGATGGACTTGAAACCTGTAGTTGACAGGTGCTGGTCTACAACTTCATCGAAGGCAAGGCACCAGTGTGAAGTATATTCTGTCCGGAGAGAAGCGTGACGTCCACGTGCTCTAGCTGCCATCTATAAGCCAAAGTTTTCACTGGAGAACAATGAAGGCGTACAGCCACAGCAGCCACATTTACAGCAGAATATCTCGGCGCACGACTACGGTTCGACACATTATCACGTACGGATTACAGTTATTACAATGAAGAGAAGCAACAAATTAAAAAAATCGGCAGATCCCACGTACCGTGGGAGTCGATGTTGTGCGAAGCATGCGGCGGGAAGGTGACTGTGGCGTAATTTTTTTTACTGAGCGATGCCTTACAAAATGACGCTAAATATCTGTATAAATTTTAACGCACACAGATATATTGAAGAGCCGCATATGTGCTATAAACCAGTTGTTTACAGTTGGGTAACTCTGCCAACGGCAACGTGTAATACCAACACCAGAAGCGGTAAGCTGATATGAACTGCTTATACTTGTCCGTTATCGGGAAGAAAGCACGCACATTTCACGAACCCGTGTGCATGTGTGGAAGGGGTTCCTAACAGTTCTTGAACAAGGTCATCATTGCCGTGATCCGAGAGCACAAGCAGCTAGCTGGTCATGACTTCTTATCGAATCCGGTCGCGATCGCGGTGGCGAGGGGCCCATGTGTAGTGAAGTATGAGTTATAGTACAGCTGTTAGAAATCGTGGATGCCTCGGTAATTTCTTCGACAAATTGTCTGTCTACCCGGCGACATGTCGGAATCTGAAGTCACCCATCGCGTTGGAGAGGTTTAGGCCGTTGAGGCTGGTAGGCCTGGATAGGGCTACGTGGACCAACATCAGTGGATGACGCTTGTGGCATTCGCAACTACCTGGTCGTATGTGACTTACGTAGCCTAGTCTACAAAGCGGCTGTCAATCTGTCATCATCCTCAGTCAGCGTGAGGCCATCACTTAGCCTCGTAAGAAATGAAGAGGACACTGCGTCGTTCTGGCGGACTAACTGCATATTACGCTGCCTTGATGTGAATATCATACGTAATTTTCGTTAATGTATTCCCACGGGGTCGAGCAATGCTTCAATATAGCTTGCTAAATCATAATACAAATGTATTGTTTATTAGCCTGCTATAAAAGCGGACCCAACTGGAATCAGGGACGTTAATCTGATATGACGCCTGTATTGTAGGACTATATATGTAATGTTCATTGCTTTCTTGTAAAATTAGATACCCAGCACCACAACCACAACTGACGTTGCACCGTCATTACGACTGCACAGGTTGTTTATCCAAACCAGTTTGTAGACCTGGCGTGGCTTTGTGGTAGAATACCTGATTGCCACGCAGAATGCTTGGGTTCGATTCCTGCTGGGATCCTGATTTTTATTCTTTCCATTCATCGGGTCAACGCTGCCGATGTCGGTTTTTCTTAACGCTCTCGCATTTAAATTACCAATGTCTGGTCTCACCGTTCCTGGGTTGATATAAACTGTCAATCACCTGAGGCGCATACCCGTACACCGCGATCGGTGGTAAACGGGTATGTGCCACACGTGTCTGGAGGAGAGGGTTTGACGACGTACGCGACAGGACTTTCACTTTATTCATGTCATGACCACACAGTCATATTCTTCAAGTCCTCTAACCCTCCCATGCCGATTTTGGTCTACACTAAGTTAAGGAGGCGATCATGAGAGCACCCAGACGTAGGCGGCTAGATAGATAGATACGTAGATAGAAACGCTCAAAGTGCCAGAGGTTCGCTAAGAAATGCTTCGCATTTAAAAGAAAACACCAAGCCTAGCGCCAAATCCCTAAAGCCCTCGTAAAGCACCATCGCGACCTCGTAGTGCAAAACGCAGTCGTCAACGTTGTCTTTTAATCTTCTGTCACACGAGCACAGGCTCTTCACAAGTCTTGGAATCGTCAACACAGCACCACTGTTCACAACGCACATCGTTTTACTCCCAAACATTGCATTTGCCTGGACTGCTCACAAGAAAATAGAGGCGCACGGGTTAACCAGTGGCGAAGCAAGAACCAAATACAGAGCGTAGTTCATGCGTTACCGTACGAGCACGGAATCACTCAAGTAACGTGCCAAAATGCTGTCAATTCGAAATGCCGTACTGCACCTTACTGGGACACTGGAAAGCGAAGCAAACAAACAATTACCGACAATAAAACACTCATTGCAGGCTCCTCAAGTGCTAGTTACCGTCGGTACACAAGCGCCGATCCCAGTTTCATAAACACACGGTGTCACAGGCTTCGCTACGCTTCACCGCACACCAAGAGACACTGCCGTCGGTCTTCACACGGCTTGCGCGCGCCGAAAAAGCAATAGTAACCACAGCACATCCAGTCGAACGCTGAAGGAACACAAGCGAGAAGCGTTTGCAAAAATGGGCACCGACACATACTGTGGACGATGCCATGTTGTTTTCGCGAACTGCGCAGCAGGGGCAAGCGCTAAGAGAGTTCACAAAAAGGTATTGTGCTTTTTTCACCGTGAGATAAATATTTCCTTTATGTGCGAGGGGGAAGATATGACGAACACGACAGGAGCGCGCGATGAAAGAAGTCTTTTTCAACGCCATAAGATGACCTGATGTAGAGAGTACCCCTTCACTACCAATCACAAACTGCGTCCCTCGCCCAAGCCGTAGTCTGCTACGACAGACGCCTGCAGCGCGGGTTTCGCCATGGCTACGCGATGATTTTCAGGTCATGCTAACGCGTCTGAGCACAAAATATATATATGAGCGGGTGAAGGCACATTTCTCATATTCTCACGCCAAGGTAAATAGCAGTTAATAATCAAAGTGTCATGCATTCGGCAAAGGTTTCTTTATGCTCGAGAATTGTGAGCATTTGCACATATTTTCGATGTCATTTCAAGTTCCTAGAGCTATTTCTTTCGGACTGATTGCCATATCAACGCGTTCCGTTTCGATTTCCGAACAGGGAATGTCAAAAAGCTCGATTTTTTGTGATTTTATGCATAATCACGCAAATCAACAATACGCTGTGATTTGCAATGTACGAGCCTGCTCTGGATCGGCCCAAAGTGCGCAGCGACAGCTGCATTTTGGAGATGGTGCCTATTGGGCAGTTAAAGGCAATCCATCTAGACAAGTTGTGGAATCGCACAATATGCTTTAAAGGGGAACTACGGTGCATTTTCGACCATATTGAGATAATGCCGTTTTCTAACAGTCCTGTAACACAAAGGTGGTTCATTTTGCTGAAAGACTCCTCGTCAATAATTTTAAATAAGCAATAAACGAGGAGTCGAAACCGAAACAGGGAGCTGAGCTGCTCCGTGCTGCGTATGCGATGACGTCACGAAGTGCGCTACACGCCGCCACGGCTGCCCAGGGTGTAAACATAGCACACGTGCTTCCTCTACCATATTGGAAAAACCAGAGGCACTGGGCCCACTGCCATACCTGATTATCGGACCGGCGTGGCACTGGACACTGGACACTGCATACCGGGCACACTGCATACTGGGCACACTGCATACCGGGTACATTGCATACTGGGTATACTGTACACTGGGTACATTGTACACAGGTTGCACTGTACACTGGGCATGCTGCACACTGGGTACACTGGCAAGGTCGAGAAAGCTTGCGTGTTGCGCGTGCCATGCGTAACCAGGTGAAATAAAGTATAAAAAAAGAAGCAATCCAATCACTGACTTTATTTTCGCCTTTCATATCATAAATAAATAAATAAACAAATAAATCAGAGATGAAAGTGTTGTCGTAATTGGATAAAGAAAAGCTGCTGTTAAATGACCCTTGGAACTGCCGAATGGCTTCATTAAATGAGCTAATTACCTCTCCACTTTACCGCCTCAAAAAATATTTGAATCAATCCTTCAAGTACACACAGTTGGAGATTTGTCGCATGGAGTAATTGCTTTTTCTCTTCTCTCGTCCCGATGAGTGTGCTGGAAGCTAAGTAGCGAAGAATAGCATGGGGGAAAGAAGTTGCATCAGCACGTTTTCCTCCGAACGCGTGGCACGGTCATTTGGGTGTATGGCATTATTTGTAGAGAGAAGAGGGAACGATTTCTAGCTGACTGAAACTTGACTGTTAGTTCCAGGCCACCTGCTGCGCTATAATGATTGCCTCACAAGTTCTCATCAGGAGCCTCGATTACCGATTGGCGGTGCTTTCTGACCATGCTGAAAAATTGTCGCAGGGCCCCTTTAAGGGCAGACATGGATCTTTAAAAAATTGTTTCATTAGTGAAGTTAACTGAATGAAATTTATTACGCCTATTTAGATTTTTCTGCAGATTCCGACCTTCAAGTAGATGTTTATTAGCTGCATAAAAAAAGATATGCAATTTCTCAAAGCACATTTCTTACGGTGCTTTTTAGCAACTTTGGTTTGTCAAAACACAAGAACAAAGAGTGGCAAGACTGCCAGAAACCTGGTCAAGCCAATCATGCTAATTTGTTTTCAACAAACTTCGAATGCAAATTAAGTGGATGTAAATATGAATGAAAAATGTTTGCTTTGTACACTGTGATAAGCCAGAACAGAATTTGGTGAACAACATTAGCCTCATAGGCTAGACCAGCTTTCTGGCAATCTTGCCAGTGATGTTTCCAGTATTTCGGCTGTTTCTTGACGCTCTAAGCTCCTTGATTAGGGGGAGCAAGGTGACAGGTCTCACCTTGATTGATTGATATATATGTTTTATTAGCGCAAAGGCCACTCATAACCAAAGAGCGCCAAATCAGTGTTGGTTAGTGACCACTAACTAGAAGCAATGCAGGTGTGTAGATGTGATGTGGCTGTAAATGGGCCTAAAATGAGTCGCTATTAAGGCGTAAAAGATATAGGTAATAAAATATGGCGATGACTACTGATGTACGAGACAGATGTGAATTGCAGAAATAATAATTTTGTGTTACAGATAATGCATTATATTTGTAAAGTATAGACAGGAGAAACAACGGCCTTAGCACAGCCCTTGTTCAGAAGGGTCTGAAGGCGTGTGCTACACAATGTATGATGATCGCAGCAGCACCATCATTAAAGAGGGTGTGCTAAGAGTTCCTTGGCATTATGACATTCAAAGCAACGTCATTTATTTATTTTAGGACGTCCTTACCGTCGAATAAAGGCTCCATACCAAGAAATAAGGAAGGATGTAAAGAGATATGCTCTCGGTGGATTAAATGGAAGGGGTGTTTGAGTTCGGTTTCAGCTTCGCGGCACTCTATCAAGACATGGAGAACGGTCTGTCTGGACACGTCTCACCTTAAAGTGACACGTCTAACCTTACGATCTAATATTTGTACAACAGCACTTGCACTACTGATAAAAGAAATAAATCTTAGCCTCATCAGGCTGGCGTCTGCTTCCGTTGTCCTAAGCAGCCCATCTCCGCAAAGATGTCGCGCAGAGCCTTGCGCCCGAGTGCCACCCTCTTGGCGACCTCGACGTCGAAAGGATGGACCTCGATGACCGTTTGGATGACATATGCAAGGATCAAAGAGTAACTGCAAAATTAAACTGAATACTGTGAAATTCTGTACACTACTCTTCTGTTAATTTTATTAGTCAGTTAATGTCACCCAAAAGTCCCGGCCGGCAGCTCATGCATTTTGTTGAGAACAAACTGTCTTCATTTTCACTGTGCAACTAAGGTTTCGTGGCACTTAGGGTACAGTGAATTAGTCATTCGGCTTCCAAATTGCTGCTTTCAATTGCCCCAAGACTCATCATCCATACAAGGCTACGAATATATTATAACGACAAATCTTTAACACTGTGAACTTCTCTTGTTCTGAAAATTAGTACTTAGGCAAATTGCCCGGCAGTGCAATTGAAGACAAAACCAAATCTGCATTTGCAAGAATCTTGCATAAACAACTCCATGGACATGTGTCATTGCAATAGCCTCGAACATGGCAAGTCCAAACAGTGCACCACTTATGGCAAGCTGCTTAGTCCAATTGTTTACTTGTTCAACTAGCAGCAACAAGCTATGTCACGTATTCTCGACGTTCCGAAGAAATGCACTACAAGTTAACTCTTAGCTTGGCAGCTGCTTGTGACTACTACAGTCGGGTACAACTTCAGAAGACAGGAGAGGCCCCGCCCAGATGACCGAAGCGCAATGGCCAATTGCCTCCACGACTAAAGAAATAGTCCCGCTGAAAAAATCGACTGCTTCTAAAACGCGTATTTGTTGTTATAACCCTTTCAGTCACGGTGTGTACATATGTACACATCAATTTCGCAGTCGCATCACGCACCGCATGTTTCATCAAATGACCTGAAACTTGGTGTGCACTTCGTACAGGCTTCCTGAGTGCACAACTAGCGCTTATTTAACTTCATTATGCTGTATATTTCTGCGGATGATCACTTTGCTAGAGACACTACCATGTTCGACGATCGTTCGACGTGTGATGTTCCAAGACCAACGTCAAGAGTATTTTTTTTCTTCACTCGAAAAGCATACAACGAAAAAGCAAACTGCGCATGCATTTTTGGCCTAATAGCTGATTTCTTTTATGCAAGGATTGAAGCTGACCGATTGCAGAATAATTAGATATTTAATTACACGCTAATTAGCATTAATTACTGTAACTCACACAAAACAACACATTCCTTCATTTTATTTCTTGAAACGTAATACTGAGTGCCTTGAAATCATGCCATGGATGTTTGATGCATTTGCAGACAGTGCTTCATAATTCGTGACTGAAAGGGATAAATACGATTTCTCTATCTTGACGAGTGCTTTGGAAAAACTGTCATGATGGAAATGCTACAGCACATGCCGGATCGCCAGAGAAAAATAACTCTCTGCCTTCTACAACGCTGTGCTTCGTGTGCTGTGGACCGAGATCGACGGCACCGGGCGTGTAATTATAAAGCAGTCGCTGACTAAATAGCATAAGATTCATATATATATTTTCTGTGTGTTTGCACAAGCTTATTTTTTTTCAATGTGTTAGGCTTATTTTTAATTATTATGTTTGTTTATTTTTTCGGTTGCGAACACGCAATCTCGTGAGTTCGCGCACGTTTACGCACGGCAATCCATACCAGTTTTGCGCCATGGAGCCCAGCGAGGTGACATCGGAACGCGATCATTTGTTGTCGAATGAGCCTTGCGCCGCCTCGGTGGCCACAGCACAAAGGAGCCTTGGCAAGAACAAGAGCTGCCACATCCTGAACGGGGATTCACGCAACATGATCTTCCACTGCTACACGTGTTGGCGCAACACGGAGCCTGAACACAGCGTGGCGGACACGAGCAAGTTTGTCGCCGACATGCTCGGTGTCAGCGAAAGGACTGTGTTCAGGGTGAGTGAGGAAGTTAAAGCTTCGCATTTTTCGGGTGGGAAACTGACGTCGACCTCGCGAAAGCGCCCGCGCAATGCGGACAAGAGAAGACATAGCACGAAGTTTGACAGCTTCACGTTGTGCGTGCTGAGGTCTTGTGTGCACGATTTCTTTCGCCGCAACGACATACCGACGGGGGCTCGAGAAGATAACTACCGAGTTCTCAGAGCGTATGGAACTCCCATCACTAAGGTGATGCATGTACCTACTGTGCGTCGCCTGCTTGCCGAGATTGGCTTCAAGCACGAAAAAAAAGCCGCAACTCGCTGCTTATCGATGGAAGCCCAACTTATGCGCGATTGCGTCGCAGCAGGCATTCTACAGCTGGTGCGTGTAGTGAGCGAAGAGTTCTAAGCCACACAGCGGCCCGAATTCATTCCAAGCTCCCTTGTAACGGCACCAGTGTATCAGTCATAATTTTATATTAGCACTGAGGCTGACATTAAAGAAACAAACACTGCTTCGAAACGCCTGACCGTTAATAATCCAATGGCATTCAATGAAACAGCACGTGTCAGTCACTGATTGTTGGCCTTGGTGGAAAGCAATCAATCAACGGTGCTACACAACACTCGAACGACGTTCAGCTATCTTATCTCAGGCAGCACAGCACGTTGGCCCAATATTGTTTATACGTTGGCAAACGATGGCCCAATGATGGCCCATACAAACCACTATAAAACCATTGTTGGCAAGCCAGCCTACAAGGATGCCAGTAATGGTCCATCTTTGCCAGCCAACATACGATATTGGTCGTGCCATTCTTTGAGGTTGGCAACAACGGCTCATGGTTGCCGATGTACATACGATATTGGTAGAACCAGGCCGTATGGATGGCAATATTGGGCCAGCTTTCCGTTGGTAAAACAATATTGGTTAAGTAATGGCAGTAGATCGGATATATTGTCTAGTCAATCTGACTGGTTAAACAACATTGGACGGCCAATGCTACGCGCCGGACAATATTGTCCAGACTTACACGTCGTCGCTCCAATGTCTTAAAAACTGGCAAGCATATGCATGATATATCGGCAAGAATGTTTTTTCCCCTTTTACCATCACTGAGTGAAGGTTAGCTCGCGTCGAGCCACCACATGCATGCACGCTATTATGAAAATCACTTTATCCGGCATCCAGCGCACCTCAAAGAAGATTTCTGGTAACTTATCACCATAGGCGTGCGCAGGGTTCCCCAT
Source organism: Rhipicephalus sanguineus (assembly GCF_013339695.2). Classification (NCBI taxonomy): domain Eukaryota; kingdom Metazoa; phylum Arthropoda; class Arachnida; order Ixodida; family Ixodidae; genus Rhipicephalus; species Rhipicephalus sanguineus. The sequence goes on along the minus strand of NC_051184.2, from coordinate 129,173,043 downwards.
TTGGGGGGGGGGCAAAGTTTCGTCGAAGCGCCCCCACCCTACTAAGATGTTCGTCCGAATTAACCGGGTTGCGGACAGATATGGCCGAATTAACGAGAGTGTGATGCCGTTAAACAATAAACATGCTTGCAGGGACCAGAGAACGCGTCCTAATTATCCGACTTTCCCAATTAATAAGTGTGGAATTAACGAGCTTTTACTGTATAAAGATGGGAAAAACAGTCCATCGTTGTCAGCCAACAAACAAAACTGCAAATTCCAATCTATAAGAAAGGGAACAATGGCGCACAGAGGGTTTTGATTTTTAAGTTGGCATTTAGTGTGGTACAAAATATATGCTAAATAGTTGGACAGAATTCATTTTACAGATGTTGAGCAATGTGAAATAAGTATCAAGTTCTTAACCGAGGTTTGCGCGCTGTTGGAAATACATCTTTGAGAAAGGAAACACAAAACATAATCTCACTTGGCAATGCTTGTTGAAAGTTGACGTTAATTGTGTGATACAGCCAGCGTATACATCGCAACTGTATAAAAACAACCAAAAAATCCCTGCTTTTACATTGATTGAAGCTGGATATAGCGTTGATGAGTTAATGGAGTAGTATAGAAGTCGTCTGCTTTGCAATGGGCCTCTGCGCTGGTGCACCTTCTGCGCACCGCACACGCACCGAAATTATTCTCACGGCTTTATTAGCGGCAAACAATCGAAACATTTCATGTGACTTCAACCACGCCACGTATTTTCGTGTTTGCTACACGACTGGTTGCATTACAGGATTATAACTTCTTTGTGTGCGCGCTACAGCGACGTGCTGTCCAAGACTACGGTATCGCCCGCGGAATCTTTAAATGATCGATGCGTTATGCTTGCACTTTCAACGCTTGACACAACCAGGCGTGTTCACTTTGAATAAGTGTTCTCGGTGATCGGGAGGCCGGAGAAGCAGCGCGGCGCCATGTTTTGATCAGGAATTTCACGTCCTCTCCTCGCGGCAGTGGGGCAGCGCGGTGGTCGCTGGTCATAAAACACTTGTGACTTGAAGGCTGCTCCGCCCACGACGGTTCAAACGGGGCTCCTTGCTTTCAATGCCTTTGAAAACGAGGGGGGGTGAGGGAGATGGCGGGAGAGGACGGCACCTCAGAAGATGCGTACGCGCTTCGGCCCTTCTGCCAGGCGGCTATTCTTTTAACACGAAAGTGTTTTATGCCGGGGTCCACCAAGTACATCCGTCACGGATATGACGTTGATAAAATGGACGCCAACGGGTGAGAAAGAAAAAAAACCAAGAAAAATATACCCCGCTGGGAATCGAACCCACGACGTTGCGGCCGCGACGGCAAGCGCCCGACGCGCCACCGAGTAAGCTAACTCGGGAGATGCTAGACACGGCGCGAACGCGCCTTATATCTTTCACACATTCTCTTTCACGGCGGGCGCAGCGGGGTGGTGCCGCCGCCTGTGAGGTGTGAAAAGAAGTAATGCTTGACGATCGACACTTCCTAGCGCTTCCTCCGAGATTGCACGCGATATCGCAGGTAATGTTTAAAGCGTCTCGATACCAGAGAGGTAGACTGGCCGCGCTGGCGTCGCCGAGGCACGCTTGACGCAGTTACGTTCTTTGCCTTTGGCTTCGTGTTAGCGTGCGTCGGCTCATCGGAGTAGTGCAGCTTCCACGTGCACCGACGGGATTTCTCCGCGGCCGACTGCTTCAATTGCGAGAGCACCGGCTAACAAAACTGCTGCAATATGCGTTGCAGAAAGGACGCGATTTCGACGGGCGAATGTGGTGCCTTGGTGGAGCGAGAGCCGCGCCTGCGAGACAGAGGCCAGCGGTGACGCACGCGTTTGCGGCTTAGGCTACGAACCTCTACCTCCCGTGTTGCTGAAGCGCAGTGTGTGCTATGTATGCATGAGCACAGGCGTCGGCTACCCATTACTAGAAAGCGCACACCATGCCGTTTCTCTCCTTAATTTACGACGCTTTGAAGAAGCGCATACCGGGTACCAGTGTTTTTCAGTCAGTGACGGTTACTTTCCCTCGTTCGAGCTCCCGGCATCGGCGGGCGCCCGCCCCTCAGTATTCAGTCGAGAGTCATCGGGAAAAAACGGAGTCGGATACCGAGACAGGATGCCATGATTCTACGGATACCGAGATTCGCCGCCGATGCCACAGCGAGAAGGGAGCTGCCCTGTTCTTCATCGGACCTGACTGTTTCGACTTTTGAAGAGAGATCCGCAGATGAGCGCCGATGTGTTTTGACAACTCGCAAACTTTTCGCCGGATTTGTGTGTTCGTATCGCGTTCAGTAAGTCGTTTATTTCCTTCGTCGCATGTTACATTCCGTGTTTTTCGTAAGTGAAATGTGTGCTGCATTTATTATTGCCTACATTACCGCGTAATTTTTTTTTAATTTGTTATTTTGTGAATACCGACGTGGTGGGCTTTATTGTGCGCTTCGAAGTAGGTTCGTTAAGTTCTCGCCCTTAGCGATGTTGTCAGAATTTGCGTGTGCTATTTTGTTCTTTTCTCGCGTTGTTTGTGCGTCAGCTTAACACCCGTTTTACATTTGCCCTTCGCCGCTCGATTCGCGCAAAGAAGTGATGGATTTGTAACACACAAATTTTTATTAGTTGTGAAGTTGTCGCAGACTTTCAAGCTCTTGCCGCAGTCACCTTTTAATTAATAAATAGGCGATGAACTTTCTGGTAGTTCAAGGTGGCTATGGATCTCGGCTGTATCGAATGTCTGTTCGCGCGTAGATGTTCATTTATTTCATTTTGTATCACGCTTCTCTTTTCACTGACTTCCTTTAGAACCTTCGATGAACTGACAAATCAAATAAGCGTTAACACCAAGGGAGGCTGTGTGTGTTTGTGAGTGGTCTCGTTTCCCCGATTTCTAATCATCATCATCATCATCATCATCATCATCAGCCTGTCTACGCCCACTGCAGGGCAAAGGCCTCTCCCATGTTCCGCCAATCAACCCGGTCCTGTGCTTTCTGTTGCCACGTTATACCTACAAACTTCTTAATCTCATCTACCCACCTAATTTTCTGTCTTCCCCTTACGCGTTTGCCCTCTCTTGGAATCCAGTCAGTTACCCTTAATGACCACCGGTTATCCTGCCGACATGCTACGTGCCCGGCCCATATCCATTTCTTCTTCTTGATTTCAACTATGATATCCTTAACCCCCGTTTGTTCCCTGACCCACTCTGCTCTCTTCCTGTCTCTTAAGGTTACACCTATCATTTTCCTTTCCATCGCTCGCTGCGTCGTCCTCAATTTAAGTTGAACCCTCTTTGTAAGTCTCCAGGTTTCTGCTCCGTAGGTAAGTACCGGTAAGATGCAGCTGTTATATACCTTCCTCTTGAGAGATAGTGGTAGACTACCATTCATGATTTGATAATGCTTGCCGAATGAGCCCCATCCCATCCTTATTCTTCTAGTTATTTCACTCTCATGGTTCGGCTCCGCGGTTACTACCTGTCCTAAGTAGACGTACTCCTTTACAACTTCCAGCGTCTCGCCACCTATCGCGAAGCGCTGTTCTCTGCCAAGATTGTTCCACATTACTTTAGTTTTATGCATATTAATTTTCAGACCTACTCTTCTACTTTCCGTATCCAGTTCAGTAATCATGAGCTGTAATTCGTCTCCCGCGTTACTCATCAATGCAATGTCATCACCGAAGCGCAGGTTACTGAGATACTCTCCATTAACTCTTATCCCTAATTCTTCCCAATCTAGGGCCCTGAAAACCTCCTGTAAACACGCGGTGAATAGCATTGGAGAGATCGTGTCTCCCTGTCGTACGCCCTTCTTTATTGGGATTCTGTCGCTTTCTTTATGAAGGACTATAGTGGCTGTGGATGCGCTGTAGATTTCTTCCATTATGTCTATATAGGCTTCGTCGATGCCCTGGTTCCGCAGTGCTTGCATGACTGCTGATGTCTCCACCGAATCAAATGCCTTCTCGTAATCTATGAAGGCTATGTATAGGGGTTGGTTGTATTCCGCGCATTTCTCTATCACCTGATTGATAGTATGAATATGGTCTATTGTTGAGAAGCCTGTACGAAATCCTGCCTGGTCCCTTGGTTGATTAAACTCTAATGTCGTATTAATTCTGTTAGCAATTACTTTTGTGAATAGCTTGTAGACAACGGACAGTAAGCTGATGGGCCTGTAATTTTTCAGGTCCTTGACGTCCCCTTTCTTATGGATCAAGATGATGTTGGCATTCTTCCAAGATTCTGGTATCCTCCCTGTCGAGAGACACTTCGTATACAGGGTGGCCAGTTTCTCTACCATAATCTCTCCACCGTCTTTCAACAGGTCTGATGTTACCTGATCCTCACCAGCGGCTTTGCCTCTTTGCATTCCCTTTAGGGCTTTCTTTACTTCTCCTGTTAATACTGGTGGGATGTCAGATTCCTCTGGGATATTACTGCTTCTTACGTTATCATCCTGACTGTCTCGGCTGCTGTACAGATCTCTGTAGAACTCTTCCGCTATCTCAACTATTCTATCCATATTGGTTGTGACCTTGCCATCCTTGTCCCTTAACGCATACATCTGATTTTTGCCTATGCACAGTTTTGTCTTCGTAGCTTTGAGGCTTCTTCCGTTCTTTAGAGCATGCTGAATTCTCTCCATATTATACTTTCTTATGTCGACTACTTTATAATATAAGGGCGTTATTCAAGGTAATTAGTGTACGTTCTATGCAGCTGTTATCTCCCTGCAAACGGTCAGCAGAACAAAGCGCGAAATGCGAAATTATTTTCAAAACTTGCAGTATCTTTGCCATATGTATACATGCAGAATAAACTTGTGTGTACCCTCAGCTTTTGTACGCTGATTATCCCTGCTGCTTGCCTAAAAGCAAAAGCGTGGACAACATGCATTTATTTACGTGCGGAATAATCTACATCATGTTAAACTATACATTCAGTGGAAAATGTCGTAAAGATATTGACATAGCTAACTAAAATGCTGGCCAGATTCAGCGTTAGGCGCTTTAAATGAAAGAACGATGGTGCAGCCAACGATAAAGGCTGGCAAAAGATATTGGAGCTGTAAATATTTATACAATGTTGGCGATACGTACGACGGACAATGTTGGCTACAGCCATCCTTGCCATTATTGGCGATATGTTGGACTGACAACGTTGGCTACAGCCATCCTTGCCATTATTGGGAAATCATTGGCATCCAATATTGGACCAATGCACATTTAGGTGTAGCAAACCCGCAAAAGCCAACGCAGGACCAATATTTCTGCCAATGTTTACCAACATTGTTCCGAGATTGGTTCAATGCCGGCGCGCTGCCTGGGATATCATGGACACTGCTGCCACCGATCGGTCGTTTGCGCGCTGAGCTGGAAGCAACGAATCTTCGCGTTGGGGGTTGCTTTCGGAAATCTTATCTGTTGAGAAACTCGTAGGTTGGTTTCGTCCGAGCACGCTTTTCTCATTCATCCTGATAATGGTTTTGCTCCATCACTTCGCCACGTCCGACGAGAAACGCAGGAGCACAGTACAAAAACACACCCGCCGCACACAGTACAGGTACCAGACTTTGGCAAACTCTCCTCGTCGTAACTTCACTTAGGAGCAAAACAAAACACCATGGAACAAACACGCACGATGTTTCTTTGCAGCGGTATTTCGCCGCGGGATCTAGTTTTCAGACGAAGTGCAGCGCAGCGTCACCAATGTTCGCTGCATTCTCTCTTCGCCGGCTCACGGCGGAGAAGAAACGTACGCGGCACAAATTGTGCATCGCAAGCTCACAAGAATATTTCCGGTATGACAGACCATCACAAACAATTCGAATTCCCTCTGACGAAGGGAGACACACACATCTGACGCGACTCGGCCGTGTTTGAAGCGAGGGCGGCCATGTTAGGCATGTTCTCTGTCGGCGAGGCCACCAGCCGTCCGGCTCATGACGTCACCTGAAGTGCGCGCCTATTGGCGGAGGCTCGTATACATCCGCCTTGCAGGGGAAAATGCCGCTGCCTTCTAAAGTTGTACCCGACTGTAGGTAGGCTTTGATGTAACAACTGGCTCTTTCTGCACCGATAATTGGCCAAATAAGCAAGATGCTGTCGTAGAGGAGTATGAATTGGAGAGTGCCACATTGTAAAGCATGCACACTTTCAGTCATCACAGTGTATTACAGTGTATCACACCTATGAGCCATTCAAGGTGCCATAAACATGTGTGGCTGAGCAAGTATAGTTCTTACTCAATTTTTTTTCATTGCAAGGCACTTGAAATGTCAGTCATGCTTAATTATTATGTATATAGTTTAATATTTCAGGAAAGAAAGAATATAAAGCAAGCTCATTATTGCATCCGCTTTGTGTGGCATGGCTTGGAGCTTGCCCACGCTGTCCGTCTGCACGGCTGCCCTGCCAGGCTCCTCTGCCGCATTTCTGCAAGCGTCCAAAAGAATCTCGCCATTTCCCTCGCCACTTTCATCTCATTTTGGCTCCGCATAATGTCGCGAAGCTTTGCGGCTTTCATTAGAATGCCGGAGACAGCCTGAAGCTGGAACATAAAATACCGAAGTACATTAATACATTGGTAGTGGCAGATCAGTAAGCCAAGAGCCGTGCTTTATTCAGCTATATTTGTTGTTGTGCTAGATTAACCTGCTCAATTCTTCTAAAAATGCAACGCAGTCCTCTTTTATTGTCTTAGTGCATACAAGTATGCAAATTTCACTGAGTGTGAATATAATTACGAGTTTACAAACATGCCACAAAAATCGGCAGGTGCAATATTAGTCCCATTGTGCTCAGAAAACATGCCTTGCACTGTTACCAGAATGCCATACACTTCCAACTCTGACATGTCCTGTGGTTGCTGCATAAAGTCTCGCGTAGGTGGCTGACTGCATCCATCGGGAGGTCAATAAAGAATGCCTATTGTGCACTCTATGAATCAAGTTTTATAACGTAAGATAACTCAAGAAAATTTGGAGGACACTCAAGCTTCGCCTTTAGGGGCAGGACATGATAGCGTAATTGCACCCTGTTCGCATCGCCTTCTTGATCGTTACACTCGAATACATGTCAAGAGCAGTGCAGCTTTTCTGCCAGAGGATTCCCCTCAAGCCAATAATGTCGAGGCCACTTTGCGACACCTTTTGACATGCCGTTTTGTGATTCGTCTCTTAAAGGGGCCCTGTAACACTTTATGAGCATAGTAAGAAAACATTGCCAATCGGTCAGCTAAAAATTGCTTTATCTTCTCTCGAAAATGACGCTACAAGCTCAAAAATCGCTCGTCACAGGCACTGTATCAGCCATTGGCTGATCTGAGCCTGGCGTGCTCGGTCGTTACAGAGGCCCACCGTGGGAGGCTGCGACTTGACCACGCGTACACACGTGATCGCACTGCAAATTCTGCGTATTGGAAGAAAAAAAGAGAAGTGCTCAAGGTCACAATGCTCTCGTAACGTATTTTTCTTTCCCGTGCCATCCCTCCCTGCTTAGCTTCCAGCACTTTCGTCGGGGCGAGAGCAGAGAATGCAATAGACCTTTTTCAAGGACACGAGTGCCACCAGCGGGCGCGCAAGCGCTCATGGAGAATGTGTGTACGCCGCAGCAGCCGCCGCGACGAGCGCGCGGGCCTCGCGCTGTAGCTGACCGCTTGCGCCGTGCCAGGACTTCTCAGACACAGTTAATTTGGCAAGGTGCAACATGTTACTGCGCATTTCAATCATGAACTTCAGTGTTTAGCTGCGACGGCCTCCCGGCGATTTCCATCTGTCCCACTGTTGGACCAGTTGAGCGGCTCAGGAGCGTCACCTTTTATTTATTTATTTTGGCGCCAGTGCGCCTTACGGCATAAATGAAAAAAAAATACAAGTCGGTTGCCTATGAAGTGCAGAAGCAGTCTATGATTGGCGGATGCATTTGGAATCAGCGTCCATCAATACTGTCTACGAGTACAGTGTGAGGTTGTGATATTTAAAGAGCACACTAGAAAGTGTAGTCGGCATTTGGGGAAATAAGATACATTCATTGCGTCGCTCGCACCATATATGTAACGAACGATAAGTGCCTACAAACCTTAGTTGGTGCGATAACTACGGGTTGGAATAATACTTAGAGCAAAAAAATAAAGGAGCAGACAAAGAAGGAAATGCTCATATCAGCGCTCGCACACAACTGAACGAGAGAGAGAGAGAGAGAGCTCTTTATTGAAATGCAGAGAATTTAGCTGGCGTGTGTAAATTCGCTGACTTGCTACTCTGCGTGGGGAAGGGCATTGGGGACTGAAAGACACAAAGAGAGAGAGAGAAAAAATATAAAAATTTAAGTAGAATAAAAAAGAGGTAAAAACACGAACTGAGTTTTTGTATCTTGGGCGGGGACGTGTGCTGACAGTGACCTATTACGTGCTCTCAAGGTGCCATTAAAGTTTGTCGAGCTGACCGATGCTCTCTAAATATCTGAATAGTAGTTTCATCGCTTGCCTCTGTTGCGTGGCGCAGGGTAAAGGGCATAAGACACAGTCAATTGATAGAGTTCTCTTGGTCAGCATTTGCATGCAATGTTCATAGAGCGCACGCTCCTCGGCATACGCTCGGCACTCAAACAAAATATGCTCGACAGTTTCTATGGAGCCACAGTTATTACAGTACGGAGTTTCGGTTTGACCGAAGCGGTACCGTAAACTGTTTCCATATGCACTGTTTAGCCGAAGACGACGGTACAAAGTTTCGAGATGTAGAGGAATGCTGTATGGGAGTCTTGTTCTTAGATGTGGGTCGATAGAGTAAAGGAAAGCATAACGATGTGTCGAAAGGTTCCATAGCCTCTTGTTTTCTTCGGAAGCAAGTCTCTTATCCAGCTGGGAAGCATCAGATTTAGTGAAATTGCTTCGTTTATAGCATGCGTTAAAAAAAGCATATATACAAAAATGGGAATGCGTCGCGCGTGTCAAAAAGATGCACACAAAGTCAAACAACCAAGGCGCGTGCTTACAGTCGATTAATAAATTTGAATTCCTTGTCTTGTAACGACTGAGAAGGTTGAATGACACAAAGTGTGGCGTTATTTGTGAGATGACATGCCCCCGAAATTTCTCCCGTTGTCTGATTAGGTTGGTGGTACAAAATTACTGTGCTTTCAAAGATGGGATTACATTTTCATGACTGACATAGCGATGTGAGATCAGACGGCTCCATTCAATGAATTTCGATGCTCGCTGAGGCACGTGTTAATGCATCGACCAGTCTGGCCGATGTACATGCCGACACATGAAAAAGAAATTTGCGGTTAACTCCTACACAATTTACAAAATAGTTGGCATGCCTCTGACCGCATTTGTCTTTGCCCACTGCAGACCCCTGCCACATTATTGCTACTATAAGCTTGTTTGGGGCGGCAAACACAGCCTTCACCCCCACATCGCTTTCCCATGTTCTTCACGCAATGCGACTTCTTATACATATGTGGAATAACTTCAATATTTCTAGTTCCTTCATTATTTACGGATGGAGGGCGTCCGTGTTAATCTTTCGTTGCCATTCGAACAGATTTTCGCAACCCAATACAACGATACGCAGGATATCCAGCCTCTTTGCAGCTGGAAACTGCTGCTCATGTTATGTGCGCAAGTTTTTTTTTTTCCAATGCAGCGCGCAATCATGACATTACAATTCCTCGTTTAACTATATTCGAATGCGCTGACGCAAAATTAAACAACTATTTCGCTGGACGCGGGATATATATACTGCCCGCAAATATGCTCCGCAGCGAACCTTAAAAGCATGTATCAAGAAACTGCAAATTATCAGAGCAAGGCATCTCGCAAGTGAATTCTAGTCCCATCCCTTTTTTCTTAGGCACATTTAGAATGCGCTCACTTCTTTGTACAGCGCGTGACTTGTCAATTAAAAGCAAATAATCAGCTGTATACCTGAACACTGTAACACCTCTCTACAGTTTGCTTGAATCCAATCACGAGCTGCTATGGCATTAAATGCCATAGTGGCTTGTGAACAAGTAATCATTGAATAAATACGAATTCGATGTTCCAGCTCACATTGCTCACGATAGCACGTTTTGACTGCATGTATCCGCACGTGATAACTCGCATGTCGCTTAAATGCTACATCCGGTATACATCCGCTCGGTAATTCCTACACTGACTGCATCATTCCTTTCACATTTCTTGCGTGAAAATACATGCAGGTGCGTTCAGACATATGTAGTATTAAGGATTTAATAATAGTCAACCAGCAGCTGCGCGTTTTTTCGCGTTTGGTGCTCCCACGGCGCCAACGAGCAGCGAGTGACGGAACAGCCGGCGGGTTCGCCATACACACTTTTCTCATCGTGCTTCGCGCGCCCGCCGAGGGTTCTGGGATTGCTTGAAAAAGGTCTATTGCAGCGTTCGACAAATCTTTGCAACTCCGCTCGCACCTAATGGGTTCTAAAAGTTTTTGCGGTGGTGAATTCATTAGGCAATAAGCTCCTTTAGTGAATCCATTCCATGGCTACTTAGAAATTGCAGGGCCCCTTTAAGAACACCACAAAGGCAGTCTGCCGCAGAGTCATCATGAAACGGCGATACTATTGGCTGGAGGGGGGTCCTTTGATGGCGAAAAGCCGCACTGCTCTTGACTTGTATCTGAGCATAGCGTGGCTTCATGTCCGTGGACACTTATCCCGTGCCGCAAAAAAAAAAAAGGAATATCTGTGTGCCTGTAAGTTGGCCCTTTCAAACTATCCTAGAATGCCTACCGCAAGTACGCTTGTGAAGTGCCCACTATGACATGATTCTTCGTTTTGCAAGTTGGCCAGGTACCCACCGCAGTCACCACCAGTTTTTTTGGACTCTGAAAATTCGGATCTGTTGGATACCTTGAGCTTTATAAATACACAGTCAAGGTTCGCACAGAACTCCTGCATTTTTGTGACCGATTTTGCGACAGATGGATGCCCTAAAGTTTGAATTTTGTCGTAAACCATTCGTTGTGAGGCATGCCACTTGATTTTGAAAGCCACCATGTTGGATTTTTTGCTGCCATGGTCAAGTTTGGCTTCCAGTGGCCAGTTCTGACGCCGCCGAGCATGCACAGTCTTCCAGTTTCGGAGGCCGTGTCCGATCTTCCTTGCCTTTCAAAATGTTTTAGGGGATCCAACTTTCCTTTTTCAGTTAGCCTTATCATCATTATTAATGTGCCGGTGGAACTTTGTTTTGTTTTGTTTGGTAAGTGTGTCTCTTTCTCCAGTCCTCATTTCACACGTGGTCGTGTAAGTGGTGTGTCAAGTGTTTTTGAGCTGTCAAGCGCGTCACGTGTTCTCTGCTGTCGCGGTTGCTCCATGCTTACAGTGCTCGGCTGCTGACCTAAAACACCCGTGTTCGATCACGGCTGCGGCAGTAGAGTTTCAATGGGGGCGAAATATTGAAGGCTCGTGTGCTGTGCCACAAGCCTCAACCATTTCGCCTTCATCAAAACGCTACCGTGTCGTTTAAAATCCCAAGACACAGGCGAGACGTTGCATGCATCTCTTTGTGACGGGCATCAAGTACTGTTAGCTTAATGCCATGGAGGCACCAACTGTGCCACCCGCAACGGTCGGCAGCAGCAATGGACCTTTGTCACGATATGTACAGCATCCCTAGTTGAGCGAGCCAAAAGCAGATTTGGAGACATTCCGGTCAATGCGACAGCTTGGGAGCTTGTGCGTTCCTTCGCATCCATGGCCTACAAGATGGCGTGCCGACCAGTTTCGGAGGCCACAATCCACCAAAAATGTTTCGGGGTGGCGTCGTCGAAGTGTTTCCGGTGCGCATGCGCAGAAGGCGTCCGTGAATAATATCCATTGCCAGCACACTGACGATGTTACCATAGCCGAAATAGAACCAAATCTGCTTGTCCCCAAGCGTGGCATGAAGCAGGGCATTACTGAGTATTTTTTAGGCTGCCCTAATCCAAAGAAACTTGATTTTCATGTATTAACAACTTTATCGGACTGTTTGACTTTTCGCACTATTTTGCAGTAACCGTCAGGACCAGAAAACCGGTCGGCGGCTGTATTCACATAGTGCTGTTTCTTAAGCAATTTTGAGCACAGCCACGGCTTTAGGGTCGAACACCTGCTTGCCACGCAGAAGTCTCGAGTTTGATTCCCACTCAAAGCGAAGATTTTTATTAATTTCTTCAGCCGTATGCATCTCAAATGTTCAATCACGAACACTAATGTTGTAGCTTACAACCAACAACATTGATGCCGACATCGGAATTTCCGCAAAACAAGCTCTTAAATGTTAACTTGACAAAACCCCTCCATACGAAGAGACACTGTTTTATACGTAACAAACAAAAGTTCCATAACTGCAGAAGTCTTAAAGCAAGTCAATTATTTTGTGAATATGATGTCAGACAATTGTCTTCACAAGATTTAGCTATGAGATATATTACGCAAAATGTGAAAGAGATAAAAATTAATCAAAATCAATATGTAAACAGAAGTGATATTTTGCCCTAGTTAAAATGCGACTGCAGTGGCTCGAATCACAATCACTACCTCATGCTGAGCAGTGAAACATCATCTCACCAGAGCAATGCAGGTGGGTCTAGAACTTAACTGTCGCACCGGAATGTAAGAGTGATGTCACTGAGATCCGATATGTTCCTACAGATTCTCTACTGATGACCTATTGTCACAGACATTATCAAAAAGGTCACGAATATTTTTAAATACAAGAAATCTCTTCACATGCATCAAGCATTCATTTATAACGTATAAGCTGTGCATTATTCTGAAACACTAGTTTTACAACTGAAATCTTCCCCGACTTCTTCAAAAAGCTGCAGGGGTGTTGCTACAGCTCCATGCTACTGCGCAACACTTCAAAAAAAAAAGATTTCAAGAATGCATTTTACAAGCAAGCACAAAAAACAGCAGGGGGGCTTCATTGCCAAGCCAGTAGTTTACTGCATCGCACTACCTCAAAACAATAAACGCAAGATCTGCAGGTTTAATGAGCAAGAAATGTAGCTCCGACAGTAGCAATGTCCTCTTCGCAGCAATTACTGATGTATCCATTGTGCTGCAAGTGCCGAATCTTGCATTTAGTAAATTAAGCTCGCGTAAAAGACATGAAACAGAATAAAGCAGAATAATATTAAGCACTACTTCCACAGCATAGAGACCTTATAAAAGTTGCGTAGCTTAGCCAATGCAGTGCTTTTTTTCACATATAGGCACAAATTGTTAATGGTAATACATTACAATATTACATGCCAGAAGGTAAACTTTCTAAATGTGATGCGAAGACGACACTAAAAGGTGTGAAAGGAGGTGGGGGAGTGCAAAGGGACGCATCTTTTTAGCTTTACAAGTGCACTCTCAATGTGTTCCAGTCGCACGCATACAAACCATTGCTTACACAAACCAGCACTTAATTTATAAAGGCAAGGCAGAGGAAAATAACATTTGTCATGTAGACAACTGGCCATTACTGGTCATTACATAAAGGTTGACGATGCAAGCAATGAAATAAAAATATATACATGGGTAGAAGATAACGGTATTTCGGAACAACCTTCAGATTCCAAATCGGCAGGCGTTTAGAGGATGACCTATTTGTTCTTACACAGCGTATAGAAATATCTATTAGAATATGAAACAGATTATTAAACTTGGCTTTTCTAGACATCTCTCGGGTGCATCAAAACGTTAATTAGGAAATATTCATGATTATATCGAAAGAAGCTGGCATACGTAATGACAGTATAAGCTTGTGAGGAAGATACACCGAGAAATTATAGTCTGCGTGAAATGAGAAAGAAAAATTCGGCAGATCCCACGCACTGTGGGATTCTATGTAATGCGAAGCATCCAGCAAAGAGCTGCATGCATCGCCTTGTTTGTCTTTGAGCCAAATGAAATCATTCATGACATGGCATCTAGTCGACCATATATTGCATGTTTGCCATGCACGCATGCATGCACAATCTAGTGTACACCATGCCAATGAAACGCCTATTCTGGTATATAAATGCATGACCTGTCGTTTATGTTCATCACGCACTCGTGGCATGCCATACCAATTTTGGTATATATCACGTTAACAAAACGGCCGGAAGCGCACCATGACAGTGGCATGTAAATCATACCGCACATGACATGCATAACATGATTCGCATGTTAAGACCTCTCATTTATGTTCGTCATACAGACAGCATCGCGCAATACCAATTTCGGTGTACATCAAAGGAGCAAAATGGCCGCGAGTGCACCATAAGTAGAGCATGTAAATCATGCCATACATTACATGAATATTACGGTCTTTCATATTACCACCTGTCACTAATGTTCATCATACAGTCGCATCGCGCAATACCAGTTTTGGTGTATATCAAGCTATCGAAACGGCCGCGAATGCACCATGAGCGTGGCATGTAAGTCATGACATACATGGCATGCATGTCATAGATTTTATGTTACCACCTGTTATTCATGTTCTTCATACAGTCACATCGCGCAATACCAATTTTTGTGCATATCAATCTAGCGAAACGGCCACGAGTGCGCCATGAGCATGGCATGTAAATCATGACGTACATTTCATGTATGTCATGATTATCATGTTACCACCTTTCATTTACGTTCGTCATACAGTGGCGTCGCGCAATATCAATTTTGGTGTATACCAAGCTAGCGAAACGGCCGGGAATGCACAATGAGCGCGGCATGTAAATCATGACATACATAACCTGCATGTCATGATTTCCATGTTACCACCTCTCATTTACGTTCGTCATGCAGTTGCGTCGCGCACTACCAATTTTGGTGTGTCAAGCAAGCGAAACGTCACGAGTGCGTCATGAGCATGACATGTAAATCATGTCGTGCATGTCATGCATGTCATGATTTTTATGTTACCACGTCTCATTTACCGTCGTCGTACAGTCGCTTCGCGCAGTAACAATTTTGGTGTACATTGAGCTAGCGAAACAGCCGCGAATGCATCATGAGCGTGGCAATTAAATCATGACATACATGACATGCATGTCATGGTTTTCATCTTACCAACTGTCATTAATGTTCTTCATACAGTCGCATCGAGCAATACCATTTTTGGTGTATATCAATCTACTGAAACTGCCGCTAGCGCATCATGAGCGTGGCATGTAAATCAGGTCGTACATGACTTGCATGTCATGATTTTTATGTTACCACGTCTCCCTTACGTTCGTCATGCAGTCAGGTCGCGTAACGCCAATTTTCGTGTATATCACGCAAGCGAAACGGACGCGAATGCACTATGAGCGTGGCATGTAAATCATGACATACATGTCATGGATGTCATGGTTTTCGTGCTACTACCTGTTATTCATGTTCTTCATAAAGTCACATCACACAATACCAGTTTTGGTGTATATCAATCTAGCGAAACGGCCGCGAGTGCGCCATGAGCGTGGCATGTAAATCATGTCATACATGACATGCATATCATGATTTTCATGTTACCACGTGTCAGTTATGTTCGTCATATATAAATGTCTCGTCATACCAGTTTTCGTATGTATCCCTTCATTTAAACGGCCGCGAGCGCCCCGAGACCATGTCATGTAAATCATGCTGCAAACGGCATGCGCGTCATGATTTGCATGTTAGGACCTGTCTTTATGTTCGTCATGAACTCTTGTCACGCCGTACCAATTTTGGTATATATATGAAATTAACGGAACGGCCGCAAGAGCCCAAGGGCCGCGGAATGTAAATCATGCTGTTCATGACATGCGTGTCATGATTTTAATGATATGAACTGTCATTTATGTTCGTGATAAGGCCATGTTATGACACACCAATTTTGGTATACGTCCGATTAACGGAACGGCCAGGGAGTCCAAAGGCCGCGGAATGTAAATCATGTTGTTCATGACATGCGTGTCATGTTTTTCATGATATGACCTGTCATTTATGTTCGTAACAAGGCCATGTTATGACACACCAATTTTGTTATACATCCGATTAACGAAACGGCCAGGAGAGCACAAAGTCGTAGGCGGCTAGATAGATAGATAGATAGATAGATAGATAGATAGATAGATAGATAGATAGATAGATAGATAGATAGATAGATAGATAGATAGATACGCTCATAGTCGCAGATGTTCGCTAAGAAATGCTTCGCATTTAATAAGTAGCAAAGAGAACATTGATATAAGAGAAATGCTGAGCCAGGAATGTCCGTTCACTCAGCTGTTATTCATGTTGTACATGGAGAAGACGGAAAAAAGTGAGAATGAACCGTCACTGGTTTCCATATGCCAAACTAACAGGTGAGTGTGACTTAAGAGCAGCAGCTTCCATGTTTATGTTATAAGGATATTGTCTTATTCGCAGATAACCGCGATGGTATACAGCTCATTGTAACTTGTAAAACAGCACATGCAGTTAAGATACATGCGGAAGGGAAGGTGAATGTGTAAAACAGGGATTTAGTGTAACAAAATATAGATTGATAATAATGGACGATCACAATAATCAGGTCGCATCAATACAGGCCCAGGATATACCGACGGTAGGAGAATACAAGTACCTCGGTGTATTATTGAGGGTGACACAGAAAGCTACACGAAAATCCACCTCCATAAATGGATAGAGGAATGCTGCAATAATGAAGCAGAGAGCGTTGTGGGGATACAATAGGTACGAGATACATTAAGTTTCGTGGAATGGTGTAAAGGTTCAGGGAGTTACACTTCGGAACTCAGTGGTGTGTATGAAGTCAGAGGTGCAATCAGGACTTCATTTGAATCAAAGGACGGTCGGACACCCCGAGTTGGGCACTCACGGGTAGACGACAACTGAGTCTGCAAAGGGCAATATGGGATGGGCAAGGATTGAGGTGACAGAAGCGCAGGCTGAAATGAGGTTCAAATAGAGGCTAAGGAAAATGGGCAAAGAAAGTGATCCAGTATTTGTATAGGATGAGTGTTGACTCACAGTAGATAAAAAACAAGGAGACTTGCCAGCTGTCAGTGTAAGCGATATGACAACATAAGACATAAGGTGAAAAGTCATAGAGGCGAAAATATTTATTGGATAGTAACGATGGCAAAAAGAAATATTTTGAGTAACTAGCGAATGGGCAAAGACGAAATAAGGAGGGAAGCATTTTATGATTATTCAAGGGGAAGTGCTTTACTATTTGAAGTGAGGTCGGCTTGCCTTAGAATGCGTAGTTATAAAGCGAGATTCAGTAAAGAAGAAAAATGTACATGCTGTAGAGAAGCTACATGAAACAACGCAGCATGTTTTAAGTGAATGTGAATATATTCACCAGGGTTTATGTTTGGGCACTCACCCACATGAAGTCTTGGGTTTCAGGAACCATAGAAAGGTAAACAGATCTACGATAGAAGTCATCAATATACGTTTAGAGGATTGCTGAAGTAAAATAACGAGAAATGACAAAAATAAATAGTCGTAAAACTAAGGTCACTTTGCCGTAGGGTATAGAAAGTTGTGCTGCGAATTAATGGACTTTTATTTATTTGAACTAGACAATGCATTACACCAAATTAAAAAGAACAAAGAAGTTCTTTCTTTAGCTTGGTGGCGCACAGTTCGCCACCCAGTTATAATTAGACGCTCATAGAATCCACCCATCCAACCATTCATTCACCCATGTACTTGGAGTGCTCAACAGAAACGCGTGACGGCTGGTGCTTTTTTCAGTCACCAGTGGATGCTGGGTTTTCGGCCTATAGTCAAACGATGTCACGGTGCGGAAGCAGGGCTTTGGCTTTCATATATACGTTAAGTAATAATATATCATTGTCATCAGAGCTCAACGGTCGTGTAAGAAAGCGCCAGGTGCCATGCCGGCTGACTACCGCATTCCAATCGCTGAGCCCTGTAGTACTGGATATCACATACAGGACTATAGAATACGGTACCATGTTTAATAAAGCCCACAAACATTCGGGATAAGCGTTCACTTATACTTGAAATGTATTAATACAATACTTACCTTCTCATGGAAGAATTATAGCTGAGGAAATCGGTTGTTCGACCAGCGCTGATGAATCCAAGATACCGCCGGTACAGCAGCAGAAACCGCTTAAACGTGTTGGTCATTACGTGCAACACTTTCCACAGATAAATCTGACCAAGAATATTAACTATTTCATGGTAATTCTAGACAGGTCCCTCTAGAAAAGTGGCTACAATAACGGATACATACAGGAAGAAAGCACCACGACGAGTCGCCATGTGTTGTACGCAACTGTGGTGCCCTAATAAGGTCTACAATATATTGGAGCGCTGTTAGTAACACTTTTAGCTCTAGATAAAGGGTGCAACATTATTTATTTAGTAAAATACTATGGAATAGGTTTTTATTTAGCATTAGCGCATGAAAACATAAAAACAAAGATACGGGACTAGGGCTACCCCTACTCATCCGCAAACACACGGGGCAGACATGGCGGCGTTCATGCGGCGTTGTAGAAAAACATTAGAAAAAGCAGAGTCGGAGCTAGCAGACTTCACTGCTTTTAGATCGTGGCAAATAATGGCAAATGCTCAAAAAGCGCCTTTTCGCAGGGAAGTGACGACTATATTTTAAACACGAGTCGTGCGCACACCGGCTCAGTATAAGCAAGCACCTCGTTGGACGTCTACAACAGTAATATTCGTAACGCCGTGTCGGTCTGGCGCACGTCTACTCCAACGGCTCAGGAACAAAATACTTTTCTTGCCATCATACCCAACATGATTGAGCGAGACTTAACAGTTCTCAGTAGAGTTTGCAAACCACGAAATGGCGATATTCAATGTACATCTTTGGATTGATTTTTTTTCTTTTTGGACTACATTAAAATCTGTGAGTAGTGTAAGTAATTGAACAATTTTCAATATATGTACGAGAAAAGTGGCCTTTTACGTGCTGCAATGTTGTATAGGTAATAGTTATTTTGGCATGCAATGTTTCTTATTGAGTATTTACTATTTATCCTGTTTGCGCAATAGTGCGTGATTGTCATGGTACTTGCGGCAAAAAGTGATGCTAGGAAGCTTCTCCGGACTAGGCCTCTAGTTTTGCTAATAAATTGAATGTAATGAAAGTAATGCATTACTTGAATGTAATGCAAATGCAAGTTTTTTTTCCAGATTTTAAGACCTGATGTTGACCCGCCTGTTAAAATCCAATACCGAAATTACCGAAATTCAAGTTCTCTAAAAACTGTTAGAATACACACAATTGTTCTATTTTTGTTTCATTTTTTTTCCTTCCATGACACAATGAAATGTCACCCCTCGCGTTGCAATCGAGTAAAAGTGGTATGGGCAGAATCTGATACTCGACAACTTCTTGTTCGAGTGCTTTTAGACAGTGGTAGCCATCGTAGTTTTATTCGTGCAAATGTGGCTATAATACTTCAGTGCTGTTGGAAGGAAAGAGCTTTTCTAATCACGTTTGGAAGCTCCAAATTGCAGAGGCAACTCTTGCCGAGCGTAATATCTGTGCGACTGTGCAGTGACATTAATGATGCTGCAGTGGAATGAGAAGTATTAAGGATTACAGAGATATATGCCACTACTAGCGCACACTATATTGCAGGTGCTTGTTAAGGAATATAATGCAGCTGGCCCATGGCAAGTGGATATGTGGCAAGACGGCGACATAATTATGCTCATAGCATCTGACGCCTATTGGAAAGTAACAACTGGGAAAATTGATCACATCAATGAGAAACCAACAGCGACAGAGATAACATTTGAATGGATGGTACAACGGCTGTTATTTTCTGACATCCAGTTCTTGTTTAAAGCACTGTTTCTCTCGAGCAGTAATTCTGCAATAGACCTCGACGTATCTTCAGTTTGGTGTCTTGATGCCATCGGGATTGATGGGACGCATTCACAAACCTTAGAGAGTAGCCACCACCTGTTTGGATTAGAGCAAGGCATCTCCAAGCGAAACAAGCGTCATCAAGTTGACAATGATGGCACTGTCGGCAGGAACTTGAAAAAGGCTGAGAAGCCAGGCGAGCAGGTCAAGGTTTGTCTTGGTACAGGACATCGTCAACATCGGTGGCAGCATGGCGGTGATGCTGGACTTGTGCAACTTGTCATAGACTGGCCACTTTTTGTGCAACTACAACCACAATAAGGATGGCATCTTCGATATTCTTCACGCCAAGTACATCAAGCACGTCGAGGGCGCTCTCTGCTGCATCATCGTTGGTTTCGAGGGTGGGAAGTGGCGCGGCAGCTGCAAATGAATGACTGTTCTGCACAGGGACTGCCGAAAGCAAAGCGAGCAGCCTACATTCATTGATTGATATGTGATGTTTATTGGCACAAGGGCCAATTGATGGCCAAAGAGCGCCAGGTAATCGTAACGAATATGAACAATGATTATGGTAAGCGGCTGTAAAAGGGCCTTAAAATTCCTCGCGCAATAGGCGGGTAAAACATATATGTAATAAAATCATGAGCGCGATGTGAAATGTATGGGTACTGGGGATGAATAGCGAGATAATTAATAGCGTAATGAAACTACGAGTATATGGCATGAGCACGAACGCCTCGTCAACGCCTTTGAGACCAAGGGCTGCGAGGCAGGTGCTTTTTTAAGCGTAACTACCGCAGCAGCAGCCTCTGTTAGGAGGTCATGCTACGGAATGCCTGGGTAGATAACGTGAAAGTTACGAACTTCATCTAAAACACGAATAGTGATTGGTGTTTAAAAACCGGTTCCCTACCGATGAACATTGATGGGTGTAATGGTATTTGTTGTCGGTAGGGCAGTGGAAAGTGTTTTTTTCCCTATGTGTGTCTAATTCTTTACACTGTATTAAAATGTGAAGCACGGTTAGTGCTTCACCACATCTTTCACACAAAGGTGGATCGCCACCAGACAGAAGGTGTGTGTGCACTATGTGTGTGACCGATTCTAAGTCTGCAGAGTGTAACTTCTGTGTGGCGTGACTTGGATACTGGCGGCCCATTTCCCAGATGCGGTTTGACAACGTGTAGTTTATTTTGTGTCTGAATGTCCCATGTGCCCTGCCAAAAGGCCCTGAGCTTTCATTTGAGGAAGGGTTTTAGGTCTAGTGTGGGAATAGCTATGGATGTATTGGGACTGTTTTCGTGGGCGGATGCTGCTAGCTGGTCCGCCAACACGTTGCCTTGAATCTCGCGGTGCCCTGGCACCCAGCACACTACGACATGTTGCTCGAGTGTGTATATCGTGCATAAAAGAGTGTATAGCGAGACAAGTACAGGGGTTTTGTGTTTTTGCAAAGTTTTTAATGCTTTAACCACGCTTAGGCAATCTGTGTATATAACTGCTGTTTGTAGTTTTAATTGTTTAATGTGTTTAACGGCCGCAAGTATCGCGCAAGCTTCTGCTGTGAAGATACTTGAATTAGGGTGCAGAATACCGGAATCGGTAAAGGATGGACCAACGGATGCGTAAGACACAGAAGTATTGGACTTTGAGGCGTCTATGAAGAATTCTGGACAAGTGTATTTGTGCAGCAGTTCTAGGAAGTATGTACGGATATGTGCAATAGGCGCGTGTTTCCTTACTTCCACGAAAGATACATCGCAATCTATAGCTGCCACCGCCACGGGGGTAGTTGTGCAGCGGGAGCCATTAGAGAGTGTTCGAAAAGTGGCACACCCATTTCCTCGGCTAAACCCCTCACGCGAAGTGAGTAGGGCTGTCTTACCGAAGGACGGTGGTCAAAAAGGGCAGAACTGGATAAATCATTAAATGTGGTGTGTGATGGGTGTTCCTTGTCTGCCTTCACTTTGAGGTAATATAAAACACATGTAAGATCGCTGCAGGTGGAGCGACCACTCGTTTGATTCGACATAAAAGCTTTCCACGGGGCTGGTGCGAAAAGTACCCGTAGAAAGACGAATGCCCGAGTGGTGGACAGGGTCAAGCATCTTCAACGCGCTCGGTGTCGCAGACTGATAAATTACCGCCCCATAATCTAGACGTGAGCGTATGAGGCTTTTATAGAGATTCAACAGGCACTTTTTGTCCCTACCCCACGTAGTGCGTGACAATGCTTTCAGAATATTCATAGTTTTTATGCATTTGTTCTTAATATATTTTATGTGTGATATGAAGGTAAGTTTCGTGTCTAGGATTACGCCTAGGAATTTATGCTCCGTTTTCACAAGTAGCCGCTGACCGTGTAGCTCGATGTCCGTATCGGGATGGAGGCCTTTCTTTCTTGAGAATAATACACAAGTGCTCTTTTGCGGGTTAAGGTTGAACCCGTTCTCCTCTGCCCATTTGGTTACCTTGTTCAAACCAAGTTGCACCTGCCGCTCACACATTGTAAGATTGCAAGATTTAAAACGTATTTGCACGTCATCGACATATGTGCAATAAAACATGTTACGCGGGATTGACAGGCGCAAGGAATTCATTTTGACAATAAAAAGTGTACAACTCAGTACCCCACCTTGCGGCGCTGCCGTTTCTTGAACAAATGTTCGGGACAGGACATTGCCCACTCGAACACGGAATGTTCGATTGGACAAGTAGCTTTCTATTATATTTAGCATTCACACGCGTACACCTAAGTGGGACAGGTCTCTTAATATTCTAAAGCGCCATGTGGTGTCGTACGCCTTTTCCATGTCGAGGAACACCGAAAAAAAGAATTGCTTGTTCACAAAAGCGTCGCGAATTTGTGCCTCGATACGGATAAGGTGGTCAGAGCTAGATCATACTCTAGAAAACGCCACTGGTATGGGTCAATTGATTTGTTTGCTTCGAGGAAATGTATAGGTCGGCGGTTTATCATCTTTTCAAACAGTTTACAGAGGCAGCTTGTCAGTGTAATGTGCCTGTAGCTCGCAACGGAGGATGGGTTCTTGCCCTGTTTTAGAATCGGAATGATAATGGCTTCTTTCCAGGCTGAGGGGATCTCGCCGGAAAACCAAACAGCATTATACAGAGAAGGGAGGGCTTTTTGAGTTTCAGATGGCAAGTGTTTCAACATTTCATATACAACACTGTCGGAGCCTGGGTCGGAATTATTGCAGCAATTAAGCGATGCTTGTAGCTCTGCTATGCAGAAAGGTTCATTGTATGCTTCGTGTTTTGTGGATTTGCGCTCCAGTTTCTGTTTTTCGATTCATGTTTTGTATCGTTGGAAAGCTTCACTATATTGCGACGAGCTCGACACCTGTTCGAAGTGTGCGCCTAGGAAGTTCGCCTGGTCTTCCAAGCTGTCGCCTTGTGTGTTTACCAGAGGAAGTGAATGTGCTTGTCGGCCTGCTACCCTGCTAACCATGTTCCAGACTTTAGCCTCCTGTGTATATGAATTATTGCCTGATAGAAACTTCTGCCAACTTTCCCTTCTTGCCTGTCGGCGCGTTCTCCTGCCTTGAGACCTTATGTTTTTAAAACTGTCAAGATTCTCGGCTGTCGGAGAGTCCCTAAGCAACCTCCATGCTTTGTTTTGTTTTTTCGTGCATTTCGACAATCAGTGTTCCACCACGGGACACGTCGTTTCCCTGGCAATCCAGTTGTTTGTGGGATGCACTTAGTTGCAGCATCCGTGAGAAAGGCTGTGAAGTACTCTACGGCTCCATCTATGTTTAAACCACACATATCACTCCAACTTAAGCTAGAAAATATGCGAAACTCTTCCCAATCGGTTTTGTCAAGGTTCCATTTGGGAACCTGTGGAAGACGTTCATTAGTTATTGGTGCACTCAGAACTATCGGAAAGTGGTCACTTCCGTAAGGATTAATAATGATTTTCCAATTGAGTATGGGTAGAAGCGATGGTGATGTAATGGTAAGATCTATGGACGAGTACGTATTGTTGGCGAGGCTGTAGTATCTTGGCTCATTTTGATTGAAGAGACACGCTCCGGAAGAGAAAAGGAACTATTCAGTATAGTATTTCAGAGATACTTTTGAGCATCTGTATTTCTGTATCGAGATACATTTAAAAATGTATTTGTATCTCAGTAGTGAAATACATTTACGATGTATCGCCTGTATCGTGATACTATGCTGGACACGGGTATCTTGTTACATTGTTTTTTTTGTGTCGGAAATGAGTTGAGGCGTGTTTCCAATGGGGGAATGGCGTTTTTTTTTTTCTTTTTTGTGCCAAGACAAGCAAAGGCGCGCCGCCGGTCGACGACAGATAGGGCGGCGATGGTTTCCGCTCAAGCACAGAATGGTCCATGTGGTAAAGCGCGCGACGCCGCAGACGGCAAAATCGCGGGGGCAGTGTTGTCGGCCTCTGCCGACGAACGTCGCTGTCTCTCAAGGTCAGTGCAGCACGCCTAATTTTTTTCAGGTGGCAAGCTATTACTTCGCGACCCCCCGCGCGGATACCGCCTTGGAACAGGCTTTGCAATGCTTCGCATGCATTCAGTTCTCAAAGCGGCGGCACTTCCAAAAGCAGTTCCGTAGTCGCGGCGGAAGTGACTAGAAGATGGCTATCTTTGACGCGCTTTCAGCCACCTCTCCAATGTCAGGGTGCGTTCCTAATTGATTACATGCGTGAAACGGTCTTTTATGGTAGCAGGCTCCCCCACCGCCGGAGCCGACTTCGCCTGTTGCGGCTTTCTGAAATGGGTGCTGGTAGCGTCGGTGGTGGTCGGCAGGGTCAGACGGGGTCAGCCGACAGGGTCAGACGGCTTAGGATTCCGAAGATGGGCACAGACTTCGGATTCTGAACAGTCAGAACAACCCAAGTGAGGGCGGAAGCGTTTCGGTATCTAGATGACCCACGCTGCATCGCCACGCTGCAGGGCAATATCGTCACGCTGCATCGCCACGCTGCAGGGCAATCCGGCTATGAAGGCGATATTTATTCACTATAACACGAATTTGTGCCCGCCTTCAGCGGTAGGCAGACTTTTTTTCTTTCGTGAGTCTTGTGCTGAGGCTGAACCGACGCTCTTAGAAGACAGCCCATTTGAGATGCACAAACAGTAAATTTCTCAGCAAAGCGGATCTTATGTGCAAAGTAAATGCATACTTTTTCTCAATTCACTGGTGTTCATTAGTGATTCGTGTGATTTGCTTAGTGTGCTATTTCTAGCATAGCTTAGTTTGTTCGCCAAGTATGTCGATTTCGCTGTCGAATCCTTGTTACTGTTGCTGTGAAATAGTGTATTTTTATTGCAATTGATACTTGTAATTCTGTCATTATTTCTAATTATGTACTTTGTCCACCCTCTCTCCTGCAATGTCTTAATGGCGCTACTGTAATAAATAAATAAATGAACTGAACGTTTCGATGCACTGTGACTTTAATTACAACATTATGCTGCACTAATAAGTGTCTTTGCGTAGTATGAGCATCCTTCAAATAAAAAAAAGTATTCCAGTATCTGTATCGCTGTAACTGTATTCCGGAATACTTTTTTCGTGTTATTGCAAAAGTATCTCCGAAATATCCCGTTACGTTAAAAGCAAATGTATCTCAGTATCTGTATTTTAGGCTCCAAGTTCACGTATTTCGATATCTGTATTCCGGAATACTTTTCTGAGTATCTCTGCCAGCCCTGATCAGTAGGGTGTAGTGTGAAAAGGCCAGCACCTTTTACGGGCTTCCTTAAATGAGATGTTTTCTTTGACTTTAAGAGTGATAGTGTCCTTTTCTTTTTTCCAATTCGGACAGGACCGCGAGTAGGCTGCGTGGTCGCCGTCACAATGGAAGCAGTCAACTGTGCTCGTACAGTTATCAGAGGGGTGGCCTTGTCCTCCACGCTTGTGCATGTTTGCTGACCACGGCGGTTCTGCGAACCGTGGCCGAATCGCCGGCATTTGAAACATCGCCTTGGATTTGGTATGTACGGACGGACGGCTAGTTTGATGTGCCCAGTTTCAATGGCTTGTGGTAGAATGCTTGATGCAAAAGTTAATACTAGATGTTTGGTGGGAATTTCTTTGTTATCACGTCTGATGGTGATACGTTTTACACTGGTCACATTTTGATCTTACCATCCTTCCAACAGTTCATTTTCGGACAATTCAAGGAGGTGTGTTTCTGACACGATTCGACTCCGCGTGAGCTGTTCATTGATCTATGTTGGGAAGCAGATATTGGAGTGTTGCCGAATCTGACAAGGCTGCCAAGTTTTTCATATTGTTGTCTTTCGGGCAGCGAGGGGCGTAGCCAGAAATTTTTTTCGGGGGGTGGGGGCGGTTCAACCATACTTTAGGTATGTTCGTGCGTGCGTTTGTATGTGCGCGTGTATATATACGCAAGCAAAATTGAAAAATTTCGGGGGGGTTTGAACCCCCCCAACCCCCCCCTGGCTACGCCCCTCCGAGCAGCTCCAACGGAAGGTCTCCACTGGCCATTTTGGTCACCTTATAGCCCGGTCCAAAGATTTCAGTCAATGACTTTGCTACGACAAATGGGGAAATGAATCTGGCTTGCTTCTCTGAATTTTCACTGTGTATGACGAGGAATTTCGGATAGGTTGTTCGAGGTCGGCAAATGGAGGTTAGCTCGTCGGTGCGTACCCTCTTTTGAGGTTAATGATTGAGTAGACATGGAAATGCAGGTGTTTCCATAGTAACTATTTGTATTTCGGCAGCAGTGGCGGCCACCCACCATGGAGTCCAACTAGGGGACGCTGCAGCACTTAACATATAAGGCTGCAGACGCCAGCCGTACAATGCCGCTCTAACCTGATATATTAGGTCCAAGAGAGGAGACATATACACGGTTAACCCGAGCCGCCTACGAAAATGGTGAAGTAACAGAAGAGATTAGAAGACAGGACAGCGAGGAAAGAAGATGGAAAGTGAAAGATCGGAGAGGGGGATAGGAAAAGGCGACCGCTAATGTCCCCTGGGTGGGTCAGCCCAGGGGTGCCGTATACGTGAAGCGGGAGAGAAAGCGGTGTGTTGCATCTTCCGGGGGGCCCTAAAGGTCCAAACACCCGGCGTCGGCTCAACCCCCAGGATCCCCTTTTCCCCGGACACGGCACAGCCACACACGGCAAGGCGTGGGAGGGGTCGAAGCCCCCCGTTAGCTCGGGTCCGTGGTGTCGCTACACACCAAACGCCTGCTTCTACAGACGCCCATGCGGGGGCAGCATACATTCATTCGTGTGCCGTTCGCCAAGTGCAAAAGCCCGCTGGAGTGCATTTCGACCACACAGCATTCAGGGAATACAACGAGTGCAATAGCTTCTTCGACAGTGATGTCAGCAATATGGAGGGCAACTTGGTGCAGCTCAATGCTCTGAACTTCATGCCTCACTTTGGTCGTGTGGCACTCAGTAAAAAAACGCATCGCGGGTTCTGTTGGAGGGCTCACATCAGGCTTCTACGATTCTCATCTTCGCACTCAAAATGGCAGAGGGGAATATGGAGATTTTGCAACAGTCATTTCTGAAGGCTACAGAAAATGTTAATAACCAATGAAAGGGAAAGCCCAAGAGTAACTGGAATCTCTAGAACAAATGTTCAGCTCAGTGGACCATACATTCCGCAGCTTACCCCTGGTGATGGGCCCATGGGACCAAGTGCTTCTCCGCACGAACTGTGACTGATTCGCATGGACACTAACATGGCACACGTCTATGAGAGCTATTAGAATGTGGTGAGTGTGAAGCCCATGAACTTTTCGCACGTCAGCCTGCCACGGTTCATTGATGAATTTGACCTTATAGGCATAATGATTGCCGGTAGACCGCTTAAAGCGTCTTGCTGGTGATTGCTCAGTTTGGAGAGCATTGGACCACTAAGGCATCTCGAGAGCGAGCCGAACGAGCTCCAGCATTTGAAGCCGCCCTGTTTCATGCTGGGAACGTGCAACGTCTCAATGCCAAAATATGCTAGCATGTCGGGGCTCCCGTTTGCACTTTTGTTGCAATGCAAGGCTCGTCATCGTGTGGCTATCAACTCAACTGTAGAACTGTGCAAAATGCACAAGAGCGCCTATGTATTACTGTTGCGGTCACATTATCACCGTTCAAGCTACACCCTCAAAGCGTGCAATTCACGTTCGCCCTCCAGGAAGGATGTAGAAAAATAGCAGGCAACGGAGCAACGTGGGTCGTGCCAGGTTCTTGGGGCGTGCCAGAAACAAAGGTGGCATAGGCACGAAGCACTGGCACTCAGGCTACAGCATTTCCCCTATAGTGTCAGCAAAAAAACGGATGTCTCTCTTTCACATCTGGGGAAACATAATTTCCCTACACTATTTTATATCTTACAACAATTTAGCCTGAAAAATCAAACTTTTGGACACATAGGCATAATTCCGAAACAGTTGTTGTTACGTACAAGGCCTTATGCGGCAAGTGACAGTTCACTTGTGACGCCTGAAATATCTACAAGTTCGAATTATTGGGGTCTGAGATATCTCTAGGCTAGTTTATTTAGGCAGCACAAAACTGACCTGTGAATGAAGTGAATACTGGCTGTGTTTTGATAGTGTATCTCCATAACTGCGAAGATGCCATTTCTTTACCATGAAACTTTATTTTCTGCTACAGTGGACATAATAATGACCTGTATTCAAAACAGATGTTAAAATAGGCTGGAATACTTAGTTCTCATTGTTGTGTGCATTTTGTTTAGCTTTTATTGTGTGTCATAGCTCTCTTCAATTTTATCACGTTGACACACTGCTATATGTTCACAGTGCTGGTTTTATTGTTGTAAGCACTTAAAGTGCCCTTGTACAAGCAGGTACATCGTGCATGTATTTTAAAATCCAAAGACTTCTATCTTAGATGAACCGGGTTTAAAGGAGCATGCTATGTGTACATTTGTAGGTACTGGTATATTGACCAGGGTTGCCACGGACTTTCGAGTGAATGTCGCCAAAAGACGAGCAAAAAGTAGCCAAAACTCGCCACTTTTCTACAAATTTCGCCAAAAAAGTCGCCATTCTAGAAATGTGCGGCATACCTAGTAATAAAAATTTGCACTTACGTATAGCCCCGTAGAATGCAGTACCTTTCAAGACCCTTACATTATATTGACGTTTCTCAATGTCAGTCGTATCGCCTGCTTCTCGATGGGAGTGCATGGCGCTGCTTCTTCGACTAGACGCAAGATGTGCGTGTTGGCGCAAGATTGAATGAATGAAATCCTCATGATATCCTTCGATCCCTGTCTGCCCGTTTCAAAGGTAAAATTGTGGAAAACCTTGGGCCGAAAACCGTGATACCGTAGACAACATTACGTACCTTTATATGAATTAAAAGGATGAAAAGGTTTATTGAAGGTAACATGACAGAATTCTTACAGGTACGGATCATTAGCCGGCCTTACACCTTTTCAGTGTGAACTAATATGATACCGGACGTCACCTACCCTTTCTTATAGTCACTTATATCTACACGCGTCAATCCGATGCGTTAATAATGAACAAGTAGACAATATAAAATGTTATATAGTAATTGTTTTCATTGCACACGCTCACCGAGAACGATGACGAATACCTCAATAAATATTTTTTATTGCACAAATAGCCGCGTATCTGCCTCTCTTCGCTGTTCCGAAACTGTCTTTACGAGCTGAATTCGGGGTACTGCAACAGTGAATAAGTCGCCAAGCTATTTAGAGCAGTTGGGGCTTTGGCGGAACAAATGGTCGGAACACGCAGCCAACCCGTCGTCTAGCCATTTCAGAAGCGAAACATTAGAGAAGCTTAAAGCACCTATTGCCAACACTGCCCCCTCGCGCTTTGCGAGGCAGTCAGCTGAAATACATTTTGCTAGAATATCGCTGGGGGACGTTCCAGCACCTCTTGTATCTAGATGAATTGAGGAGATACACACGAATTACAGGACGGACATACCGAATGAGGCGTAATGTGCACATTCTACTCATGGGTCTAAAACCAAGAAAAATACAGAGAATGTTGCCGCTCATTCGTTGGGGAAGACACTCAGATTAGGATTCATAACTCAGCGGAGACCTAAGCTGAAAATCGCCAAAAATTCGCCATGTCGCCATTCATAATTTCAGGTAGCCACGGGCCTCTCAAATTCGCCAATTTGGCGAAACGTAGCCACTATTGGCAACCCTGATATTGGCGCAGTCTTTAGCTGTTCTTTTTTTCACATATATTCATACTTGTTCTTTGGTCACTACAGTATTCCAGTGGTTACTGCGCTTGGTTACTGACCCGAGAGGCACGAGCTTGATCCCAGTGGAATTTCGATAGAGGTGAAATGCTAGAAAGGAGTGCACTTAGATTCAGGTAGATGTTAAAAAACACCAGGTGGTCGCGATTTCGGGAGCCCTCCACTTGGCCGTGCCTCATAATGATATCATTGGTTTGGCACGTGGAATCACAGAAATTAGAAATTCATAATCATATGCTGGTTTTGGCATGTGAAACCTCCGAAATACTAGTGTAGTGGTAATGGAGCGACGCATTGAGCAGTGGGACGCTTTCTTCGTGTGTCACGTCAGCACTATTCATGAGCTGTTGGCACAGAGCCTGTTGGACTGTTTTTGCTGTGCCGGCATTCTGCCTCCTACCCATGGTGATTAATTAGCCCCCTTCGAAAGTAGTTCAGGCACTAAGGACTTCTCCTTTCTATATATACCTCAATGTTATACCAGGAGTACGCTAGTGCATCAATATTTTTTTTATTGTTCAGTAATAAAGCATGTCAACATCTTTAACTTTGACCTCCTGTGCAGTCATTGCCCAATGTAGCTTCCTTTATTATATCGTACTTATCCGAAATTGTTACCATCCTCTGAATGAAGAGTGAAGTAGGGCCTTGATTGTGGATGTCAGGTTGGGCACTACTAACCAGTTTTGGGAAAACATGGGTAAATTTTAGGGGTGTGCGAATATTCGAAATTTTCGAATATTCGTCGAATATTACATTAGAAATATTCGTATTCGATTCGAAAATCGTGTATTCGAAAAGTTTCGAATATTCCATAACTTCGAATATTCGAAGAATTTCAATATGCGATTGGATTATCATGCATAAAATAACTCGTCTTCCACATTTCTGCTGCGTTCGTATAGCTAAAAACGTTGCCGAGGGGAGCGATAAACATCGTAAGTACACGGAGGCACGATATCTGCCTGCGACGAGTGCCCCAATACGTATGCTTTATTGCTGGTGCATCTCCGACGTGCAGCGCTGTTGGCGATCATGAAAACCGTATATTTTCAATGTTATGCGGCCGTAACGTGCCGCACTACCACTCGTTTACTAGGCGGGACCGCTTCTAAAGAAAGACAGTGACCCATGTGACTGGTGCGGACTGTAGGCACCTTCAGATACCCCAGTCTGGCAAAGCTTTGCCCTATGTACTTCCCTATACAAGCCACTTCTGTTCCAAGCGAGCGTGCCTTTTCAGTGGCATGGGGGGGGGGGGGGTTGTCTCTGTTAGAAGGGAGCGCCTGCTGCCTGATCATGTGGAGCAACTCATATTTCTTCATGATAACATCTAGTCATTACTTTCATTGTGCCTTGATATTTGCTTGTGTTGTGATGTGCGTTGTGCTAGCCTGGACATTGTGTTCTGGAGATAGCAGTGTATGCTATGTTGCCAGTCAGGCTGTTAATGTTTTTTAGGAGCTTGCTTGCCGATCTTCTTATGCTTGTGCCTTGTCCTCACCTCTGTGACCGTCGGCGCGGCGGCACACACCACGCTCGGCGCAGCTGCGCTCTCTCCGGTGATTTGAAGAATGCTCACTAGCTGGCGCCGCCGCTCAAGGCGGCACACACCACGCTTGCTCGGCGCAAGCGCTAGTTAGGTGACTGCTCGCTGGCCGCACTGCTCGTTTCGCTGGCTCCTTCCTCTTCGCCGGGAGCTCACTAAGTGAACTCTCTTCGTTGCCGCTCCGCAGCATGAACGGCAGCAGCGCGACGGGCTCGCAACGCAGCAGCAGCTCGGGAAGATCTCGCCTTGCCAATAACCAGCCAACACATCATGTCACGTTACGCTCTCCGATGCGTATCGTACGACTGCAAACGTCCCACCACCATCAGGGGCACTTGTATCGATGTTGCCTTCTCGAACTTTCCATTGCGTCCCATCATCGATGGCCCCTTGGCAACATACTTTACTGATCATAAAGCAATCATCATTAAAGAGAAACCAGTCCCCGAACTTATCGAGGGACGCCCTTCTTGAACATGGTAAAACAACATATCTTGTGTATATATAATGTTTATAGTTCATCCAACTGTATATATACTTCATCAAAATGTATATAGTGCATCCACCCGTAAATTAAAAAAAAACATTGTGGATGTAACGTATGTATAACAACGTTGTCACGTCTATATAAATTGTGGCGTTTTTTTTCGAAATGGGCTAAATCCAGAAACCGAAACTAGCTCAAATATTGCTCCATTGGCAAGAACATTCTCTCAACTTTCCTCGAAAAGAGAGATCGGAACGAAATGAGTCAAATGCCAACAGCTACGTGTTCACACAGATCCCGTTTCAAAACGACATTGAGCCAGATCCATGCGCTGTATGGATCGAAATGAGTCAAATCCAGTATGCCAATAGTAGAGCGCTTCGGCGATCACGTGATTCGGCGAACGTGGAAGCCTCCGTGTGATTTCCCGCCTAGCCAGACTACCCTGCCTGTTTTCTGGGTGTTTGTGCAAGTTTTTTTTGCCCTTTCGGAGCTGGATTATCATGGATTCTGGTGGAAGTGAAGAGATCGGCGAGAGATCGGTCCCGAGACGTCGATGACATCGTGAACAGACGCAATGTCGACGCCGACGGAGCAAGAATGTGCCACTGCCCCAATTTCAATAAAGTTTTTTCAAGAATACCGCATTGAATTCCGTGCGTCAATTCGAAATGAGCCAAATCCAAAGTTATCATGCTAATAATGGTGAAATCAGCTGCATATTTTTAATTGATTGTGGCCAGAAAATTCCCCTAGCCGACATGTAAAACATATCATAGAATAGCTTTGACAGCGTTGTATTTAGTTTGCATAGCAAATTTTTGCCGTTTTCTCAAATTCTCTTTGGATGGATTTGACCCATTTCGAAAAAAAACGCCTCAATTATGATGATAGAGGAACGTGCACGGCGTATTCGTGGTTACCCGATCATCTCCGAGCAAGCTCCTCTAACATCATTCACTTCGTGGATATGACGGTGAATTTTTTGACGGTGAATAGCTACATGTTAAATAAAATATTGCCACGCCCGCTTCTTCTTATATTTTGGTGTGTTCGAGTTTGACCAGCAAGGACGGTTATCAACGCTCGACGCTGGCCGCGAAGCAGTGTTCGAGAAGCTTCACGATTTTAGTAGATCGTTTTGTTAAGATTGCACGCCGCACGCGAATGTTCCAGCTTTGTCGAGAGATAACGCCGCCACCAGCGATATTGCTGAAAAGTTCCATAGTGCCTGTATAAAAGCCGACGCGCTTGACTGCTTGTCAGTTGATCGACGGACGACGCCCTGTTCGCCGCTATCATTGTACAGCGTGTATTGCTGTAGTTCTAGTTCTCAGTTTCTCGGCCACAAGTTCGGCCAAATAAACAGTTTCATCTCGGACGTGCTGACTGTCGTCTTCGTCGACGTCACGACCACGTGACATCTGGTGGAGGTACTGCTTCTTCCATGATCCGGACGCCCCCGCGAAGCGCTGACCCAAGCTCAAGCCGCGAGGAGGACGACGGCAAAGAAAACCCGGATCCTCGGGGAAGCCGCAGGCAACAAGGTCTACCGCCAGAGCACGGGCCTCTACCTGAAAAGACCAGGCAAACAAAGATCCTGACGTCGACCACAGCGACGATGACAGACGCTGTGCCGCCCGCACCGATCCTTCTCCGGACGCCCAAGGAGCCGCCAACCTTCCGCGGATCGTCGTTCGAAGATCCGGAAAGCTGGCTCGAAGCCTACGACCGAGTCGCCGTTTTTAATGCCTGGACCAGCGAAGACAAGCTATGGCACGTCTATTTCGCTTTGGAAGACGCCGCTCGGACCTGGTTCGAGAACCAAGAGCGAAGCCTGACAACGTGGGACATTTTTCGTGACAGGTTCCTCACCACATTCACGAGCGTCGTCCGCAAAGAGAGGGCTGAGGCTATGCTCGAGACCCGCGTGCAGATGCCGAACGAAAACATGGCGCTCTTCACGGAAGAGATGACCAGGCTGTTTCGCCACGCAGACCCTACCATGCCCGAAGAAAAAAAAGTTGGCCTTCTCATGCGAGGAGTTAAGCAGGAGCTCTTCGCTGGGCTCATGCGGAACCCACCTAAGACTGTCCAGGAATTCATCTCCGAAGCGACGACAATTGAAAAGACGCTGGAGATGCGTACCCGACAATTCAATCGCCGCTCGACGCCAGCGTACGCAGACGTTCAACCACTCTGCTCCGACGACCTGCGTGAAACGATCCGAGCCATCGTGCGAGAGGAGCTGCGAAAGCTCGCACCTTTTGCACAGCCCGAAGTGACGTCGATTGCGGACGTTGTACTCGAGGAAATCCAACAGTCACTGGGTGTTCCTCAGCCGGCACCGCCTCAGCTGCAAGCAATGAGCTATGCTGCTGCAGCCCGACGCCACGCCCCCCCTCCTCACACACGTCAAGACGCCGCGCCGCACCAGCAGTTCCGCCGCCAGGCACCACCGCCGCCATCACCGACGTCATACCGCCCGCCAGCCGGTCAGCGATACACGCCGAGGAAGACCGACGTTTGGCGCGCCCCCGACCATCGTCCACTCTGCTACCACTGCGGAGAAGCCGGCCACACCTACCGCCGCTGCCATTATCGACAGATGGGACTGCGTGGGTTCGCCGTCGACGCGCCGCGTCCACAGGAGGGTGAACGACCACGTGACATCGCCGACTATCTGGCAGGAGCGCAGTGGACCCCCCGAGGACCTTCCCGATCGCCGTCGCCAGGCCGCTACGCCTCTCCCCAACGCCGACCATACACTGACCCAACCCGGGGCCGGTCACCTAGCCCGCATCCGGAAAACTAAGGGCAGCAACCGATGGAGGTGCGGTTGCTGTATGACGAAATAGCGAAGACCCTCCGCCGCCGCCACGACGAAGGCTTCAGGACACGACGCGAACCCCTGACGACGAAATCTCGCGGACCGAAGTAGACCTGACGACGCAACGTGGAAGCAGCGGAACGAACCGACGTAGCCGTGACCCGACGCCACGACCTAACTGCAACGCAAGACGACGAACTAGCGACCTCGACGTTCTTATCGACGGCCACAGCATCACAGCCCTCGTCGACACAGGAGGCGACTATTCTGTCATCAGTGGACCGTTCGCCACGAACCTGAAGAAAGTTAGGACAGCCTGGGAATGCCCCGAAATCCGGACAGCTGGAGGTCGCCTCGTAACGCCGGAAGGAATCTGCACAGCGAGACTCACCATTAACAACCGGATTTATCCCGCAAACTTCGTAATCCTGCCGCGTTGCTCGAGAGATGTCATCCTTGGTATGGACTTCTTAGGCCTTCATGGTGCAATCATCGACTGGAGGTCTAAGTCAATAACACTGTCCACGGAAAAGGCACTACCGCCGCACACTCCGCCGGGAAAGCACGCCTTGAATGTGCTGGAAGACCAGGTCACCATTCCCCCTCGCTCCAGCGTCATCATTTCCGTCGGCACTCAGAAATCAGCAGACCTGGAAGGCGTTGTTGACGGCGACCACCACCACTTGATTAACCGCAAGATTTGCGTCGCAAGAGGAGTAGCAGAGCTGCGGGCAGGGAAAGCAACAGTTATGCTCACGAATTTCAGCAACGAGTACAAGCACGTGAGCAAAGGCACGACGGTCGCCTACATCGAAGAAATCGTAGAAGCCAGCAATGCTTTCGGCCTCACCGATTCTCCCGAGCCTACTCCGACGAATAAAGCGCCGCAACCAGCTTTCGACATCAATCCCAGCCTTCAGAAGCAGAAACAAGAACAGCTCAAAACCTTGCTCTTGCAATGCAAGGACTGCTTTTCGTCGTCGTCAAGAATTAGGCAGACTCCCGTGGCAAAACATCGCATCATAATAGAGGAAAGCGCCAGACCACTTCGACAGAGCCCGTACAGAGTTTCGACGCGAGAACGCGAGGCCGTGAAGAAGCAGGTTGACGAAATGCTACGCGACGACATCATCCAGCCGTCGAAGAGTCCGTGGGCATCCCCGGTGGTGCTAGTGAAGAAGAAGGATGGGACTCTACGTTTTTGCGTCGATTATCGTCGCCTGAACAAAGTCACGAAGAAGGACGTGAATCCCCTTCCCCGGATAGACGACACCCTGGATCGATTACACAACGCAAAGTACTTTTCGTCGATGGACCTCAAGACCGGTTACTGGCAAATAGAAGTCGACGAGAGAGACCGAGAAAAGACTGCTTTTATAACACCAGACGGCCTGTTCGAGTTCAAGGTCATGCCATTCGGTCTTTGCTCGGCACCTGCGACTTTTCAACGGGTTATGGATACAGTACTGGCCGGCTTGAAGTGGCAGACGTGCCTCGTGTACTTGGACGACGTCATTCTGTTTTCCTCAAACTTCGACGAACACCTTCGGCGCCTTGAAGTTGTACTTGAAGCAATCAAGACCTCCGGACTCACCTTGAAGCCTGAAAAGTGCCGCTTCGCGTACGAGGAGCTCTTGTTCTTGGGTCACGTGATCAGCAAGGATGGTGTTCGCCCGGACCCGCGGAAAACAGCTGCTATCGCTGACTTCCCGACGCCTACCGACAAGAAGGCCGTACGCCGTTTTTCGGCTTGTGCGCCTATTACAGACGTTTCGTCAAGGAATTTTCACGGATCGCCGAGCCACTGACGCAACTCACGAAGGCGGACGTCGAATTCAGGTTGGAAACGTCGCAAGTTCAAGCATTTCAAGAATTGAAGTGACGCCTGCAGACGCCTCCCATACTTGCGCATTTCGACGAATACGCCGATACGGAAATCCACACCGACGCAAGCAGCGTAGGACTCGGCGCCGTCCTTGTGCAAAAGACCGGCGGATTCGAAAGTGTCATCAGTTATGCTAGCCGGTCGCTATCAAACGCAGAAATCAACTACTCCACAGCAGAAAAGGAGTGCCTGACCATCATGTGGGCTACATCGAAGTTTCGCCCCTACCTCTACGGCCGGCCCTTCAAAGTTGTGAGCGACCACCACGCCTTGTGTTGGCTAGCTAACTTGAAGGACCCTTCAGGTCTCCTCGCACAATGGAGCCTACGATTTCAAGAATTTGACATAACCGTCGTTTACAAGTCCGGAAGGAAACACTCCGACGCTGACTACCTGTCCCGCGCCCCCGTCGAACCACCGCCGCAGGACGACATGGAGGATGACTGCTTCTTGGGAACCATAAGTGCCGAAGACTTCGCCGAACGACAGCGAGCGGACCCAGAACTCAGGGGCCTTGTGAATACCTCGAGGCCAGGACCACCGTTGTTCCCAAGGTATTCACGCGAGGACTGACGTCGTTTTGCTTGCGCAATGGTGTTCTCCTTAAGAAGAACTTCTCGCCGCTTCGAGCCGATTCCCTTCTCGTAGTGCCCTCGACATTGCGACCAGAGGTCCTCCAGGCTCTGCATGACGACCCGACGTCTGGACACCTGGGTGTTTCTCGCACGCTCGCAAGAATACAGGAAAAGTACTACTGGCCGCGCCTTGTCGCCGACGTAACTCGCTACGTCAAGACCTGCCGGGACTGTCAGCGACGCAAGACACCGCCGACAAGGCCAGCCGGACTTCTGCAGCCTATCGAGCCACCTCGACGGCCGTTCCAGCAAATTTCGATGGACTTACTGGGGCCGTTCCCGACATCCAATACCGGAAACAAATGGATCGTCGTAGCTACCGACTACCTCACCCGCTACGCCGAGACAAGGGCCCTACCCAGAGGCAGTGCCGCCGAGGTAGCGAAGTTCTTCGTTGAGAACATCCTCCTGCGTCATGGCGCCCCAGAGGTCCTCATCACCGACAGAGGTACGGCGTTTACTGCTGACCTACCTCAGGCAATACTGAGATACAGCCAAAGAAGCCACCGCCGGACCACAGCGTACCACCCACAGACCAATGGCCTCACCGAGCGGCTAAACAAGACCATCGCCGACATGCTGGCCATGTATGCCGACGTCGAGCACAAGACGTGGGATGTCATCCTTCCGTATGTGACCTTCGCATACAACACGGCCATGCAAGAAACGACGCAAATGCCGCCGTACAAGCTGGTCTAGGGAAGGAGACCGGCAACGACGCTCGACGCAATGCTACTAACCGCCACCGACGAAGACGATCTCGACGTTGCCGCCCATTTGCAACGCGCCGAAGAAGCTCCACAGCTCGTCCGCCTGCGCATCAAGAACCAGCAGAGGGTCGACAGCCGTCACTATAATCTTCGACGACGCCACATGCAGTACCAACCCGGTGACCGTGTGTGGGTCTGGACGCCGATACGCCGACGTGGGCTCAGTGAAAAACTTCACCGGCGATACTTCGGCCCATACAAGGTGCTTCGACGTCACGGCGCTCTTGACTACGAGGTCGTCCCGGACGGCATTTCGAACTCCCAGCGACGCCGCGCACGACCTGAAGTCGTCCATGTCGTGCGCCTTAAGCCGTTTTTTGCGCGTTAGCGAACCTGGGGACTCTACTTTTTCCTTTGTTTTTGTAATTTATTTGTGTATGCATTTGTTTTTTCATCTCCATGTTCTGTTGCAAGCATCGGAACGATGCTTTTTCAGAGGGGGGCAATGCCACGCCCGCTTCTTCTTATATTTTGATGTGTTCGAGTTTGACCAGCAGGGACGGTTATCAACGCTCGACGCTGGCGGCGAAGCAGTGTTCGAGAAGCTTCACGATTTTAGTAGATCGTTTTGTTAAGATTGCACGCCGCACGCGAATGTTCCAGCTTTGTCGAGAGATAACGCCCCCACCAGCGATATTGCTGGAAAGTTCCATAGTGCCTGTATAAAAGCCGACGCGCTTGACCGCTTGTCACTTGATCGACGGACGACGCCCTGTTCGCCGCTATCATTGTACAGCGTGTATTGCTGTACTTCTAGTTCTCAGTTTCTCGGCCACAAGTTCGGCCAAATAAACAGTTTCATCTCGGACGTGCTGACTGTTGTCTTCGTCGACGTCACGAGCACGTGACAATATTGTTAGTGTGGAGGCATTTTTCTTTGATATTCGATATTCAATTCGATATTCGAAGGTGGATATTCGTATTCGATTCATATTCGAAAAACTTGATATTCGCACACCCCTAGTAAATTGATAAAACA